>NC_091019.1:25761030-27011030 GCF_041296385.1 Aphelocoma coerulescens
TGTATTTCTGAACAGCAACATTATAAACATTCTGTAGGTTGTCACCTATGTCAGATAGACAGTTTCTGTATAAACTGTTTGAACTACTGGACTGGCCAGAACAGTTGTGAAGAGGAAGGGGGGAGGAATAGAATAGCAGGGAACACCTTTTCTCTAGCAGGTAATTTTGGTCTTACATTTGACATGCTTCAGTAAGAAGTTCAAGTGACTTTCCTGTGCTTCTGCCTCTCTAGTTAGATTAACAGAGTTTAAACCTACCAGGGCAGCAGTCATCTAGCACATAAGAAAGCTAAAAACAGAATAAGCATGTTCAGCATAGCATTCAGAAACAAATTTTCAAGTGTTGGAAAGGAATGTGGTCCATTTGGGTGGCAGATAAGAGTGCAAGAAGCAACTACAGAAAGAACTATGCTTGAGTGATATGCCTTAATAAGAACACTTGAAAACACAGCCTTGGAGGGGAGGAACCTAGGAGTCCTTAGGACCATGCTGTGTGAGTAGGGCTTTTCTTCAAAAATATTAGCAAATCCTGCCTCGTTATAGTAATGCTTGCTCCTGTTTCTTTCAGGTGTACTCAGTCCTGTAATGCCTATTGTACCAGAAAAACTAGCAGGAGACATTGTACTTGCATGGTGTTTCCTGGAGTATAATGGAAAGTAAATACAAATTAAAATTATTTACAGCTACTGGGAGAAAAAGATGTGCTCTATCAGCAAAAGCTGTTAAAAAGAAAAAAAATCCTGTTGCTCAGCTTGCACCATTTTTTGAATGCTGTTTAGTAATACAAGCTGAGTTGGAAAAATCTTCAGCTACTGATTAGTCTTCACATTTTTAGATAATCAATGTAAAAAACTGTTTCAGTGGGAAAAACAACTGCTAAATTACAATGCTGTAGTCATTATTCTAGCATTGTACTGTTAATTGCAGCAAATTACTTTGTCCAAGTGAAAGACTTTTCAGTCAACCAACAAATGTAATGCTTTACTGTGTGTCTGTACTGAGGTGTTGAGTTCTACCCAGTGAAAAAGGTGTTTATAATCTTTACTTTTCATAAAAAATACATATTTTAGGGATACTAGCCAAAAGCAGTAGACAAAAATATTGTTTTACAAAGACTTGAAAGGCATAAATGTGTGCCCCTAAGCTAGTGTGACACTGGTGTCTTCAGTAACCTAGTTTTGCTAAAGTAAATTTGAAGACTCTTGGCAAATGCATGCATCTGTCCTGCTAGAACACTAGTACTATTTTTACTTTTTTGCAGACTTTTAATGATTCTAAATTGTCTTCAAGCATTTCAGTTTAGTTCTTTGGTGTTCTCTGAAGTAAGCATTATGTTTCTGGTGGTTATAAGTAAGTTTTTAATGCTTCATTTCAGTCAGTGTGTATTTAACAGCTGGTTTTTTATTGTAGAAAGATGGAATTCCTAGACCCTATGGCAAAACAGCTTTCATTTAGCACCAATGCATCAAGCTGTTAGTTCTCCATTGTAAGACTAGGCAGTGCCTGTTTAAGAAGTTTTCTAAATTCTTTCCCACCAAATTTGGGAGGGTGTGACTTGACAAGGGTTTTTCCTAGTTGGCTTCAATCTTAAACAGTGAGCATACTTACGCTGCAGTATGTCACTTTTCTCTTTACAGCCCCTGACTTTTTTGAGCCTAGGAAATGCATACCTGGCTCAGAACAACATCAGTGGAGCGCTGCAGGCCTTCAGACAAGCACTGGATTTGACAACCAAGTGCTTGGAGTGTGAAAGCAGCCTGAAGATGATCCGCTGTTTGCAGTTTTATCCTTTTCTGTACAACATCACCTCTTCTGTGTGCAGTGGTAAGCAACTGCTGAAAGATGGACCACAAGTCAAATAATGTCTGTTTTCCTTGGGTGTTGCATCTTTCCTTTTTCCAAGTTTCCACCCTTTTGCTTTACAGTGCTTTCCACCTTTAAGGACCGAGGTTGAGACACTGCTGTTAATGGAAAAGTTACAGTCCGTTAAATAATTGCTTGAGGATGACTTCTTAAATATCTAGAGGGCTTCCACTAAGTGCAAATTACTTCCTGACTGTCAGTAATACCTTAACAGCAACACCAATACCTCTTACTCATAAACAAGGCATGCTGGATTCAGTATTTATGGAAGTGCACATCTACTGCTAGGCTGCTCAGCAGCCCCTTTGTACATCCCTTCAGATCTTACAGTCAGATGGATTTGTTTTCTTAAAGCTGAACAATTTGATGAAGAGCAGTTTAGTTTTAATTCATATCCTTTCAGTGTGTTCAGTACTTTGGTTGTCATTTTCTAGAGTTCAGTCTTTAAGGAGTAGACTGTCTTGTGTCAGCATTATATTATTTATGTGGGACCTGTGATCACTGCTCTTAACACTCAAAAACTCTGTAAGAATGACCTCAAATCCAATCTCTCCCCAAAAAAATATTTTAAAATATTTTTAATAGAATGATTTCTTGTCATAAATGGCTACTTATATGTAAAAAAAAAATAATAGCTTTTGGAGATGGAATACTTTTGGAGATTTTATTCAATCCCACTGAATATTTTCAGTACTTTGTCTGTACTTGAATGTGGCTAATATGATACTTAAGAGCAGTCTTGAAGACAATTTATTAATATATTTTCTAATAGCTTCTCTCTCAAATTGTTACTAAGGTATTTTTCCACCTAATATTTTCTTTACTTTTGAGTGTAAACCTCACCAGAGAAATGCTTGTGATTTTTAGCGTTGCTAGGACTTCCTCTGAGGGTTTGGGTTTTTTTAAAATTCCCTCTCCACTGAAAAGACATGGAGAAACCTCCTCTGATTTAGCATCTAGAACTGTGCTGTCTAAACATAGATGAGAGGCCATCCTATTTCCTGGTACAATATGGATTATGCCATAGTAGGTGAAATTCCAGGACTATTCCATTAGAATAATACTACTTTCTATGGCCCTGTACATTTTGCTCTGAGTGCCCATCAGCTGTGCAGAGAAATAAATGAGTACTGTTTGGCTAAGTGGGCTGTAGGGAGTGGTGCCACAGCCCAGCTGATGGGTCTCTTGCTGATGTCCATAATGTCAACTCCTATGCTGGTACCTCCCAATGAATCTCTTAACTTCAGATTGCCCTTCTTAGAAAAATCCTACTAGATACTGTAAGCGGTAATGGAACTTGCACATTTCATCACAAGAGACACTTACACTGTTCTAGAAAAATCAGTGTTTGTTTACTTTTAATTAAGATCTTTAAAAAGTCTGTAACTCAAGGTTAAAGTTATTCCAGTCAAACCTTAGTCATAGCTGCCTCATTTTGAAGTTAAGTAGAAAGCAATTTAAAAGTACACTCACAGAACAGAAATGGTAACAAGCAATGGTTGTATCTGAACTCCAAAGTTATCTTTGACATCTTTTGTTTTATACGCTTTTCTTCCTTAAACTTGTCATAATGTGCTTTGGTTGATTCTTGGCTTCTTTCTGCTTTGGTTCCTGAGCCAGTTCATTTAGAGGTCAGCTGTTACAGCATCGGCTGTTTAGGAAGTTTGTATTTCTTGAATGTGTGGGAAAACCCATATCAAAAGTGCTTATGAGAAAAGTTTTGTCTTTCCTTTTTTTTCCAGCTTGACCACAGGTTGGCAAAGTGAGCATGAATATGTTCATCTGGTACACTGGGGTTGGGTTTTGTTCATTAAGGAATCCGTGAAGCTGCTAAATAAAGAGGGAGCTGAATATGCCTTAGTTTGTTGATGTGCTCATTGAATTTCAGTATTCCATTATTTAAGTATTTTACTCTGTATTTATATTTTTTGCCTTTTTCTGGGACTCTTCTTGTCTTAATGTTTATTTTTCATTTTTATTTATAATATCTTTTAGTTCATCTTTTTTTTTAGTACAAGAAATCTGAAAATATGAACCTGACAAATACTGTAAATATTCTTTGTACATTCTTGTGCAGAGGGTAAAATAAACGAACTGGTTAATTCAGCCTTGATGATGATTTGCGGTTTAAGTCAAAACTCAAAATTGAAAAACGGAAAGGTAGCTTTACCTATATTATTTGCATAAGGTTTGGGGAAATACTTTTTTTCCCCCACTGTAAACTTCAACTGACTCGAGAGGAACCTTGATAGACTATATGAAAGTGAGGTGAAGTCTCCAAAAACAGAATGATTTCAAGAATGTGTACTCAGAAATAACGTTTCACACTTAAAAGTATCCTGAAATTTTGGGAATCTTCTGTTGACCCTTCAGTCCAAGGAAAGCAGTTGAAAAGAGGTTGTTGTTATGCACTTGATGGCATGTCATAAAGTATTTGTATCCTTTGAGATCAATACCTTATGCTGAAAAATTTACCAAGAACTTGGAATGTCAGATGTTTCTCTGGTTTAATATCTTGTTTTGATGAGCATTCCTTCAGTATTTCTGAAAGTAACAGCAGTAGGCTTCCTGTGCTTTGGGTTGTAGGCCCATGTGATAGCTGTGTTTTTGCTTCGCCTGTCAAAAGCCTCTGTTCATGAAAACTGAACTAAGTAGCGAGACATGGAATTCCTTGCTCTGCTGCCGTGAGCCATTGGCAGAATCCAGCAAATGGTCAGTGGGAATTATATGCTAGCATGAGATGGAATATGGGATCAAAAATCTGAATTCATGGCCTGATTTTTGATTACAGTATGTGCTTGGTGTTTATTTCAAATAAGTGAAATAGGCATTTTCTCAAGCATGTTGGGGTGTTTGCTGTTAGCACAGGACTTGGGAAGTGTGACACACTAATGCTGACTTGTTGGATGCTTGCTTACATGCTCCTGTCTGTACTGCTGCCTGGTACTGTTTTTTAGTAACTTACTTCTGGTATAGATAATTTATGTTTTAAACCTAAGTCACTTCATGCACATGAGAATGAGAATTAAAAATCTCAGACCAACACTTTCCTATTTAACTTTTGCCTCCTGTATTCAAATTTATATAAAAGTTTGTTTTCATTGTAAAAGAATTTCTAAATCTGCAGAGGTTATTGGTGGGGTTTTTTTTCATATGGAGGATGTGTGTGAAGTGTCCAAAAATACTCCAACCGTATCACCTGTGGGCAAGTATTTTAGACAGCTGCAGGAGTTCAGTCAGTTGCATCTGATACAGATGCTCTACAGCAAGAGTCCACATAGTGCCTGATTCTCAAATACCTGACAGACCAGTTGGAAGACTTCATTCTTCCAGTGTTACCCTGTGGTGATCCTTCCAGAGGTGACTTGGCAGTGTTGAGGGTGTTGCTACATCATCTGTTAGGTTACTGGTGAGTCAGTTCCTGAAGCAGGTTAAGAAACTTTGTGTTGCTTGACAGGTAAGTTCAGCAGCCATGTCTGACACACAAATAACAGGACCCAGAGACATGTGTTAACAAGTGTAAAAAAGCTTAATGTGAAAAACAGGGCCAGCTCTCAGAGGTCCAGAAATTAAGTAGTTGGGCTGCTTATTAAGCTAGTAGAGAAAGCCAGCATCATTTTTATCTGATACTGAATGGTACATTGCTGAGATTTGTCTTGCACACTTTATGGCTTAAAATATTGCAAGTAGCTTTTATCCGGTATTAAGGTCTGTAGAGGACTGTCCAACTATGGGATTGTTCCTGTGGCACTTCCCTGGCTGATGTAAACATTCAGATGTTGCCAAGTCTTATTAAAAAGGTTACAGAATATGAGAACCATATTTTTAGTGTCATGGTCAGCTGGCCACTGAAACATTCTGATTTCTTAATTGGTGTTGGATAAGATTTTACCTTCTATGTGTAAACAGAATTGTGTTGCCTTGGCAAACAGAAGTCATTTGTGCTCATAATATTTTTATCTGACTAAGCATCTACCTCTGACTCACTGCTCCATTTTGTTATGAGCTCGTGCACTTCACATTCTTTTAGACAAGACCAAAATTCAAAATCTTACTAAATAGACTGTTGCTATTCAAAACATGAAGCATGACTTGTTTCAAGCTTCGAGTCTCACTGTCTTTCATCCTTGGCAGGATAGTGCTTTTACAAAAGGCTTCGTGTTGCTCTGTGTAAAGTCAAGGGAGTGTGAATTCATTAGGAATGTATGTGCATGCCATCAGGAAACCTGAATCCTTGTAGGTAGAGGGAGTGTTTGTGAAAGCAGTTCATCCTTCTTCCTCAGAGCGAGTTCTGTAATGTGGATCCGCTTTAGCCGTGGATTTAGTGCCCTCGTGTGGTACCAATGCTCTGTGCCACATGAAATCAAAACTCCTGGTTTGTTCTATTTCCCCTTAAAATAAAACACGGGAAAGGTGTTTCATCTTATATGTGAATGGATTTTCCTTTATCCCCCAGCACTTAGGTTCTTACAAGTTAAAGTAAGTTAAAGTTAATAAGCTTAGACCTTTAAGCAAATTGATCTAAAGGGGAGAGGTTGACCTGAAAGGAGAATCTCTTCTTGAAACTCTATTAGTAAGCTTATGACAGATTAAATAACTTCCTTAAGTCAACATCCCAGTTTAAGCCTCTGACTCTAGTTTGACAACTGCAATCACCTCAAGTTCCTATAGTGATTTGAGATGCACAAACATTAAGCAAAAGCATCACATAATTTTCTTTACAATAGTGTGTTAAGATACAGGGATGTGAAATACTTTGCATTTTTAAACGCACCTTTCACTTAACTCAGTTATTCCCTACCAGTTATGACTGACTTGAAAGTCCCAGCAACAGGTTGTCGAATTTTGGTTCCATTTCCTACAGCGTGAGGTCCTTGTAGACATTTTTATCATAATAGTAGTTTCCTCCTTCTCAAGCTGCTGTATCTTGTTTGTCCAAAGAATGCTTATCACTTACAGGGTTAATGGTGTTACATTAACATTAATGGGGTAAACATCCCCTAAGATGTTTACTCTTGGAAAAAAGGATATTGAGCTTAGTTCAAAATTTAATTGTGTTTTAGTTGAAGCAAAAGGCCAGAATCTGTACCACTTTTATGGGATTCTGAACTGAGCACTTCTGTATGTTGGAAGTTCAGCTTTTTCTCATCTTGATTTGCATATTAGAGCACAGAATTCATGAGTGCTCCTGAAGCTCATTGAGAATACCACATATATTAGTACTCTTATTTATCTGACAGTTTGTGAAAAGGGTGGGATCTGTGGCCATTTGTTTCTCTGTTGCTTTTACTGTCTCTCTTGCCTTATGGTAACGTTCATTTGTATGAACAGAAGAGTCAACACCAGTACGGTTTTTAAACAAGCAGAATTCTATGAAGCATGTGAATAGCTTGTCAGAGCTCTCAGAAACACATCATGGCAATAATTTACCTTGGTCATTTAGCAGTAGCATAGAGAAAGTGGGGTTTGTGTGAAATAGCAGCAGTTCTAAAATCATTGTTATCCTTTGAAGTTAAATACTCAATTGCCTGTTGCTGCCCTGTACATGCACAGGAGTGCACCCGTGTGCCTGTTGTTCACCTTGCCAGTTCCACCTGGAATCTGAAAATCAAGCTGGATTCTTTCTCCCTCTGGCAGCCAAGCATCTCTAGCAGTGAAGATCAGTGACAGTCCTGCAAGGTCTGGTGGGTGCCGTGCAAGTGGACTCTAGGTCACCATATTTGGGCTCTGTGGTGCTAAAGGAGTAAGAGGAGTTTAAATTGTACTTTTGTAGGGTGAAAACATCTTGCAGAATACAGGCAGGTGGGAGCTGCAGAGAATGAGGACTGGTTTTTGTCCTGGTAGAAGCCAACATCCCTGGGGAGTGGGGGTGGGAAGAAATGTCCAGTGTGCTTCTGAGTGGAAGATCTTGGAAAAATCCATGTGAGAATGTGCTCTGTGAGAATAATGTGACCCAATTATTTTGGATTTGTGCTACTGTTTCTGCACCACTAGCCCAGTAAGGGAAGAAGCAGTTCCCACAGTCCACTTTTGTTGCAGTAATCTTAGAATATTAGTGATGTGATCTTGAAGATAGTTGACTAGATGCAGGCTTCTTGATACTTTTCAGTCCTTGGAGCCTGATTTATAAATCATACCTTTCCCTGGAAAGTCTTCATCTAGTGTGCCTTGAGTGGCTGAAGGAAGTTGAAAGTGAATGACCTTGTCTTAATACCCCTGTGCCAAGCTCACTTTGAAACCTGTCTTTACTTTCCATGTATTTTTCTTGTCAAAACTATGTAAAAGATATATAGATTGAGATTCTTAAATTGAAAAATGAAAGAATGTGGTGCTACATTAAACGTGGCATTTTTAGCTACACCAGTATCCAAAGGCTGTGCACCCACTGCTCATGCACATTGCTTCCAAGCTGCTGCTTGCTGGAAAGCCATTAAGAATTTAAAGGTTTCTGTAAACAATGCGTGCTTCCTTAAGTATATCTCTAAAGCTCAAATGTCATTCTCTTTTGCATGTATTAAATGTGCTAATGGGTGAGTTTGTTCTGCAGCTTCTTTCACCATTCAAAGTATGTCTTGCTATCTTACATACATGGCCTGCTTATTTCCTGCATGGCAGTGTACTGACAGCTTCTCCCAGCAGTTATGAGTCTCACTTTGCATCATGCTCTGTTAAGAATGTTACCTGCAGTATTTAGTGTTCCGGATCTGTTCTGTCTCTTCCCAAGATCAGAAGGCCATCAGCTAGCAGAGGGGAGAGAGGAGAAAATCATGGCCTCAGCTGCAGGAGTAACTGAAGAAATGAGAATTGCACTATGGAAGGGAATTTAGAACTGTAGGGGAATTCAATGAGAGTTCACTGATGCAAAACCATTCAGTATGAAGAAATAGCAGTACAGTATTAAACTAAATATAATGTGACATTTCCCATTTTTATCTGCCTTTACAGTGCAAAAGATTCTTCTTCATACGTTACTGGGATCCTTCCTTTACCTGAGCAATAGCTACATGTTCATGTAGGAGGAGGAGAAATGTCAGGCATTGCTGGAAGGGAAAAGATTCTCTCTCCAACTAAATTTTTCAAAACTAGATACCTTCAGTTATCAGATGTATTAACATTTCTCTGCAATGTGTGTGGTGCTTTTTTGTGACAAGAATGTTGAAAAAATGAGAAGTTTATGACTGCCTGTGTCTTCCTCTCTGTTTGAGAGGCTGTCTTTGCCAGTGGCAGTTACTTACATGTAGCTGCTAAAATTTCTTACTGAATCTTAATTGGGTGCACCTCCTAGAGCTGGACCTATTTTAAAAGTTCCAACAACTGCATATGTTCATCAGCCTTTTTAGGAGGAAGAGTAATTCCTCAGCTACATCTGCAGGGAGAGGTAGTTTCACAAACATATTCATAGCTGAGCTGTACACACTGAATTAATGACTTGGTTAAAGCATGTTTGGAAGAGAAAAGAACATGTGGTCCCCACATATGGGAAAAATGACAATATGTAGTTTAGTGTCATTAGCAGCTGGCCAAGACCTTGAAGGCTGTATTCACTTGGCTTAAATCTGAGAACTTGTAAAGTGATGATGTGTAGCCTCAGCCTGTAATGAGTCATGTGGAGGTTGTCTCAAAGCAGCGTGCAATGCCATGTGCTCAGATTGAAATGAGCACTGCATGCTGAGCCATGGAGTGCCAGGCACTTAACTACCCCTCATCTGTCTGCTTTATTGATTTGTTTTTTCCTTTTAAGGTTGGTTGCCTGGTTCATGTGAGTTTGTGTTGTGCTCTGACTGTCCTCAAAGCTTTAAATCTATCATCTGTTCTGGCTACTAGAGACTGAAACTAGGACAGTTCAGCATTTCCCTAGAGGAAGAGCTTGAAGCTTCTTGAATGTAGCCATTTTGGGGAGAAGGGACATTCTTCCAAAAATTTCTAGTCTTTCTGCAGTAGCTATTCTATGACTTTGTACTGTTCTGGCAGTGTGAGGAGAGTGTTTTCTTGTTGAATTCTAATCTAGGGTGGTTGGCAGTATTCTTGTCAAACAACCTTCTGCAGATATTCCTTACTTAAGACTAATCTGCTTCTTGATCATCATTCCGTCAACACCAGGATTTTTTTTTTTAAATCCTATTTACAGCAGCAGTTCTGCTTTTTAATGGATTTGTGTAGGATGTGCCCTGTCAGACAAACTGCCATGCACTTAAAAGCTCTCTTAGGTTAGTAAGGGACAGGCTTACCTGACCAGTTAACACACTGGTTTGCTGTTTGAGCATGTCAGTACCTCTGCTTTGATGTCCAGTTAGGAGGAGTAATTGCATGGATGTCTGTTCCAAACAAATCTCTAAACTGTCATGGATCGAGTCTGACTCATAATCTGCTCTTGCTGAGCAGTATAACCTAGTGAAGAGATATGCAGATAAACGTAAATACAGCTTATCAAAATATTTTCTCAAAATAAAAAACATGGAATCGTGTGCCTGTGGTATATTGTTTAAATTCCAGTATATGGTGCAAACCTTACAGACAGAGTGGTAATCAAAAGACATACATAAGGCATTTCCTTGGCTTTGGAGTTTCAACCCCTTGCATTCAGAGAAGTGGGAAGCTAACAGTAACCCATAGTGGAGTTATTGACTCCTGTAGAGTTTAACTATATGATGCCATCTCTCAGTAGTAGGTTGCTGTTTTACTTAAAATCCTTTTTAGACTTGAGTTCGTAGATACTTAGGATCTATTGGAATCTACGAAATATGTGATGTTTAGCATAATAGATTGGTGGAAAAAAGATTAGAAAGAGGAAAAAAAATGCAGGCCACTGTAGGCTTTGCTTATGCTAATGATACTTAAACTAAGAATTTTCTTTGGCTTAATCATAAACAGATTTCACAATTGTGTTGTGTACAGGGATCTAAATATTAGTCATTTAATATTCACAGCATGCCTTATATTGTGATCTACTGTGGGTGAGTGTTTATTGTTAAGAAATTCATAAGTAACTATTTTCTTATCTACAGTAAAAAAATCTGGCCCAAGGAGCAGTCACTGAGGACAAGCCTTTGTCTTCAGAACTTTTTATGTGCTTATTTCTCTTGCTTTTTTTCTCTCTTTCCCCAAAACAAACAAGAAGAAAAAATCATTACTCTTGAGACACAAATTCAGATTGGAGGGGTACTTACCTTTCTGCTCCATATATAGAAAGAGGGTTCTCTGAAAGAGACATTTTCTGGTCTTCTTTTATTCACTGACAGGATTATTGAGGGGTTACATTTAGATGTTTCTATGTTTTAGGCTCTATTCCTGATATCATAGAGTAAGTTTCTGCTTCTAGATGTGCATTGTGAAAAAAGTAAGCTCTTATTTTAGTGGGTGGAGAGGCAGGAGGAGAGTGAAGGCTTTAGGTGGTCAATCTCTTCGGTTTTCTGCTCCCTGTTGCTGGGAGGAAGGTTGACATTTTCTACACTGTTAAAGAGTAGCCTGCTGAATTCTTCAGATGTTTTGCACACATGTCCCTTATTAAACTGCATTATTGTTCTATTTTAAGTAGGTTTCTCTTCCCCTTTAATTTTTTTCCCATGTTTTATTTATCACTTCTTTATATTTCATAAGGAGAATTTTTGTATCTGTTCTTCAGGGACTGCTCTATTATGCGGTGGTGAAGTTTTTCTCTCATGATCAAGAAATCTGGTTATGTATTGTTGGCATTTGTATGTTTTGAAAGGTTTAATCAGAACCGCTGTGATGAGACAAATAGATAACCTTTTAATCTATAGCTAAGCCAATTTAGAGGCATCTTTTTGGCTACAAATCAGATTTTAAAACTTTCTATGAGTAAGAACAGTTTTACCATATAAACCTCTTAACTGGAAAACTGTTGTTGGAATAAATAATAAAAGAGAAAGAACTTTGTATGCTTCATTTTGTCTGCTTCAGCCTAAATTTTGGTGGCAGAAATTATCATTCTGGTTTTTGCTATGCATCAAGTGGAAGCTTTTTATCTAGTTCTTTTCTGACTATTCTATTTTGAGCATGCCTCTCTCTTCATCTTTGAAGAAGGGCCACTGGCTGTCAAAGGGAGGAATTTATGAAAATCAACTTTTAAAATACTTAATTTTGCTTTTCATTATTTGTTTTCCATACTTCACTTTTTCAATCAGTAGTTTGTCCTGTCCTTTGAAAATGTTTGTTTTTGTCCTGTAACTTCTGGCTTTTCAGAGGATTTATATTAAAGGAAAAAGCTAAAAATTAGCAAATAGTGTTTGTGTGTGTAGGGAGAAAACACAGTAAAAGCTTAGTTTAAAATTTGGTCACTACACTACTCATTCTATTTCAATACTCTCACTGATACTTAACTTTATCAGAGAGGGAACTTACTGCAATCTGTTTTTTGTTATCCAGAACAGAAGTTATGATGATATGTGAGTAGTAGATATGTCTTTTTATTGGTTTATCCAGTGTGTTACAACTGTGAAAGGCACTGGAGGTCTGCTGATGTTCCTGTTCTGGAGCTGAGTCGTGCATGGTTGAAATCAGCAGTGATACTGTTGGGTTCAGAGACAGCGAGACTGACCACTGCTTGGGCTGGTTGCTTTTCAAGTCAGCAACAAGGCTGTGAACTGTTTTATGCTTCTGCAGATGTAGGTTGCCCACCTGCTTTGCATCCTTCCTGGGTCCTGTAGTGCACAGTCAATATGTGGTATTGTATTTCTCTTGAGCTACAGACCTAGCAAACATTCACAGGTCAGTATTGTGCAGCCAGGTAATTCTAATTAAAACTTAGTCTTCTTCTCCTTTTACTTACCTGGTCTATCACTTTGTTGATCGTTTTTCACTAAAAATTAACTGAGAATTCTTTAGTTGTATTTTTTTTATGCTTGTGTTTGTGGAAAGCAACAGATTTGTTTGGTGTTGCTCCTGGAGTACAGCGCAGTTGTACAGTTCAGGAGGTATGGCCTGTAACCTTTTTGATGGCAGTCCTGTTCAGTCCTAAGTGTTGTGCAGTTTCTGCTTTCAGGGCTCAATCATGGGATTCATTTTGAAGTATAAATTTGGGTTTTTTTTCATGAAAACAGTAAGAAAAGGACTGCATTAATTGTAAGCAGATTATAGATAGAACCATGTTAATTTATGATTAAGGTAAGCAGAGCAGCAATAGCTGCTGAAGATAGGTCTCTTCTCTAGTTACTCCTCATCCTATTGCTTTTAAAACTCACCTCAAAATAAGTGGCTTGCATTTTTTTCCCTTGGCAAATGCTTTGCAATCAAATATCTGTTCATATGTGATTGGAATAACATGGTTGCTGTTAATGTCTCAGAAGATCTTTAGGAAATTGCCATGTTCATCTTGAAAGATCAAGTCAATTAGAGTATGCAGTGTGTTAATCACCAGTGTTAACGTTGCCATGAAAGTCAAAGTTCATGTTTTTATGTTGTCTAGAGGATGGTCTCCCAAACATCACTTCCCTGTGACACTGCCCTGGCTTGATAATGTCAGATTGCAACCAAGTCACTGTGGTGCAGAAAGTAAGACCGTTCTTAAGGTGCTCATTTAACCCAAATGTTGATGTCTGAGATCCCAGTAGTTTTAGATGCACAAAAGGTTCTGGTAGCTGAGTTCTCTCATTCTAGATTATTTTTGTAAATCCTGGTAGATTATATTGCCTCTGACACGAAGCACTGGACAAGACTGGTTCTATAAAAGTGATGGGTGATGGTGTGCTGGGTTTCAGTTTAATTTCTGTAATGAATATATTTTAGCCTAATTGGGAATATACAATGTCACTCAAGTAGTGAGCACACCTAAATTTTTCACATGACCTCTGAGCAGCATTGTTACCCATTCTCAAAAGTAAAAGGGTAATACAGCACCCACTCTGACTTATGTGTCTCTGCATCTGTGTAAGCAGTGACTAGCAAAAGTAAAAAAAAGACTCTTTATTGATGCACTGCTCCTGAGATGTCTCTAGATGAGACTGTTCATCTGCTGCAGGGATTGAAACTTATTTCCATTGAGCTCAGTGATATGTCATTGCTACTGCAAAAAGAAAAAAAGCTATCTTTACTGAATTTCACTGTGGGGAATACTAGTTTTTAAGCATTCATAAAAAATAAGTATGGAGTTAATAACTCCTGTTAGCAGCTTGGTTTCAGTTTGTTCTTTGCTCTGACAACTCTGGTATTAGGCTGACTTACATCTGTATTAAGTACAGTTCTCTCTTGACGTGATTTACCCATAAAGAGGCAAATCATTTAAGTGACACATATTTCCAGATAACATGCATTTTGCCTAACCTAATGCAAGTCACTGACTACAGCAACAGTCTTTGAATCTTGTAATAATTCAGGAGATAATGCAGCTCTGTTTATTCCAGATGGTAGGGGGAAAAAAATCAGTACCTAAATTTAAAATAACTTGACTTTTAGTCTGAGGCATTATTCTGCCATTGTAATTTCTAAATATGTACTGAAAGAATTTTTAGGGAACTAGTATGTATAACATTAGAAGTCAGGACCCAATAATTTTCATAGAACTAGGATGTTGGAACATAGATGGTGGAGTTAGGAATGCCATATTTTACAGGCTCTGCACTGACAAAGAACTAAATGTCAGTAAAATTTTGTGCTGACCAAAAATTGGAGATAATTTTACTTTTTATTTCTAATGCTGTTGATGACACCAAGTCACGTATCTTTAGTTGGTATATAGGAATCAGTGAAAATATTTACTGAGGCCTCATTCTCTCTGCCAGATATACCACAAGAAACAAACAGCTACAGTGGCAGTTAATTTAGATTTTTAGAACAATCAATGCCCAATTTAATAGTGAGGTTTGATTACTTTGAAGACCTTACTCAAGGTGCAGCACTTCCATGTGATACACTGGGGGTGTTGTTTGTTCATCTTTCCTCTTTTCCATACTTCCTACGTTTCTTTCCTTGTCTTAGGTAAGTGGCATTCAATCTGAGCATCTGGGATCACGTAAATTGGCAGAAATTTGCTCTGAGACAGAAAAAACAAAAAAAAACAAAAACAAAAAAAAAAACACAACCAACAAACACCCACGTAGCCCCAGAAAAGTTCTTGTCATAAGGAAGGTTCATAATTGTTTCCAAGTGTGACTTTTCTGAGAAATATGGCAACATTAAGTATGGTTCAGAGTAAGTATTTGTTATCCATTCATAGATGGAGCAAGTCTTCAGTTACTGCATCACTTCTCCCTCCTAATATTTCTCCTTCCTTGTGACAGATGTCAACACTCTGGGTGCTTCCCTCTTTATGCTAAGTGGATTTCAGTTTAAGAGATTGAAGTCACCCTGTTCTAAAGAACTTGAGACTGACTTTCTCTCTAGGGTTTTTCAACCCTACCAATTGCAGTCGGTACCACAGCTTCAGTGGACATTTGAGAAGGATCCTGAAAATCATGAAGGTGGTTGATATTAAATGGGATGGCTAACTGAACAAATCTTTCCTATATTTAAAGTTTGGTTTGTGCTAATGCTGTACGAGTGTGTTCACATTGGCCAAAAAAATTACAAGTTATAATAATATGGGAATAGAGTCCTTTAATATGCAATATTGTGTTCTGCTTTTAATCTCCAAAGTCTTAATGCTTCAGTTTAGAGTTTGTATTTGCTTTTTTCTCCAGAGGATTTCCTTTTGTAAATTAGGAACTACTCTGTTTTTTTTCTGCCAATTTCTACATTAACCTGGCACAGACTATTTGTGTCATTTGCATCACTTAAATAAAGACCCAGACATTTGTTTTGTGCCATCACTATGATTTTTGTTTCGCTGTCTGGAATTTGGTAACGAAGTGTCATAATACACAAGATAAGACAGACTCTGATCCACTTCCCTCTGAGCTTTCTTAGCTGTACAGAATCAATAGGAAAAGTGACAGCAGCTGCTCTCAGAAAATAAATGGGAAAGAAAGTGATCCTTCTCTAGTAAATTTTCAGGATGGAGTAAGCTGAAGTTACCAAGTAGCATGTAGAAGTTTTAGACTTCCAAGTTTTGTAGCTGTAATATCACTGTGTCGGGACTTTACACCCAAAATTCATATGTGCAGATTTAGACAGCCAGAACATCTGTGAAATATTAATAATAAATAGCTGAGCATTTGTAGGTCAGTGGTCACTTTTGTCCTTTGCACAACAAAGGTGCTGGAAGTATCGCAGTGATACAACCGAAGTTCTATAGACAGAGAATATGCCTGGAGTTTGGGGCTGTGTTGTTCCCTTGCTGGTCTCACACTCTTCCCCACTGGACTTCCCTGGTGGGCTTCAGGCATCTGGCTGACAGAAGCTGTGAAGTTCTGGCTTGCAGTGTTTCAGTACCACCCGTCTCATGGTTCACTCACTAGAGATCTTCAGCTTCCATTGGTTTTTCAACTAGCATTGTAGTCTCCAGCAACATCAGACAACTGAAAGCAGCAATTTGAAAAAATTAGGTCACTCAGGTTTCTATATATAGCAGTTCTCAGATCCCAAGAAAGCCAGCACAGTCATCTAGTCTGTTTTTAGCTGTCAGTGTTTGTAAATTAATATTAACAGAGTTGGTGTTAAGTAGAATTTTAAGTGCCATCATTTTTTTTTCTGTCTGCTTGCACTTTCCAGCTTTTTTAATTCTTTTTGGCATTTTGATTTCAATTAAAAATAATTGTCTGGGTTTGAGCCCCTTTGCTTCTTTCTTCCTAATAATGATGAGTGGATCTTCAGCAAAGGGAATTGTGGTCATCACATTACTGAGAAGCACCTGACTTGCATTGAAATTAGGCTGGGTTGATGTCAGGTGGGGGTAGCTTAAGAGTTCTGTGTGCACTGTTTCTCATAAACTAAACATGAAGATCTCCATATATTGAAGTGATTGTTTTATCTTCTTGTTCTTCTTTTTTTTTTTTTTAAATTAAACCAATTAATTTTTTATTGGCAGAATGGGAGAGGTGGGCAGGGAATTGAAGAAAGAATCAATGACTAATAGAGTAGAAAAGGCTGAGTATAACTGTATGGTAGATGTTAGAAGAGTTTATGAAGTTAACTGCTTCTGTTTTATATATTTACTCATTGTTTGTCTTCTTACATAGAGCAGAAAAGGTAGGACAATAAATAGTTTTCCCAAAGGGTTTTTAAACAGTTTAATTTGTTTGATTTTGGTCACTGGAGAAGCAGAAAGCTAAAAGCTGTAGTTTTCACTTTGCAGAGAAGCAGTGGAACAGGTTACCCTTACATGAGAGCTAGAACCATCCTCTCATCCCACTGGCCTGATAAAGGAGTAAAACCTAAAATTATTCTTTTCTTGGGATCGTTGTGTGAAGTAGAAAAGAGTCACTGATCTACTTTATTCACATTCTTTTTATTTTATGCTGCTGGTTGAAAAAAAAAAATTGCTTCCCATAAGCGTAGAGAAATACAATTTGCATTCAGGAAGGTGGAATGGGGATTGTACTTGAGAATCTTGCACTTAATTTTTCTTTTATTCAACTGTGTGCTTAATCCATTTGTATATGTGTACTATTTTCACTCACAAGTGATTATAATAAAGGAAGGAGGAGTTTGAGAGCAGTAGCTGAGTACAGGGAATATGTTTTTCTCTGGGGTGACAGGCTTCCTGTGTGATGAGACAGGTGCACCCAGTCTGTGTCTGAGCCCTGTAGCTGCGCCTTGGGATTTGGGGCAGTTCCCAGCCTCTCACACGTGGAGAATCGTGTCATTAGCTGTGCTCCGTAAACACCTGTGGCCCTGGGAAGTAATCTGTGTGAGAAAATCTGAGATCTGTAGTTAAAATGTACTTATTATCAAAAATATTGTTACAAAGATGCAGATGGCCACCCTTTAAACTGTCTGACTGCTTATGTGGCACTGACGGATGCTCAAAGGCTACTATTGCAAGTGTGCGCTTTTTTGTTTCTGCTCATTACTGACTCTACATTTGGATTTTTTTGGTGTTATTCCTAGCTCTTTGCATTTTGTGGAATGTGAACTTGTCACTTGAGCACAAAATTATAGATGTTACATTTTCAGCTGTATAAACTTCTGATTTTTTGCACAGATTAATGCTCTTAGCTTTTGTCTGACTGTTTAATGAGCTATAGTCATACCAACGTGCTGTCTGTTGCTGGCACAGAAGGTCAAAGTCTGGTATTCCCAGATCAGTCTGCCTTGGCCCTTTTCCTCTTGCAAGTAAGCATGGTGACCACGATGGTGTCTTAAGTGAAAGTTCATATGGCAGGCAACCCCTTCATATGGTGCATTGTCACTAAAACATGTCTTGGGAGTGTTCATTGGAGTTGCTACCAGCACACAGTAATTTGTCATGTCCTGTGTAACTCTTCCCTTGGAAAGCAGCTGATTTTTCTTTCATTAGCAGTTCACATACATACCTAATAACATAGTTTCCTGTAACTGTTTTACATGATCTCCCTTGTCAATGGGGAGATCAGTTTTTTAATGGCTGAATGAAGTCTTTGATACCTTGTAGAATTATTCTTTTAATCCATATGTAGAAAACTAGAATATGGTAGCTTCCACAATACAGCTTCTGCACTTGTATCCAGGAGGAGCTTTCTCTCTTGGTATATCAGTAAATTTCTCTCTTTCAGGCCACTGTCATGAGAAAAATACAGATGGCAGTTATGGCAAGGAGAAATACTTTGATGACCACTATGAGTCAGCTACAGCAGTGACAGAAGGACACTCTGAGGGAGGTACAGAAGATCCAGAAGTCCTTACTCAGAGTTCAGCAAGGGATCCCTCCTTCTTGAGACTGGAAAGTAAGTCAGCCTTACAAAATCAGTTATGGCAAATTAAATAGTTTCTAGATTTTTCAGAAGAGCTTTCTGTTTTCCTTCGAGAAGCTGTTTCCCCCTTTGTGTCCCTAAAATAACAAGTAACCCATAGACTAGTTTGATTCTCTTCACCATTCTTCTCCAGGCATAATACAGATGCTTGTTTGCAGTGGGGAAGTCTGCATTGACTAGTTCTCACTTTTTGCAGTGTGCAGCAAGTAATCAGTGATACTTGGGTTGTGCAAGCAGAAAAGTCAGGTCACAGCAAAAAGATTCTTTTTATATAATTTTACAAACTGTATAAAAAGAATCTTTTTATACAGGGAAAATAATTTTTGAAGATTTTTATGGTATTCCCTCTTAGACACAGTCACTGCAGAAAGCAACGGTTCAGAAGGAGTGGAGGGTTTAGAAGATGATCAGATGTCTGAAGAGATGCTGGCTTTGGTGGATGAGTTTGAAAATTCTTGGCCTCAGGAAGCTTTTGAAGGGGCACTGGAGGTAAAAGGTCGTCGAATGGACTTACAGGGAATCCGGGTCCTGAAGAAGGGATCTCAGGATGGACTGGCCAGCTCCTGTTTTGGGGACTGTGGTGATGATGATGAAGCTGAATGGGTAAGTTTGAATGAGTTTACTTAAGTCTTGAACTAACTGTTGTGGGGGAGGGAAAGGTGAGAACAGTTCAGGGGGTTTAACATTGGGAGGTACAGATCTATGAACTTCCCCTATGGGCCTAGAAGATGTAGTTGTTGATTGCTGGTGTGAATTAAACAAGTAATTTCAATCCAGCACCAACTTCTTTCTCACAGTTAAAAATTAAAAAAGATTTTAACTGAAAGTTCTGGTTGGCATGAAAACACAGAAGTCTCTGTTGTCTTCATGTTACCAGTAAAATATATAATGAAAAATGCCTTTCAGTTCTCCAGCAGTTAGACTGATTTTCTCCTGCTTTGGAGATCAGAAGTTGTATACTTTGTTTGCATGGTGTGATGCAGGCTTTGAGAATGGGTTGAGATGGGGAGGAAAGAAGAGAGACAAAGATCTCATCTGTAACATCTTTGGACTAAAACAAGTGGTGCATTGGAGCTGGTAACAGTCATGGTGTTTCTTACTGTTAACCTCACTAATACTGTTCTTTTGGTAGATCACTTTTCAGGTCAAACGTTTAAAGAAACCAAAAGCTGAAAGCTTGGATCTCCAGGAGCCAGTTGGGAAAAATGTGGAAGAAGGGACTAATGCAGAAACTGAAAATTTTTACCAAACTGCCCTAGAGATCAGTGGACCAAAGATACCTTCTCCTGGACCAATAGGTAACCTGCTGCTTCTAGAGAAAGCAAATCGTTTGCAGCTTTTGTATTACTATGATTTATTTCCTTTGCAGCCTTTATAGTACACTGGTTTATTACTGAAAATAAGCATCACAAAGACTATGTAGTGAAATGTCCCTTCTAGATGAGTACATGGAAGAATAAGAAATCTCTTCCATCTGCACCTTCTTGGTGAAGTGCAGCCTAACTTTATGTATTGAGTGAAGTTAATTTCCAAGACTTCTGGTGATGAGGTGGTGAGAGTGGAGGATGAAAGAGGTAGATATTGTGAGTAGAAGTTGTAAAAGAGGGGACTTAAGTGATCTCTTTTGATAAACTGAATGGGCAGAGAAGTTAGTTCATCAGGATGCAGAATAAGAGTTTGGACTGACTTCTGGCTAAGCATAAGACATACAACTCAAAGAGAAAGAGCTGAAAGATTAGTGAAAAAATGAAGTAAATAAAAATTAAGTGCTCTGCTGTAATTGTTTATAAGAGAAAACTTAGAGACTGTCTTCCAGAACACTGGAGTTACAGGAGAGTAGAGTTTTGCACCAACACAGATGAGATTTTGAGAGGCAGATGGGAGCTGTTGCTAGTTGAGTAACAGGAATTGTAGAGCAGTCTGTTAAAATGGTGGCAAAGAATAAAACCCAAGCAATTGGGCCCCATACTTTTTGTCTTACCTTTCAACATTGCTAAAATCTTAATATTGTGGGACTGATGTGTAAGCAAAGTTCTACAGTGCATCTTAGTCCTTGATGGTTTGATGACCTGGAAAGTGATTTCACATTTTGAAGGCTTTTACATTAAATCTTTAACAAGCTCCTTTTTTTAGCAACCGACAAATGTAGGTTATTGAATTAAATATTTAGATTGCAGGGGGGAAGGAATACATGAAAACAGACTATCAATTGTGAGCACATACCTGTCCTTTCCTTAGTGTTTCTCTTCTTTCCCTCTGAGTTACTTTTGTGGCTTTATTACATGCTTTATAAAGTGATCTTCCCAGCATTCCTGTGAGGCAGGGTTGGCTGGCATCCTCTTTGCAAGAACTAAATCATCAAAATTTAAGTAACACATCAAAGGTCACATGGGGAGTTCTTGGTAGAACGGGGGAACGATGGTATCTGTCCTGTGTTTCACTCCTTCCCAGGCTACTGAACTGTCTCTGTAGAATTTCCATACCTCTTGATGTCCTTTGCCAGTAAAAACTTGCAATCAGATAGTTCTCAGTGGTGGTGATGAGAACTGATCATTTCCCTCTGAAATTTCCCTTTGTATCTCAAAATTAATTTCCCTTTTATCACAATACTTCACAACACACATGGTATTGCAGACATCTTCGTTATTTGCAAAATTATGATGAAGTGGTTTACTATAACTTGGATGAGAAATAGGAATTACATCCAAATGGGCAAAATTTCATGTAACTAGAAATAAATACTGAAATGTTGTCTACATAGCTGGTTTGATAGACTGGCATGTTGTTAAACTTGGCTCCCCACTGTGCAAATCTGCTATAGCGAATTTTTCTTACATTCCAAATAGTTTGGATGTTTCTGATACAAGAGGAAAATGTTTCCTAACATTTGACGCAGGCTATTTTCCTAGGACTTGATACAGTATCCACCAAATTGAGGGAAAGATTTCAGTAGGCTGTAGTTCAGATGTGAAAATCAGGTTCTTGTTTCTCTCAGTGAACTGTTTGTTAACATAAAGCAAGTTATTTAACCTTTCCCTGCCTTGCTTTGCTTCTCTGCAGAATGGGAGAGCTGAAGTGTAATTGTTAAATAGTTTCAGGAGTGTTGCTATATTGAGTGTAAGAACACAGTAAAAGCCACTGACTGTCTCAGACAATACTCATTGAACAATATTGGCAGTATTTTTTGCCTGGAATTGTCAAAAGATAGACCAATCAACTTTTATTAGTTTTTAACTGTAGCTGTAGAACATTAATGATGACTCACAAACTTGGTTTAAGGACATTTAAGTAGAGACATTACCTGTAAACAAGAGTGGCAATTCTTCTTAATCTGTAGTTTTGGAAAAAACGTAATGAAACAGGTTTTGAAACCTTATTTCCTGATCTGTCTTGCACACAATCTGGTTCTGTCTGTGCATCCTACCAGTCCCATTCAGTCCATTTAGGTTCAGGAATGTTGTTAAAGAAGTGTGTCTGCAAGACAGTGATTTTTATAATGTAGGGGATGTATCTACTGGTATAACGTTAAGAATCATTGCACTGAAGTAGAATGTCTTTCCCCTTCCAGAAAGTTTCTTCTATTTTTGTTTTACTTTCTCAAGGAAAAAGGCGTGACTACCGTAGCCTGGGCTGGCCAAGTCCTGATGAATGCCTGAAGCTCCGCAGGGTAGAGCTGACAACTGTAGCCAGCACATGGCTTGCTGTTTCTGCTAAAAACATTGAGTGAGTGTTGTGGATATGAACCCTAAGTAAGTTACTTACACAAAGCAAGATGTGGTCTTCAGTGTGTGTAAACTGAAGATTTTATGTTATTAAGAAAGAACTGCCAGGATTTCTAAGAAGTTTGAAAGCATGATGTGGGATTTCATCAATTAGACTTGCAAAGAGAAGCACAAGTGCAGATGAAAGATCCACTTCCTTTTGCTTCTTGAGCTGCTCAAATGAGATTCTGCCAGGTTATGGGCAGTTTACTTTCACTAGAGAACTTTCCAATGACTATTGTGTTCTCTTAACTAATTTGACTTGTTTTATGATATTTGTAGCATTACAGAACACATTGATTTTGCCACACAGCTGCAGGAGCCAGCCATGGAGCCCCTTTGTAACCCAAACCTCCCAGCCAGTATGCATACTTTGGACCACCTGCAAGGTGTCTCTAGTCGGGCCAGCTTGCATTACACTGGAGAAAGTCAACTGAAAGAGGTATGCCAGAGCTGAAGGCTGTCACACAAAAATGGTCATACCATGGCAGATTCAGGATGCATTTAGCTCAGTGCCTTGTCTCCAGAGGTGACTTTCAGTGAGTGAATGCCTGGATAAAACTGTAAGAACAGTGCAACATGAAATTTTACCAGAATGTTTTCCCAGCCACCTACAGTCTGGCCTGGGGGAAATCCTGAAACACCATTAGTGTCTGTATTTATAGCTCTTCGTGGATGAATTAGTGAAAGTAAAGTCCAACTCAGCATACTTAAAATTTCTAGTGTTCTTAGTATTCAGTGCCATGGAGTTATAACACTGTGTTATAGTATCAACTCAAGATAGAGAGTGATATTTAGGTTGAAGCAGGATGCAGCATTTGTAAAAGGCTGGGCAAAAATGCAATCAACCAAGAGGGGGACGTCTCTTACCAGGTTCCAGCATCTAAGCACTCTTACTTCCTCTTCCACAGGTCCTACAGAATCTTGGCAAAGACCACTACTCACCACAGTCACTAGAACAAGTTGGTACTCGAATAGCCAAAGCTTTGGAAAAGGTATGTGTAAAGGAGAAAATGAGAAGTCTGGGCTTACTGCTCATGACTGACGTAGTGGTCAATCTGGTCTCAAATCATTTGTCTGAAATCCTGCTCAAGGAATGTATTAGTACTTGGACTAGGGATTTGTGTCTCTTTAGCATCTGTAATGCCCTCACAGGTATTTTGTTGAGGTATATCCTGTGCTTATGCCATCAAGTGTCTTCCGTATCTCTCTACTGAAACTTTAGCTTGTCAAATGTCCCAGTGTTTCCTGCCCTGTAGTGAGCAGCATTGCTAATTATTGATTTATTTAACTATTTCAACAGTTCTCAGCCCTCTTCTTTCTTTTTATGCTACGTTGACTTGGAGGTTATGGAAAGTTAAGCCATGTCTCCCCTCTCCAGTGACATTCCTGGCATGCAGCAGTCAGACAGCTCAGAGGGGCTTCCTGTTATTTCAGCCTGCTGCTTCTGCCTGGTGTAGTGTTGGCCTGAAGTGTCAGATGTGTTCAGGCAGAGGTGTGGTACCATGTGCAAGCCTGCACTTCCTGTTCTCCCCAGAGAAATCCATGCTTCCTAGCTAAAGGCTACTAAGGACCTCAGCTGTGAGCCCTAGGATGAGAGGATTTAGGAACATAATTTTCACAGGATCCACAAAGCAGACAGGGATGCCAGGATTGCTGTTCTGTATTTACAACTAGTAGGGAGAACATCCCAAACTACTATAGAAAAGAGGACTCTGTGAAAACAGTTTGGTGCCCCTAGCCCGTTCAACCAAAAGCTGTCTGAGGTACTTACTGTGCTTTGAAATTAAAACCAGTATAGCTTTGCCCATCCCCTGAAAGCAAAGGTATTTGCTTATCCTTACGTTACAAGACTTAATTTCTTTTCACTTTAGATATATACTAGCTTTTTCTCTTACATGCTAGTTTCCTCTGCAGACAGCAAGCTTTATCCAAATAAGCGGAATATTTAGTGCAGAGACTAGAAACAGAATTCTCAGTATTTTCCTTTATAACACAGGGCATGGGAGTCAGCCAGCTAGAGGCTGGGCTTTGTCAGGCTTCTGGACTGAGCTGCATCCCAGGGCATCCTTTCTCTTTCCAGTGACCACAGGGAGCCTACAAGTCCAATCAGCTAATTTAGATAATTTTTTTTCCTTCATGTTGGGTTATGTGTGTGAACATATATGTGTGTGAACATATATGTGTATGTTATGTGTGATGCTCAGCATCAGAGAGCTGGTTAGAAGCTATTGTGGCTGCTAAAACTGTTGTTACTGTTGAAAGCTATTTAACTGTTATTCCTTTCCTGAAGAAATGGTGTTGTATTTGGAATTTGCTTCATTTGGCAGTCTCATTTACCTGACTACTGCATAGATGTTGTCAGAAACTTTTTGCTGCTTTGAAATAGTTTAATGCTCTTCTTAAAAGCGTAACACCCTCTACCTCAGTATACCAAATAAATTGGAAGAGTGAAAGGTAGGATGATTATTCACTATGGGTGTTTACATGAGTTTTTGTGTTCTTCTTTTGCCAGAATCAGACTTCATGGGTCCTCTCTAGCATGGCAGCTCTTTATTGGAGGGTGAAAGGCCAAGGAAAGAAGGCAATTGATTGTTTACGGCAAGCATTGCACTATGCACCCCATCACATGAAGGTGTGTACACATGTGCCCACTACTCAGATGGAAGAATGTCTTGCTTGTCACAGCAGAGCTTTCACAGACTATTGTTAAGGCAAACACTGTGTATCAGGTGTCTATAGTGTATTAGATATTAGCTAGATGAGGTGAAGCCTCAAGATTTTCACCACTTGTTTAGTGTGGACTGTCTCTTAAAAAAAAAATGGTATCTGCAGAAAAGGTTCAGTGGCATTTCCTGCAGTTCAGTGGTTTTGACACCTCTCTGGGCATCCTGGGCTTGAACTTTGTGCTGCTAGTTAGGACTTGGAGTCTTCATCAGCCTTTGTCTGGCCAAGTCTTCTAACCTAAGATGGGGGAGTATATTTTCTGGTTATGCTTTTAAAGAGGGGAGTGTGTCTTCTGGTTGTGCTTTTAGAGAGGGTGGGAGGGTGATTATCTAAAGGAATTACTTAAATCTTAAGCATTTGGGCTGTGAATCTCAGTTGGATACTAGTCCTTGACTTCGTGCAGCAGTTCTTTACTCAAAAAAGAAGGCAGTACTTTGGACACAGTCTTCTCTTTAGTGTTCCAGTTGGCTGAAGTGCTCAGTACCCTTCACCTTGCCAGGTGCTGTGCTGAGCACTGTAGTGTCTGTTCTTAAACACCCAGCTCCCCCTTGCAAACTGATAGATGCAATATTGGCTCCTTACTCAACATAACAGATTTTTCTTTGGTACGTGCGCAACAAATTGTGCTGCATGGAAAAATGTAAACTCCATTGAAATCTTGGTGTTCATCCTTTCTCTGAAAATTGGGAGAGAAAGTAATTCACACTTCCAGGATATTTTTAGGAGGATTTAACCATTAACCGTAGAAAATGCTTCAAGTAAGAAATGCACATTCTCACTGCACATCCTTTGTATCTTTCCTATAATTCTCTTTCTTTGCATTATGCATTTAAAACAAGGTTGGAGCCAATCTCTTAACACATCAAGCTTTTGCTTATTTTCCTGTCTTTCTATGTAATCAGTTCCTCAGGAAAGGAGTCCTTAGCTGT
The DNA here is from genome assembly GCF_041296385.1 of Aphelocoma coerulescens. NCBI lineage: Eukaryota > Metazoa > Chordata > Aves > Passeriformes > Corvidae > Aphelocoma > Aphelocoma coerulescens. The sequence continues at coordinate 25,787,095 of NC_091019.1, forward strand.
GTGATTTGTAAGGGTCAGACTATGGATTGGAAACTACAGTTCGGCAAGATTATGGTGGAGTAGTTCTGTTTTCTAGAAGTATGATAAAATGCTACTTGAGCCTGGATGACTCTCCAAATTTGTGCCTTGTTTTTGTCCTCCATATTGAAGCTGCCTCCAAAGAAAACTCTGGATCTTGTTTGTAAAGACAGAGCTGCAGCTTTTACTCAGAGTTAGCCCTGGATTAAAAGCTATTTAGTGTATTTCGGTTTATCCATCCTCTTTGCTTTTATGCACTTTGGCTACTTTCTCTTGACTTTTCTCATGCAAATAAAAGGTAATTAATTTTCCTGTGAACTTCTCTTATGATTCTGACTTCCATAATATCTGCTTTGCAAACATGAATAATTTGTCCAGCAAAGGTACTCCTTGACATGTGAAGGTCAAGGAATCGGGGATCACATACATCCAGAACTTTTTCTTGTCCTGTTGAAGGCACCTCAGCCTTGGTACTAAGCGGTGCTTTGTGCTTTGAAGATGTGAAGCCCAGCTCCCAGAGAGTCTGTTATGGCTGCCAGGGCTCTACAGTTTTTTCAGTCAGACAAGGTCACAGTTGGGAAATCCAGGAAATAAAAAACATACCATCAGTGTCTAGCTGAGAAAATTTTATTTATAGCTATTACTCAGTATCAGAATAAGATTTCTATGGCAGAGGCAGGACAAAAAATGATGCATCTATTGCACTAATGGTTAGATCATGCTTTCACTTCCCTGCTGTCCCCTTTGTTCATATTTCCTTTCCTTTTATGCAAGAGCTGAAGGAGGGTATTCAAACAAAACAGCTTCTCTTGTCTCTGAAGAGTGCACCTCATCTTTGGGGAGAAAAATAGTGTAAGAGCTTCTAAAAACTAAATGTGCATACACTAAAATGAGTTAATTTTCGAGTTGTTTTTCTATCCAAGAGTAATGTTTATCACTACTGTGAGTGGATGTGGACATGAGGTTTTTTTGTTTGTAACTCAGGCCCAAATGCCGTTTTATATTAAAATAGGTTTGGATCATTGCTCTCAACATCAAAAGAGAGGGAGGTGGGTAGGAACCAGATGAGTGCAGCTTAGTGGTGGAGTCTTCTGTTTGTCTTGCTGATCCTGAGACAATTTCAATGGACAGAAATTGTTTATTGCTTGTTCTTCTCCTCCAGGATGTACCACTAATAAGCCTAGCAAACATCTTCCACAACGCCAAACTCTGGAATGATGCCATCATTGTGGCTACCATGGCAGTGGAAATAGCACCGCACTTCGTGGTTAATCATTTCACACTGGCAAATGTCTATGTAGCAATGGTGAGTGTGCTGTCGCCTGGTTATGGCTGTCTTTGGGACACTATTTACGTGTATGTAAAAGTCTTATTCTCACAAAGAATGTTGAAGGAGCAGCGTTCAAGAAACTGGGGTAGGATCATCAAGAAGGAATATCTTTAGAAAGACAAAACTTCCATTACTTATTTTACTCCTATTTCTCGTTTAGTACTTTAAGGCCAACATTTTTATAAGCTGGCTTAAGAATGCTGTGTGCAAAGCTTTGTTAAGACAGTAGCAAACAGTTGGTAATTTGGGTTGTCCACCCATCTAAACACAGGATATTTTTATAATACTGGAAAATTAATGATGAATTTGGTCTCTATCCTGAAGAGCGAAGCTTGGAATAGTAAGTAAACCCAATTCACAGTTATGGTGAACAAACACAAGGGAAGTTCAGTTTCAATATCTGAATTATCAATGCCCAGCATAATTTGTAGCTTGAACTCAAATTTCTTCATACTGTCTATATATACCATTAAAATACACCTTTTTAAAAAAATCAAGATTTACAACTCACCTTGATCTAGTTAGTCTTTATGATATGGCCAGAAATTAATATTGTCTCTACTGCATAACTAAAGTTACTGAGAAAACGAACTTAAGAGAAAAAATAAGTGATGAAACTGACCGAAAACCCCAGAATGTTTCGGGTCTTTTCTCCTCTCATTTTTCCTCTAATACACTATCAGATGTTGGCATGCTTTCCTAGTTAATAAAAAAGCAGCGTGGCATAGGTAATGAGATTTCAGCTGTACAAAAATAGATGCTATTTCCACATGAATGCTTCTAACTACCAACCTGGAGTCCAGCTTATCAATTGAAATTGTCTAGCTATTGTATGCTCTTTAAGTTTTGGGGGCTTTTTGTTTTTACATTGAATAATACTTAAAAAATAATTTCAGGTTGTTTCTAAAAATGTTAGCTTTTCAGAAAAGTTGATGGTTTTTCATTGTCCATGATTTTAAATCTTTGATCTACTCAAATTCTGACTGAAATATGTTTTTAAAAGTTACTTTCACAGCAAGAATACAAAGATGTACTGTTAAAAAGAAAAGGCGAGAACATTGGTCAATAATTCTCAGCATTAATTTGACTCCTTTCCATGGATTATGCAGAATTGAGTCATTAGCCCAATTATTTGTGGGAGAAGGAAAAAAATCCTGAATCACAAGGATTGGTTCAGTTACTTTTGTGGATATCACACTGCACAACTTGTCGGGATGGGAAAGGCATAGAAAATACGTTTACTGGTTTTAGAATCTGACTCTTTGCACTCTGGTTTCTTTTTCACAGGAGGAGTTTGAAAAGGCCATGAAATGGTATGAGTCAACACTAAAGCTTCAGCCGGAGTTTGCCCCAGCAAAGAATCGAATCCGCACCATTCAGTGTCATTTACTTCTGAAAAAAGAGCGACGGTCTCCTTAGAGATCAGCATCTTTCTCTTTTTTAAAAATGTCATTATTCTCTATTCTGCTCTTAAGTGTGCTAAGATAAATTGACGAATTGAAATTTTTAACAAGACTGTTAAAAAGAGATGGGATTTGGATCAAGGGGTCTTTTATTATTTTTTTGTCAAATATAGGGGCATCTTTGGAAAATATATTTCACAGACCATAATTTTAAAACATCCGTGTAAATATTAAACCAAGAAACTTCCATGAGTCCATGACCACCTGTAACAGGACCTAGGCACTGTTAGTTTTTCCATAATGCTCAGATTGGCATCAGCATCCAAAATAACTTGCTTCGTGTCTTATAACCTAAGCCACTGGAAATGCAAAGCACACCCCCGTACCAAATAGTAAGGAGAGATAATCAGCAATTCATCCATGTGAAACTCATGCTTTGTCCAGTCTTGTTCACTCCATACCACATTACCTGCTTTTTTGGAAGGAGAGGAACAGACTTTTAAATATTTCTTAAAAAACATGAGAAACATGAAGCATTTTTGGAATTGTTTGTTTCTGTTAGAGAATGAGGAGGGAACAGCAGGACCCTAAAGTCAAAGTAGTTTTTAATCTTGCAGAAAAAAGAAAATTGGTAAAAATCCCAATAAGATGTTTTATATTTGTCTGTGTATGCATAGCCCTCTGCCTCCCTGAGTGGTTGATTTACTAATTCTTTGTTCACTGTATTTCTAGCCGTTTTGGAATAAGGTGCAAGTTTATGCTCACCCTGAGCCATACTTTCAGCTGCCAAGGAGGAGGAGGGACATGGTGTCAAGGTATCAACAGCAAAAAAGTCTGGTGGAAGATTTCCAAATCAATTCTGTCTTTGGTTGGTGGAGGACATGATTCTCCAGAATCAAAAAGGGCACATATTTGAAATAAAATAAATTGTTTATGAACAACTCACAGCTTCTCCTGTACTGTGTGTGTCATGCGCCACTTGCAAGAGTCCAGGTTAGTCTGGAGGAGCTACAGCCTTTCCTTGGGAGCAGACCAAGCTGGGAGCCAGGGCAGCCTTTAACACTCCTGATCAGCCAGTGATTTCATGTGTACCCTTGGAAAATTCCTTGCACCTCTGTGTCTGACTCTGTTTGTGGCAGAAGGAGATAAGGGGAAGTTAACTAACTCAGCTGTCATGTAACCCACTCTTCTAGTGTCAAGCGTGCTTCTTAGTGATTCTTTTTAAAGAAGTAACAATGTTTATGAACTTAACTGGGTGTTTTTTCTCACCCAGTGTTTTTCCTGTCTCATTGATGCAAATTAAGAGTAAATATGGCAGTGGTAGAAACTATGATATCAGTGTAATTTTTATAATACTGGAACTTACTACTTCATAAAAGGATCCCTGAATATTTTTATATATGACTGAAGATGAGCACTTCTAATGCAAAGTTTACCTCTGTTTTTTTGCAAATAATTTCCATTTATCTAGGAAGCTTGACAGAAGTATGAGCAAGTGCCACTGTTGGGTAGATTTTTAGTAAAAATGGGTCAATGTGTTAAATTTTTGTCAAAAGAGTCAACAGCATGTCAAATTTTATTCTCTTCCCAAGGCTACTGGAAGGCTGAACGTTGTTGGCTGGAGACAGGTGTAGCTGTATCTATATCAAGAGGAAGATCACTTCATGAGAGGTCTAATAGACCACCACTAGGATCATGGACTGGGATAATGAATTACAGAGATTTCTGACATAGAGCTGTGGGAGGGGAAAATAGTAAGGCAGGTGCAAGTAAATGAAACAATTCCCATTTGAACTAGAAAAAAAAGAGCAAAGGCTTTTCATTGAACTAAGTAATGTGTAAAGAGGGTGCTTTTATTCAGTTTTGTTAACTGGTCTGCTTCACTTTTATAGGGGTTGATAAATAGTTGGGAGTTACTTAAATACATTTGGTAAATCTTCCATTTCATGTGCTAGTTTTAAAATGTAGTATGCAAAAACTTAGCTTGGTACAGAGGAGGATGTACCTTACGACTTGGTTTCCTAATGTATCACATGCTTAAATCAAGTGGTTGCCATGTGCTGAGCTCTTTTCTGCTGCATCTGTCACACTGCTGATGGGAGATGCCAGGACTTAAGTGAAGAGTAAGGCTGGTCCTTAAGAACCTAGAGCACCGATATGTGAAGCACAGATGATCATCCATGGCTTTGACAAAAGATGGAATTAAAATAGACCTTTTCTGGATCACCAAGGATTGTGCTCATAGACAATATTGGTGGGCACTTGAAATTGGTCATTAATACTCATGCCAGCTTACATCTTGCTTACTGCAGTGTTTACTAATCTGTTTCTTTAAGAAATGCAGCAAGATGCACTGTACACAGACATCATGCAAAAGGTGGGAAGACTAAGTTTGTGTGTGGCCATACTGTAAATTGGCACCAAGGAGATAGCAGGACATTGCTGTTCTTGCTATCTGTGCATTTTCATGGAATTTGCATGTTACAAATGGTTCTTGAAAACTGCAGTAGTCTGACGATGGGCTTTTTCTTCTGAATCTTGGGTAAGCACTTAAGTGTGTACTGCCTTAGTCCCATAAAATTTTTATGTACCGATGTTCATTTGCTACTTGGCTACTGTGTGCTCTCTCTGCCATACAACCAATATCAAAATAGCCTGTGCTTCCCTCTTAACTGTATTTTCTGAAATTTTAGGTTATTCCTGGATGTGTACTGCACAAGCAGTACGTCCAACTGAAGCAGAGAAGTGAAAAGCTCTACTTGAGAACATAAACTTGACCTAATGCTAGCAATGGTGTTTGTCTTAAAGATTTCACCCACTGGTGAATCTGCTGGGGAATGCTGGCTTCTGCCCTTGGAGAAGGCTAATGGAACACTGTTGTCTCCATGCCTTCAGCCCTCCTGTATAAATGCCAAGAACAGGTGGGTTTCAGTGGTTTGGCTGTGTTCAAATGTTAGTCAATTACAACTAATTATGCTGATCTTATAAACAGAAAACAAGTTGGGGCAACATGCTGAAATGGAGACCACTGAATTTTTAAGAGCAAAGGTGTGATTCTCTGCAGGGTAAGTTAGCTGTTTAGGGACTACATGCATCTCCTTCCATTTAAGTTATTTCAAAATAAGCTATGGTGGTTGTCTAAGCTCTGTCTTTGATAAATGGAAAAGGTGATTATCTTTAGAGGGTGATCTACCCTCCCTGTCGTAGAGCGTGACAAATTGCCTGTTCAAACTGCCTGTTCCTTTCCATTGACTGTTGAGATACCTTTGACAAACTGAACTTCAATATGATTTCTAATAACGAGGCTTAGTAACTTATTTCACATTGACTGGCTCTGCTTAACATTATCACTGAAGTAGTCTGATTTAGGGATGACATAACCATAGGTAAATGGCAAAATCCTCTCTTCTCCAAAAAAAAAGGGTTTTCTCAGTTGTTTTCAGAGCATATCCAGAAATGAAGTACAAATGAGAAAAAAGTCTCCATTTGGTCACAGATAGCATCCTTAAAACCCTCAGCATCCTCACAGTTAGACTCTAAAGCTCCTGACATCCAGGGGCTTTTGAGGGAAAATGCTACAGGAAAAGAATCAGTTTTATCTATAAAGTGGTTGGATTTGATTCACTGTTGATGCCTTAGTTGTACTTGTCAGGACTGCACTGATGCCATACAAAATAAAGGAAACACTGAAATACCATGTTGGCATCCAGTGTGACCATAGGGTCATATTCGAACAAGAGGGTTAAAAATGCAGTGGAGACTGAGATCACCTGTGGACACTTTGCATCACCTGTGACAGAAAATGGCCATCAGAAGTTTTCTGATGCTGCTCACAACCTTCTTTCCCCACTCTATAACCCTCCCTCTTTCCCCCTCCTTAAAAAGATTAAAAACAAACAACAAACCCATAACCTCTCCCTGAGAATGGTATGGTATAGCCGAAGATGCTAATTGGTTCTGCTGCTATATTGTGATGCTTTTGCTTCCTACCATTTGCAGTAGCTGCCATTAACTTTTCTGAGTACCAATTTAGGAACCCCCGGATTTGAACCCCAGTCAGAAATGTTCCTACCCTTGTTGCTGTCCTTCTGTATGACTTCAGGCAACAGATTGCCCCCTCCTTGCTGTACCTCTCCCTCCCACACATAGTCTGATGCCTTTTTGGAACATATGGGGGGGGTGGTTGGAACTGACATTATTGCTGTTTATGAATTTGTGTGAGAAACAGTTGTAATGCCAGAGAATACAAATAGTAGCAACCCAAATTAAAAACAACCTATGAAACAGGGAATAGGCCAAGTTTAATAATCTGTATCAGCACTTGAAAGAGTGAAAAGGCTTTAGAAGATCTTGCCTGGGTATTCAGAAAAACACAAGCCCCTCCTCCAGAGCTACTGGATGTTGTGTGGCAGGTTCAGGTGATCCTCCCATCTCAAGCATTACTTAGATGTGTCCTTCTAGAGTGCTGCAGGTTGCCTTGATTTCTTAGAGGACCAGCTGGCCATGTTTGGGTCAATGAGAGTCTCTTAAAAGAAATGTCTCCCAAGAGAAGGCTTTGTCACTTGTGGGATTGGTTTTATTGAGGTTTTTTTAACTCTTTATTTGCACAAGTGTGCCAGCATTTATTTAAACAAAGCAGTTTGGGTCTGTGAACTCTGAGGCATATGAGGCTTTCCTATCAATTTGTTGTCATCTTGCTGAAGTCCGATGGCTGGTCATCTGTGAGAGCCAACAGAAAGGCGTGCAAATGACTGCCACAAAGGGACAGGCAGTGAGTTTAAAGGCAGTTTGTTTTCACTACCATTTTTTGGGCATCTGTACAAGAGTGATACAACCTATATTCCACACATAGAAAGTTAAGAAAGTGACAATCTGAATTAAGGGAGAGGGCTCTTGTACTTTAAGCTTTTTTCATTTTTAGGTATTGAAAAGCTCAGGATTGATTAGGAGCAGTGTTTTGATAAGGCTGACTGCTTAAAAAAGCATCCCCTCAAACTTTTGCAAGTTGTTTTTTTAACCTTTTAAACCTAATGACCTACTTGTGGATTTCAGAGCAAAAAAAATAGTATTCAAGTTCAGTAGTCCCAGAGGAGATGCAATGACAGTGCCACAGAAAGAAGGGTTTTGAATATAGGTGAGCAGGAGTTAGCTTTGGGATATTTACAATCTGGGGGGATTGTCTTTATGCATGTGTTTTGATTTGTTGAGTTTTTTTCTTTAATCTGGTTGCAAGCTTCTCCTTCCATTTTCAGTCCTTCAGAATCAGGTTATTACTAGTCTAACAGAGTATTGCTGTGCATACTTTTTTGTGCCTATGGCATGCCAGGTACTTGACAGAAGAGCCAATCTCTACTCTGAAGTGTACAGCCCCAGACCCACAGAAGAATTTCAGTGGTTACTGATGCCTTAGCCAGGGATCAGACAGCTGTTGAGTTAAACCTTCTGGCCACAGTCCCTCCATGGTGATACCACTGTTGGTTTTAAAATCCAAGCCATCCACATGTTTCTGAGAATAATACTCTGACAAATCAATGGTCATCATTCTAGTACAATTTAATGGAAATTTTTTTCCTGTTCTGCTTGTTGATCTAAATCCAATCTTGTCCTCTCTCTCTAATAGTCTAATTCTACTGTTGGTTTGGTTTTTTCTTTTTTTAAAGAAATTATTTCCCAGAGCTGCAGCTGTTACAGATTACAGTATGATGAGTTACCACTATGTCTTAGGAGTGTGTTTTGTTGTATCCTGCCTTGTGATCCATATGCTGAGGAGCAAAGAAGTGATACATAAAAATTGTTAAGAGACACTAACTTGTGGGCAGATGCAATCCAAACAAAATAAATGGGTGGAGGAGCCAATCTTATCCCACCACTACAATGCTAGGAGCTAATGTAGGAAACCATGTTCTCTGGGAAAATGGAAAAGAAACGAGGCTTTAGTGGTGAGACTCTTGAAGGAGGAAGAGGAAGCACCGGGTAGAAGAAGCGAGGAAGCCAAGGTCCTGCTTTTTGTAACATCAGAGACTTTTTGGTGGCAGAACTAAAGGTAAAAAGGACAAAGCAATGGCCCAAGTGGATGGTTTCTTCTGGTTGTCTGGAGACATCAGAAAACAAGAAGGACATCTGAGAAGCCATGAGGCAATGCTGCAAAACCACTGCAGCCAGTGGGGCACCTGGCATTGACATGCATTCCTGCACAGAGTATGCCTGTGGAGTTTGGAGGGCCAGAGCTGCTCAGCCTCCCTGGCCAAGGGACAAGCATAAGCACAGAAACATCCTGTGAGCACTGGAATGGAAGCTCCCGTGGTCACCTGTGGCCAGGAGTTCCAGAGTTCAGTTTCCAGTGAAGAAGTATCTGTTCTTTTTGAACTGCTACTTCTTGTGTTATAAACGATCATGAGCATGAAAGCTTTTCTCCCTCACCTTTTCTGTGACATGCTTATCTTAGACATGCCTTCCTTATTAAACTGAGGCCTGACCAGACTTGGCTTGGCTTTTAGCCTACTGACTTCTTTTCGGAGGGTAGAATCTTGCTTAAAAGCAATTTTGAGATTTTTATAAGACAGTACAGCATCTGTAGTCTGCTTTTTTCTGCCTTCTCAGCCTAGATTGAAGTTACTGCTGGAAAAGAAAGGTCAGGATGTGATTCTGGTAACTGAGGTGTTAACACCATGGTGGCCAATCTACACCTCACACACAGAGATGCATCTTCCTGCCCGCTCACTCTTGCCCTCTTTTTCGGGGACCTGCAAATAGTGAGTTCTGTGTCTTGTTGACACGGGGACCTGTCTGCCTGTGGGCAGTTTTCTGTGCAAGTGGATGGCATGATGGCAGGGTGTGTATGTCCCTAAGCATGGGTGGGTGCACACATTTATACAACAAAAAGTGCATGATGTACCCTACCTCAGTCACTGAACCAGTTCTATTAACTATTAGACTGCCATAAGGAGAATTGGGTCTAAAATCTATTTAATCTGTGCGTTATCTCTTGATTACAGTAGTGCTTTGCAGTCTTTTTCAGTGATCTGAGAGAGGTGAATTGAATGATTTTCCAAACCCTAATTAATTAATTCCTGACTGTCATCATAGGGCAATTTTAATTATTTGGAGCAGCTTAGTCAGCACATCAGGTTGCAAGAGCTCTACAAGGGTTCTGATCCTTGTCACTGTAGGTTTACATGCCCCTTCCTTTGAATATCTATAGCAACACCCCCCCTACACCTGTATACAATAACCAGCCTGAGCAGGAGCATCACTAAAAGCTCTTAGAAAACTGGGTGGCTTCAACCCGAGTGACAGCCTTTTCTCGGGAGCAGATCAGATCAGTGCAGCACTGCTTCTGGTGCCCTGACAAAGAACCCTCTGTCCTTTTTCATAAACAGGATATTTTGTGCCTTTAGAAGCCTGGAGTGTTTCTTATGAAACACTTTCTCCTAAAATGTTTCAAAGACGTTTTGACCAGAAGAACAAACAATTTTGTGTATTTTAGTGGAGGCAAGGCTTGCTTTCTTCTGTTGGAGGACCTGCAAGAGACAAAAATAAGGGAAGAAACCCAGATGGGTGGGAGTTCCTTTAGAAACTCTCCAGAAGAGAAGGCAAGACAAACCCCTTCTATTTGCCTGTAGTTTCAGCCTTCCTCAGTGCTGGGCAGAGGAGTAGAGCCTGCCCATTACATTACCTGTGTGAATCCAGGGACAGGGCTTTTATTTTCTTTCCATCTTTTTATTTATTGGCTCAGCCCTGAGGGGTTTTTTTAATCTTTTTGACTGACTGCATGGCAGTTTGTAGTTCTTTCAGTCTGGATAGCATGTCCTAGCATATCAGGTTACTGTGATTTCTTTGTTCAGTACACAACTCTTCAAGTGGGTGAAAAAGAGAAACAAGACTTTCTAATATTGTCAGCATGACTCTAGGAAGTTTGAGAGGGGAATGTGAAGTGTGAATGAATTCACAATATGCATTTAAAAGTTGGTATTACTAGAATGAACAGCAAGGTCACCACAGATAAAATGGAAATTAATTCATCCCTGTGACTCTTTCACTTCAAAGTGTTACCAGCAACCCTTGATTACCATCTCAGAGCCTTGCTTGCACACTGCTCACGAGATCTCCAGCAAAATGGATCCTGCATGGCATGGCTTGGTTTTGGGGGGCAATCCATTTTTTCGTTAATCCTCCCTTGCTTTCAGCAAAATGACTTCTTCTCAGGGCTTCAGTAACCAGCTTTAGCTCCCAGGCACCCACATTTCTCTGTGCCCACTTCATCCATATCGTGCAGCTCGGCCACTTCTGCGAGTACTGCTGCCAGCTCGGAGCAAACGGAGGAGACAGGGAAGGTCGAAGGAAGATGGGGCTCTGGAAAGAAACCAGGCAGTGGCATCTGTCAGCTTGTAAGTGCTTCCCCTGTTCCTTACTGTCTCCTCCAGCCTCTTAGAGCTGCTGTGTGGGTGGAAAGAGCAGCACCAGCAGCTGGAGGAAAGTGGGAGGAGTGGGAGGAAGAAGAGGGAAGAGCACCTGGGGGCTGAGAGCCAGCCTCACTGTCTGCTCCCCTTCGCAGCCCCCTCCAGATGTGTTTCTGTTCCCTACCTAGAGGTAACATCAGAGGGGCTGAGGAGCAGGTAGTGGAGTGAGCAGCGGCTCTGGGGCAAAGCCCACCACATCCCTCACCCTTGCCGTGCTTCTGCCTTTCTCCATGCCAGGAAAAGTGCTGTCACTGATACTGAAGCACTCCAGCACTGTCATGTCTTATTCTCTCTACCTCCAAGTTAATGAACAGGCAGCTGAAGCAAAGACGAGAAGTGGCCAAGGACAAAATTAGTATTGCCTCCTCTCTGGACGTATTTGGACTTGGATGGATGGTCTGTCCTACTAGGAGCAGGTAAGATTGTCCTATCCCAGTACACCTCTCCTATCCCATCCCATCCCACAGACTGTCCCAGCACCTTCCCAGGGGGAGCCAGTGTGATGTGAGGGTCTTGCAGCTCTTTGCCAGTCTGGGCACACCAGGTTTGTTGAACTGCAGTCATGCTACCCGTTCGTCCTCCTCTGCCACCACAGTCTTGGTCTCCACTGACAATGTCACTTTCCCAGGGCCCAGTTTTTGCTCCGCCTTTCTCTGTGTTCTGGCTTTGGCCCTGTGGCTCCCTTGTGGTGTAGTTTTGTGCCTACACACCTGCAGTGCTGGAGCCTCCTAGGTACACCCAACAGCCCCCTTCCTGCCCTCCAGAGAGTCCCTCGTATTGAGCCCCTCACTGCTGATTCATGGCAGACCTCTGTCTGTCCCCCGTATTCCTATCCCGGCCAGGCTTTGCCAGTGGGACGTGTGCTGGCGATGGACACCGAGGAACGGGCCGAGGGTAACGCTGATTCCCCAGTACTCCCAGCTTCGGGCTGAGCTCACACCCTGGGCAGGAGCTTTTCACGCTGGGAGGGGAAAGGGGTGTCGATGACGGAGATGTCCCGATCTGTCCCCGTCCGCGGAGGGTGGGATCCGGCCCCTTTCGCCGCTAGGGACAAAAGCCGCTCCCGCCGCAGCCCGGCGGCGGGGGGAGCCCGGGGCAGGCCGGGGGCGGCGGGCGGCGCCTCGCCCCGCTCGGCCGGCAGGTGGCAGCCGCAGCCCGGCGAGAGGCGGCCGGGCCGGGCCGGGCGGGGCAGCGCCGCCGCCGCCGCCTCGGGACCGGGGTTCCCGTCGGGGCTCCCCCGCCGCCCTCTGCCCCCGCACGGAGCGCGGCCCCAGCCCGGCGGGCTCGTCCCGCGGACACCCGGGTGCTCCCCGGTCCGCACCGCGGCCGAAAGGGCGCTGCCCTCGGAGAGCTGCGCCGGGCGGCAGCGGAGCGCCGCCCCCGCTCCCCTCCGTGCCCGAGGGGCGGCCGCGGGGCTCCCGCCTCGGCCCGGGTTCGCCCCTTGCCGGGCGGGTGGGAGGGCAGGGGCTGATGCGTTGTGGGCTTTTTGGGGACGGAAGCTCCCTTGGCAGCGCTGTGGGAGCGCCAGGTTTTGCGGGGGTGTTCCTGAGACTCCCCCTGCGTGGGGCCGCCCGCAGTTCGCCCGGCAGCCCGGATGGAACCCCCGGCTCCGGGACAGCCCTGGCTGCGGGGAAACCTCAGCCTCGTCCCCGCCTCCCGGCCCGGCGAGCGGCCCCGAGGGCGGCCCGGCTTCCCCGCGGGCACCGCAGCGCCCCGGCGGCTGGGGGGGGATCTTCCCTCCCGCCCACACGGTCTGAAACCCGGGGGATGCGGCGGCGGGGGTGGAAAGGAGGAGGCGGCGCGGTGTTACCAGCGATCCCCTTCGGGGCAGGTGGAGCCCAGCACCGCATTTCTGAGGGGTTTACCCACTTCAGCTCTAGATTCTGCAAGGGGAGGGCTTGCCCAGGGAAGGTTTCTCGGGGCGATCCTCCCAGCCCACGGAATGCTGCTTTGTGCAGCCTCATGCCGATCCGCCCTTCGGGCTCCGCTGTGCGATTCCCTCGCCTTTCACTGTGGATTGTTGTTTTGGCCAAAACTTCAGTCACAGCTGGGCTAATCTTTATCTGTTTCATGAAGCTCACGATCGTTGCTTTCCAGATGACCCTTCCCAGCTTTTTTTACCAGCTCAGTGCCTCACCTCTGCGTGCCCTCCAGCTTCTCACAGCAGCCTGTCTCCCCAGAGCCCAAGGGACAGCCCATTGGCAGGGAGTTCCCTGCTCACCTTTTCTGCCTCCGGAGCGGGCAGAGACATTATCCAGCACTGCATTTGTCCTGAAATGTCTGTAATTCAGAACACAGAGCACCTCAGGCTCTGTCAATTTCGAACCTTTCAGGCTGGATTCATGCTCCGAGAACAATTACACCACTTTCTTCCAAACTGTTTTAAATTCAGTCAAAAATCAAACAGGAGAGTCATGCTTCGAGCTGGACTTGACTCGGAACCTGGGAGTAAAACATCGGGTCTTCTCACCTGTTGGTCACCAATCCTGCTGGCACAGGTAACAGCTGCCTTTTGGAGACTTAGAGGGGCAGAGCAGGAGAAGTGGTGCAAGCATCCCCACCCCAAGTCCTACCACCATTTGTTAGTCCCTGCTCAGCCCCCTGGCAGGTGATGAGAGATGCACTGGGAACTTGCCCACGCAGGGTGTGGCACACGCACTAAAGGCTGAAGTACAGAAGCCACGGCCATGGTGGGGACTTGTCCTGCCTGTGTCTGTGATGTTCTTTAGTATCTTAAGATACATAGGAGATTGCAGTCTACAGGGTTCTCAGACTGCCCCCCATTTTCCAGCTTGAAATGCTTTTTAAAATGTATTTTTTTTAAAAAATCCAAACACTATTGAATGCAAAGAAATCGTGAAAAACAACAAGGAACAAAAGCTCTCAATCCTAGCTGAGCACTGCACAGACAGGAACCTGCTCTGACGTACATGAGCACCCCATAGGGATTAACTCTCTCCTGCCCAACAAAGCCAGCCTTCTAGCTTCTACTTTGCAGCACATTTTGTGTGCTATAAATGTATTTAATCTAGCCAGATAGGGAGATTAAAATGCACAGGCTTTGTACCTATCTGCAGTTGTCCCCACCCAAAAAGCCCTCACAATCCTGGTCCAGGAGTTTTCTGCCTATATGACAGATCCAAAAAATTTCCCCTGTGAAGCAGAAACAAGAAACAGGCAGCAGAAGTCTAAAGGAAAACAACAAGGAGAAGCTCTCAGAGTCATTTTCCCCTTTGCTTTTCTGTAGTAAATATGCAGAAGAGCATCTATTGCATGTCTATTACCAGCCAGTTAATATTTTGCTACCCTCAGCCCTTAACTGAGGTTCCTAAAGCCCTTTGCAGCCACTGCTTCACTCAGTCTCGGGTACCCCCAGGAGACACCTGGTGTCACTAACCTGCTTATAAAAAGGGGGGCAGTAAGCTACATTTGTCTGTGTAAAGCCAACTAACAGACAATTTCTGGAACACAAATTAGGAGGTGGGATTCTCAGTTTTGACTTTAACCTTCAAGCTAGGTTTCCTCCTTTTCCCAAACCTGCAGTGCCAAACCACTGCAGTACCAAACGTGCAACAGCATCCTCCATCTTCTTGTCATCTTTGGTACCACATCAGGGTGGAGGGGCATGTGGGCTGCAAGTCTCCAGACCCTGACCTGACTTTTGAGGAGACTGCCATTTAGAAAGCTAAGGCAGGGGATTCATGCTTTTGTCTATTTGCATTATCCTTCATTTCTACAATGGAGCATCATCACTGAGGAGGGAATTACACAGAAATCACTTGCTTTAGGTGCTGCATCTGTCCCATGTTTAAGCATAGTGAGAAGGTCTGATGTTTTTCCTAATGTACCGCATACTTTTATTCCAATGTTTTTCCCTGCATCTGTGGGCAATTCAAAATCTCACCGTGAGACCACCTGTGCAGGGATACAGACCACAGAAGGTCTCAGTTGTGGCTGCAGCAAGAACCAGTGTAGAAGAATTTTTCCATTGCTATGACAATTAAAGCATAGTATTGCCTAAATATGCTTGTCCTTCTCACCATGGTCTGCAAATTTTGAGTTCTCTCCTCTTTTGACTTTCAGGTCTGACTGGAGACAACCAGCATCTTGGGGTGCCTGCATGGGAGATGTGTAGAGATTGGCTCTTGCTTTCACTGACACCCCATTACTGTGGTACAGCACAGGACATGAGCAAGAGGCTCCATAGCATCTGAGATGGCAGTGAAAATCCTGTGATGGAGGCAAGATCCTTGGAGACAGGTATGTCATAACAGGTATGGTGTTTTCTCTGAGAAAGCCAAGTGTAAAATATTTGCTAGCTTACACCCTACTCTGCTTCGAGAAAATTTAAAAAAAAAATTCTCCCTCAAAAGAAAGGGGGGAGATGGGTTCTTGGGAAGACGGGATAGAGAGCAGGGAGTTCCTCATGTCTGCACATCTGTTCTAGAAATGGAAAATGTTCATGAGCTCTATCCAACCACTTGATTGAAATCTTTTCCCAAAACACCATGTCTACTTTTCTTAACTCTGGGATAGTACCATTCTGAATCTATCCTTTGAGTTCATCCAAAAATTAGATAAAACTATGTTGAAGATGCCTAGTTAGCATTGCAAGACTGTGGTATGAGACATAACTTTTCATACATGACATGGAAAGTATGGTGGACCAATACTGAACTCAAAAGCATGCCAGCAAGTTTCTGGATGATGCTGCTAAGGAGTGTTTGATGTTCTTGTGCTCTCCACACATCAGTGCAGTGTAGAAGTCCTGGCAGAAGCACTGTAGGTGCCAAACTGGACTTTTCCGAGCCTCTTGTCTTCCACTTGACTGTGTTGAAGGCCCTAGCCCTCTGCAAGAATCTGTGTAGGAGCAAGTGCGAAGTTTAAGTGAGATGTCTTTGAGGCTATTATGGCATGAGATGGGTGAGAAAAGAGGGAGAAAGCATTTGCTGATAATCAGAATGTGAAAAAATTAATTCCATTAATTTCAGGTTTTTGTTGCTCAAAAGCCATCATTCAGTGACATTTGAGAGGAAATGAGAACTTCTCAGTTAAGATCAAGCAGACATCAGTGTTGTTCAATGTTTCTTGAACGCTACAGGGGGTGGCTTAAAATCCCGTTAGTGCTCCTAATTCCTTACCATTTGTCTATCTCTAGAAAGTCCAACAAAGTCTGATTTTCATACTGGTTTAAGTGTCCTGAATCTTGGGCTTGAAACCTAAAACCTTCCTCACCCATGGCCCTCCTGTCAGTGATGAGACAACAGGATCACAGATCCTCTTAAGCACCTTAAGTTAAAACCCCTTTCTTCCAGTGCTGCTCTTCTTGTCTCCATTTGCTAATTGTGAACATGGAAACTTCATAGCCAGAGACCTCATGCTAGAGCCTTATGGATCTCCAGATTACATGGCCATAATTAAATTGAGGAGAGCAGAGGGAAAGGAATTAATATCTTAAAAAAAAAAAAAAAAAAAAAAAAAAAGGAAGAAAGAAAACAACAACCTAACCCCCAGAAATCAAATCCATGACAATGACTTTAAATGTGTAGTATGTGGTCAGTGACATATGAGTCACTTGAGCCTATCTTTATAAGAGTAGCAAAATATGAATAAAACACCCAGCTGGCGTGGTGCCACTGTCCCTGTAGCTATATCAGAGCATAACAGCAGCCTGCATTGTCAGCTAGAGGTTTACTGTCATCAAGGCCAATAGAAATCCTAGTCCTGGGGCTCAGCTAAGAGTCATCCTATACCTCAGCCTCCTATTGCAAGTCTTCCTTGGAGCCGTCCTCCAAAGCTGTATTTCCTTTTATACCCTCATTTCATTTTCATGATTCCAAGAGTTTCCAAAAGAAGGAATAGCAGGTACCGTGTCTCTTCTCTCATAGTTATATTGCACACAAGACTCACAGCTCTGCAGTGCATGTTCAACCTACACTTGCTTAATGTTTCTAGGCTAACATGGAAGCTTGGTTGCTGCCTACCAGGATTAACAGTCCAGTCCACTTTATGTGATGTGAACATGGACCTTGGCCAGGCCCATCCAAGTTCTCCATTTGGGGGCATGAGTGTGGCCAGTGCTGAAACATTGCACTTGCTGTCTGCAGCACAGAGAGGTCCTCTGTGAAAAGGAGACTGTGGTGTAATGGATATTGGCAAAGCCTTTAAAAAGGTTGAACTGGCATCTGTCAGGAATGACGTTGGTTACAGCTGACTCTGCTCCAGCAAGATGGATAGATTAGATAAAGCAACACAGGTGCCCTCCAGCTCTGCCACTCTGTGACAACCCCCTGAGAGCAGTCTGTGCCACCATTAGCTTGATGAGCCATCACAACCAAAACATAAAGAGAAGGCAAGAGCCTATTTTGGTTTGGGAAGAGAGCTTGTAGTAAATTAATGTACTTCCAAACCTGTGATAGTGTAGATACAGCTATAGCACAACTGCAGAAGTTGGTAACCTGCCACAGTTTAAAACCAGGGTCCATCTCACCCTCTGTTGCCAAGGGGCAGACTAGAGGGAGGTTGGAAGGGCAAGATGAGTTTTCCAGAAATGGCTGGTCTTCTATGCTATGTCACTCTTTACAGGCATGCTGACATCGCAGCCACACTGTGCTAAAAGGTCAAATCCATTCAGTTCCCATGTTGTGGCCCCCAGTTCCCCAAGGCAGTCACACAGCACACATGCTAACTCACTCCCACCTCCAGCCCCGGGTGAAGCAGCCATTTCCCTTGGAGAGGAAACCTAGAAGAGGGAAGAGTTTCCACAAGGTACAAGATGGACAGTTGGGAATACAAGCCTGGTGACATTGCTCAACAGCACTCCTTAGCCCCTAATCCCTGAAAGAAGGGGTTTCTTCTTAGAGGCTTTAAATGGAGTAACACATGAATTCCCAAACGAGTGAGGGCATTACGCAACCATGAGGCAACTGATCTCATGTTCGTATCGCTGAGAAGGAGAGGAGCCCTCCCCCGCATCTTACCAGAGCAGACAGTGAGGGGGGTTTCCTTAATGGGAATCCCTCCACTGCCTCTCCCCCAAATCCCAAGCTCCTGTGTGTGGGGTGTGCCGCCTGTGCATCAGATGGGCGGAATGAGGCTGTCGATTTATTTTTCATTCAAAGGTTTAGCTGAAGATAGATTTGAACTCCACACATACATTTCAAGGGAAGTTTTTTCAGCAAGTCTAGTAGGCTTAGCCAGAAATGCCCACCTCTACCCACCCCTCTGCCTCTGGAGAAAGGAGGCAGATCAGTCTGTTGCCTTTAACTATATCTGTTTGTAAGGAAGTTGTGAGGGGAAAGCTCAAATATGTGGGCTGAACTCTCCAAGATAAAAAATAACAAAGCCGAAAAACCACCATGATCCTCTTAAGTGATCTGACAGCTTGAGGTTCACCCTGGTGTTGGTGAAGACCAGCTGGGGACAGGCTTTGTCCTTTCTCAGCAGTGTGGCGTGTGTGTGTGCAGGGCAGGTTAAAAAAGACTCTGGTTGGGAGCTCTCCCACATTCCCAAATTTTTCAGCATCTTCCATCACCTAACTTTCATTTTTTTCTGCGTTTAGAAGAATTTACAAGTCACTGATAAATCTCACCCTGTGACTACCCCAGCTACTCCTGCTCTGTGCTGCTAGGTAAGGGAGCATGACTTACCCAGGTCAGGCCATGACAGTACCAAGAGAAAGCCTGAGGAGCATCTGCTCCCAGTGCTTTCCTACCTCTCAGGTCATATCTGTTCTCTGTGCATGCAAGTTTGGGGGAAATTTGGTGCCTGAATGGGTTTTCCCAGGAGATTGGGGGTTTATTTGCATGTGCAGATCTGATAAATTAGGTAACTGCCATAGATGGTGAAGGCCAGCTCCCTCCTAGGAGGCTACAGAGGAGGATGACCTTCCCCACATGGCATGGCTGGAGAGAGGGGCTGAGCCCTGACCAGGAAGTGGAGATGGGAGACAGGGAGATGCCCTTCAGGAGTAGATTTCCCCAGTGTCACCAGGACAGCCCTGTGGGACAAGAGCTAAAGCTCCCTGAACAAGGTACCTGAACAGCTATGCTGGAGCCTCCTCCAGCCTCTCCTCCCCAGGAGTGAGGAAGCTTTGGGCTAGGGCTGACTCAGCTCAGCAGGGGACAGGAGCAGGGACACCCCTCAGGCAGCCCTACCAGCACCAGGGCCAGGCGGTAGCACCGTGACTGCAGGCAGCTGCCACCCCAAACCCCAGGTGCCTGCTCGCCACATCCACATCCAGACTGGGCACAGGAATGACTGCAACATGGAAGGCCCTTGGAGGCTGCTGGGGCTGCCTCCCCCCACCATGCTGGACATCAGATGGGGAGGGCAGCTTTGTCTGGTACATGTCCCTCCATGACAGAGTAATAGGAAGATTACTGGGATTTCTGCTTTTCAGCGTCCTGCCTGTGAAGTAGCTAAAAAAAAATGGAAGCATCTTCTTGATCATATGAAGGGTGTTGCTATAAGATGGAAAAACCAGCTTTGTGCCCCAGCAATGCCACAGACTATCTCTATAGCCTTTGGTGAGTCACTCAACTTCTACTTACCCAGCTATAAAGTAAGTGCAAAGGGGTTTTTCCTTTTGTCTTTATTATTTTCTTTTTCTTCTCTTTATCTTTTCACATGCTAAGCTCCTTGGGCAGCTTCTTAATACCCAGCATGTCTATCTCCTCACATGTTATGGTGCAGATCTTATTTGGTTGTTTACTTCCTCCCATACTATAAATGAAAATTGACCATTAATATCCTTGTAGGAATACTGAGATTGGGAGAGGCTATTTTGAGAATGACAGGATGGAGGGGAGAAGAAAAAAAGGATTTTATTAAAATGCAGACATTGCCCTTCCGAAGCGAGGCTGAGTTAGCATCCTAGAATTGGGCAGTAAATGCTACTTTTTTTCTCTGTCTATCCCTTTTTTCATCCATTCTGAGCTGAACATTTCTGCTGCAGTGTATGTTCGGTTCTCAATTAAAAAAAAAAAAAAAAGGAAAAATACCACAAAATAAAATAAACCCCTGATAATATAATTCCTCTTCCACTGCCTGAGTCTCTGCACCAGGGAACTGTGAACAATCTCCTGGTGCAAACAGCCCCCTGTGTAAAAATAGCAACACAACTGCAAACTTCAGGGTAATCACTGCTTGATTTCAAAATATTTGTTCTGCTCCCGCCCTGTCCTTTATCTCTCAGGCCTCTATATGTCACTAAAGCAACATTCGACAGCTCCTCGCCAGGTCTGCCTCCTCCAATGTGCTCCATCATTATTAATGGAAACAATCTCCATCTCAGAGTATTTAAAAATATACCCTTTTCTAAATATAGGCAATCTGCGTGTGCTTAACTACTACAGGGCAGAATGAGAGGGACCAAAATATTGACATGCACTGGGTGTGTATAATTTGTTTTGATTCCTGCTCCCCCCCAACCCCCCAGTACCAATCTGTATATTACCCACACACCTTGGAGGAAAATCTGACATTATTTAGCATGAGGAATGTAGCTGCTGCTTGGTGCCTGGAGTTTCCTTTGTTTATTTTTCCATCCTCTGTCCAAATGGTGTCAGTGAGAGCGGAGCTTACGGAGCTATTTATAGCCTCTCGCCACACTAGGCTGCACCTTGCCAGCAGCAGCAGCAGCCCCCCGGGGGGGACGGGACAGGGCAGTCCGCAGGGCAGGGCAGGGCACAGGGCCCCGGGCAAGGCTAAGGAGGGCAGGGGTAAGCCTGGAAGGCGACGAGGGGCAGGGAACAGAGCAGAGGAGGTGTGCAGAGTGGGGGACTATGGCATGCAAGGTGGAGAGGAGCTGGGGGCAGCTGGACAAGGAGAGCTGTCTCCAGTGCTTGGCAGAGGACAGAAGGTGTTTTGGAAGAGATTTGAGGAGGGAGATGTCAGGTAGCTGTTCCCCGGTTAGTATGGGGGCTTTGAATGAAATCATCTTGGGCAACCTTTGTCTGGGATCGGGGAGTACTTGGGAGCTGGTCAGAGTGAGACCTGCCTGTTTTGGAGGTGGATTTGGGGGGATGCAGGAACATCCCATCTCACCCAATACAGCAGGAGAGTCTAAAAAAGAGGAGTTTGTCCCAAGGGGAGAGGGCAGCATGTCCAGTGAGAGTCATAATTGGAATTGGGAACTCTGGGCTTGTGTGGCCTGTTGACCCAGGGGACTGGGTGTAGTGTGTTCCCCAACCCTTCCCTGGCATCACCCCTTTTTTGGGGTGCCAAGCTCTGACCTTGCCTGGAGCAGACAGGCAGAACCATGGCACATGTGTGGCAACTCCCCAAGGGGGTCTCAGTGCCTCCTCCCCCAATCCCTCAGCTGTCACTGAGCCTTTGCTCCCCTCACCATGCCTGGCCCCTCTCCCTGGGGGTCCTGCCTGCTTCCCGTGCCCCACTGGGGACATTTTCCCTTCCCTGCTCGTGGGTGGATTTGATTCATGCCTGGCTTTATATGCAGATGTGTGCTGGTGGCAGTTCTCTAAAAGGGGGGGAGGGCAATGTACCCACTGACCAAGGCAGCTCTGGGGCCCGGTTTGCGGCTGTGTTCTCTTGTTGTTAGCATTAATAAGCTTGCCCTTGGTGCAGTCTGCAGGGCTTGAGGTGCTGACTAAGGAGCAAAAATCCAGGGAAGGTGGAGAGCAGGAAAGAGAACTTGATTTGGGAGTGTGCTGTGTGCATGCTCTCCCCTAAATACGTGTCCAGAGCCCAGGGCCACCCTATTTTTCTAACGGGGTGCAGGGAAAAAGCTGCAGTTTCTGCTTGAGGTATTGCTTGAGCTGGCAGGGAGAGCTGGGCTGGCCAGATGGAGGGATGAGAGGGAGGCAGGGAGAGAGAGGCAGGCAGGGATGGGAGGAGGGAGAAGGGAGCTAGACACCTACGCAAACACAGAGTGAGAGGAGATCCTTGGATGCAAACACAGACACAGGCGTCCTCCTCCTCCTCACATGCCCCTGATTCATTTCCACATGCCATACACGTGACATGCTAATTCAGGGCTACTACAGAACTCCAGGGCGAGAGAGGAACAGGAGAGAGAAATAAAACCCAGTAAGGCACCAAACTGCAGATTTTTAAAGGGGATTCAGCACAGCTTAGCCGTACCCCCGCCCCGTGCTCCCTCCGGGGGGGCAGAGCCCGGGTGGCCTCGCTGGCAGACACCCGCCTCCTCGTGCCCCCACGCACCCCCACACCACCACCTTGCGGGAGTGGCTCCACGTGAGCTCCGCACACAGAGCCAGCACGGAGCCAGCGCACATCCCAGCCCTGGCCGGGACACACGCGGTTACATCAGCGGCACGCTCCCCTCCGCGTCCCTGCGGCACCACCGCGCTGGGGCAGCTCAGCCTCTGCCCTCCTTCCCGGCACTGGGGGCCTGGCGAGCTTGAGTCTATTTTTAGGCACAGGCACGTAAGCCCTGCGTGCTGGGGGGCGAATAACTCCAAACAACCCCGTTACAAATCTGGACATCCCCAAGGTAAATGTAGTTACCCGGCAGAGGAGCAGCATATGCTCCCCGCCGGAGCCCCCTCGCCGCAGCCCACTTCCCCACCACCGGCCCCGGCGCTTCGTGTCCCTGCCCACCTCCACTCCCAAGCCACAGCAGGCTGCCTGTCCTGCCTGACTCCAACAGTCACATCCCCACTGTGACAAGGAGCTGAAAAGGAGGGAAGGTAAAATACAAAATACAGCTGTGGCTGCAGTGGGCTCAAGTAACTCTGGCAATATGACTGCTCTGACCCCTTACACCAGGGTAATGGATAGGACAGTTTTATCCTCTGTACCTGTACCTTTGCCTGGTTTATGTGGCACTTTCTTACCATCCACTCTTCCAATGCTTGGTCCAAAAGGAATGAACCACCTGGATTCATAATTCTATCATGCAGAAACAACATCAGTACAAAGAGCTCTGCAGCCCATCACCAGCCATCTTCCTCCCACTCCCTGTTTAAGGCTGCATCGATGCAAAGACCTGAAGAGCTTCACCCTCTCAGGCACCACCAGGTGTGCCAGAGACATGAGCAGGGGAGAGCAATTTTCCACTTCAGAGCCTCCCCAGCATGTGTAGGCAAGGACTCTCATGTCAGCCATCCCAGATGAGCCAAACAGGGGACAAAGTCCCTGGTCCACACCAGAGCAAACGTGGTGAGCAAGAGCAAGCACCCTCTGCACTGCGCTAGGGAGTGGTGGCAGCCACAGCAGCAGGACTGGATCTCTCCCCAGCAAGCAAGCAGTGATGGTGGGGGCTCCCAGTGCCCTTTGGAGTTAGCCCTGAGCACCCCCAGCTCGCATGTATCAGGTCAGTTTGATGGGGGCTCACTGGGCATGACATTAGGAATGTAGTGGAACTGATATCTTTGTGGCACAGACAACCAAAGATATTTCAGGCTATATTGTATCCTTAGGATGTCTTTGCTGACTGGACTAACTCTTCAGACATCTCTACCAGGAGCTCCAAATCTTGTAAGGCAAAAGCATCTTTGCCCTCTCCTGGGTAGAATCTTGTGTGTTTTACCTCTGAAAAGCATATTGGAGAAATGTGGGATGCAGTCCTGGTAATTTGCTCCTGTGAACAGGTGGCAGTTACAATTTTTTCACCAAATGTTGAGTCCCCTTCTCTTTTTGGGAGCCAAAGGAGCTGGCCCCTGGCCCCAAGAAAGGTAAGTTAGCAAGCTGCTTTCTTCTGCATTTCTGAGGAGGAAAGAGAGATGATCTAGTTTACTGGCTTAGCTCTCCCCACGTGTGAAGGGGCTTTATTTGCTTGACTGAGTATTTTGAACCATGACCTATGAAGGAGAATACACAGCAATTTCAGGTTTAGCTGCCATTGCTTGTATTAGAGACACTCTGCTCACTCAGGAGAAGAAACCTGTGTTGGTTCATGCAAAGAACGAGAGAAGAAGGTGGAAAGCACTCAAGTTAAATATTCCACCCAAGTATTTTAAACTGACAGTCACATGAACTAAAACATCCCACAAGCTATATAAGACTGTGTAAGGCTTACTGAAAAACAAGGCTTTCTGTCTAAGGCAGAGGAAACAAAGGTCACTCATAACACCCACTACTGTTTGTATTTTTAAACTTTTATTATGTCCATTCTCAGAAGCCCTAATCATGATCAAGGTCTTTGTGTGTACAGATATAAAGGTAAGACACTAACCCAAAAATGTTTTTAATGATGTAGACAGACAGTTACGCTAGAAAGGGTTGCAAATATGCACATGCACAATTGTGTCTGTGGCTTATGTCTAGCATCCTGTCTCCTCATGATACCACCACAGTGGTAGATGCTCCCCACAAAACAACAAGGAAATCCTTGACCAAGGAATGTGCAACTGCAAGTAAGGACCAAACTGCCCTGAGTGCTTAGGTCAAGCTTAACAAGCTGCTGCACACATGCCAGCATTGCAGTCCAGGAGTCCTGCCTCTCCCTGTCTCCAGTAACCATGAGACAGCACTCCTTCCTACATTTGCAGAAACAAGGATTTTATTTTTTGTAATTATATTAATACCTGTTCTTCCCTCATGCTAGCAATTTGGTTGATTTCTTGTTTATTGCTTTTCACCTTCTACCATCAATAATTCAGCCACATAGCCCCCAGGAGGTGGAGAACTAAATCCTCATTTTACAGAGACTTGCCTAGGAAAGGAGTGGTATGATAGCTGGAATCAGATCCCTGGCGTTCCTAGCTCCTAACCCAAGACACAATCCCAGAGACAGCAATCCCACAACCTGTGATGCCAGGGCTCTTGCTGGCTTTTGGAGGTTTGTTCTGGCTACTGTCTCCTTGGGTTTTGCCATGAATAACAACTGCAGGATGTGACCCTGATTGTAAATGAGGTCCATGGGTGGGTTATGCACTGTCAGTGTTGCTTTTTTTCCTCTGGTCTTTAATCTTGTATTTCCCAAATCAAAGTGTTGTACCCAGATCCTCTCAGGAGTCCCTCTGTGGATTAGGTCATGGGATTCATTCTAGTTCTCAATAAAAACTGGTTCTTGTGTACCATAGTCAACCCCAGAAAATCCTGTGCTAGGGAATGGAAGGGGTGAGGAGAGAAAAGGCTGTGAAGAATCAGCTCCACTCACGCTCTCTAGCGAGTGTCTGAGCCATATAGGTCAGGCAGAAGCCATTTGCTGTGCTGTACCTGCTCCATGGATGAGCAGGGGACTGCATTTTGCATATGTGTCAGCTGTCTTACTTTTCAGTTTGATTCAATTAGCTAAACCCTTCTTAAAACCCTGTAGAAATATATATCCCTCTATTCCTCAAGCTACTGCTATTTTTCCTTTTTTTCTCTTTTTTTTTTTTTTTAATTATTTTTCTTTTCTGTGTTTCTTCGCATGCTGTCGTTCCTGCTCATCCTTCAAACACCCCGGCCATCTCTTTGGGTGCCGTGGGCTATTTTTAACCTCTGTGCAGGTTCGAACGAAGCCTCCCCATGCCCGAATCCCCCCGCCGGGGTGCGGAGGGGGCTGGCGGTGTGGAGCAGGGAGCGAAGTCAAGCCACAAGGGGGCATGTGCTCTTCTAATTCATAAAATGTGCCTTCATTGACAAAAAAAGCTGAACAATTGGTGAATGGTGTGTGCATAAGTTAACGCTGCTGGAGAACACACGGGTAGTGAGGGGGGAGCTTGGCCGGGGGGCTTGTGCCCAGGGAAACAGAGAGAGGGGGAGAAGTGGTGGGGGTCTAAAGTGCACCTGGGGGCCTCTCTGTGCCTCTCCTGCTGAAGCAGGGAGCTCTGGTGAGGGGCAAGTCAGAGAGCCTAATTCTGCTCCCAAATTCCACTGAAAGTAATGACAGCAGCAGTTCCAAAGCCAGGAAGATCTTAGTGATAGTCACAGGCTCGAGCTGGCTCTGGGGATGCCTTGTTGGGATTTTTAAGGTTTTGTAGCAAATGTTCCCAGCTGCCAAACATTTTTAATTCCTTCACTAGGTGACAGTAGAGGAGACTAATGGCTAAGAAGAATATTTACAAGCAGAATATTTATTTCTAAGCAAACTTGACATCCACCTCCATCTCCTAGCCTGGTGTGGCTGAACCCATCCTCACCATGGTAAGTTCCCCACCTTTTGCTTGTCTCTTCCTAACTCTACAGCACTGTGTTGGGGCTTGGGTGATTTCACCAAAGGGCAACAGCATAGAAGGAAGAGAAAGGGGGTGAGCACTGAACAGGCAGCACGGATCCCTGGGGATGCTTTAGCCCAGCCCTTCTATGGTCTCAGGTGTGTGGGAGTACTCTGATGAATTAAAGCACTAAGAACTGCTAAAGACCACTGTAAAGTCTTGCGAAATGGATAAAAGAAAACATGAGATGAGCAGAAGCTTTTCTGTCTGAGTATGTCACAATATATATTTGGTTTATTGGCTTTTTAGAGTCCTATATTCTCAATCCAAAATGGAGCCAGATGTGCTGGGAGTCAGTTTATAACTTTCCAGGAAGTGGAGTTCAGCCAAGGATGAATTTGACAAAAGAACTGATCAGGATGGTCCTAAGCAATATCAGGCTGGGGGAGACAATGCTCATTCTGTCTGTCTTGTGAGCCCATGACCTTCTTCTGCAATGCTTCCCCTCCCAGTGTCTGGGCAATGCTGCCAGACTTTCACCCACTGTGAGCTCTGACCAGCTGGCACACTCAAGGGCTCTTCCACCAGTCATTACAGACTACACTGAAATAAGGGGCAGGCCTGCAGACAGTGAGTCTTACCCTGCTACCTGGATTATTTCATGCTTCCCTTTCCTTTCTTTGATGGGAAGGGGGAGGGGGAAAGCCAGACAGTAAGGAGAAGTACCAGTGCTGTCCCCACAGCATGCAGAGAGAAGATACTAGATTAGTCCATAGTGACAAACAGATGTATCACAAGGAATGCCGCCTCGAGTAACCAAGCATGGGAGGACCAGGCCTACAGCCACCATCGTTTAACTTTGATTATTCAGTCTTCAAGCCCCTCCATCTCATTTTAAAAAGGAAGGGAAAACCCCCGTCATGCAGGTCAGAAAGTACTGTTGCCCTCTGTCTCCATCTCTGCCTCTGCACAGGTACAAGAAAGACATAGGTACTGGAAGGTTTTATACAAAAAAAAAAGAGGAGGAGAAGCAGGCTAGATTTACCTGTAGTCAGAAGCAGATTTATGTCTTGAATGAGTTTCCCAAAATGGAGCCTCTGAAAATTTTGAGTACATGCAGCAGAGGTAGAAATAAACCTGCAAAGGGCTTTCTGTTGTGTAAGATGCTCTGACACAACAGTGGCATGTGTGTATGATAACATTTGTTGGAGAAATCAGCAGAAACTAACTCACCCACAAGTATGCTAAAGCCTGGGATATCATATCCAAGGCTGCTGCATAAGGGTCTCCTTTCAGAAACTATGTCATGATGCTGAAAGCAACACCACCCCATTCAAAATTTTGTGTGTGGCATGGGCAAAGCTTTGGGAAGCCTAGCTTGTCCTTGGGACATGTTTGGTTAGGCAGGATGCAGGACAGTCACCTCTCACTGTCTTACCAGTTAGTCAGGCCTTTGGAAGTACTTTTTGCTTTTACTAAATTCCAGATAAATCCTCCATCCGTCAGACTCCTTGCACTTTGTACAGACCAGAAATTTCCCTTTGGACACCAAGTTCCAAGGGTAACCCTCCTGCATATGGGAAAAAAGACATCCTCCTTTGACTTGCAGCTAGACACAGCCACTTGTTCATGAGCTCTCTGTAGCCTGTGGCCTCTAATACACCTAAAGCCATGTGCCACAAAGCTTATCCAGACTGAAAATCTCCTGGTTCTTCTTCTGTGACTGAAGCTCCTGCAGTAATTCCTAATAGTCTTTAAATACAGGATGCCAATTTGATTTAAAAGCTGAAAATTGCAAGATGTGTCTGTCCCACCCACTGTGAAATTTGGTAACTTACTCTGTCCATCCTTCTTCCTCTCTTCTAATTGTTCTTCTTTGTACAGTTCCTCGTTTAGACTGAAATCTCCTTGTGTACAGCACGCTCTCTTGTACTGAACCATAGAGAACTGTGTGCACTGAACTGCCTTCTTTCACTATTATTTAGTGCTTACAACATTTGTTGCTGCACAGGTGGTATGGTAACTCCCTGCTCCTCTAGAAAATTCCAATAGTCATAGAACTGCAATGCCTAAAAAGTCAACAAGGAAATGCTAAAAGAAATATCCCTTCACAACACAATCTTAACTGGGAGCTGCTAGCATTAGCTCCTGGAAATGGCATGGCAAAAACTGAGGAGCCTGATAGACCTGAGACAATCTCTTT
Source organism: Aphelocoma coerulescens (assembly GCF_041296385.1). NCBI lineage: Eukaryota > Metazoa > Chordata > Aves > Passeriformes > Corvidae > Aphelocoma > Aphelocoma coerulescens. The sequence continues at coordinate 25,815,576 of NC_091019.1, forward strand.
GGGTGTGCTATTATTAGAATCACAGACAACAAATTGGAAATCCAGCATTTATCTGCATCTATTCTGAGTGTATTAGCTGTGTTGACTGGAGCTGTATTGATTGTCTGTCAGAGTAGCTTGGGAAAGCTGGTATCGTGATACACTGCAACGTCTATGTTGAGAGATGGAGCGGGGGTTATTTGGTTCACTGGCAGAGGTTTGGCCAATGTGCCTGCAGGAATTGTCCGCAGCCTAGTGGGATGATCTCCTGGTCACTGGGAGAGGTGAGCTAGGCCATTACACAGAAGGAATCTGTATAGAAAGGGAAAAGTCAATACATCTTTTTATGTGATATATGTAGGCTCAGCACTCAGACAGAGGCCAAGCCTAGCTTGGACCTGTTTGCTTTTGTGACCTTGCCTTGTGTTTTGCCACAGCAAGGAGACATTAGACTCTGTCCAGGAGTCCTCCATACTCATTTCCAGTGTGCATGCAATGGCAGGTGAGGGCCCTGATGTGGCACAGCACCCAGAGGGCAGAGCTGAGGTCAAATTGCAAACAGCAATGTGTGCAACACGATTCTGTGTCTCTTCAGTTTCCTTGCTTGCTTTCACCCACTCTCTGCTTCTCTACTTCCCGAAAAGAAATGAAGGAAATTTAATTCCCTCTAAGCAAAGTTTTGTGATACCAAATTGTACCAAGTCTTCTTCAGTTCACACAAACGTACACACGCCTAGAAAAACTTAACCTTTTCCATGTCGAGAGCCCAGATCCCCACACTGGATTTGGTTCACCGTCTTGCACACTACTTCCCTCTTTATGCTCCTGTGTTTGCAGGTACCAGCATGAAGCTCCAAAGAGGAGCTAGGGAAGGACTGTGCAGTATCCTGGAGCCACTGACGACACTTTGAAAGATGGAGAGGACAAATGTGAAGGGAACACATACGACAAGCAGGAGATCTGAAACAAAGCACCCCAAAGCCCTGGGAGGTATGGGTGTTGGTTCTGAAGTTTGTAAAGCTGAACTTCTCAGCTTCCCCCATTTCTTTTCACTGCTTTCATCTACCATATTCCTTTGGGCTCTTTTTACTTCCTACAGCACTTCAGGCCCTCTGAAATCCCCTCCGCTGCACCCACACTTTGTACCTCCATACCTTCTGACACCTTCCCCTTCCTTTCTATGCAGCTCTGTTTGCAGCTTTCCTCCCATGTTTGCTCCCATGTGTCCATCCCAGCTTTACCCTTCTCCTTTCCACATCACACTGGAGTTTATTTGACATATCTGTGGGCAAGTAAGAGCATGGCAGTACTGTGAGGTGTGAGTGTACCTTGTGCAGAGTGGCAACACAAGGGATGAGAGCCAAGGGCCAGCCCCAGGCTGCTCCTGGCACATTGGGAAGGGGGTTGACAGCTCTGGAAGCTCAGAAACTCATTCTTGGTCAAACAAAAGTGCCACATGAAGGAAAACACTGCACAGATCCAGGTGGCTCTGGCCAGAGATAGGCTTGGTTCCAGGCAGAATTCCCCTCTACTCCACTTACACAGAGGGGAATGGAAGGTGTTCGTAACTTGTCCACTGCCTACCTGGCCTTCATTCTGCACCAGGCCCTTCATCACACTTCTGAGCTAGGGCCCCAGCTCTACTCCCTTGCTTTTTTTCCTGCTGTCTTCTAACCCCCTCACTTTAATTGCTTTTGCCCCTCCAGCATCCTATCCTCTCCTTCCTGTGCTTTCCTCCAGACCCTTCTTGCTTCTGCATCCACACAACCCACCTTGCCTCTCTTTAGTCAATGCACATGCCCCAAAGCCTTCCCTCTGTCCACTATCCCCAGAATGTAAAAAATTTAGCAACTCCAGAATAGTCTGTGCTAAAGGTATTTTTTGTCAGTGACTTATTGGAGTAGGTGACCAAATTGCTTGTTTTTCTTTGACTGCATTCACTTTCCTTGCTCCAGGTAACCTAATCCTGTTGTTTTTGACTGTCTTCTATCTTCCCTCAGTAAGTCATTACTGATTTCTCCTGACTACTTATGTTTCTAAAACAACATTGGACTGTTTATTTTAGAGAACTCACAAATGTTGGTTTAAACCAGAGATAGTGGGGTTTGGACAAAAGGACAAAACATGAGAAGCGTGTATATCCCTCTGTTCCCAAAAGCCATCAAGAGAAGTCACCTGCACAGTGCACGGGTGCTTCTCAGGTTTAGCCAACACCCCATGGCACCCCGTGATCCACATGGATCACTTAGTTATTTTACCAGCAAGCTGCCTGGAAACCTTCTTGCCTCAGCACATCTTCCTTCTCATGCTTAACTTACTTTCTTTGACTTGATAGTTTGCCACAAGCTCATGTGGGGACCTAGGGTTAAAGGTCAGTCACTTTTGTAGTAGAGTGTCATCACTGGTGCTGAGCACCAGCAGAAATGAATATCAAAGAACAGACCAGTCTGAACAGGGCCAAAACTTCTTCTGCAAAATGATGATGAGAATGATGATGATGACAATAATAATAGTAGTAGCAGTAGTAATAATAATAATAATATCAGTAGTAATACAAAGATGAATTAATGCATGAATGAATGATTCATACAATGGCCATGCTTTCATTCTTTCTCTATTTCTCCCTCGGAACTAAAAGTGGAGTCTCTGTGCACACCAGTGCTAAACTTGGAGTCAGCAGCAGTCTGCAGATACAGTTCTAGCCATAGTACATATGTGGCCATTACATGGAAAAAAGCAACATGTGAGATGCCCATCTCAAGCAGGCATCTGCAACTTCTTGCTCAAATGACCCCAAATTTGCCCCAAGTGTTTTTAGCCAGGGCCTCTGGGAGGCTCACCAGTATTGCAAATATCAGATCAAGCATAAGAATATTGGGGTGTGTTGCATACTTCCTCATTGAGCAGAATATGATGCTCATTCTTCACTACAGTAGAGCAATGCACACTTGTCCAGGATGGATCTGAGCGTATACAGTGCTGAAATATTGTAAGTAATAAATGGTGTACCCAAAAGTGCCTAGCTGCTGTGGTGATTAATCATTTAGGCCCTGATCCTGCAAACATGCATGAGTTTAATGTTACTACTATGAGTAATCCCCGTGATTTCAAATTAGATTAGTCACAGTCTTAACACTTGGCACGTGAATAAATGTTTGCAGGGCTAGAGCCCTATTTATGGCCTGATCTTGCAAATTATTACTGTCTAGCACTGTGCCTCTGTTTCTGAATATTTTCACCAATGCAAAAAAAAAAAAAAAAAATCCTCAAATACTCTCCTGAACTGTGAAGGTTGCAGGATTAGATTGCTGTTTGGTACGTATGTACAGCTCTGCAGAGTGTAGGTCATGGATAGATATAGTTGTATCTGGCCATGGGTGTGCCTTGATGCAAAGCACCCAAAAGCTGGTCGTCATCAATGATTTTTACTGTCCTTTACCACTGATTCTAAGATTTAGGTCTATCTACAGTGTAAAAGGAATTTTTCTCCTACTTATTTTTTAAAAAAACCAGAAGAGAGAGAGAGATTAAATCAGTTTTGCTAACTTAGGGTGAAGACAATAAGGAACCCAATAAGCAGCTTGCAAATTTAAGTCACCAGTCTAATCAAATTCCTCTGGGCTGTGGTGTCCTTTCTGTGAAATCAACCTGCATTAAAGCGACTGGGTTGCTGTTTGTGAATGTACCATCTCTGCAAATTACCGCTGCTCCGTTGCATTGTGTTTGTATGAATGGGGGTGACATGTGCTTGCCCACAGGTCCACGTGAGAGAGGTGGGGTGAGGAAGGAAAGATATTTTTAAAATGAATCTAGAGGGAGAAAGTGGAAGCTGCGGCTTCATAGAATGTGAATGGTATCCTAAAATAACCCCTGTCATCTGCCCACCCACCCACTGCCAAAATCAAGGTGCAGCTCTTTCATTTAAAATTAATTCTTGGCCCCAGAGGGTATCGATAGATCAATATCTTGTGCTTCTGATCTCTTGCGGGCCACCCTTCAATGGCTCATGCAAAGGCTAAAAACAGAAAGATGCAACACAAAAGATACCGCAGTCAGCTCAAGCAAAGGGGATATTTTTAGATCAGAAAAGGGAAAGGAGGGGAGAGGGAGAGAGAAAGGAAAGAGAGGGAGAGAGGCTGGTCTAGGGTTTGCAATCTAATTTGGTCTCCCTCTTCCCCCCTCCTTTTTTTTTTTTTTTTCCTTACTCTCTTTTTTTATTCCATCGGTGGTATTTTCCATACAATCTGATTTCTGCCCGCTTGGCTGGGGGGGGGGGGGGGGGGGCTGGGGGGAGGGGGGTGGGCTGGCACAGCAAAGCCGGGCTGAAGATTCTGGAGTTTTATGGCTCATTCCAGCTAGTGGCTTCTCTCTGCCAGTTGAATTAATTTGATACTATTTTTGAAAGTCAGTGTTTCTAAGGGAGACCTAATGACGCAATGACGTCAATGCAGGTCAATAGCACACACTGGAGGAACTGACTGTGCTACCGGGAGCCAAGGGCTGGGAGCCCGCTCCAACACCGCGGCTCCCGCACACGCACCCCCGCCGCCTCCCTGGACACCCCCGCCCCATCCCCCCCCCCACGCACCTCGTGGGCTGTTTGCAATTACCCCCCACGCCCCCCCCCAAAAAAAAATTAAAATCTGCGATGAGAGCCAGTGCGGTGGAAAAAGAAGCCAACCCTGACTACCTGTGAAAGGCAGCGTTATTGTGGCGGTGCACGCACACGGAGGGAGGCAGGCAGGCAGGGACACGCGTGTGCCCGCCCGGCCGGCCGGGACCGCGGGCTATAAATAGCGGCGGGGGCGCGGGGCGGCGGGGGCTGAGCGATTCCGCCCCGCGCGCTCGCTCAGGAGGTGCCGGGCTCGGCGGTGCGGGGGTGGTGCGTGGGCGGCGGAGAGGGGGGGCGGAGGGGGAGGGGAGGAGGGGGCTGCTGCTTCTCCCTGTCTCCAAGTCAGGCTCTGAACACGAACTGGCTTCTTTTTTTTTTTTTTTTTTCCTTTTTTTTTTTTTTTTCCCTTTCTCCTGGAAGAGTGCAGGCACACATTACGCGAAACCCACAGCCTTTCGCGATACACAGCTCGAAACGCTCTAGTTTATTTATATAGCCCCTCCACCCTCGGCTCTTCCCACCCGTCCCCAAATTCCCTAGAAATCCAGCTAAGGCGTGGGGAAGAGGAGAAAACGGTTTTGGAGGGGAGGGAGTTATTTATTTTTGTTTTGTTTGGGGATTGTTTTGCTTTGTTGATTCTTTTTCTTTGCATACAAAAATAAGTGAAGAAGATTTTGCAAGGTAGGTTTCTCTGTGTGTGCGCGTGTGTGCGTGCGTGTGTGTGCGTGTGCAGGTGTTTTGCTTTTTGCAAAGTTTTCTGATTTCAGTTGCTAGATGCTTTGCAAGAAGTAGACTTTTCTGATTTGTTCGGCTGCCTGCCTTGGAAAAGACTGGACAGCGTTGCATTCCTCCTCCTTGTGAAGAGTTCTCTAGGCTGTCGTGTCGTGTGTCCTGTGCATTTGATGTTCCTGCAGGAAAGCATGCTAGTTTGCGAGCTCAAACTGCAGGCAGGGAGCTATGCATTTAAGACCCACACACACTTTTTGTAGAGGCTGCAACTTTCATTTTGTCACATTTTGGGGTGGGGGGAGAAGGAAGGCGTCAAGTCACTCGGGAAACGAGCTTGCAAATGAAATTTTAATTGCAGAAAGAGTCAAAGTCAGCAGCGTTGAAGCTTAAAGAGGATGAAAGGGAGTTGAGATTTCTTGCATAGAGAATTTGCTACCACTGGGAATAGACTGAAAGTCCATAGTGGAGGGGGGGAAATAGGTAAAATAGTAGCAAAGTACATGATGAGGCAAAATACTAATTAAAGTGATGCAGGAAAGTGAGAGGCTGTTACAAGCTCTAACCACCTGTAGAGGGAAATCTTTATACATAGTAATGTCTGATAGCTGATCTATACAGAAACTAAAGAGAATTACATATTCCTAACTTTGCTGCTCTGCAATGTGCTAGCCAAGATGCCAAAATTCTTGGTGGCTTGCAAATTGCAGATACTGTTAGCTCAAGAGTAATGGGGGTTTAGCAGCTACTGATTCTTAGTCTCCACCTAGGCTGCAGCCATCTGTTTTTTCACCAGGAAAACCATCCTGGTTTTCTTTACTGCTGCCGCACTCGACATGGTTATCAAGAGATATCTTGCCTGAGAAGAGTGGGTTTGATATTACTAATTTCAAGCAGGTTTTTTAATTGGAAGAAGTTGGATGGTCTTCACTGCCTGAGGGGAAGGTTTCCAAAGTAGCTGTAGGGACCAACTGCTCTAACCAGTGGAAAGCATTTTTCCCTTCAGAGGATCCTGCTCAAGTTCTGTGTAACTAGAAGAGTAATACCTTGTGACAACAGACGCAGGGCACAATGTGAGTAATGTGTCACACCTTGGGCAATGCCTTTTCTTCTGAGGAATCTCAGGGCACTCAGTTGGAGCAATGAAGCAGCCTGACCTCAGAGGGGACAAAACATGCAACTGCAGGATGATGACCAAGTGCCTCAGAAGGGTGAGGTGGCAGTGGAAGTCAAAGCCCTGGCAGGTCGTGCAAGAAGTCAAAAGTGAGGTGGTTAGGAGGCAGCATCTTCCCTTTGCCCTTGCTCATACACTATTTTCACCCCTTGTCATGAAGGACAGGTCTGTCAAGAATGGGCTGGTAGTTACAAAGCACTCATTTCTTAACCATAGAGTCATAGAATGGTTTGGGTTGGAAGAGACCTTAAAGATCATCTAGTTCCAGCCCCCAGGGATACCATCCACTTGACCACGTTGTTCAAGGCCCTAGCCAACCTGGTCTTGAACACATCCAACACTTAATTCTTCTGATGTCTGCTGCATCATTGGTCCGCCTCCCTTACAGAAACACGGAGATCTCAAGTTAGCTTGGCCTTGAATCACCTCTACTGCCATCTGTTGACCCCTCATCTGTCATTTGCCTGTCTAGCTGAGGAAACATGGAAATCCTGTGTTTTATTCCTGTGAATCTTGATGCATACGTCATTGGGGTCATCTGAGTAGTGAGACTGCAGAAGGTGAAACACCATGGGGCAGTGCTACTCTCGTTTCCTCCACATAACATTGCAGCAGCTGGAGTGCATCACCTCGGGGTGCTGTTTTGGGTCCAACCTGTGCCCTCCTAATCTGCATTAATGCCTCTGATTCTTGGTATTTCTTTTCTCTGCTCCTTACCCTGACCCCCAAATCTTTGACTGATCTGGCTATCTGAATGTTTTGAAATGCTGCCAGGTTTAAACACCTTCAGGAGCTCCTCCCTTGCCACTTCAAGACAGCAGTATGTGGCAGGATGACTCTTGGTAATGGGTTTTCATTAACTCCTTTGACTTCCTCTTCTCTGGGAACTTCTGAGGTCCTACGCATGGTCTTCTTTGTACAAACTCTCTTTAACCCAGATATTCTCACATCCACTTCACCTATGAGTCACTGCACTTTCTAGCCTACAATTACATTTGCATAGCTTGTGCAATAGAGGGAATTCTCCAGCTTGCACACTGCTCATCTACCTTCCTGCAGCTTTCCAGATGCTGTGTCTTTTCATGTCAGGTTTAGAAGGATTCTCTGTGTTGAAAGAGCTAACCACTACCTCTTTTTCTGCCATGTCCTTTCTCTCTACTACCATCTCCTCCTAGTCCAACAGTGAACAGGACTGCATCAACACATGATCTTACCCTGAAAATGCTTATGTTGGTTTAGATGCTTGTGCGGAAGAACATTCCTTATTAAGACTCCTCCTGATTTGTACAGTCTTCTGCTACTCCTGATTTTCTCATGTTAAAGTATGTCCTGTGCTGCAACTTATCTCAAGGAGGCTGCATAAGCTAGTTCTAAAGTTTTTATTTAAGATGGTGGTCGTTTATGTCACCATAGAGCATATTCAATGTCAGGTGGACAGCCATATAGATGAAAATCCTGTATTTCTTCTCACAGGACTTCTCTGAATGGTCTTACCAAGAACTGCAAAGTACTTCTGGAGATCTAGATACGGTCTTCTTCACAGTAAATGGGCAATGAAAGTACCACTTTCTTCTGAAAAGCCTTCAGAGAGGCCCCCCCACACCACCTTATAAGCTCCAGGAACAAGAAGCAAAACTCTTTCTTCTACTAAACTGTGCATTCTGTAGAAGGACTGGACAAAAAGTCAGTGCTGGTGAGGTAGAGCTAAACAGTTTATTGCTTGTGTTCCCTTTTAATTTATTGAAAAATGAGCAAGAGGATACCAGTCCACAAACTGTCTGGCGGAAGATCTGCCCTCTCTCAACTTCACTGCAGACCTCTCTGAAAGACACTCTAAAATTCATTGACACCCATGTGCAGTCTCACTGCCCAGTTAGTTCACCTCTCCTTTCTCAACTGAAAACCTAGTATCAAGCCGAGTGGCTCCACTCATCCTCATACTCATTGGAGTATTTTTGATATTCTATGACATTTTTCCCCTTGAAACACCAGTATCACAAAGAGGATTGAAAGATTGTCTCAGTCCTTATATTTGCTCTATTGCAATGCATTCTTGCAGATTCTTGCTGCGTAGAAGCTTCAGCTGCTCCTGCCTTTCAGCCTAGGCCACCAGCTTCCCTTGGATCCTTTGAGTATGAGGCCATGCATCTTGCTCTTAATGCTTGCTTACTTTCCACTTCTCTTTGTACTACCCAAGATCTCCTGCCTATCAACTTGTGTCTGTCACTTACTGTAACACTACCAAAATTATCTGCACAATATAGTTTAAATAATGTAGTTTATAATATAAATAATAGGTTATCTCCATAATATAATATAACAATAATATTTCTGCAAAATATAACTATTCCAAAACACAAAACCATTCTGGGACACAAGTAATTTTCCTGTTTTTTATGGGACTCTGTTCTGTGCCCTTCCATTTGAATTGCAACCTCATAGGGCTGAGTCTTGTCCATTCTTTTGTTCGTTACCAGTCGCATCACAGATGGGTAGGTAACAATGACATCATCTGTCATTATTTTTACTTTTTCTTCCCCCTGAATAAGTATCCAGCTTTATTTTAATGCTCCAACCTGTGTTTTCAAGTGTTGGCTGCTGGCTAGAATGTTCCACATGATTACTTTTTGATTCTGGGTTTACACAGCATCCAGTAGGATGGGAGCTTAATCTGAGATTGCCAGCATATGATAATGAGGCTCACGTTTGAAAGTTTAACTTGTGACACGTTGCTAATATAAGGAGCAATCAACTGATACAATATTAACGTGAACAAAAATTAACACATTTCTAAATTTAGCTAAATACTCATTGTCAGTCTTGAACAACAACTCAGAATAGCTTTTATATGCAAACCTTGAACTACCAGAAAATCATTACATGGAATGTAATTCAGACTTTGTATCTCTGTTCATATAGTCCTATAATAATTGCAATTACTGCAAAAGCAGCACAAAACAGTGATCTGTGAGGGATTTGCAGAAGTATATGGGTTTCATCCCCTGGCTCTGCAGCAAGCCTTTATAGCAATATGATAATAGCCTGCACTTCTCTGTTGCTTATCTGTGGATCTCCAGACATTCTACTAATACTCAGTAACTTATGTATGATTCTTCTCCATCCAATTCACATCATGAGCTGGGTAAGTATTAATACACATCTCCTGTCATTAAAAGGATAAATACATACAGCCACAGCAGGGACCAGAGCTGCTCCCCATCCTGTGCTTTGGAGAGGACAAAACGGAGAGAACCACTGTAGTTCCTCCACAAGCATTTGGCCATATATTGCCTGGTGGTAGTGTTTTGGTCAGGTGTGTGCAGTGCAGTGGTGTTTCTGAGGACTTTCTAAAGGGCCTATACCCTTCCAAGTAATGAAGTGTGTCCCTTTTCCGGTGAATTTCATGGCATGTCTTGTCTTCCCAGTGATAGCTGTTAGCCCAGCAGCTGTCACAGCTTTTCCTAGGGGAACTGACGCATGTCTTAACAGTAAAAACTTGTAGATGTTTCTGCTCCTACGCCCAGTCACATGACTTACCTCCTCCCGATTCATGACCAAATAACACCATGTACTAATAGGCATAGTCATTTATTTGGCAAAGTAAAAGAATGTGAAGTCTAGCATGTTTCTATTGAGAAGAGTCAGCATCTGGAAAAGTAAAAGTCTTGGTGCTTGCCCAGCTGCTCCTCCTGGGACTTCCACAAGTTCTGTACACACTGATGGTTTGCCAGTCACAGTCAGGGAACCAGTGGCTTAGTTTGTGAACTGTGCATAGAAAACACAGCTTGGATCTGAGCAGAAACAGCTTGGATTTTGGTGCCATTTATAGGGTTGAACTTGCTATTAGCACACAGTGCATAAATGTTAACTGAGAATAAAAATAGATGTTCAGACAAAAAATCATATGTGATCTAGATCTTTTGATCCATTTGTGTTTTCATTTTCCTTCATGTTATTTGAAACTGCCAGATGTTTCTGCTTTATTGAATGTGGTTTTCTGGAATTTGGGGATCTAGATAGATAGGGATTCCAGACTACTGAACAGTGTGAATTTGAGAGTTTTTGTTACCGTGAAAGGTAAGTAGACAAGTGACTGAGGAAATCACCATCCTGTCCTTATTTGAATATGTATTACGTTTTCTGGCTGAGTAGCAATTTTATGTTGTAATTTTTGATAGCCACATTGAACTGCATTATAAGGAAGAACAAATCAGAAGCAACAAATTAGGAAAGAACAGTGTTACAGGAGCATCATATATCAGAATAAGAGCTCACAAGGCCATGTCCTCATAACCTTAGGCATCTCACCTTGTCTTTCACCTCACCATCTATGAAATGAAGCTAAATGAATGTATTTTCTTTTTCCCACCCCACTGTCTTCTGCCTTGAGAGAACTTGATGGTTTTTTCTTTGATTGGATCCTTTGACTTGATGTTTTATTATCTCAGTAAATAAATTATTTCTCAATTACTTCAGTATCACCCCACTCCATAGCCCATTCTCTCCCACTGACTATAATACTGGCTAGCATGAAGACTGACACAGATTTCTGGCATCTCTTCATCACAGCCTTCCCTTATTTTCTACCTGTTGAAGTTCCTGTATAATTTACCTTGAAGTGTTGTCTTATCTTTTCGGTCTTGTTTGTAACTCTTTCTTTAAGGTGGTTGCCAGATATGTGTGCACATTATGTTAAAGGTCATGGGTCTTATTTGTGATAAGTTCCATTTTAAAGGCTAATGAAAATCAAATCTTAGTGTAAAGGCTCATCAAATTTGTAGCAGGATTCCTCAAAGGTTATGCTCCTTGTATCTGAAGTATGATGCCTATTCACTGTATTTCTTCCATAGGTTTAACTTTCATTAAGAAGTTGTATGATTTTCTTTTGATATCATCCTCAATATTGAGACCTTAGTACTCTTTTCCACGAGCTTCATTATGCTAATGCTTTTCTTCTTTTCATCCCTGTTACACAGAACTATGTCTCCAGGGCCTGATTTTGCAGCCATTGGAGGAAAATCCAGTTTCTATCCTTTTACATGTTATAGCAATGATACGTATCTCTAATGTAAACAGAAAAGCTAATGATGACAAAGCAACCCACGTATACTGACATTTCAACCCCAAACTGTTCAAAGTGTTTATTAATACAATCTGCGTGAGATGATACTTGCACAAGTTGTCTATTTTATTGGTGTTCTGGTATATGCATTCAGCTTCTCAAAATGTTCCATAAATTGAAGTCTTAATAAGTCCTTGATCTTCTGACACAGGTGAGATTTTCTTTACTAATGTACTGCAGTTTCTCATTCTGATGTTGGAGGTAAAGCATTCCTTTCCTCCTGTTGCTTCCTTGCATGCTCTGATCTCTGATTATTTATAATATTGCTGTCTTCTTACTGATGACTTTTATTGATTATCTCAATGCTATAGATATCTTCAAGAACATCCTTGGTTTAGGTAAGTGAGTATTGTCTTATCTTCATTTCATGAGTAGATATGCCAAGCATAAAGTGATTGGCACTTCATCTAAAATTTGAGGAGAACCTCAAAATTATTCAAGGAAAAAGCCTTTCCATGAGAAATTTCAAATCAACATTTGTTGTAGCAAATTTGTGATTGGAACAGGATACCCAGATTCTAATCCTCTGATTTAACTAGCAATTACCCTTCTTCAGCCCTTTCACTAGCATATACACTAGCATATACACCTATAAAAACCAGCAAATTGTTGAATAGATGTTGCTCTAGTTTATTTCCTTTTAATGTGATTGCTCTTTCCTTCTGGGTTCTATATTTTCCAGTTACAAGAGTTAACTAGCATAAGTTATTGATTGACCTGATACAAGGTGAATTTTATCCAAAAAGGTGAGGGGGGGTTGTGAGATCCTAGTATATCCTGGTGGCACTTCACTCTGTTTCTGTTTATCTTCTGTTCTCCTTATGTTTGGAACATATCACATGTCTTTCAGCTGCTTGGGTGAACTAGGCCAAGAACAGACTCAAAATGTTAGTGGGAGTAAGACTGGGTTAGGAGAATATTTTACAGCAATTATGTTAATGAATGGCTCACAGGTGAGCAGATCTCCAAGGCTCTGAGGAGGTAACTGTCAAACTACAGCAAAACCAGAATGAGAAGGAGGTGGTGCCTTGAATTTGCTGGATCAAAACCCCAAACAAATTATGAATGCCACTAAAATAGTTTTCTTTTCAAAGTATACTACTTTTTAAGTGTCAGATCATAGTTGGTTTTGAGCAGCAATTTTGTGCACGCTAATGTTTTACTAGTAATAATAATAGTAGTATCCCAGTCTGTGGCATTATCCACCAGGCCAGAGTCTGAAAGGGAAATTTCCAAGGGTGAGGATAGTTCAATATGTGGATCATATGTGTTAGAACCTGGACTGCCCCTTTGGCATCTTCAGTAGCTGTAGGTGAAAGGCCACATGCTTGCAGCTGGTGGGGACTCTGCTGCTTCAGTTGCTGTCAGGTATCACTTTACAGTGGAGGAAAAAATACAGGATCCATTGCTTTCAGTAAGACTTCATTGGTAGGGAGGCTTAATTGTTCAAAAATAAGGAGATGGCTAATAACTAAAATGTTGAGATAGAAGAAAGATTTTTCTTTTTAGTGCTTCTAATGATCAGGAGAAATGGGAACTGCTGTTTGGTACATGGTCACCTGCCAAACATTCTTTTCAGTTTGGATAGTTTCCGTTTCTTATTTTTTTCATGAGAGAGATTCTCTGGGCACTGGACCTCACTTCAACCAAGCCTTTAGCAGCAGGCAGGGAAGACACAAGGTGGTTCTGCTGAGATGCAGATGGTGCATTGGGCTGGAGAAGTAGGGGAGAGCAAAGAGGAAGGCAGGCTGGTTTTGTGAAAATGAGGCTGAAAGATGGTACTACGGCTTCCATGAGAACATGTCAAACCCTTTGGTAGGAAGATCTAGTTCTTTCACTAAGATTAGAGAGCTTAGGGAAAAAGAAAACCCACCAAAAAACCCAACTCCCCCCCCATCCTCCAACACAAAAAACAACCAAAATCAAACCTAAGTAACCCACACATGTGACTGCAGGGAGCTGCTCAAGATGTGAAGCAGGGAGGGAATTCCAGGTATCTCTATGGCTGGAGAGGGCCTGACGTCCAAGAGCTGCAAGACTTGCCAGTATGCCTGCTCGTAAGCTGCAACAGAGATCATCCTTTGTACACAACCAGGTTGATACTGTTTTCTCTGTGACAGAGAAAAACTAAAGCTGAACAGCTTTCCTCTGTTCACGTGTGCAGAAGTGAACACTACAGAGAAATGCAGAGCTCTTGGGGTGTGTGGGGGAGGGAATGGAGTAGAGGATCATCCCCTCCTTCCACAGGAGGCCGTGGGTTATCTGAAAGCTCTTGGGTCTGCGTGACAGAAGATAGTTTAGGTGTGCACTCCTCCATCCTTAATCTCCTGTGTTGCCTAATGTTTTTATTAACCCAGGATGAGCTTCCTTGCAGCTCCTCAAAGAAGATATGTTGTGTGTCTGGTGCTCTGTCTGGGCTCTTGAGGTGTCTTGATCTGTCCTTGGTATAAGGTCTCCCTACAGTGGTATTTCTCTGCATCTGTCTGGCTTCTGAGCTGCTACTGCTATAAAGGCCAGCTTCCCAGGTGTACATGGTGAAAACACGGCTTAGGTTGGGCTTTTCTCCTAGGTCTGGAGCACAACATCTCTCCCAGTCCCAGATCTGGTCACTTTTAGCAGAGAGTGTGTGTAGTCATTTTAAAATGCCTATCTCTCTCCCCAAGCCTGACAGTGTCTATGATGTGATTTCGTATAGGTGTGTGATGTCCGCTCCCTGCGTGCTGCTCTATCAGTACCATCGCTTGCAATGGCATTATCTGGCTAAGAGACAGAGGAGGAGACAGCCTTACCTCATTGATTGCAGTTTATTGACATTAGAAAATTCATTGTCTGCAAAAGAAGTTGGTAATAATTAAGTGAGTTAATAAATAAGGAATGTGTGTGTACAGATTAGACAGTAAATAACTTACTGGCTTCTTGATTGCCCAAGCATTTTGCTTCTCTCTTCAAACAAGGTGTGAAAAGGGCTGATGGTGGGCAGGGCATGGTAGGATATTCTCACCTGGTGAAGAGATGGTCCCATAAACATTGGCTTTCCCTCAGGTGCTGGTGTGTGTGCCTGAGCCTGTCCCCGGGGGCGGGGAGGTTGTTTAATGCTTTTAGTGCCATTTTCCAACAAATGAGAGATGTGTTTAAAAATAGCAGCAGCCCTTTGCGCTTGCCTTTTTTTAGGCATTTTAAGAAAGAGCTGCATCCCTTTGACTGGGAGACAGGGAAGGCGATCTGCTCTTCAAGGTCCTCATTAGCTCCTCTGGGACCGTGGAAGGGCTCCTGGTGCCCTCCCCTCCCCGGCTGCATTTGTTAATTGACCCCTCTTCACACACTTGGTGGCAAGAGAGGTCGTTTCAGAGATGTGTTTTGCTTAATGGGAGCAGGGAAAGGTGTAGTGCTTAAAGAAAATACCTCTCTTGGTCAGATAAACCCCGCATTTGTTAGCAAGACAATTCTCTTTTGTCTGGTTGCTACTGATGCCTGGGTTTGAGGCGGGGGGCTCGGGGGTGCGAGTGTGTGTCTGTGTGTACCACTGTGCAAGCTCAGGTTTAGCCATTTGCGTACAGACAATAGCAGCATTATAATTTTTAATTGCAATTTCATTTGATATTCTCTCCCTTTCCCCCACCCCTCTCTCTGTATAATCTGGATCATTGCTCTCTGTAGCTGATTCCGTGGGAGACCAAGCAGAGTGCGTGGGTGCAGAATATAGAAAGCCAGAGCCATAGAATCTGTTATTTGCGTCATTCTAGGAGACGGGGCTGTTTGCCTGACAAATATACAGAATTAATCCTGGTTTTATCAATATCTGTCTTTTGCTACAGTAGCCAAATACAAGTGTAAAGTGGTAGGGGGACTTGCTGCTGCTGTTGTTGTTGGTATGGGGAGGGGGGGCACGCGGGGGGGTGAGAGGGAAAGAGAGACAGTAAGGATGCTAAAATATATTCAGCAACCCCCATGCTGTTTGCCTTACAAATATTCAGAAAACAGGCTTATGTTTCCAAATTGCTTTTTCTTAAAATTGGTAACCATGAGAAGGGGGCTTGGAGGGGCGGGGGGGGGCGGCGGGGGGGCTAATGTTCTTGCAAGATCTGGCTATGCAGATTGCTCTCCCTGTCTCTGCTTCTGCATGGGATATGTGTGTGGTTTTTAAGAAATGTCTCCCTGTCCCCAGCTCGTACCCCCCCTCCCCAAGCCCCCTCAGGATTTTTGTGCAACTGTACAGAGAACTGCACTACACAAAATATGGGGCTTGCTAATTAACTCTTTTCCTCGAATTGAAGTGCCTTACTGCAAGCACAAAGCTCCAAGCACAGACATCTTTTATGATGAACTAGAGCCTCTGAAGAGGAGAATCTGAACGTGACGTCAATAGCTGATAACTGACGCAGCCTTGCAAAGGAGTCTCAGGCTGGCTCCTTGCAGCCTGCAAGCCCTAATGATTCTATTTTTTCCCCCAGTCCCCCCTCGTAGTGAATTACTAGAACGCAAACACACACACCCCCTTTTTTTCATATATATATTTATAGATCCTTTATTCTCCAAACAAAGGATTTTTTTTAAGGGGGAAAAGGCAGTGGGTGGGGAGGGGAGAATTGTTTTAAAAACAACCCTTCTTGGTGCTGGGTGCAGTTCAGTACATTAAACCATCTCTGTCTCTCGGCAAAGCAAGCATCCCTGCCTGAAATCCACATTTGTGCATGATGGCAAACTGGTGCATGGTGGTTGTGTCTTTTCCAAAGCCCACTTTATAAAGACTCCGGAGGAAGACAGACACAATAATGCTTGCAAGGCAACAGGCAGAGAGGCACAGAGACAGACTCAATACAACTGTGGATTAGGGGTTTATGCAATAGGACAGCATGGAAGGCGGTCAGTTTGGGTCGTTTGGTGTGGGTTTTGTTTGTTTGTTTTTGTTGTGGGGGGTTTTTTCTCTGCAATGATGCACCTAAAGCAAATGTAGATGGTGTTGCAGAAAGAGTCTGGGGTATGGGGGTGCGTGGTTGGGGGTTGTTGTGTTGTAGGGGGGCAGACTAGATGCACATTTAATGTTTTGGACGTAGCGTTCCAGAAAAATGCCTTTGTGTGTGGATTTTTTTCCCCAGTACCTGCTAAAAATAGCATCAGGGTTTTGATCGCGTTCCAGAAATAGACAGAGGGTTGCACTTGTATAAAAAGCGAGCGCGGGTGGAAGAAAACCTGGACATCACCGCAGTATTTTTTTTCCAACTCCTGTCTGGAAATTAATTGTTGGATTTTCCCCTCCACCCCCCCACCCCCGGCTCCCCCCTCTCCCCCTCCTCCCCTCCCTCCCCTAACCGAGGAGTTCCCGTTTGGGTAAGTAGTGATCTTTCCTGTGCATGATGCAGAGAGTGGCCGTGAGTCTTGTCTTTATTTTATGCATGCCTGGATTATTTTTTCCTCCCTTTCTACTCTTCCTCTAAAGCGAGAGGGGTATACTCGTCTACATAATGAATTTGGTGCATGCCCGGAGCCCAGACAGAGGGAATTCTTGCAGAAAGGGGAATCACCCTGTCGGTAAATCTCTGAATCAATAGCGAGCTGCAACTCTCTCTCTCTCTCTGTCGGCGCTGTTGAGCCCCTCTCCCTGCCCGCCCCCCTCCCTCTATTTTCGCCTTCCGCGGGGGGAGAGGCAGAGCCGGCGGCGGGGCCGGGGGCGCGGGCCGGGCGCTCCCCGCAGGGCGGCCGCCGGGAGCTGTCCGCGCCCCGGTGCTGAACCCGCCGCTCCTCTGCCGCCGCCGCCGCCACGGGCGGGGCTCGGTCCCGGCCCCGGTGCCCGCCGGGCGGGGACCGCTCTGCGCCGCCCGCAGCGCCGCTCCCGCGGAGGCTTCCCCGCCGTCGCTCCTCCGCCCGGCGCCGCCTGCCCTTCCCGCCCGTGCGTTTGAAAGAGCCTGTACCTGATGATGGTGCTCCGCAAAATAAGAGGCTATAGGTTGCTTTATTTGGACTCACCCCTTCTCCTCCCACCTCATTTTTCCCCTCTAAGTGCTCACACTTTCTGCAGATCGTGTGTGTGCGAGCGTCTGTTTTTATTATTGCCCGTCCTTCGCGTCCTTAGTCATATCCTCACCAGAGGAGTTGGTGGAATGACTGAATTAGAGGCGAAGTAGTGGGGGATTGTTGTGGTGTATACGGAGTAGCTATGTAGGGTTACCTCGGTGCTGCAACCACCCGTCATGCCCTCACCGCTTCTGAGAGCCGGGGAAGTTCTCGCTAGGCTACGAGCATGCAGGTTCGCAGGCATTCCGGCTAGCAAAGGCATGTCATCAGATTGCGTTAAAAGAGACAAGGAAACACCGTCTGGCACTCACATGCACCACCGCGTTATCCCGGACAATGGTATCCCCTCCGAAACCGCCGTGGAAGGGGGCTTAGCCGCAGACTCAGACCTGCAAAGGATGGAAAACGCACGAGGCAGACAATAGCCAAGGAAGGAGCTTCCCCCGGAGCACGTTTAGCCATAGCCTGGCGGTAAAAGCAAGCTTAGAAAATGGTGCACCTACCACACAAAGCCCAGCAACAATTGCGGATCCTGCAGACAATGGCATGATGCAGCCATGAACATCAGTATAGCACAGCACACTGGGCTGGGGTGAGAGCACCTCCTGGCCAAGACCGCATGCAATGGCTCTAATCTAGGCATACAAAAGACATAATTTCTTGCAATTAATCAAACACCAGCGCCTGAATTCACAGCACGGTACTCCACCCACGGCTCCTCTTAATGTCTAAACCGTCCCTTTCCCGAGCTTGCGTGGTCGTATTTACAAGCGGACCAGACATCTATTTTTTTTGGTTGGTTTTTTAAAGCAAGAAAAAAATCCCCTTACAACACGTGTAGCCAATCGTTGCAACTCTTAATATATCTCTACAAAATAGGCATTAAAAACAAGAAATGCCCTCCTTCCTCGCCCCCTCCCTCTCCTTCCCAGCCCTCCCCTCCTAGATCGTTGCCTCACTTGACACAATGCATAAGATTACCCTTAACTGGATCCTATTAAATAATTCAATGGTGGCGGTGTAATTTTGGTTGGAAACTGCACGGATTTCCAAGTCGTGACTGTAAAAGTGAGTAATGTGCTCTGGCTGCGTCATGGCTCCAGTCACAGATGGTTCCAAACTGAGGAGAAATCGTGACTTCGACTTGAGACGTCCCCTCTCCATGAAAAGACCATCCAATCACAACGGCGTCGGGGGGCAGCCGGACTCCGCGGAGCTCGCTTTCTCCTCGCTCTCCCGTCCGTGTGTGTGTGTGTGTGTGCCCGTGTGCCCGTGCCTGCGCGCGTGTGTGTATAAAATCCTCAACAAGTTGCAGAAGGGGTAGGGAGAGGAGGGGTTAATCCTGGGGAATCTTCTGCACCTAGTGAGATCGTGACCCTCCCACACAGTACAGTAACTTATATACACACCTGGAGGAAGGGACGCTTTGCTTTTGGGCTTTCCAAAAAAAAAAAAAAAAATCCCACCAAAAACCACCAAAACACTGTTGGTGATGGTTGCACCCCGCGCGGGACTCCCCGGAGCGGCCAGGGACGCGCCCCGCCAGGTAAGTGCTGGAGGTTTTCAAACTTCTGCTGCCTGCGCTGCCCCGGCCGCCCTGCCCGTCCTGCCTGCGCTCCGCTCCGTCGCGCCGCTGCCGCTGGGTTCGCCGGGGGCTCGGGAGGCGCGGGCCGTCGTGCCGCCCGGCGGGCAGGAGCGTCGGGAGGGAGCCGCGGCCGTGCGGGATGGGACGCGCGCGGGGGCGTCACGCGTGCATCTCCCGTGCCGCTCGCGCGGGACCCTTTGCCGCCGCGGGGCAGTGGTGGACCTGCAAGTTCTGGAGTTCGGGCCGGGATGCGAGTACACTCGGTCCCCCGCGGGTCTCTGCTCCAACTCGTGCGGGATGCCGGCGGGCGGGCGGGCCGCGACGCGGACGCGTGTTTGCCTTGCTCCCGTTGCCGCCGGGCGCTGGCGGGGCCTCTGGTTCCCCGCAGGCTTTCAGCAGAAGATCTCTGGAGTTCAGTGACATGTCCGGGAAACTTTTAGCAAGCGGTGTCCTCGGCGGTGGCGGGTGGCTCAGCGCCCAGGACGGCGCTAAGGAGCGGAGGGGAGGGGACGTCCCGCGTCCCCCGCCGACGCCGAAGGGTCGCCCCTCGGGTCTGGCTGGCTCCCCGCGCTGAGGCGGGGGAACAGGGGAGAAGGCAGCGGCAGGTCCCCGTGTCCCCGGCTGCCCGCCGCGAGGCGGCAGGCGGCCTGGGGCGCCCCCGTCGGGGGGAGCAGCGGCTCTGCGCCCGGGGTACCCCGCGGCGAGGCTGGTCCTTAGCTTAACGGCGCCCCTTTGGCAGAGGATTCCCGGAGAGGGGCTCGGGGAGCGGCAGAAGCGAGAAGGGATCTGGGCTGGCCCGGCCGCACTCTTGGACGTGCTCTTGTCGCGGATTTGGTGACTAATTGAACAGGGAGAGGGCCTTTTTTTCCCTCTTTTTTTTTTTTTTTCCTTCCTCCTTCCTTCCTTCTATCCATCCATCCTTCCCTCCCGCTCTTCTCTCCTCTCCTTTCCCCCTTTCGGGAAAAAAAAAAAAAGGAAAAAAAAAAAGGAGGAAAAAAAAAAAAAAAAAAAAAAAAAAAAAAAGCAGAGCGAGGCAGTGTGAGGCGCCCGCTGATTGGTGGGTGACGATTTTAGCCCGCACCAATGAGCGGCCCGCCTGCTCTCTATTTATTTAGCGCTCAGGGGGGAGAGTTTTCTCTTTACGCAGCGCCCGTGCCCAGCGTCGGAGCCTCCGCGCGGAGCGGGGCCGCGGACACGCCGCGCTCCGCCACGCTCCCGCGGCCCCGCGCCGCCGGCCCCGCCGCGGGGGGGAGGGGGGGTGGCGGGACACCCCCCCTTCCTCCCAGCGCCGCCTCGCCCCGGCGGGGTCCTGGGTTTCGGAACGGGACTTGGCGGGGATGGGGGGTGGGGACCCGGCGTGGCGGGGGACGGCGGAGCCGATCGCCCGTGGGTCCTGTGGATGTTATGGTGGCACCCGGATGGATGGATGTAGGAAGCCGCGGGAGACTTTGTCCTTCGCGAATCTTTTTGCGGTCTGGGCTTGCTGTACATAACTACCTACCCGGGAAGCCCTTACCCCAAAAAGCATTCGCGGAGGGCGCATTCGCCGAAGGAGCAGCAGCTGCGATCGCCGAGCCTTGGACTTATCTAGACTCTGTGGGCTTCTATTATTAATTCCTGGCACCTTTCCCTTTCCCCCGTCCAACCCATCCCCCCCCCCACCCCCCTCCCGCTGTGAGTGTATATATGTGTCTCTAGATATATATGTAGTGAGAGAAATAAACACCCTTTCCCCCTTTTCCTACTCCGCTTGGTCCCCCAGACGTCCAAATATTCCCCGTCGCCGAGTAGCATAACTTTTTAATCGACTTTTGCCTAAAGGAGCAAATCACACGTTTATTCGGATAACTGTATGGTGTTTTTTATTTCATTAATGGAAAAATAAAAATAGCATAAAACTTCCTAAAAGTTCTCCTATCCTCACCTTTCCTCCCCCCCCGGCCCCCCCCCTCCTTCCAGGGCATAGCCGTGTTTGAAAAATATGGGTGTCCTAGTTGATCGAGATTAATTCATAAAAAAAAAAAATTCTTCGGAGCGATTCATTAAATGCTCTGTAATCGTGAGCCTCGGCTTATTTCGAGGTGGGGAGGGTGGGATTTACTGGGATCACCCCATAAATAATAGGGAGGGAGGAGGAGGAGGGGGAGGTGCACGGATCTGCCGCGGTTTGGGGGAGACCCCAGTTAGCAGGAGATGCACCATGGAAGCGCTTGCCAAAGGCGCCTCCCTCCCCCCTGCCCACTTCCAACCTGATTTTAAGCAACTTGCAGTCCGGCGATATCTCCAATCACTCTTTCCGCAAAAACTAGTGCCCCCGAAAAGGGTAAAAAAGGCAGAATCCGAGGGAAAACCCAGCCGAGGCGATGCTTTTTGACGAGGTGATTGCAAGCGAGCAAAGCAGCATCAGCACCAGCTCTGTGGTTCTGAAACTGCCTTGTGCATGCACACAGCACTGAGAGCATCTCAGGCAGGAGTTAGGGAAGCTGCATTTTCCCTCTCTTTCCAGTAATTACCAGCCCGGATTCCGTGGGCAAGAAATAAATAGCAAAGAGAAATCCTCCCTGCCTGCCGCCCCCCAAAAGAAGGAGCGATTAAGTGCAGATCTGTCCGTGCAGATCAGCCTCGTGAAAGAGACAAGATCTAAGCAGCAAGTTGGTAGCAGAGTGGCCGCTTGACGCAACACAGGGGCCTATGGTTCGCCCGGCTGTAAAATAAAAAGGAGGTGGGGGTGCGATCTAATGTCTCAGCTGTTAGAAAATACAAGGGCTCTTCCATCTGCCCCCCCCCCCCCCGCCCCCGACAGCGGCACGGAGGGAGATCCGGCTGAGAAAGGGCTGATCATGCATTTCAGAGAAGCCTGCATTGGAGAGATCGGGTGAGGACCACAGTCTAAGAGTTAATATTTCTCGAGAGATAAAAGATATTTTGAAGACCTGCTCGCACTTTAGAAAAGAGTAAAAGGCCGGCTAAGGCACAAGCAAGGAACGAAGGCAAAGCAAAAGCACTTCGTTGCTCCCTTCCCTCCTTTCCTTCTTGCTCAGGACGCTTAGTTTGAGACCTAGCTGGCTGGATGAAAACAAAGGTGGAAGGGTCACAATATCTTTTAAGTAGACTCGCATTTTCATAATTATTTATCCTCTTCTATTTAGAGAAAAAAAGAGATATTTGTACTTTCCGGTTGCCAGCAAATGTCTTTACAGGGGTTTTATTCATGTGAGCATATTCTAGAGGGAGAGACAAGGTAGAGGGAACTTGGAGAAAAAAAAGAAGAGAGATGTGATAAGAGGGATCAGCCAAGCTAAGGCTAAAAAAACATCCTCTCTGTTCCCTGCCTACTGTCGCCCCTCAAGAGGATGGAAACCAGGAGTGATATTGGGGAGGCAGGTCAGGCGCGAGGGGAAATCTGAGCCACGGTGGTGCAGCTCCCCGTCTCTTTACCTTGCCAGCCAACTGTTGCTGCCATGCTCAGGGCTGCGGCTGCCGCGGGCGGAGCGGGAGCCGCTCCCTTCTGCTCGGGGGCTGCCCCTGGCCGGGCTCCGCGGCCGCCGCAGCTCCACAGGGCGCCTCTCGCCAGCCGCCCTGCCCCGCTCCCTGCCCTGCCCCTCTCCCTGCCCTCGCTCCTCGCAGGTTCTTTTCCGCTGCAGGACACTGGGACACGTCGGGCGGTCCGGGCCGCTGCCGCGCCTGCCGCACCCGACCGGGCACCGACCCCCGGCAGCCCCTCTGGGCTGCCCCGGGGAAGCCCCGGCCCTCTCCTCCTCCCGTCGGGCTCTTGCCCGGCCCTGTCAAGGCGCACCCCGGGCTGGCCTCGCCTCCCCCGACGTGCTGTGCCGGGTCTGGGCCTGAGGCAGCTGGAGAGGCTCCGCTCTGGTACTCTGTGTGTGTGAGCGTGTGTGTGTGTGTGTGTGTGTGTGTGTATCCCCACGGGTGACAGGAACGTCCGGGTGGGGCCGTGAGCCAGTCTCCGCTCCCCTCGGTGCTTCAAGGCAAGCCGCAGCCAGCTGAGCCGGGGAGGAGCGGAGACCCCTGCGGGAGCCACTCCGGCGCCGTTAACCCTCCTCTCCCTCTGCCTTTCCCCGCAGGTGCGGCCGCACCGTCGAGGCCGGAGGCGCCACGGGAGCAGCGAGGGCTGCAGGCAGGTGAGAGAAGCGACGGGCATTCCCCACACCCCCGGGGATTCCTCACACGCGGCCCGCCCGAAAGCCGAGGAACCGTCCAGGTTCTCGGCTGCTGCCATTCCCTCAGACCCTGGTGCTGGTTACAGCCAGGCTCGGCCTAACACAGCACTAGGCCACAGCTGCCCCCGGACCCCCAGCACCGACAGGGTCCCAGGCAGCACCTGCTGCCCCCAGGCACAGGCAACAACCTCATCGCACATGGGAGAAAGCCCAGGATAGTGGAAGGGAGGTCAGGGCATTGAAACAGGGGGGCAAATCCATGTAAAGTTGATACAAATTGTATATAAACAGGCTGTCGTGGATTTCTAGTGAAGCCTGTCGTCTGAAGAAGGTGGGGAAGAAAAAAAGTTAGTGAGCATTTGCCTAAAATCTCCTTACTTCCCTCATCTTTCCTTCTTCATTCACTAGTTAACACTCTTCCACTTTATGGTTAAATGCATTGTCTGATGTCTGCAGTTCTCATAGTTTTTGTCTGGTAGATTTCTTTCTTTTTTCTTCTTCTTTTTTAATCCACCACCCTTGAGACAGCTAGTAGAAATTACTGTCTACCACTATAGTCGTGAGGTAGAAAATCAAGAGGCAAATTAATTGATAGCACATGTTTTAAAAGAAAAAGGACCCTCTCCCAGTAAAACAACCAAACATATCCTCGTTTCAGTCTTGTTTAGCCATTGTCCCCTGCTCTGTTTCCAGACATGGCAATTTTAGAGAAAGATGAAGTACGTTCCAGTTACAAAATGAAAAGTTTATAGATAAGTAACTACAGAAAAGTCTTTTTACATTTTGAATTTTGAATTCATTTTTCATATTTTGAATTTTAAATTCAATTTATGAGTAAATGAAATACACAGAGGAAGGCTTTTTGCAAGAAGTCCATTCTTGTCTTTTATTTTGGCGTCTAATTTCTTGATGGACGTTATCTGCCCACAAATTGCAGTGGACAATTTGCTGTAGAACAGCAAAAATATCTTTCTTCAGAAAGCTGCCATTATGGGCAGGTGTCTTCAGAGGTTAGGAGCTCCTAACCTGCCACCTGACTTACGTCAAGCACTCCTTTAGGACCCATAAATCTTAGCTGTGCTTTACTGGTATCAACTCGTTTGCCACCATAGTAGACAAACTCTGCTTACTTAAAGATACGGAAGAAAAGCAGCTTCTTGTAGCCAAAGATGGGTAAGGCCTGCTAGAGCCTCGAGTACATGCGACTCCTAGACCAGCATTTAATCTCCCCCAAAAGAGGATGTATCAAATACTAAACTAGTACTACTCTTGAGGTTTCTTAAAAGGTCAAGGCATACATTGCTAGGAGCAGGGGGTCAGTGCATGTTAATTTATGTCTGTTACTGCACTTAATACAATTATATAAAGGCTAAGGGCCTATGAATAGAATTGCTGCTTAAGGCCTCTGAGCCTCCTGTATTCCTGTCAGTTAAGGGCTGAGAAATACCTCCAACCATCTGTAAAAAATTGCTTTGTGAATACAGGCCTCATGAAAAAATGATTTAACACTCTTACCCTACCCTCCTTCTACCCTCCTTCTCCCCCAGTTTTTATTAGTATTTGAATCTTTTACACATCAGTTCTCATTCTTTCTCTTTTAGATGTGTTACCACAAATATATTTGGCTATAATATTTGCATTAGCTGTAGTATGCTGCCATCTCATTTCTGGATGTAGAGATTGCTCTTATAAAGGACTCATGTAAATTACCTTTTATTTGTATTATTATATTTTCAGACGAGTTGTGTAGTGGTTGTTTTTCATGTAACTTTCAGTAACTATCAAGCCTTGTTGAAACACTAGATGTTTTTAAATATATGTCTAAAGGGGCTTTTCCTATAAATTGAAGTAAGTATCTTTCAGCTTTTCTGCTACAGGGCAGGTTAATTTGGTTGATGTTACGTTGTTGCCCCTCTCCCCCCCCCCACCCACAAAAAAAAAAAGGACAAAAAGTTATTATTTCTCTTTCTTTTTCTGAAATATTTTATGGGAACTACTTATGGACTGCTAAATAGGTTTTTTTTTGACTCACTGGCAGTGTCTACAGAAGTGTGTTTTGTCAAAATGTTCCCAGTGTTATCATCACTGGTTTAGCCTGACAAGTGGAAGTGCCCTGATAACCAGTTACGCAGTTAGTAGTGCTTGCAGCATGCTTAGCTGACACTGCGTTTATCTAACGTAGGGAGTGGGAGAGTGAAACCCCAATGAAGCCTAATTAGCAGTAGAAATGGTAGGAAAGGTTGGCAGATTTATGGTACTGCAGACGTGATATGTAGTCCGGGGAAAAATACAGGATGTAGACTTCCCAAAGTTCAGAGAGGAGCACTGCAGCAGCCAAACTTAGTCTGAAATGACACGATACTGTTTCTGTTTGTAAATATAATCCATTTCCATTTGTAAATACAAACAGCAAAGAGCAGCATTGTCCATGCACTTTGTTTGGAGCAGGGAGAAGCTGCACCTAATTTAAATACATTCAATTTTCTGTGTAAGTGACCAAGTAATGTTCAGAGCAGTACACAGAGGCACAGGGTTGGCTGCATACATGCACAAAAAATACATATGCATGTGAATATCAAATGGAATTTTTTTCTAGCACTTTGTTTTAATTCTGGATAGTCAAGCTTATTAATTTGTAGAAGAAAGTTACAAAACTAGTCCCTGTGAAACTCAAAGTTTCCACTTAAATTAAGAAGTGACACCTGTGTTTCATAGCATATTTGATGCTGTTGTTCAGGAGGGTTTGGAAGGATGATAGAAGATGCTCTATTAATTTTTCTACATGCACATGGAGAAATGCATGACGGTAGCCGCATGACATGAGTCTCATTTCTAATACAGCTTTAGTCTCTGTAGAACCTCTCTGGGGTTAGTAGACACCATCTACTCCACATGGCCACAGTCCAAATTCCAGCACAGCTCAAGTGCTTCAAGTGTGCAGGTAGTCACAGGCTGACCTGTAAGTGTGGTAACAAGGACACGCATTCAGGCACAGGTGGTACCTGTGCTGGTCACCAGGATGCAGCATCAACTTCTGCAGGAGAAGAGAGATTATTCCCTCGAGTCGAGCTGGAGGAGAAATGTGCCCCTTGTGTTTGTCAATGAGTTGTGGTGTCTTTAGTGCTAATGTCTAGGCACCACGTAGTTCTCTTCCAGGCAGGCATAGATAGGAGACATGTGAGAGGAAAAGGGAGGTGAATTTAATTTTCTCTTTATTTTATTAGAGGATTCCCTCATCCCCAAAGCTCATTCTCTGAATTTGACAAATCCATGCTCTCCCATTGCAGCAGCTCTGTCTCCTGGGAGGTGGCCAGGCTGTCTTCTGAAGTCACCCACTTTGTTCACCAGTGGAGGTACTGAAGTGGTTATTGTCACCTTCTCCCCACAGCTGAAAGTGGGCAAGTAGTTTTTAAAAACGGCTCAGAGAATTGTGAGTTTCTAGGCCAAGAAGCTAGTAAACAATTTACTAAGAATAAATTCAGGGTGTGCCCTGGAAAAGGTGTTCCATTATCCCTTATTTTCAGCAAGCTATAAGTAAACAGCATGGGATAATGCCAAGCTAAATAACGTAAGCTATCATGGGTTTCTGCCCGAGTGGACAAGGTTCATTTGCCTGGGAAATCTGAAAATTCTCAATTTGTGTGCAAACCTCTCTGAAAAGGCGAGTTGCAAAAAAAACTTCTTCTGAGAATTTGATTGTTTTAAATGATGCCTTTTCAAAATAACTGCAAGGTTGAAGGAGAAAAATGGAAAGCAGTGGGACACTGCCATGGAGAAATTACATCCTTTTTAAAGGATGTGATTCTTCCATTTTTGTTCTCTTTGTATTATCTGCCCTCGTGTGAATGTTTTTACCGGAGAGGTGTGGGAGGCAGAAAGCACTGCCGAATCAAGGCCCACCACACCCTTGAGTTTTTAGCTTTACTGAAGAAAATAAGGTTATTTTCCAACAGAGGAATTGGGACAAGCACTGGGAAAACATGTGCTGTTGTTCAACTCATCACAGCACAGTCCCAGCTGTATAGATGTAAGTCAGCCTGTGCTAGCGTCCACCCTCACTGCAAGCAGGAGGGAAAGGAGGAAGCGGCCTAGAAGAGAGGGCGTTTGATCTTGCACTGAGGGGATGGCACACAGTGTCCACTCCGGAAAAAACATCAGCATTTCCTGGGAGAGGAGTAAAGACAAAAAAGGCCAGTTAATTAGGAGAAGGGATGGGGAGAAGTGTCCAGCAGCCACGACACTATCAATTATTTAACCTCAATATATAGCAATATATAGAATACGTAGTCAGCAGTGTTAATTTAACAGAAGTACCCTGAGCTGCAAACACCCAAAGAAAGACACAAAAGCCAACACAGAAACATCTCAATGCCTTTGTCTTTCTCTTTCTGGAAGGTCTGGCTGGGTGACTCAATAAAATTCTGCATGTCTGGTGTAGCTGCCCTTGTCCTTAGTGACGAGCTGATGCCAGGTCTCTATCACTTTCTGGTTTCTTTTCTAAATACCTTTAATTATATTGTTTTAGTTATTTTTTCACCATGTGTTCACATGCTCTGTTTTGTCACAATAAAAATGGCCACTGATTTAAAAGAAGACCTATTTATCTGTTAAGAAAATGTGAAAAATCCTGACATATCCGTTAGAAGTTCCTGGCTGTGCCAATACCTTTGCCAGTTTTGATGTGAACATATACTCATTGCTAATTTGCTGTTTGTTGGTCCATGTCCAGTGCAAGGATGGTGCAGTGAGGGCTTCCCTTCCTGGGCACAGTTCTTAGCCTTTGTCATAGACCTGCTCCTGTGGCCTCTTGCTCCTCAGAGAGTCTCCAGCCTGTGTGTCCCAAGCGTAAGGCCAGACGTAATTCCTGGTTGGAAAAGAAATTGGATTTCTTCTCGAGGTAGAAAGAGAGGGACAGACGACATGACTTTGGGGGGGTGTTGTTTTCTGACAATATATTTGATAACTCTCTTTTCCTTCCAAATCAGGATTTATGAAGCCAAAAAAAGAAACAAATTAGCAGAGTGACAGGTAGGCTTTTTAAAAAGATCTGTCCACTGTTGGTTCCAGACTCACCCTCATCAAAGCAACACTCCTCAGTCACTCTCCTTACCCTCACAGGAACATCTGCTGGGGAGGCATGATATGGCACAGGTAGAGAAATGACTAAACGCAGCTCTTGGTGGGAACGTGGCAAGACAGTTCTCATTTTTCCTCTTTCAATCCTCCCTCCTTTAAAAAAAAAAAAAATTCCTAGTCTTCCCTTATTTTTATTTTATTGTTCCTTCTTCTTCTTTGTCCTGACTCAGGCACATGCACACTGTCTCTCTATTTTCCTTCCATTGTGTCTCCCAGATTTTCACCCACCTCCATGGACACCCGTTCCTGGAAGGCCCCTCAGCTGATTCCCCTGCTACACTGCTCCTCCCACCTTGTTTCCTACAATGCACACAAGATGAGTGCTCCTGGTGAACACAGGAGGTGAAAATTGCGAGTCAGGCCAGAAGGCAGAGGAGTGAGCCTGAGCAGCCAGTTCAGCAGACGTGATCAGTAGCTGGCTTGGCCACTGTTTTGGGGCACTTGGCGTTTACAATGTTCATCATGGATGCAGAGTGCACAGGCATCAGGGCCTGTCAATGTAAGTGTGAGAAACCTTCCCCTCACCTGCTGAGTTTGGTGTTAGGGTTCCTCACCTGAATTGCTTTGTAGGTCAATTAGAGTGGCGTGTGCTCCACAGAGTTGATGTGGACTTTACAGGCAGTTTAGAAAGGAATTATCTATCTGCAGTATGTTGATGATGATGGAAGTTACAAGGCATAGAGGGAAGCACATGCTCCCTGAGGCAAGAAAGGATGGGAAGGAAGAATCCATTACACAAAAATAGGATTTATTGACATGTATTACACATTTTTATGTAGAGTTTTGTAGTTAACTCTGTGTGTGTGTGTATGTTCACGTGCATATGTTTTTTTCACGCAGTTGTAGCAAAAGGCCAACCTAACTGAACCAAACTAAGAAAAACAGGAGCAAGAGAAAAACCCCAACTTTACAGTACTGATTTCTACACTGAACTGTTTGAGTCCATATACTGGCATGCCTCCCACACCTTCATCTCTGGGCTTTATTAAAAGGCTGAAGGACTTGTGTAAAGCGTGACTTAAAAAGCCAGGGTGCCAAGTCACGCACCTGAAACATTTGGGAGCTCTGCTCATCAGGCTTGCAGTATAAGGAACATTATGTTGAAAAGTGACCCTCAAAGTAGTCTTGAAGGACCTATGACAATGAATTTTTAAAGTCACATGTTTTTCTTTAAAAAAAAAATTTTAAAGTACGTTTGTGAAAAGGAAAAAAAAAAAAAGCCTCAACCATCTTTTGGGTTTAAATTAAATTTAAAAACTTCATAGTTAACATTAAAAACCAAAAGCAACCGATTTTTGTTAGTACATGAAAGCAAGGAGGCAATATGGCTAGAATAGGAAGATAAACAATTGATCTTCAAGGTTGTTGGGTTTTTTTACTGGCCAAACTGAACGAAATTCAAGAATAAAGAGCCTATGAAATGGGAAATCAGGATTTCCCCTTGTTTATTTGTTTTTTTTTTTTTTTTTTTTTTAGTTTCGCCAAGTGCTTTCTGCTTTTGCTCTTA
Organism: Aphelocoma coerulescens; assembly: GCF_041296385.1. NCBI lineage: Eukaryota > Metazoa > Chordata > Aves > Passeriformes > Corvidae > Aphelocoma > Aphelocoma coerulescens. Next base: position 25,845,607 of record NC_091019.1, read on the forward strand.
AAAAATAAAGAATACCAGGAACCATGAGATTTTTACATAATAATTTTAAATTTACATAATAATTTTAACTTATTATAACAATTATACAAGGTACATTTTTTACTTCTTTAGTTTTTCTTACCCAGTACTTGTGAATATATAGTCTTTATATGTGCATGGACAGATGTTTATGTGCACACGTGGACATATCTTCAAATACAGGTACATGCAAGTCCATAGTAGAAGTAATAAAGGCAAAATGTGATTCCTTTCTTGCTAGGTATAAGTTTTGCAAAAAATTGAAGATGGTTTACTGATCCAGAGGTTTTAATGTACACTAAGAAAATTATAGTTCATTTCATAAATATTTACTAACTTTTTAAAGGCCTATTCAGTATTAATTATGCTGAAGTACAGGGCAGATTATTTTATTATATCACAGTTCATGGAGTCGAGGACATTTTAAAAAATAATGTTTATTGACCAGTGACTGCCTGCATTTCTGCAATTTCCGCTCAGGTGTTTTTTTAACACCAATTTTAACTATTTAGTCAAGAAAATATTTTCTGGCTGTTTGCATTCACCAGCAGTCTGTTGCAATTCAAAGCTTGGTACGTAGGTTGCAAACCCAGCAGCTGTTTCTTGAGAAAAGTAACTACATCCTGATCCAGCAAGGGCTTTCCTCTTCCAAGCAGACTTCTAACAGGACTTAGCCTGACCACAACAGGGCTTCTCACAGCAGTAAATGCTGCAAAGAGACACAGATGCTTGCAGGGAAAGGCCTTTTGTTTTGCACTACTGCATCTGAGGTTTTTTTCCTCTTCCTTTTCACAATGGGTAAAAATATCTTGCTTGTGTTGAAAATCAAGCTCTTGCTGAATTTTGCTTTACTTTTAATTGTCCAGTTACAGAAGTGGGATAAAGACCTTACAGCCTCCCTGAAGGATCCTGGTCTCTGAATGTCTATTTTTTGTCAGTTTGAACAGTTTCCATAGGATGTAGTTTTGGCATTGTGTTATTGGCTATCTGTTCCCATGCTTGGTAAACCTATTAGCAATAGATATTCTGGCTTTATTAATTCACTGCCCCATGCTACATCTACTCCAGGGCAGAGGGACTATTCAAAGCCCGAGAGGAATATTTGGGTTTCTAGGTCCTTTCTGATTAGGTTGTCAAAATAAAAGAGTAGGGGTATTTTCTTTTATTCTTTATTTCTAATTTTTTAATTTTAATTTTTTTTATAACACTAACAATTATTGCCTGGCAACTGAACAGAGACCTTCCAAACTTGTATCACACAAACCATTTCTACCTTGCTTGTTTCCTTCTCTGATTATTCACAGTCATACTAAGCCTTTCTCAAGGTAATGGGCTTAAAAAATATATGTATAATGCAGCTCCCAAATTGAGAATGGAGATCCTGCAGTATAGCACTCAGTAAACAAAATGTTACCAAGTACTGTCATGCCAATAGGTTTACAGATTCCCAAATGAACATGACTGCAGAAACTCTTGTAACCTGCTATACTATATCTTTTTGCATAACACCTTCATTTACTTTCCCATATGGTTTGTGAGATTATGGAGTCAGTTCTGCTGCTACAGTGAGGCCATTAGTAAAACTCCTTTAGACTCGTATACAAAAAGTCCTTGTTCAAGAGTGATAATTTCTTATTCTGAAGTTATTTGACCTCTTCTTTTGAGGCATATTCATCCCTTTTGTTTATTTTTTTCAGTTTATATATATTTATGTACAGTAGAATGTAATGGTTTGGGCATTTTAATTGCTGCGCAAATTTAAAAAGCAGATATTACATGCAAGAAAAACAATCTTAGAAAAACAATCAGAAAAATCTGATGACGTTGAAATGGAAGAAAACATTGTGCATAAAGTAACATTGCATTTAATGTTTATCTTTTCAGATTAATTTGGGTGTTCTGATGTATAAAAGTCCACAGTCTGTCCACTCCCAGCCCCCACATTGTCTAACACCCATGTAACCCACTGGTACCACATATGCATGTCCCCCTGTACTCCCCATACACTGGAGATGAAATTTGAGCTAAAATTATCTCAATTAAATAATGGTCATTGCTTTTTACTCTTATTAACTAAATAAGTCTCTTGGCTCATTCCTTTTAGAGGAATTTCTTGTATAGATTTGAACTGGTAAAATAAAACTCTGTATGTGGAGGACTAGGTATATGGGCATGTATGTAGGCATAAGTGCATTAAAAATACAGGAAAAATATAGCAACTTAAAATAACAAATAGAATCAAATTAATCTGTCCTTAGGTCATTTGTTTTTAAGGTATTTGGTTAGAATAATAGAATTTTAGTTTGTTCATGAAGCTGCAGTATAGTTCTCCCATACAGTGAAACAGCTATGTTGGAGAGGGATTTCACAAAGAGTTGCTTAGAAAATATGTTTGAACATACCTGTCTATAAAGTGCATACCTAGTCCTTACCAAGTTTAACCAAATCTGATCCAAATCCCACTGAAATTAAGGGCTGTTTTTTAACTGAATAGGAATTGTATCAGTCCCTTCAGTAGCCTTGTTTATTTGAGGGTAACAGCTGTCAGGGTTTCTCTCTGTGTGTGTGCATGTGTAGCTATGTAAATTTTATTCATGTATCATCATATAGAAAAAACCCATATGTTTTGTGTAGTTTTACTGTGGCTTTGTGCATGTGTTAGGTAGGCACATGTCCGTGAGGTAGTACATGGGAAGAGTTGTGTTGCAGTGGTCTCCTCTTTATGATCAAGTATTTATTTTTTTTATATCTAGGAGACAGCCATCATCTAACCTTCAATGGGGAAAATGGCAGATGAATTTTTGCTGGTTTTTTCCATTTTAATTTGTCCTTGAAGGTCAAAATTATTTTGGTGATCACTTCATGTCACGATTTTTATTTGGAAACAGACTGTAATGTCTCTGGTACAAGGACTGAGAAGTTAAGAACACATATCTGAAGTGTCTAACACATCAGAAGAGATTTTTTTTTCCCCACTCCATAGTGGTAAAGCAAATATGGGCCAATACCTGCTAATTTCATTATCCAAATTTTCCTAACGAAGTCCACTTGCTTAATTATGGAGCTAAAAATAGTGTTTTCTTTCATAGGTGGCTGTAGTATCTGTATGTAATATAGGCATTACATTAAATAATTGTTCTTTGATTTACAATGCTTTTTTGTATTGGCTTGCCTTTCCTGCTGCCTAGTTTAGGAGCCTAACCTCAGACAAGCAAGTTTGAAATTTCAGGCCATTGTTTTCTAACATTATAGATGGTCCCCAAACTATACAGCACTTATTTCTTTATCAGTTTTAAGAATAAATGAGGTACTGCTTTCTGGTATCCAAAAGGTAACCACAGTTAGGTCTAACAGAGTTTTGGGAAAAGGTGTCAAGAAGGAAACAAGTCAACTTGCTTTCTGTTATTTCTAGCAGCCCTGAACAGTATGTAATTTGAGTAACAGAAATTCAGTGGAGAGAATAGAAGATTTTGGATCTAAGGGCATTCTGAACAATGCAAATTGTGCTAATAGAGCACGATGAAATGTGAGCATTTGGCATTTCAAATGAGAATTTCCCCTCTGTAACTTTACCTTCATTACCCAAAACACTAAATACTCTAAACTGAAGTTGTCTTATTTTGAGCTGTCAGTATTTGGGTTAGTCTTTCTTGCAAGCTTGGGGGTTCAGGTCTGAGGCTATAAGCATCAGCCTAGGGTGAAACCCATATGTGCAGCCAGTCCTCTGCTCTCTTTGTCCAGCAGACATGTGAGGCTGTGGCAGTGTGTCAGACTGGGTGAGTGGGCAGGAGAGGGGACATGCACCATCCTGCTGGGGCCACCTGCAGCTCTGGCACCAGAGAGTGCTCTGCTGGTCTACCCACCGCCCTGCCACAACAGCAGCTCAGCCTGTTAGAAAATCTGGGTCAAAAGAAAAATGGAATATATGTGGGTCTGATCTTTTGTCCCAGATAGTTTTTAACTTCAGAGGGTTTTAGTCTTGTAAACAGGCACGTGTGTTACATGTGTGAAGTCCCTTGGAGCTGTGGTGGCCAATACTGGTCAGCTGAGCCAGCAGCTGGCCTCAGTGCCTGCTGTGTCAAGGGCTGAGCTAATTTGGCTAGCAAGGATGAGCAAAAATGAAGCAAAGTGTATGCTAAAAAGAAAAGTTAAAGATCAAAAAGATATCAAAAGTACTAGGGGACTCTTCTTGAAATTAGAAGTTCTGGCTGCATGATGAATGCAGGCTTGACCTCTTACTTGAAGGAATATTTTAACAGCTTTTTTTTTATTTATTCTAAAGTTAGGTAGTTTTGTAATGGAGACCTTGAAGATGTTTTTAAGTAGTTGCTTTAGAATCACATTTGCCTAGTATGAGTAAGCTGTAATAAAAGTTTTACTTTGTATTTGTTTATTCTAGGGTCCAACGTGGAAGCAAGAGAATGCTTTGTAGGGGGGTGAAAGATAAGTATGTCTGTTAGGCATGATACAGTTTCCAAGCCCATGTGTGTTAAGGCCTAATGTAACTCACTTTTTATACATTTACCACAATCTTGTTTCCAGTAAATGAAAGGATTTATCTGAGTGGCCAGAGCAGAAACTTGCATTAAAAATTAGCCAGAGTATTATTCCTTTGCATTCTTTGGGGGAAAAAAAATTTCAAATTTAAAATGAAGCTGAGAATAAACAACAAAAAAAATTAAACCTCTACTCTGTTGTTCTTGCTGCAGCTAATCGGGGGCTATTGATATATAAAGTGCATAATGACTGCTACAGCTAATAAAACAAAAACTAATTGCATGTTTAGGTAACAGTCAATTCTATATTGCCCCATCCCATGAATCTGCTGCTGTGACATGTAAGCAGGACCTAGCCCATTGGCTTCATATGGTCAATTCAGATACAGAAAGGAAGCAGGTTTTGGCTCAGTCATGTGCAAACAAAAGTTCTTCTGTACATTTACAACTAAAAAAGCAGGTTTAGGATGATTTTTTAATATGACTGTAACCCCGAATAGGAAGGAAAAGAATTCCATTGTGGTAGTAGTGGAAACTAAATGTTAAACAAGCTTGGTTCAGAAAAAAAAAAACTGTCAGAGCAGCATACTGCCATTTTACCAGTCTCATCTGTTAATATACATGTTATTAAGTAAATATGAATATTAAAAATAAATGTTAATCCTCTTTTGGTATTTACTCCACAGTAACAGTCATATTTTTCTCTTTAATTTTGAAATTAAAAATATAAAAACATTTTGCTGTTGAGAAAAAAGGCTGGATTTTTATTTTCCCCTCCATTTAAACTACTGATTAACAATTTATTTACTTGTCACTTATTGCTGACCATCCCAATTATTGCTTTTTATTTTATATTTTACTTGCTGTTTTTTCTGGACAGTATATGAAATAGGTTTTCATTTCTGTAGGATTCTAATCCTCTATTTCTACATATATTACTAATATTTTCCTGAGAAATATCTTGCCTTTCAAATGAGAGTTTCCCCTCTGTAACTTTACCTTCGTTACCCAAAACACTAAATACTCTATACTAAAGTTGTCTTGTTTTGAGCAGTCAGTATTTGGGTTAGTCTTTCTTGCAGGCTTGGGGGTTCAGGTCTGAGGCTATAAACACTTCTGTACGTATGAGTAAGTCTAATTTTGTTAGTAGTCTAATCCAGCAGGGCTCCTCAAACAAGTATGTGTTTGCAGGCTTGGGACCTGCAGATATTTGGATGGAGGAGATGATAGGGAAGGGCTACAGATACCAAGTTTTATTTTTAATTACACATGCCTGCCAGGATCATCAAGAAATACGACAGTATATTTAATGAAACGGACTCTTTGGGACACATGACACAAATGAAGCTGTTTGCCTGATTTGATACCCTAAAATAAATTTAACCTAAATACCTGATATCTTAATCAAATCTAATAATTGTGATTGTTGAAACTTTTGGTCCTGATTTCATTTTAGGTACCATTCAAACATCTAAAAATCTTCCCATCTGATGATACCTGGTTGAAAAATTTGCAAAAGCAGGAATCATTTTCAAAAATTTGTGGGGGATCAAAAGGCTTTTAAAAGATTCTATGAGATTAACAGCCTTTTGGGTTTTATATATAAGTTGTTACGTCTGCTGTGTTTTTTCACTAAGAAATTTGTTTTGGTTAGTTAGGCCTTTTTTTCCCCTTCACCACACCCCTTCCAAACTGCAGCCACAAATTAAAAACCACCTAAGAAAAAGCTACTTGCTTGGTTCTTGATACTGCTCTTACTTAATTTAATGGGATCAGTATCAGTTTTAGAGGTGAGGGGTATGGTGTAAAAGCAGAAGGAGAGAGGTACATAAAAAGAGTATTTCACAACTTGGAGAATATTTATAATGTAGTCAGAAGCCTGTGCAATGAGAGAAAAGGGATCTGTGGATATAGCCAATAGTAAATAAGGAAACAAGACAAATCAATGTTTTAGAAGCCATGTCTACAAATATGACAAATATATCTACCTGGGAAATGGCAATTAAGTTTTTTTAAAATACTGTTTTTACAGTAGTGAAATTAAGAAAAACTATGAGAGTCAAATTCTGCGCTCAGGCATATATTGCCTGATGGCATCGAGAGGGAAAATTTTTACATCTCACATCTGACTTGGAACCAAACCAAAAAGACTATTTTCAGATGACTCTGGAGTGACTTCCAGATCAGAGGATCCCAAATTGATCTGCCAATGTATAGAGAGATGATTTCATCAGGCATAGAGAGCAGTCTCTTTGGAGTTAAACACGATAGCTATTGAACTGTACATAGCAATGACAAATGGCAATTTTGGCTTTTACAGGGAAGAGGGAATTTACTCATATGTAGAACTTCATACTACAGAAGACTGTCTGCTAAAATGAGTGACAGAAATACTGGCTATCATTCTCTCTTCAAACTGCTATGTAATGGCTTTGCTCCTCTGTCCTGTAAATATGACTAGCCCAAATGCACTGCTAGGTTCTGTGATTCAAACAGAGCATTAGTAAGCAGGACTTCCAGATCCTCCTCCAGGGTCCCCCAGCTTTCCAGTATGAACCTGGACAGACATCTCTTTTGGTATGTAGTATCTACATTAAACATATTTAAGCAAAATGGAGGCTTCAACAAGCAGGCACAGTTTTGGGTAGACTGATCCTAGGCAGCTGGTTATCAATTTGGGGAGATTGGCATACACACATTTATTTATTCTCCTTCACTTCTTTTATGAGTGTAGCTTGGTGATACCATCTGAATATCCTGGTTTCTGATAGTTTCTGAAGGGTCCTGTCTGGAATAGTGATTTGGTCTCTCTCAATTTTTAAAAATTCTTGAGCAGGAGAAAGAAGGCAGCCTGTTGTGTCAGAAAGCTGTGTACAAGGATAAGTGGAAAGGCTCTGGTGGGTCTTCCGGAACCACACTGACCAGAAATTAACTGTCATTTATCTGGCAGACACTTAACAATATCAACAAGCCAACACTGGTTTTTTTCTCAAATGTCTTTAGAGGACCCAGCTAAGCTGCCTATGATGTTTCTTGGCCCTTTGTTTCAGAAGACAGTCATCAAATCTTTGATTCTTGTCCTGCAAGACATTTCATTTATGAGGCTATTGACATTCACAGTCTTTAAAAAAATTCCAAATTGAAAGTTGTTGTCTCCCTGTTGTTAATCAGGATCAGATTCCTGAAGACCAGCAATGGGGATGTCCCTGTTACCTTTCACCAGGAAAAATAGGAAAAGAAATGTTGCCTGAGTGTCTTATGTACAGTAGCACCAGAGTTGACAAAGCTGGTTTCCTGGTATTGTTTCATACCTTGCTTTAAATTCTGATGGATGCTTTCCCTGCAGTTGGGCCATTCATAGCTGCCCTCTCCTGTGTGGATTCTCTGGTGCCTAATAAGGCACACTGTCACAGTGCAGCCTTTTCATCCAACCTGGGACATTTACATGTGTCTGTAAGTCTTGCTGGCCACTTGTTTCCACAAAAGTTGTATGAACTCAGTTACCATTGAGACCTGTATTTAAGTACCAGGACTGAGTACAGACTACCAGCGCATTCAGCGGTTATTGACCACCCTTATGGTCACTGTCTGTGTGTCTTGTCCACGCACACTTACACACGCATGCACACACACAGCGTGATCACGAGGCTTGTTGCTATAGGAAACCAAGCTAAAAACAAGCAAGGTCAGAAGGCATGAGCTCATTGTTTTCCTTTTCCTGTTCTTTCTTAAAAACTCCTAGCACAGGCTTTTGTTATTCATTAGATTAAACACAGGTTTGGATGCTAGGTAATGGAAATCATACTTGCTGCCTGCTAGTTTTATACTGCATGACATGGTGGTGTCCATCATGGAGTTTGTCTGGTTGCCATCTTTGTCAGGCCTTACCTCACTCCCTAGTCAGTCTCTACTAGATTTAGTAGTCATACTTGCTGCTTTAGCTTGCAGTTTCCTTCCTGGTCCCCTGCTTGTTGTTGAGAACATCTCCCATAATCACTTTGATCTCACTGCAGAGTTTTGCCCACCTTGAAAAAAGTAGCAGCTTCACAGGAACAAAAGATACTCCAAAAACCCAAAGTAGGGTCATCAGTGGTTAAATATTACAGAAATTGTTAGTCTGGTTACAACTAACTCAACTGGCATCTTTGCTTTAGAATAAATATTTATAGTGTATTATGACTAAACCTTTATAATGCAGAGGTACTTCCCCGGGCAGGACATCTGAGGTATACCATAACTCTCCATAAGGGAGACACTTCAGACCTGGCACCATGTATCTTGAAGGCTCACATCACTGGCTGTGTCCATGCTAGTGAATTATATGCATCCTGCATTTAGTAACTGTTCATGGGTAACACTTCTTTCTTTGTGCCCCCTAATAGAGCAGCAAAATGTCACTTTTTTGACCAACATGGTTACTTGCAGAGACTTATTTGTCTTTTCAACATGAATTGTTGCCTTCTCTTCCATCTTCTTCTATCAAATACACTTGCAAAGTACAAGTAATAAGGAACATCTGGATATATATTTGTAAAACAGCTTAGTTAGTAATATAAGCATAGTATGTATTTCTTTATCTCATGTAAACATTCAAATAAGGTGCCTACAAATGGGCACAGTTATTTGTACATGTTTTATCATGAATGAATCAAAATAAGTCAAACTTCGTATTTTCCATATACTGTTTTAGAAATTCAGAAATTGGACACTTGCTTGGTTATGGTGGCCTGTCCCCATGACAAGGGAAGGCTTGTGCCTTGCTTTTGATTTTCTCTGCTTTCACATGTACTTGCTCTTACAGAGGTTCTGTTCTTGGGTAAAATCAGAGAAATGTCAGCCTTGAAAAATACTTCCCCTTGTCCTGTCTGCATGCTTTTTTGCTCCAGTGGATGGAAATTATATCTTAAATGTCTATATTGTTTATTAATGATTCCTTTGCAGGGGCGATTAGGAAATCCCAGTGGTACATAGCTCACTCCAATCCTATATGCATTTCTACATCTTCTTTTCCCTGGCTTTGTCAGTGCTGCAGAAACAGAGTACCCAAAGTCACTCAGCAATGGCCTCCAGCCATCTCAGTTTTGTTAGGCCTTCTAGGGACAAAAGCTCTTCTCAGCATCAAGGGTTTATTGAGGAGGGGGAAGAAGCCTGCTAGGGTAATGGTGGGAAACTGTAAAACTTGGAGGACTTCTGGCCACCAACAAGGGCACGGAAAACGCATTTTCTGAAACTCTCTTTCACCACCCATCCCCAGCTTCCCTGGAACTGTATCACTGTCTTTACTAGTTGTATACACAGGGTTTGGGCTGCTCGTGGTGCCAAGCCATGAAACATTTGCAGTCTGGGAGCTGTGCTAGTGTTATCAGATCGGCAGAGAAAGGAACTATGAGAATACAGTTATTTTCAAAAGCCATCTAGGAGATTAAAGTTGCCACAGAGTGTGCACCTATCTCCCTGCATTCTTTCAAACCCTAGGGATATAGCTTTAAAATCCTTAAAGAAAAGGAAACTGGCAGCTCACTGAGAGACACTTCAGACCTGGCACCATGTATCTTGAAGGCTCACATCACTGACTGTGTCCATGCTAGTGAATTATATGCATCCTGGACCATTCTCTGGCACTGAGGTCAACTGGCACAATACATCCAGTATCCATACTACTAAGCTGTCTTGATCTCCCAAGACAGGACAGCCATATGCAAAATGTCTCTTAAGAACAGTCCCTGGCTCGTGGTAGCTTTCAGCCCTCACTCAGAAGCTGTTTGAGAGAGTGCTGGTTGGTCCTGGCCTCAGCCATGCCAGGGATCTTCGAGAAACTGGAGAAGAGATGCCAACAGTAGTGTCCCTGGCACCATTTAATGTGTCAGAGAAGGTGTAGCCAGCAGTCTTGCAGGTGAATTGTGGGTGCCTTTGCCACAGTAAGAAGATGGAAGGGTTGATCCTTTTTACAAGGGCTGCAGTTCCTTCTCTTTGTCAATCCCTTTGTCTTCTCACTCAAACCTGAGATTTTATTCTGTTGAATGCTGGAATGGCTTACTATTTTCATCTGTTTAATAGTTTGCTGTTGTGATTGTGTTTGATTGTGTTTGAACTTGTATTTCCCCAAGGATAGGGAAAAGGATTCTATAAATATTATTTAATTAATAAATGTCAGCTTCTTTTGTAATGTACTAGGGCAGCAAGGATGTGCACTGGGAGAGTGACCAGTAAGGCCAGAAAGGCATTGCTGTTTTTATTCCTGTGCCACATTCCCCATAGTCCCTGTGCCACTGTTGCCAGAAACTCTAATGCCACCACAAAGGACATTATCTATTATAAAACCCTTGCTAAAGCCCCAAGGTATTGAAGGCAGATAATAAATCACTTAATGCCTTCTCAGGTATTTTTTTATAACTCGTAGTTTGCTGCCACGATCCACGGAAAACCTGTAATGGAGGTCCTACTGAAAGGATGCACTTGGTCAAAAGTTCTTGATTTGAGCATTCAGATTGCTTTGATCCCTTGTAGGCTCTTCAGAAGATCACGAGAATTATTTTGTTCCAGTATAATCTTTCAAGGTACATCTTCATTCTGAAACATCCTCTGGAGCCTGATGGAAGCTCTGGTTGAATTTGGCCAGGCATGTTAACTGGGCTTCTGCTCACTGACTCAGACCATGTGTCAGCTGTGGTCTAGGAGTCACAGTATTAGCCAAGGGGAAGAGGTTTCCTTCTGGTGATTATTTTGTTACCTGAGAAGACTTTAAATTTCTTGTTAATAATATTTTTCAAATCTACAGGTCAAAATCTGAAATAAAAGACAATATTTTAATTAAATGCTGATATGTCCCGGTCAAATCAGTGATGATACAGGACCATGGACATTCATTGTAGTCTGTTAAGGTTGTGTCTACATTCTCAAATGAGTGTACCTATTCCTAGAGCTATCTTGGATACGTAAACAAAATATCTTAGGTATTTTTGCTATTCTGAGGCTTTCTGTTAGACTGATAGTTGAGTGAAATATTCTGTGGGACAAATGCTGTTTGCTTAACTCATGGGAGCTAGTCTGCTTATTTCAATGAGTTAGCAAAGTGAACTGGATTTTGTTGTTTGGGGACTATTCAGAAAGCTGTGCTATATTTTTATGGAGGATCCTCCAGTAGTGTGGATGTCACTATATGATTAAATCAATGGGAAACCTGTGGGAAAGTTAGAAGGTATGGCATTGAGTTCACAGTGTATTGAGATTAACACTCACATTCTTGAAGGGGGGCATGCACAAGGCAGATGGAACCAAATTCTGATACATTTCAAATGGTATTAAGTAATATTCATTGTTATTTCTTATGCTGTATATATAGGGCTTCTGTGGATAGAAGGACTACTGCATATACAGCACTGGGATTATTGTGTTCTAAACTAAGAATTTTAGAGTAGTTTTAACAAATGTTCTATTCATTTGTAAAATCTGGAAATGTATTCTGTCAATGGAGGTTAGTACATAAAGACTGATGACTGTTGGAAAAAAATGTGAACTTTTGTTTGAATATAACTATTTGTTTTGATGGTAATTGAGGCAATTCCTTCACTTTCCACAAACATTCATTAGATGATATTCTGTGGAAAAACTGTCACATGCAATGATGCATTTCTGTATCCATATGAATGCTTGAACTGGAAGTCTGTGTGCAGTTCTTAGGGAAGCCTTTGATGGGTTGTAAGTTTACCAACCAAGGGTAAAAAACAGATGTCAGGTGATTTGGGTGACCAACAACCCCCTATAAATACTAATCTATGAGTGGTGAATTCCTAAAATACATAAAACAGTCATTTTAGTGAGTAGCTTGTGAGCAATCTCATGGGCAGAAGTATGTTGGCAATTACTCCTTCAGTAATTTGTGAAAAATATATCTGCTCATTGACATTTTGGAAAAAAAGAAGACAAATCACTTAAATGCATTGCAGGAAATATCTTGCCAGCTCACAACCCAAAACACATGACTCTACTTACAAATATTTAGACGCCTTCTGATATTTCTGAACTTCTGGTATTTCTAATTGGAAGAAGTCTGTCTAGATGTGCAGACCCCCCAGTTCCCCAAACAGCAGAAATGTAACCCCAGAGTTGTGACACAATTTGAATAAAACCCCAAATCTGTATGAATGGCTTGGTCCCAATCTGAAATTTGCAGCTAGATGGCTTTTTTTAAACAAAATTTCAAATTTTTATGCTTGGATATGTTAAAAAAAATGGATTGCAATTTGAACTTTGAACCAAAATTCACTTCTGAAGGCTGTTACACATGAGCATCAGGGATCCTAGTACACATTTGAAAATGCAGTTATTGGCAGGCATTAGTTTAAACTCCTCTGCAGACCACAGGTAGATCCAGAACAGTTTATAGCTCATGATTTATGATCTGCTGCAGTTACAAGATTTACGAGGGCCCATTCCGGCAACATTCCCTTCTCATTGGCCCTGAGAATCAGTTCTCCCATGCTGCTCATCTGTGACATGCTTTAGAGGTTCAAAGGAGGTTTGTTTCCTGTGTCTTCTTCTTCCTTTTATGTCTTTGCTGAAATTCCCAACAAGAAAGGTCATTTATAAGGGTATGCGTTTGTGATGTAGACATGGGACATGAATTGAGACTGACAGATTCATTTCATGCAGGATACATGAATAGTGCTTGCAACTTGTGGTCCATATGCGCATGGACTGATTTCAGATTGGTAGCTTAGCTGGCATAGCTACTTCAAATGTCTTCCTTACAAGGTTATTTGTGCAATTTCAGCCTCATTTCAGTAGTGACTGGAAAACAGATCCCATCATGTATAGACATGGAGCTCTTCATGTGTTCCTTTTCTGGGTTGGGGGAGTAATATAATTTCCTGACACAGCTGTTTATTTTTTTACAATTGCCTAATTAAGACTGAGTTTCTAAAGCACTATATTACCAAAATAGTTTCATATTCCACTAAAATTTCTTCTGGTTCTCAAGTATACAATGACTGCCTTTGCATAGTCAAAACAGTATCCCTCCATTATAATTTGATGGTACAACAGCATTAAAATTACTTTATGTTGTCTACCCATCTATCACAGTATTCCAAAAGCAATTTGTAATACGACAGATTTTGGTTTTATATTTTATACAGTTAAAAAGTACAAAGAATTTTGAAACCCTTCACATTCAAGACCAGTGAAATGGAAATAAGGCAAAACCACATTCTGCAATAGGTACCTCACAAAAAATTTCTCAGTTGCATCTGTCTGGCTATAGAAATAATAGTTAAAAGGGCAAATTAATTGTTTCTAGCTTAAGATTTTCTTCAGAAATAAGCCAACTGAAGTAGAGATATTTCATTGAACTTCTTCCTGAAATATACAATGTTTTTGTTTATATTTTTGGATTTCAGCTTTCCTCTGAATGATTTGCTATCCAAAACAAAATCAGAGCTTTTCTAGTACACAGTAATTAAAAAATGAAAACTAACAAGTAATAGAAAATGAGTTTTGTTTGTTGTAGATTGGTGACCTGTACTGCAATGCAGAAGGCAGATGATGACCTGAAAGTCAGAGAGACTGAAAAGAGTGACAAAACTTATTACAAAATGATTACTGAAATTGGTAAGAAATTTGTGCTTGGAGGCAGTCATGTGTCTTTAAGCCTGTCACGACTCAATTCAGCTTCTTCTTTTTTAAAGTGTTCGGTGATGAGACTGAATAAAGCATTCCCAGCAACTCTGGTAACGTCAGTGCTGCTGGCCTGAAATGTTCCACGTTTTGTCGTAGCCCTTCTCCCCACATGGGATGTGTTAGTACACCTTGTCCTGTTATCAAGTGCCCCCCTTCTGCCCCCATTCTTTCAGCCACTGGGATTTAGAGTATAGGTTTTTGTGAGAACAGGGGCTGGTCCCCTTTCTCAGGATTTCTTTCCTCAACAAACAATGACTTTGCACAGTGTCTGATTGGTTTGGGGGAGTTGTTTATGGTAACTACTTGAGTTCAGTGGAGGTTTTGTGTTTTCTTTTATTGTTGCTAATTTGAATTTATTTTTAAAAGGGGAATTAAATTACCGAGACAGGAAGATATTGATGCAAATTTCCTTACTGCTAAATTAGTAGGATTGAAATTAGGAGCATGTACATATCTTCAAGAAGCATCAAAAATATATAACTACAATTTAGGGACCTTAGAAAGAATTCAGTTTTAACAGAAATGTAATTCCTTGACTTGCTTAGCTCATCTGTTTTTTAAATGCAATGACCAAGACTGAAAAACTCTTTGCATCTTCAGTGATTCCCTAGGATTGTGTTGAACCCTTCCTGAGAACATCCTACACAGATGTCTCCCTGTGTTCTCCAGGGTATTTCAAAGACTCCCCAAACCAAGCAGTGTGAGAATTATGCTTTACAGTCCATTCCACCATATATCTTCTTTATAATTTTACCTAGAAATTTTGTGAGGGAGTTCCAACAGCAAAACTTACACTATGGAAGTGTTGTAACATGTACTACCACACATACGTACATGGAATTATTTTACAGCTCAAGAAGACTAAATTCTCTGAGATTAGCCTTTTTCAGCCAGTCAAATGCTACAGAAATAAAACACTTCTATTATTTTTATCTCCTTTTGTGTACAGCTATCAGTGTACATTCAACCCAGAGGATCTCGCGGTGCTTTGCAAATGACATATGTACAGGAATTCCTTCTACTCTGAAATGCCCAGGCTTAGAAAGTGGGCTGCAGCCAAGAAAATAATCAGCTTACAGCACACTGCATAATGTGTGTGAACTGCACAATGTGTGTAAGGATAATTCTGGCCAAGGGCATATCAGACAGTACATCTCACAAGTGCATCCTGCTGGAAAAGGCTAATATTTAAAAGCTCTATTAAAATTTTAAAAGCTATCAACAACTTTCTTCATTGACAGTCAGTATGATCCACTAAGTTTTTCTTTTATTTACACATGTATATCTATTTTTAATATCCATACAATTAAAATGTTGATTTATCATTGAAATCCCTAAAACTTGTCTGCTTTCACAAGTAATTTCCTTTAAGCACCAGGTTTTAATAACCGATGATAAAGGGAGTTAGAAGAAACTTGACTTATACATCTGAGAGGACAATATACATCTATATTGACTAAGATAGGACAGTATATATCTATATTGACTAATGATACTAACTGACAGCTCTGAGTACCAGCCCATACACAGACTTACTAGTATAAACTGTGAGCTAGACAGTGAAATGTGTGTGGGCATTTATCTTTTTAAATACTATAGCACCTGCTGACTGTTTCTTATGTCGTGCTGCTAGCTTGGAGATCCCCAAACATTTTACCAAGGTTAATTGAGGAATAATCCCATTTAAATGGAAAAAAAAAAAAAAAGTAAGAAAGGCTCCAACAAAAACCTAAAACTTTTTTCCCTGTTTAATAAATGAGAAACCTTCAAAGAGTTCTATGATGTGGCTTTGTCAATAACACATGGTGAGCCCTGAGTTCATACCTATTGTCAAAACTGCGTGCCATAACTACACCTGTCAAGCTCTTTGTCTGGGCTTATCCTTCAGTTTACCTTTGGAGCAGAAGCAGCCAGTTGTTGTGGGACTGTACAGTCCTACTACAGTGAGACTAACTGTGGTTGTCCAATAGCGTCCACAACAGCTGGAGTGTTGACTAGTAATTATAAGAAGGTCAGCAATGCTTATAACCTCCCCAGTGGTACCAGTCTTCTATTACGAAGACTTTTCATAGGGGACCTTCAATAAGTGCTCCAATGTCTTGCGGAGAAAAATATGTTGATGTGACCTCTATACCATCATGAGGAGAAAGGGCATTGATAACATCAATCTTCACCGTAAGGCTCGCTTTCTAAAGATTTAAGTTAGCTCCTCTAACTTGTTTTCCTTGCTTTGTCCTCTCCTTTCATTCTCCTCATCTCTGCACTGACTTCTGGATGCCTCTATTCTCAAAATTATTACACCAACTCTCAGTTATTGTTGCTATTCAGGTACTGTCTTTTTCTGCAGATTCCTCAGAACAGATTTCTTCTACAAGTCCGTTCAGAGGAGATCTACCAGTGAAATGTCCATAATAACAGATTGAAAAGGATGATAAAATAAAATGGCGAGGACTATGTGGGGCCAAACAGCAACCACTGGCTGTCTTCTGTAGAACACCCTTGTGCTGCTCAAGCATCCCTACTTTATTCCTGCCTTTTCTTCATGCTCCCTAAGGTATGTTTGGGATTAGTTTAATTTAGAATATTAGCTTCTCAGGAACCAATGTTTTTTAATATTTTTACCTGTATTGGGATATATGCATGTATGGCACTGAATCAGTAACAAGAGGAAAGGCATCAGCACAGTTCCTTTAGCTCAAATTTATGTGTACTAACCAAAGGATTCATTATTTCTGCTCTTCCATGCTTAGATTTCAAAGTCAGATCTTTCATGACAAGGCTGTAGATGGAAAGCCATACTTTGAAATAAAACTTTAAGAAGTAAAGTGGGGATAAATGATCTTTATAAATGTAATCCAAGTAGTTATTATTTAATAGCTGATATTTTTGCTTCTCCCTTCCCACTTACTGCTGAAAGACATCAGCAGCTTATAAAGAGAAAGAGCCTGGCAGTGGAAAAGAGCTGATTTTTTTCTGGAAAATAGGGATTTCTCTCTGGAATATGTGTGAGTGCTAGTATGTACACACTAAAGTGTGCATGCATTTATTGTAGTCACTAGCTTTGAAACATGTGCACATGGTCTGTGAAAAAAAAGAAAAAAAAGATGTTCAAGCTCAGATAAATTTCTAGGCTGATTTGGGCAGAGAGACAGTAATGGGGGGTTATGTAGCCAGGATGCAAATGCCTTCATAATGTATATGCTCTCTGAGTGTAACTGTGTGTCCTCTCCATGTGTATCTGCGTGTTGATGAAGTGTTTTGCATTTATTTTTCTGTGTGTCTGTCTGGACATACATACAATCCATTTTACCAGTTCTTCCAAGGCAGTGTGAATCATAACCATATCCATTTAGCTGTGTTTGTCAAGGCACATGTTTGAGTTCATTTGAGTTCTACATGTACTAGTCAGGAGCTGTGCTTGTCCATGATCTGTGCATGCATGCATTCATGAAGACATGGTTAACCTGCTTTGGTCTGATCTGGAGAGGTGAATAACTCTGTGCAGAAGAGTGTATACGAGGGAAGACTGCTTTTACTAGTTTGCAGATATTTAACATATTCTTAGTGTACAGAATGCTGACCACTGAGTGCTTATGACAACATCAGGGTTAGTAATGATTGCCAACATGAAAGGTATTTTAATTTATCAAGATAATGATGTCAATATTCTTGCACAAAACTGATTCTATTTTCTCTCATTCACAAAAAAAAAAAAAAAACAAACCAAAACCCAACCAATCAAACAAAAACAACAACAGCAACAACAAACCCCCCCAAAAAACCCAAACAAAATTACATCACTGTGAGAAACCTGGCCTTTTTTTCTTAGGGGAGTGCAGAATATGGCCAAGATTGGTTTTGAGAGGTTTTTTTTTTTTTGTTTGCTTTTGCCTTATGCTTAGAAATACAAACCTTTAGATTTTTGATGCCAAGTTTGGAAATTGCATCCCTAGTAAGTGTTTTAGAGGCACTTTGCGCTGTCTGTCTCACTGAGCCAAAGTGAGAGATTATATTCATCAGTTTTTCTGTCTACTTAATTTGTTAAGTGAAGTAATCTTCCTGAAGTGGGAGCATTTCACATAGTTTTCCAAAGAACCAGGAATTTTTTTTTAATGGTAACAGAAATAAAAGTATTTCAGTCTCCAGCATCTTGAATAAAAATAAAGACTTGAATTTTTATTGCTTAATTTAATAATTTAGGTCCATGCAAAGTGAGTGCAAAAGAGGTATTGATGCTCTATTTTGCACTATTTTCTTACCTGAGTCTTGAAACATCATTCCTAATATGATACAGAGTACCAGCATGGTGAAACAGGTGCTTATACAGAGCTGTATATACAAGGGCCAAGACAGCAGAAAATTAGGGCATAGGGGCCTATCCCAATTCCCACAAAGGAAATGGGAACTGGATTAAGCCTAAACCTCTAATTACATAGGGGTAATAGTCTATCAGAACTCCCACAGCAAAAGGGAGTTGGATCAAGCCCAAGACTCTAATTGCATTTTTTTCCTTGTCATTTTTGTTCATATATTTTGTTTACTCAGGCTCATCATTACATTATTTTGTAACTATTATGATAGGATTAGTGGCCATTAAATATCTGATTTCTGAATGGTATCTCTTGTTCCTTGTCACTGATGTCCCTGATCTATGTCAGAAAGGTTTGTATATTCTGGTTGGTGTAGCAAGAGATAGATACATTTACCTAATTGATTGAAACGGATCAAGACTTAAACATTTCCTACCAGCACCTCAAAGAGCCCTACTACTTTTCTGTGTGTAGAAAACAATAGAGTGCGAGGCCACACCAGCACCTTTTTCTTCCCATTTATCCTGGTGTTCATACCAATGCCTTTGAATTTCTGCAGTGAGGCCTAGATATATCCAAGGAATTTTATAAGAAAAGAGCATTACTGGCTATGTGAGGGATAGCTATTACTTGGAGAAAGTTCCAATGCTATCTGTTGTTTTGGAGCACCCCAATACATTTGTTCAGTTTGTCCAATACCAGATTTCCTCCTGCTCTTCTAAGAGTAACTCTGCAGTGGTATCAACATGTCATCTACAGTGCAGATGTTTGGAGATTTGTCCCCTCTTTGAGTCCCATCCCCAAACATCCCAGCTCTAGAGGCAGAAGAGAGTTCTGGCACATACCAGGCAACGAAAAGTGTGCCCATACTTCCAGTGGTACCCTGACTGCGCCATACTGGCAGTCTCAGAAGTACAAGGCTGTGCAGAGGCCCTGATACACGATGGGAATTCTCACTGACGACAGTAGAAACTGCATGCGTCAGTCTAGGCAGGACTCCAGGTAAATGACGTCAGTGTGGCTTGGAAAACATCGAAGTAGGAAATACATGCTGGAGCAAGGGGCATTTCTGCAGTCGTTCCTTACAACATAATTTTACTTAGTCGCCCATTAATAATGTCCTGAGACAGAAGGGTACAGCTTTATTTTGGAGATTTTATTGATTTCTTTTCCTAATTTTGTACTTTCAATTTGTGACCCTAATATATAAGCTCAAAATTAGGGGAGGGCTTTAGCCAATACAGGTGTAGACTTCTGGAAAAGTTTTCTCATGGGAGTGGTGGAAACAGTCAAGCAAATTAGCTGTGGATTTTGATTATTTAATGAAAGGGTTTATATAGCAAGGTTGTCTAAAACAGGAAGGCTTTACCCATCACCACAGAAGATCCCATCCACTGTATCTATCTGGGGAGCTGGGAAGGAGATAATTATCAATATTTGTTGGAAGGACAGGGTGAATCATTGATATAGCTATTCATTGCTTTCTGGGACAGAAGGACTTTGACCAGTTTGGAGGTGTTTGTTCCCAATTAATATATTTTTGGCTACAGCAGAGGTACAGAAACTTTGAACCAAATAGTAGAAGACATGTCTGTCAATTAAACTATCCAGGAGATGTATTGGTAAGCGACCTTCGGTTACAGAGATATAAAGACTAAGTAACCTCAGTCACTTCACTGGAATCATTCAAGACTTAAACTGACAGAAAAGAGGAAGGAATATCTTTCTCTTTGAAACCCTTTTATCCCGTTTAGAATAACACAGCCTTAACATGTATCTCCTAAATGCAGTAGGAAATATGTTTTTCTTTCAGACTGAACAGTATTTTGGTGTTTAGCTCACTTGGCATAATCTCTGCCAAAGAAGGCCATTTTTTCTTTTTGAACTTACCTGGTTTGCAGTGTTTCCAACATGTGCATTAAAATCCATAGGGCCACATCTCACTGTAGTCTTAGCATTTGTTAGTATTTGGAAGGAACATTTGATAAGAACAAACAGGGTGAAATAGATCATGATAAACAACAAAATGTTTAAAAGTAGGTCCAACTATCTTGATTAAAACAGATTATTTTTTACATTTGCAATGAAGATTAGTCAGAACTGTTTCAATGATTTGTAAAAGTAGTATCAGAAGGCCATTTTAGTGACTTGGAGTTTGCTGCCCTGGGCTGCGTGGAGCCTGGGAACTCAAGGAGGCAGAGGAGTAAGCTGGCCAGTCCAGCTTCACTGTTCAACATGACCAAAGTACACCAATACACAGATACTCCAGGCTGTGAGATGCAAGTGAACTTGTAAAAACTGCTCCCTTTAGCAGTACTGTGTGCTAGTGGTAACAAAGGTAAGGAACCTATTTAAAACATATACTTTAATCAAAATACTTAACCTTAGCACTGCTTTTGAAAAAAAGCAATGTAAGAATACCTGTCGGATCCATTTTAAAAAATAGGTTCTGTTTTACCATGAGAGAGAAAACCACATACTGGCTGGGGAGACACTTTCATCAGTGGGGACTAACACTGAGGTAAGCAGGTCTTTTCTGTATAACTTTAATGACAAGACATTGTCATGCTTCCTCCCCACCTCCTTAATAACAGATGCAAAGTGAGGTACACCTGCAACCAGTGAAGTTGTTAGAATTTTGGGGGGATTCAGAGGGGCTGGCTCTGGCAGAATTCTGCTAGAAAGGGGGAAAGTGCAGGTTTTGTGATTCAGCTTTTATAAATAAATACCTAAATTGCATGTAATTCGACAGCTAAGCATTTCCTCAAACACTAGTATCAAGATGCTGACGAAAAGTAAATAATATGAAAAATTTCTGCTAGTAAAATCTTCTCTTTACTAATACAAAACAAAAGTGGAGAAAATATACTGTACTGCAAAATTTTTTTTGAAGGAGGGAGTGTGTATGAAGAAAACTATTTGAGCTAAGTTGAAGATGTCTGAATGCAGAAATGTAAAAAAAACCCCAAACTTTGACAAGATTTTGCATACATCTGTAGTTCATTGTAACCAGGGGAAAACTGATTGTTCTGCAAAGTGCAGACAGACAACATTCTACTGGCTTGGACTGGGGCTCTGTGTAGGTGGTGTGTTGGCCCTTGGCAAAGAGTGACTTCACAGTGTTAGGTGATAACGTTTTAAACAGTTATTTAAACTAAAGTTTAAATGTTTTAAAGCCACATTTCAGCCCCCAAAATCTGAAAATCAAGGTACATCTTACTGCCTCTCATAGTGCTTATTGCAGATCTCTGTGCTCCAGTCCTAATGGAGGTCATGATGCTTTCCCAGGCAGACTGAGGTCCCACTCTCTGTAACTCATACAGGTAGTTTGCCAGCATTTCACTGATAGAAGTACATGCAGTGGATCTGAATTGTTACTGGCATACATGAGAGAAATTGCTAAAATCATTGCAGCTGCAGATGTTTGCATCAGTAGCTTTGGCTTTAGTTTGTCAGTAAAATGTGGAGATCTTTCCCCTCAACATGTTTGGAAGTTTTCTGCCACGGGTCAGTGCTGTGTAAGACCCAACTCCAGTTTCACGGAGTACATTTATATGTAGGGAACTGAATGTATGTGCTAGGAATGGGAAGTGTTGTGCAGTCACTTCTCTGGAAGATGTGTGCCATAAACCTGCTGTAAAGAGTTAACACCACTGGGGGCTAATCACTGAACACTTGCTGACCTCAGGGGATTTCATCAGACCATACCCCAAGCGGCTTTTATGATCAGACCCCATGAGGACGTTTCACAAGTCATGCATGCATTAAGGGTTCAGTTGTGGTTTTTGAAAACTGGTTTATGGCTGTTTTCTTAGGTGAAAAAAGTATAATAAAAATGTTATTTTCTGCTTAATGCAGAGTATTTTAACTTCTCAGAAGATAGCTCTTAGTCCCTGCTTATCCATCTGGCCCCTCGGGCTGGTCCATTTCATAGTAGGGTTGTGCAGCTGAGGGTGTAAGAGCACAGCAAAGACAAGATACCTGAGACTGTGCAGTCAGTGGGAGAGCTACACAAAAGACCCCTGCCACTGGCAACCGAACTGTGACCATGAGATTCCAGTTCAGTTATAGACCTTTTTTTTTTTTAAAAAAAATCTGGGATTAAAATCTGGTTAACCCTTTGGAAGTGCGGGGGGGGGGGGGGGGGGGGTGGAATGTGGTGGGCAGTTTTTCTAGGAAAACGCTAAAGTATCATTATCTACTGTGAAAAGGATAATAAAGGGTAAAATCAGCAACTCCATGGCTCATAATACTTGTGGAGCAGGTACTTTTTTAAAGTGGACTAACTCTTTTCATACCTTGTAATAGATACCTTACCTGTATAAAAGCACTTTTTCTAGTTTAAATATTTGTCTTTATCAATGATTAATGGGCTCTAAACTTGAACTTGCCTTTTTTACAATTAAGGAAATATTCAAAATTGTCTCAATAGCCCTAATTTGTATTTATCAGTAATGCATTTTTAAATTCTTTTCGAAGTTTTAAATAGGACAACTTACAAATTACATTTTAAATAGTTTCACATCTTCTTTAAATAAAACTTTGTTACACATCTAGACCAAAATTTTAGATGTTCTATTTTAATTTAGTGAGACAGTTTTTGGCTCGAAAAAGGGTAATTCTGAATGGAAAAGTTATCAAAGCTTTATTTTTGGCAACAGTTTTTCAAAACGACACAAGGTGTAGTCTGCTGTGCCTTGTGTAGTTTCAGGCTCTTGCTCGGCTTAAAGTGCTCACGATTTCCTTGGATCAGACCCATAACTATCTTTGTCACCACAAATAGAGCCATCAGTGTCACTCAGTTCCAAAAAATACATTAACCCTTTCCTGCCCAGCACCTTCTCAAAGACTTGCTTCAACTCCAGCAATTCAAAGAACTATCAGTGGAGAGCTTTGCTGGTTGATTTGGTAACTCTTTAACAGACCATCCTGATTTAACTCCTGGATTTAGATAATATAAACAACTTTTCACCAATTCTCCCTCTCCACTCCTGGGTCACACTTTCTGTGTTTGCTGGAAAATTTCTTGCCAGCTTGCTTCTTTGTGGGGGGAGAGGTGAAGCCTATGACTTCACAGCAAATAGACCAGAGGCATCAAGGCACAGGTAAAACAGATAGAACTACTAATTTTTCCAACTGTATGCTAGCAAAAGCATGCATCACAAAGGCCTGATCTTGAGCAACCTCCCATGCCTTTCCATTGCCCTCACTGTTTGACACCTGTAGGTTTGTGGATTGGAAGCCAGCTTTCATCCCAGCTGTTACTGGTGCCCTGGGTCCTGAGCATGGAGGACCTGTGTACCTGGGCCTGCACTGGCCTGGGGGCTTGCGAGCGTCCTGCTCTGTCTCTGCACCACACTCTGCTTGGGTTCAGAGGAAATTTTACATGAGACTAAATTGCACTGCTTCCTGAAGAAGTTTATAAATCCTGGGACCTAGATTGACACAATTAGTTCCAAAAAAGTTTTGTCCTGTAAAATAGCTTTGATCAACATCAGAACTAAAAATGCTTTCTGTTCCTTGCTGGAAAAAGTAAGGAATTTCTGCTGTCTATTTGGAGGCTAAATAGTGAATATTCATGCATGTTCATGAAAATAATAGCAAGGAACTCAATAGGAACTTTTCTGTGGATCAGAATTATTCCTAGGAGTGCAGGTTAACATAATATGGCCCCAGCAAAATCTCCAACTGATAATGCTGCAGTGCTTCCTCTTATGGTACCTGGCTTTTAGAGCTAAGTTTTGAAAGCAGGAAATCAAAAGCAAAAGTTAAAACTTTTAATTGCATGTTTCCAAATGCATTATACATCAAACAACATTAAGTATTCCAAAAGAATTAAAAAACAAGTTAAAAAGCCTTTAGCTGTAGTTTTGTTTGAGTTTCTTTTCTTGGATATTTGGGATCTGCGATAATCAGTTTCACAAAAATTAAAATCTCCAGGACAAGCAGGTTGAATTTTTAAGTAAATAAGCAAAATTTTGCACAGTACTAGAGTTTTTTAAGTAAAGAAATTGAATATTTGATTTGTAACAATAATTTGCAAATTTAACTTTGAAACCAGCTTTTTCTTCCAGATGAGGGAGGACCAGAAGTAGCCAGAACATTCAGAGAAGGTAATTATATAAGCTTTCAAAGCTGCTTTGATAACATGCTGTCTACCACAAGCATTATTTTCACAGAATCATAAATCCGTATTTTCATATTAAGAGAAATTTCATACAGGTCTCTTGACCTCCATAGTTAATTTAGGCAGAATACCTACTGCCTTTAAATGTATTGCCTGAAATTACTTCTTTCAGGGAAAAAACAAAGGCTTGAGCTTTATACAGCTTTTATTTGAAAATATTGCATATTGTGAAATATTGACATACAGAGACAGGTCCTCTTAATTGTCTGGAATTTGGACTTGAAGGAAATTAAAAATTAGAAAAGATTAAAAGTTAGGGAAAACACTTTAGAACTGCAGGCACCAGCCAAATAATTTCAGTGGGCAGCTTTTTTTAAAAGTAAATATTCATACTAAATGGCATCTAGTTCAGAAAGAATTTTCAGGGAAGATATTTTCTTATATTCTGGGAAGTTAGACTCATAATAGCCAAAGTACTACGTAGCATGCAGCTAAATATAAAACAAAATAAGCTCAGTTATCCAATATAGATATAAAGACAAGTATTTGTGAAATCTATTTAGAGCAGTGTTTTATACCTTAATATACAGATGAAAAAGCTGAAGTGGGAATGTTGTATACTTTAGCCAAAAGGCCAGCTAATTTTTTTTCCTTTTGCTGGACTTATTTCCTAACAATAATAAAAAATATTTAAATTATCAAATGTGTCCAAAGAGTAAGCATACCCAGTTGCTACTGAATTCATATGGTAAAAGTTAGAAGACAATTGGATTTTAAATTCTTCTGGACTGATCCTGCTCTCCTGAAATGAGTGGTAAAATTCCATTTGCCTTCAAAGGGAGCTGAATTTCATGTCAGTTTTTAAAATAGAATTTATTAACTCTTCAGTATTCTGATAAATAATAAAACCTCACTGTTTCTTTAAAATCAAAGTAACAAGAATGTTAGATTAAAATCTAAGCAAACAAGGACTAGCAAATACTGTTAAAAAAAAGCTTTTGGGTGGTAGCTATTGGTAGCCTATCAGCTGATAATTTAATAAAAAGTATTCAGTCTTATTTATCTACTGTTTTAAGTGGTTTGTAGGACTTAGATGTTTTAGATTCTCCATTAACATGTACAGGATGCAAAAGAAATAAAGCCCTGCCCTTGCAGAATAAAGGTAGAAATAAGTTTTGACAATTAAAACAATTAAATCTAGCTGCTGAATCTAATACCTAGTTACCTAAGAACAGATATTTTAATGTTAGCATTAGAAAATAAAATAGAGATATCTCTGCATCAAAAAAGAATTTCTTTTAATAAAATATACAAATTTGGTCTTTCAGGCATTAAAAAAAATATTTGTGTTTGTCAGTTTAAATTTGTAGTTTAGTAAATACATTGTTTAAATAGTAGGCAGAGACAACCTTTGAAGAAGGATAATTGGTAGGATTAAAACTTACAGTTTGTACACAAAGAAAATACTTTGATAAGGGCAAACAGTAAGCATAAGTCAGTTTGAGGTTCATCACTATCCCATGAATTCCTTTATATCATACTAATTCATATGACTTAAAGACAAAATTGTTAGAATTGTTACTCATCCTTACTGAATATATTTCTATTAAAATGTTATGTTTTTTCCTCTTTCAAAAATTGTTATTGATTTTTCTATAGAGAAGCAGAAAAAAAAAGTAAATTCGATCATAATTCACAAATACTCCTTCTCTTGAAGCTGATTTTTTACTTTGAAATTAGTAATAGGAAATTATTTGAACATTTTTTTAAAGTTACTTTATGTGAGAAGCTTTTTGAAAGTTATAATATTATCTTATAACTGACTGCAGCTAGAATTCAGCCTTTTTTCAAATTGAATACTGTACATAATAATTAACAAAACATGTGGATGTAGATACAGGTACAATTATTAGGAACATTAATTTGCATTGTTGAATCTTATGGGGAGTTTGCTCTTTCTTAAGTCTCTCAAGTAGTTAGCAATGAAAACAAATTGAGATTAAAAGAATGTTTCAAATCTTCCTTAAAAACTTGAAAAATGTTTCGAAACCTTTAAATGTGGTTTGATATATTTTTGCCTATAATTTATAGGTTATTTAGAAATCTTTTTTAGGATAAAATATTTTTATTTATAGATAGTTCATATCTCATTAAACTGACTGAGCAGACAGGGCTACATCATTTTTGTTTGTAAGTTTAACTGAGACTTATTTAATAGAAAAATGAGCTAGATAAATATCCTACGTGAAGTTTTATCCACATAATAGCACCTGTAATAATTATTGTATGTTAAAAGTCCCCTATTGATCATGTATCTGGAAGCTCTACGTTCAGTTTCTACTTAATATTATTGGAGCTTTTTCCATTTATGGCTTTCAGAATAATAAATACAATATTCCTGTTGGTTTTGAAATTTATAATAAAGAATAAATATTGGTTTTGACATCAAGAGAAATTACTGACAGAAGGAAATATACAGAAATTTTGCACAAGTAACTTTATGAAGTTTTAAAATCCTTGCAGGGAAGGAGTTAAAAAACCAAAACCAAACGAATGACCCCCCATCCCTCCCATATTTGAGTAAAAATGTTTCTAAATGTCTGCTGCAATTTTTTTAAGAGGGGAAGCAGCTTTTTTGCTTTGGCAATGTATTAAAATTCAAATAATAACATTAAAATTCATGATGAGAGTTCTACCACAGAACTTAGCTTTTCAAAGGTCTGGACAGCTCCTTAAGTTTAATTGAAACTACATTAAAAAATAATGTTTTCATGTACTAAGTAAACCTAAATGTTTACCTTGGAAAAGAATAACTGCATATATCTGATCAATGGAGACAGGAACACCACAAAAGTGATTTTTTCAAAGGAAAAGAATTATTTCCATATAACATCTAAATCAATGGCCATCTGTTTCTGGCCATATTAGTGCTATAATCAGTACAATAAGGTAGACTTTAGCAACTAAATGGAAGGTAGGTACAGTGAAGTGGGAGCAAGCTCAAAGTTGCTTCGGTGTAGGGCAGCACATAAATGTCAGGAACAAAGTTCAATTTCTTTCACTATAATTTCCACAGAGATACCACCTTAAATTTGAATTTGTGAATTGTATGTGCTTCAATGAAATCATAGGATTTTAAACATTTATTAACAAGCTTAAATATGATTATGTTATTAACTATTTCATTAATTAGAAAGAGACCTCTGTAAGTCATAGTGTAAGCCAAAGATGGAAAACGGAATTCATGTGTTAATAATATGCTTCATTCTTTATTTTTAAATGAACAATTTTAGAGGTGAATAGTAAATTCTCCAGAATAAATTCACAAATGTGTATACTTCTTTTACTTTTTGAAAATGTTTTGTTCTCCTGTCATTAATTATGACATTAATTATGTTATCTTTTTGCTCTCCAGAAATTATGCCAAAGTTGCAAAATATTACAAAATATTTTCAAATATTTTTGAATATTTGGGTCAAATATTACCAGCTAAAGTTCCCCAAAAAAGTTTTCAAATATTTCTATATTTCACATTACAATAAAGCAGATGTGAAAGATGGTTTGATGTAATCCATTAATTTTAAAATTTCCAATGATGAAGATTAAGCTATAAATTATTATTCCTGTAAACTCTTATTTTTTAATTTGTTATCATTTTTTTTTCTGTAGGACACCGTAAATATAAGACAAGGTCCTACATTAAAAACTCCAGCTAATAATAGAATAAGATTAGGCAAGGCAAAATTTGGAATGCAGTTTCCTCATTTCTGACCGTAATCTTAAAACCATAGGAATATCTGTATTAGAGGTTCCAAATTGAATACTTTTCTTCTGCTACAGTTATCTAGATTTGTATTTTATTTACTAATATTTTTGCCACATTTTTTATTTTTAAGGTATTTCAAATAAGAAGACCCAGTTGCTTGCTCTCTGGTCTCTAAAAATTCATCCTGTCAGGATGAGAATTAATTAATATAGCTTTAATTAACTTTAAGTTTTCTCTTTCCCTTTTTCTCCCTGGTTAATTTGGTAGAGGGCAAAAATAGAACTCAGATTAGTATAATTTCGTCTGCCATGGCAAGGGGGTTGGAACTAGTTGATATTTAAGGTCCCTTCCAATTCAAACTATTCTGTGTTTCTGTAATTTCCTAACTCACATCAAATCCTCTCTTTCTATAAGACAAATTCTTGGGGTAATGACATGCTGCTACTACTAGCATTAATTTTTTTAACCTAAAATATACCATTCATTAAATTTAATTCACTCCAAAAAATCCAGTTAATTTGCCTCAATATTTATAAGAGTTGCAAATTAGGATTTTAGTTATTAACTCTTAGTTTTAATGGTCATAATACTTAACCATATAGAAAGCTATTTAACCAATCAGGCCTCATGCTTTTAAGATTTAAAGCAGCCATTCAAATTATCTTCACTACTGTTCTGCTACAATAATGCAGCAAATCTGTATTTCATGACAGAGGGATTTAAGATGAGATGGTGCTATGTGCACAGGGGCATCTAATTGGAACAAAAAGGAAAGCAGACAGAATGCAAGAATATCTGATTTAAGTGGGTTAACACCAAACTTCTTTGTAAATTGTTGAACTATGATACGCAATTTCAATTCATATAGAATCATAGGTGTGAAGATGTGAAATTATACAGACTGTGTGATCTATATAAATCCAGCCAAGAGCTTGTCAGTGATCATTGGGCTCGTGTGATAGCAGTGACTTGTTGTACTACAGCCTAACTCCATCCTGAAATGGAGTCTGGAGTTGAGATATGGATGAGGTGGAGGTACAGGCTAAGCTTCATAGCTGGAACACAAGCCTGCCCATCCTCAGAGCAGCCCAGCTCTTGGATGGGGGACCATTCCAGGTCTGTGGTACCCAAAACCTCCAGAAATTTATGGTCAGGCCTGTTCTGGTAAAAACTATTTGGCTACATTCTACTGCACAGTGCACTTTTCAATTAGGTTGTATTTATCAGAATTTTTGTGTACAATATTCTGTATTTATAGCTTGGACATCATGATTATTTTAACTTCTTGCTTAAAAGAAATTGAGACTTTAGGAATAGAGAGAAATTATTTTTTTCCCAAAGAAAAACATATTGTATATAGAACAGACTCCGTATAGATGATGTCACCTAGCTGCTGGTGTATTTATTCCTTATGCATATGAGTAGAGGGTAAAATGAAGCAAGGAGATATTAATGGCTGGTTTAAACTAACAACTGGTAAAAATCAAGTGGATGCTGACAGAACCACTTGCCATCTGTGGGAGCTCCACATGTGTCTCATTTTCCAAATTTAATTAAAATTCAGAATTTTTCCTGTATACATTTTCTGAAATTTCAGAGGTCACTGGTCACACAAAGATATACAATAGTAGTGAAATATGGGTCGTATTCTTCAACTACATGGCATACAAGCTCTGAAGGTTCAAAGTGGGGAAAAAATCTCAGCTAGGTCATGTCAATTAACAGTGTTCTTCCCATGCTTAGTTTATTTGAGAAATTCAACAGAGTGAAGTTTGAATTAATGTGCTCACCCTTCTCTTTTTCTTGAGTTTATACTCTGGCAGCTTGCTGAGTCCCTTTACAAAACACAGTGAGACCAGCTTCAATACCATTCATGTGAGAGACAGAAAACCTGAGCAGAAATACCTGACCTTAACCTATATGAAGTGTCTACTTCATACTGCTTTGATCAGGAATAAGTACTTGGGCCCACATCCACTGTTTACAGATAGATCTGTAATCTATTGTCATGTGGATAACTATCAGGCCAAATTTTTCTTCTTCTGTCCCCTTGTCTGATTTCTGATTATTTTAACTATGGCTGGGCAGCTGGAGAATATTTTGCTATTAGCTGTGACCAGAAGTCCTACAGTATTTAGACAAATACTGTAAAATACCATTAATATTGAGGTGCTGCAAAATCATATAGGACAGTAAGAAATGTCCATGGAAAAGATTGACAGGGCTTAATTTTTCATTAAAATCTGTAGGATCATTGATGTGATTTTTATAAAGCACTTTAATTTTTTTTTTTAATGGGAAAAGCTCAAAGTCACACCTGTGATATTTCTGAAACCAAAACACTGCATTTTCTTTTTATGGAAGTCTCCTGAATTTTGTTAAATCCCATTTAAATTGTTGTGTCATGGTCATAACTGCACTGTTGGAAAGCCACTTGCTTAGTGCTAACGAGTGTGTTTTGATATTTGAGAGTGACTTGACTTGGTACCCAGGAAAGGGTGGGTATACTTTATGTCCAAGATTATTTGGACACATTTTGGTTTCCAAGCCATGAATATGCATTCTTAAGGATAGACACAGTATGGTTTTGGATGGTCCTCCTGAGGATAGAAATGGATGTTCTGGCAGTCTCCTGTTAGTAAATGGCTTCTGATCTTCATTATCCTATGAATTTCTAGCCAAACTTTTGTTGACCCGTGAGTGTTATTTTTCACACTAGCATGTTAAGAGGGTGGGAGAAGTAAGGGGTCTTTTATCCTTTGCAAAAAGCTTAATATTAACTGATTTGAATGCCATTTGCCTAGGTGCCCTAGAATAATTTTACAAAGAAAATGTAGAAATATATTTCTATGTAGAATATATGTACAAACATGTAGAATATGGGTAAAATATATTATTTAAGATTTGCTGTGGGAGAAAGCACACACCATCTTCTCCAAGCAAGAGTTGGGAAAGGACTTGGGAGCTGGTCCTAGACAAAGCTGGTCTAAGAACAGGAAAACAGAAGGGCTGTTTGGCAATAAGTTGTTTTCATATCTGAAGCCCTTGAAAATGGCAGAGGGAAATAGAGCAAGCTCATCAGCTGTCTGCATACAACCCAAAAGGTACAAAGGTAACAATATGTTTTGGGACAGTTGAAGTCCACATGATTTTTAGACATGCTGAGCACTTTTTCCAGCTGAGTGATGTGTTGTTCTTTCCCATTCATCCACTACTATCTCATTCAGAAGGACCAATGCTTTTGGGCTGTGAGGATCGTGCCCTACTTTTTAATTGTGGAAGGATACTGGATATGTGGCAAAAGGGTAGTCACTAAATGATGTGCCATGAATTGATCAAGTCTGATAAATCTGCTACCAGTCAGCCCATCATCAGGGAAAGTTTTATGTATCTTTCTTTTAATCTCATAGGGAGGTAACCTTGTGGTGCAGTTCCTTTTCCTGTTAGCAGGCAGTATATGCACTTCCTTATTTTGCAATCTATTATATGCAATGTCATTATGTCCTTTAGTACAGTGTTTATTAAACTTTCTGAATCTGTGATTTCCTTTTGATTCACCTCTCTCCCTGTTATTGTCTTGAATTCTTCCCTTTTTTGATGATAATTTTTTGTAATTGCTGCCTGAAAAGTCCCTTTTTCAGGGAGACTGCACTTACTGACAGCACGCCAAGGTAGCTGGTAGATCAATGGCTACCCCAGAAGCTCCTACTTGCAGGAGCTTCTCAGTCCCCAGCTGTCGAAACTGAGATCCTGCTGACAAACTTTGGTTTTTTTAACACTGTGAATATTATTGTCCTTTGGCAAGCCATGGTTTGAGAAACAATTGTTTAGCAGAGGCAAAGTTCCCATTGAGTGATGAATTCCCCAACAGCACAGTTTTAGAAAGCGACAGGAAGCAGGTTTGTTTAACCTGGATGCAGTGAAGGTCTGCTGATAGTGGCAGAGGACCTACGTAATTCCATAACAGCGCAAAGTCTCTGTGACCACCTGAGTTACAGTCACCTTTCTCTCTTGTTTCTCTACAAACAAAATTATTCTTGGTAAAGGATATGGGCCATAGAAGATGTTTTGATGTTGGTATATTTACTTTAAATTTAAGGAAAGAATGAAAGTATTTTTTCCCAGTGTTGTGTGTCTATTGTTTTAGATCTCTTGATCAGCTGATTTTTAGTTGAAGTTGCAAAAGACTATTGGAAATCTATGAAGTTGTGTTACCTTGGTTGTTTAAAATAGGGCCAGATAGCATTTACAATCTGTGTGTTGTAATATTCACTGTATCTCTGAGATAACCTTGTTGTGCAAATAGGAAGATGCTGTTCACTCACAAGCCAAAGGAGAGGTCCCAACACTACTGGGATTCTCTCCATGGATTCTCATCCCCAGGAGCTAGCCTGGTTATTGCTGTGCTCATCTTGGTCTCTCCTATGTGACTGCCCCATTGAGTTAGGATCAGGGCACTGCTTAAAGATCAGGAAAAAGTAAAGACAGCTAAAGTCTGGGGTATTTGAGACTGAACTAGAGTGAAAGAGAGGTGAAAAGTCAGTGATCCTAGGCTGTGCTCTCCTCACCTGTCACAGACACTGTTTGACTTGCTCACATCTCTGTTCCTCTGTTTAACCTATCTGTCATGACAGTTACTCTCCACTTACAAGGGTTATGAATAATGTGACTATTACACAGCACCAGGTGTTATGCCTGGTGCCTTCCAAGACAAAAATACCCAAGCAAATATTTGTTAATAGTTGCCCTGCTCCTTGTTTCCAGAAGGGAAAAGGAGAGAGGAGTAGACTGTCCTTGTTATAACCTCTTGTACTGCAGCAGAACTTGTCAGAAGAGGGTTCCATTAGGAACCCCAAGGAGAGACTGCAGAACCCTTCAAAACTGCTGGCATGGCTAGAAAAGGCATCTCATGGGGAGTTCCCTTCTTTGCACTTCAGAAATTAGTATAAAATTAAGTATCTTTGAAGTAACACCAACCCTCTTTCCATCATCTTTCCCATGTAACTGTCTTTGGCCTTTCTGCCACTCTCACAGTATTTCGAAGGGTTCATTGAAATACTTGCTGTGAGGCCTTAATATCTTTATTATTGGAAGACAAAAGATAAATGGCAATCACACAGCTAAAATTATCTGGTTATTCTAGTTTTAGAAACACAAAAATGTGCAGCAAATATTTATATAAAATTCAGGTAAAATATAGGCCAGAATGCTCCAGAAGGAAATAATTTGTATGAGTGCACCAAGAACAGCATTTAAGAACAAGGCTAAGTTATGAAGCACATCCTTTAAAGGAGCTGTTTTGAAACAGACCATTGTATTCCCTGTAATTATTTCTCTGGTTTCACCAACATTAATTGATAGATATGTACTGGTTCATGAGTGTTCACTTAAGGTGAGCTTCATCATATATTAACAAAATTGATACAATTCAGGGTTTTTGCCCTAAAAGCTAATGCAAGGAAAGCTGGCAGTAGCAGTGTCTTTCTCCCAGGACACTATTACTGGGGCAGATGCAGCCGTGGGTGAAAGCCTGATGTAAAATCTGTGTAATAGCCACCTCCCACCAAAACACTCTATCAAAAGCATGGTTGGACATTAAGAAATTAGGGACAAACAAGTCTTAGATGTTGCTGTTAGGAAAGAGTGAATTTTGCCACTTAAGAGGAATGTGGATACCTTGGGACGCAAATGTAGCGTGTTGTGAATATGTGAAAGTCGGTGTTGTGATCATGCTTTCCAGTAAACTGAGTTTTCTGTGATGCAGGTGATCATAGTGGTCTGTTTTTGTATGGCACTGAAGCACCTTAAGGTGTGGTTCACCTAAACGAGTGAATAACCCCACTGAACATGGGGTATATTTGTACGCTCGAAATTTAGTGTTAGTCTCATGTTGAACTGGCCTTGGAAACACAAAGGATGTCTTCTGGGCAAAGGAGAGGAGAAGTGGTGGTTGAGAAGGAAGGCAGAGACAAATTCTTTGAGAGGGCAGTTACTCTTCTTCTGTGTAGTAATATCCAGGAAAAGAGAAAGCAGGATATGTGCTACATCGTGCTGTGGAAGCTGCTCATGTCTAGACGTGTAACATGACAATGTAAGTCAAATATAGACTACCAGAGATTACTGGGATAGGAAAGTGCGTAAATGTGAAGTGGATGGGTACATGATCACATGTGCAATTCCACACTTTTATTCCCATTTCATATGGTGAAATAAACAGTAGTGTAAATAAAACTATGATGTAAGTATTCTCACAGGAGTTGCATATGTGAGCTTTTAGTATTTAACTTTTGGCATGTAAGCATGACAGTAATTTCTGTAAGCAATTTCTATGAAGTGACAATTTCTATGTGCGCTTGTGGGACACAAAATTTCTATGAAAGACATTGAAAAGTGATTGTTGCATGGCTCCTACAAACACCTAAGTCTTTCCATTAAGTCTCAATGTCTCAGAAGCCCTTATGTCTATAAAGGCAGAACCTGCAGTGCTTTGGTAGCTAGAGGATGCTTCCGTTGTATATATATGTGCTTGTCTAGATGTATGTGAGTTCACAGCTGTGTTTTGGAGTCTGTACCATAGAGAAGGTAATATAAAAGGGAATATACAGGTTTGGAATAAATAAATGCAAGCCAGTTTTTGTCCTGCTGTTGATAGTTTAGTTGCTTAGAGCATTGTGGTTTATCCTGAAAAAATGAGGGTTACACAAGTGTATGCTTTGGAAACTTTAGTTAAACAAGGTCCTGGTGCAAGGTTCTGCCTGGGCTGGAGTGCTTTTTATAGATTGTGCTTGGCACGAGGAGGAGAAAGAGTTACTGCAGTTGGTAGCAGGGAGACATGGTGTTTCCTTCCCCATGCAAACCAAAGTGAACATATGCCCTCTAATTTCGTATGGCCTCTGTCAAGAAGGGTATTTATTGCTAATTTAAAAGCATACAAAAAGGTGAATGCAGGGACCATTTTTTCCCCCTTGAGTTTGCACAGGAAAATAATTAAAGGCAAACATTGTATGTTATAAGGAATATATTGGTCTGCATATGGCATTCTTTTGTTGCAGATTACAGACCCAGTGGCCTGATCCTGCTATCACTGAAGTGAATGGCACATTTCCTATTGATTTCAGGGAAAGAAAGAGCAGACTACAACCCAACATGAGACAGGTGAAAGCTGCTTCTTTAGAAGTATGCTGCCCATTATGTTTAGGCTCCCAAATTACTTTTTCTTAGTGTCCGGGGAAGTAGAAGGACACAAATTGTTTGTATTAAAAGTGTAATGAGGATTGTTTAAAGATGTAGATGTCGTCTTTAACATTGCTGAACCGAAAACATAAAAGATTCTGCCAGTGTGTGAAAGTGAAACTAGCTGAGAACAAAAGTGAAACCAACAGGCACCTCTCACTCCCCAGGCTGAGTGAAATGCAGAAATCCTAAAGTGCTGATGCTTAACAGTAAATTTGAATTTTAAAATTTTCTTTACTTTTATTAGTGAGAAAAAGTGTTGCTAGTGATCTAGACAAAGATTTCCCCCAAGATAGGTGTTTTTTCATGATGGTATCTCTTTAAAAAGTCAGAACCAATAAAAAAATTCTATTTTTTTTTCTTTATGATATTTAGGGGCATCTGTACATGTTACCCTCTTTTTCTTTCTCATGCATTTTCCTTTTGCATGCGTTGCATGACAGACTTGTAAGTTGTGTACCCTTAATATTCTGACAGAAGCATGTACTAGAGCAGGACAGGATTGACCTTGCTTTACAAAAGTATTGGTGACCGTAATCAGCAAGTTTCTAGAGAAAAAAAAGAGAAAGTACCTTTAAAAAATATATCAAAATGATGGTCAAATGTGTTTAATTAATAAAACACCAAAAACTGAGAGGCAGTGTAGCAATGGGGAGAGACAGACATTCAGTTCTTCCTGCCCGGTCTAGTAGGATCAGCAGGAGACAAATGTACAGGAAACTGGGGAACTACCAAACAAAACAACAGCAGACTGTAAAAAAAAGCACTGGATGCCATGGGCAAAAGGAGAGAATGGAGGAAATAAGTGGTTTAGATAAGTTAACATTGTGCAAAATTCCTCTTTGGTTCACATTTGTCAGTGTCTAGGAAATTGGGTGGAAAAATACATATGCGGCCATAGTCTGCTGTAGAGCTAAGCACTATGAGGAGGGTAAATATGTGGAAGGAAAAGGGTAAGAGATGACAGATTTTTTTTTTTTTTTAAGGCAGTTTAGTATGTAATACTACACCCTACAGTGCTGAGCCTTTCTGACCATGGTTTGTGTTGATAATGCTTATTAAATGACAAACTGAAGCAAGGTGGTTTTTTTTTTTAATTTAGCACACCGAATTTGAACTCATTATCTTAAACATTTTTCCCTCTCACATTTGTTTGGAAAAGTTTGGAGGGAAAAGGGGGGGAAAATGGTGTATAGACAGTGATTTTAGCTGGTATCTTCCTCACAGGTGGAGGGAGGAGACAGAATTCTCAAAACTACAGGTCTATGTAAATTCTGCAGCATCACAAGTAAGTACAAAATAATAAAAATCACAGAAAAATGGGAAAAGCAAAGACCAAATTTATCTGGGAGGGTATTCAACTTTTAAAGCAGAGGAGGGAAAAGTTGCTGTGGAAAGAAGTATCTCAAGACTTTGTCCCTCATGTAAATGGCTTTAAAAAAAAAATTTCAATGTATGTAATTTTTTTTTTTTTAATAGAAGATCATACCACTTGCAGATTAAATGTTGCTAATGAGATGGAGCATGTAGCAGTATAGAGGCCTATAAGAACTGAAAACCATGTCTGGGGAATCTGGTACTTCAACTGAAAATGTATGGCACTAATTTTTGACACGTATACCCGACTTAGCAAAACTAATTTTGAGGACTCAGATTAGAATGTAGTAAGAGTTTTTAAAATGCTTTTGGGACCAAAAGATACAAAGTTTTTTGAGGGCCAGATAATTTGAATGTGCAAAAATGTGCCTGGATATACAATAATTCTAATCTGTTCCATCTTATGTTACAGAGAGCGTGGCACAGCCCCTGTTCTGGGATAGAAGGATGGACGTCCGAGGGACATGGGCATCACTTCTCAGGTAGTGCGCTCTTACTGATGGCTTTCAAGAGAGAGAGAAAAAATAACTGTTCTGTTCGGATTAAATAATACCTGACCTTTTGGCCTTTTAGATTTTGAAGTTTATTGACATTTCAGACAAACATAGATATTTTTGTTTTATTTTGAGAGAGGTGAGGAGGCAAAGTGTTGTGAGGGAGGGAAGTTAATGCCAAGTCCTTCTGATGTCTGATCGGTTGCAGGAGAACAGCAGTGCTGACAGTGGTATACTGGATTTTCCCATTAGAAGATGCAAATGATAAGATATTATAGAAAGAACAATGTATTTGTGAACTGTGCAGTGTGTTTCAGTTTGCTTCATATTAGAATAGCTAATAAACTGGAAGTAGATGCTACAATCTCTGGCTGGTCAAAGGCAGGGCTAAAAAAAATAATTCTTTCTAAGTGAATGTGGTTTTATTGTGTTGACAAATATATTTGATGTGGTAGCAATTAAAAGTAGTCTGTTTTGATTAAGTTGAAGGACCGAGACTTGGTTTTAAAGCATGCTGGTTAATTAAGCAAGAGTCAGTGAATGACATAAAGCTCTAGATAGGATGCTTTTTGAGAAAAATGCAGTTGCTTGAGGTCAAATTAGTCAATAAATAAAATTTTCTGATCAGGAAAGAGTCTGTATTTCTGAGATATTTTATACTTTGTGTAAGCTTTTTATACACCAATAGATAGAGGAGCTGTGTTAAAGTGTTGGAGTTGCTATTGTGTTACGGTACATCACTTGTTCTTCCTGGTTTGAATTGTTGATTCAACTCTGATAATATAGACAAGAAAGAAATGTAAATTCTATTTACCAAGTGGGATGTTTGTAGCATTGAAAGAAGTGAGAGATTAAAAATGATTAGAAGTTTCTAAAATCTATAATGTTGTTCTGTAGCCTTTGAAAAGGCAGGAATCTAAATAATAATATTTCTACAGGCAAAATAATATACATTATCTAAAATAAAGTATAAACTGCTGTTAGAAGAGTTTTGAAATAAATAGTATGTGGAGATAGGTAGCTAGGATTTTGAAATATTTTTCTTCACCTATTCTCTCTCCTTTTTGACAAGGAAAATAGAAAGATTTTTTTCAAATATAAAAGGAATAAATAAATACAATTGGAATGAAACATTATGCTAGATATTTGGTGAAATTTGTTTTCTTATAAGTATTTTGGTTTTAAATGTAAGTGCTGTGAAATAGTTCAGATCTCAGAGTTTGTGGGGAGGAAATGTTTCAGCATCTTTGTTCATACCTGAGGAATCCATTTTAGAAGTCTATTTTCCCTGTTTGCAAAATACATTTTTATTAGATCTATGTATTTGGGTTAAGACTTACTTAAAATTACTTAATTAGGTTATACTGAAATTCTAAGTGATTTAAAAAGAAGGATTATGGTAATATGACAAAACATAACACTATTTTCATTGAAATTCTCAAATAAAGCCCTTTTAACATGCCAATTTTAAAAATCTATAAATTTAGGGTGTTAAAATAGTACAAAATGTAAAAAGGCTGAACTTATAATGGAATGTATAATCCTGTACCAATGAGCAGGGATTTTGTAGGTACGTCTGGAACATGGCAGGAGGTCATTTACACCTTTTCAGTTTGGTTTTGAGCAGTTCTCTTGTGGTATTGTCCTTCTTCTTGCTTTATTATATATATGTAAACACTTATAAAATGTTTGTGGTTGATTTGTAAAGAAAAAATGTAGAGAAAGGGGTAACAGTGTAGGTGCGCTAAGCTAGATGGGAACTGATTGTGTTTTCCCAGGAAATTCTGAAAAATATACCAAAGTGAAAAATGCTACAATAAAGAATAAATTCTAAATAATTGTATTTGTGCTGTTTGAAATAGCGTGGCTGTGAATTGTCTTTAAAAACCTCCTGTAAGTGTCCAAAACCAGTGCAACATAAAAAGGTTTTCCAATTGTGTTTTCTCTAGATAAATCTATGGGCTTGTAGGCTGATTTAAGGGGCAGGATATTAAAAAATGAAGTTAAAAAGAAAGGAGCTAAGTGTATGCTTTTCTCATAGATAAATTGGGGGTTTTTTTCTAAAAAGGAAAACGTATATGTGTTTCTTTTCTCTGTGTTGTTTATAGTTTGAAATAAATAATAAATTTGTAGTGATTTATTTTTTTTTAAAGACGTATTTGTATGAAAACTCTGGCAGTAGGTTTGTTTTACTTGTAATTTAATTTTGGAGAAATAGCAGAATGTTTCTGGATATTTGCATTTGTTTCAGAGGTTGGAGCCTAAGCCAGATTTCTGTGTAGTCTGTCAGGCAGTTACACGTCTGAGCATGTTACAGTCTGTAGCACTACAAATTAGAGCTATTTGACTTGTATTTGCTGCATAAGGCTGTCATTAAAAAAAAAAAAATATTGCAAATAAAATAGAAGTATAGGGGATGAGCTCTGTGTGTGTGTGGGGGGATGTTTCGGGGTGCGATGCTGAGCTGTGCAGGGGGGCCGGGTGAGACTCAGAGGGTTTTACTCTGAGGTGCTGCTTCTGCCTGAACATGAGCTATCTGCCCCTGTCCCTCACTTACTTTATAAATGGATTCTGACTCTCAGGGTTATTTTTTAGTTCCCAGCAGGGTAGTTGCATGTACATTGTTTGCTACTTATTTTAAGAGAGGCGGTGAAAAAGTGTTGTATGTGTTAGCTATACGTATACTGAGCACCTGTATGAAGAGTGTATGGGAAGGAGGGCAGAACGTGAGTGTGTGACTGATTTTCACATTAGTTTCACTACAGGATTACCCAGCATTTCCTAGTAACTTTGTCCCAAAGTTTTCTGGGGGTTGTAAAGCTATTTTTGAGTTAATTTGCTTATTACAATTTGCCTTCTCAAACACAAATAAATAAATTTTTTAAAGCCCCACCGGATTGAATAAGATATTTCACCTGCTTTTTATTATCTCGCAGGGAGCGTGCAGTTAATGCCAGTTACAAACAGTTGTGGCTGGGACCAGAAACCATACTGCGGGAGTACAGAAACCCGCCACACTATCAGCGGCCCGGGGCCCGCCGCTGGGCCGGGCCGGGCCGGGCCGCTCGGAGCGAGCTCCGCCGGCGGGCCGGGCCGGGCCGGCTCTTTCTCGGGGGCCGCAGAGGAGCCGGGCCGGGGTCCCGGGCAGGACCCGCCGGGCAGCGGCGAGGGGGGGCCGGGCGGGCCGGCGGAGGCGCCTCTGCGCCGCACAGGGTTAACGACGGCGGGGCCGCGGGGGCCGGCGGGACTTGTAGGCGCCGCGGCATGACGGGAGCTGCCGCGAGCCGCGGCCGGGATTCGCCGGCAGCGGCCGTGACGGCGCCCGCCTGCTCTGGGGCGGCGGGGGCGCAGCTGTCCCGTCGGGCGGGAGGTCAGGCTCGGCCCGGCCGCGCTCAGCCTCCGCGCTGGGCCGGCCCGTGCCCGGCCGGGGGTTTCGGCGAGCGCAGGCGTTATCCCCGCGCCCTGAGCAGCGGCTACGAGGCGCGGCCCGGCCGGGTGCGTGCCTCGGGCGCCGGCAGTTCGGTGCCGCTTTTGCCCCTTCGCCCTGGAGCCGGTGGTGCCGGGGCGCCCGGCCAGTCCTGGCCAGGCCCGGTGTCGGCGGTGCCGGGGCTTCCCGGTGCCGCTCGCTGCCCGCGGCTCCGCGCCCGGGCCGTGGGGCATCAGTGCGGTCCGGCAGGGCTCTCCCGCAGCCTCGTCCTCCCGAGAGGGATTTGCTTTGGTTAAACCACACGGGCGGCTCGTCCGCGCTGGCTCTGGGGCTCCTGCCGCCCCGCCGCACCTGTGGCTGCTCGGGGCCCCGGAGCGACCGCGGCTGACGGGCTCACTGCGTGTGCGGAGCTTTGCTTCCACTTTGTGCTGAGCTCTGCCCCGAACCCGAGAGCAGATAGATGCCTTCCTGCGGCCTCCGCCGCTCAGCTTGCGCGGATAGCAAAGGTTGGCACGTGGCAGCACGGGATCGAATGCTTTTATCTGCAAGTTGCGGGGTTTTTTCTTTGAGTTTTAAAGTGTGAAGTTGAGGAATTACGATGCGTGAAGATGCTGAAGTGCTTTGAAGTTATGGGACAAACCCAGGAAGCAAATAGAACTTCGTAGTTTACCTGATAGAGGGGTATTTTCTCTCCGGACCAAGCGGGGAGGGAAGAAAAAGGAGGAAATATACTACGTGTTAATTTAATTTATGCCAGTAGTGCAAAGTCAGCTCTTGTTAAACATCTTCTGATGTTTAAACTCACTTGTTAATTAACTAGAGAGAATTTACTCTGTGTATCAAAGGAATGCCAAATAATAAATAGGTTTGAAGTGAATTTAGTATATTTTGTTTGTGTTTTTATCTTTTCCTCCTTACGTTTTGGAAGCAGATCTTGAAAGACAGTGATATGATGCATCCGCAGTCATCTGAACTTGGGGCTGAGCATGCTTAAACTTCTCTTGGGAATGGAAAGATTCTTGTTAGGTTATTTTCCTTGCTAATCCTCTTGAGATTCAGAAGAAGACTAATTTATTTGTTAACAAATAAAGTGCAAAGAAAATTACACTGTTGCAGTCAAACAACAACAAAAAAGGAAATATGCCATAGTAGGCTTGTTTTCTGTTGCTCATTTTCTGTGAGAGGTATGTGAGGAGCTCTACAAACATTTTTGTGTTAGAAAGCATATCAGATTTTGCCAGTGATACCACCTGAAATGCAGTTCTTAAAGTACACATAGATGGTTCTCAGAAGAAAGAAAACAAAGAAGTGAAATATATGGGTTTTTCCAAGGGAAGGTATTGTTCTAGTGAAGAAAAAAATGTTGTTTTGCTTGTTAAAGAAAATGCTGGGTAGCCACATAAAAGGGATAAATGCCTTAAGTGCCAGCTTTATAACCCTTGGTGGTTTGGATTTGCAGCGTGAAGCTGTTGAAGATGGCTTGAGATACAAAATCAGCAAGTTCAGAACAAAATGAAACAGAAAAGGTCAAGGCAAGGAAAATATGAGTAATCTATTGTAATGTGCTTTAAACTTACTAGTGTATGGCCTGCTCTGGTCCCATTCTAACCAGTGCTTTTCCAGTTTTGCAATAGTAGGTTTTCCTGGATTCTGTTTTCTTACTCCAGTGGCAATGCATTAGCACTGCGATTGTGCTTTAGTACAAGAAAAATAATACATCCCCTTTCCAAAAATGTATAATCTACCTGCAAATACTGTACTGTATTAGCAGTGGAAGCTACAGGTAAAGGGGTCAAATAGTTGAGGGTACCCAAATGAAAGACAAGATTAATAATAGAGATTATCTAATCTGGCAGCCCTTGTACACTTAACAGTAGGACAATTTTTGAAGGCCAGAATAAGATCACAGAGAAATTAAAGGTGGGATGAAATGCAGTACAGTTTTAGTAAAAAAAGACTGTGCAAGACTACCTCTTTACCTTATGTTTCATTGTGAGGAAACTTTGATAGTGTACCATGTGAGGAAATCATGTAAAATGGAGAAAATTTGGATTAATTGCACTGTAAGGTGACTTTGGAATGAACTGACAGATAGTAGGTGGAGAGAGACTGTACTGATGGAAAGAAGGCTGCAAACTGGAGTTTCCTAAGACTTGGAATTCTTTCCCTTAGTGACATTAGTGTCATAAAATCTTATGACACAAAACCGGTGGACTGTATTGATAGAGAAGAGGATTAGAATATCCATGTGCTGACAAGATGAGTCAAAACTGAGATTAATAGAATTAGATGAGATTTAGTGATGTGAATAGAAACTGATCACAATTTTTCTAGAAGAGTTCATCACTTCAGTGACAGGTTCGTAGTTGGTGTAATAGTTAGTATCAGCAGAATGATAGCATGTGACATGGTTGAGAAAATAAAATTTTTAAAGGAAGTGTTAAGGGATGGATTTCCTGGATGTATAGAGAATATTACTGTCAAAGTATATGGCATTAGTAAGACCTTATCTGGAGCCCAACTATCACCCACATTCAGATAAATGGG
Organism: Aphelocoma coerulescens; assembly: GCF_041296385.1. Classification (NCBI taxonomy): domain Eukaryota; kingdom Metazoa; phylum Chordata; class Aves; order Passeriformes; family Corvidae; genus Aphelocoma; species Aphelocoma coerulescens. The sequence goes on from NC_091019.1 coordinate 25,889,080, forward strand.
TTCAAACAGATGGATGGAACAGATGCAGAAAAGGACCACATGGATGTTAAGAGGAATAGAGGCTTAACAGAAAGACACAGAAGTGACAATTACACTGTTATATAAGGAAGGAAAATAATTATATGAGCTCAAGATTAGAATAGAGCAAAACAAATGTGTGTAAAAGGCATAATGGGTAGACTTTGCTGGAAATGGCAGGAAGAGCTCTTAACTATCAGACTAACGATATTCTGGAGCAGTTTCAAATGAGAAAGAAGTATAAATTTCTTTTAAAGGGAAGTTTGATATATCCAGGAAAGCACATCAGTGTTGAGTTCTGCATAGTAGTGGGGAATATGAATCAGGAGCCCTGGATATCCCCTCACATAATACTGCATTGTTGTGTATCAGTAAAATGGATTCTGAGATGGATGTGTTCATTTACATTTTTAAAGTGCTGCTGTTTTTTGTCTTATTAATTTCCTTTTAATATGCCCCTTAATAGCAGCAGAGTAGTTTGGTTGTGTTTGCTGCGAACTGTGTGTTTGGTTTGGACACTATGGCTGAAGGTGAATTCATGCACTGCTACCTGAGTTCTTGTGCCTGGATGGGCTACTTGTAGGAGTCTTCATGGAACAATTTTTAGGTAAGTTTTTAGCCATCTGGGCCAAGGCAATGTTGCATTCTAAAATGTATGTATAATCAACTTCCTTGGGATGTTACCTGAGACCTTGTGTCTTTTTTTCCTGCCTTTTGAACGGCATAGTTTTTACATACAGCACTTAGTGCAGTACTGAGGAATTAACAGAAGAACCTAAAGATTAAAGAACATTGCTTTTCAGCAAGACTGCTGTCCTCAAGGCAGACAGTTTAGATTTTTACTTGGCTTTTTGGCTTTTGGGAAATCTCCACAGGGCAGAGTTAAGCAATCATTACTCAGTCATCCATTTTAATTTTATTTTTCAGTCCACAGCTGTAGCAGGTTATTCAAAAGGAAATAATATGTTTTAAGGAGGTAACTTCCTGTTCAGTAGTCAACAGAAAACAAAGTGGTAGAATCAATCCAATCATCAATTTATTCATTAAGTGCTACCAGTTGCACTTTCAGTAGTTGCTGAAGCAAAGAAGTGAATGGATTATAAGAATTAAACTTCCTTCATATGCCTAGAGGTGAACAAGTCATGAAAATGGAAGGCTCATTTAGTATGAGACAGTACGAAAAACTAGGAGGAAAGAAAAAAAAAAAGTATTATTTCTAAATGGTTACTTGTACTTTTTTTCTTTAAAGTGGGATTTGAGCTACAGACATTTATCTTGAAGCTTATAGGGCAGAAGTGTTACCATAAAGTGATGGTATGAGTGTGGAATGAAACATACTTGGTTGTTATTTAACCCAGATTCCTGAAAACTATTTTCCTCTTCCATCATGAGTCTGATTCTTTAAGGAGAATAATTCCTATTCATAGCAGGTTCTTTCTCTTGTTCTTTTTTTGACCTTTTTGAATTGGAAGGAAGTCGTGGACTTCCTGTTGAAATGGTAGGAACACCATGTTAGGCCTTCAGCAAAGGAAAATTTTCTGACCTGATTTGCCCGTGTCATCCTACAAGGCTTTCTGCCATAAAAAGAGGCACTTCCACTGGTGCCACTTGTTTCTAGTCCTCTTGTGCTGTATTATGCCTCTTGAAATAACACTGATTGGGGGAGCAAAGTCATGGAAGTGAGCAGCATTCATGTGATAAAACTGGTAATGACATTGCGTGACTCAATAACAAAAGCAAAACAGCTCATATTTTAGTATTAAACAAAAATAAGGTGTTAGTGCTGTCACTAAGAGTAGGCCAAATCCATTCTTTGGCTAGTTTTATGTAACCAAGTCTGGAGGAAATGTGTACATGTATATGCTCACACACATGTATATGTAAACATACACCTGCTTTGCTGCGGGTGCTGGCTGATGAGTAGAAGTAACAGAGGATCAATATGTACTGGGATGTACTGGGAACCTACAAACTGAACAAAATCAAAGTGTGCCAGGGCTTGGTTTGGTAGCAGTAGAGTCAAGAAGGGAGGGTTCACTGCAGCCTGCAGCAACGGGTTTTGGGTTGGTTTTCATTATTTTTTTGTTGGAATACTTTGGAGCCAGGCCATTGCTGCTGTAAATCTTCAGATTTCCGTTGAAGTCTTCAGAGGGGGATAGCGTTTTACACACCTTGAATAGATGGCTTTCTGGGTGGAAACATTATTATGGTGTCTTTGGTCCTACTTTGTTTTTAAACAATGGTGGTTTTGAAATGGCAGCTTTAATTGTTAAAACTTTAATGGCAGAACTCTTTAGGAAGTCTGCAAGCCAAACATTTTAAAGAAGTATGGATAATGTGATGAAAAATATACAGATGCATAATTGGGTTTTAAAGATAGATAGCAACCTGAGATATTTTTTTTGCTCTCACCTTCTGTCCCTGGTAGGGTCCTAGCTGCCTTCTGCCCTCACATTTCCTCTAGGAATGATACATTGTGCTTAACAAGCATTCAGAATGGAATTCATGTTTGTGAAATACTGGGAGTGCCCAAGACAAAGTCTTCTACAAGTACCGGGTTTTGGCAGGGGCACCTGAAGTGTCTGGCATGTGGATTTTTAAGGAGATGCTAGAGGACTACAGATTTTTTAAAAAGGATGAGAAGAGAGAGATTTATTAGAAAACGTAGTCCGTCATCTGGGTCTGAAAGTGAATGTATCATGCAAGATGACACTGAGTGTTGGCAGTGGTGTGAAGGACATGCATTCCTGAACTTTGTTCATTTTATGTGGACAAGTATCTGTATCCCTTTTCTACAGGTACAAAACTAGGCAGAAGAGACATCAAGAATTAAACAGTGAGTACACAGCATTTCATTTCTACAGATGATATTTTCAGCTCAAAATCAATATATTTCAGTGGGTTGTAGGATTGAAAAAGGTTAATCTGTTGCCATATTATTTCTCCAGTAAAAACATGCTTCACTTGGATTTGCTGCATGCACAACTATTAGAATTTTTTTTTTTTTTTGAGTAGTACTTGATTTCCAGTGTTGCTGGTGATTATAAAACCCAGCCCTCACTTTGTATGCATGTCCTACTAAGCCTTTCCTTGGTTTGCACAATGAGAGGATCTGGAGCTCCCCATTGCAATCACTTCTGAAAACTCTAAATAGGGAGTGGCAACAAAAAGAGGAATTTTGAGATTTTACAGGATTTTACACTTGTCAATCCATAGTAGGTAAAAGTGAAAATTCCCTGTATCAAGTACTAGAAGTTTGTAGTGTCATTTGTATTTTTTCCTGTTTGTAAGGGAAACTGAGCAGAGCTTCTCATAAAGAGCTGCAAACACCTGCATGGCACGTTAAATTTGCAATCTACAGACTCCACTAGTTGATATGCCAGCTGCTGTTTGGCTTTAGGCTCTGTTTGTCTTCCATTGCTACATTTGCCTGGGGTGTTTTGTTGTTGAGAAATTTGGGACTTTATTCCCTGAAGAAGGACAGGTTGCTGATGCCCGGGGTTAATTTGAGAAACAATGAGTGTATAGCTGTTACACAGTGTGGTAACTTAAAATTCCTGAATGACTCGGTTTCAAAGCTAAGACTTGTGTTCCACAGCTGCCTTGTGTTTGCAGGTTTCTGCCCTTCTCATAGAAACTATGCTCAAAAGTGTGCAATTGCAGATGAGTTACACATCAGTCAAAATTAGTGCTTAGTTGGTTATTTATTATGGCACTTAATGTTACCAGTTCCATCCCTTTCTCTCAGCCTGCTGTTCTCTGGCTCCTTTGCTCCTGAAGCTCTGCAGAGCAGGGCCGATCAGCTCAAGGTGCCTTATGCTAGGCCCACAGGAGCCCTGTACTGTAGGAGCTGACAGCGAGAGCCAGCTGGCAAGGCCCAAGTCTGAACCATGGATCCCCCAGCACCTGCTTCATGTGTAGCTTGCCAGGAGGGAGGAGGGTTACATAAATACCTGCTTCCAGAATTGCCCAAATACACCACTTTAACATATGTTTAAGATGTATGCACGGGATGGGGCTGAGAATGTCTGCCCTAGCCCTTCCAGTCCCACTGGCTTTCCCTCCCATCATTACAGCTGAAAGAAAAACAGTTACCAAGAAGAAATTCTTTACTGAGGGTGGTGAGGCACTGGAACAGGTTGCCCAGGCAAGCTATGGATACCCCATCCCTGTGAAGGTTTAAGGCCATCTTGGATGGGGCTCTGAGAAACCTGGCCTTGTGAAAGGCATCCTTGCCCATGGCAAGAGAGTTGAAAGTAGATGATCTTTAAGGTCCCTTCCAACCCAGGCCATTCTATGGTTCTATGACACGATGTTTCTGTGTGCTGTGCAACAGCTTCAACCAAAATCACCTCACCCAGCACACCTGTGCCATGCTGTTAAAGCACTTTACTGCTCTTTCAGGCAGAGGAGGGAAACCTGAATTCTTGGGTGAGTGCTAGACAGTGTATGGACTCAAAGGGGTACTATGACCTCTGCATGGAGATGGAGTAGGTGCCCAAGGAAAGGCTGAGGATCTGGAATTCCACACAAGGTATCTTGCCTCACCCCAGCATTACAATCAACTCAACAGTTGATGAGGTGTCTTGAGAGATTTGTTGGCATGTCTGAGTGGTTCTTGTAGGGATCTTAACAGATGGACAATGAAGATTACATTCGTAGGTATTCTAATTTTTGCCTTCAGTGTGCACTGGGGCAGGGTGTCATAATTTGGGGCTGTGGATTTAGGCAAAGACACGCTGCAGTGCTCAGCACCACAGCAGCCAGGTCCTTTATTGAATCTGGCCTCACTGCAATAAGGGTGAGTAATGGTGAGAGAGGCATGAGAGCAGAATGACTGTATGGGGGGAGAGCTGCTCTTGAGTTGCTAGAGTGAAAAACATATTTGTAAAGGGATAAAATTAGTGCTGGGTACAAGAATGGCATTTAATGAAACAAGTGACTACACTGCTCAGTGGCAGGAAAAAACGTGACACATCACAGATAACCAGCAGTCCCCCTTCCCTCTCTCAGGGCTGCTGCAGAGCAGACGGCACTTCTGGCTGCATTGGGCAGGCTGGGATGAGGAGTGGGTCCCAGTGCTGAGGCCTTCCGAGTGCTGAGACCCCCAAGCCACAGGTCTCACTGTGGGAACAGTGAGTGACTATCCTGGTTCTCACCTGTAGGCTTGTAGTGAGAGGAGTTTTCCTCAGGTACTGAGAAAGCAGGGCAGGAGGGAGGATGTGTGTGTGAGACAGGGGAACGTGGTTTCACTGAGATGCATGATTGCTTGTGAGGTACTTGTGGCAGCAATGTCGTAGAAAAGCTTCATAATAAAAATTGAATGTTTCTTCTTATTGGATGCTCTTTTATCACCTATTCATTGTGTTTTATTGCTCCTGTGCTATATTTTTGTTTTCTTTGTCTCCTTTTTGATGTTGTTCTCTGTGTAGTTCTACATCCTTATTTTTTATTCCTTATTATTGCATTTTTTAGTCATGCAGGTCTCTATTCCTTTAGCTTTCCTAAAGACTTCTCTTTCGTCTCTCGTGATCTGCTGTACAGCTTGGCCATGATCCATATGATGGAGCAATGTAGCCAAGCTGTGGGTTGACTGAGGCTTGCATCACTGCCCTGACCCAGATTGCATCTGCAGTCATCTGGAACTGACTACACTCCTGAACTGATGAAAGAGGCTGGGGAAATAGGGATCTCTGGGGCCTTGGCAAGGTATCCTCATATACATGTGTATGCATGTTGATGTGTGAGTATACTCAAAATGTCTGTCTGTTCCATCAGCTCAGCCGACTGGGTGCTCCTTTGGGATTTGCAGCAGCTTACGGCAAATGGGAACAGACCTGCAAAGCTCATGAGAATACTGGGATTAACCCTGGAAAGGAGGTTATGCCTGTTGCTCAGGAATGTGTGATGCCCATAAGCAAGAGATCCAAAACCGCTCACTTGACCTTTGTATAATTCTTTCCCTTCCAGTGAGTCCCTTTCTCTGCCTGTGACTCATCTTCTTCTAAATGTAGACTGTAAGCCTCTCAGAGGACTGCCTTTCTCTCTGAGCAGAGTAGCATAAAAAATAGCAACACTGTTGAATAACCAGTATTATTTTTTTAACACAGAAAACTAGAGGACTGCCTTGCTGTGTCTGTGCTTCTGTGTCAAGGGGTTTATCAGTCCCCCTGAGAGAACAGCGGGGCAGGTTCTGTCCTGACCCACAACAAGAAGGTTGTTCAGACAAGAGGTCTCAGGAACAGCACAGCTGCAGTGCAGTGGGCAGGAGATGTTATAATAAAAGATGGGTAGACTCTGACAAAGACAACAAATCTTTCGTAGCACCCACGTACTTCCTTCCCAATATCCGACCCATTTGTAATTGGCAGCATCCCCTTGGTAACTGCAGTGCAGCTTACATGAATGTCCAGTAGGAAGCTGCCTGCTCCCTTCAGCAGGTTGCCCAACACTCATCTCCTTTCCTCCAGCCTCTACATGAACTGTCCAGCTGCCCAGTCCACTTCTGTTCTCAACACTTGGTGACTCTGGTGACCATACTGTTACCTTCCATCCTTTGCTTCAGCTCTTGTGTTGTCTTTGACTTGTAGTAGATCTCTTTTCTCTCTTCATAGTAGATCTCTTTTCTACCTTTTCTTTTTCCAGATGCTTGTGCCATATCCACCTGTCCTCTGGAAAAGAGTGAGGATCAGTAGTGAGTCATTTATTCTGCAAAAATGGAACAGTTGAGAACTGCCTTGACAGCCGCTAGAAGAAAATAGTGTGATGTAGCCACAGCAAGCACGTTCTTTCTAATAATTTACAATTGCACTGTGATCCCAATGAGGAGTGGCACTCAACCTGCCTCTCATTACCTCTGTTCTTTTCATTTGCTGTAACAGTAGTTTCTTTCCAACACACAAGTGTTTATGCAAAAGTGCCAGGATTCTCTATGCAGATTAAAATAGGTTTACAAATTAAGGAAAGGCTGGTATGGAACAAGAGGAAAATTATTCCAGTATTTTGCACTTATTTGTAATTGAAGTCCTGTCTTTGGAGGGTGTTAGGTCAACTACTCACTTGGTGAGGCCTATGAGGATTTTCCTTGTGTGATGACTGCAGGAGTTAGCCCTAGCATATCGCACTACTCTAAGAATGGTGTCCAGTAAGCAACAGGTGGGCTCTCTTGGGAAAAATCCAGGAAGAAAACTTGGTGAGAGCTGGATCCTCATGAGTGATTGACAAACAAAAGAAAAAAAATTAACTCATTTACCATGGGAATGGAAGGATGGATGTTTCCTGTTGTGAAATAGAGCAAAATCCTGTGACATGCCTCCTCTTAGGTCTGATACAACTGCTTATGATAAAGATTAATTTTTAAAAATCAACTGTAAAGTTATAGGTCAGCCAATAAGACAGTGACTTGACTAATTTTTCATTGCAAAGTGTATGATAGTTTCATGCCTTTAAATGACATGAGTGCAGACAGTATATTATTGAATCCAAGGAAATTTGAATCTCAATATGAATTTAATTGTTTTTCACAAGTAAATTATGAACAGAAGCCTTTGATTTCTATTAATTATGTATTTTTGAGTGAAAAGCTATTTTGTGTATATGTATGTAATAACAGGAAATGTAACAAACATTTATTTTTATTAAACTAATAAAAGGGATAAACAGCAGATTTTCATTTAATTTCTTTGGTCTTGTTCCCCTTACCACAGATGAAAAGTCATAAAGTGCAACCTCGGGTATCTGAGAATGCACAGTTCTTTGCATCAGGTAGTTGATGTCATACAAATGCATCTTGTTTGTAAATGAGAGCTTCGAGGTGACAGTAGTGCTTGTAACTGCACTCAAATGGCACCATGGTCAAGTTGTGGCCTCAAGGTGGAACACTCAGGGTATTGCTTACCTGTTACAATTAAGGTGGCACCTTACATGAGCTCTTTCCAAACTCTGAAGCAGGCAAAAGTTAGGAAATATGGAATGGGGTGAGGAAGGAGAAATTGTAGAGCACTTGTAAATCCATTCAGTTTACAAGAAGCGGTCTGCAGGAGCGGATCTGCAAAAGGAAGCCAGGCCTGAGGTGTGCAAGGGTTTGGAAGATTAGGTTCCTAGAGGCTGCATCTGCCCTCGACATGGTGCGTGGCAAGTAACACGAAGGAGTGGATGAGGGAAACATGGCTGCAGCCTGGCAGCTGGTACAGCTTGGAGATCTTCAGCAGTGGTGGCTGGATTTGGGTATCACATATTTGCCAGTCCAGGAGAGAAAGGAAAGGCAACATTGAGACTACCCCCTATGCTACATGTTTTTAACAACTCGGATGTGGATCTCCAAAAAACCTAATCTAGAGAAGGTTTCCTACTGTTCGAACTAAGGTCATTGTCAAATAGATGGTAAAAAAGGCTTGTTTTCTAGAAAAAAATGTTGGCACTGAAAGTTGCAAGAGGCTCCCTTTAAAAACATCAGTCCCCTCCACCTCAGCTGGTCTTCTCTAACATTTGAATTGACCCACACCTTACACGAAATTGCCACCGATTTTCCATGTTCCTCAGCCCCTCCCGCCGTTTCAGCCTGTTGAGGCTCATACTCTCAAGTATGAGCTATTTCAGGGCTTCAGCCTCCCACAGCCTACACCGCCCCACCTCCTCTCCGCCCAGGCTCCCTCCTGGGAGGGAGGGAAAAATCCGGGCCCGTATGTGAGGTACGGGTGGCATGGCCCTAGCAGGTGGCTGGAGGTGGGACAGAAGCAGCGGAGCTTTGTGCCCTTCACCACCATGGAAGGAGCCACGGACGGGGTGTGTGTGTGTGTCGTTTCGGAGGTATCTCCTTACACTCCTCCCAAATCCCGGCGTTGCTAACCCATCGTGTGTGGGGCTCTGGGAGAAAGGTCGTGTCAAACGGGCAAGTGAAGGGCGACAGGGCCGGGAAAGTCCAGCCACAGCACAACAAATGGTCAGCTCAGGGGAAATATTTTAGGAAGCCCCCGTTGACCCTGTATCTTGTCGGGGAAGGCAGATCGAGGCCGGTCAGACGGGAGAGTGCCGCCAGTCCCGCGGTGCGTGGGGTGCAGGGGCAGCTGGGCTGTGGTGCCAAGCCCCGCTCTCCCCGGGATGGACTTTCCCCGGTGCGGGTTCCCTGTGCCCAGGGGTCCCTGCGGCCCCGTGGCGTGGCGATCGCGGCGCGGTTCCGTGGGCGAGCGCAGTGCGGGGCTGGGGGGGAGGGGAACCGAGGGACATATTCGAGTGCGAGGAGGAGCCTGAGCATTTTATGAATGGGCTCATATGACGTCAGTGGGGGCGGGAGCAGAGGCCCCGTCTCCCACCAATCCTGCGAGGCTCCTGGGCGGTGGAACCAATCGAAGTGCGGCGGCGGGGTGATGGCCATCCTCGCCGGCCAATAGCGACAAGAGAGCGGTGCCGACCACGTGGGGCGCAGGCCGCAAGTAGTACGGGGGCGTGTGGCCGCTCGCTGCCTGCCCCCCCCTTCCCGGCGCGGCGGGGCCGGGCGGCCCCAGGGCGGGCGGGCCCGGCCGCGTTGCCGGGTTACCCGGTGGCTGAGCGGCCCCTCCGCCAATCGCGGCGGGGCGGGGGCGGGCGCCGTGACGGCTGCGGGGCGGCGGTGGCCGGGAGGGCTCAGTCCGGCCGCGGCAGCCTCCGCAGCATGGTGGCTCCCGCCGCGCTCCCGGCCGCCGGCCTCCTCTACTGGGTGGGCGCGCTGGGCGCTCTCTACGCGGCGGCGCTGGCCTCGTACCGCCTTCTGGCCGGGCTCCGCGTCTGGGTGCTGGGCAGCGGCGCGGCCGCCGTGGGGCCGGCGCTGGGCGCCTGGGCAGGTGAGTGCGCGTCCCGGCCGCCCCCGCCGCGGCTCTTTCTCCGGTGTCCTCCTCGGGCCGGGGTAGGGACCTCGCGGAGGAGCGGCCTCAGCCCGGCGGCGCGGGGGGCGCGGGCGGCGGGGACCGGGGCAGTTTGGCGGAGCGCCCGGGGGGCGACAGCCGGGTCCGGGGCGGGCCGGTCTGGGGCAGTGGCTGAGGAGCCGGCGCGTTCCGCTGCTCTGCCGGGCGCGCCCCCGCCGAGCCGGGTGCCGCTCTCACGCTCCCCGCGAAATCTGCGGGGCCGGAGCGCGCCGGTCGGGTCGGTCCTGGGAGAAGCGCCCAGTGTTGGGACTTGTGGGCGGGCGGGCACGGCGTGTTTGAACTTGGTGTCTCCGGGGCGGCCGGGCGCGCAGCGCGGCTCCGGGGCCGCTCCGCAGTTCCCAGCGCGGCCGGTCGGTGCGCGCCGCCCCCTGCGCGCGGCCTCGCACCTCATCGCTGACGTCAGGCCCGCCCCGTCCCCGCCGCCCCCGGAGCAGCGGCCGCTCCCGGCGCAGCGGGAACCGGGGACCGCGCGGCCCCTGCCCCGCACCGGGAGCAGCGGCGCTGTCCCGCGGGCGAACGGCGGCAGCCGCGGCTGCCCCGGGAGAAGCCCCGGGCCGTAGGGCGAGGGAAGAGCCCCGCCGCGAGCGGCGGGCAGACGGCGGAGCGGCGCGGAACTTGCGCCAACCCCGCCTGCTCCTGCAGCTCGACCCCTCCTCGGTCCCGAGCCGCGCTCAGGAAGGGACTGAAGCACGAGTGGCCCTCCCTGTGGAGGGGGTGACAGTGGCGGTGGCCGGGAGGGGGTGGCGACAGCATTTAGCCGGCATCCCAGAAATACAGGAGCGCTGTGGAACTACAGCAGAGGCTGTTACCAGGGTATTTTCAGTGCTACGCTGCTCTAACTTTTCTCAGTACTTCGATTCCTGGTCAGAGGAGCCACGCTGGGGAAATACAATTTCTTCCATCTGAGTCTGACCCTGTTGCCTTTAAGTAACGATGAGGGGTTCTCTGCCAGTGTAACAGATCAGGCCAAGGGAATTTTCAAATCCATTCTTGCCAAAGTCAGTGGGAAGGGCAAGTCCTGTGCCTGATTGGGAATTGGTAAAGTGGGCCACAAAAATAATTATAATGTGTAAGAGGTGTGAGTTTGAGATGATAGTTTAAAAGGCTGCAAAAGGTACTTCTTTCCCTCAAGGGTAGTAGGAGGACATCAAGTGCTCAGCTGCTGCAGCTGCTTGCAGGTGTCAGACCTGTAGGTAGAGCAGTCCTGCAACAAGCTGATTGATTGGCTTATGACAGTGCTCCCCCATAACCTCTGCTGCAGCCAACACAGAACTTGTATATGAACATATGGCTGGGTAGTTGGATGTCTGCTTGTGTGAAACACCAGTAAACCAGCACTGCTACTGGCAGCATACATAATGCCAGAGCCTGTCCTGAGTCCTGTGTACACAGGCTTGAAATGCAGCAGCAGTGTCTTGGACAAGTTACAGCTTTACATACAAATGACTAAGGCCCAGGTTTCCCTTTCAGCTGGAGAAGTGTTATGCCTGTTAAAGATACGGTTGGCACAGGACACCCAAACCCTCTCTGACCTTCTGATGTTGATTTTGAATGTATTACTGCATTATCAGTTGCCTGACTTGTGGTGCATCACAGAAGTCTTGGTGGCCGCTTGAGCTAGTTTTGCATTGTCGCAAACATGGAAGTTTGCAGTGCTTGAGCCAAATGCCAGCTTATCAGCTGGAACTGCAAACTGTAGACAGCAGATCTTCCCACAGTCACATCCTCAGACATCCAGAGAACTGCAGTGCAAATGTCCTCTGTCACTGTTTTGTACAAGTGCAGGCAGCAGCAGGCCACTGCATGTGGCCAATGGCTGTTCACAGAAATTGTTCTTTCTCTGCCACGATTGTGATCTTCAAGGCGAGGAGGAAGAGGAGCACTGGCAGCACAGCTAAATTCCCTGTTTATTGCTCTGCTCTAAAGTGGGAGCACTGCTGCAGTGTCAAGGAGAATGGAGAAATAGGGTGATGGTGCCTGCTGTCACTATAGGAAGACGTGTGGTCATCATGAGCTAGCTGTTGTGTGTCCTCTGTGTGCAGCTGATGCAGGTGAGATGCTGCTTTTTTGGGGCAGCTGCTGTAGTCTCCAGCTGAAATGAAGAGAGGTTGTCTTAGTCTGAATAAGCACTGGGGTGGTTTGCCCTGAAGTGGCAGGGCAGGGTCTGTTTGTGGCTGGGCAGGGTCTCTGTTCCCCCTCATGGAAAGGAGGATGGAGTCATAGCTGCAGATATGTTGGGTCACCTTGAGAATTAGCAAATTACTAAGTCATACTGTAGGAAGAAGTGCATTTCCTCTTTTTTCTGGTATTTTAATAACCAGTGGTTTTTGATGCAAATTGGCTGCTGTAGTTACTGTGTCAATGTATTCTTTCTAGTGCACAAATAGAAAGCAACTTTACAAAAACCCTAAAACACAAGTCCTTTTGGAAGGACTTCTTACTGCCCTTTAGATCTTCTGCATGTCTGAAATTGGGTTGCAAATTCTTTCCCTGTTTTCTCAGAGGTTTTTTTGGATGCCTGTTTGGAATTGCTTCTGTCTATGCTCTGTCTAATTTGCTGGTATGTAGAAGGAGGGGACATGAGGAAGAAGAACAACTATGTGAACTGGTAATGTACTCTGGGAAAATTAGGTTTGTACTACTTGAAACAGCATCTCTTTTGACAAAAAATTAGTTTTTCTACAGTCACAATTATGTGCAAAGGTCCGTATTCAGCTTTTCTGGTTTTCTCTCCATATAACTTGCATCTGACTTGCTTTTTGGCTACTGTACAGTGAAGTACAGTGTGGAAGTTGGGTGGATGTCTCAATGGGAGATTTCTGGGTGCATCTTGAGAGAGTATACAGTGAAAACTCCCACGTTGAATGTTCTACCTTTAATGTGCCTCATAAGTTGGTAAAAGAAGATAAGAATAACAGCTCCTGTGACTGAAAAACAATGTAGCTAAATAAACCACAGACTCAACAGGACCAGAGTGCCAAGGAGTCATTCTGAATTCACCAAGAATACAGCCAAGATGTGGCTGTTTTCCTGCCTTCCTCTAGGCAGACAGATCTGTTGGGAGTGCTGATGGTTGTGATGCATAGTGGTTTTTCCTTAGGTTGGATGGGAGTCCTATTCTTCTCCCATTGATGGTAGTGGCAGGCAGCCACCTTGCTTCTCTGCCATTGAAAATTGGGTGTATTCTGGAGTACAGAGTGTCTGGAGCAGGGAACTCTCTGCTGCTGTTATAGCTCCCATTTGGAGAGTTGCCGTGTCTCCTATTTTAGGAAGCTGCCTCTTTTTCTGGAAAACATGAAATTGCTTTTCTGCTCCTTCCCTTCAGTAACTTGGTGAAATGAATTCAAAATTCTATGGTAATTTAGACTGGGAGGGACCACAGGAGGCTTGTAGTCCAACCTCCTGTTTGGAGCAGGGTCAGCTGTGGGATCAGACCAATTCAGTATATGCAGATAATCAACTTTGTATATTCAGAACATACTGTCAGTGCAAGTTGGATTGATCTGGTGTTGTAAAGCATCTAACATCTTGGTTGTGTCAGTACTTGGTTGTGTGGATACTTAATCTTTTTATTTCTTTTTTTCCTGTCTCAACATGGCAAATATTTTTTGATGATAAATGTGTTTTTTCCCCCAATTTGCTGTAGCTGAAGCAATGTGTTAATTGGAAACAAAGTTTATTTTGGTCGTGTGATTGGCCATGTGACACTTGAAGAAAAGTCCTGCTTTCTTTCAAGCCTCACAGTGACTTAGAAAAGTATCCACTTCTTCCCCCAGTGCCTTTGACAGAGTCATGGTTGAATAATCATACATTTAGTGGTTACAAGATTTCTGATAGTGGTGATGCTTTCTCATGTGGTGAATACAGCTGTACAGTTGTATTTGGGCCAACAAACATTTGTGAAGATGAGCTTGCCTTAATTAAGCTTCTTGGAGTTTATTCACTAACATGCAAAATTAACTAAATGTGGGCAATTTGCTCTAGATTTCTTAAAAAAGAATTCGTGAGAGGTCGTTAATCAGGATGGTGCTCTCAACTGCTTCTAACTTTCTGTAATTTGATTTTAGGCAAAACCCCCCTTATTCAGTCTTAAAGCATTCTTTTCCTGTGTAAATATTTAACAAAAACTTCTTTGAGCAGCAGCAAAGCTGGGTGACCCTCTCTGCCTTCTTATTGGCTTCTTTTACTTGACAAGGGCTACACGTAGTCCAGCATCTAAAAATAGCAACTTGTGTACCAGGGCCACTGAGGGAGGCATGAAAAATGTATGCAACTGAGTACATGAGCAGTGGAGTCTATAGATACTTGTGTCTGTACAGTCAGGTCTTTTAAAAACTAAGAATATGGGGGTGATTCCCCAACTCTTGTTGACTAGTAAATTGGGATAATAGCAAGCTCTGTAACTCAGACCTTATCAATAATATTATTAAATTAATAAGAAGTGATGCTTACATAAAGAGGAAGAAGTGACTAGCTGGATTTTGTGCTTGTAAATGGTTTGAGTTAGATTCCATCTGTAAGATTATGCTTTCTGCAGTCCCTAGAAATGGTGTCTTATGAAACAGACCCTGATCCTTATAAACTTCTTGGGATATCCTTAATGAAATAAGTCAGATGGTAAATTATTTTAGTTACAATTTAAGAACTCCGTACAAAGGGCATTCGCTTTACTGCTGACCAGGTGCTAACTTGTTGATGACTTTGAGCAGCTTTCACAAGCAGTGTCGTTTTTCAGGCTCTTTAGCATCGAGTGAAATAGTTGTTACCTTAAAGCTTCTTAGTTTTCTGCAATCGAGTTTCAACCCCTGTTGCACAAACGAGTGCAGTCTGCTTTGCAGGTGTTTCTCAATTTGCAGTGATAGATAGTTGACAGACCATGTCACAATTCACTGTTGCAGATTTAAACAGCCACCCTGGAGCAATGCCTGGTGAGGGTGTAATTAGTAGGGAAAGGGAGGGGGAGGGCGGTTCAACCTCTCTTGAGTGTTGCTCTCCCTGCAGGATGTGAGAGGAGAGGCTCTGCCCAGCTCCCTGCTATCCCTGCACACGAGTGCTTGGCTGGTGTGTGCAGAGCTTTGGGGGGAGCTTTTGGTTATCTCTGCTTCTTTAGCTGAATCACTTATTGAGGGATTTATCGTCTTCAGCACTTCAGGTCCATGGTGAAGGCCTTCTGGCCTTCTTCTCAATTCTGGACAATACCCTTGTATGAAATAAAGCATGACACTTGTTAACCTGGAAAGTACTGTCAAGAATGTGTGAAAATATGCCAGCTTGCTTGTAAACTAACTTGTGATTGTGACAGCTCAAGTGAAACGTGCAGCCTGAACTCGGAGCATGTTTTGTTTTCTTGTATGGCTATTTGCAAAGTGCTTCTGAAGGGTTACTGCACTGAGGAGTGGCTCAGAGAACAGTCTGATTCAAGTGTTCTAATCCTGTCTGTACTTCCCAGGAGTACGGTGCTCCAGTGTGTATGGGTTTTTCTTTTCCTTTTTGCCATGTAATGTTTCCAAGTATCCGTCCTAAATTTTCTCTAGTGAAAAAATTAGCTGCCTTTAGTCATCAGTCCTACTCATAGCTTGTCATTTAGAAGACTTCTGTCAGTGTATCCCTCCAGCCTGTGCTTTGTTGGACTGAGCAAACGATGCTCTTCCAGAGCAGCCCAGAAGAAGTGGGATCTCTGACCCTGTTTCTCTGCACTCGGTAGCTCGCACTGTGTGGTGTTTGGGGGTGCTGTAAATCTTACAGAGACCCTGCAGCTCTTGGTGAGTCAGGGAGACTCTCTAGTATTTTTAACATAGGCTACTGCTATTAACATACCCCAAAATCAGTTCTCCTTCCTGGACAGTATAAAGGAATGAACCATACTCTGCTGCTTTCTACAATTTTTCTCTCTTTCTGGTGCTTCATTACTTCTTTCTGGTGTTTTCATTTGCACATGATGTTGCTGACTGTTTAAACCTCTGCTTAGTAGGATTGCTCAACACTTACTGCATTAAGTGGTCCTTCTTGCACTCTCTGGTCAGAAGAGTAGAGAGAGAGCAACTGCTCAGAGCCCAGCTGTCCAGAGTCCTGGTTCTGCTGTGTCCTCGCTGAGGGACTTCAGCCCTTCTCTTCTGGCTTGTGCCAGCACACCAAATGTGTATGTGTGAGCACGACCAGCCTCAGCATCAACCAAGCTCATAATCTACAGCTCTGCAGTTTGATTCAGAATATGAACAGACTTTGCCATGTTTAGCTGCAGGAGCAGAGAATGTATGTGGAGGAGGGTTAAATGCTGTAGTATGGTTTCTCCACCTGCTCCACCCCACCAGCTAATGGTGAGTGGAGGACAGATGTTTGTGTTAAGGTGAAAAGAATACCCATAAACAGCCTGAGAGAGAAATGCTTGACAATTTATTAACTTGGGGATGTATAGCTGTGTTATTTTAAGCTAGCTCATTCTCCCAATCTTCTGTGTGTTTTAAAGTAGGAATACTTGTAATGGAAACTGGTTACTTAAAACTAGAGAATTTGTACAAGGATATAATCTAGAGTAATATCTTGCTCCAGTTTCTTTGTTTTGCTCTTTTGGCCAGTGTACTTCCCTCCCTCTGGGAATTACCTATGAGGTGCCCTGGTGACAGCAAGGAAAGGCATTGTATGGAAGTGGTGAGCACACAAGTGTCTTCAGTGAGGAAGTCCCAGCTGGAATTATGCTGGGTGTTAGTTCCAGCTGGGTAAATGCACTCCTGTGTAAGGAACAAGTAAGCTGGCAGGAGGCCCTGAGGCCCTGAGGGCAGAGATGAGTGTCCTTTGGGAAAACTGCAGCAGTTCTCCACCTAGGAATTGTTTTTTGGTAGGTGGGTGAAACACGTTGTTCTTGGTCTTATGAATATATTAATTCCTAATCCATAGGGTGAGGATGATCATCTCTGCTATGGAAGGGATAACAGTAAGAAAGTATCTTTCCTGAATATTCTAACAGAAATGCCAAATGTGATTCTTTAGGCGTGTTTATGAGCACATGTGGGATTAACACTGTAACTAGTAGCTAAAGCATCCATGTGTTGGGCTTGCATGGTTTAATCACTTACCTAAGTTGCTGCATCTAGCTTCAGATGACTTCTGGGGCTCGCTTACTGATAAGTTTTAGGAAACCTGGCTTCTTAGAGAAAAGCAGAAGATTTTTCAGATTGAGTACATTAATATCTAAAAATGCTAGAATTAGGGCAATTCAGGTTCCTTCCCCTGTAGTACATTTAATTGCACAAAAGAATTCTACTTTAAATTTGCTGGGTTTTGACTCCTGATTTAACCTTAAAATAATATATTGTTTTTCAAATCTATGCAAGTTCCCAGATTCCTGGAATTAGTCTAGAGCAGTGCACCATCACCCACTGGGTGAGTCATTAGCAAGTGCTGAAATCCTGTTCCACAATATAAGCGTCTCCAGCTAACATGGGAAGAGAGCTATATACAAAATTTCCTACTGAGCTTCTAATTCACTCCATTGCCCTCAGCAGCAGATGGTGACACCTAAAAGCCTGGGGTTTAGTTGTAGGTTTTGAAAGAAACCTCTTGTTAAGCAATTCTTAAAACTGGAGTTGAGATGTCCAGAAGCCGAGCCTCGGGGAAAATAGTGCCTATCCCATTGTTTCTTGCACTTTTTTTCCTATTTTTTTTATCCTTCCTGCTTCTTTCTCTCCTGAGGGTTCTCTTGTGTTTCTCTCATGATTCAGTTGCTTGTCAATTGTGGGAGACAGCTGGGTGGCTCAGGTTCAGGCATGGTCTGTATATGTGCAGAACTTACTGGTTGACGGTACAGGTTTGGTTGTGGTTGCACGTTTTGGTGTTTTTTTTGTTTTTCACACCTCCCTTCTATTTGCTCCTCTTAAGCAATTGTGAGCCACATGTTCTAAAGGTGTATTCCTTCAGTCATGCCAGAGGGACAGCTGTGTCTCCATTTCTTGAGGAGCTCTATATTTACTGGACAAGGAAGAGCAGACTTGAGGAGCTCAGCTCTCGGGTTGTTAATCACCACAATTTTCCCAAAGGATTTTTGTGTATATCAGTCTACCACAGAAGCAGAAAGGGAGAAAAGGTGTAGTGAGAGAAGGGGAATGGGAAGTGATAAGCTCAATGGGACAAAGGTTTTTGTTGTTGAGGGGAAGAAATTGTTGTGCAGAGACTAAAGAATCTGGTCTCCTTACAAGGTATCTAGTACCTGCTTTTAGATGGAGAGGTTTGCAGATGTGTGGGAGGATGCATATAGGTACCGAAAGTAGAAGGCAGAGAACTATCTCTAATTGTGCAGCTGCTGTTACCCAACCAACACTTTCTTATGCTTGCATGCTGCTCTTCTCCATACTCTACTTCACCACTGGATCCTTGTTCCAACAAGTCCCACTTCCACATTCCTCATCTGTGACTGGCTGATCTGTTTCTCCAAAACTCTTCCATTGTTCTGAAGTCTCTGGAAGACGGACGTGTTTCCCATAGGCTTCTGCCCCTTTGCTCCCTTCCTTTCTTATCCTGCCAGCAAAGATGCTTAATCTATAAACTTGTTATTCTCTATTATTTTGTGTAAATATTTTTTTCTTGAAAGAGGCGTATATGCCCAGTATTCCTGCTGTCTCAATTCCATCTGCCAAAGAGCTCTTCACCCCCACAGCATGGATTCAGCATGGCTCCCAAGTCAGATCTCTAACAGGAGAGAGAAGCAGCAAGGATAGGGCAGTGAAGGGTCACTGCTCTGCTGGAAGAAGCTGCTGCCCTGTCAGTAGTTGAACAAGGGATTAGAGTTAGGATGTCTTGCAGTTTGTTCCTGCCCTCAGTTGTCCTACGTGTCCAACCCAGCATTTGTGTCGCATGGCAGAAAGGGATGTGTACTCCTGTCAACTTGCAGGTGTGCTTAAAGGCAAGTTACCTGTCCTGATACAAACTCATTACCTCAGTCTTTTTGTCCTGGTAGACCCAGATCTATGGCAAAACTTTTGGGGCTCCGCAACTTGGTGTTGGTTCCTAGATTTTGATCTAGAATACTCCATGTGGTGGACTGGTTCTTCACCTTGGGTGTTCACTCTAACCTCTCACATGGTGTCAGTTTATAAATGAGATGCCTTCAGTCCCAAGAGTGGGTGTGTGTTTTTACATCATGGCTTTCTGATGTAAAAGTTTGGTGCAGAGAGACAGAGAAGGTAGATGGAGAGCTCTCGTCTTGCTTTTTTCCTCTTCATGATAGCTGTGATATTGGTCTGGTTAAGGAGTGTGCCCTGCAGAAAATAAGTCACTTGGGGCTATTTATGCTCCATAGACTGCTTTGGTCCTATGAATTCCAGTGCTGGTGCAACAGAAGGGGAACTTGGCAGTGTTACGGAACTGTATGTTGAAGATACAGTTGAGCCCAGTGTTCAGCTTGAGTTGCTCCAAGACCAGGCTGCTGCCAAAAGAATTGCGGCTGCTCTGGTTGCTGGCTGGGAGCTCTGGCTGCTTCCCTTACGTTGCCTTGCTCAATGTGGTGGTGGTGGTGTTGGTGAGGTCTGCTTATGTGGCTGACCTCTAACTCTGCAAGGAAGACCCAACCGAGGAAGAAGCTGCTGGGGTCAGCTCCTGAGCTGCCTGAAAAGCGATTGGCAAACAGATGCTGAGGAAGCAGGTAGACATAGGTGGTTGGGTGACATCCTGCAGCTAAGCTGGCTGAAACTGAGCCTAAAACTGCAGGAGGAGCCTGTTGTCAGTTCTGTTGCTTGGCCCCATCTTGATGGGCTGTTCCAAAGTCTTGTTTTGCTTGGTTCTTTGTGGGTCGAGATGGGTGGCATGTACCTCTCGTGTGTTTGAGAGGATTGTTTATGAGTGCAGAGTATGATTTTGGAAGACCCTGCTAACAGGTTTTAACTAGCTCCTTTCCTTTTCAAAGACTGGGATAATGGTGGTGTATTGCTTTGATAGCTGGGGTATTAATTTGAAGAAATAAACCTCTTTGTCATTCCTTCTACAGTAGTTTATAGTATTCTGTTCTTCCTGTGACCTTGTCCTTGGGGACAGACTGGTTGTGCTTGGCTGTATTTCAGACTCTAACTCTGGTAACCAAATTCTTGATGCTTCACAGTGTTTGAAAATGGTGGGGTGGGAATCTGTTAATCTGAAAGTCTTTGTAAGCCAAGAAATTTTACTAAAATGAAAGAGGTGGGTTTTCAACCTGCCAGCTATGCAGAATTTTGGTAGCATCTCATCC
Source organism: Aphelocoma coerulescens (assembly GCF_041296385.1). Lineage (NCBI taxonomy): Eukaryota > Metazoa > Chordata > Aves > Passeriformes > Corvidae > Aphelocoma > Aphelocoma coerulescens. Next base: position 25,909,210 of record NC_091019.1, read on the forward strand.
CAGCTGGATTTGCCACTTAGTTGCTGTTGCTGGTTGTGGAATCAAAGTGTAGAATTTCCAATGTAAAACATTGCCTTGGCAACATTTGAAAATAATGCATTTGTTCAGAAAAATGTTAGTGTGACGTTCCAGCATAGACTAGCTTGTTTCAGTCACTGTTAGTAAGCTTTGGATTGAAACTGTGTTTCTTGTGCACTAACCTAGAATTTGTCTCCTCAAACTGACTTTCAGCACAAATTCTCTACAAAGTGAGGAAGCAGATTTGAGTAACAATAGATCTTTTCTCATAAATGCGTATTGTTTTAAAATAGCCTGTACTGTAGAAGTTGGTTTGTATTTTCATTTTAAAGCCTTACTTTGTGGGAAATTAGTACTATGGGATGCATGCAAGTAAGGGATGCTGATCAAAACTTTTAATGCCCAGTGTGGTACTATATGCACATATTCTTACCAGTTGTGGATTTTCTGCAGTCTGAAGTTTGCCCTTATTCCTAAATCCTGGAGCAGTGGTCATGTTCTTAACAAGCTTTTTTTTTTTTTTTTTCTTTTCCCTCCTCTTCCTTAAGGTGTCTTAGTTCCTTTGATGCAAGCTTCTTCCTCTAGCCACAATGGCAATTTTCAGCAGGAATGGTGCACCTAAATTCAGTGCTGTGACAGTTTGCATGTGCAATGGCCTGCTTGGCCTCTAACCAGACTATGCTGTGCCCCAGCTGGCCTGTGTTTGTCCTGTGAGTGTGTCCTGGTGCTTGTGGGACAGCAGTGTTTTGGTGAGGTGGCACTGGCTGTCTGAACATGTTGTAAGAAAGGTTTACAGGACCTGAAGGAGAGCAGCAGAGATGCTGGCACAGGCCCCATTGGCGGGGGGGAGCTTTGTGCAATTTTTACGGGTCTTTTGGGAGAGAGGCTAGATGGACTTGTGGATAATAAAGCTGTTTTGTCAGTCTGGTTCTCATCAGTGGACTAAAGGTACCAAGATCAGTCTATACAGATGTGGTAAGAGCAACCTCCATTGCTCTCCCTAGTGTCTGACTTCTAAAGGAGGGTCTTCTCTTGGACCAGAGACAGAAGTTCAATAGTTGTCCCCCAGTCCCACTCAGAGAGGAGTTGGGGAAGCACTAGTGAAAATCTTTTCTGCTGTAGAACCTATAAAGTTTTCTAAATCAAAGAGTCCTTGAGAAGCTGGGATAGGAGGGCTGCAAGAATGGGGTGTCAAAAAAGGAAGGAAAGCAGCAAGTAGAAGAGAGACGGGGCAGGAGGTACCTGAAGTCAATCAGGGAGCCAGAGCTGTGCAACCTAGTGTGCATGCTGCTTTCCAGAGCATCCTGGCAATTGGTGCAGGCTGTTTTCCCTTTATAGCATTGCATCTGTGGATAGGGGATGTTGCTGAAAATTCCTCTGAGCTACTTTTTTTCTGAGCCATGGGTGCTGGTCTGCTTGCTTGGGACAAGCTGAAGAATCCTGTCACCATTTGCTTGAGTGGACTCTGTAAATGAAAAAGGGCATTGGAGAGATTGCAGTGAAGACCTTGGAAGGAGGTTGTGGTGGATCTTGACAGGGGAATGCTGCATTCTTGGTATAATTCTGCATAGAAGTTTCCACCTTGTCAGGGACAAGGTGAATAGTTATGTGTCTGTGCCAGTGTTCCCTGATGGAGCCGGGGCTCAGTGGGACCTGAAATCCATGTGTGGTGCGGGCTGGCCGGCCCGGAGTCCTTCTCTCTGCCGGGCGTGTGTGTCCTGCTGCCTTGTGGTTGGGGCAGGAGTACGCAGGGCATCTGGCCACGAGCTGAGGGCGAGTCCTCTGCTGTGGGTGGATCCTGTGTGAAGGCCGGCTGCGGAGACGCGTGGGGCAGGTGGCAACGAGGGATGCGGGGAATGCCCTCGGCTGAGCCTCAGCTCAGCTTGGCCCGGGCTGGGCGCGCTGGTGGCTCCGCGCTGGTCCTGTTGCAAGCCTGGCGCTCGGGCAATGCCGGCTGCCGGCCGGGAGCGGGGATCCTGCGCTCCGAGATCGTGCATGCTTAGTGTAAGGGCGCCGATCGCCCCGTGCGCCGGTGACTCGGGCGTGCTGGGATCAGTGTCCGGGAACAGGGCGTACTCCTGGCACGCCGGGCCGGGCCTCACGCGTGGGCACGGGGCAGCGGCCGCAGGGCGCCGGCGCCCCCGGGCCGTCCGTCCGTCCGTCCGTCCGTCTGTCTGTCCGCCCCCGCCCGCCCGCCGCGGCGCAGCAGCGCCCCCTGCCGGCCCGCACGGCGCGCCGGAGGTGCTGGCGCCCGGGGCCGCCCCGCCGCCCTCCCGGCGGCACCGACCCCGCTCCCCGCTGCCTCCGGTGCGCGGCGGGGGAAGCCCGCCCCGCTCCCGGGGCATCCGCTGGCCGCGGGGGAAGGCCGCCCCCGCCAAGGGTTAATGCCGCCTCACCTCAGCCGCCCCGGCCGCGGCGGGAGGGGGCGGAGGAGGAGGAGTGGTGCCGTCACTGCGGCGGCTCCCGCGCCGTTACCTAACCGGTGACATAACGCGCTCCCTCCGCTCCGCTTAAGAAGCGCCTGGGGCCATCACGGGGGCCGGCTCGCAGACCCTGCGCCGGGCGGTGGTGGGGGCCAGGCAGTGTGAGCCCTGCCGGGAGCGCATGGCTTCCTCCGCCCACATTCCCGCTCTTCCCGGGGCGCCCCGGCTTCCCGCCCCGAGAGGCGGCGGGCTACCCCGTCCGTGAGCCGGGCGGCGGCGGGGGAGCGCTTCCCGTGTCCTCCTCCTGAAGTTTCCCGGGCGGGCAGGGGATCTGCGGGGCCGCCGTTCACGGCCGCTCCCTGGGAGCCGCCATCCCGGGGGGCCGGGGGTGCGCGGCCTCGTCGCGTGAGAGGGATGCTGCCAGGGACACTGGCTAGTCCACGTGCGGCCGGGGGGGCCGGGGCAGCCTGCGCCAGCCCATGCAGTGCCCGCAGGCGCTTCCTCTGCCTCCCTGCTCTGCCAGGGAGAAGAAAGTGCATCGAATCAATCGTAGCTGAAACATTTAAGGAGGCGTGATGGGAGCTTCGTTTCCATGGGAAAATCTGGGGAGTTTTCCACCGGGGGAAATACTGCAAGTTTTCAAGGGCTTGGAGTGAAATATAGAAAGCATCGGTGGGCGTTTCTTTATTTAGTAACGGGAAGGCAAAGGCAGTGTTGCCCAAGTTCTTCCTTAAATCTTTAAGGCAAACACCTATTGCAAAACAGTGCCGATACGAATAAAACAGTCAAGGATTTCTAGAGCGCTTTAACGTAAGAGTCTCCCTAATGCTTGATGGTAATTTATCGAGGGCATTTCTCATGAGGCAACTGTTGCCTTCTAAGTTGATTAACTTGGGCATATTAACATTATTCATCTTCTCTCCCCCCCCCCCCCGATGGATAGAAATACTTAATTGAAGCGAATGTAATTAAGAGCGTGGGACGGAAGGGACTTCTGTGGAGCAATAATTACCAAATACGCTCATTTTAGCTGGAGCTGTATATATATTTTAGGGTGAAAAAATACAGAGTGGTGTTCAGATTTGCTCGGTTTCCAGCAGCGCACGGTCGCCGTTCAGCGCTGCGCGACCCCCTTTTTATGAATGGTGGGCTGTGCTCGATTGAGCAGCCGGGCGCACTCGCCGCTGCCGCGCCGGCCGCGGGCAGAGGGCGCTGCTGAGAGCGCTCAGTGCGGACACCGGCGCGTCCTGCTCGGGAAGGTGCGGCTCGGGCTGGGCTCCTCCGCGGCTGCGGTGCCCCAAAGCGACATGATCGGGTCACTTCCAGATTCAGCTAAATTCCCCTTCTGTGTCTCCTTCCAGTGCAAAGGCTAGAATGCAAGACGTGGGCTCGAGAAACAACATACTGCGGAGTACCTCACACTTGTTGTAGGCAGGGTATCTTTTGAAGATAAGTTTAATGGCTTTTCAACAACTTTAATTTCTGGGGGTTGTTGTTTGTATGAACCACCTATTTGAGTAGATTGTTTCTCATCATAATTAGGTAACTTTCAAAGATAGCAGAAATTTAAATTCTTCTAGTGCTACTTCTCTATATTTTTAAGGCTTGCCTTTATAGGATCTTGACAGCTGAATAAAGGCTTGCCAGCTATGGCATCTCTTATCTGTGCTTGTCTTCGCATCTTTTTAACAGAACATTATCTACTAAATATATCCCTGAAGCCATCTTTGCCTCTAACAAGCCATGAATAACTAATTCCAGTACATCTGAGAGGGCTCCACTTTTTAACATAAATAAAGGTGTTATTTAATGTTAGGGATTATAAAAGGTTTAGAGCCATTCCTAGCATAGCATAAACATGCTTACAAGCTTCTTGTAGATCTTGGTGTACGTGCAGTTCATGGTTGAACCTGCGAAAGGGACACCCTGAGGGGTGTTTTCCTCTCTCCCCAGAAGAACTACTTTAGCTATTGGTTCGAATAAGATTGCACACATTCTGCATTCCAAAGTAGCAAGGGAGAAGGAAGGAAGGGTCAAATTGAATGTTGGTTTGTGTCTTGGATAGCAACAGGCAGCTTAAAGGGTCAGTCCACCTTTTTTTGTCCTTGGGAACTGATGATTTGGGTGACTTGAAATTTTGGATGTTTCCAGTCATGAGAACAGAAGCATAATGTTTTACTAGAAGATCCAATACTGTCTCTCTAAACAGGATGATGTTGGTTCTTGCTTAATGTGAACTACTTTGCTAATTAGCTCAGGTGGCTTCTTATTCTAAACCCTTCCATTTTGTTATCCATTTTAAGTGCTGGAGACTTTCACCTCTGGTGGTCACATTAGTTTCAGTCTGCATTTACCCTAGACAAGCTGACCACAGATGTAATAAGGATTGTGAATGTCCTGCACTCCCACAGTTCTGCAGCCTCGAGTGAGGAGCAGTGGGCTGGGTGACATGGCAGCAGCTCTTTCAGCCTCTTATGACACTAATGTTTCTCACTTCTGTGTCTAACATGACACATATTATGTGGCTTCTGTGCTCTTACTTAGTCTCAGTAAAACTGTGAGGAACTGGCTATGGAAACTGGTCTGTTCTTCTGGCTTGTCATTGCTCCTGCCCTGCAGGAGTGAAGCTGATGTACATTTGTGCACTTGTTTCCTGCTGTATATACATTGAAGAGCCTGAACTTGCATTCTGCAGCTGTTATCCTCTTGATACCTTCACAAGGCCTTGTAAAATTCCAGTGTGATGCTTCCCATCCTCCTGTTTAGGGGCATCAGATATGGAAGTCTCTGTGCTTCAGCTATCTTACTCTTGAGCAGGTTACACATTTGGGCATGAGTTTTGTTGCCACTTCAGTTGTTCTGCAGAATCCTTATTTTCGTACCTCTGTGTCCCTAGAGTTAATGCTACCTTCTCAGTGTACAGCTTGTTTTAATGTTGCTTCTAGCCAAAATGAATAAAATATCACTGGGTGTCTTTCTGCTCAACTTCTGTTCTACTTCTGAGCAGTCAGGATCTCGAAGGGAGAATGAAATCTCTCCAAGTCTCACCTCTTTGCAGTTGGATTCCTTTTTCCCAGATAGCCTGGAGATCTTATGAATTCTGCTGACATTGGCTTCCCCAATGCCTGTGTTGGAGGAAGTGAATACATTGTATGTGTGGTGGCGAGGCAGACCTTTACTGCTTCAAACAAGAAGTTTTGTCAAGCCTCCCTGCTTCTGTCTTTCTTGGATGCTATGTGGCATGATGAGAACTCACGAAGAGGGAAAGATCTTGGGAAATACCCTTACACAAAGCAAATGCTTTTGCTGTGCCCAGAGCTGTCTTAATACCTGCTCTCCCACATCTGTTAGTGCACTGTAGGAGCTGAGGTGTAAAACTTGGGAACATGATACACATATAGGAATTTCTCCTGAGCCCCAAGTGCTGGCCATGACTGATAAATGGGTGGTCTGAAATAGGAGGTAAGAGGTCTTACATGTCCCCTGCCTGTGTTAATAACCAAAGGACTCAAACTCTGCAGGGCAGCAGGTCGGGCTCATGGATTTATATAACACACACCATGACCACCCATTCAAAACATAAAGGCTTTTTTAGAGCTGTTGCATGGTGTCCCCTCCCATGGGTCAAGGTAAGAAGTTAAACAAAAGTAGTTTCTTGGGTAGTTCTGATTTTTGTATTAACTCTGGGGTTTTTGGGAGGGGGCAGGTGGAATTAGAATTTAAAAGGGGTCAGTGCAAAACTTACCAGTAAGCTTGACTGTTACATGGAGGTCTACATGACTACTGCAGAACATAAAGGATCCACAGATCCAAAGGGTTGGAAATTCCCTATCCTGTTTTAAAAACAATTTTTAAAAAGCCCTAGCATTTCAGGAACTCTTCTTGTTTTTTAGAATTTTTAGCTGTTGAAACAGTCACTTAGCAGAAATGTGTCTTAACAGTTGTCTGTTAGACACAAGAACTTCTAAAAAGATCTCCAAGAATGGAAACAGCCTGGGGAAGGATTAGATGTATTAGCTTTGTGGGCTTTTCAAAGTCTTCACAAAAATTCAGCAAGGACACCAAGCTGCTTCGTATTTCAATAGAAAACCAAGAGGTCAGAAAATCTCTATACAGTGTTGTGTAACTTCCTTGTCATATACAGTGCAGGGCAGGTGTGTTTGCTGATGGATGTATAGATACAGATTTTCTCTTCACATGTAAAATCTGTCTCTTTCTTGGAAGATTAAACTTAAAAAGGAGTGACCTGTGTGGGTAGTAGGCTGGTGCAGAGAATGGGAAGGTGACAGTGCAGGGATATTAGGTATCTTGAAGTGCATTTTAGTATGGCTTGGGCTCTTAAATTAAAGGTTCTGGGAGAGCCCTTGCAGCTATTGCATCACTTGCTAAAAATAGCATCTATACTGCATAAGGCAGCCTGTCTGCAGTGTGGATAGTCTTGAGAAATTAGTGTTGAATGATGTTCAGTCATTTTTACTTCTCAGCTAAGCACGTTTTTAATCTAAACTGTGATACAGAATGAAGCAAAAGGTTTTATTTTCTGTCTCTGGGGGTGGGGTGAGTTTCAAAATAGCAATGTCCACAGTTCTGTCTGCAGTATGATTCTAAAAATACATTTTAAAGCTTACTGGAATTACAGTTTAAAAGCACTGATAAATATGTTCTTATATTGTAATTGTCAGGGGAAGGGAAGAAAAAAAATTGCTTTGTGCAGCATGAGGTATTCTGCTCTTCTCATCAATCACTTAAAATTTAGCAGGGTTTTTTTTAATGGCAGTTACACAATGAAAGTGAAGTATAATGCTAATCTGAATTCTTACTAAAAAAACACCCCACAAACGCCAAATCCATTCTCTTGAAAATAGAATATATGTTCTACAGTGCTTTTTTTCCTTTTCTTATTTTGAAATCTTAGTCAAGATACACCAGGAAAGGAGTGTGTTTGTATTCCAGTGGTGTTGCTGAACCAGACAGGTCTGCAGCACAGCATTTTATTTTTAGACTCTAGGTTGCCATTTTTATCCTGTAAAAAATATTCATCAGCGTCTGGGTGACAGGCCATCAATTTTTTTAAATGTGTCAGACCACGTTTTTCCACCTCTCTCTATTTCTTCTTTTATGTCCTGCTGTATACATTTCTTTTTTGGGGGAAAAGGAGAGGGGGGAACGAGGGTACGGATTTTAATTCATGCATTAGATTTTTCAATTCACAGATCTTTAGCGTCACACGGTTCATTCATCTTCTGTGCTCAGCTGCTTACGCAGCTTTGCTTATTGTCTGCAGAGGGTGAACTGCTCTGGTGCAGGCAGCAAAGGCATGGGATGGGCAAAATCAGCCTCCTGCTGGACTGGTCACCTCAGCTGCCCTCTCTGCTTGCCCCAAAATACCCCCGTGTGGCAGTGCTGTGGAGAAATAGTTTCATGTATGGTTTTGGGGTGCTGATCAGGTATAAAATGACTTCCTGGAGAAACTATTCAAGGTCTCTCTGCAATAAATGTGTATAGGCCAGCTGACTTCTAACAACAGAAGATAGGCGATCTCTTCTGATCTGGGATATTGGGAATTGTTAGTGCATGGCAGGAGGGGCTCAAAGCCACACAGTTTTTGGATGGTGAGGCAGTAACTCACTGAGTGTGAATCTACAGCACAAATTCCATGGCAGGAGTGCCACACTGCAGTTGCTTTCTAGGGTGCTGGACTTCAGAACCTTCATAGTCCACAGCAGCTGTCTTGTTTAAAACATGAGAAACCTTGTTAGAAAACTTGAGGCTTTCTTAAAGAATTGCTCTTTGTGTCCTTGAAGAGCCTAGGTTGGCAAGGAACTGTTGTCATCGGAGCAATTGATACCGCTGATGGCCCCTCCCTTTTTTCCCTGAACCCAAACGTTGGAATTGCTGTGAAGCAGTGACAGGAGCTCGATTTTGAGTGGCTCTTCACTGCTTTTGGTGGTGTTGGAGAAGGGTTGTTGCTTGTGGGAGGTGGAAGCCAGGAACAACTTGCTGCTGGAGCCAAGTTAACTGTTGACCCAAGGGGACCTCACCTGTGAGGGTGATGGGTTTCACAATGGTCTGGCTGTTTACTAAGATTTTACCTGAATCATGTGATCTAAAATGCTAGAAGGGAGCTGGGAGAAACAAGAGAAAAGGGTGTGTATATGACTAGTAGCTGAAGGTCTAAGTCAACTCTGTCTTGGTAAGTTTTATTTGTAATTTTAAAAGCTTTTTAAGTCTTTGGGGCACTGGTACCCAAGATGGCTTGTTGGGGGAGGGCCAAGCTTAAGTGTTATGATAAGTAATAGTAGGTATTCCCAAATGTAAGAGCAATAAAATTTTTAGGATTGTTGGTTACTTACACTTGTGGAGTTAGAAGTGGAGATTTAGTATGCTTAAACTATATATCCACACATGCTAAAGCTGCTTTAAGGGGGAGAAAATGGATTGGATTTTAATCATATTTGGAGAGACACTGTAGGTTGAGACCTTCCTAAAGAAGGTTCCCTGGTACAATTGTACACATTTATGTCTGGGAAGATAATATACTGAGCTTGTGGTATGACTTGTAACCTCCTTAAATGTGTGTAATGAAAAAGTTGCTTATCAAAGATAGACTTTATCAGTCATATCAAAAATACAGTTTATCAGTCATATTTCTGCTGCATGAGATAATATAGCATTATGCCTTTCTTGGGGTTAAAACTCGTTTTTGCTTGTGCACAGCTAAGTGGCTGTCCTGATTTGTATCATCCCTTCCTAAATATGGAACATTTTAATTTTTGCATATCAGAATGTGGAAACCCGAAGGAAATGGCTTTGTGGAAGAAGGCAAAGTGGTAGGTGGTATTCACAAAGAAATGAAGTAGCCCATGTGTTTGATTTCCTTCATCTATTTTGACTATGATGGGTTTGAAACCACATTGTAAATAATTGGTTAAGGATTGGAGACTGGACCTAAAATGTCATAAAGGGTAACGATACCTGGGTTGAAGGAGTGTTACAGGAAGAAGAGGTGAGGCAGCAGCTCTCTGCTTTCCTTCTCAGGGTCTGTGCTGCAAGCAAGTTTATTGGTTGTGATGCTTTGAAATGGCTAGCTGAAAACAGAGGCTAGACAAGATTAAGAGCATCAAAATGGGTATTTATTGAAGGGCCTTCAAAGGTATACTTTGGGAGTCAAAAAGCCTCCAGGGGACTCCACCCAAGACAGACGTCACGGGTTTTTCACACTTTTATAAGTTTGGTCCATTTGCATATCAGGGTTAATTCTCCAATTACAATTTCAGGCAATGAAGTAATTACCCCAAGTTTGCCCCCCCCCCCGCCCCCCTTAGAGGCTTTAGTTTACCTATTTCAGTGTCTGAGACAGCAAGGTGTCCTTGAAGTGCAAACCTAGAGAGGGTTTGTTATGTCTAACCAGAATGAGAGAACAGTAGCTAACGGGCTATATGAAGTTTCAGAGTTACACACTAAGCAGTACAGGATCTGAAAAATATAAAAGTTAAAACCTAAGGCATCAGTTGAGTGCAAGGCTGGATGAATGTATGACTCCTAGGTGTTCCCTAGCTTTTCTTGAGTCCAGAAGGCTCCATATGGAGGCACCCAGTGGTTCTGTGTGAGCTACTTGGGTCTGGATGGCCTTGTAAGCTGAAAGCTGGCAGGCTGTGCTGCGTGAGAATATATTCTTGGGAGTCTCCATAGGTCCCTTTCTTCTCTTGAGATCCCTACCTCTCTTTCCTAAAAAGTGGTGTATCTCGGGCACAGTGATCCTTGTTGCAAACTTAGATGCTGAAAATGTTTGTTTTCTTTGGCACAAGGCAGAATGCTGATAAGAATGGTGAAGGAATGTCTAAGCAGTTCTGTGGCTTGGGATTCACTGGAGCTGGAAGTTAACAACAACAACAACAAAAATCAGTCTCTACAGTGTCAGCTTTCTTAGTCTTTCAGTGCTTCCCAGTTTGTCTATTTTTGGTATATTGTTGATGCAGTGAAATGCTACTCTGTAACTTGCATTTGAAACTAAGATTTTAATTCTGGGAGTAGGGAAGGAACATGGTTTTTCTAATACATGGAATATAGCTAGGTAATTTTGGTATTTGAAATGTGCTTAATTTTTAAAATTAAATTTGCCATCTGCAAACCTGTAGTCCAAATGGATTCTCATAGAGACTCCCATCAAAGGGTTTCCTAAATAGCTAATCTTATAAATCTTTTTACATTTGTTAGATTTACCTGTTTAATGTATAAAATTACTTGAAAATCCACAACATCAGTTTAAAGGACAGAAAGATAGGTGACGTGACCAGTGTCATTGTCTGCCATAATCGAGGTAGTGGAGAAAGCACCAAATCCCAAACTAGCAGGTGAGTTTCAAAAAGAACAGAAGGAGGTGATACTGTCCCATGCAGGGTGTAGTTCAGCTGGATGGCTTCTTGTTACAGTCTGTATTACATGCTAAAGGTTTACATGGATTAAAAAAAAAGTTACTCTAAAATACCTTAATAGCTTTGTCTCCTGTGAATTTGTCCAAAATCACCAGCTGTAGCCCACTAAATTGCAGAGCTGCAAGCTGGAGACAGGAAGAGCATCCTGAAGAGGTATTTCAATACTTGGCTTGTCAAAATCTCTTAGTACCTCTTGCTGACCTCTACCAGAGACCAAGTCTTGGGCTGACTGGATCTCTGTTCTGAGCTGGAGGATCTATTCTTGTGATAAAATGGTTATAGTGTGAGAGAGCTTGTCTACACTGTGTTGGTTTTTTCCCCTCCACTTCCAGTACAAATTGTTGGATGCGTGCAAAGGAATAGGTGAATGATAACATGGGTTTTTTTTTTTTCCTAATGACCTGATGCATTGGATGTGCCATGCTCATACAGAATGATGCATTATGCTTGAAATAAACCCAAACCTTCATTTAAAAATTTCTTCAAGACTGTGTTTTGTATAACTCTAAATAGTTCAGGTTGTAGTCGTGAAGCTGTGAAAGGTCAAACAGTGTTTCAAAGGTGCAGAAAAAAGGTTGTATTTAGCACTGCACCAATTTTGTGCCCACGGTCTGATCTTTAAAAAGCCATTACAAGGTGCTGTTGGTTCTTTTTGTGCCCCAAATGGAGACTGGTGTCCTCACTGTGAATAGGAAGGTGCTTGAGTAAGATGATTTGAGTTACTGCCAGCAGGATAAGGGATTCAAGAGGGAACCCCTTCCCAGTTCTGATGCCTCATGGAACCAGAGTCTCTGTTCTGTTAGGACCATGGTGCATTTGATTCTCATATTGTTTTTGTTTCTTATCTCTAGCTTCAACTAGCCTCTTTCTCATGAAGAGATGAACAGCCAGCCTCTGGAAGTCAAATTGTGTAGTGAGATTGTGGGGGAGGAAGGGTAATTTCCCTGATGGCCTCTGACAACCTGAGGAAGTGTAGAACCATGCAGTTGACAGAATGTATTGAAAGCAATAAACAAATTACAGTCAGGCTTATTTTGTTTCCCATTTTCTTTCTGATCCGTTAAATGGATAGTAAGGAACAGATTCTTGTTGCAAGTTTGTGGCTCTGTGTCCGGGGTTAGCTCTGGCTTGAACTGCATCTCAGAGCTCCTCCAGCAGGTCAGGTTCCTTACCCTTATTTTGCTCTTCAGAGTCAGAAATGGGTTTTTTTTTCCTCCCTTGAGATATAGTGATTTCCAGTTGGTCACAAACAGCCAGCTTATATTGTCTTCCCAATGTTAGCCTAAACTTTTCCTTTTCTGGTGATTACTCTATGGGAGCTTATGAAGAGTGAATAAAACTCTTTTAAACTAACCTCCCAGAACAGCTAACTCTTAATCATCTTAGTAGCTCTCTTTTTTTTTTACTCTTTTTTGTGGTTGTTCCCATTTAAATTACTTAATGTATTATTGTTTCCTATTATTATGGGAAGCGCCTCAGTGGTTATATAAGTTGTCTTTACAGCTGCATCAGAAGGACAATTTACAGACAATTTTACATGCAGACACTGCACCCCAGATACCTTTTTTTCCATTCTTTTCAATGGTCACCTCACCTCTAAACAAAGTTAGTCTCAAATGCATATCTTGACATTTGGTATCTCCATGTCACTGTGTAATATCTGGCAATATTATGTTTTATTCCTGTGGTCTGTAGACCCGTGTAATTCTTTGTATTGTGACATTGTGATCCTTTTCAGGACCTAGGTTTTCTGTGAAGTTCATAAAGCATTTCCTTCTTTGTGTGGTGGTCACTAGTAACAGTGTTGAACAGGATTTGTAGTGAGATAAGTCCCTGAGGGGTGTAACTAGTCATTTGTTTTTGTCCTGATCAAGTTCTGGTTTTAGTCTGAACCATTGTAGCTGCCTCCCCAGGCAGCCCCTGATGATATTCTAAGATTCTTATGTTTCATCATATAAAATTATTTTCTTTTGCCTCGTCGGTCTGGAACATTATTCTTGTCTAAACTGATCATACCTTTTAGAAGTTTGACCCAGTTCATCTTTTGATTAAAAATGGATCTAGTGCTGCATTTTACACCAGTCTCCACTTTTTCTATGCTCACAATTATTCTGACACCTTGCATAGCTTTCACTTGAAATGAAAATGCCCATAGCTTGCCAAGATCACTTGTTATCCTCTTCTGGTTGCAAGTGTTGGTTCTTTGTAGCTACACTGCTAACTGGAATTTATTTTTCTGCCAGCTACAAATACTTAGTGAAAGAGGAAAAAAAAATCTCAAATTTCTTTTAGTGACTTCTGATGTAGATGATTCTTTCAGCATTGCAGGCTCTAAACCCAGAGGCCCTTCTTCTGGCTGCTTAGTTCCTTCTCAGAAAAGTGACTTATCTATGCTTGTTTCCAGTGGCAAACACACTGAAAGCCTTCAGATGGTGCCAGTCCTGAGCTATCTGATCTTTAAAATGTTCATGTTGTATTTACCCCCTCCTAGAGGCAGGAAGAACCAGAAATGGTAATTTGAATGACCTCTGTGCATGTGTTTTTTTGGCCTGGTCGTGCTTGCCGTGACAGTCAGCATCTGTCACGTATTTCACAACGATGAACAAACGAGAGGTTGTTTTTGCTGAATGTTAATGCTGTGCAGTAACTCTTACTGTAGCGTCTTACAGAGCACAAGGCAGCTGTAGCCTTTGCAAATGCTTAACTCAACTTGAACTGGCTTGAGCAGGTGATCTGAACAACTTCCTTGCTACTGTAGAAAGTTAAATTCAGGGCAATCTTGGTTTCACCTGACATTTTCTGGATCAAAAGGCTTGAAAGCAGCAAAGGATGGGGTGGAGGCTTCTGAATAGGATAAGAGAATTCCCCCTGTCCTCCCAGACTCCCATGTCCATAATGCAGCAGCCCTCGACTGACAGGAAAAAAAGACCTCATAGCAAAGTCTGGAGTTTGAGTGCATAACAGACAACCAGCCTGAACTGGGAGAGCTCCCATAGAGGCAACTGGAACTGGAATTGCTTAAGCATTGAGTGTGACTTTCATGACTTCTTCAGTATGCTTTTCTTGTAGGGATTTCTAGATTGCTTCTAGTTCTCAAATCTAAAGAATCTTCAGAGTGCACTGCCCAAAACCCTTTCTTGCTGTAGTTCTGGGTGAAATGGGAACTTGTCAGTGCTGCGATATTTATAGAATATTTTTCTACCCACAATCCTAGCTCCTAGACACAAGCTGTTACCAAGTAAGTGTTTGGTTTGGGGAATTGAACCTTTTTCTGTAGCCTGTCTTTTCAAAGCCTGACCATTAGGTGTTAGCTCCTCTGTGCAGGAAAAAAACCTTTATATGAAAAAAAAAAAAACATATACAGAACTTCTAGGATTCCAGCTTGGGTACAGATCTTTTTGATATGAGACTTCCTATTTCAGCAGTTAAATTGAGAATAGAGGTGAAGTTTGTCTTATTTTTTGCACAGAGTTTTCAGTTTTTATTTAATAAAAATGCGAGGAGTTGCTGCTGTCTTATTAACTTGCAGCCGGCATGCTTATCTTCTTTGTTCTTCGTTAAATATGAGCTGGCATGTGTTAGACTGCGTTAGCGTTCACTCTTTGGGACTTCAGTGGTTTCTAAATTTGGCATTGCTAAGCCGGTGCCCTGTTTGCTTGAATCAATTGGGGCTGCTATTTTTAGCAACAAAGGGGAATTGAAATAGCAATTTTCTTTCCATGTAATGGATCCCCAAGAGGAATACTGATGCAAGCTCTCTGTCATCCTGTATTCTCCCCCTCCCCAAAAGCACTCAGACGAAAGGCAGCTGTCATGGTTTGCGGCTGTATTAATCTTTAATCAATCGAGTGTTTTCTGCATTCAGGTGTTCAGGGAAAAAAAGGGTCACGACTAAGATCTGCCTAGAATAACTAAGCACTCATGCATGGTCTGTGCAGTCAGAATTTGTGGATAACGGCAGGGATAGACGGAGCAGCTAAAAATAGTATATGCTTCCAGTGTTTCTCCAGTCTATTTTTGATGCTTGATTTTGATAAGGTTGATTGGAGTCTTACTAAAAATAGCCGTTCCTAGCAAGCTGAGGACAAAAAGTAGAATATTTTTAACCAGCACAGACTAAAGTACTTTTGTTGGCTGGAGATAATCTAGAAGCTTGGTATTGGTCAAATGCCAGTGATTTATATAAATCTGTAATAAATGAAGCACTGCATGATGCCAAGCAGGGATAGTCTTTCCTCCCCTTGCCAGCTTTTGTTTTCCCCAGGAGCTGTCATATTCTTAATATAGCCTCTGTGTTTCGTAGCAGAAGAATCTCGAGTCTTCAGTTATTTATGGGCTGTACTTTAAACCTATGCTAAGGTTAGCTGTGCTGTGGAGTTCCTCTCAACTGTATTACTTTAGCAAGACACAGAGGGTCCTAATGTATGTTGATATGTGCTGCAGCTGGGTACTGTGCTGTGACAGACCCTCACTCATATCTGGGTTCAGCCTTGCAGGATAGGGATGGCTCTTCTGTGTTGAATGGAGGATGTTGCAGACAGACTAGCTCTGCAGTGGCCATTTTGACAATAAATTTGAGCACTTCTCAGGGAATCAGAGATGGAGCTAAGATACCCTCCTTATAATCTGTTAGTTTTTTGGCAGGAAGGATGTAGATATTCCCAGATTGCTGGACCCACATCTGTCTAGGGAGAATAACATTGCTAGTGGCCTGAGAATCTCCCTCCTAGGTAATGATGTGCATGAGTGCATCTGCAGTACTCTGAAAGATTGCCTGAAAACTCAGGCTTTTCTGAATGAAAACAGGAAAATGGCTGAACCAAAATGAATTTGTAGTTTGAAGAGACTAGTAGAGAACATGCATAATAGTTGCTAGCTTCATTGTGCAGGTAGTCAAAGCACTGCGAGGAGTATGCCTGGTGCTGTTTGCTAGAGGCAATATGGATAAAAGTATTTTGTGCTTTATCTCCATTAGGCATCTCAAAAGTTCATTTTGCTGTGGAAAACGTGTTTGTGTCTGAAGGCAGGCTTGATCTCTCTAAGTTTTTTTCACTGTAGTCTAACCTTGAGTTGGGGAGTCACGAATCTATAATCTTGTTTCAGCGTGATTGCTCTGCAGAACTGCAGTAGAATTTTCTATGCTTGCTGTTGCTCCCTCTCCCTGTGTCAACACTGGTCCTTGCTCCCGGCGTGAGACGAGATGATTTCTACATGCCTGCCTCATGCTTTACTGCACCATTCTTTGCTTTTGTTTTAAGATGTCCTGGCTGCATGAGAAGCAGGTAAAAATGTTCTCCTCGGGCCTTGAATACTCACTTTAGTCACAAAACAGACTGCCATGGGCTGCTGGGTTCTGCTTTTGCCTGGCTCTGGAATGGTAGTCCTGTTTTTGTGAGCAAGGAATATACCTCTATTATACCTCTTAGAAGGTGGTGGATATTTTTTTGTGACCTCTTATTTGGCTGTTACTTCTTATAAGCAGAAAGAACATGTGAGTTCCCCACACTGTTGGTGGCACTTTATCTCTTGTATTTAGCCATGGGCTGTGGGATTTCTGAAGGATGCAGGTGCTATTGGAAACATTTGTGTATTTACCCCTCTGTAACGCTTCTGGAGAAGTGTCTACATTTTTATCTCCTAAAGTACCACTGGTTGTTTTAATCTTCTAAAGTCACTGGTTGCATGTGTTCCCCAGCCTTGGTCTATGGCTTTTTTAATGACAGGAAAGCTGTTCCCTTTCAATGCCAGATGACAATCTCACTGACTGGTGAGTTTTCTAACTTTGTCAAGGGTTGTCCTGAGTTTGGTACTGGCCAGGAAATGTTGCCAATGCTTATGAACTACATCCTACCTGTTGTATATGTGACAAAAGCTGAGAAGCACTAGGAGATAAGTTGGCTAGGTGGTATTAAGGTATACGAGTATTAGTGAGTTGTGTCTGTCAATAACTATTCTAGTAGCAGAAGCTGTGGTGGATGCCTGTGTAGCTGTATCTTAAATTAAAGAGACCACTGTAAGAGGTCAAAGATATGTTATTAAAGTGGGAGTTGAAAAGTGTGTGTGTGTGTGGGGCGGGGTGTTCATTCTTCTCTCCCCACAACCACATAGGAAGCAAAATTCTGGCACAGCCATTAGGGCAAAGATGCTATACTGTCCTGAGGTGAAGATTTTGGTGATTTAGGGAAATAATTACATTATGTATTAAGGATAATACTGTAATAAAAAATTTAACTGCTGATTTGCAATCTTGTGCTGATAACTTATATATATACAATGGTAATTGTAATATCTACAGCCTACATCTGGCATAACCTCCTCCAGCAGTGTGAGCAGATGATGCCCCATACTGCTCTCATTGTTTGGAGGCCTTGATACTACATTGGCAGTTTCTCTTTGTACCCTATTACTGCATCCAAAGCATGGGTAGGTTCACAGTCATTTATACTAACATGGTGTACACTAGTGGCTAGCATGAGTAGTGATTTTAGTTTTATCAGCTTTCTGACTTCTTGTCTACCACTTCGAGCAGTGTAGGGTCTGTTGGAATATAAGACTATTGATGCAAAACTGAAATGAAAACCAGGACTAGAGGATGAGACCGTACGTACATCTGTCACCCATTATAACAATGATTATGCAAGTCTTTCCCAAAGTGTCATTTCCTAGAAGAGCAAGAGATGTTCCTTTCAGTGTGCTGTACTCACTAGGGCCAGGCTTTGTGGACTCTGACTCAGAACAGGAATTTTTAGATGGATTTATTTTGAACTTAAAGAAGAGTATGTATATGTCAGTTCTCTAGCTACGCATATACTAGTGTCAAAAAAGGCTCTTCAGATGGGGATCTGTTCCAGGTGAGGACTAATTATTTTGCGAAATACCATGTGTCCAAGCCTGCTGAAGACTGGCCAGTGGGAACTTCCCAGGGCAGAACATCTCCAGCCCAATGCGAATGCATGTACTGATTTATTAAGAGTGAGCCTGTTCTCAAGGTATGTCACGTTACTGGATACCTTTCCTTATTTTTGTCCCCTTACTTTTGGGGCTGTAGGGGAAAAGGCAAAGATGGGTGTTGACTTCTTTGTCTAAAATCAGCCGATGCTACAATACCAGCTTCCATTCAGGCAAACATTTACTTGGTGGGCTCACACACAAGTTGCCTGGGCACTCTTCTTGCTTCTCTCCTGAAGACAGCAGATGGCTGAAGTGGGAAGCTACTACAGTTAGTCTGACTACTGAGTAAATGTGTATAATCACAGTTAGGTCCTGGTGCAGCTTTCTTATATAGACAATAACTTATTTCTATCCTACTTGCTTTGCCTTCTTTAAGCTCTGCCAACTGCAGTCAGTCTGTAACTTTTGTTGGAAGGCAGTCTGTAGAGGAAACAGAATTCAAAAGCGTAATCCACGCTTGGACTCAAACTAGCTTGGGCACATCAAGTTGATAGCAGAAATTTAGTTAAACTGACGCAGCTTTGGAGTGGTTGAAACTGCAACATTTGGCTCCAGTATGCAAGCTAGAGATGAATGTAATCAATATGAAAATGGTAAGTGACTTGCTGATGTACAAGATTTAGGTAATCCAAAATGTGGAGGAAGATAAGGTGGCTGAATCTTGACTTCTGTGATGTTGGTCCTCTTGGTTACCTTTACCCCACCTCTTCTCCCTGCTTTTACAATGTAGGGTTTAAGTTTTGCTTTCTGCTCCGGCAGATTCCTGTCAGGGCAGCCTTTCTGACCCTCCAGACTGCTCACTAGGATCCCATAAATGGGCAGTAACCAGAGCTGGCTGAACTGGGTGCTACTGGTCAGCAGCAGGCCAGGTCTGTGTTAGTGCATGTTTCCCATTGCAGTCCATGGGTGCTGACGGCCCTCCACCACCAGCGCAGCTGTAGATGGAAAATCCATTTGCTTTGAATGGGAGGGAACTGAGCCAGGTGGCTTCTCTCAAAGGGCCTTAGGAAGAGAAGTGTGGCCTGAAAAAAATGGGGTTTAGGTTATTCATTGGAAAGCAGTCCTTGTTCCGTGTTTGTCCTTCAAGATGGTGTGAGAGCACAGAGCAGAAGACAGTTATCCTTTTCCACATGGAAGCACTAAAGTTAAATGATGGTCTCAGTGTCATCTTGTGAGGAGTTCCCTTATTGCCAAGAAAAACTAGCTGCCGACTTTATCCTGATGTGTATGCCTTTACCTGCAGCAGAAGCAAAACAGGGATGTGTATCAGCCAGGAGTCTGTTTCTGTCGGTGATGGCTCAAGCACTTCTTATTTCCTGATGGGATTTTGTAACTTTTATCTACATCAGATTTGTTTAAATTTCTCACAGTCTGTTCTGGAGGGTACTTTAACCTATGGACTACAGGTTATTTTAATTTGAACTAGGGCCTATAAAAGGAAAAAACCCATCCTGTTACTCACACTTCAGTTAGAAATCCCTCATCTTCAGCTTATATCTCGTGCTCCAGCTGATTCCATTACCATTTACCTAAGCAATGGATTCAATAAATGAGTAAATATCCTTGACTGAAACTACTTGTACTTTACTAAGCCTTTAAAGGGCTACAGGTGCTTTTTGGAGTCCCTGCCTCTTGGAGCATGCATTTTTGGCTGCAGGTGCTAGAAGTGGAACAACTTACAGTGTCCGAAAACAGTATTTTAAAATGCTGAGCTTGTTATCTGGGAATAAAACCATTAAGTCCATAAATTCTGAGTTGGAAGGAGAAGAAACAATCTCTAAGTGTTACAGGGAATGGTTCTTCTTTAGGTGCCTCACTAACTATAGTGAAGGAGACAACCCCTTTCACCAAGTCACTGAAGTTGAATGTTTTCCACATTGGGTCAGCTTAGAACTTGTCCAGCTACTGTTGTGATCCTGATGGGGAGGGGTCCTGGTACATGTTTTCACTGTACTCCTGTTTGCTTCATTGTTTTGCTGAAGCAACAATGACTTGTGTGATAATGCATAATGTGAATCCCAGGTCAGCAAGGCTGAAACTGAAGCTTGTTAGGCCTTGAACTAAAGGGATGGTGCTGTCCTGTAGGGCTGTGGTGCATCTGGCTGAATGGGTAACAATATTGGTACAAGTTTGGTTGCAGGAAATGGGCTTCTGGGAATGTATTTTTGATTTATTCCCTAAAGTCTGATTTTTATTGGTCATTTGGACCCTTGCTTCACCTTTCATTACATGGCATTGTTTCTGTACCAAAACCGTCACTCACTTCGCTAATGGTGGCTGAATAGGAAGTGACAAAGCAGTGTGACACAGACACTTGGTTTTCTCAGTAAAATTCCCTGGCACTGACAGTGCAGCAGCCAGAGCTCTGTTCAGTAGCTGGAGCATCCCATGTGTGCAGTATACCTATCCTTATCATGCTGGAGTTACGACATCTTGCAAATAAACCCTGAAACCAGGGAAGGGGTGAACATATGTGTGTGTACCTTCATCTGTGGTCATCTGTGAATCTCAGTTAAATCAGGGACATGACTAGATCTTTCCTTCTAGTCTGTTTCTGAACTGTTGCCTGACCATTCAGGCTCAAATAGGACCTTCGCTGGCAGTTTCATCTTTTGTTATTACATCCACTTATTTATAGATAGCAGGCAAAGAGACTGAAGTGGTTACAGCATTTCCTAGCTGTTATTACTCAAACAGAAATATTCTGGCTGCAGTCTGCATGCCAACTGTTCGAGGGGATCTGCAAGCGGTAACTAATCAAATCATCTGCACACATGTCTCCTTCCGGTGCTCTGAAGGAAAGTTATTGCTGAATCCCAATGCCAGGCAACACCTCTGTCTGCTGTCAGTTTTGTTCAGGTAGAGGTTGACCTGAGAGTTAAACCAACACTCCCAGTTCACTGTTCTGAAACATTAAACAAGTCCAATAATTTGGCTGTGGCTATGTTCAGCAATAAGCTGTTCTGATCTGATAAAAGGACAAACAGAAAAAATCCAGTATATTCTGTGGCTACTTGGAGAGTGAGAGCAGAGACAGGTTAATGAGGCTAGACAGAAGAGCTAAAATTGTAAGGATGTTGACGTCTAGGCATTGGGTTTGGTGAGAAGAAAAAGCTGAGAGAGAAAAGAAGTGGTGCTGAATGTACTTGCTTAAGAAGTGGATGGAAAAGCAGTTCCTGTATGGAGGAATTTACTGAGATGGTCAGCTACTAGTGTGATGAGAGCCCTGGAATAATCTATCAAACTAATGGCATGTTGAGTCACTCACAGCTTCTCAGCTTGTGGAAAGAATCCTAGAAAGACTTGAAGCTTGACACAGATCCAGTCACCCACAGGTGAGAAAGTTTAAGCTGTAGAAGCCCAGCTTGCAACTGATGCCTGGATCAGTCACTCATGCTCACTGCTGGTGAGCACAATGGTCAAAGGGATCTGAAATCTGCTGGAGGAACACTAACACAGAGCTGTTGTTCAGCTGTTGCTAAAATCTGTTTTCTAGGATGCTTACAGGCTTGGAGATACCTTTTATTTTACTGTAGACTATATACGTTGACAGCTGGTTTAATAGTCATAAATGAGCTTTTTTTAGTTAAATGGCTTGGAAATGTCTCTTAGTCCACAAAGCTTCTGAAGAAGTGTATTAGGACAGAGGACTGGTGTGAGAAGGGGTGCTGAATTCTTGAAACACGTTAGGCTCTTAACTCCATCTCTTTCTCTCCTTTCTTACCTATGGAAGGGTTTTAGTGTGAGTTTTTAAAGCGATTTCATAAAAATTGTACACCTATTCCAGAGGCTTGGATGTGTTTCTGTCTGGAATGAGTACTTTAATAGCCTACAAAAGAACACACCCATTGCAGTTACTTCTGTGAAGCACCTAATGTAGATTTGTCTTTTTTTGTTGTTGTTTCAGTGGTCACAGGAGCTACTGATGGGATTGGAAAAGCCTATGCAGAAGAGGTAAGAATTCTTACCACTTGGATGTCTGTCTTGATTCTTGGCTATATGTTAAGCTGTCTAAACTCTCTCAAGCTGCACATCATATCTCCTCACTTTATCTTAACATAGGTATCTGTGGAGAAAGAGGTCTCCCACCTTGCCTCACTCTGGTAACCAGCCAAAAGTTGTATGTCTTTTTGTTAGTTTCTTTTATTTGCTAATTATATTTTCTGTTCTTACCTTATCTTTCAGTTTTTATTTCTAACTTTTTTAGTTTTTAAAGGATTTTAACTTTCTCAGCCCTTGGTATTTCCTTTTGGTACTTCCAGGCACTGACTAAATGGCATTTATAGCTGCCAGCAGTATGTTCCAATTATTTCCTGTAGTTCGTGAAGTCTCTGAAGCTGGATTTTACCTTTATCTCTTTTACTGTACTTTTGCTCTTGATGGGTATGTGGGCTCCAAATATATTTCATATGCTGGAATGTATTGCTTAAGACAGAAAGTGCCTGTTAGTATGGGGTAATTTAGCCTGTAAGTCCAGAGAACATAATGACAAATAGTGCTGACTATAACAATTTACAGCAAAAATAACTTTAAACTCAGTATTATTATCAAAGTGAGCCTGTCTGTACTAATTTTCATGTTCTCTGAAACACCAGCATGATTTTGTGTGAGATCAGCTGTGAGAGATTCCCTTTTTCTTGATGTTTTTTGTTTTTTTTTTTCTGTTTTGCAAAGCCCACAAGGAAAATGGCATTCCTCTTCCTGGTAGTCCACATCCATCGTATTTCCTGTTGTCCTGACGTGCCTTACCCTGCTACCTGCACCCCCAGCCCCCAAATTCCTTTCTACTTTGTAGGAAGTAGTACCTCATACTACTGGTTCAAGAAAGGGGGGTTGGCTGCAAAAGGAATTAAGCCTGGTGCCAACAGCACCTGATCCTGGCATACTGCTCCTAGCTCATACGTGCCAGATATCCCAGTTACATGGCACTGAAGCAAAGGATGCAGCACTTAATTTTAACTGTTGAGAGCAAGTGGAAGGAGGTCACTGTGCCCACAGCAGAGCATTGTCAGGAGGAAGCCCTCTAGTGTGGAGACACCCCCTGAACATTGTGGGAGATTAGTTTCAGGATCTGTGTGTTACATTACTGGGTGAATAAAACTACAGCTTGCTTTATGTTCTGTCTCTAAGAATGTCTCTAAGAACTAGGCTGCTTTTGAGTATGAATGTGTGCTGCTGGTAGACTCCTGCATTCAAACCACCATTAGGAAAGCCTTCACAAGTATGAGATATTGTTGGAAAACCATGTTTATTAAGGCTACCTTGCAGTGGTTGCTGTAGGCACAGAGCACCCCAAAGGGTACAGATACTCATTCTTGGGCCATAGAATAAAACACACTGTTCATGAGTTGCATTTATTGTTGTTACTTATGTATTTATTTAGAATAAAACACAAATCTATCCTTTGACAGCTTAGATGGATGAAGAATACTTGATAAAGTCAAGTGTGGATGTAGGGCAAAATGTGGAATACCTGAAAAGACTTCTCAATCTTTAAATTAACTGTAGAGATACCTTCAGAAGACTGCCAGCAGATGCTTGATTT
This sequence comes from Aphelocoma coerulescens, assembly GCF_041296385.1. NCBI lineage: Eukaryota > Metazoa > Chordata > Aves > Passeriformes > Corvidae > Aphelocoma > Aphelocoma coerulescens. The sequence goes on from NC_091019.1 coordinate 25,932,582, forward strand.
TCTACTAAAAATTCCCTTCTGGCTACTATAAATGCCACTGGCATATGGCTGCTTGGGCCCTGATGGCTATGATTATAGTCATGCAGACAACTTCCTTTTCCTTGGAGGAATTTGTGAGAATTGTAACTGTGTTTTGAGAATTGCCTCTTTGAAGGTTTGATATGGTCTCACTGGGAAGTGATGGAAGAGCTTTATGAGTGTGTGGATTCTTGCGTTATAATCTGCTCTGTAGATTATTTCCTTTTCCAAGCAGAGAACTGTTTTTACATTTTTACTCTTGCAGTATTAAGACCTTTAATCTTTGCCCAACACTGATATCCTTATCATTGCTAGATCACCCCTTCGTGAAAGGTTTCATGTTTTGAGGATATAGTCAGGAGTCACTATTTTTTGCCCCTCTGTCATTATCTTCCGTTTGCTTCTGAAAATCATTAGTATAAATTTAATCTTGGTCATATTTGTGTGCTAGTGATAAACTAGAGGTTGTGATCCCATTGCATACTCTGCAGTACTCTACTTTGTCCATCTGTTTAGTATCACATTTTTAGAATCTCTTGCTATGTCTACTCTAACAAGAGCTTTAACCTTGCTTTGGTTGGCTGTTAATGTCATTGTTTTCCATCCTGGAGAGAAAGGGTTTAAACAGTAGCTGTGTTTTGCTACCGAAGTGGAAAATGTAGTCAGTAACATGGCATTTAAGGAAATCAAACACCTCCATTCATCAGCTCCATTAGAATGGTGACCCTTGCTTGCATCAATCCTTAGGTGACAAGAGTATCTTGCCAACATACACTACTCTGGGTGAGTTTTTATGTTAAGTTTTGAGGTCTTGTCATTCGGCTGTTTCAGGACCCTAAGAATATTGGTCAAAGGGACAAGTATAATAACAGGTTATCTACAAAGCAAGTGGGTCTTCCTTGATTCCTATGTAAAAATGTAATTAGTAACTGATCTCAGGGATCATTATCTCTCTTTGGATAATTGTATTTCCTTTCAGCCAACTGGGTCTCTACCAATAAAGGCAGAGTGCTCAACAGAAACTAGTCCAGTTGCATCAAGCACCTTAATTGAACTTGCTGTCGTGCTGTATCTTTTTCAAGTTTGATTACTTCTCTTGGTGATATTTGTTCCTAGTTACAGGGTCTTCTGTTGGCTGTTTTATGTGCTCTCTGCTTAGAACTCCCCTTGCAAATGGGTTTCTGTATCCAGATTTCAGGTATACTTCTCAGAGTGCGTCCTGTTAGTGTGAACATAGCAGTGGTTTCTCTCAAGCTCACCCTTGTGGTGGAAGTTCTCTAAATGTGTTGAGGTTCCACTGATGGGATGGGCTGGCATCACTTCACTTCCTTGGCTTTTGAGACAAGTACCGCTGGATACTTTCCCATTATGCCCAGATACTACTGAAGCAGTCTGAGAGCCCAAAGGTCATGACTGCTGAAAGAGAGCAAACTGTTCTGTCAACAGTCTGGAGCTTTGCATCCATGAGAAAGATCTCTGGAGCTTTTTTGCTGCATGGGACCGTAGTTATTTTGGATTCTGAGTAGATTACTGTCAGGTTGTCCTGACAGGTTAGGTAATCAAGGCCTTCATTGCCTTGATCCTGTGGAATGAGAATGCTATTCCCTCCTTCCTGGTGCCTTCCAAGCGTACTGTGGGCTTCGTGTAAAATGTGTTCCAGTGAGCCAGGTGCTTATCTGCGGGTGGATGGTTGTGTTCATCCCTTTTAGACAGTAATCCTTGTAACACTGCGTCATTTCCTGGAGCAGAAAGCTTAAGTTGCCTGTAAGCCTGAACCTGGCAGCTGTTTGTTAGTGATTCCTATGGTGGTTTTGGTTTCACCACACCTCATCCTATGAGATTTCTACTGCTTAGAGATCACATGTGGGAGTAAAGTACGGAGTTCACTGATGAACTCTGTCATACGTCTCTCCCACAGAATCACTACTGGTTTGCACACTCCTGCTAGAAAAGTAGATGGCTTTAAGCCAGTTCAGGTTGTTGCTGTACTATGCTGTGGTGTTTCGAGGTTTTTGGGTCTGCATGTTTTGTTGGTTGGTTGGGATTTTTTTTTTTGTTGTGGTTTTTAAAAATTCCATTGAAGAGCAGTTCTCATCAGCTTCCGAAGGCAGTGAAGGAGTTTTATTGGAGCAATGACAACATATGTGTTTTTTATATGTAAGCCTTGAGTGTCTGAAAGGCAGTGTCACTTTGAATTGTGGATAGATATATTGTTTCTACTTATATTAGTCACGTTGTTTTCACAACAGAGCAATTCAGATATGGAACTGTTTTCCTGCAAACACTTTTCAATTGAGTTGTTAGATCCCATTTTAAACTTTCAGCGGTAGGTCTGATTTGATGACCAGGGCATGCTCTGGCCACATCTTAAGTTCCACAGCTAGCTTCCCTAAAAGAGTTTCAGAAGTAAATTACCCATAATATTTATGGGTAGTACAAAGTAGGAGTGGAGCCTTACTAAAGGGAGGAAGTATTGAGTTGCAACACAGGTGTTCAAGTGACCATGGATCTCTTAACTTGGCATGTTAAACTTCATTATGGATCATAATGCTCTGACTTGCAGAGGTAGTGTAAAAGTTCTGTAAAATGTCTGCTGTCCATTTTCTATTTTATAAATGTGCCTATATTAAATGACTGAGAAGATAATAAATGTGGTGTGAAGGGGATTACGTAAGAAATAACATGGAAGTATTTGTCCTGATTTTCCCCTTTGAGTCTCTATTTAAAATTGTATTTTTTTTCAGACTTGCTGGTCATATATTATTGCGATGTTTGATGAATTTTGCAATTCCTTTGATTAGGATACTAACTTGGAAGTGATTTATGACTATTCTAATGTCTCCTGTTTTGTTTTCTTGCAGTTGGCAAAACGTGGGATGAAGGTGGTTCTAATCAGTAGGTCAAAAGATAAACTGGACCAGGTTTCTACTGAAATAAGTGAGTTAAAACTTCTTCCCTAAACTTCATTGGCATGCTTATAAATAAATGCAATTGCACATGAATTTCATACATGCTAATATATACAGCTCTGATTTTGGATAAGGTTTGCTCTTGTGCACAGTGCAAATGTTACAGATATAAGTGGTAAAGGCCTTGCAGATCAATTTTACAGCTGTTCATATTTAACTTCTGAGAACAATAGGGCTTAATTCTGGAATAAGTACTCCTAAAACTGTTAGTCTTCCATAAGAACAGTTTACCAGGCCAGGCTGAAATACCACCTATTCACATAGTAGTGGCTGTCTAAAATCATAATAAGGCAAGAAACATGCAGTCATTTCTCCATCTGAATATTCCCTCAGTTTGAAGCAAGTTTGATTTCATGGGCTCCAGCCATAAGGGTGATTTCTTTGCAACTAGAAGCTGTTGAAAGCATTTTCCTTATATTACTTGTTGTCATACCAAGTATACAAATTTATTGTGGGTAGCCTGCCCCTCCTCCCTCTTTTTTGTTTTGTTTGAATAAACTGTTCAAAGATTAGACTGGGGACCGGTGAGCTCTTTTGAGGTGATGAGTGTTCATAGTCATAAGATTATATGGAATGAGTTAATGTGTTTAAGAACCTGTATTAGGGATTGTTTCTTCAGTAAGTGTGTAGTAAATGGCTGTAATGGAAAAATAAAGGAGCGACTTTAGTATTTCAATCACAAATGGATATTTGTACAGGATCAGTTAGGAAAAAGCATCCTCAAGTCTCATGCTGACAAATGATTTTCCAATCAGAGCAAAGTATAATCTAACCCACAAGAATTCCTCTTCTAATCTATATCTCTTTTATTAAGGCATACTTCATGCAAGGTTATTAGTTTGTGCAGAGTATGTCAAGATAAAGGGAGAATGTAACTCTGTGAAAAGGTTTGGATAAGCAGGAGTAGGAGTTGTGTACTATAAAGCAGGTTTCTCAGTGTAATGATGTTGGGTAAAGAAACCTTCCGGATGATACTTCTGTGTTACCCTCCCTTGTCTTGCTTAGGCTTTCTAAAATGCTGCAGATAGTGGTAAGAGCTACTCTCTTTCCAAGGTCATAAATGTATAATTTTGGCTTTAGTTTATTAAAAATTTCAGTGAATTTGTTAGTGGCACTGCTTTACTGTAAAGCACAGTCCCCTAAGTCGAGCATCAACACACTGTCCTGTACTAGGTTGTAAGGGGCTGCTGAGGGAATGGAAGGATGACTGAAACACTCAAGGACTTCAACTTGTTACACAGTAGCTGTTGTGCTAGCCCTGTGAAAGTCAGGGCATACAGTTCTATAGATAAAAATGTCGCTGTCTCTGATTTTTAGTCCAATGTAAGATAGCATATGAAAGTGTTTTCTAGACAGAAAATTCTTCATTTCTATGTACATGTTTAAGTCGCAGAGAGCATTCCTTCTTAGAGCAAAGCTGTCATCAAGTTCTATCTTCCACTGATTTGGAAGTAATTGGCATTGTTCATTAGTATCCTGCATTTAAGGCTGCCAGTGCAGTGTCTGGACCTACCTGTGATGCTCTGATCAATGCAGTGACAGTGTAAATGCAGCAGAACAGGTGCCACTGCCCGGGTAACCTGTGTAACTGCTGACACTTGCTGCCAACACATAAAGAAGCTTCAACAAGGTGGTTTTTTTGGGGGTTCACTGCAGTGGCTGGATGATAGTTTGCTGCGTGAGTGTGGGCATGTGCAGTCACGTTTCTAGCAATGTTACATCAAGTTGTTTTGCAAAGTAAAACTGTAACTACAAATAATCTTGTTCTGGAATCAAACACCTATGCATGAAGTGACAAGCTTCCTGAAAGTGGTCATAACCCTTTTTGTAACCATGTGGATATCTCTTTCTCCCTGGGAATTAAGCATGACGCTGACAGATAAATCTACTGCTTGGAGCTTCAGCACTTACATGATAGCTGCTGGGGGAGGTTCTCAGATTAAAAAAATAGGTACATGTACCTATGTGAAGCAGCCTGTAATACATAATTACTGTTAGGCCTCACCCAAACATTTTTCTGCTTCCTTTCCTAAACCATCTGAAATGAGATGACTCACACTGGGTTTTCAGAACACTTCTTTTGACAACACTGAGCCTACTGAAAAGCATACCTTGTTCATTGTGGCATATGCTGAAGGATTAGGATAGTCTGCATAATCAAGCAAGCCTGAATTGCACTTTCAGATCCTGCTAGGTTTTACCTGGACAGAATTGTCTTGTATTCAGTCTCAGGTGGTCTCTGCAGTCTGTTCAGATGTTGTCATATATAAGGTGGGTGACTTTTTTAATGCTAGGGCTGTAATTACTTGAGTGGTTCACTTGCAGGCTTCTAAGGTAGCTTTAAACTTCTTTATGGTGGTCCATTGTTCTTCAGAGCTTGCTCCTCTTGAGTAATGACCCTTAATTGCTTTAAGGAAGAATGGCTGTTTAACTAATTCCAGTTCTTTGAGTTGTGTGATTCTGTGCATGTTTTTGGTTTCCTTCTCCTTTTCACTAACCAGTCTCATGCTTATCCTACTGAATGGGATAGATGCACTCTGTCACAAAAAATGAGAGGGCTTTTGAGGATCAGGTGTGTTCATTCTATTTCAGAAGACTCTTCTTCCACTCATAGGATAGACTTCTACTAGGAGTGACATCTATTTACAAAATGCAAGTTGTATAACCACCATCATAAGGGAAGTACTGATACATCTTTCTGCATGTTAAATGCCAGTTGACCTGGAGCTGATTTTTTTTTATGTGCATATGCACATTAAAGTGGCTGAACTGATGTTACAGGAATGCCAGATGTTCTGAATATGCAGCTCAGTTTGAGCAACAAAAATTAGTGGGTTAATTACAGGTAGTTAAAGACTTTAGAAGATTTTTCACTGTATTTTCAAGCATGTTTTAAAGCTTTTTTTTTTTTACAGAGTACTTAGGTGTTGTAGGATTGCCAAGAGAAATTCTGCCTTCTGTTCCCTAAGAAATAGAGTATCAGCCAATGACTGAAGAAGGAATTTTGCATTTCCTCTTCAGTCGTCATGGACAACCTTTATGAGGAATTATATAAGTTTTATGGAAATATATTTGATCTTTTAATCAAGTTGTCATGCACAAGCACAGACTATTAAGGTCACTATAAAAAATGCTTGTCTAGTTTAGTTCATGCTGCTTCACTGTTCCAGCACTTTTCTGAAGTGTCTGTAAGCATTGCATTGTTAAACACTTCCAAAGGTTCAGGGAGGATCAGAGAGAAAATTTCTCTCTGAATGGAGACAATTGTTTGAGTGCCACATAATGAGTCTATTCCTTGATTTGCTGTTTAATAACAAGCATGGTCCAAGACATCTCAGGTGTTCTTTGCCAGCAGTTGGTTCTTGAACCATGGATTTGCAGGCAGAAAAGCTTCAGTTACTGCACTGGATAGGTTTGTTCTGAGAATTGAGAACTACTTTGCTGTAGAAATTCATTACCTAAGGGCTGCAATATGAAGAATGTAGTGCAGACCAGGTAAGAAGGGAAAAAAACTTCAAAGTTTGTCTATAGGGAAATTGTTAAAAGAATTTGGTATTGGTGTCCATTGTTAGCTAGTAGCTTCACAGGACAGGTCATGGAGTTGTGCATGAGCTGCAAGAGCCAGGATAAAACTGTTGAGCTTGCTAGTGTGTCTACTTGTAAGTCTAAGTAGCTACTTACTTGTAGGTGAGTTAATGTGAAAGCAACGTGGCAGATTCTGAGTTTGTCATCAGTTACTATATAATTAAAGGAAATTCCTATTTACTGCTTTAAAGTTGGTGGTTTAGTGTTACATACACCCAGGTGATAAAATTGGCTCCAGATAAATTGTTTGAATTGAGAGAAATCAATTGTTTTTCCAGTGTATTCTCACAAATGAACATTTAATTGGAATACACTGTAAGCCTTTCATACTGTTGGAGAACTAATGTCCAAAACTTTGATTCTGCTACATGTCTGTAAGAAAATACGGGTTTCTTTTAGAAGGAAATACAGGTTTTTTGCAATTAAAATCTATGTAGTTGACTATTTCATCCCAATACATTTCCTCAGCCCAGTGTGTAGTGTATCTAAGCTGCTCAGTCATGGTAGTTTCATCTTGAACTACTCTCTAACCGTAAGATTTTGGGTACTGTAATCTGATAGCTGTCATGCTTATACTTGGGATCTGTTGTCTTCTTGCTTTTCTGGCATGATTTTTGAGTACAAAAATGGGATGTGGTGCCAAAACCAGAAATATTTCTTCTCCATTTCCTAGGCAGGTGTGTTTTACAGTTTTCTTGGTAACCAGGTTGTGGGCAGCATTCTGAAGCAGACCTGATGCTGACCCCTGTGCTTGTGCCTCATCCCTTACCATGACCCACTGCAACAAAGGGGCCATGCCCCCATGGGGAGTCTGACCCCTGCAGATGCTCACCTGCACTTCCCTTGGAGCACTTGGCTCTTTCATCTCTGCCCTGCCACTTGGATTTCCTCCCTGCTGTGCCCTGGTAAATCCTCCTCACATTTTGGAGCTGGCAAGTAAGAATATTTGTGTTTAATAGAGGAGGCTGAAATGCAGACGAGCTCTGTGAGGAAGGGGACGTCTTCTTAGTTTTCTTGCACAGAAATGACAAGGTTCACTTGCCTGAGCTTAACTTGAAGACTAAATGAATCCAGCAGTTATTCTGACCTTTTGTGATCTATTTCAAGGTAAATGAATGTGTTTGCAGCCTTCCATCATCTGAGCCAGGTTCAGCTTGACATACTTGAAATCCCCATATATTTCTTGAACTTGGCAAAATGGCTTCAAATATTTTAGACTTGTTTTGATGCACTGAAGTCACCTTTCACGTGAAGCTGTAGTGTGAGGATCTTTGATTCAAAATGAGCTCTTGGATTTTATCTCTGAAGAAAATTTCCCCAGATGAAGTGAACAAAGTTCTCTTGGTTTTGCCTTGCATAAGCCACTTACTAAAGGAGCAGTTGGCAGGCATTGTAGAGAGCTGACAGAGGATTCAGACTGAATTAACTTTTATTATTTTTTAAAATAAATTAAATAGATAAACTCTGATGTAAAAGGTAGAACAATTGGAAAGGGAGCTTATTTTTAATTTTTAATTTCTTTCTTCTTTAAGAATTCTGCTTCTGTGGTTTTGGCTGGATTTTTTTTTCCCCCTTAGTGCCTCTTTTTTTATCATCTTCCCTTGAATTTTCTCAGTGATGTTTTGCCTGGATAAATTTGAAGAAATTGAGCAGAAAACTTAGAGAGAAACACTTGACAGATGTTCTTCAAGCTACAGGATGCACTCCTAAAACTACTTCACCTCTTAGGAGAGTTTTGAGGCAGCAATGTGGTAGGACAAGCCACATGTAAAATGTTCTGCAGATGACTAGTGGTATCTTTGCAGAAGGACTTTGTTTCCCTATCATCTGTCAGCATATGGAATAACAGACCACTTGTCACAGGTGGTTTTAAGGATGAAAACTACTTTAAGGAAGTTTACTGGTCAGTGTCATGGGTTTGACACAACAGTAGGTGAGCTGGCAAGCTCTAGGAGATGGTGCTTTCTCACACCTGGCAGGACTTGAGTGAGCCTCTTCCAGAAAGAAGGTGCTTGCTGTGAACCTCACTGCCAGTGTGTTTCTATGCAGTATTTATTAATAATTTGTAAACCCAGAAAGTCCAGGGAAAGAAATGTGTAAAAGTTATTTAAATGTGAATTAGATGCTTTGGGTTTCCTTGTCTGAATGTAAACACAGCAGAAGTAGCCTCTTCCTCTTCTCAGGTACTCTGTATATTGTGCCTGGAGGATAAGGACTAACTCTGGGACCTAATGGTTTCTTGAGTCTTAAAGTTTTACACGTTAGGTAATTGGATTGATGGGCCAGTGACTTCAGTGGTACTTTTGAAGCCCAGACTTGAACAACCAGGAATTGTCATCCCTGCAAACGTTCAGGGTCACTTCTGCCTCTGCCTGGCAGTAGTTGGGTGCAGGAATAATGTTGCATTTTCTGTAACACACAGAAACTCAATGCTTATCTCTGCTAACAACCTATTTGTAACATAAGGCTTTGGGGATGCCAAAGCAAGAGCCCTTGTGCCGGTTTCTGGGCCACTAAACACCTTCTGTTAACAAGAAAGCTGCAATCTATTGCTTATCACTTTCAGTGTAAAATAAGCTTAACATTACATGAAAAGATAAGTACTGGATTGTTGTCACGTTGGATTGGGTGAAAGTCTGTTTTGCAAATCTGGTTTAAGCCAATTGGTGGAAGCTCTATTGCCAAGAGACTTAAAATTAGGCCTTTTAAGTGTTTCTGCAGGGAATTCTCTCTGGCACAAGAAAGGACTGAATGATGCAAACAGTGCTGTCCTCCTTCTGCAAGTTCCTTCTGTGAATGTGTATTTTAGTCTTATGCCACTTTTTTAGCAGGTTAAGTTCCATTACATCAAGTCCTCTTTATCTGTCAAAGCTGTAAAAATCCCTGATAGACTTCTCTGCTGAGGAAATGGTGATAATCACTTTTATGTTTTTTCAGGAATATGTTGTTGTGAGGAAAAACTAGTTAATACCTCTCCATAGAGAAAGGAAACTCAGTTGACTTGTTTTGCACAACAAATTCTTAAAAAGAAGTCTGTGAATATGAGAAATAAACAATTTTCGATATGGTGTAGCTACTTTATAAAAATATGCTTGCTGTGTAATTCCTTAAGCATGTGCCACACTTCCAGTGCTGAACTGGATACTCTATTACTTTGAGCAGTACATGTGGACTAATTAACAATGTATTTTCCCTTACAAGTAACACTTTGGAGAACCCTGAAAACTGCTTTTAAGTGCCTGTCTTTGGGATACAGCAAATATTTTACTGGGGGTGCTGAATTGGAGGTATAAAAGATAATGCTGAATTAGCCTACAAACTTGTTTCCCTTCTTAAATTTGCTTTAATTCAAGTAGAGTGACTGACTTATATGTCTTGAAATTGATGTGAGAGTAAGGGCACAATTTTTTTTTGTTAATCCATGGTATGACACCTTTCAGTCTCTATGAGTGACCCTAAATTTTTCTGACAAAGTATTTTTTCTAGTCTTTCTGAAATTCATTCTGTTGAGCCTAAATCTGAAAAAAAGGTGTTGATTTTTTTAAAATTGTTTAAATTAAATTTAATTGTTCTAATAAGTATATGGCTGAAGAATTTAGACTTTATTTTGCAAAAAGTGATGCAAAATTTATGTTTACATGTATGCACATATCAAGTGTACACATTGTCACAGTCAGACAATAATTATGACATTAAGGGAAAGGAAATTTAACAGGAAGTATGGGAAATAGCCCATATGACCTTCCTAAAATGATTCAGTAAATTAAAAATAGCTCTCTTTGTGGTTTGTAAAAACAAGTACATCAATGAATATAAAAAAAAAAATCTTGTTGGGGGAGTTGAAAACAGTGTTGGGGAAAGAGGAGAGAAGGAAGGGGAGTTTTCGATGCTGCCTGCTACACAATAGCAACCATCCCACACTTCATGTTGTGCTTCCCCCTGCAACAGCTTGGGAGTGTTCCCCGACCGACTCATTGTGCAGCTTCAGCCAAAGTGGATATTTTGGGGTTGTGGTGAGGAGAGCTATTCTGGGAGTCACGACTCCTGATGGCACGAGGGCGGCCGCACGTGCGGTGCCCTGGAGCCTCTCGTGCCTCGCCCGCTGCGGTGCGCTGGAGCGAGGGGGTGTGCGTGGGGAGCACCGGAGCTCAGCTCGCCTGGCTGCCTGCAGTCACAGCAGCATTTGCAAACATTGCCATGCCTTGAGTGTGCAGCCCCCCTGGCTGTCAGCCTCTGCAGCTGTTTGTCACAGGCGGCTTGATTTTGTGTTTTGAGTTAGCTTGGTAATTAGAACAAGCTTGATTTAGAAAAGCTTACAATGTTGAGCATAATATTTGGGTGAATGGCCTTATTGATTGATCCTGTGTTGCTCAGACTGTGTTTCTGACTTGGTTAGTGTGTCTTAGAAATTGTAATACATTTTGATGTAATGGAAGTCAAAGGGGAGCAGATGGAGGCAACTATTAATAAAGTGTGTTTTCCCTCTGTTTTGTAGTAATAGTACTGTATATACACATTAAAAACTTACACGCCCCAGTGGCTCTATGGTCTGTGGACTTCTGAAGTCATCTGTGAAAGCTGAGAAGTGAAGAACTGACTTTTATATGTCAGTGTCTATTGAAACTTAAAGTTAACAGAACATTTTAAATAACGTCTGTCTCTTTTTACCTGCTCTATAGTTCTGTGAGATTGGATTTTTTAAAATATTCACTCTTTTTAAGGAAGCTGTTTCTGAGATTACATGTGCAACTGCTGCAGTATGTAAGGAATTCCCTGGAAGTCTGCATGTGTACTTGAATAAAAGAATCGGAACCTACTCCTAAGTGCTTGACCAAGTGTGTATATGCACATACTGTTAAAAATGTATAGAAGCATAGCAACTACTGTTAAATTGTAGGCAGGCATCTTAAGCTATGCAGGAACAGCATAGCCTTCCTTCGCAACAGGTGCAACAGAGCTTCTTTTTAGCTATTTCTTAGGTTATCAGTATTCGGCTTCAGAATTTTACACCCTTCAAAATGTTCAGAGAAAGCTAGCTCTTGTTATACCCACCTGATTTTAACATGCTTTTACATGGTGAATATATCACTGTGTAATAACAGTCTGCTATCACCAGTCTGGAAGTATGTGGTACTTCTGGAAAACAGATTCCATCCATCCATGACACTGGGAGTTAGTTCTGTGAACTCTGAAAGTCCCAAATTGGATACATTCCCAAATTGAATTGTTTCTCCCTTAAAACCAACCAAATACTTTGTAGAGCTCTCAGCAGCCACTCTATAGTCTTAAACTCTTCATCTCTGTCCTGCATAGATGAGTACTAAAAAGCAGGAGGTTTTAATGTTTTGCTTTCATCTCTCAGCTTCTTACCCTATACTGGAAGGTTACAAACACTGTTTCTGGAGACTGGGTGCTGCATTAGGGTGAGTTTTACCATTGCAGTGATATAGGAAAGATGGCATCTTTATTTGTGGAGGTAGTTGATTCTCCTTACCTAAACACATTTGTCCTCTCCTGTATGATGAAAAACGGAGAGCTATTTTTCTACTGCTTAGAATCTCTGACCATCCTGAAGCTGAAGACCAAGCGAGACTTCTTTTATGTTTCTGCAAGCCAGTTGCATCATACTACATCACAGTGATGGCAATATTTATATGTGGCTTTGAATGTAAAGTGCTGAGATGCTTCAGTTCTAGCAAGAGTTTTTAATGTCCTTTCCCTGATCTTGAAAGAACCATCCCCATTACCTGCTTACAGTGTGGGCCTCGTATCCCAAACCTCTCTGTTGCAAAGTTGACTGGATTTGCCTCAACATTCTTGGTGCAAATTCAAGCTGCTATAGCAAACTGCTTTGAAAACAGGTGGTTCAAGAACTAACATTATTTTATTAGGGATGAAGATCTTGTAGTTCTCCTGTGTCCCAGCACTGTATGACAGACACCCTGACACTGCTGCTCTCAGGTAAACTGAGCTGCTTCTTCTGCCCACCAAACTGGTGTCTGCTGTCACACAAGCTTGCTCCTCTTGGGGAACCTTCTTTCAAGCCCAGTTTATCTGTGTCTGAAAACTTCCTTAGCATTTTCTTAGCCTGTCAATCAAGATTTCAGTTTAGAGGGGCTGCTGATTTGAATAATTTGCAGGCTTCAAAAATTTTTTTAAAAAATTAAAAAAAAAATTGAAAATGTTTGCCTCCTAACCATTTTATAGTTCTTTATTTTTTATTATTTAGGGTGTATCTCACTGTAGTTTCTAGCTTTTTGCCTTTTTTAAATTACAATGTGATCCTTTTTTTCCTGGTGTTTTAGGTAATGTGGTGCTATTTTGCCAGTGAATCTTTTTAGTAGACAAGGTGTGCCCTACTTTGCCTGATAGTTAAGATTAGCATTTTCCTTGCATAGCAAGACTGGATACATTTCCTGTAAATCAGACGTATCTGGCCTTTGGAATTAATTAAGCTTTTGCTTCACCTACTGATGTTGTAACTGATGATCTTAGATGAGAAATCAGGCAATTGTTGTCCTGTTGGCTGTTCCTCAGGATGGTTATAAGTTTTTTAATGTTTATTTTGAGTAAGTAACGCCTTAACCAAGGTTTGAGACACTATCTGGAGTCCTCTTCTGAGGATACTGAAGATAGTGTTTTCTTCAAGGGATTATATATGTGAAAGTGTACTTCTGATGGTGTGAAGAATGTAGTTAAATAGTGTATTTGTTTCCAGACTGTCTCATCCTGTATTGTGCAGCAATGCACAATGGGAACATACTTCAGGAAGTCAGTAGTTCTTGTACCACTGCAAAAATAGGCACTTTTTTCAGTTATCTTATGTTTCCCTTTCAGTGTATATTTTATGTACTGCTTTTGTTTGCATGACCACTGTATTGGACTGCGCTGTGTCTCTGCCTCTGGAGTCTGTGTTCTTGAGTTGCTCTCTGGATCTTAGGAAGAATACATCCCAGTATCTTCTGCAAAAGTTCACTCTGTCTTTGTCTTGTACAGTGTTTATACCAGCCTGTTCTATCACCGTTGGGATTATTGGTTCATTCAGCTTTTCCACAGCTATGAAAATTTGCTCATGGTCAACAACTTGCTTGTCAAATGATGGTGTGATTGCAGAAGATCATGTCTGCTTTTATTGGTTTACCAGGATACTGTTGAGCACAGTTGGTGTCTTGCTAAATTATTAGATGTCTTGGCTAAGGCAATACAGACCCTGAAAATTAACTGGACATGTGAATGTTTAGGTTAAAACTTATTTGTAGGTACTGATCTCACCTGAGTTTTTTTGTGAATGAGATGATTAAAACACTGGTGTGTCAGAATTAAGAATTGTGAAAGAGACCTGCTGAATTTCCTTTCCCATCTTGTGGGTAGGTGATGACTGACTGCTGCACAACTGTTGACAACATGGTGGTGTAATATTCAGTCTCCTGCTAAGGAGCATTTGAAGTACCAGTTCCAAAGACAAAACATCAGATCCACTTTTCAAAATATCATCAGGAATGCTGGACTTGCTGGCAGGTAATAGGTCTTTCAGGTCCTCTAGCTGTGACTGCAAAAACTGGCTTAGTTTCCTCCTTTCACTCCCTGCGGCTCTCAAGTACCTCCTGGTCCTCAAGCTGAAAGCTCCATTAAGGAGTTTCAGATTTTGTCTTGGACAGCAATAGCCCAGACACTCCTAGATGCCCTGGATAAGGACATAGCCTATTTGCTTCTTTCTCTATTAATCTACATCTCAGTGCCTTTTTGGCAGATAAAATAGGAATGTGCTCTACTCTCTCTTCTAGCCCATCTGTTTGGGAACATCTTAATCCTTAAGTTCAAGGAAATTCCCTTTTCCATTTTTTCATGCAGAGCACACCTGCTCTCCTCTGCACCTTGTGCTCTGACTGCTAGACCAAGCTTACGCAGAAGTGACTTAATGCTCTTTGCATTGTCATTTGATGTGGAACTGTTTTCTCAGGTGTATCTGCTCATCTTTTCCCTGAGGTAGTGGATCATCCCACCTATTGCAGGTTCTGGGACAGAGCACAGGGTATGCAAAAGTTATAGGATACCTGAAAGCTGTCATGAAATGGGGAGGGAGGGTTTGATCAGCTGGTGGTAGCTGCCGGGGCAAGACAGCCTTGCATGTTTGTGTGAGCAACTGCACAAAAACCTTGTCCTCTGGCTATACCAGTGGGCAGCCCTCTACTTTGCATATGTTTTTGTACATTGTACTGTGCACCCTCTGCCCACAAAGGGTGCTGCATCTTTTTATAGGTGTATTGCTTAACTACCGTAAGTGTAATGGCTCCTTGCTAATTTTCTAAAGGCTCAATTAAGGGTCTTATATGAATAGTAGTGTGAGCACTTTCTATTTTTTTTTCTATTTATAGTGTTAGGTCTTCAGATTTTTGTCTTTACCTTGTCCTCTTAGTATCTCTATAGTGATTTCAGAAGGCTTTGAAGATAGATTGGTAACAATCCTAACGAAGTGTGTTTAGTATAAAGAGGACAGTACCAACTGAGCAAATTTGTCAGAATGGTGTTTGGGTCCTTTAAGCAACTTGCATTTCATGAAGCATCTGAGTGGCAGTGAAGGCAGCTGCAGATCCCACAAAACACTTAAAAATGACATGTGTATAAAGTGTGTGACTTGGGCTTTGCCCATCCAGTCCATTTGCAAGTATGAGATGAGCCTCTAATGTTGCCCTCAATTCTGTGTCCTGTAAGAAACCAAATGTGTGTGCTAAACATTAGAACAGCTGTGTTCAAAAATAGACCATTTCTCTGCCCCCCCTCCAGTGTTGAACTTGATTTTCTTCGGACGCGATCACAAGACTGCTGCTGCAGTAGGGGCTTAATGCTATTTACGTCGTCATTTGACATAGCAGCATCTCTCAGGGGATTTTTAAACAATGCAGCTGTTCAGGAGAGATGAAGAGGTTGAGGATGAGGAGAGGGAAAAGGAGCAGAAATAATTTCATCTGCTATTAGGGATATTGTGGGGGGGAGGGGAGGCAGCCAGCAAACCAGTGAGTTCAGTAGATTCATGATTCTGCATGAATGGATGGCAGGATCATGGGAGTCGCAGCTTTCCCTTGAATGGGAAGGAGCATCATGGGAATCTGGCTGCTTCTAATCTTTTTTGTGAATGATTCTTTTCCTTTAACATGGCACTGGTTTTTATGAATGGCTCTGGGGGCAAAGTGCTGCAAAACCCTTCTCAAGCTGTATACAGGTGCCTTAAGGAACACTAGGGTGGGAGTCGGGTGCAGCAGAACAGAGATGCTGCAATGTTAAGCTACTATTCTGCTCTTTTGAAGTCTGAGAGGACATTGTACTGCTTTTAATCCAATATAATTTAGCTTGATGAAAGCAGAGTTGCTTTTTATACGAAGTGTTTTTACTACTTGCCTTCTTCTCTTTCAAAATGTAGTTGCCAACATGTATTTTTCCTGTTCTAGTAAGGGTGGAGATGACAGCACATCAGAAGGGCTTTGGAATGATCACATTTGAAGTTCTGCTCTTCTTGTTCACCCACATGTTCCCTTTTTGATATGTGTTAAAAAAAACCTGAAGATTCAAAAAGTTTTAGGGGACCAGAAGTGAGAATGGAAATGGAGGGCAATAAAGAATTGTTTTACTTGGTCTGAAGCAA
The DNA here is from genome assembly GCF_041296385.1 of Aphelocoma coerulescens. Classification (NCBI taxonomy): domain Eukaryota; kingdom Metazoa; phylum Chordata; class Aves; order Passeriformes; family Corvidae; genus Aphelocoma; species Aphelocoma coerulescens. Next base: position 25,948,794 of record NC_091019.1, read on the forward strand.
CTAATTTGCCATTTGGCTTAAGTTGAAAAAAAGTGTTCCTGTCAAGCTGTATTTGAACATGGTTGTGTACATATATTTCCAGATTTCTCCATTTTTGCTGTTCTATGCAAAGGTGTATAATTTGCTTTCTTGCCACTTTTCTTGTCCCTTACAAACAAAATGTGCTGAATCATTTGAGAATTTATATTCTCACTAAAAGTAGCTTAATGTCACAAACTTCCTGTGCAGGTAATGTTAAAATTCAGGGATTCCTGTTGCAGAGGTGAAAATGTTCACATGTAATGCTAGCTCTTATAATATTTTGTAAAACCTAGTAACTGATACAGTCTTAATATCTGAATGGTAAACTATTTCAAACTTCTCAAAACTGTTTTTTTCTAGGGGAAAAGTACAAAGTGGAAACAAAAGTCATTGTGGCAGACTTTGGAGAGAGAGAAGATATTTACAATGGAATCAAAGCAGGATTGGAAGGCCTGGAGATTGGTGTTTTAGGTTTGTATCTGATCTAAGTCTTTCATTGTGATGTTTTGTCTTGACATGCCTACTAACTTCTTCCCATATTGAAGTTTATTGAAACCAATTCACAGAAGCTGTTATTTATCTGACTAAGGCTTTGTTGCTGTTAATACACTACGTGAGATGGTGCTTGCATGTGTGCCTACTTTCTAGGAATTTGTGATGCTTATTGAATGTGTTCAGTTTTCTGTGATTGTTGGAGGCCTTTGACTGCAGCTTATGACTGCATGCACCATGACTTGAACACTTGGGGTTGTTGAACCTGGAGAAGAGGTCTCTCTCCGGGGAGACCTTGTTTTGGCTGTTCAGTACTTAAAGGAGGCTTGTAAGAAAGATGGGGACACTTCTTAACAGGGCCTTTGCAATAGGACTGTTGCAAGGAGCAATGGCTTTAAACTAGAAGAGTGTGGGTTTAGATTAGGTATAAAGAAGAAAAGGTATTGAAACATTGGAGCAGGTTGCCCAGAGGAGGTGGTGGATGCCCCATCCCTGGGAACATTCAAGGCGGGGTTGGCTGGGGCACTGAGCAACCTGACCCGGCTGAAGACATAGGGGAGTTGGACTAGATGACCTTTAAATGTCCCTTTCAACCCAAACTATTCCATGATTCTATGACCTAATACCATCTTAGATCCTAAACAAGCTTCACATACTTTAGCTTAGGAGATACTCAGTTTAGGAGTAGAGCCCTGTGGGAGAAGCGTGAACTTTTAATTACAGAGCTGTTGGAATTCAGTCCTTACAATAGAACATCAAGTAACTGTCTCCTGCTTCAAAAGTCTTAAGCCTTTTCTGGTCATGTTGGTAAGCTGTGTTTCTTTTGCTGATAGGAACACAATATGTGTGAGTATGGTTTGCTACGTTGCAGGAGTGTAGTGCAGGTGGTGTGGGAGTCCTTGAAAAGACAAGGTGATCCCTCCAGTTACTGTGTCAAATGTAGAACTGAGGTGATTTCAAATAGATGTTTCATCACAAGCTGAGAAGTGTTTCAACATAACAGCAGTTTACCTGAATCTTCTTTGAACAGTGGGGTAAAGGCAGTTGCTTATTGGTTTTTTGGTTTTTTTTTCCCTTGGAAGCACATATGCCTGTGCATATCCTGTATTTCTATGGTTAGTCAATACAGGGATGAGAATCTGTGATGGTTAAACAGTAAAAAAATCACGTAGCTCAGACATCTACTAGTACATGTCATATGATAAAGCACTCCTCACTACAAAACTCGTTTTACTAACCTGTAGTGCAGTAATTGGAGCTGCAACTGTGGAGTATTTTAGGCACATTTAGAAGCAAATTTGTTATACACATGATAACATACTGTATGAACTTTGTTGCTAATAGATGAATCTTGTTGTATAATGTTTGAAAATAACACTCAAGAAAATAGTGTATATAAAAATGCAATTAAAAAATAACATTGAAGGATAAAGCCCAGAATGTTCCCACTACTTCTAACAGACTTGAGTACATAGAACTCATGGCATCCAGTATTTAATTGCTGTAAGAATTCAAAGGCATTGGAGTAACTTCAAATGCCAAGGATGTGTTTTGTGTAAAGAGTAGTTGTGACACAACTGTGAATGCCTTGTTTCTTCTTTCTGAAGGAAATAAGTTCCAAAGAAACTTTGAAGAGTAAAATTAATGTACATTCTAATCTGTCCTGTCAAAATCTACTCAGGGAGTGTAGGGCTTGCAAGCTGCCTGTCACGTAGCAATTGCTACAGAATGGTAGATCATTTAAATGTCTCAAAACACCAGCAAACCTTTTACTGTGCAAGGTACACAGCCGCACTGGAAGGGTTTTTATTATTTCTCAGGCTGTGATTAGGTTATGGTGATTCACAAAATCATGAAAATCTGACTTTTTATAGCCTTGCACAAACTGGGCACTAAAGCAGTGTGTGTGCCTCAAGTTTTGTGTAAGGTTATTACAGGAAAACAAAGTGTGTTCCTCAGAGCTGGCTTCTTGCTTTTATTTGCATGAGCACCTTGGCTAAAAACATGGTAAAAATAGCAACTAAATGCTCTAGAGCTGTGTATTCTCTAGCTGAGTTCCTCTGCTTTTTTTTTTCTCTTGCAGCCATTGTCAGTGCAGGTTTACAAAAACCTCTTTTCCAACTAATCAGTAGCAGTTTTTAGTAGATCTTGTGCTTAAGATCACAAGATAACATGATACGTAGGTATTTTCTTTCCCCCAGAGATAGCTGTAGTAATAGAAACCACTTGCCAATGTAATTTTTCCACACAGATGATGGCCACTCCAGAAAGACAGTATTTTAATTTTTTATGGTAATTAACTTCATGCTTTAGCGCCGTGTATTTTAAATTCTGTAGCATTTGTTGCAATCCAGAATGTAGCTTTTGTTGAGCTGTGTTTTTCATGTTTGTGTGAGGGAAAACATGGATTTAAATGCGAACAGCCATAAGGGTTGATTTCTCAGGTTCCAGCATATTTCCTTCTTTCAGGTCTCATCTGGAACAGTAGGTATGAGGAGTGTTGGTAGCACAGCACAGTTGCCAGTGATCAATGCTGATTATTTTTTAACCTTATACTTGGAGACATAGGAGTCTCCACAAGTACTGCTCAAGAACAAGCTTCTAATTATGGAGTTGCACAGAGTCTAACTAAAGTACTTACAGATTGAAATCCTTGTAAACTTCTTATTTGGAAGCTTCTTCTCACCCACGTAGGAAGGCTAAAAGAGTTTGCATAATGTTTTGCTGTGTGTTCAAAACAGCGTCTGTCAGTGACTTCGAACATGTGCTAGCTACAGCAATATGTTAAATAAGCAGAGGTGGGAAATCTTCCTTTTGCCATTCTTAAATAGGATCTGATTCTTGAAAGGAGTTTGTGCTGGACAGTATCTTACCCTGTTGCTATCCATTTTTTTCTAGTTAAAATACGGTGTTACAACTCAAAACCTGATTTTTTTTTAATGGTTTGTTACATACTTGCAGCAGAGATGATTGCAGAAAGTGGAAGGGTGCATATCTGGGACCCAGCCTGCAGTAAGGGGTGTGAATTTTGTGTGACTGTCTCTGTAGCATGAATCATAAAAGCATTCTAAATTCAGAGAGAATTGCCAAGGTTAGTCCCATAACCCTGCCACAATTCATAGCCAAAATCCTTTCCAGAGAGATGGAACAAAAAAATAGTTTATTTTTGGATGAAAAGAAGAAAAAAATCTGGTTCACTCTGGCAGTAGCAAGACTGGGTCTTCTTCCTTTTAAAAACTTCTCACTCTTTCTAAATATAGCAAATGTCTGCTGGGAATTTGCCAACGCCCTGTTCCCCTCAATTCCTCACCTCAATTTTTAAAGGTTATCTAAAAGTTAAAAATTTGAAACACACAGCATGACTAATGAACTTCCATAAATACACTAAGATGTGGACTAAAAGAGCTTGAGGGAATTCCAAATGAAGTTGGTGCACTTTGCCAGAATCTTTTCCTCCTGTTTCTTGCACATCCTGCATCCCTACTGCTAGTTAAATTATCTTTCAGGCTGGGTCTTAAAACAATAGCTTTTGGCACAGGTGGAGGGGCTATTTTATTTCATTTTTTGAAAAAGGCATCAGTGCCTTTTGACGACGCTTCTTGTCCCCGTGCAGACTCCTGCCTGGGGGTGCACAGTGCTGCTGAGCATACATAGCACTTTGGGATTCTCTGGGGTGTAAGACACTATATAAATGTAAAATGTTGCCACAGCAACCACATGTCACGCGATTCACTTGCGTAAGATGAACAACAGATACTTAGGAAGCGGAGATCCCTTTTGGTTGCTGCTTTTTGTCTCCATATCAATGTGCTCTATGGAGTTGGAGGCTGCAGAGCAGCACTGTTTTCGAACAGAATTAGAAGTTTTCTCCTGTTGGGGCTGGGATTTAGAGAATGGGTATCGGTTTCACGTCCGAGAATGAAACCGTGCCAGTGTAAAGTATTGGAGGGAAAAAAAAAAAAAAAAAAAAAAGATCTTGGCGATTTAAACAATTCACTGCAGGTGTGGGGGTGACGGGGAGAAGGGTTTCCCGCGGGGAATCTCCGAGCAGGGAGGCCGGGCGGCGGAGCGGGGTCCCTGCAGGCGGCGGCTGCCGCGGCGGCGCTCGGGGCGGGGGGAGCGGGACGCGGCCGCGCCGGGCTCTGCTGCCACCTCCCGGCCGCTCCCTGCGCGGGGAGCGCGGCTCGTCTCGGGCTCCACTCGGAGTGTTTGCTTATCGCAAGAAACGGTGCGAACCCCTTGGAATGGTCCGTCCGTGCGCTGCCGCATTCCGCTGCGTGTGTATTCACAGTTAAGGAAGCTTGGCCAAAGCAGCTAGAATGTCTTAAACGCAGCAGTTTAAGAGTATTGCTTGAAAATTGTCATTAATCAGGGGGCATCCAAGTGATCTAATTCATGCTTTTCTTTCAGTCAACAATGTGGGAATGTCGTATTCTTATCCTGAATATTTTCTTGATGTTCCAGAGCTGGAGAAGGTAAGTGCCTTTGTGGTACATTCTAGTGTTCTACTGCGGTTAGCAGATATTACAGAAGTATTTAGGTTTGGTTAAGGAACCCACATAATGAGATTTTTTGATTAGAATTAAATGTTCAAAAACTTGGAGAGGTACATAAGCAGCATAACACAATGCTGGTGATGGCAGTCTCACTTTTTGGTGGTGTTCTTTACCTACTCTTCCCTGCTTCTTCTGCTCCTGTCCATGGTCTCATCTGGCTGTTGCTCATAAGTTGCTCTAGCTTGTGCTGGGGGGCTTCTTAAGTGACTGAAGGGGAGCAAGCAATTTCATGGATAGAAGCTGCATATTCCATAACACTTACAAAACTTAAGATATGACCATTTTAGACAGTTCATAATGTAGAGGCAATCTTGGCTGTGCTAGATACACTGAAAACTTGGATTATGAACAATTTCACTGGTATATGATTTTCTTTCTGAAACTCCTGTAGCTCACTGGGTCCACTGTGGTTTTGTGTTTTCTGCTTAAGTGTTGCTAAATATATCTGGTGTTTGGTTCACCTTCAAATAAGCTTCATAATGTTTAGCCAAAAAAAAAAAAAATCTCATTTTTTTAACCTGCTGAATAAACTTAAAGTCACTAAAATGGTGGAGTAAAATACAGTAGTTAATTTCAAAACATGTGTAATGGCTAAGAATTTATTAAAGTTCGTAAGTATTGCAAATAGTGTTAGGAAATAGAGTGTCAATGTGATACACCTGTCTGGTTCTGTATTAGTGCAAGTCCCTAATCAGAGATGAAACCTGGCCAAGAGCAATTCACAGACTTTGCTTTGAAAGCCTGTCACTGTTCTTGATACTTAAGCAAGAAGGCAAGGAGAAAAGGCAGATAATTTATCCCAACACTTAAACCCAGAGGACATATAAATACTGTTCAAATAACTTCAAATGAGTAAACCCCAAAACTTTTTGTTTTCTTGCAGGTGATTGACAAAATGGTTAACATTAACATCACGTCTGTTTGTAAGGTAAGTTACCAAGACTTTTTGATAATTCAAAACCACAAAACAAGATTCAGGTCTGGGGGAATTGCTTTGACCTGTTAGACTATTCGTCTTGGAAAAAGCCAGAGGTTCTGATTGTCGCGTTGGACTGTTCTGATTATTGTGTGAAATGGAACTTGTTGCAAAGATGTTTATTAGCTATTTGAAAGGAGCAAGGTAAGTACATAAAACAGCACTTAGTGCTTCTTCACGATTTTTCTTCTATTCCTTCTTGTAAAGGGTTCATTCTTCTCCCCCTGCATTTGTGTTTTTTGGGGTGGGCAGCCCTTACCTCTGCATGCCTAAGGTTTTTGTACACTGTAATGAGAAGGCACTTAAATATTTTCTGCAAAATGTATGATCAAGAAGGAAAACCAAACTCACAGGAACATGCGTTAACTTTACTTCAGAAGCTACCTTCACTTTTGATATTTAAACTGAAGGTTTCATCAAGAAGAAATCAACATGACTTCAGGCTAAAACATATGGCTGTTCTCTTGTTTATTAACATGAGGCCCATTCAAAAATGAAGTTTTCATCCTAGTATGTCAAAGCTCAAAAAGGACAGAGGGAATAGCCGTAAGTGACAGGGACTTGGTCAGTGTATTACCAGTGCATGCTGATGAAACTCCTCGGGACTACTCACTGCTAAACCTTGTTAAGCATAACAGTATGTCTCTATTAGCTGAGGGTTAACCTTTTGCCTCAAAGCTAAAATATTAGATGTTTCTAAGATGGCTTGAAAGATTTGACTTTTTTTGCAGGTCTTCTGATTAGGTCAAGTACTAAATTCATCTAGTACAGTGCTTTTGGGGAGTCTAAACTCTTGTTTTGTTTCCATGTGAGGAGGCACAGCACCTCTTGAAACAATGCTTTAATAAGATTCTCACACTTTATTGAAACATAGACAGTGAAAATGCAGCCATTGCATGGCTGAATGGGAGTTGGCAATGTCAGCTTGCTGCTGCAGGCTCTTACTTTTGTGTGTGTTTTATTTGACATCTCAGAACTATTTGTTGGAAAGTTAGAAATGCGGTAACAGTGAGTCTTCAGAAACCTTTCACCCGGAAAATGACTGTGAGCCTGACCAGTACAGATTTTCTAGTTGACCAAGAAGGATTGCGGCCCATGGTGTCTTGTTGTCCCCCTGCAAGATTTCAGAAGAGAAGTCAGTTATTAGTGGGCACCTTTTGAGTGTTTTCTCTTACAGAAAATTTCTCTTACAGAAGTCATTTAAGTTAACAGAGCTGCATCAGGTGTACATCTGAAGTGTCAAGCACAGACCTCCTCTGCTGAGGTGTGAGGTCTGTGCTGTGCCAGCAGAGGGAGTGCACTATTCAGTGATAAAAGAATTTGGGGTGTCAGTCTTCCTGGGAGCGTTTTTTTAGACAAGTTACAGATGAACTACTTCAATATGTATTTCTGAAGATGGTAGGGTAGAATAATAGTTTAACCCAGCATATGCCTAAAGTTCCAGAGATGCGGCCAGACTGTATTGTTTCCAAAGGAAACTAATGTTTCAGTTGTAGTGTCAGTGCTCATCAACAATTTAACAAAATTGTCATACAGTTGCTTGTAAAATTTGCATCTTTTCACATTCTAAAGTGGCTATTTTTGCACATAGAGAAACTTACTGAAGATCTGCTTGCTGTGTGTTAATAGTGTTTTTCCTTCTGTTTGAAAACTTTTGTCTTGACTGTGAACAACTCCTGCTACTGGATTTAATCAGAGTTTGAGCATAGGATTTCAAGCTTGAAAATGTTTTCTCCCGCACGAGCGTGTTGTGTAATTAAACAGTAGGCACACCAGATGCTTACTGTTTTGGGGAGAAGAGCACATTAGAAGTGTGTGCCATCTGTAAGACACTTTCTCAGGAGAACCCATGGAACTAGAGAATCATGGTATGAAAAAAAATAAATTTAGGAAGAGTCTGTGTATCTTTTCACTTAGATTTTTAGGTTCTAATCCTGCGAATATTTAGTTCTGTTTTTGAGGTTGATGCCATCTCTTATACAAATGCATGTATGTATATATATGTGTGTGTTTTTTAGAAACAATAATAAGAATGTTCTCTCTTCTTGTCTGACTAAAACCATGAAGTTTGTGATGGAAGAGAGCACAAAGTTCTTAACAAGGAGCTGAAGGTCTGCTTAAATGTGAAAGTACAGGAGAGGCAGAGTATGGTTTCCTACTACCCGTTCAGGCTCTGCCCACAGTGCTTCCAGATCCTTGTCAGAGGTGTCTTATAACCTGTACTGTTATATTCTAGAGCATTGGCATCCACTTCCTTGCCTTTTGGACCAAACTTTCTCAGTGCCTAAAAGATGACGATATCCCCTGTCCTCTCAGTAGCCTGCGCCACGTGCCGTCAGCAGCCAGCCCCTGTTGGACAGGACAACTCTTCAAGTAACTCCAGTTCTGGCTGAAACACTCCTTAGCCTTGAAGTGTGGAAGTCAAGATAATTAGCACAGATTGATTCTGCAGAAATGTTGAAGTCTGTTTTGTTGCCACAAGTATAGGCAGTTTTGAAGCGTAATGCCTAACCCTTAACTTTTTGATCCATCTTTTTCTTCATTAGTCAGCTCATTGGATTTCCTAGGGGATATGCAGTGTGTAAGAAGGGGTGCACTGAGAGATAAGACTACATCTTCACCTCACAGGACAAATTTTCAGCCTAGTTGGTCCCACTGTTTAGTATTTTTTTCCCAACTGGAAAGTATCTAATACTATGGAACTTTGGCACATGTTTGAGAACTTCTTTCCTCTCAGAGCTTTTAAAATGTGTCTTTCCCAAATCCTATTCCATGCTGCCTGCCCCCGTCATGTCCTTAGAGCACTGTTGGGTTAGATCACCCGTGAACCACGCAGTCATGCAATTTTGGGGTTCACTCAGTCTGGCATGAAGTGTTGATTACTGTGAAGTGCCTTCAAAGCACCCTGTTATGTCACTGAAGATAAGCCACGTAAAACTGCTTAAAACATGTTGGAAATCTCATGTCTTTTAAAATACTGGTTAAAAAAAATTGACAAAATAGCACCCTGTCCCCCAGCCACAGTAGATGTTTTTTAAGTAGTCTGAGCAATATCACACTTTCATGGTGATGTGCAGTGCAGGAGTTACTCTGGTCTTCATATAATATGCAAATAAAGAAGTGTTATGTGTCTTGATGCTATAAATAGAATGAAGATCTTTCATTTGTAGTAGTTTCTCAGGACAGCTTGAGACTTAATACACTCATATGCAAGGATTGAATTCACAAATAAATGAGGAAGAAGATGAGGTAGTATGTGTAGTTTCATGGTTCTTGTCATAATCTCATCTCAAGCTTCGGGAGGGATTTAAATAGCAGAACTTTTCTTTAATGATTGTTGGTAGCAGTTCAGGTAACTTGGGTTTGTATTAAAACTTTTGGATATCCTGTTGCATTTTGAGACACAAATATTAGTGGCATTAAGTGAAATATCAGGGCAAAATCTCTGGGTTTTTTTTCATTAACCAGCAAGTGTTGAGAAATCAAAATTAGACTTGTTCTGTATAGTTCTAATCATAGTTCCTTTGTATTAACTTCATCTCCTTGAGTCAATCAGTCTTTGTATTCTACAGCCTTTAGTTTCACTTGGGAAAACAAACTTGACTTGGCTATTGGCTTAATGTCCTGAAAGCCAAGGGTGCTAGGATTCCTGTCCAGTGGAAAAAGTGGGTAGGTAATGAGCACAGAGAATAGCTTCAACTACTTCAGGGAGTCTCCTTTGAAAGCTGCAAGAATCATTTGGTATGGAAGGAACTGCAAGTTTGTTACTTCTTTTGCAGCATCACGATATGCTAATTGCATTGGAGTGAGGCATAAACTTGTGTTCTCTTGAAAAATGAGCAGGACTAAATAGTTGAGGGAGTGCTGGCTTAGCGGCTGATTAAGCAAGGAGCTGAATTGGTTTGCAGGCTATTATATTGTGGGGGGATGTAAATTTTTGGCTTGTAGGCCAGGCTTTGCTTGGATATTGGCATTAACAGAGGAAGGGGGAGAGTAAATAATGTGTGTGTAAATCCCTTGTGTCTGTGGTAGTCTTCATGTTGATGGCTTTACTTGTGTTTTATATTGAGTGTCAATACTAAACGCTAACAGGCCCTACTACATCAAGGATTTTTGTCCTCATATTTGAGACACTTTTTTAATTTTCTCAAGAGTTCAGAATACATAAATGCTTCATGTTGAACAGAGAGATCTGGTGTCAGCTGCCCTCCTAATGGAGGAGGAGTGAAAGGTGAATTACAGCAGGTTGTGAATCCCAGGCAGGACATGGGAATAACTACTACAAAGTCTGAAACTGTGAGTTTAGGAAAGAAAGCAACAACAGAACAAACAACCAATATGAGATTGTAAGGAGGAACAAAAGTTAGTGTATTTGAGAAGGAGGGAAAATATTCTTTTGTGGACCTGTGTGTAGAAAAAAGAAAAGCCTGGAGAGCAGCAATCCTGAAAAGATAGTTGGAAATGACATCTCTCTCTCTCCAATGTGTGTTCAGATGGGCTAGTGCAGTCTAATACCACATCTGTAAAGGTACCTTACCAGAAATCAGGTGGTAGTTGTTTGTTGCCTGCTAGAACCCTATGTGAATTTTTGTATTTGCTGTGGAAAGGGTCACAGTAAGTGGAAAATAATTCTGAGGACAGTGGCAACACCGACTTGTGAGATCATGCTGTGTGTGTGTATTCCACTCTAGTCAGGAGGTTTCTTTGTATTTATATTCAAAGTCATAATCAAAGAGGAGTTGATGATTTAGCCAAGTACATAATACAAGTAGAAAACAGAGAGGGACAGTTGCCAATGCTTGGAAAAAGAGTAAGTGTTCTGTGAAGGTGGTCCTGAATATCATTCAGATGGTCCAGAGGGAGAAATTCAATGCTGTGGTTTCCCACCTTGCTGACTTTGAACCTGAGAGTGTGATACACAGAAAGCTGGATCAAGGGAAATGTAGCTGTGATAAATATATTTTTAAGCAATAGTCAGAAGCACTGGGGATTTTTCTTCAAAGTACAAGTAACTTGGGGGAATTCAGGAAATCCTAGAGTTCTGTGGCTTTCTGTAGATTTGGGGTTGACACAAACACATATTTCACCTCTTGAAAAGTCACTGAAAATGAACAGGGCTTGTTACTTTCATAGTTCCCTTTGTATGTCCCAAGCCCCTGCCATGGCCACATGGGTTACTGTGTGAGTTGAGTTGATGTCAGGTTTACTTGCTAGTTTTTACAGATAGAAATCATTCTTGTTTGGCTTGGGGTATGAGCTGCATTAAGAAGTTATTGTTTCAAGAAAAACACATTAAAAAAACATTGTAGATGCTGAGAATAGGCCTCACAATCAATTTAACTACCAGTGCACGAGAACAGTTCCTTCGTTTTTCAGTGTATGGTCTGCGGGTGAGGGTGCCAGTTAACTTTGTTAAACAGCTACTGCATTTGTGAACTTGTGTGAATCCTCTGCCCAGGCACTCTGAGTTGTCTTATGGTAGGAGTGATGTTTTTGTATGTGAGTGGGTGCACCACAGGGAATTCCTCATCTTTAAAAAGTTATGTTGCTCCGAGTTGTTAAAATTTCACCCCAGATTTGTGAATGAGGAAAGCTTCTTAGCTGCATGACACAGTAGCAACTTGTCCAAGTTCTCTAGCCTCACCCTTTGTTGTATTTGTATAGCCCTAGTTACAGATCATTCAACCCTTTCAAAGTGGAAAGAATGACTTGCAGTCATAACATCATAGCATGGAATGATTTGTCTCTAAATATACAACTGTGGTATTAGATTTCTGGCTTTGTGTAACAGTTGCGGGGCCCATAAGGTCTGAGGGATGGCTTTGAATATTTACCTAAGCTTTTCCTGCTGTATTTTAAGTAGTCTGAGTGAACATCACTTGAAAGATATTCAAAATTTTACATATTATTATTATTCTTTCGGAAAACTCTGCTTCTGAGCTATCGCTTGGATCAGATTGAGAAAGGACTACAATGCTGTGATAACTAAGAATGGGAGGTTTTCTTCTTAAGAAAAGTCACTGGAAATCCATGGTTATAACTTCCAACTATTTGTTAGTCCTCTAATAGCAGCTTTTAATTGTAGTGCCTGCTTTAGAACATAAATCTAGCCATAAGTCTGTGCATTCTTGTATTTACAAGTAGGAATCTTTGTTCTGTTAGGCTCAAAGTGGAGTTGCTTTTTCCAGAACTAGAAGGTAGAAGACAGGTTTGGTGAGAAAGAGTGGACAATGCAACCAGTGCTTGCCAGGAATGTAATAAATGCAGTTTCAGGTAAAAAGACATTGATAAATGATAGCTGCCTATAAAAGATTATTGAAATGGTCTGTAATCAATCTCTACCTTAAGTTAGTCATTTGCCCTGAGCATCCTGGAACTTGAGTTCTAGATGGTTAGGTATGAAATAAGTTGAGTTAAAAACAAGGCAGCCCTCCAAACCAAAGGAACTATGCTCCAAACTGTATGGTAGCATTATGTGTGTATGTGAAATAATTGGAAAATAAACAAAAAAAATAGAGCGCAACAACCACTCTTCATGGTTGTGTGCTAAATGTAACTTAGTGCCAGACTGTATAGAATATCAAGAATTAACAACCTCTGATGTTGAGTAGTCTGTCCTAAACAAATTTCTCAGATGCACATGCTCACTCTGCTCTAATGCAAATTTTCAGAAAGCAAAATCACTTTGTTTTGGATGAGCTGGCAGTTTTCACATAGCCTAACTACTTGTCTGGAATTACCTGAGTCTTCAGAGTCTTGGGAACATCCACATTTCCAACTGTAGCACTCCTATTTCTGTGGAAAGTAGTATTCCTTCAGAAAGAAGGTTACTTGAAGGAAACCTAACCATGTTCAGTAACCACCAACAGAAGGCACTCTTCTTAGGGTAGTTCCCAACCTCTCCTTTAGGCTTTCTGACACTTCCTTCTGCCTGTATTAGATTGCCTGCAGAGAAACAAACACTACTGTGAAGTCCTCTGACATCCTACATGCAAATTCCTATAGATTGACTTGCAGTGCTTTGCCATTTAGGAAATACACACCATTACAGAACAGACTATCTCTAAACAAGGCCTAGCTAAAATTTGGGATCTTTATCTGGGAGATATTTATTCAGTTCTAGATGTTTTGGTTTTTAACTGCCTTTTTCATAATGGCATGTCTGAGATTACAGCTATTGAAGACAAATGTTAACCAGTCTGGCTGTTTTGGATCAGGATCATACAATGCAAGCCCATGTGGACACCACTGACACCATTATTAGTGGTAAAACTACATTTCTGCTGTTAACTGTCTTATTTGAATTTATGCTGAAAATATTTTACATTTGGGTACAGTGTATAAAACTGCCAGACCTGAGTATGGCTGCAGAATACCCTGCCAGCATTTTTCTGATAGTCCTCTTTGAGTGTGCACTTGGCTGGGTCAGGTGAGACTGACTCAGAGAGCTGCCTTCTGTTATCTTGCTCTTTAAAAATAATGGTATTTTTACATCAAGATACTGAATAGTCATAGGTTTCTTTCTTTCACACATCACAATGCATAAGAATACTGATAGAAATTTTTGCCCTATTTCACAGAATTTTGAAATTCCCTTAAAATAGGAATTTTAGTAAAACAAATGGAAGTGATGTTGAGTATGAAATCCAGTTTTGCCATCAGTATCTTTCTGTGGAGGGGAAAAAAATTGATTGCTCGTCCAGCTGAAGTTCAGAAACAAACCATTTAACATGGTGGTGAGAGACTTCTTGATTTCTACCCAGATTGTGTACCTATTGCTGTATTTCAGCTGTCAATGGCTTCCTAGTTTTTATTTTATGTAAGTCCACCAATTATTGTAGCATATTTTTTTGTGCTCTCATTTGGATATCAATAGTAGCCAGCAGGTTTGTGATAAACTGTTAGAGTTGCTTGGTGGGTTGCAGTTTGGATTTAGACCATGAATGCATTTGTGTGGATTTATGACAAAGGTTCAAACGTGGCGTCCCCTCGACATTACAGTGGGAAATTGTGTACTGGTTTTTCAGCTCATTTATGGGTTGCCTAAGGGAAGGCAATTCCAGTCCACGTCCGTGTGCCAATCTATGGAGATGTTATGCAGCATTACACTGCCCTGAGAGGCAAGAAACAGTATGTTTCTTTTTGCTAAGGGATCTGTGGAAGAGGTCATAAAACTTGCTTCAGATAAAAGATCTTCCAGTCTTGAACTAGTCTTAAAATCAGCCCAAATCATTCTTTATCCTTTAAGATTAAAATAAATAGTTGTTTCTACATCTCCTTTGAAGCATTAGTGTATGAAAAAGCTCATGTATGCTTAAACTTAATACTAAAGAGTTTTTTGAAGCTGCATCAGATCTGTTTAGCTTGTTGATGCTTATCAGCTCTGAATACTTAGTTTGACTTCTGGGGCAGTGCTGACAGCTAAGTGTGTCAACAGCTGACTTCATGAAAGGAAGGCCTGTTCAACTCCTGCCTGTACAGTCCCTTATCGAAACTGTCACGCAGTGTGGCTGATGGCAGAATCTATTCTAAGGGAGAAATGCCAATAAAATGCAAAACACAGCCCTTCTCTGCCATTTGCTTTGTGTGTCAGCTGCAATCAACTGAGATCGTTTTCTTTTGTGTTTTTTCTCCTTTATTCCTGAAAGGGCATGTTTTATAATTCAAAAATAAAAACAAACAAACAAACAAAACCTCAAACCCAGATTGAGTCATATGTAAGGGCTAATGCAGTGGTGATAATAAAATGAGTAGTTTCTTACAATAAAATTTGTTTCTTTGTAATGAAAGTGCTTACAGGTGTTTTGTGTGCCTATATATGCTGATTTCTTTTGTATGTGTGTTTTTCTTCCCATACTATTCAAATATTCAATGTTTTATTTTAAGCTATCAAGGTAATTTGGGATCAGTGGGAGTATTTTGGGGTCAGTGGGAGTATTTTGGTGTGTGCTGGTTTTAGTATTTTATTACTCTCCCCTTTGTGTTCTCAAAAACTTTATTGGAGTACCTTTCAGATGTCAAAAGTGGTAGCAGTTTATATTTCTTGTCTGATCTGTCTTTGCTGTCAGTGACAGTTATTCATACGGTTAGTTGGGGCAGGGCAGAATTTGGTACAAGCAGAATTTTGATGTTATTTCATGAAGGCAGAAGTTTTGGATTTAAATTGTATTTTAGGATGGTAGTAATTAGTACTGGGAAAATTAACTATTTTACACTAATTAAAATTTTGTCCAAGTTTGGATCAATGCTTAATTTGTTCCACTTGCCAGAGATGCTCTGTCTGCAACTGGGAAGCTTGTTTTAGGATTACTGCTCTGGAGAATCCTTCAGCCAGCTTGTAGATGGATTGCTCAGAGTCATAATGAAGGCAGGAGTTTCCAGAGCAGTGAGATGGTTTGCCAGGCGACTTTTCTCCTGGGGGTGTAGTTTTTTCAGTGTGAAAACATCTGTGTAATCAGCCAAAAATATTTTGGAGTCTTAAGTATTTTCCTTAGGTAACATAATGTAGGAAACTTACATTTGCTAGTTCTGTCAGTGCTCTTGCTGCTCCATAATTAATTTTTGTCTTAAAATCAGCAGTTCAGTAAGCATAGCTAGACTGTATTGAATAATGTTTTGAGTCTTGGCAGAGGTGGTAAATTTAGTCAGTCTCTAGGAAGACAGGTGTTTCTTGTGGGGAGAGAAGGATGGTACATGTACTGTAGTACTCTGGTGTTTTAATGTTCTTTGGAGGCCACGGATGCTGCAGAGTGGTGAAGACATTTGTTTTATTTACTCTTGTGCTACTAGCTGGATGGGTTCACCAGATTCAGTGCACACACTACTTGACAGAGCCAAGTTATCCAGGTAGAATAAAAATAAACTGCCTACGCAAAGTATGGTCTCTGCTTCCCTGAGCCGTGCTTGGGGTGGAGGGGGTGGCAGCTGCTTCTGGGAGGAAGGGAGGCTTCCCTCGGTCTCTGGCTGTCTGGTGTCTGCATTCTCAGCCATCACGAATGTTTTCCTTTTGCAGATGACACGATTGGTGCTGCCCGGCATGCTGGAAAGGTGAGTCACACTAACACTATCCAGACAAAGTCATCATTATTTATAGGGGAGAATCCTTTCTTGAAAAATTCATTACTGTGACTAATCAGCCTAGTCTTCATGTTTTAATGGCAGAGTAATGCTGGGTGAGTCACGCTGATGGTGCATGAATCATCAGACGGTGGAAGCCTTTTCCACTCGATTCCCTTTTTATTTTTCCTCTCCCTTCTCCACTGTTGTGGTGATTCCTTTTAGAACAGAATTAAAAAGCCCGTCTGACTCATCAGCACTAACTCAACAACCTGCTATTCTGAGGGGGTGGTTACAGTTCCTGGGAATAACCTTCTTAAGGCTATTTCTCTAAGTCATTGTAAGTAAAATGGATGCAAAGAATATGTTCTCATTATGCAGTAGGAGGTATATTGAGGAAAGGCTGTGATCATTTGGAAAAGTAGAACTGGAGACCAGCTCTTTAGAATAACACACCACTGTCGACAGGGAAGACGTGTACTGACTTCCCAGCTAGCTCCCAGGTGAAACCAAAAGGTTCACGATTTCCATTTAGTCCCTCCAGGCTGTTTTCCAGCTGATGTTGGCTGTCCTGGCTGTTTGCCATCTCTGCTGGGGTGCTAACCCTGCCTTTGCTGGGGGCTGCCCTGGATCAGGCTTGAGCCATGCTCGCAATACCGGGGAAAACTCTGTAGAACCATGCAAACGAATATGGCAGGAGGAGTCCGTATATGAGGCAAGCCTCCAAATCTGGCAAAGATGATGAAAAGAAAATGGGTGTATTTTGTGTCATCCCACTGTCTGGCAGTCTTCATTGCAGACCAGAATTCAGTATTCCAGTGTCGCACAGATGCACAGCAGATGTTTCACTTTTAAAACAAAGCTTCTTCCTGGGTACAAACTGTCAGACCTAGTGGTCAGTATGGGAGTCAGTGTCTAGCACATCAGGGTGATGGTGAGCTAAGATTTTTACTTAAACAGTCAGGAGATATGAATAAGTTTATTTCATGTAAAGAGATGTGAATTACAAATAAAGACCCAAGACTGAGCTCTGGGGCAGGAGTGTAGTATTTCCTAATGAAGCTGAAGTAGATTGGTGAGGGTGAGGATTATAGTACAGTTGTGATAGATACTCAGGGCTTGTAAGTCAGAAGCTACTCCTTGTCCTTGTACTATTAGTGATGGATAAAGGGACTTGTTTTTTTGTTAAACCACTGCCCTCTGAAGGTGCCACCATGACCAAAACCATTAAGGTTTTCAAGGGATTTAATGTTGTTTCATTGTTAGGTTTTGGAACTTAAAAACTTTAAACAGTTTCTTGCCTCAGTTTCTTATTTGTTTAAAGAAATACTGTAGCTATCCATTTGGCAGAGTAGTCTCTTCAGCTTCTGAGGACAGAATGATGTATACTCTACCTATAGAATATCCTGTGTATGTTTTTCTGTTACACATCCACCTGGGAAAGATGATTTGAATGAAAGGCAGCAAACCAGGATCCTGCTGACTTCTGTTTTGACTGCCCTGGAGTACACATCATCTCTCCTCTTACTTCTCTAACTGCATGACTACCTCAGGGATTCTGAGGATAAATGTTCAAGAAGCCTGGAAAGAAAAGGTTAATAGTGGTTTAAAAAGATTAAGTATACATCTTGAACTTTTTCATGTATATAAGGAGCCACTTTAACAGACTGCTCCATTAGGATGATGGCCTTGGTTTCTGTCTGTACTGGTTTGGCATAGGCAGCAATATGGGATACACATCATAAGGTAACCCCAAGACACTGTCCCAGGGAAAAATATTTGAAAAAGCTTCCATTTTCTGTCTGATTTTTGTGAAGTTGGTTGGGTTTGCAGTGCACAGAAGCAATGTCTGAAACTGCAAGCTCTTGCAGAGTCATAGCTCACAGGCCATTAACACTGCTAGGAGTCTGTAACCACAGGAGGACATGGATGTCCAGCGAATCCAAGGGCATGAATGAATTGGAGCTGGACTTAGCAGCTCTTTAGGTCGACCATATATTTCTCACATGGGACCACAGGCTAGAAAAAGGGCTCCAGGCTCTAAGAGTAAGGCTAGACTAAGAATCTCATTGTCATTCCTCACTTGTCCAAGAAGGAGAGCATGTTGAGTAGATAGATGTGACGTAGCATGCTAGAGCATCTTGCAGCTCGCTCTAGTGCGTACTTTTGTGTATTTGAATGTTGGTTTTATGGCAATATATTGCAAGGTAAGTACAAAAATAGAGCATACATTGCATGCTTTGCATCCAGGTCTGATAAGAGAAAATAAAACTACATCTTGGTGTGCCTTTTACTTTTTATTTAAAATAAACACAGCAGCATTAGATGAATGCTACTGCTGGTAATGGCATTTAGATTCTCTGCTGTGGCTTCTCTCCTGTGCTCTGAACACTTAAAGTGACAATTTATTATCTGAAGCCTCCTATTACACTTAAATGAGCAGTTCCTGTGTAAATACTCAGGCTACTGTCTGAGGTGGGAAACTCATAGAGCTGAAAATCAAGGCTTGATGTCTTCAGGAACAAAAAAAGCCACCACCAAAAATCAGTTGGCTGTTGCTAGACAAATACCAAACTATGGTATTTATTGCCAGGGAAGTAGCAAGTGCATAATTACATTACAGAAGAAGCTTGCTCTTTCCACTTGGCATGCAGCTGGAGCAGGCGCTGGTTGCCACAGCAACAGGGAGATGGCTAAATATAGCCTCCCTGGTGCTGGACCACTTAAGGTAGAATGACAGGGAGGTGTGAGGGTGTGGGCCTGGCTCTCTTCATCTTAACCAACATTTGTTTGTTTGTTTGTTTTTCATTAACAGCACAGTCGAATTAGATAGAGACAAAATTTCTTTTTACCACACTGATGCTCGAGTAATTCTTCAGATACCTCCCTAAAAACATTCCTTCTGCAGTTCCTCTAAGAAGCAAAATTGTAATTGGAGTAATTGAAAGTGTTCCCCCTACACACATGCTTCTCAATTTCATTTTATTGGGAGGTTTTAAGTTACAGGCTTTTAAGGCTAGGACTGTTTTCTTTAAAATGTGAAAATACAAACCACAGAACCCCCAGTGACACTGACTGCTTCAAAGAGACCAATACACAGAGCTTCTGCAAGGGGCTGCTATTAATGTTTTGTGTTTCTAAGAGGGTTTTCTTCACTGGGTCAAACCATTAATTCAGTCTGTCTAGGTGGTGGTCACGACTCGTGCTACAAAGTTGCAGTGCAGCTAGACACTGCAGAGACCTGTGCTTGTAGCCTGAATGTCAGCCTCTCTTCTACAGCTTCACTTTGTTTTAAAAGCGTGAGGCTCCTGTTTATCCATATCAGTGCTTATCCTTCTTTGAATCCCGTTAAACTTTTGTCCTCAGTTAAGTTTTGTGGCAAGTACTCCCTAGCCTGAATATGGGAAGAGCACTTTCTTTTATCTGATCTAAATTTCAGTCGTTCATTTAAATAAATGTCACCTTTCTTTTGTATTCTGAGAGGATAAATCATGATCTCGATCTTTTTAATTCCTTAGTTTGTATACTCTTATCATGGCTGCTCTTAATAGTCTCTTAAATAACTAAATTGTTGTATCAGGGTAGACATTTTTTCTTCTCTTCCCCTTTCTTAAATCATCAGGTTCTTAATATCTCTGGTTTGTATTTGGAGGTATAAAGATGGTTTGTAGACTGTAATACAAGATTTTGGTGGTGGTGAAGGATCTTTCCTTGCCATTCCCAGCATCCTATTGCTTGGCTGGTTTTGGTGACTGCTGCACAAATGAGAACTCCTTGTTCAGGTTTTTCATGGAGGGGACAGCTGATTTAGAGTCTTGCAAGGTTTGTGATTAATTCATAATTTTTTCTTTGGTATGCATTGTTGGTTATTGATGCACTGTTAATATTGATTTTTTCATCTGCCATTCTGCAGTCTGTTCTCAAAGCAGCCTGAGCTTGTAAAAAAGTACCTTATAGTATTCTCTAATCTGGTAATATCTTAAAAACTGCATAAATACTCATTTCACTTCTAATCTCCATTTGAGCTCATGAATAAATATCACAATCACCACCTGTCTTGATACAAAAAACTTCTAGCTTCCACTGTTAACCTTTTGCTGTCCTGAAAAACTCATGATTAATTTGTGGTTTTATGCTTTCCATGCTGCGTGTTTTGATTCATGTTACTACTCTATTTCACCAACCAAGCCTTTCAAGGAACTCCTGAAAAATACAATGAACTTTGGCAAAGGTGCTTGAAATCCTGAATAACTGAAATGATTCTTTTCTGTCACATTTGCCATCTCATTCCTTGTGACAACTTAGTCACAGATGTAATTCACACTTATATCATGGCTATGTATTGTATCACTTGTATTCAAGCCATGCTGGTTTGAAACTGTTGTCATGATTTCCAAAGCATTTATACTGTTTTAATTTTTAATGGGAACTTACTTAAATTACTGCTTGTTTTTAAGATGGTCACTTAAATCATTGTGGCAGCAGTGGTGTAGGGTATACGTGGTTGAACAAATACAATGGAAACTCAAGTGAATCTGCAGGAGTTGAGCTGTGTGATGTCTACCTGCATGAGTGTTCTCACTGCACTGAGCATGGCATACTTATACTATGTTCAGGTAAACTGCTTTGAATTTCCCACAGGGTAAGAAGAAGCAAAGATCTATCTTTCACTATGTTGGACTGTCTTGCAGCACCTTCTAACAAAGTAATTGCCCTAATTTGCATGAAGCTTTTAAAATGAATTATTTTTTCTACCTAGCACTAAACATGTCTAGTTTTGTAGGTAAAACTCATCTCAGAAATAGACATGGCCCAAAGCAGTCTGTATTGGGAGGTCAGGAGCCTTCCTGTCCTACCTGCACGTGCTTTAGAACAGCTTGACAGAGCAGGAGGTTGCTGATTTCTGGTATTTTTACCAAAATACTATTGATGAATACCTTCAGTGTTAGTGTAATACAGATGTAAAACAACTCTCATTTTCTGGGTTCATCCACTGAGTATCTTCCATATTTATTAAAACACTTCTGTATTTTAGCAGTAGATTCAGATGCTTCCTATCTTGAAAGTCCATCATGAACTAACATTTAGAAGATGAATTATCAAAGTATAAATCGTACAACAAGCCTGTGTTGCCATTTCTGCCATCTTATCCCAAGACTGAGGAGCTTCTTTTGAACTTGTGCCAGCTGGACTCAATGGTTTTACATAGTTTAGCTCACTGTGCGTGTGTATGTATATGTGTATATAAATACAGCTTTGATTCTCTTGCTGTATTGACCTTGGAGTTGTTCCGGATTTATACCAGCTGCTTGGATACTTACAACTGTATGTAAAGTGAATTTCAATTCAGGATTTGGTTGGGGTTTTTAAACAGGTCTTAATCTCAGTTGCATTTTAAAGGGTTTTGTTTAGGCTTGCTGTAATTTTTGGAAACATGAAAGATGTTTCCTTTATTTTATGACAATATATCTTTGCTTCCTTTCAGATCAAAAGGGATAATCCTGAATATCTCATCAGCTACAGGGATATTTCCATCTCCACTGCTGACTCTTTACTCTGCAACCAAGGTAAGTGTTCCTTTCGACACTGAAATCAAGTGTCAAACATTAAGCAACACTTACAGGAATAAATGTTTTGGTGTCCATCTAGTGGTGCTTTCATGAACTAAAAGTACAGAGTTTTTGTCTTGAGCTTTTCCAATAGTGGAAGCTGGAAGGTTGAGAGAAAACTGAGTGCAAGGGTTTACTGGCATGGAAATGACTATTTTATGTATTTCCTCATGCATTCTGTTTCTACATGTGTCATGGGTTAGCAAGCATAGTCCCAGATGTGATGTCCTTGCAAAGGAGTGCTTACAGTTTTCCCCATGACCTGACAAAACCTATCAGCTGGCCAGTTTGAATATGGACAATTCTTTAAATCACTTAAAGTTGTGACCGCCTCTGTGATCCACACTTAAGAACAGACAAACTCCCCCCCAAGCTCTCTCTCGTTTCCGGCGCTGGCACAGGTGGCTGCAGGCCCCGTGCGGGGGCCAGCGGGCCCGGCCAGGTCCTGCTTGGGCCAGGCCGGGCTGGGCCACGGCCATCCTGGAGTTGATGGACCTGTTCTAGCCATGGAACCCCCCCCCCCCACTGCCTTGCCGTGGGCAGCTGGAGCAGCTCAGCTCGGCTCTCCCCCCTCTCCACTGCGATAAGAAAAATTCCAGCTGCAAGGCTGAGGTGAGATTAACCCTTTTATTGCTGTGAAGAGCTGAAAACCTGAGGGAAGAGAAAGAGGAGATGCTTAAAGCTGAAAGTCTGTTGTGAAGCTATGATATATCAGAATATCCTGTTGTAATTTCATTAAGATATGGGGGGTGGAGTGTTCAACTTGTAAGCAAAAGCACCTGCACTGAGATAGGCAGATGCTGAGGCAGCTGTAATTTCATGAGAAGTTTGGACAGGGAGAGATGGAAGCGATGAGGACTTTTGCTCCAAATGGGAAAGGAGAAAACCTCAGTTCCTAGAGATGCTCCTAGAGATAGTCCTAAAGATGAAGATAAGGAAGACCCTTTGCTCCCAGGGAAGGCGAAGGGCCTCTGTTCTTAGAGATGAAATGCTCCCAGAGATGGGTGAAGAGAACTTTTGTTTCTGAACGGCACAACCTTAAAATTGTACCCCAAAAACTTCAAGAGTGAACTCTTGAAAGCAGTTGTGGGAAAAGCTGCAAGTCAGGGGAAGGGACTCACATGCGAGCAGAGAAGACTCCTCTTCCTAAATGGACTGAACAATATTTGGAAGTGGGTGGCTGTCTCGGTGTGATACTGTTTTCATAGCACGAGCAAGAAGAGACTTCTCTTTCTAAATGGACTGAACAAGGTTATTATGGAAGTGGTAAACAGACTGAACATCTCAAGGGTTGTCTTTTTACGTTATCAGTGGGAGAAGGGAGGAAGGTGGGGGGAGGTGGAGAGTTCTGAAGGTGGTATAATTTTTTTTTTTTCCCTTCTTTTAGGTCTGTTAATAAACTTCTTTATATTCTTTCAAGTTTGGTGCCTCTTTGTGTTTCTCCTAATTCTTAACTCACAGAAGATAAACAGTAATGAGTATTTTGGGCCAAACCACTACAACATGGAAAAGGATGGTAGTGTACCAAACAAGCTTAGTGTGAGGTGGACAAAGGACATTGACTAAGTTTAACACGCTTTCTTATTTTGACTTTGAAACTTCTTTCCCCTAAATTCTATGATCTATATTTCATCTTCAGTTCACCTGCTCTTGTTTCTCTTTCTGTCACCGGGACAGGTATGTCTTTTTGCAGCTGGTCTAATGTTTTTCTTCCCAGAGATACTTCAGGGGAACATTTTAGAACCTCCTTAAAGTATCTCCAGTGAACATTGTAAAGGCAGAATATGGGTACACAGCATGGAACTGAAGCATATGTGGTAAAACAGAATGCAAGAGACATTGACACTGGTATCAAAGCAGTATGGCACTACAGCTTTTTCTGGCATATCTGGTAATTACCTTAAATACTTCAAGCATCTCAGAATCTAAGCAGAACCTTGACAGGATGAAGAAACCTTCAGTAGTGTCATTCACGTCAGAACAGACTCCTCTAGATTCTTGTGGGTGATGGGTGCCCCCAGTGCGCTAGCTAAGAGAAGCCCGGAGCTCTGGCTGCACCCCAGTGATTCAAGGCAGCTGCACACAGAGGGTGAGCTCCTCACCCATGGGAGCTGTCTTGAAGCTGGATAGAAGAGCACAAGGGCAGAGGTAAAGAAGGAGAGAGGGGACTCCTCATAGGGTTTCCACAGAGAAGGTTTATTGTGGAGAGACCAGGAATGAAAAGCCAAAAATCTGAGCGTGTCCAGGGATTTTATAGTGGGGATAGGAAAGGTGGGGATAAGGGATACAGCCAATAGGATGGGGAAAAGGAGGCGGGGTTGAAGCTGAGGGAACCAATGGGATTAACACATAGGAGGGACTTAGGGAAGGAACCAATGGGGTGTTGAGGATAACAGAACTTTCTAGAACTGATGCATAGTTAATTAGGTGAAATGAATCTTTATAACTTTATACATAAAACAGGGAAGGGAAAGTGTGAACCAATAATATGAGAAAATGTACATCACAGAACTGAGGGATTATGGGTTCTCACCCTACCTGTGGAGTGAGTGGTTAAACTTCAGTGCCTGACCACCATTTGTTGGTCTCGGTTGTGTCCTCAGGGGTCAGGGTGGCTGCAGCCACTTGCACCGCCCAAGATTCTCAGTAACATCTGCATATTCCCAGAAAGGAGTAGATGCACACTATTTTATTCATACTAAAGGAGGGGATATTTAAGTTTAGAAGCCTGAAGTAGCTGTAGCTGATAAAATTTCCCCAGCTGTTTCCTGAGAGGACAGTTCTTTGTTTTAATACAAATGGTAACTTTTGTTGTGGCAGTGCCTTCAGCTTTATGGAATTAATTTAGCTTCTGATTTTAATGATAATACACCTTACACTGCTTTGTTTAGTCTTCTTTTTTCCAGTGGGAATCTGAAATATTTCTTCCCCTCCCCTTAAAAGACTAAATTACACATTGAGTAATCTGCCTATTCTCAGCACTGCCCATCTTCTACCACAGCAAGATTAGTAAGCATGAAAGTGACTCCCCTAATGTAGCTATAGAAAGACTGTAACTGCAGTTTCTAGGGTTTTTTTTTCTCCTCATCTATATAAAGGAGGTTTAAGCATAATATCCTTCAGGTGTAAGTCAATGACTGACTAATTATCAGGAACAAATGCAGTCCAACTCTTTAACCTTCCTGTAGAGAATTCCCTAGCTTACAATGAAATGAGACTCTTTAAAAGAAATCACGGTGCTAAATTTTGACAGGTTTACCTATCTACCTGCGTAATGCTAATGAGAAGTAAAATAGGATTATATCATTTCTCACCTCACCCCCATGCCTTTAGTGTTTGGGTTTGTTATTAGATATTTGGATATCCAAGGAGAAGAAATTTTCTAACATGCAGTGCTTATGTGCATATTCAAGCAATGTTTACTCAGAGAGCATTCTTAAGATTTCAGATTCAAGGTTGTTGGAGGGCTTAAGATTGTGCAGGTAGAAAACCTAACTTATCTTGAAATAAATTTTTCAAGAAGAAAAGCTCCAAAGGTTGTTTGTATACTGGAAGTTGCTTTTTCTTCTCATATAAAATGAACATTTTCTTTATAGCAAGCTATTTGCAACCAGTAGAGAAGGCAGTCTTTTATACTGTGTCTCCATATTTGGAATGGTAGCTAACATCAGGACTTTTGTCATGGAGGAATAGTTAGAAATTTGAATGATCAAAGCACTTTTATTAACATAATATAGTTCTTTTAAACAGATTATCAGTATACTCTGTGCAGTTATTACACGTGCACCTGGCAACTATGTTCAGAAACTGCATGAAACTATTTGGCTTGTCCGTGCAGGTACATTATTGTTTCAAGAGGGTGGTCAGCTCACTTGAATAGTTGCTGCTAGACCAGACTTTTAGTCTTGTTCATGTTGAGTACTGAATTTCGTTACAAACTTATACTCAGGGAGAGGGAGAAGGAAAGAACAGCTGAACAGCAGATAAGCTTTTTATGGTTTGAGGAGCCTCCTGCTAGCTTATACATGCATCTTAGAATAAAAGGACCTACTTGCTACACAGCAAAATCTAGTTTTATTTCAGATCTTCCGAGTATGCTCAGAAGAGTGTCTGCCGAAAATAGTCCAGTAGCGTGGGAGTGTTTCTGTTGCTTCTCATATAGGCTGAGTTCAGTGGGATGGCCTTGATAGGAAAAACACTGGGCACTGCCAACTTTAAGTGCTGGTTTCAGTTAGGATTTATGTTAAACCACTGGTGACATGGTGACCAAAGGAAGACTGTAGAGGAGGTGCAGTACTAGAGCTTTGCTGCTTGTTTTGAAACTGGTCTGAAGCAATTGCTTCTTAAATATTTGAACTAATTTACTTAGTATTTATTTTAGCTTCAAGCATGGATAGGAGAGTTTAGTTCATTCAGTTGAAGGTACTCTATTCATCCTACTCGGTTGTATCACTTCACTAAAACAAGAAACCATAGCAGAACCCATATTTTGTCTCGCTGGACTGTAGGAGGGTAAAGTGGAGAGGTGGTTTAGAAGAATTTGGGAAGTGGGAAGCTGTGCTGGCTTGAACTGCTTGGATTCTCAGGACAATATTTCCTGGCAGGGTTAAGGACGCAGCCTTGAGGGCATCCTGAAGGCAGGTGCTAACATCCACCTTTTAAGCCCTTTAATTTCTTTCTTTGAACTTTTTGGCTTGCAATTTCTAAAACTTCCAGAAGTTTGGAAGAAAATCTGTGGAGGTGGACTTGAGGATTAGGAAGAAGTGTCACCATAGGGTAGCATTTTTTAAAAGTGTAAAGGCAGAGGACTAAGTGTTTAAACACTATGTTCTAAAAATCATGCACAAGAGGAACCCAATTAAATCACTCTTTAAAAAAAAAACCTAAGGAGATGACATAAGTAGTGAACAATGTGAACATAAAGTCTTCTTTTCCTCTTTTAACTAGGCTTTATGTAACAAATCTGGTTCCTTTTTCTTCTAAATTGAAAAGGGGTTTATTTGTTTAGATTGAGTCTTGCTTCTGTAAAAATACTTCCTAAGCATAGAGTTTGTTTGAATGGCATTGCTCTTGTATGCAAAGTTTTATTGAAAACCTAGGGTTTTCACTTTGAAAACAGAAACTCCAAATAGTAATTCAAGTACTCTTACACAAAACTGTCAAACTAGAGTTCCCATTGTAACGTGTAGCATGCTGCATGTTTCCCTTCTTTTCTCTCCAGGCTTTTGTGGATTTCTTCTCCCAATGCCTCCATGCAGAATACAAGAGCAAGGGCATCATTGTGCAGGTGAGTAGTTTGTTTCATGTAAGTGTGGTTACCACAGCAACATTGGTGTCTTGGCAACAAAAAGGAATCGGCATGTTCTCTTATTCATGAGTGTGTGCCACAGATTAAGGATAAGGATTTCCTTTGATCCCATTAGCAGCTTTCTTAAATTACTCTGAAACCATGGGTCTTGAAGCAACAAAAGACATGATTTGGTTTTAGCTGATGGTGCTAATTGAACCTTTATGGATAAAGTATTCCATAAAACTGTGTACAGTGCTGTAGAATACATTTTTATGAAGCTTCATCTACTGGAAAACACTTGTGGAATGCATTTGTACAGGCATTCCATGGGTAACAGCTCGAACGACTGGAATAGTAGAATCCCTGCAGTGTCAGTGAATCAACTGCTAATCTGAGCATAGTTGAAGAATGAACAAAAGCCTCAAAGATCCTTTGTGGGTAACTGACTGATTTATTTTTCTGTATTGCTAATGAGTCTTGCTTCATACCCCTCCTTACCCCCTCCCCATTTTTTTACCTTCCATGGTTTTAATTATTTTTGGTGTAGCACAAAAGCAAACCAAGCCAGTTTCTCACAGCTTTATAGGATTTTGCTTTAATATCACTTCTCACATACTCTTAGTGTTTGCTTCCAAAGCTGGAATTTCCAGCTTTGGTTACAAACAGTGAACTTTCCATTGCTGATTAAACCTCTTCTCTCCAGAGCAAGAGTCAGTTTAATAAAGGTGGTATGAGATCTTACCTGTACTGTGAAGACAATGGTATTTCTTTTTGAAGTTCAGTTAGGGACCTTACAATCAGGGTTAGCTATGTCCATGCCTCTCATTCCTCTATTCTGTGTGGTGGTTCTCAAAGCCATGTGAACTTCAAAGTCTTTATGAGAGGTAAGGCACCAAGTTGCCTGCCTTACTTGTGAAATCATCATACACAAGAGCATAACTCTTATTACTGGCTAACACTATAGGGAGGTTGTTACCAGATTAAGGCTATGTTACCTTTTTGATGTACTAGATTTTTTTCCTTTTAAACATATTTAGCAAAACAAGAACTTCTCACCTAAAAATGTCCTGTCACATTTCCTGAGAATGGATTGCATTAAGAAAAAAAGATAGTTGTTGGGTGAGCTATTCCCATGCAGTCACCAACCCTTTAATGGGAACCTCCTAGATTTAAACCTTATACTAAATATCTAAAGGGGTGCTGTTTGTTTTGGGATCTGTTGGCAGTGGGGAGGAAGCTAGCGAAGGTGGACCCTGAAAGCATCCTAACTGCTTGACTTTAGATTTGCACTGGTAACATTATAACTTGGAGTACAGCCCCGAAAGGTTAACTTCTCCCCTGGGTGCTTGATTCTGTGCCCTAGCACTCTGGGATGTACCTTTCAGCTAAACTAACGTGCAGCAATGAAGGATGCATAAAAAGGCATCACTCTGAATGCATACAGGGTCGGTTTGTGTGCTCTCAGTTCTTGAAGTGGATTTAGCTGGAGTAACTTTTCAGTGTTTCATGTCTCTTTGTTACTTTCTCTTCTCACAGGGCTTCAGCCCCAAACTGTTCTGCAGTGGGTCAGTGTTTACCACGTGGCAAGTTCCTTACAGCTTTCTCTTCACTTCTACCCTTCTTCATTACTTCTATCTCCCCAGTGTCTTTCAAATTGTATTACTTGCAGATTTAGCTTGACTATCAGACAGCTGTTCTTCCAGTCATTCTCATCTACATGCAATGTGGCCCTCTCTGGGATCTCAGTCTGAAAATGAGACTCAAGGAACTGGCAGAGTATTTCCCTTTCCTACATCAGTATCATCAAGTTTTCTGGGAGGACTTCTTTCCTGCTGAAGTCTGCGTACAAACTGAGACACAGGCCCCTTCAACACACAGCTTCACTGACAATAAAAATGGTGTGAATTTTTTTGGGCCTGTGTTGTGGTACATCATCTAACCTCTGTTTTCTGGTGTTTTCTTTGTCAAAGCTGCTCATAGCTACTTCAGTGTGAGGGTGCTTAGGGACAGATGCTTGCAGGAGAAAGAAGTGTTATGTCTTTGGGATGTGTTGTTTCTATGTGCAGTTGTCTCCTCCTCCCCAGATTTTGTTTAAATAGTACTCATAGCAGTTTGAGAGGAGAATGAAGGAGGAGCAAGAACTGTTCGTTTATGGCTATGGAGTACCTATTGAGACTGAAAAGGCAAATAACCCAGTAACTCGTGCTTGGCTAAAGGCATTAAGCACAGTATGAATGTACATAGTATAGGCAAGATTTTCTAGCTTTTGGGTATAGAAAAGCTAAGAAAATGGGTTTTGGTGCCTTACATTTTTAGGATTATAAACAAATGAAGAATTAAATCTATCTTTCTGTATCTACAGTTACGTTTTCCTGTACAAAGCTTCACAGGTTGTGGTAAACTGTCCTTTTGCGACTCTGATGTTGGCTTAGGATGCTGAATTCCTGACAGCACTGCTTTTTATCCCTTAAATGTAGATAGTGAATTGCCATTGAGTTATGTGGGTCTGATTATCAATAGCTGTCACAGCTTCAATTTGTTATGCTAATTTTATTGCAGTCCGTGTCCTTGTCCTCTTGTTTCAGCCTAAGTCACTAATGAATATTACAAGTACCTTCCTGTGGAGACTAGCTGACCTATCTCCTTCAATACCCTAGGAAGACTGCATCCCTCTTAGATTTTTTTTTGAAGTTCATCTTTGTGACCTTCAGAAGCATAACACTTTTAATTCCAGACTTGCCCTTCCAGCTAGATCATCATCACGGAAACCAGTTAACTTTTGCCTTGCCAATACCTGCACAGCACCACTGTGTGAAAAACAGAAACAAAATGCTGGTGGGATTTTACCAGTTTCTTAATATCAGCCTCAAGTATGTGCCTTGCTCAAGTGGATTGCCTTCTGTGGAACCTTAGTTTTCGTAGTGCTTTTGTTGAAGTGTAGCCATCTTTGGATTAAAAATACACTCTTCTGGCTGACAGGTCTGCTTAAATTTACAGAAGCAGCAGAGTAATAGCATGGGTTAAAACTCTGTGTGTGTTTACATGGGGAAGAGAGGCAAAAGAAAAGAAATGAGGAAGATGATAATGACTTTTCTCAAGACTTCTGGAAAGATCTCTCCTTGAAAGGTTTCTGCAGACTTTTCTGAAACTTTTGCTCTTTTAATATGTCTAAGAACATTGCTTGGTTCTTAGACCCTTTCTTTTACTCCCTTTTTATACTTCACTTAGTTATTGGCATTATCCCTCTATACTTCATAACTATGCATAGCAAAAATATAGTTGTAGAAACTTGCATTATCAGTTTTCTTTTATTATATTCACTACATAAAATATCAGACCACAAATTCATGAAAATCTTCATTTAAAAAGATTGCCAGAAAGTTTTCTACCCTAACCTCCTGCTCTCCCAGCAGTTGGATTGCCTAGCAATTAGCAGTGGGATTGCTGCTGGCACTAGGTCCTGGGCTAATTGGCTTTTCCAAATCTTGGAAGCCCTCAAGGGCAGGGGTGCTGTGAGCTCTCTGGACAGCCTGCTTGAGTGTTATACTGCTCTTGTAGTAAAAAAGCTTTCTCCCTTATGTCCAGTCTGACAACCTACAGCCAAAACAGACAGTTTTCCCTCTTGTCATTTGATCAGGCACTACCAAGAAGAGTTTGGCTCTTATCTTCATAACTACCATTGTAATAATTTTAGGCAGGTAAGATGTCACCACCAGCTTCCTTTTCACAACAGTGAACAGGCCCAGCTCTATCTCCAGGTATTCACAAAAGTGTGCTGTTACCAAACTGATGTTTAATGGCATTGCCTTCCTTCCTCCAAAGCGTTTTAGCTTTGCTGTTTATCTTTCTATACAGGTCAGCTTTGGTTGATGTAACTCTTCCATTTCCCCTTTATGTTCCCCACTCTCCTTTTTCCCACATAGGAAAGGGAAGGAGACTTACTTGGCAACATCTGAGAGTTCAGGTCTTTTTACTTTTTTAAAAGTAAGGTAAAAAAGGTGATAAAATTGTGTAAACAAGCTATTCTGACTTTGGAGGACTTACGACTATTGACTATTCAGGACTTGAGGTCTGACTGCTTACATCCAAAAAATATTCAAGAACCCGATTTTGAGTGTGAGCCAATTTTAATAAGAATCAGAGCTATAAGCATTAGCAAATGTTTCAAGTGAGCAAGTCACATCATACTGACATAAGCTACTTTTAAGGCATGTTTTGAAACTGTAGTGCAGGCTAAGCTTTCCCTGAATAAGGGGAGTTATTTGCCCAGGTAGTGTGGGTTATATCTGTCTGAATGCAAAATGCTGAAATGCATTTTGTACCTAAAGGTGGTGAATTTTTTTAATGTATTATGCCTGTTTTAGATATTGTTCATGAATGCCTGAGTTCCTTGTGGGATGGAAGAAGGGGAGAAAACTAAATAGATTCAGCAGGTCTCTTGAGATCTATTAAAATAAGGTCCAGTTAATACAAAGATGGTAAATCTAACGTATCTGAAAGTAAGTACCTGGCTTTTTGTTTTCTGGAGTGCATCTGGGAGAAGAAAAATGTGAAAGTGTAATCTCATGCTTCTATGTGCCTTGAAATCTGTGGATCAGTCCAATAGTACTACCATATGCTTGCTTTTTCAGGTATCCACATGCACAATTGTTTGCCCCTTCATGCTATCCAGTAGTTTCACTGAGTAATGCAGTTCACTTTTGAAGTCTGTTTTGAGCAGAGACAGAGAATAAATCATACCTATTGTGCCATACTTGGTGGGGGTGTTGCAGATATCATTTGGTGGTGAATAAGAAGCTTAAAATTTTAATTTTTTTTTAAACCTCAAACTAGAGATTCAGCTTAGAAATGTAATCTGAAAAATAGATGAGGTTCATGTTCTGGAGCTGAAATGAGATATCTATGCTGCTATGGTAGCAGAATGAGTAGTTTTCTCATCCAAGCATTTGTAGCTTTTGGTGACTTTAAAGGTATGGTAGCTACTTCTAAAATTTAGGTCTCCATGTTTTTCCTTCCCATTTGAAAGTGGACTCATGCAGTATGTTATTGAAAGTCCTATTTACAGACAGAAGGGCACAGTTTTGATGTTCTCAGGTGAAGGAATGAGCAGACATACCAATGTTTCCTGTTTGTGGTGGTAAAATTTCTGTTGAAATGTGCACAACTGTGGCATGGATACACTCAGTGAGAACTGAAGGGGTCCTCTCCCTGCTGTGCTGCTGAGAGCGACAGCTAAGGTTTCTGAGGTTAGGCATGTGTGGTCGTTGTTCTTTAAGAGACTTAACATGGAGAAGCAGGTTTAAAAACTTTAACTTGCCCAAATATACTGGTTTTTGAGATGGTATTCTCATTTGAAGATCCATTAGTATAGCAGAAGTGGACACACACTTCTCAGGTACTTGCTGTAAAGGTACAGCAGTGGGAGCACTTGCCAGATGGGCAGTAGTGGCTGGATTTATTGAATCACTGCTAGAGCCACTGACAGTGTCTTAGGAGGTCCTTGTTGAAGTGGTGATGAAGTTCCCACCTTTCTAGGCATGTTGAGATATGGTATGTTTAATATCTGTTTAAGGGCTATAGAGCAGGGCTTTTTTGATTACTCTTTTAGAGGCAGAAATTGAGGACAAGTTGAAAGCACTGCCAAAACCATGACCATGAGGAAAGAGCATTGCTTCCTGCTGTACAAGTATATGTGCATTTCCCTTTCCTTCTCCAGCAGCATGAGATGGGGATAGGTAGTTTTGGATCCTCCAGGTCTATCTTGCCCTACCATGGACATGCCTTTGTGCTATCAGTGTCCCTCCACCAGCATCTATCCATGCTGCTTTCTCTTGCCTTTCCCTTATGGACAATTCTGAGACCCAGCATGATTTTTCTGTTTTGCTTCCAAACATTGCTACCAAAGCTCATTAACTGTACTCTGTTTCTTGATCCTTCTTTCTGTCCTTCCATTCTGGCACTGAGAATCTCCTCTGTCCTCTGAGCCCTGCTGTGGAGTTACAAGCTCAGTGTTTCGAGTCTCCAGGAGTTCTTTTCTCCTTCCTCCTCCTGCCTTTGTACAGGTGCCAAACTGAGGAGCTTTTACTGCAAAATCCCTGCCTTGGGTTCTGCACTTCCTTACCAGGCAAATGTTGGGGGTTTACTACAGAGAAGCAACAGTATAGCATTTTCTATTAAACAACTGGAATGAAGTTTTGCACCTTTGCTTTTCGACCTACCCTTGCATGAGTGGTTTTTCTAGGGCTCC
This sequence comes from Aphelocoma coerulescens, assembly GCF_041296385.1. Taxonomy (NCBI): domain Eukaryota; kingdom Metazoa; phylum Chordata; class Aves; order Passeriformes; family Corvidae; genus Aphelocoma; species Aphelocoma coerulescens. The sequence goes on from NC_091019.1 coordinate 25,982,041, forward strand.
AGCCAGTGATGTTGACTGTCAGCAGACAACTGAACTATGTCCAAATATGACCCATGGGTTATCTGATTTAAAAGTTTTTGATCTTATATTGTGATCCAGTTGTGATCTTAGAATTGAAAATGAGGCTGCCTTAAACTAGAATTCAGTATACAGGCTATCTGATGTCCAATTACTTTAGATCCATAATGGATCTGTAAGTTAATATTGAAAGCATTCCCTGCTTAACATGAGTTTTTCTGTGTGCAGAGTGTTCTACCATATTATGTGGCAACAAAAATGTCCAAAATCCGCAAGCCAACCCTCGATAAGCCCAGTCCTGAAAGGTATGTCAGAGCTGCATTGGGCACGGTGGGCCTGCAGTCCCGGACCAACGGGTACCTACCTCATGCACTCATGGTAAGTCACCTTGGAAAATGTAAGGATCTGAAAAGTCCTTTGTGTTTAATATGGAAAAAGAGTAATTAGTACAGGTTATAAAACGCTGAGACCTCACCCCCTCCCATTTTTTTTTTTAAATTGGGTTTGTTTTTTTGGTTTTTTTAGGGATGGGTCACCTCTCTTCTACCTACATCTACTGCCATGAACATAATCCTGAAAATGAACAAACAAGTGCGGGCTCGTTATTTAAAAAAAATGAAGGAGAAGTAAGTAGGAAGCAACTTGATCTTGGGAACCTGGGACTCCTGCAGGTTCCATACCATGCTGCAGCATCAAGTAGACCTAATGTTTTAAACATCTCTAATTGTAGGTGTGCTTTCTAACAAGCAAAACAGTCTTGTTTTGAGGATACAGGTGAAACAAGACTGTTGACTGATAATATTGGTTGAAAAATAGGCTTTATTTGTTTATAGATATTCTGAGGGGGGAAGTGCTTTGAACTAAAATTGCACTGTGCTTTAAGAAATATTTTCATGGACTTGATCAGACATCACATTGTTGAGGAGCATCTTGGTTATATAGTGTCCATCATATCTATTATTGTGCTCATGGGTGAAGGGCAGAAAAAGAGTAGTTCTCATATATTCCCAGACAGGTGGGCAGGAGAGGAAAAGGAGCACATTTATTTAAAAAGGTAACCTAGCAGTATTTCCAGAGTATTGACCTCTTGAAACTCAGGTTTTGGATACTTGGCAAGGATTCTGCACTATCAGCCAGCTCATGTGTGCTCCGCTGCTTACATGGTCCAGTGTGATTTTTTTTGGTTATGAACTTGAGGGAAATGGGCCAAAAACCAAAATAAGTGTAATAGTTCATCTATAAATATATACATAAAGTAACGTTGCGGGAAGCATTTAAAATCTGGGGTCTTGAATATGGATTCTAACTTTCCGGTAATATGTAATCTTCATGATTTGTAATAACATTTTTAAGAGTTCAGTGCCTGCTCTTTGTAATAGGTGGTGATAACACAATGTAGATAAATGTCACAAGTTACATGTTACGTGCTGGTTGCTATGTAAAAGATTATGGGTACTTTAAATGCAGAGCTTGAAATGAGTTACTCTCCTTGTTAGCAACGGTGGTTAAATTCTTTTTGAAGTTATGTATCAGTCTGTCTTTTTCGTGAGGTCCTTTGAAATGTGAATCCTGAATATTTAGATGGCCTTAAAAATGAGAACCAAGAAATGTCTTAAAAAGTAGAACAGTTTTAATTTAATTGCATTAAAATGAACTGATTCGTTTCATGGTTCCGTTCCAAAGTGGAATGCTTCAGTGAGGCTCAAGTTACCTAACTCTTGGAAACAGGGATCAGAGTACATGAGAAGTCTGCACTGCTGTTGTCTGTATTTACCTACTCTATTTAAAGATTTTGGTCTCCAAAATTCATTTTTATAAACATTAAATATATAAAACTTGCAAGGCAAATGAAATTGCAAGCATCTATCACTGTTTTCTGTGGTGATTTCCTATGGTTGAAGAGGGGAGGGTTTTTTCTGTCCTTCAAAGAATTATTTCAAGCTCTGATTTTGAAGTAGATGTGTTGCACTGAGATATGATTTGAGGCTAACATATCTGTACATTGAAAAATCCTGAATACCGATGCAATGGTGCTGATCAAATCTGAGATGCAGATCCTATCCCATAGTTTTCTTAATTTTTTTGGAACAGGGATGGTGAAGTTGGTGGTATTAGTTCTCCAAGAGTATGTGATTTGGTTTGCTCTGGATCTGATGTGAAAGCATTGGACTAAAAAATCTGTATGTTTTTGACTTTGTATAACAAATAAAATGGAAATTACTCTTGAGTCTTTAATGTGTTAGGTTTTTCTTGTAAAAAAGTTTGCCTGTACATTCAAGTGTCTGATTGTCCTTTATTGTGAGTAATAACAGTGAAAATTACTGTACTTTTATGTGCCAAAAACAATGCTTTTATTAATCTGTTCTCTTGGCCATTATCTACCCCTTTTCTGGGGTGCTTTAGGCACAGCATCTCTGGCCAGTTGTGGTAGGTGACTCTCCTGTTCTGCTCTGCATTGGTGTGGCCTCACCTTCAATATTTTGTGTGCAGTTTTGAGGGCCACAATATAAGAAAGATATAAAGCTATTGAAGAGTGTCCAGAGGATGACTATGAAGATGATGAAGGGCCTGGAGGAGAAGCCTTATGAAGAACAGTTGAGGTGACTTGGTTTGTTCAGCCTGGAGGAGACTGAGACCTCATTGTAGCTTACACCTTCCTCACAAGGGGAAGTGGAGTGGCAGGCAATGATCTCTCTGGTGACCAGTGACAGGAACCAAGGCAGCTGAGTCGGGGGAGGTTTGGGTTGGATATTAGGAAAAAGTTCTTCACCCAGAGGGTATTTGGGCACTGGAGCAAGCTCCCTAGGGAAGTAATCATGGCACCAAGCCTGACAGAGTTCAGGAAGTGTTTGGCTGACACTCTCAAAAAGCACATGGTGTGATTTTTGGGGCTGTCCTGTGCAAGGCCAGGAGTTGAACTTAAGATGATCCTTGTGGATCCCTTCCACAGGGAATATTCTATGATTCTACAGTGCTGATACTTTAAAATTAGTGGAACACAAATTTTATTAGCACTGTTAAGCTATTAATAAATAATTATTTCCAAATCACAATTTTCTAACTTTTGAAGGTGTTCAGAAAGGTATGGTAGAGGGAATAGTATGCACATCGAGCTGGCACAGAAGGGGGGGGTACCCAGGTAAGGAGGTTCTCAGAACTCGTGGTCCCCCTTCATGTGGTGGCAGGCTGCAGGTTGGGTTCCTCTGAGGTCTTCTATTTTCCAGTCTGCAGCAGAGAATCACTAACCTAATTTTTTACCTAAATTTTACTTATACTTTAACCTAAATTGCCTCGACTTCGAGTGTCTGTTCACCTCGGTGATTGAGGTAATGTTTAATAGCTGTCCACGTCCTTGGGACTATCCTGGGCACCTGTCAGAAAACAGGAGGGGGTTTCTGGTGGCATCAATCCCGTCCCTTTGCACCGCTGCTTCCAAAAATGTTTTTGTTACCGGCGCCATGCAACACCTGGGGTGCACTCTCACTCCCCTGCTGGAATGGGACACGCAGGGTGGGAGGCGAGGTGGGCGCCGCTGCCTTCCCAGGGCCGGGGCCCCTTTAACTAAAGCTCTGCCGCTGCGTGCGGCCGGCGGGCGGAGCTGCGGCCCCACAGCCGGGCCAGGCGCAGGCCCGGGGCGGAGGCGGGCGGGGCCCGGGCCGGGCCGGGCATGGCGGAGAGGCGGCAGCGGGTCCGGGTGCAGGGCGGCTGGGCCGGGGCCCCAGCGGCGCGGCCCGCAGGTAAGGAGCGCCCACAGCCGCCTGGCCGCGGTGTGCGGCACCCCGGCCGGGGACTGCCCTTCCCTTCCTTGCCGGCGGCGGGGATTTCTCCGCTGCCGTCCTGGGCACCACGGGGCGGGCAGCGGGGCTGGGCTCTGGCTGCGCTTTCCGATCGCGCTGCTCGGCCCCGAGGGCTGGCCCCGTTTCCCCCGTTGCCGTCGGTAACTGAACTGCAGGTGTTCGAACCCAGTTTTTAAGTAAAATTTGCGCGTGTGCCACAGGTGCGGCGATTTTGGATGCAGAACGCAGGGTATGGATGTGTTGCTAATGGGCACATTGAGGTGAAGCGTGTCGTTCGCATCTCTGGGCAGCTTGAATGAGACCAATAGTGTTTGGTGGAGCTGACTTCTGTAAGAACAATCAGCCACTTTTTATTCATGAAACGCGTTATGTGCCTTCGTTTAGCTTTTCACGGTGGAAACATTGTAAAATAGAGAAGTAGTGGAAAGGGATGGAGCTAACATCAAGGTGTTTTTAGCAGACATTGTAACCAAGGAGTGCAGAGGCAGAGGAGCACTTTGAAGGTTTCCAGTCTTGCAAGAGAGACTGGTTTGTTTTTGTGAACATCCTCAAAACATGTTCCACTCACCTGATTACAGTTTCCATAAAGCTCCCATATCTCTGCAGACTGAGCATCCTAGACAAGCTGATTTTTTTAATAATGAAAAAAATAGCCAACTATTTTGACTTGTGTATGTGGCCTCAAAATTTTCTGTCACAGGTGCATTTCATTCCTCCTTTTCCTAGGGGGATTTAAAAACCCATTATTTTCCCCATTGTTTGAATTATACAGAGTGAAGACTTTGTGTTTCTGGTCCATTTTAAAGCCTGTTTGCATGTGTAAATAAAACACCTGAAGTGGTGTGCCTAAGTTGCTCTTCCACTTTCTCTGTGGTTTAAAAATCCTGTTTTAATAAAAGTCTTTTTCTCACTTTTTTTTTTCCTAAGAAGAGGAATAGAGAGGGAAGCAGCTTAGCTGCATGGAGCAATTTCTGCTGATGTGTGATGGGTGTTTGTTGTAGAATTGAAAAGTTATTGATGTCATCCCTTCTGATGAAAGTATGCTTTCAGTTTTGTTTGTCTATGAATAACACATATATATATATATATATATATATATATATATATATATATATATATATATAAAAATTTCAGTTCCTGTGCAATTTTAACTCTTATTTAACTGCTGTTTTAGCTCTTAGGTTTGGCAATTTCCTTCAGTCTCTGCCAAGCAGAGGAGAATACTCTAAGGAATGATTCTATAAGTTTACCTAACTATATTTTTTGTATAGTGATATTCAGTTCATGTGATCCTTTCTTCTTTCTCTCTCTGCTTTAGCACCTAAGGCACCTGTGGCCAACAGCCTTGCCCCTGCAGGTGCCAGACCAGCATGGAGGCAGAAAGATCATACTCAAAAGCAGTTTGTCTTTGAAAAGCCATCAGAGGTAAAAATTTCCTGGTAACTAGCAGAATCTCATCTGTTATTAAACTTCAAATGAGAGAAAGGATAATATAGTCCATTATTTAAATGAGACTAAAGTCCATTTATATAGAATATATAAATATAGTCCATTGTTTCAAAACAATAAAAAACTCACCTAAACTGAACTTGGAGCTTTTACTAAGCAGAGTTTGCAACTGTTTGGCATATATGGCAAACAGAAAGTTATGGGATATCTGTCTTGCTACAGGAGAAGGGCATGGGATTTGTTTTATAGACTTCATGTCCCATCAGCTGATGAAGGATGTTGTGCTCTATGCAGAGTTGGGGCACTTCCTTGCTTGGGGAGAAAAATAATCATGAGCACTTCTTTCTAAGCTAGACTTACTTGAAAGGCTGTCATGTTGGCTTGGAAGTGCTGAAGATGGTCTGGGAAGAATCTCTTTTCTCTGTGGCAGAAACCTGCTATCTATATAATACTATATTTTGATCCTCTTGTTGGCTCAGTGCAGTAACTCCTTTGAAATCAGAACTCTACTGAGCGCAGAGAAGAGAAGCATAAATCCCTGAGACAACCAGAATGATAGCCAAGGCTGGATTAAACTACTCTGTTTGTCTTTTAACAAAGTACAGCTATCTCAGCTGTGCAGACAGCTTTACAGTGTAAGCTCCTGCTATGTGTGATCTCTCTTGTGTTTTGCTCATTTGACTGAGGCCTAGGGTTTGTTCATGCTTCTTAGGGTTGCTCTAAATTTTTACTTCATAAGGGTGTTTTTATCGACATAAAGGTAAGAATTTTCTTGATTGAAGTTGATAAATAGCGAGTACTGTAGTAATCCAAATAATTTAGAAATCAATGTCCTTTAGGGGGCAGTTGGTGGCTAAAAACCAGCCTGCAATGGTAGCTGCATTTGAGAGTTTCTGGGGCGAGGAGGGTGTGGGTGAGCTGTTACTACTTCCCTCTTGCCCTGAGGTGTGTTTTTCTTACTGGCTTTATCAGTGTGTGGCTTCACAGAGTCACTAGAGATGACCATGAGTTCTGTGTGACTGGAGAGTGCCAGGTACTTTGATATTCACCGTGTACTGTCTTGTTACCTTTCAGGTGGAGCGCAGAGTTCCTGAGGCAGGTGTGATAGAGTGAGTACCCTGCGGACTTCTCTGTGCACTTTTTCTGTCGTCGTGGTTGATAAGAGTAGAAATTGTGGCTTTTAACCCTTTTATCATGAGCTGAGTGTATTATGAGGAGAGTCCAAGTCTGTTAGCTGGTTTTTATGCCTTTGGTGTAGCTGGGAAGCCAGTAATCATAATCAGTTGGACATTCTGGTTTAGCACGGCTGCCAGCATGTCTCCTTTGGTTAGCAGTGTACGTTTTCCTGGGACAGTCCCAGTGTAAACTGTGCTGGAAATTAGTTACTCTGGAATATACCAGAAATATAGCTGGTATGGCAGCTTCTTTCAGGGCTCAGAGAAGTAGCTGATAGATGGTGTCATAGTGAAGCTGGGTATTTGTATGTTACTTACCCTTTGTGTTGAAATGGGGATCTTCTCAGGATAACTTTGGCATGAAGCATGACAAAGTGTGGTGGTGTATGGTGAAGTTAGAGATATTGAAAATCCAGCTTGCTTCAGTTTGGCTATCTTGGCAGAATTTTCTTCCTCAGTGTACTTATAAATCCAAACATAGTGATCTGAGTGCAGTCATGTATGGTTGTCTCCTTGAGATTCCCTGTGGCATCTCTTTTATTTTTTTCTAAGAGCTCTAAAACTGTGTACTGAGCCTTTGGTGGAAGGAGGGACAGGACATACACACAACTCATTTGCTTCTGCAGCACACCTTGCTGCCTTACTCTGACCTTTATGTCCAGGACATTATTTCTTCCCTTTTTTAACTTTCTTTTCTTTTTTAAAGAAAACTTTCCCTAGTCCAGGCCTACAGCAATTCTAGTCTGTGCTGCTCAGTCTAATTTCTTGCTTGTCTTGCTGATGACTCTCCTTTCTACATCCTCAGCAAGCCTGGTGTGTATGAGCTCAGCAAGGGACCAACTGGCATTTCTAGGTAAGTGGAGGAAGCATTATTTGCCTTTGCAGAGTGACGTGGTGATACTCAGCTTTCTGAAGTCCAGTCTCTGCAGAGGGTTTTGACTTTAGCAGCTGCACACTGCTCTTCTGTGCATCATCTGGTTAAAGTACTTCTGGAAATACTTTTGAGTGTTAGGTAGCAGGGACTTAGGTGGTTCTGAGCAGCACTGAACAGAAGAAAAATAAACCTCCTGACATCTGGTGCATACTGCATCCAGTGCTCTTTGCAGAATAAGGACAAGGGGCTATCTTCATTTCTGTCACGATTCACAGTGACTTGCTGCTGCAAATTTGGATCAGTATTCCTGTGTTAGCAAGTGTGTGATGTCTGTGTTCTACAGTTAAAGAGTGGCCCAAAACCTGTAGCTGTAAATTGGAATTGTTTTAAATCACTCTAAAAAAAACATTTAACTTTAGGCAATCGTGGTAACTTCAGGATTTTCCTTTCTGCTTATATGCCATGCCTTACTTATTTCAGCTTCAGGACACTTCAAAACAAAACCTAGTTGTTCTGTGATTCCTACTAACTAAAATACATTTTACCTTGCTGACTTAGCTGCAATATCGATATTAATCCTCTTCTTCTGAATTTGATAGATTTTTATTAACAGTGGAAAAAATGCCAAGGGCATAGTAATTTTTTGTGTGTTTATTTGAGTTAATTTCTTCTGATTATTGTATTATTTTATTTTTGTCCTTTCATCATAGGTTCTTTTAAAGATGCAAATAAATTCTTAAAGCATTTTGAAAAGTAAAAGCTTTGACCAGCTGGAAAGAGACAAGATACCCAGCCAGCTGGGTTATCCTACATTTTTTGGAGTTTCTTTTCGTAATGCACTGATGGAATATATCTATTTCTGGAAAGCTAATAATCAGATTTGCATCTTTGTTTAACACCTTTACTATATACTCTTATTATGACATCTTTGGGCCATGGAATGCTTGAGAGAATAAACTGCTTTTAGCAGCATTCCTACTCTGCAGCCCACTGCAGTGGCTCTAATCCTTGGATGACTGTTAGTCCAATCAAAATACTAAATTTACATATGGAAATGATAAAATAGGAGACATTAAATACTGTCCTTATGCTAAATACTTTTCCTTATGCTTCGAAAAGGGGAATAGAAATGGCAGTAGGGATAAAGGGCTATCAAATTTTAAGTGATGTGGAGATGGTGAATAAGGGGCAATTATTTACTTATGTTGATTGTATTACCATAATCAGGGCTATCTGATTTGTCAGGTGTGAAGATAATAAGAAGCAGAAGGATGCCATTTTTAACAGCATGTGGCTGATTCTGGAATTCGTGGTATATTGTTGGTTGTCATATGTTTTTATAAGTTTTGAAAAGCAATTACATACATTTGGTGAGGGTAAGACTCAACAGGAGCTCTTCTTTCCTTCACACCTGCTTTTGGCTGTGGTCAGAAGCAGGATACTGGGCTTTGACTTTTGATATGATGCATTACAGCCAGTTTTAGCTCCTTTGGGAATCCTGGAAATTAAAATATTTTCCCAAAGCAGAAAAAGAAAAATGGAAGGAATATACATTTCTCTATCTTTTTCATCTTTAGGATTCATTTGATTCCTGGCTTTGTTGACTCAGAACAAGCAGACTGGATGTTTGAGCAACTCCTCCAAGACATACCCTGGGGTCAGCGAACTCACATCAGACAGGGTAAGGAGTGCGTAGAGCACCTTTTCAGGTCATTCACAGGTCGGTTCCATAACAGGGTCTGTGCATTGTTTACAATTGGTTTTCATTTTCAGTGTTACCACTTCTTCAAGTTTCCATGCAGGTTTTCCATGCATATCTGAAGACTACTGCAGCTTACTTTTCAATCTCTAATACCGTGTTACTATTGCCAACTAAGTGAGATCTTTCCACATTAAAATTGGAATCTTGGTCTCTTCTGTCGTCTCCAGTTCTTTTTCTCACTCATTTTAAGGTTAAGTCTGGTCACCATCCCTTCATACAATCTCCCAGCAATGCTGCAAGAATTGTGTTGTTGGAGGTTTCTTCCATGAGGTGTATTTTTTTGCCTCTTTTATTTAAAATCCCAGCAGCTGCATGTTCTTTGCTTTGGCTTTACTTCTTAGTTCCAGTATGTAGTAGGAGAAGAGGCTGCTATTCTGGATTTGTTCACTAAGGGGCACCTGTTCTAGCTAAATTCCGCTTTCAGTCAGGAACCGATGTAACATAATGTATCAGAGTAGTTACTAGATGGGGCTAGAAAATGTCTTCACCATGTGTGAAGACACACACCATGTGTGTTCCTTGGTTGGCAATAAAGGGGACGGTATAATGCAGAATGTTAACCTGCCAAGCATGAGAAATAGTTGCCAAGATAGTCTTTTCAGAAGCTGAAAGTATTTTTAACCTGATGTTTGTGTTATACCACAGAACACACACATATTTGACAATATATTGTGTGCAGCCTTGCTACATTTTGTTTCTGTAATGTCCCATGGATGTTGCAGTCCTTTCTACTTCACCCTTTCCAGTGGAGCCATTTGTATCTTGCAACTTATGCCAGCATACTGGGCACTAGAACTAGGTGAATGTAAAACAAGCCAGATGTATAAATAAAATTTCAGTTTCATCTGCTGTCTTTAACTCATCCAGTCCCTGCTTTGTCTGGCATAGGGGTAAGAAAATGGATGCGTTTCCAGGATTTTGGCAAAGTAATTTCACCTGCAGATGCACACCTAATTGTGAATAATTTCATTCCTTCATTTGTGTTCATTATGTAAAGCTGAGGATTTTAAGGGGCTCCTTTTTAACTTTAGGGGAATGGACAATCTCTTTTTGATCAAGTTTCTTGGCAGAATTGCATGATCTTTCCACTTTCAGATCCTTCAATAAGGCAACTGAGAAAGTCTTCCTGTTTTTCTTTTTTTTCAGAAGTATCTTTTGAGGAACCACGGCTTACATCCTGGTATGGGGAACTTCCTTACACATACTCCAGAATAACAATGCAGCCAAATCCAAATGTATGTATATGTTTAGATGTATGTGTTTTAATTATTGTCTACAGAGAAATCCTTTGCAGAGATCAAGGGACAAAAGTTCCCTCTGTCCTCTAGTTATCTAGAGTATCTGTTAACATTTAATTTGTGATCAGCAGAAGATTCTGCTGGAGTGTGGTCAGTTTTATAAAATACACTTTGAGTGAGTTGACTGAGAGGAGCATGATTTAGTTGCTAAATGTTGCTAAAAGAAAGTTACTACTCTAGAGTTCAAAGTTTGGCTTTGGGTCATTGTAGTTTTGGACAAAACTGTGAATTGCTCTGTGTGACTGACTGCAAGGATCTTTATATGGCAGATTGCACTGCACACAGTTGTACTGAGTTTTTGTTGTAAAGATACAGTAATGCCAATTACCGAAATAGCTACTTTCAGAAACACTTAGGTTCCATACTGCTTAAATGAGAGTTTAGGCATATTTTGATTCCTATGTGGATGCTATGAAAATCACACATGCAACTCATCTGATCAGCAATTCCAGATTGTAGCATATAATTTCCCACACTGTTTTGGAAGAGTTAAAAACCTTCTGAGTGACTCAGTGATATTTTGTTCCTGTTTTCTCTCCCTCTCTCTCTCTCTCTTTCTCAGCCTGTTGTCCCATAGTCTGTCTCTTGGTATTGCTTTGTTTAAAATTTCCATGGCAGTAATTAGGTGTCACTGTTGAAAGCTGGATAGCATGAGGGAAAAGTGTCCCAAGTCCCAGAACTGCTGCCAGAGTGGGATACCATCTAGCAGAGCTCAGTTTGGGAAGAGTTGGAAAGGTGCTATTTAACATGATGAGCTGCAAAGATTTTGTAGTCTCAAAAATACTGTAGTTAAAAATTCTATGGCCTACAGAACTCGTAGTGGAAAACCAGGCTTTTCTTTGGTACTCATTTGTGAAATATTATTTTAAATGGGCTTTTCTGAAAGCTGAATGGCTTTAGGGATTGGAAGTGCCCTCACAGAATCATTCTGTTGTACACTAATGATTTAAATCCAGTTCAGAACTGCCTGTTGTGAAACTTATTGCTACTCAGAGATTGGATAGAGCCCATGTACCCTGAATTCAAGGTTTCATTTCAGTTTGCATCAAGTTGTGAGTTAGCGCTCATTGGGCCACTGGCTTATTTCTCTCATCCAAAAGGTACAAGGCCTAAATGAGTCACTCATGCTGGTTCTGTCTTTTATTCCTGAATAATTCTGATTTTTACTGAGAGGAAGAAACTCAAGCAGAAAGTGAGATGCACTGGAGAAGTTGCACAGCTGGAAGCCAGCCCTTCCCTGTCTGGAAGCTGCCTGTAGGCAGATCTATGAGCACACTGCACATGGACATTTCACTCAGCTTTGCAAGTGGAAGTACCTGCAGCTTAGAAGAAGCAGGGGATGGTGTAAAGAGCACAGTCCTTACCTGTAGAATAGAATTTCTATCACAAAAATATCCTGAGTAAAATGTAACTTCGTGCACAGCTTAACCAAAACTGATTACTGCCTTAAACATTTGATCTGTAGGAGTAATTAGTTTTGTGCCCCTCCTTTTTTGTTTGATAAAAATCGGTGTGATTGCATCTATAATATAGATATAATGCAGACTAGATAATATAATGCAGACTAGATAATATAATAATCCAGACTAGATTACATGTATAATATAGATATAATCCAGTGTTTATGCTTAAATGAGTTTTGGTATCAGAAAATGTTTCTTTGTAAGCAGTGATAGAGTTGGTGACGCAGTAACGTTTCAACAAAAGCTACTTCCACTGCTGCAGGTTTGTAGTGGTCTTTCAACTACATTGAAAAATTCACCGTATGGTAACATTTTAGTAATACATCTGTGATGGGAGTTGAAGAAATCTAGTCCTGCTTGGTCACTGAAAAGTGCTTTCAATAATTCTTGTTGAACTCTTCTGCAAATTCAGGCAGCCCAGTTGCAAGCAAACTTTTTTTGGGGGGAGGGTTTGGGTGGTATTACTGCTTTCCCTACATGTCCCATAGCTGCAAGCTATGTTTATCTAGAATTAATTACTCACATGATGCTTAATTGTTGAAGACGTGACTTAGCTAGAAATACCCCAATAGAGAAGGATGATATGTTGAGGCTCCTGCAGTGTAACCAATAAGTTAAATACCTGTTAAACTTGAGGAAGCTTGGAAAGAGGGTAGTGCAGCCTTGTTTATTAGAGGTGGATACTAGAAAATATTTCTAGTGTGTCTGTTGTTTCTTCTGCTGGTGGTGCACTGGGAGATTTGGAATCAGTTTCTTATCCTCTCTTGATCTCTGTTTCTGCTTATATAATGGGCAAAAATTCTTCCCTACATTGCTTTGGCTTTTAAATTTTCTTTATGTATTTGTGTAGTTCTTAAAAGCACTCTGACAGATGAAAGTCATGGTGTAAGTTTATAACAGTAAATAACTGGACTGAGTTGTAATGGAATGTGCAGAGCTTCCCTCAGCTAGCTGTGGGCTCAGCAAGATGTTAGCAAAGGGAAGGATGAAATCCAGGGCCAGTGTCATTGGTTTTGTGACCCACTGAAAAGTTACAGTGTCAGAGTCAAAACCCCAAGAGGTGATGAGTTGAGCTCAACAAGCTGTGCTAACAGAATGCGGACAGAGGGCCACGTTAGGCCAACCTTTCCTCTTGTTCTCTGTCAGCAGCTGCAGGCAATTGAGAGCAGTGTCATTTAGTCACTGATTGCCTCCATTAGTATGAAAGGCAGCTTGGCTTCAGAGTTTTAAGAGATGATTTAGTATTGAGCGATGGGTAACGTGTGCATATTTTGCAGAAAGCCCAGCCCATTCCTCCACTTTGCTAAAGATATCATCAGGATTGCTGTGAGTCATTTGTTTGATTTTAATTTTATTGTGATTAAAGTGCAGTATATTTTGTTTGTTAGTAGTTTTCGCCTTCTGTCTTGAATTACGTGCCCTTGGCCTGCGTTCATGGCATTTACCCTCCCCCTCTGTCCTGACTGCAGTGGCATCCTCTGCTGACCATGCTGAAGGAGCGCATTGAGGAGCTCACTGACTACACCTTCAACTCTCTTCTCTGCAACCTCTACCGAAATGAGAAGGACAGTGTGGACTGGCACAGCGACGACGAGCCATCGCTGGGAAAAAACCCTGTCATCGCCTCCCTCAGCTTCGGTGCTACTCGGACCTTTGAGATGAGGAAGAAACCTTCCCCTGTGAGTGTTCATATCATACTGAGAGAGTCTTAGAGCTACTTATATGTTTGTTGTTCTCTCTGAAAGCACAACTTCTAAAGTTCTGTGGAGTAAGTATAGGGATCAAGAAATCTCTTGAATTGACTGCGACATCCTGAGGATGGGGATGGGACCACTCTATTAATGTGCAGCAGTGTAATGTAGTGCTGCAGTGAAATTGGAACCTGGGCAGTCTTCTGCCCAAATAAGGGCCCTTCCTGGTACTTAAAATGAGATCAGTGGTGCTGGAAGTGGACTTACACCGTGCAAATGAATCAAAGAGTTGCTACCATTTTCTTAAACTCAGGCCAACGTTATGTAATGCAGAGTGTACGTGGGATGAAGAGTAGTTCTGACTGCTCTTGTAAGTAAAAATCCTCTTAACAATGTTCACATTTTGACATGTGTGTGTTCAGATTGAGGGGCAGTGAACAAAGGGAAAAAGCTCATTTCTTCTCCATAAAATACCATGGAAACTGTCACATCATACTCACAGACTAAACAGAGATCCTCTGCTTTCATAAGGAGATGTGTGGAATATCCTTTCAGGAGTTAATTGGTGATTCAATATTGAATACTCTTTCTGGATAAAATGCTTGGGAATGCGGTGTTTGCAAGCCAGCTTAAACTTTACAGTTTGTATTTATCCAAGTAAAGGATTCACCTGTGTTGAGAATACAGGCCTTATTTTAGGGTGTCCTATTTCAGATGAATTTTCTGCTTGTGCAGTCTTTGACAACTTTGGAAAGATGTTTGCTATCTGCTTGTGTTGCTATTTATTTGGAGTAAGTAGTACAGAAAGCAGAGGTGGTAATTACCAGCCAACAGGGAAACTCTGTGCTGCCATACTGAAGTCTGCCCATCAAGAGTCACCTTGGGTCACCTAGTCTTGGACAGCAAAGGTCAGAAATTGAGCCAGAAAACAAATAGTTTGTGTTTTTCACCAGTTCTCCAATTTGTAAATTCTTTGTTGCCTGAAGTGAATTTAACCTTGGTCCCTGAGCATGAGATCACATAACCAGTCTATTATGTCAGTGAGCATAGCATGAGTAAGTATCCCTGATGCTGTGTTTATAATAAAATGTCAGCTGGAAAGTTTATTCCTGTAGAAAACTATAAATGATGCTTGGATTCATTTTAGAAGTGCCTGTATTCCCCATTGATGAATTAGAACAAAATACACTTAAACTTCAGTATAAACTTCGCAGGTTCTGTCTTAAAAATCAGTCCTAGTTCTTGAGTAAGATGCTTTTTTTTATAGATTTTCTGAAAAGACACCCACTATTACCAAAGGGGGAATTCAGTCTGTGCCATTCATACTTGGCTGCCTTGTTTGATCTGTACTGCACGATTTCTTCCCTTTTCTTCCAGGGATGGATGGTTTTCTATAGATGTATCCCTCAAGCTCTCCTCATTTGTTCTCTTTAGCACCTTCGACCTGATTATTTCTGACTAGCTGAGTCTTGCTACCTGTGAAGTGTATTCCTTTTGCAAGTGTGACATACCTTTTTTTCTGAGGTAGAATGCCCACGTGCAGATCTTTGAAATAGTTGCTATTAAGTGTGTCCTGTGCCTAAGGGAACTCATACTTAATAATTACATGGCACACATTACGTATTCTTTGCACATTGCCAAAGCCTGCAGTTTCCTGAGAGCATCCTATGACAATAGATGCTTTGGCAAGTGGGAGTTACAAGAGGCTCTGATGGAAATTACAACCTTTCAGGCTGTACCACCAAAGAATTAATTTTCATACTCTATTGTACTGTAGCATTCTCTCTTTCATTAAGAGAAAGTTAAAACTGATTGTAGATCTTTGAAATTTGATCATTCTTTTGTTAAAAAGCAAGTTACAGGAAGAGGAATGTAATCTAGGGAAAAGGAATTCAGATTAACAGTCATCACAGGCATTCAGGCTCTCCCTGGTTTGCAGTCTGCCAGTATCAGTACATTGGGTTTTCCAGAGTTAGTCTTCATTGAGGAGGGAAATAGAAAGTATATCCTTTTCCACTCAAAATTAAACCTCTTTAAGGGCCAACATTCTGCTATTTCAGGTTCTAGGGTTTCAAAGGCCTTTGTTTCTCTCTGTTCTTGTGAATACTTTTAAGGATTTTGAGATGAAAGATAAAATGAACATACAAGATGAGAGATGTAGAACATCACTGTGGATAAATGGTACTGGGAAAAAAAAGTGGTTTCCTGTGTGGGATCATGCACTGCAACAAAACACTGTGTACCACAAGTGAGGTCACAGCTTGAAGGGCAGTTGAAGAGTACTAGATCAGAGCCTTCAGAGACTTCAGTTCATGTTGGTATCTCTACAAATATCTTCTAGATTATATCTTGAAATGTGGATGAAGCTGATAGTGAATAAAGTCCTGTTTCTGTAACTGAAAAGATGACCAGTAGTGTTGATGGGTTGGGTTTTTTGTGCATGTTTATGTGAATTTTGACAACTGTCTGTTAGTAATTTGATAGTGTTTATGTACGTCACTCTGAAGCAATCACACAATCTGAAATCTTTTTTCACTTGTCAAAAATGAAAAGAAGTTACTTAGGTTTAAGTGTTTTTTTTATTATCCTGAAAATTGTTCTAGGGTGAGGGGAGAGAAAGGTTCAGTCTTCTGTTTTACTTTCTGGTGATCATTGTACTGGCTAAGTGTTCATCATATAATAGAGGGTAAAGGAGTGTAGAGACATGCATGGACTATTTGTATCTGCTTAAACAAGCATCCTTTGTGGATAAGTAGAAATAATTCTTACCAGAATTTCAGCCCAGTGCATGTAAAAAAAGCTGCAAATAATTTCAGGTGTAAATTCCTCACTGGAATAAGGAGACATCAGGGGAATTAACATGACGCCAGAAACTGTTTTATTCTGCCTGCTGGAATTTTTCTTTTTAAGCATTATTTTTTCTAAATACAGCCTTTTCTGTTTATTTGGACCAGTTACATGATAGCAGCTGATACTTTTCCTTTGCTTTAAATGGTTTCTAAGGTTTTTTTGGATGCCTGCTTCATAGTTCAAAGTCTACAGTGATCTGGTTTCTTCTATTTTTTTCTTCTAGTTCCAGTAAATTACTTTAACCTTGCTCCTGCTTCCTTGTTCCCCCTGCCCCCATCATTGTAGCTCCTGCCTACACTGGAAGCAGGAGACAAATGCTTTGCTTTAGAGCTGTGATTCATACACAGTTCACAAGCTATTGGTTGAGTCAATGAGTGCTCTCGTGCTTACCTGTAGCATAAGTGTCACCAGTGTGGCACCGTCACCTCCTCCCGTTCCCCACACAGCCTCAAGCCCCATTCCCACTTGGGCACGACTTTATCCTCCCAGTCCAGAGGAAGTGATTTCACTCTGTGGGATGGGTGTTTCCAATACAGCCTCACCACCGCTTTTCACTATTGCTTGTCACTGCTCTGCTCTGAGACAGTGCCAGGTTATCTGATTGTGTCCTCCTGGAAGCTGAGTGGGGAATGTTAGTACAGCCAGGAAGGGTGATACCTGATGTCCCACTAAGCTCCCATGTTCCACTGGGAGGTGCCCTGTGGCAGAGGTGTGGGTGCCATAGGGACCGGGTGGGTGGTTGTCCAGTGAATGGCTGTGTGAACTGTGGAAGGAGTTAGAAATCCAAGTGTTAGCTTGCTCTTCTTCCACCTGTAACCAAGGAAACCAGTGGCTGCTGGGAAGGGAGGGAGCTTCACGCCTGTTAGATAGTAGCAGGATATTTGTGATTCTAAGAATCAGCCTTCAGATGGGTCTGTCCTTCAAATGAATCACTGAAGCACGGTCCTTTTTTCTAGCAGAAGGTAAGGATCTCCTAATACTTCTGGAAACAGCAGAAAAATAACCCTTTGTGTTTTAACAGACCTAATTGAAGATGAATGTGGGGATATGTGGAGCATGGTAGAAGATTCAGATCAAGATGAAGAGGGTTGGACTTTTAGATTGGCATGAAGGAGACTCACAGACAGTGGTGGCTGCAGAGGAGGAGGAGGTGTTGTCCACCAGTATTGGCAGGACTTGAGAAGCTGTAGACAAGCTGAGAGGAGGAAGGGAGTGCTCAGATGCAGAAGGACTGAAGGAGTTCAAAGGTAGGCCTGTGTAGGCAGGCCAATGCATTATGTGAGGAAAGGGCAGTATAACTGGTATTCATTATTAATGAATCTGTAGAGAAAAGAACTGCAGTGAGGATTTTGTCAGAGACAGTGAGAATAAACATGTTAAAATGCAGGAGTATTGATAGATGAGACTACTTTGTTGTGGAGGATGGTGTTTACACAGCTGGTGCTAGAGGAGTAAACTGGAAAATAGGGATACAATCTAGATGAAATCTGAAAAATACAGGATTTGAACTTTTGTAAGGGTAATAGGTGAATAGGTGAAGCAGAAGACTAGAAACCAGCATTCTCCATGAAAGATGCTGACTTTTGCCACTGAAAATGACTTTGCATCATTTGCCTGTATAACTGCATTATTATTTATACATTCTTCTACAGGATGTTTCCATTTACTTTTCCTTATAATGGAAGATTCCTCTACACTGTCCAGAAACCATTTCCTAGTACTATAGCTGTAAACTTTCCTGAGACTTAAGAAACAAACTTGGGTGATTTATATGGATTTATACTAGATCTTTTCTCTTTTTGATTTTGATAGCATTTCAAGAAAACAACCTTGATGGACTCCAGGAGTTCTTACAGATTTTGTATTCACCTCTTCCCATCAACTCACACTGAGCTTTCCTGACTTATTAACTGTAGTTATTGTAATGAAGGATTTCGAAAAAAGGTTTAACCAGTGTACTTGGATAGTATAAAGCTTGGATGGTATTAAATGTGTAACTCAAATTTAGGATAATTCTAGTATATTAAAAAGCATAACAGTTGCTTTGCTGTACCTAGTTTTGTAGTACGTGTGTAGAGTTACAAAGTGAACATAAAGAAGTCACCTGATACACTTCTTTCCACGTTTGTTACCAGAAAGTCTTTTCCACTGTAGATGTCAAAAATAAATTTCCTTCATAAACTCCTTGGCCTCTGAAAGTCAAGTGAGCTTTCTGTATGTCTGACATCAGCTCTAGGAATAAAAGTTCTGAAATGAGCTTTGATTGACAGTGTCAGTAATGACATGTAAGAAAGTAAAAACTTTTTGTCTAACTTCATTGGCTTTCCAAAGTAAATTGACATAAAAATCTCTTTTTCTAAGTAAAATGGAGCTCAGAGATGTCCCATTTAAACCAGAAAGTAACTGCTGTTTTTACATACTTGCTTTTGAAAAGGGTGTTTTCTCCTAAATCTTTATCTTACTGGAATTCCTTTTTAATTAAGATGAGCAAGAGATAAAAATAAGCACACTGTTGTCCATCCACAAAGTGAAATGATGTAATCCTCTGAAATAAGTAAGTTTGCAGTGGTATTTCTCTGCTTTTCATCAGCAGTCATGTTTATACCTATTTTTGAATTTTTTCCCTTTTTTCAGCTGAAGATAAGAAAATGTTTCTTAATGCTGACTTGATACCAACCAAGCTCTTGCATTTTAGAAGGTGCAGTCCTCTTTCTGTCTGCATCTTATTTATAAACACACACACATTCCCAGCTGGTTTTCTGAAAATCAAACTCAGTTTAGGACATAATTTTCCCAATATTTGTTACTCTACTTCATTATTTTGAGCTTTTCAGCAAGCCATGAACTTTTAAAAGGACAAACCTCATTCAAGTTGCACTACTACACACTTGACTTAGCAGTGTATGAATCTGATTTAAAGTTGGAAAGGATAGTGCAAAGCAATAGAGAGTTGCTGTTCCCACTGATGTGGCACGTGTGAGACCACTGCTGGGGTGTCACTATGTCTAGTTGTGATATTTGAGTTTTAAAATAGTTGTACATAATCTGAAAGCTTAACAGAAGTTTGCAAATTATTTGCCTTTTATTCTAGCATTCTGTTTTGCTTAGTGGTTATAAAGTTTAAGACAACTTGCTTTACAAGGTATTATAGGAAAGGGAGATTTTAAAATTTTTTAAACAGGAAAAGCTCTTCTTCCAGCAGCTAGTGCCATAGCAGCATGTAATGTTGTAACAAGACAGATTCAGAATAGCAGGAAGATGTTACTTTTGATGAAGTAGTGAACTGTTGGAATCTAGGATAGCTATTGTAGAATGTCTCCACACAGAACTGTTTATTTTAAGATGTTTCCAAAAGGTTTGCAACCTCACTCCAGAACTTTGTGCTAAATGCAGGAACTGGTTGTTGAACTTTACCTGTGTCGTTCAGGCAGTGAGATACAATGGCTTCTTTCATCATTCAAATGCTCGGCTCCTGGGCTTCACGTGAAATACAGATACAGAGAGGTTTACTTAGACTTCTTGGTCTTCTAAGAGCCTCCTCCTCCCCCCTCACAGGCTTTGTAAGCTCTGCTCTAGAGGACTGGTTTCCTAACAAATGCACGTGCCTGCTTCTTCAGTGTCTAATGTTTCTTTCTAGGAAGAGGATGGAGACTATACTTACGTAGAAAGACTTAGAATCCCACTTGATCACGGGACTCTGTTGATGATGGAAGGAGCTACCCAGGAGGATTGGCAGGTAAGAACTCCTTGACGCTGTTTATGTACTTTACTTGCAGTGCAGTTTTCCAGCTGTGCTGCAGCACTCCCATGAATGTATGGGACATTCTGCTTCCAGTGGCACAGCTGTTTTCCAAGGCATTAGTGTTGCTTTCTGCCTCAGAATTTCAGAGCACCCACAGAAACAATGGGTTTGCTGTCATGTACCAAGTGATGCAGGAGGAGTCAGCTCGGATGTTCCAGCATTAAAGTTCAACAGTGAAGGTTGCAGCCTGCAGTGGAAAGAGCAGAATCAATATAAAAACTTGGAATATCAAAAAGTTGTAACTTAATTTCAGAAGTCTACAGTAACATACAGAGACTCTTTGTTTTCAGTGTCCCTGAGCAGTCAGAACATGATGTTTTTACCTTACCTAAGTGTTCAGAAATCTGAATAAGAAGCCATCACAGGAAATGAAGGTTTTATTCATTGTTTGATTACCTGTATTTTAAATGCACAAGCTCATGGTTTTGTTTTTTTTTTTTCCCCCAATGCCACTTACAGCATCGAGTGCCTAAGGAATATCATTCTAGAGATGAACGGATAAACTTGACATTTAGGATCGTTTATTCAGAACCTGATGGAGTTTGGAAGTGAAGAGCAACTTTGGACATTGGTGGATATATACCCACAGCAGATCTACAGCCTTAGATTGCTACAGATTTAAAGGAAGCCTTACAGGAACAGAGTTCCTTGAAGTGATGGGGAAAAGAGTTGATATTATGAAGATCTTTGGCAATCAGAAGCTGCCTGTGTTATGTGGACAGAAATTATATGTTACTAGATGATACTAAATCACAGGCTTTACCTTGGTGAACCGTGATTCTTCTTAATAGAGCACAAAGCACGTGAAAGATTTGAGAGGTCCCAACTGGAGCAGACAGATTCAGTGAGCAGATGGCTTTGCACCTTGTCTTGTCTCTCCTTTACTCCCAAGTCATGATCTGTGTTGGAAGTAATAACAAGATGGGCTTCTTTGATGTAAAGCTGATGTGTCTGTACAGAAATGAGAAAGCTGCACTTGTTGATGATCTCTGGGTATTATTCATTTCACCAAAGGGTAGTGCACTGCTTTTTATCTGTAGGTTGCAGAGCCTCTTCCAATTAACCAATCAGTTTCATAATTTAAATAACTACTTGAATTATACTGGTGTCTAGTGGAACAGAGGGTCAAGGCTCTCTTCTGCCATGCACTCTGTGGTCAGACTTTATGCTGTTTATCCATGTAGACAGGACAAGGAGGACAAGGCAAAGGCAAGCAACAGAGACACCTGACAACCCTGCTCCTGGATCAGTGCATATTGCTTTAAAGACTGTCACTCGGAGGGTTATCTCTTGAGCCTCTGCTGTTGCAGATCAGTAGTCAGCACCTCAGACCAGATTCCAGGCTGACTTGCTGGAATCCTTCAAGTTTGCCTGCTGTGACTCACCTGCTGCTGGGAAGCAGTGGGCTGGTGACTGTAGTGTGGATGTGAAGTCAGGAGTGCTGCCTATGTGGTTAAATTCTCACTGCAGCTAAACAGCATCACTGTACTGGATCAAATCATAGGTTTGGTCCATCTTCACTGTCTGCCTGCAGTAGGATCTAAACACAGGTAAATACCCTGTGCCTTGTAACACGTTACCATTGTTCAGCAAGCTAATGTCCCTCTTCACTGTAAGAATAAATTGGTGTTGAGAAAATATCTGTCTTTTCTTAGCCAGCATTTGTTGTGGTTTAAATTCTTATTTGATGGGAACAGTCAAGTTATTAATACTCAGTTATGCCTGTTCTAATGTTATTGATGACATCAAGGACATAACTGTTGAGCCATTTCACTCCCTGTGGTCTGAAATTGGGCAGAATAATTTCCTAGAAGCAGCTTCTCTACCTAAATCACCATACATTATTCTCCTAAAATGAATTAATGTTTTTAGAAAACTTACCTTTGTTATCTAATGATGTCTTCACTTTCATCCCAGTTTGTACAGAAATGTTTTTGGCAGATATTTAATGTTATTTCCTTGCATTTGAAACTCTTCTCTAGGTTCTATGATGTATTTCATGGGAATCAGAGTAGAAGGAGGCAGACACTTACTTTCATGTTTACTTTCTTTAGGTCACTGGAGCTTTGTGCACATCCCTGTATGTGTGTCCAGGTTTAGCAGTCCTGATGGAGAGTGGTTTTCCTTAACCAAGGGACAGTGCTAATTTCTCGAGGTATTCTGAGAAGGCAGTACTTTTGCCTGTATCAGTTCATACAAGCTCCATTTGTTTCCACTGTGTTAAGAGCAGCCAGGCTGCAAGAAAGAGTAGGAGATGGGGATGAATTGGAATCTTTTAAACCACCAAACCTCAGCCTATGGAAATTGCAACTCATTTGAATTCAGTGAATCTATGGCACATAACTAATGGCAGGACCTTGGCGGCTGATACTGTTGTGGAAGAGCAGTTTTTCACTTCCTTTCTTGGTTTCAATTTGTAATGTTAGCAAATTTTGGTTTAGTTTTGTTACTTCCTTTGATTTGGGAAAAGACCAGGTTTTCCTCCCCAGAAATGAAATGATTTATAGGAGAAATGTTCTATCCCCCAGCGCTCCTTTTGTTGCTGGAGTCTACTGTGTTCTGCTTTCTCTCATGTGTCAGCTTCACTGTATCCAGATCTGGTTGACAGTGAGGAGAAGGCATATGGCATCATTCCCCAGCCTGTCCTGTGTGTACTGGCTGCAAGGGGAGCAGTTGGCCTAGAGGTCAAGTTTCTTTGTCAGCTGGGAACTTGTGGGTCCTTCCTTCCTTCCCCCACCTCCTCCCCAAAAAAGTCAGCTAGGCAGATGGCAGTAAATTGCAACCTCCTGCCTGCCAAGACAGCAGGAAATGGCTTTGAGCAGAGGAGATTCCAGCTCAGAGCTCCTCAGGAGACCTTTCTGCAGGGACATTTTTCCTGTCGGTAGAAATTTGTTCCTGAATGCTACAGGCACTCTTACTGAGTTCTCAGAGTGGGTGTGTGCAAAACAGATTTGAGAACTCTTGAGCCTGGTGGTGTTCCCATGGCACCTAAAGATTTTTCACTAGAGACCACGGCAACTTACAAATTTCTTGTGCTGATGTTCAGCTGTTTCTGCTGTTGCAGTCAGGTGCAAAGGGCAGCATGTTTAGAATGGTAAATATGCAGTTAGGTTCCATTCTTTAACTTAAAGATAGGTGGAGGAACCTTTCCCCTAGTTGCATGGATTTGAAAATAGTATTTCTAAAAATGTCGTCCAAAAGAATTACTTTCCAGTTATAAAGCTTGCTTTCTTCCTTCTCAGGACTGTTGTGACAGTACAATGTTCTCAGCCAAAAACTTTTTGAAAAATGATTTAGATTCAAAATACACTAAGGTAAAGTAAAATATACTGTTTATATGTACACAGAGGATTCGAGGGCAGGGGGCTGGCCTGGGGGTTTTGTTTTTGTGGCTGGCACCAGATTCTGTCCATCTGAGGTGCTGCAGCAGCTGCTAAGAGCTGCTTTGCTTACAGAACACCTCTGTGTCATTATTTTTTTATGTGGAATATACAAACTGTGGGTTTACTTTTTTCCTGTTCTTTGAAATACAGAATGGTTTGGGTTGGAAGGGAGCTTGAAGATTTCAGCAGAGTGTATGTGTCTCTTCCAAAAAATGCCCAACAATTGCCTTCTTCAAAACTGCTCATCTGTGGTTTCCAAACAGATAGAAACTACTAATAACCCCAGGCAAGATTCCCTTTTCCAAAACAGTAGTCACCTTTTCCAAGCTGTAATGGCCCTCAGATTTGATGATAAGGAGCAGATAAATGGAAGCTGTCTTTGGTAAGGATGGACAGTAGCCTGCCTTCCTCAGGGAACCTGCAGGATGGAGCTGTTCTGAAAAGAACCCACAACTGGGTCCATATGTAACAATTCATTTATTTAACAGCTAGATAGGCAATAACAATATTAATTAACAACACTGGTGTCAGGCATCTCTCTGTCCCCATGCTACTTGTAATCATTTCATCACAGAATACTTGAATATTCAAGCACAAACTCTTGATGAGGTGGAGTATATGATTCAATACTGCACTTTTGGGCTGCAATGGGTTCATCTGAGCACCATTTAAAATCAATGACAAAGTTCTGTCACTTCTCTACTCTGAGGTTTTGGGCTTTTCTTGGTTTTGTTCTTTGATTTTTGTTTGTTTGTTGGTTTTGTTTGTTTCTTTTTTGTGTTTTGTTGGGTTTTGGGGTTTTTTTTTTGGTTGTTTTTTTTTTTTTTTTTGTGAAAAAGAACTCTTTAGGATATTCTGTTTTGATGAGCTTTAAAGCCATAGATAGTTTTACTCCATCTGTATCAGATGAATTCTACCTGTGTGTTTTCTACTTGTCATGACTGATAGGGTTAGTATAGCTACACGTAGTAATTTATAGCTACAAATAGCAATGTATAGCTACAACAGAAATGTAGAAGAAGACAGGGTGCCAGGAAGGGGTTAAGAGGTCAGAATTTTCATACTGTAGAGCTGACCAAAATAGAGAGGACTATTTTCTTGGGGTTTGGGATAAAAGACGTGTATGATGGGTGCTGTGAATCCATGTCTCAATTTTGAGACAAATTTCAGGAGAAAATGCCTTGGAATGAGTGTTTCCTCTAAAGAGAAAGGGCTTCAATAACTCCCTTTTCTTCTGCCAATGAGAGAAATTGATACCAGTAGATGAAAGTGAAAAAAAGAGAACTGTTTATTAACAAAATAAAGAGGGTGGGGTGGTGTGCCTGCAGGGCACAGGAAAGGATTGAATGAATTCTAGATATGAACTCCCAGAAACTTACCCTCCACCCCCACACACCCCCATACCCACCCACCCACAACAGAACAAAAAACCCCTCGAAAATGCCTGGGGAAGAAAAATGCACAGGCTGACTGTGTGGCCTGGAAAACAAAATGGCAACTGGTCCCTTTGTCTCCAGGAGGAGGAGTTCACACAGGAGCCTGGAGCAGAGCAGATGGGAAATTTGTTGATCCTCTGGTGTTGATTTTCCTCCCCATAGCAGGCAAAACGAGTGGATTTTGCTGTCTCTTCTTTCACTGGCTCCGTCTTTCCTGGGGTTTGGACCAGCCAGGGCTGCTCGCTAGGCTCCCCGTCTCAGAGAGGAAAAAAAAAAAAAAAGCTGCCAACAGGATTTGCTGGTGAAAAGCCTCCAGGCCAGGGGAAAGAAAAAAAAACCAAAAAACCCCCAGAAGCTTCTTGGCTAAGTTGGTGAAAAGCCAGCAAAGGCAACGAAGTAACAATCTGTGTAGCCACTGACCACACCACACCGGAGAGAGTTTGAGCAGAGCCTGTGCCCGGGGTTCCCGGGCTCTGGCTCTGCCTCCTTCATCTCAAAGATACAGCAGCCATTTCTGGGCATAAAGCAGGTGATTAGGGAATAAAGTGTCATCATAAAATCACCCCAGGACAACCCATAATGCCTCCTCCTCAAGTGCTGCTACTATTGCCTTAGCTCAAAAGTGTTTAACACCCACTTTGCCTTTTCTGGTCATGAACCTTTTCGGAGTGGATAGGAAATCTGCCTCACCATGGTTTGTTTTCAAAGTGCTTCTTTTCCATTCTTGAGGTTTCCATAGCAACCTGGATAATTTGTTTAAATTGGAGCATCCTGGCCTGTCCTGCCTCCACCGAAGTTCTGCTGAGATCTTGCAGGTATCATCTCTTCTTGACACATTTGGGAGTGACTGGTGAGGGTTGGCCATGAGAGCACTGGCCTTTCCCAAAGTGTCATCAAGGTGACAGATGTGTGCTTTCTCCCCTGTTGCTCTATTTGATTTACCTCCTCTTCCTTCTGTGTACCATTCAGTATGGCTTTGTGGAGTTACCACCAGCTCCCTTGAAGCTGGCAGGTCTTTGGTGGCTCACGCTAGGAAAGCACCTCTTGGGGGAGCTGGGAGGCCTTGTAGTAAGTAAAGGAAGTGAGGACTGTATCGAAGAATTTCAATCAGAATAAGGAGTAAGGAGGTCTGTTGCATTGCCCCATTGTTTGTTTGATTCAGGTTTCCCAGCAGAAACCAAAACTTTGTTCTCACAGATGTTGCTGGCTGAGCAATACTTAAAGTCTTCACATCTCTGGGGATCATCCTGACAGACAGTGCTCACTGGATCCAGGATGGTGCTCAGCTGAAAGTTGCTTCCATCTAAACTTGTGTGTGCAGCTACTTTGCTGGTCCCAGAGGGTGTTACATGTTCTGTTGCTCTGCTCCCATTGTGGAAGCATTGCATAGATCCACACTGAAGTGTGGGTTGACATTACAGCTGATCTCTGAAATGCCAGTGCCAGTCCTCTGCCCCTGGGCATGTGTTTCCAGCAACAGCCTTGTGCCAAGGCAGGCTGCCATGCAGCCTGCAGTGGCTGACCTTGGGAAATAAGCTGCCACAACATGATCCCCAGAGCAGAAAAGAGCAGAAAAAAGGCCACCTGGAAGAACACACGGACTAGAAAGAGCCTCAGTGTTGGATGGGATGGGATTTGTAGCTGTGACTTATCATGGGAGTTGTCACTGGGTCCTCATCATCATTAGGAGGGCTGTGGGAAGGCTTCTTGCCTGAAGAGCTGATGCAGAGAGCAAAAGATAAAGCAGGAGTGAGCAGAGACGTGACTTGCCAGAGGGTGTACTGGCCTAGATATACAACCCACACTCCCTGGCTGGTTTGTCAGGCTGCAGAATCTACATGGTTCCCAGTTTCCACTCCCCATGTCCTGCTTTCTGAGTCTGTCCAAGTGACATGGCATGCCTTTAGCTTGAGATACCTGGAGGAGCTTGGAGAGGAGGGGCCACAAGGTGCAGGCTCCCCAGTTTTTTGGGATAAGCAAGGACAAGTGGTGGAAGAGGGATTAAAAATTGCCTGGTGGTGTTTTCTGTTGGGAAGCAGTGGGAGGGAAAGGGAGGGGAAGTGGTGGTCACATCAGTGAGACAGTGTCTCACAAGCTTTGCATAATGTAAAATTTGCCAATACCTGCACTTTCCCAGCACTAATGAAGCCATGACAGTTCATGCCAGAGAAGAGATTGTTACCCTGGAATAAGCTGACAAGCCAGCCTGAAGAAATCCTCCCCAAGCCTCAGGGCAAGGAGAGTGATTGAGTGAGGCAGGGCAGGGTGGACACAGCATCTTGCTGCTGTAGCAGGCAGAAAAAAATGTCCTGAGCATTGGTGGCTTCTCTGTTACATCCCTGTATTTTGCACTCATCATTTTTTCCTGGTGACCTCACCAGTTATCTCCTGCTTCCCTCACAGAGACTAAAGTGGCTCTGTTTTACCTTAGGAAAGCTGTGTCCTGCTATTAAACAGATCATTCCTCAGGTTTGGGTGCTGTGGGCTTTCATCTGACAGGAATGGGGTTATTCTGCCTGTCCACATTAGCACCACTCTGGCTCGTCTTTGCAAGACAGGGCTTCACTTGCTGAACCATCACTCAGCAATTTACTACTGTGGTTACAATTTTTGTCTCAAGTCCCCAGAAATGTTAAGAGATTGAATAAAAAGGTCTCAAGGATTAGGTCACTTTGAAGCCTGATAGTTCAATTGTCAAGAAACTTCTCTTTTAATCTCTAGACCACAGTTGATTTCTTTCTTGATTGCTTGCAAATAGACTTATAAAGAAAAAATGAAATTTATTCTGCTGAAATAAGTGGATGCTGTACAGTGTTTTTAGCTGCAGAAGAAAATGGAAGATAAAATCCATCAGAAGTGTTAAGATCTGATTTGTGGCACCAACTTAAAATTTTTTGTTTTGACTCATATAGGGAAGATTTTCCTTTTGCCTGAATTCCAAAGCAGCCAGGGCTTTTGTGGCCATGTTCTCTGCTGCTCAGGCCTTCTTTGTTATATTTGAGATGTGTGGTCAGTTTTGTCCAAATCTGAGAGAGGATGGGAAGTCTCAGAAATAATTCAATTTCTTCAGCTCTTGCAAAGGTCAGCAGTTGGGTACAGAAGAGAAACCAAGACAAGTGCTCTGACAGCTCTGGGTTATACTGGGTCTTCCTGGCAAGGAGCAGGAGAATCCGCCTCTGCCTCTGCCTCTGCCTCTGCCTCTGCCTCTGCCTCTGCCTCTGCCTCTCCTCTGCCTCTCCTCTCCTCTCCTCTCCTCTCCTCTCCTCTCCTCTCCTCTCCTCTCCTCTCCTCTCCTCTCCTCTCCTCTCCTCTCCTCTCCTCTCCTCTCCTCTCCTCTCCTCTCCTCTCCTCTCCTCTCCTCTCCTCTCCTCTCCTCTCCTCTCCTCTCCTCTCCTCTCCTCTCCTCTCCTCTCCTCTCCTCTCCTCTCCTCTCCTCTCCTCTCCTCTCCTCTCCTCTCCTCTCCTCTCCTCTCCTCTCCTCTCCTCTCCTCTCCTCCTTGCCAGTAGCATTTCTGCTCTCCAGCTGACTTGTGTCCCAGGAGGCAGCACAGAATGCATGGCCATCAGCACCATCCCAGCCACCAGCTTAGTGTGAAGCATGTGGAGGGTTGGAAATTCCCAGGATTCATCAGCAAAGTTCTTCCCTGCACACAGAAAGCCTTTTTTCTCCCTAGACATTTTTAATAATTTTGTGGGGCAAAATGTTTCTTCCACATTTTGGACCTGAGACAGAATGTCCTGAACTAGAAATCCTAATTTCTGTGCTGGTAACTTGATAGAGTCACAGCAACAGCTGGACATGGTAATACCTTAACAGTTAAAGCCATGGGAGGTTAGAGGTTTTACTTCATGTGGCAGCAACTTGTACCAGGAGGAACATTCAAAGCAGACAGTATCTTAATTAGTTTAGGGTATAGTTTCATTCTTTAAGGAGCTGATTTTTCTGCAATCACTGGTCTTCAGTCATTGCAAGCACACTTTTTTTCTTGTATCCTCATATCACTGTGTCCTGATGCATCAATAAAGTTGCTGGGGAAAGCTGCCATCCCTTCTGATGCCTGTGAGGCCAAACAAGGGAAATGTAATATAACAGTTTTTTGTCAGGAAACACTTTGCAGCTCTCTTTCAAAACAAAGAGTTTTATTACTACATTTATTGCTAGTGGTGTGATGACAGCCAAATGCTGTTAACTTGTGAGGTGCAACTGAAACACTGACTTTTCACTTCAGCTGTCACTTTACAATTTAAACAATTCTATTCTAGAAATAAGGTTTCATGAGCTGCCTGCAAAGATCCCAGCAGAGACCTGAGCCTCTTGCTACCACTTGACGCGATGCGAGTGGGGGGGGGGGGTGGAAAGAGTGCCGCATCCGTGCCGAGAGCGTCCCTGTCGGAGCAGCTCCGGGCTGCCACGCAGACGCGCTCGGACACACTCTGGCACACCGGAGCTGGTGGGGACTCGCAGCCACTCACACACACAGAGCCGGAGAGCTCCTGCAGCGCCGCCGGGGAGAGAGGCGGGAGGAGTCCTTTGTATGGAGTTCCGAGGGGTTTATTGGGGTCTCCACCCGAAGGGACCCAGGGACAAAGAACCAAGAGCACGGAGGGGTCCAAGGTTTTATCGGGAGCGGCACTGGGGGCAGGCAGAACATCAGAGACCAGTCATCTGAAGGCCAAGGGGTGGAGAGGATTTTAGGTGACAGAAGAGTGACCACTGGGGAAGGCAAGGGGTGGAACAAGGGAACCGAGAGCCAGTGGGGTATCAAGAAAATGAGAACTATCTAGAACATGGACTTAAAAGGGGTAAAGGGAGTGCTCTTAGACCTCTGAGCCTGCTCACCAGCAAACCCCCCTGTTTTGGGGTCCTGAGGTTCCCTGGCCAATCCCATGGTGGACTCAACCACCGCAACAACCACTCACAGGTGCCTTGCTGAATGTAGCTGCCCTCCAATATATGGGAAGTGCTGTCAGGGAATTTCCTCGTGCTTTATTACCTGAGGCTTCCCCTTCATCTCATGCTGTGGGGAACAAATATCATAGTGCTCAGGGTGTGAAGGAGACCCCAGCCTGTGGGAGGCTGGAAGAGAGTGTGCTGCAGAACAAGCCAAATCTTCTCTTGCCTCTGGAGATTTCCAATCCTGCAGCTAAGGCCCTGCCAATACCTGCCTGCTGCAAAGGGGAGACGTGCTTATTCCTCACCTGTGCTGTTGGCTACAGGGCTCCCCACGGCTGCCCCCAAATGATGCCAGGCAGGATGCCCCTTGGCATGGCCTAGAGAACGTGAGGGATCCGTCTTTAGAAAAATGCTTTGAGGGACACATCAAGCGTTTAAAATGCTGGCTGCATGTTGCCCTGCTGGCTGCCTGACTGTGAGTGTGAGGGTGTGTGAATCTTACTGTAGGGTTACCCTCAGGCAGTCAGCTACTGGGCTGCCTTGGCTTTAGTTTAATTATTTCAAAGGGAGAAAATGTTAAAAGGCTACTGAAGTCAAAGCACTTGAAAGAAAGGTAAAGGGTATCCAACCAAATACATAAGGAAAAGGATATGACAAACCTGAGTGCATAGCTCTTGCGAGTTGTTAGCCAGTTAATTCCCTGGTGTAAATGCATTCACATGTACTGGAGAGAGGCCTGGCTGCTCAGGTAAGCTGCATTCCGTGTGCTGCACTTTTGTTATGATAGCTAGAAAGAAACAACAGTTTGTCTTTCTCCAGGTAGAAGCCTAAGAGTGGGTTTCAGCTAGGTCTTGTTGGGTAACTTGGGTTCCCCCATCAGAAAGGTACACTTTTGAATTTAAATCAGATGTGCATGCAGAGAAAGAGACACAAAGACTTCTGCTTTCAGAGGTAGTTTGTATTTGCTGCCTGTTTGTTGCTGTGTCATCTCTGGTTTGCAAGCAGTATCTGTTAGGTTGCAGTCGGCTGAATGTTTTTATTGCTATTTTAAAAATGGTTGTTCCAAGGTATGAATTCTAGTGGAGAGAGAACAGCAACTCCTTCCTCTTTCCTGATAGAAATGAGTCCCCAGACCAGGATGCTGAGTGGGGACGTGCACAGCAAGGTGCTGTGTGGTGGCTGGAAATGCCACCTGCCAGGACAGCAAGAGGCAGCTTTTACTCTTGAGTATGTTTTGGGAGGATATTTGAAACCTACATGCTGGGTGTGGATTAAGGTATCCTTATCCTGCTGGCTCTCAAAGGACCCCATCAGCTCTGACAGACAGCGGGGTTACTGCTCTGTTTCGGGACATGAACTGTGGTGTTCACTGTGACTGCCCAGCTACAGGTGGTTTCTGAAGCAGCCCTGGCCCTTTGAAAGTTTCTTTTCCTACAGGAAGAGGTGAGTATCTCTCTCCATCCTCTTCTTAATTTTTCCTTTCCCTTCTATAGCATGAGATCTGATAGCCAGCAAAAGGATAATAATTAATAGGCTCTGTGTGTGTTTCCAATAATCACTTTTTTAAGTGAATAACCAGATGACAAGCTAATTTTCATGGTGCTGTTTCAGCAATGATAATTGTTTCTCTTCCTGTAAAACTGGTGTTTTAACTACCCAAGGCCCCAGATATGCATATGAAATGTTCCTAGTTTTGGTGAAGGTTCCATACAGCCCTTGTGCAGTGTGCTGGCATACAATGTGGCTTCATGAAAGGAATGGAATCTTGAAATCAGGGAACGAAATGAACTGAACACAAAGGAGATGAATTATGATGAAATGCAAATGAAAAAATACTGGAAAATTCTGAAATGAAGTGGAAATATTTAAATGGAATGGGATAACATGAGTTGCACTGAAAAGTTCCAAAACTTTTCTAAACTATACCCATTGAATTCTCCATATCAGGGAACAAAGTGAGCTGAACACACAGGAGAGGAATTACGATAAAATGAAATGTGATCCAAAAAAAAAAGAGAATTCTGAAATTAAATTAAAACAATTAAATTGAATGGGTTGACATGAAGCGCAGTGAAATGGACCGAAACTTGCAGAAATGTTACTCATTGAAATCACAAGATTTCATTTCTTTTCATGGAATAATACTGGGAGCAAGTGAAATTAAGGCCGTGATTTAAACCACTTGAGTAAATACAGTTTTTATGTTAGTGCCCTGGAGATCTAACTCTGGGGATTATGTCACAGGATATATTTTCTAAATTTTATCAAATAATATCTTCAAGGCCTCTCAGTTATTACCATGGTGAGCTTGCTCCAACTCAGCATTAGGATTTCCCAAAGCATTTTATAATCATATTTATAAGGGTATTAAATATTTGCTCTACCTGATTTTGCCTTCATACTGAACTTTCTGTAAGAAACCAGACAGGCAGTTTGGACTGGGATGTGTGTTGAAGTTTAGATATCAAGTCAACCAACCTTTTTTTGACAGAACCTTGGGTACTTTTGGGCTAGAGCAGATTAAATTTACCTTGCTTCGAATAAATGTGCGATGTTTCTCTGCACTGCCAGAACAAGGCTCCTGTGTCATCTTGTTTCTGCATGAGAGACAAGCTCAGCCCCAGAAATTCTCCAAGCTGGTCATCAGGCTTGTCTTCTTAGAACGCTGTACTGAGGAAACAGAGTTCGGCCTTTGTTGTGCTGCAGAATCAAATTGTCAGGAATTTAAGTGGTTGTAAATGGAGCTTTTGGAGAGAAAGTTGTTGTACTGCAGCAGGGATGTATGGGCTAAATTTAGCCACTAAAATCAACAGTAAAAAACATAGCCTTCTGCTGGAATGATTCAATTTGACAAAACATAAAATTGTTCCCTTATTAAGCTAATAGTATCTCCCAACAAAAAGGCTTCAGACTGACCCTGGCCCTAAAGCTGCCTTGGGGAGCCAAGAAGCGAAGAGATTGCAGCCAGGTGTTTCATAAATTAGCCAAGGCTCTTAATGTTTCTTTTACACTGGCAATAGCAAAACAGCCAGCCTTCTGGAAACACACTAACAAGTGCCTCTGGTCCCCTCCCTCCTAAAACTGTGTTCTTGTTCCATTTTATCCCCTTTGAGACTGGGCTGCAATTAAAATGGTTTGTTT
Organism: Aphelocoma coerulescens; assembly: GCF_041296385.1. Classification (NCBI taxonomy): domain Eukaryota; kingdom Metazoa; phylum Chordata; class Aves; order Passeriformes; family Corvidae; genus Aphelocoma; species Aphelocoma coerulescens. The sequence continues at coordinate 26,015,074 of NC_091019.1, forward strand.
CCAGTGCAGGTCCTGAAACATTGCCACTGCTAAGGCAATTTGAAAGGAGGAGGGACCAGTCCTAAGATTTACCCATATACAAGGTTGAGACTTTCTGATGGGGAACTCACAAAAACAAGGCCATTTCTGTGTGCTGGACTGTGGCACAGGATGTATTTTGTGTATGTAAGCTCCTGGGGTTTTTTTCAGAGCATTTGTCTTCCTCTGCACAAAGAACATGTTTTACAGCAAAAACAAAATAAACTCGCACTGGCTGCAGGTGCCCCAGCTTGGGCACAGAGCCAGGGCTGCTGTGGTAAGTGTAGATCCCACTGTGGGCTAATTGGCAGCCTGTGCTGGCTGTGCCCTCGGTGCCTTCCCACTGCGGTGCTGTGCTGAATGTACACCCCGAGCGTGGGGGTACTGAGTGACCGACTGCTCGGCAAAGCTCAGGGCCTGAGAGCGTTGTCCTTGTCCTCTTAGCATCACACAGCAGAATTCCTGATACTGTTGCTAAGCCTCTGCTTCCTTCCCAATTCCTAACCAAGCTTCAAAAATAACCTCGAGTGGGTGAAGCTATACTGGAGAGTGTCTTCATGGGAATCATCTAACATTAGCCCTGAAGAGGGGACAGACTAACCATTTCAGGCTCTTCCTCCCTCATGCTTTTCTGCTCCTCTTCCCTCTAGCTCCTTTCCTGTTCCTATCATAAGTTTTTCTTATGCTGTTGGGTTTTTCCATCACTGAGAATGCTTGGCACGCACAGCTTTAAAGCATGGTTCCAGCCATCACTAATTTGCAAGCTTTTGTTTCAGCTCTGTAATGCTTGTATGCCATTTTCTGTCTGAGGATCTGATTCTGCATCATATCAAAGAAGCACCACGGAGCCCACAGGGGAATGGAAAATTTTAGGATCCCATCGAAAAGGAAAAAAATGGAGTCACACTGAAGGAGGTGCTTAAGCTTCGTTAGAGGTGGCAGACTTGGGAACAAGATCCCAGAGTCCTTCTTAACCCTCTGTTGCTGATGGTTCTTGCCTGGGTCCATTCCGTGTGATCTCTGCAGTTTAGATCTGGATCATTGTAACATTAGGGTATTCAGAATTGGGCTTGCCTTGGAGCTTCCTTGAACCATGGGTTTGTTACTCTGACAGGTAGCGATCAGCTGAAAGCTGATGTGATGGGTCTGGCGGCACTCTTTCATAGCCAGAGAAATCATGGTATTGATAAAAACAGCAGCGCGGCGAGACGCGGAAACCTGAAGTACCGCTGTGGCAGTCCGGGACCCGCCTGAAGCTCCACTGGGCGCCGCGGGACAGGAGAGGGATGCCCTGGAGGCTAAGGGGGGAGAAGGCGGGCAGGGGCGGCGGGATGGAGCGCGATGGCTCCGCGCCCCGGGCTCTGCCCGACCCCCCGCTCCGAGGGGACGCGGCGGGCGGGGGCGGCGGTGGGGAACACGTCATGCGGGGGGGAGCGCCCGGCCGGCCGCGAGTGGGCTCCGCTGCGGCCCGAGCGCGCTGCCGTCTGAGCATGCTCCCGCGGGGCTCCGCCGGCCTATATAACGGGGCCGGGGTGCCGGCGGCAGCGGCAGCAGCTCTGCTGAGGCAGCGGGGCAGCACCGCACCGAGCTCCGGTCCTCACCGTACTGCGCCTCTCTGCGCCGCTCCGCTCCTCACGGTACCGCAGCGCTCCGCTCCGCACCGCGCTCCGCTCCGCACCGCGCACCTCTCCGGCCAGCAGCGCTCCGCTCCGCTCCGGACAGCAGCGCTCCGCACTGCTCCGCGCGGTACCGCACCGCCCCGCGGGGCCCGTCCCTGCCCGGCCGCCGCTGCCCGCCGGAGCCTCGGCACCCGGCACGGCCGAGGCAGCGCGCCCCGCTCCGCCGGCCCCGGCCCCCGCGGCGGGCTCTCCCGCGGGCGGCAGGATGGCCGCGAAGCCGGCCGAGCTGATGGGCATCTGCTCCAGCTACCAGGCGGTGATGCCGCACTTCGTCTGCGTGGCCGAGGAGTTCCCGCCGCCCGCCCGCCCCGCCAAGACCCCCAAGGGCAAGCTGCGGCGGCCGCGGCAGTCGCGCTTCAAGACGCAGCCGGTGACTTTCGACGAGATCCAGGAGGTGGAAGAGGAGGGGGTGTCCCCCATGGAGGAAGAGAAGGCCAAGAAGTCCTTTCTGCAGTCGCTGGAGTGTCTGCGGCGGAGTACCCAGAACCTCTGCCTCCAGCGGGACCGCCTGGGCAGCTGCCGCCTCCGCAACAGCCTCGACTCCAGCGACTCGGACTCGGCCCTCTGAGGGCGGCGGGGCTCGGCGGGACCCGGCCCGGCTCGCCGGGACCCGGCCCGGCTCGGCGGGACCCGGCCCGGCAGCGGCGGCACGGACTGGGCTGCAGGGAGCCGCGCCGCCGCCGGCACAGGAGCGCCCGGACGGGCAGCCGGGTCGGGATGTTTTCTAAGAAAGCGCTTGTACCTTCGTTTCTATTTGATTGTATGAAACTCACCATTTAAAAGACAAAAAAAAAAAAAAAAAAAAATTCTTTTCTATTCGTTAGAAGAAATGAGCTGTTTTAGATGCATTGAGCTGCTGGACTTTATATTTATTTTTGCATTTAAACTGTTGACTGCATTAATTTAATATGTTTCTACCTGAATGTCTGTTATTATTTCCATAAAAGAGTAATAAATCTGATATATTTGCACAGTACTTACTGGGCTGTCCTTATTTCAGGGATCCAACTGTCCTTGCTCAGCTTTGAGGGGTAAAGGGACTTAAAAGCTGTCGGTAGCTAGTGCAGAGCCAGCAATGCTTTTCTTGGGGATGCTGCTCAGAGAGGTTTTGCAGGCTGTACTGTCAGGTATAAACTAATGAGGCAAAAGTCAAGTCGGGCTGATTTTTAAACGACTTTATTTACTTCTTTGAGATCGTTGTGTTAACTTGAATTGAGGTTTAAAGAGTGTTTGTAACTGGTGCCCAAGAACCTTAATGCAACCGGGCAAGCCTCCTGCGTTCACAAAAATGCGTATATAGTTTCTATTTTCATCCAAGTTGGTTTTGCCTCTTCTCCCCTTCCCCTTCTGACCCATAAATTATTTAGTGCTGCAGACAGATTTTGTAGTAATTGGTTAGAATGCAGTTTTATTTACTAGAGCAATTGACACTATGTGGACATGCTTTTCTTGGAATTAAAAGTAAGGGGATTTTGATGTGGTAAATTTGTAGGAGTGAGGCTTCTGTTAGGCTGCTGCATGTGTGTGTGTGTGCAGGTCCATGTCAGATTTTCTCTGTCTGTAGGGTATATGCTGAAGAGCATCTGAAGCTCTCTGCAGAATGGAAAGCAAATTCCTGGACTGGGAATATTCTGCCTGTATTTTCTCTATTCTCTTGAAACATTCCTGTGCTAACAGTGTAATCCTGTGGTAGCACCCTCCTTCAAGGCAAGCCTCTGACAATTAAAACTTCCCCATCAGGAGGTATTTGCTGATACTGAGCTGTAGCTAATATTTCTCTGCTATGATTTTCTGAAGGGGCCTTACGGCATTTCTTATGTCGTGGTTTGAGGTGCAATCATACTGATCAGTATGGAGAGGGCTGGGGCAGAGCAAAAAGATGGACATGGTACTGGTGAACAGGGTGTCTTGATAGGACTGAGAAGCACGGACTTGTGCCCTCTGGGCACTGAAGTACAGCAGATGACCCATGCAGCTGGCTCCAGGCTCCAGCAAAACTGAAGCTTGTTTCTTTCCAGCTTAAAGCTGAGGAAAATCCGGGGGCATGGGGTGAGGCTTGCTTTTGGACAGGTCCTTCACAACTCCCTTGCAGTACCAGCACCTCCAGCTGACCTCTAGCACCAGGGGAGGGTTGTGCAAGCAATTCAGCAGGTAAGGAAACAGGTCTGGACTCTGACCCAACCTCTGCATAGAAAAACATTTAAATGACCCCCTCTGTTTCCCTGCATGCAGCCTGTGAAATAACTTTTCTCCCTTTGCAGTTAGACCCTCATTGCTGCTTTCTCTGCATAGTACACACATACAAAACGTCTGTGCACGAAGCAAAGCAACTTGACCTCCAGAACAACTTTCAGGCAGGCAGGCAAACTGGAATCAGTAAGACCTAATCAGTTACCAGCAGCTGGGCTGATTTTCCTCAAGAAATTCCTACAACTGCTTCAATTCTGGGAGTTCTGGGTTTGGGAAGGGGTTTGCAACATCTGTGGGAACTCTGTAGCCATGTGCCTATATGTTGCATTATATGCACAGCTAATAAGCTCCACAAGATTTCCAGAGATTGTATAGCACCCTTCCCATACTGCAGGTTTTAGGCTACTTTTCAGTTTCCCTTTGCTTTCAGGTCTGGTACAAATCCTGTGATACACAAAGTGTGGGGTAGCTTCAAGAGGCTGTGAGCACATGATCCTTATCCCCACTGCTAATTCTTGTTTAGCAGCTGGGGTTGCTAGCAGGCCCTTTACCATTGCCATTCCCACCCCTCCTTCAGTGTGCAGCCATGCTTCCACCACGCAGGAGGCACAGGAGACTGTGCTGCACCAGCCAGCAGTGGAGCATCCGATACTCTCTTCCTGGAAGGGTGAGAATAGCTGTGTTCCCTTTTCTGTTTCAAGAGACAAATGTAGATGTTAACACATCTACAAAAAGTATTTGAAAATCTACTGTAGCATGTTTGAGGGAAATGTCATATTCCAGCGGTTAGGCTGAATTAATGAGTTTCTTTTCAGCTGTCCTTTGTTAACATTTTTCTGTTCCATCTCAGAGTGAATAACATGGGAGATGCCAGTGCTAAAGATAGGCTAGTGTTTATCTTCCAAACAGTTGCAATCAAGGCGAAAGGGTGAAAAGCCAGGGTGATTTAGCTATGTCCTGGAGAGGCCTTCCTGAATGCAGCTGGGAAAATAAACCTCCCTCCCAGTCTTCCTGTGCTGCTAACTTTGAAGGTTTCTCTTGCAGTGTTTTTTAGTGTCATGACTATCATGGCTATCTGTCCTGTAAGGATTGTAGGGAGACCTATTAAATTCACTTTAGTGAGGGTAATAACTGTATCAAAGGGATTTGAGTCTGTCCTCCGTTCCCTAGGCTTGAGATGTGGGTTGTGCATTTCCCCTCAGCAATTCACAGCTTAAAAGCATCCAACAGATGCCACTTACAGTGGTGCTCCGCATGGCAGTGAGTAGGCACGAGCATTCCAGGTCTGCACAGGAAGGCGCTGGGAGTCAAATGGTCATGGTGCAGCATGACATGTCTCAGGGCAGAGGCGAGACTGAGCACCCCAGGGGTGTTGTCAACACTGTTTTTCCAAATTACAGGAAATTGCACAGGAGAATTTGTCTTTAATGGGACTACCTGTTATTCTCGTATCACTTTATGTGTAAATCATTCTGTCCTTGTGGCAAGAGGTTCATCCAGTCAGTAAAAACTTGAACTTGAAAGCAATGCCTTTATTCTCTTTCTGTTTTGTGTCCAGTCCCCTCCATGCCTGTCAGCATTTCTCCCCTGTGTTTGTTTTTAAATGCTGTGTTATTGTAAAACTCATCATGCTGGTGTGGTGGATCTGTACCTCCATGCCTTATTTTGCCCTGACCAGTGTAGAGGGGATCTGAACACTGCAGTATCATTGATCTCCCAGAATCAGGAGAAAAAAAAATGGCCTCTGTACATCTTATGAGAAAGATTTTTCTGTTCTTTTTGCAGTATTTTAGCTCAGTAGCTGAAGGAAGATTTCTGGGTGCAATTTAATGTCCACGTCAAGAGGCTGAGAACAATCTCCTCTCCTAGCTGAGTGCGCACCAGTTCTGCTCTTGCATACTTCTCTCACCCCTGGGTTTCCAGCAATCCATTGGTAACACTTCAGAGTGGAGCTGTTATCAGGAACAAGTATGAGAAGGTGCTTGCAATTCCTGCAGGTTTTTTGTGCTGGGATCCTGAAAATGCATTTGCTTTAGGAGCTGGTTAGCGATGATGTCTCCTGACCCTTACCAGTGCTGGGGATCTGACCCTTCAGGAGCACAGTGGACGGACTGTGGGACACTGCTGTTGGTAAGAAGCACCACACTGTTGTTATCTAACCTCCAAAGTGACAGCAGAGCCATGGGACAAAACACAAACCGAGGCATCTATTTAATTGCCAGGCTGACAGCGAACAAATTGCAGTGTAAGAGAGGCCAATGGGTGAGCTCTAGCAAATCTGGTTGCTGTGGTTTCTCAAATGTCAGCAATGCCAGCATTTTGCTGGCTGCTCTCCATGAGGTTTGGCTCCCTGGCAGCGTGTGTGGACCTCAGCCATCATGGCCCCTGGTCTGAGGCTTTTGAGCCACTGTCAGAGAGACCAGCATGGTTCTCCAGGTTGCGTCTAGCTTTGTTGGAACCACAGGCCCCATGGCATGGCTCAGCCTGGGCTGTCTTTTGTACATGGGGCTTGCATTTCTGTGGGGAAAAAAACCTTGGGGAGGTGTAGATAGCCTGAAACCCCTGAGCAGAGCTCAGACTGCCTGTGCAGTGATGGTGCCCTGGATTTCCAGTTTGACTTTTCACAGCCATCTTAAATAGCAAGTGCAAGCAGTGAGCAGTGTTTCAGCAAGGCTAGCTCCTAACTATAGAGTACTTTATTAAGCTGTAAAGATGCAAAATTACGTGCGGAACAGAAAATAATCAGGTGTCCAGTAAAAACACAGCAAGAGGATCTCCCTTCTGCTGAAGTAGGAGGCCTTTGCACAGGACAGGGAGGTCACCAGGTCAGCCCTGAGGGCTTTATCAAGTAGTATGTGATCTTCTCCTTGCGTAGCCACCTGAAGTCAGGTGACTGAGTTTGGAAGAATTAATTAATTGTGGGAATGAATTACTTGTCAAGCAGATTCTTACCACATGTATGTGTGCGTGTGTGTCCCTGTGCCTGGTCTGTGTAGCCTGGAGTGAGTGCTGCTAGTAGCAGAGCAGCACAACCCTTGACTGTGCAACAAAGCACCTCCAGATATTTAACTGACAGTGCAACTACTTAACTAGTAGAAGGGGAGAAGGAAATACATCCTGCAGAACCAAGAGCTGGGAAATCGGAGTAATGTAATGGTTTCTTGTGTCAAAGCATCAGCTTTAAGGCTATTAAATGCGGGTACTTGGTAATTATGCATTTGTGACTCCTGTATTAGCTAATGTCATGGTGTGTTACAAATAGCTTTGGGAGAGGTCCTGATTTTGGCTGCACTGGTGTCAGATAGGCTTTGGTTCAGCTGTACTCTGGAGTTGATCTGGATTTGCTCCTTGTGGCTTTCATACCATTTGCTGATGTTGCTGAGCATGTTTCTGGCTTGAAATGTCCAAGACACTTCTCCCCTGCTCCATCATGCCTGGGATACTCTGAGGTTTCACACAACCTTCCACAACTTTAACCATCCTTGTGTTTTGGAAGCAGTGTGAATGATGTATGTGTACTTGGCTGGGACATCTGTTCCCTTCACCCACATGGAGCAGGAGCCAACAGCAGCAATGGTGAAAGGCTGGGGGAACTGGAGCAACGGGGGAGGGGGCTTTGCTTTGTCTCCTCTGTCAGTCCATACTAATATGAGACTGCAGAAGACTTTTTTGAAACCAAGCTGAGGTTCACCTGGATCTGATTTCAAATAAACCAGATCTAACTCAGTAATTTATGACTCTGTCCTAAACAGAGATTCTTTGTTTGGAAATGCTTGTGTTGAAGAGGTTGAAGTTATTTATTGGGAACTGGTGAAAGGGAGGTTTTCTTCCTTAGTGTGATTTAAAACACTGTTGTAGAAGTGTGGGTTTTTTTTCCTTCCTTGTGAAGAAAATGACCTTTCTTGGGCAGGAGGGAAGGGGATGGGTAAAAAGGGAGAGAGGGAGGGAGGCAGCACAGCTCACTTATGAAACAGCTCTTGGCTAATACAAAACCATGTGAAGGATGTTTATGTGCTTGTTACTTTTAATCTTGGGTTCTTGCAAGTGAGTGTTTTCCCTTGGAGAAATAGTTGGAGATCCTGACCATGATGGTTAAAGATACATTTCAGGCTCTTTTCACAACAACCTCTAATGTCTGAGGGAGTCTGTAATCTGACGACTCAAATGTTTCAGGGCAAATTCAGCAAGGTTAACATGTTTTTTTCACTGTTCCTTCTGTAAAAGCAAACAGAAAGAAAGCAGCATAGGAAACATAGGTTATCACATGTGCTTACTGTTAAACATTTGCTGTTAAGAGAAGTTGGATGCATTTCAGCTGTAAGTGGCTGGCATTTATTGGCTGGGAAAGTGTGCTCCGAGGTTCCCTGGGCTTTGGAGGCAGATTGGATGGTTGGGTTTTGAAGGGGCAGAAAGATGCAGTAGCACAGAAACCTGGAAGGATACAGCTCTGTCACTTGAGGAGAGGAGTGAAGACAAAAATACCCAAACTCAGAGCAAAACTGGATGTGTCCTGCCTGCCTAAGATAGCAAACAAGAGCCTGTTTTCAATCAACCTCCATTAGTAGCACCCTATAGTTTATGCACCCTTGGGATCCAATGAAGTGAACTGAAGAATTAAGTTTTGCTTGCTTTTACAAGTTGTGAAGCATATTGACGTTTTTATGTGACATTTTTGGTTCTTTTTCCCAAAATAAATGTGGGAGTTATGGAGTTATCAGCCAGCTCCTCCTTTTCCCAGAAAATCAAAGCAAAATAACAAATCCACTATGAGTGGAAACTTTATGAGTTTATTTATGAATTTTGTCACTGTGTCTGTGTGTGTGTTTACTCCCAGATACCATGTCCCTATGTATTTTTACTATACAGAGGAAGCAAGCAAGCAGGCAAAACAGGGAAGGTGCCAGGATTGCAACGATTTCTGCTTAGCTTTAGATGCCAAGGTGCTCCAGGTCTTGGAGCAAGGCTGCTGGCAGCTGGGCCTCCCTGGGCTTACTTCTTGTTCAGGGACAGAGTATGGTCTCATGCTTTCAGGGACAGATGAAGGCAGACGGGTCAGGGAAGAGAAGGTTGTTCCTGACCTTGCCAGTGATGCACTGCCTGATGCCGAGCAAACTGCTTCTCTCTGGTCCTCAGTTTCCATGTAGGAGAGCTGGGAATTCATGAGGCTTGGTTCATTAATCCATGCAGATGGAGACCTTTTGGTTTGCAACCATGGGAGATATGTTTGGCTGGCGAATGGCAAGGATGTGGATTTATTCAGAGAACAAATGCCCAGCAATGTGATGTCATGATTTATAAAATCCCAGCTGTGTGGTGAGATCACCTGTGCCAAGGAAGCAGGCTTTGCTTTGCTGGAGAGCCTGGCACAGAGTCCCAGCCCCTCCATGCCTGAGTCTTAGAGTCATAGAATGGCTTGGTCTGGAAGGGACCTTAAAGATCACTCAACTCCAACCACACTGCCATGGGCAGGGATGCCTTCCACTAGACCAGATTGCCCCATCCAACCTGGCCTTCAATGCTTTCAGGGGTGGGGCATCCACAACTCCTCTGGGCAACCAGTTCCAGGCTCCCACCACTCTCACAGTAAGAAATTTCTTTCTGATATCCAACCTAAGCCTGACCTCTTTCAGTTTAAAACCATTTCCCATGTCACCTGTCAGAGGCTGCGTGCAGCCCCTGGCTGGCCAGAGGCACCTGCTCACTGGGGACACAAACATGCTTTTGGCTGCTCAGCAGATATTTACAGGAGCTGGGCAGTAAACAGTGTTCTGCCACTGCTGGTAAACTGGATTTCAGGCTGAGGAAGCTGATGAATGGTATTTACACCATACTGGGATTGCATGTGGCCTTCTCAGGTGTCCCTTGCTGGTGGCTTTCCTCCTTCTGCTATGCAGGGATCCCATGGTGTTTCTACATTAGAAAAGGGCCTGTTTTGTCAGCATGAATGTGAGTCTGAATCAGGGAGGAAGGAAGGCTTCCTGTGAACATCTGAGGGAAGAGAGCAGCATCATGTCTGAGCTGAAATGTGGTTGCTTCAGGAGCTTAGTGGAAAGAAACTGACCAGTTGGACATCAAAATGCATGATGGCTGACCAGGTCAATCAGCGAAGGAAAACCTGAGCTAAACAGTGCCAGCAAATAACACAGAGCCCTTACAGGCAGAGATGTCCCGTCTCTATAGGATCTGTATATGGCCAGGTTCCAAAACTGAGCACCCAGAGGGGACGCTGCAATGGATGAGCTATTCTGACAGAACGACAGTCTACAACAGTAGCCAATAAAGCAATAACAAGTGGTTTCACTTAACTTGACACAGGCTGAGTAAATATTACAAAAGGGCATGTTTTTGTATGATTCCTATAGGCAATGCTTCTTGGAGCAACAAGTTTGAGCACCTACAAGCTGCAGTGAGCTCTTGAATGTACAGATGCAATGAAAAGGCACTTTGCAATAGAGATAATCAAGCATTCAAATTTCTTAGCTCTGTAGGGTGAAACTTCCTCCCCCCATCCTCCACATTAAAGTCTTAGCTTCAAGGATGAAAATTAAAAGAACGCAAAAGAGTAAAAAAGGCTTGAGGATATCTAGGCTCTGGATATTAGGAGTCCATGATAAATGGATAAACTACCAGAAAGACTTTTCAAAAAGAATAAAAATAGCTAGCATAGTTAAATAGTAGATGAAAGAATATTATTAGAAGTAAGAAGATATCCTACAAAAAGCATAAGTCATGTCCAAAGGGGGAAAACAGAAAGGATCATAAATACTGGAATGTTAAATGTGAAATCATAAAGAGACATGCTTAAAAAAAGATTCTGAAGAATTGCATGTAAAAGGCTAGAATTTTCTGCTATAAACTTTTGCAAACACATTGAAAGAGGGAAGCTCACTAGGAAGTCTTTGGACCACTGGCTGAGTGGAGACTAAAGTGAACACTCGAGGAGAATAAGACAATATAATAAAATCTAACTCTGTTCCCTGCAACACTGTAAATTAGGAATACTTGACTATAAATTCAGTACAAAGTAGTCTAAAACAGCAATTACTGATGGCAAAAGAAATGCTGGAGTCATTGCGGGTAGTCTGAAGTCAGCTTGCTTCTCAGCAACTATTAAGTGATAAGAATGCTGACAATTACTAGGAAAGTGTGCTGGTTTTGGCTGGGGTAGAGTTACTTTCCTTCCCAGTGGCTGGCACAGGGCTGTGTTTAGGATCTGTGCTGAACCCAGGGTTGATAATATTAAGATGTTTTCGTTATTGCTGAGCAGAGCTCACACAGAGCCAAGGCCCTTTCTGCTTTCCATGCTGCCACAGTGGGGAGGGAGTTGGGGGTGCATGGGAGGTTGTGAGGAGACACAGCCAGGACAGGTGACCCCAACTGACCAAAGGGATATTCCAGACCATGTGGCTTCATGCTCAGTATGTAAAGGGGGGGGAAGAAGGAGGAAGAGGGGGATGTTGAGAGCAATGGTGTTTGTCTTCCCAAGTAACAACTACATGTGGTAAGGCCCCGCTCTCCTGGTGATGGCTGAACACCTGCTTTTCCATGGGAAACAGTGAACTAAGTCCTTGCTTTCTTTGCTTTTGCTTTCCCTATTAAACTGTCTTTATCTCAACTCATGAGTTTCCAGCTTTTAGCCTTTCAATTCTCCCCTCAAACCTGCTGATGGGGAGTGAGTGTGTGGGGCTTGGTATCTGTCTGGGGTTAAACCACGATAGAAAGAATTCAAGAGCAAAGCAAAAATCCTAATCTGGCAATCATCTAAAATGGCATTGGTGTGGTACTGTGAATATTCTGTTTAGGTATAGTAATTAAAAAAGAAAAAATCCCAAAAGGATCTGTATTTCCTGCTGTTGAACATAAATTTAAGAGTAGGAGCTTTCAGTTAAAAAAACCCCAAACAAGTATGAAGAAAGGAGGCAGATGCAGGAATAGTTTTTGAAGATCAATGAGGATCTTAATTATTTCTGACAATACAAAAGCTGGAGCAGTGTATAAGTTATTGGACAGCAGGTTTAGGACAAACAAAAGGAAATACATCTTTTGTGCAATGAATAACTGAATCCCAAAATTCACTGTTAAAGAATGTTGTGGATGCCAAAAGGACCGGCCCACTCAAAATGCAGTTAGGCAGATTCCTAGGAGACAGGTTTATGCACAGCTTGTAGTGATCATATGGGGACTGGGGACAGAGGCTCTCCAAACCACTGGTGTCCAAAAGCCAGGTGGGCACTCCTGAGTGGTGTACTAGCAGTTCCCTGCAGCCACGTGGCGACAGTTACAGCTGGGATGAGGGACTTTTATCCAAATGGCAGCAGCCTCTGGACACCCCTGTGCTGATGCCCAGCTGTGCTGGCTGCCTGTTTCTCTGGGGAAAGTCCTTCTGCCTGGCCCATCCTGGGTGGTACCCACAGCTGTCCGTCTGGGCAGAGCAAGGGCAGGGCAGGGATGCTGATCCCCTACCAATGCTCCCCTGGTGGTGATGGAAAACTCTTGGCTGAGGAATTCTTCCTGGCTGTGGTGGAGCAACAGCCCCTTGCCCACATGGCTCCAGGAATCCAGCAGGGATCCAGCAGGGATCCAGCAGGGATCCAGCAGGGAGCTAGTGCTGGCATGGTCCCTTCCAGAGCATTTTAGGTACCTGCCATGGAGGGAAGTGTTCAAGACCGTGGTGTTTGCTGCACAAATGCTGTGTTACACCCAAAACAGAGAGAAAGTTTTGTTAGGAGCCAGGCCCCCCCAAGGCTGGTTGCACTGACCCCCCAGCTGGAAGGGCACAGTCACGGGTGGGCTGAAGTGAGAGGCCGCCTGTCCCTGTGCTGCCCCCTCTGCCCCGCAGCAATGCCGTGCCCAGTGCGTGCGTTCACGTGTGTTTGTGCTGACAGGTTTGTCTGCTTTCAAGTGACTGGAAATTCAGATTTGTGAGAGGAAAGCAAAGATTTATCTTCTTGTCCTGCCATGTCTGCGTCCCTATGGACATGAGCTTTATCTCTTATCCTGTGTTCAATTCCTGCGTAGGCATTTGGAGACTGATTTCAAGTGCGCATCAACACCACCTCCAGAACGTATCTAAATAAAGCAGAATTTGAGTGCTAGCATATGGATCTTTTCCAAATGCCGTGTTGGTCCTGCTAGAGAAAATGGTTATTTTCTTAAGCTGCAGGGTTAACATTTCAGGGGCATGATTACAGAAATAAAATAGATGTCCAAATAAAAAGAACTGGGCCAAATTTTGCAATGACTAAGTAACTCCACTCAATAAATGGAATGATACTGAGTGAGGAATAAATCATCCCAGAATTTGGCTCAGGGTTCACTGCTGAAACCCAGACAATAATAACAGGTAGACTGGGATTGTACGTGAAAAGCCAGGATTATGCTTTTCCCTGCTGTTACCAAATGTGCAGTGCCTATTTTTATCAAGCACGTTCCTAGCTCATGTACCATGGGCTGAAAGCCCTTATCACTGTGTGATGCCCCTGCTTCCTACACAAACAAACTCATACACGTGTGAAGGTCTTGGCTGATCTTTGTAGCTTGGCTTGACGTATTTCCTGCTCCTTATCTGCTAGGCTTGACCAGGCTAGTGAAAATCTGGAGAAAGTCCTTGTGTTGCTGAGCCTATTGGACCCTTCTGCTCAGAGCCTTCCAAGTCCCCTCCTTGCTCAGCTTCCCCAGGAAACCTGTGTCTGTGGTTTCCTTGCATTTTAGAATAGATTTACAGTCTCAGAGGATCAGGACAATCTGAGTGTGAGGCAGGCTGAAAAGAAAGGCTGCTGCTGTTTGCAGTGGTCTCTGGCAAACCATGGGCAGGAGCAGGATTCCCTATGGGAATCCCTGGAGCTGGGAGGTCTTGTTGGCTTTCCTGCAGGCTGTTTGCACTCCTCTGACAGGACCTTCAAGCTTTTTTTTTTTTTTAATACTGTTCATATTTTAAATACACCAGATGCTGTTAAAACAAGGAAGTGTCAGGGCTCCCTTCCCATCCACAGGCTCTTGGGAGTCCTCTGGATCCTGCCCATCCTCTGGATCCTGCCCATAGAACCACGGAATAATAGAATATGCTGAGTTGGAAGGGACGCAGCAGGATCATAGAGACCAACTCAGGCTTCGGTGACCTGAAACCTTCAGCATGCTGCCATGTCCTCTGTGAACCTCCTAAGGCAATGCTAGACCCAAGGTCCGTCAGGGAAACCCACCAGGCCAGGCTGCAGCGAGCTGGCTCCTCTGGGCTTCACTGGGCTCACTGCAGACTGGGAGCTGTGTGCCAAGCTCCTCCCGGGCTGCCCTGGTTAATTCCCTGCGAGCTGGCAGGGCTGTGTGGAAAGGAGGACAAGACTCAGGACATTTGGGGACTATTTTATCACACCTCCTGCCATCGTGTCCCTGTGAAGCACCAGTTTGGCGTTGTTAAAGGAGTATATGCTGTCCAGCCCACAGAAAGCTGCCTCTTTCAGCAGTGTGTTCCTCACAATACAAATATGGTTGACACCATGCTTAGCACAGCTTTTCCCAAGTACATTTTGTTTTGTAAATCTCTGGTTAGTTAATGTTCCTAGCTGAATATAACCTGCCCTGGGGAAGCTGTGCTGAAACTGGAGAGCTGAGCACCTCTTCCCACAGCCATATGCCCCATCCGTTGCACAATGTTCTGCTCTTTTTTGCCATCATCCCAAAATGAACAAACTTCCCGGAAAGCTGTAACTCTGCTCAGTGTTGGTACTGCCTGCCTGCTTCTCCCCTGTCTTCCCCGTGCTCGCAGCTCTGATTTACAGCACAGACACTGCTTGTGTCCATACCCCAGCAGATTCACTTTTTCCATTTCGCTCTCTCTCTCTCTGCCTGATGCCTGCTCGAGTGGGACAGCACATCAGGCTCAGCCTCCTTCTTAGCAGCTTGTAAGTACATCACGGTTCTCAAAGTAGGAGTTATTTTTACCACCTCCCTCTGCTTGTTGGTGGCACTGATCTGAAAGCAGCTCTCACAGCAGTGCCCTGGCCAACAGATGCTTTGGCCAACAGCTTCCATCTAATGAGATGGGAGCGTCACATGGGCAGACTGGGTCAGGGATGCCTGTGCCCTGGAGAGGGATGAGGCTTCTCCCCTCATCCCCAGCCTCATTTCACAGTTTCCATGATGCAGCCTCAGCCAGAATCAGGTCTTTCACATGCTTCACCTTGTGTGTGCCTGAAAAAACCTCTATGTCATGCTTGATGCATTATGGAGATCTCTCATCCCATCTCTGACTGCCGCAGCACACAGAATTAAATAAAAACATTAATAAGTAAACATTTCCTGTCAAAATGTTACTGAGTTTATTTATTTTTTTCTTTGGCCAGGAAATTACTTGTATATTTTTTTTCTCCTCTGTTGATTTTTCTTTACCCAGCTTAAATGCCTGCTTTTGATTAAAACTGGAAAAATCTAATTGTGTCTGTACTGCAGCAGTGTCTCCTGGGGGCACTGCTCCGTGGCCTGACGCTGCCCTTCTCTTGGCTGCAGTGGGTGAGAGCATCCCATTCCCTACCCTGGGGCCGTGCAAGCATCCTGAGGCAGTGCTGCCAGGAAGGGTGTTGGCACAGGGGGAAGCAGTGGACCATCTGGGAGGGTCACCTGGGAAAAGGGCAGCTGGAAATGCCCAAGTGACAGTCAAAGTCAAATTTTCAAAATGTTCTGCTTTTGTTTCTTTCACCTGAGAGACAACAATTTTCAGGGGGGAATTGCTCTTGCCTCCAACTCTTAGAGCCACCACTGATTTCAGGCCCAGCAAAGAAAGCCTGGTGTGAAGGCAGAGAGCTGGAAGGAAACGCGGCTGCCAGACATCAGCAGAGACAGCGGACTGAGGTAACCTCAGCAATTACTCCTGTAAAGCTGTTCAAGTGCCTCTGTCAGAACCTTCAGACTTTAAAAAACATTGTGGAGACTTTTTATTTAATGCTGCTATACTAGGAAAGCTTTAGGGCTCCCTTGCTGTAGCAAAAGGCAGGAGGAGCTGATGTGTTGCAGGAGGCTGCGTGCGAATATGGAGCAGCCCGCAGCACAGGCACAGACACTCTCCTGTCCTGGGGGTGCATGCTGCTCGCTCACGAGCCATGGGGCCACAGGTCTGGTTAAAGTCTTCCTGTACAGACATCTACAGCCTGCCTGTCTTTGGGGATGCTGTAACCTGATGAAAGCTCAGGAAGAGCTCTGACCCCTTTGTGTTGCTCTTCTAGCATGATTAATACAGTGCCAGTCCCAGCTGCTCTCACTGCGTTACAGCTCCCTGGAGATCCTCCAGCCACCTGCAAACACACCTAAACACCCACACAAGCCCACACCTTGTAAAACATGGGTTACAACCTACCACAAGGCCCTCTTGTTTCATCCACCACTTACAGGTGCTGGAACACAAACCGAGCACATCCCATGCACTCCTGCTTGAGTGCACAAACACAAACCCACAGCTTTGTTTACCCTGGCACTACATGTGTATGCTGAATGCAAAATGTGTCCTCATGGCATAGGGTTTGTCTTCCAAAGAATATGACAGCCTTTTGTGTGCAGCAGAAGATGAGCTGCACAAGTAGCTCCATGAGAGAAGCAGCCTCCTGCCCAGTTTTGCTGTGGGGTGTCTGTGCTGCTGGAGCGGATTCATCTGGCCCTTGCCAAAGCCAGAGCTGCCAGCTGAAGACAAAGACTCCTTGCAGTCTGGGGCTGCTGTGGCCAGACTGAGCTGCAGAGAAAACTGTTGAGTCAATATTTACGCGACCGACACGCACAGCTCCGTGTGCTGTCCAGAAAAGCATGTGCTTAGTGCATGCCCTGTGCACACATTTCCATGTGCTTCCCTATGGAAATCTGTAAGATTAGAGGTGTCCTGTGCCACTGTCACAGCATGCCTCAGAGCACACAGAAAACCACGTGCAAGCTCCAACGCATTGCACACCTGAGTGCCAGCACTACACGTGGCACCGAGAGCCTATCCATGCGGAGGAACCTGTGGCCTCTGGCACTGTCCGTAGCGCAGGAGTGGGCATGGCTCTTAGGGATGGCCAGTGCATAGACCTCAAACTGAAATGCCACTGGGATTTTAGAGGTGCGATAGCTTCTGGTTTCACAGCATCTGAAGGCTGTATGGGTATCCTCTTGTTAGGAACAAGGATATCAGGAAGAAGTTCTTCACAGAAGGGGGATTGGGCATTGGAATGAGCTGCCCAGGGATGTGGTGGAGTCATTGTAGCTGGAGGTGTTTAAGAAAAGACTGGATGTGGCACTCAGTGCCATGGTCTAGTTGACAAGGTGGTGGTAGGTCGTAGGTTGCATCTGATGATGCAAAGGTGTCCTGGGTTGCAGTGTATTCTATTACCATCCTCATGAGCTGTGGAAATCAGGTGGGGCAGTGTTTCCTTGTCTCCTCCCCCCAGACTGTCTTGCTGTTAATGGCCCATCATTGTCCTGCTGCATGACTCAGAGATAACTCCCTCCGGACTATCTTCTGTTAACGAGCCTAATCAACACTTGGCCTCATGACTCATTACCCCATTGTGAGATGCTCCACCCAGAGGGAGGAACCAAGCATCCCATCGTGGATATAATCTGGGACTCTGAACA
Source organism: Aphelocoma coerulescens (assembly GCF_041296385.1). Lineage (NCBI taxonomy): Eukaryota > Metazoa > Chordata > Aves > Passeriformes > Corvidae > Aphelocoma > Aphelocoma coerulescens. Next base: position 26,032,554 of record NC_091019.1, read on the forward strand.
CCAGAGATACTCTTTCCACTGGATTTCCAGAGGACAGGAGCTACACAGCCACCACTGGACTTTCTGAGGAAGAGCAGACCCCTTCTACTACAGGATCACAACTTCAGAGGACTGCAGCCACCATTCTACCAGACTACTACCACCACCCTGCCTAACAGGGACTCAGGTTGTATCTTGACTCTGTCAGTGTTTTCTTTTACTTTATTTTCCTTTCCTTTAATTTCTATTAAATTGTTATTCTGACTTGGTGCCTCTGACTTGGTTTGTTTTCAAACTAGCACAAAAGGTCTTTTCTAACCTAGTTGATTCTGTGATTGTGTGATTCTGTAATTAGCATAGGATATTAGCTGGCTAGTGGTGGGGAGATAACCAGAGGGGAAAGGTTGCCACTAATGGCAGTGGCACTGAGAGGCACTTCTGACAAGTAAAAATCAGCCTTGGCTGGCTGGGAAGGAACTTATGAACACACAATGTAAGTACTTGTGCTCCTTGAAACTGAAAACCATAAAAAGAGCACAAATAGCCCTCAAATTATGACTGCTTGCTCTTGGATCATGCTCCCTGTGTTTTAGCAGCAATCTCACAAGGACTTAACCTAAAGCTTTAATTTCATATCTCTCTGGGCTGGGGAAGAAATTTCTGGGGTCTTCTCTTGCCCCAGGAGTTTGAAGTGACCATGTATTATAGGGAGGGATTCAGGTGGGTTTTGTTGAAGCACAGTGTCCGGAGTGCTGGGCTGGGCTCCTGCTGGCTCAGCTCTACTGGTGTATGTATCTGTCAGCCCATGGAGGCTGAGGCAGGAGGTTAGGGCTCCTCTTGTCTTGCAGAGCCACTGTCACAGCATGCCTCAGAGCCAAGGTTTTACCCCAGGCTTCTCATACTTCATATACATGCTGGAGCAGAGGAACAACCAGCAAAACAAGGACAAGACTGAGTGTGCAGGAGCCTGTTAATAGGAGTAAATTTCCTTGGAGGAAAATTGGAGGCATGAGTAGTTGCATTTAAGGCTTTTGAGACGGAAAATAAGGAACAGAAACCTCAAATATATTGTCCTTAGCATAATCACTCATGTACCACTCTGCTCCTCTCCTGCAAAATGAAATCAGAACAGCATTACCTTATGGTAATTTTGGGTTCTGACCATTGGTGCTCAAATATTTAAGGTTGGAATGGTCGGGTGAGGTAAGTGCTATTTGTTCCAAAAACGTCAGCATTTTAGGAAGGATTCTTGCTGGAGGCAATATGAAGGTGTCAGAAGTGTCTTTTCCATTCTGTGTTCAGAAAGGCCAAATGTGGCAGGAAAAATAATGTAAGATTAGAAGAAAACCGGGGTGAATGCTGCAAAGCCTTGGACACTGTGGGCATCTTTGTTGACACTTGATGCACAGCAATGCTGAGTCTGTGAGAAGCTGTGGAAACAGGTACTGCTCAGTATCCCAGGAAAACCAAAGGTGACACTGTGAAAGAAGATGATGTCTGATAGCATCAGGCTATGGAAGAACTAGGAAGGGCAGGTTGGGCTCTGGGAAGCTTGCTGTGCAGATGGGCAGCATGGTGATACACATCAAAAAGTGTCCTCTGTGATCTGCTTTGCCCTTGGTCACACCACTGAACCTGCTTTGAGCCCCACTTCGTGCCCTCCACGCTTTCTGCGGGGCTGTATCTGAGCTGAGGTCAGGTTTCTTTTGCAGTTAGCTGGGACAAGAAGACAGCAAATAAAACCCATGAGATAAATGGTGCCTGTTAATCCTTTCTGGACTTGTTGTTTAACAACCAGCAGCTCTCCCTCTATGCAATGTTCCCTGGAGACAAAATGTTCAGCTCTTCACATATCAGATTCTAGCAAACAGGGATCCAAAAAGGCTTTTAGAAGAGGGGTTTGTGCTCAGTCGTGGGTTATTGATCAGTGGAAAGAACAAAATGCTCCTCATGCTGTGGGAACCACATATCTTTGTATCTTTAGCAATAAAATCAAATACTGGCTTTTGAAATACAGCCAGGGCATTGCATGGCAGACCTAAGGCTGCTGCTTCTCACTGGGGCCTTGCTTGTGACTTCTGCTTCTAACAGGGGGTCAGCAGAGAGGATTTGTGATGAGGTGAAGAATGTGATTAGTGTTTTATTCGTGATTCTTCCAAAGTCTCTGCACGAGTGGGAAGCGGGGCTCCCTCTCCTTATCTGCCTGCTCATTTTCCCAAGAGCCCGACCATAGCAATGTACGTACTTTATGCACATCAGCATCCTGTCTGCAGGGCATGAACCTGGGGCAGCAGGTTGGGGCTGGATGTAATTATTCCACAAGTCTGATCCAACATTTATCTCCTGGGTAGGAAACAACTCCCAGGAGGTGCTGTTATTTTGAAAGGAAGCAATGTGGATCGAAGCACGCTGCACTCTGCTTGGGGGACTGGCTTGCAGCAGAAGAGCTTTCTCTGGGTTGGTGTGACAGGACATCCGAGCCCAGATAGGATGGATCTATCCATAAACCAGTCCAACCTTCAGGTAAGAAAGCCATCTGTCTGCATTGGTGGGCCTTGCCTGTATAACCAGCAGAGGATAATTGTATTCTACATTAGGGATGTATTCTGTATTGCCCAGGCAAGCTCCCCTACCCGTGACCATGTAGCACCTAAGGGTGCAGCAGTTTTGGGTGCAGCTGTGCAGTGGCAGAAGCTTTTATTGTGGTCTTGGGGCCACCACAGACTTCATGGGGCTGCTGCTGTCAAAGAGAGGGCATGTCTTCCCTGGACTGGCTGGCAGGGCTGTGCTGGAGTTGTGCTGCAGGTGTGAGACCCTCCAGTGCGCTCAGCTCTGGGCAGGTTTATTATTTAGAGCATAGCCTCAGAAAACAGGATCCCAGAACCAGATGACTCCAGGAGCTGTTATTTATTAATTTAATTCATTATTTTTTATAGATCTATATTAATTTTGTTTATGTATTTCTTCTTTAATACATTTCCCTTTTTGTTTTATTAATGCATTTTCCATTCAGTTATCTGCTTAGTGCAGGCATTGGAGTTAGTCATGTCAATAGCAGATACTGAATCTGTTGTCCTGCCAGATCTCAGAGGGCAAAGCTAAGGCTGAACATCTACCCCAAAGTCAGCACTTGCTAGTCCTGAAGGACTAAATCCAAAATGGGACCCACCATGTCTTTGGGATTCTGTACCTAGCACTTACGTGTCACAATCATTCCACCTCGAACCTATAGATGTTCAGCTACTCACAATAATCAAGTTTCTGTTTTTCTGCCCAACATACTGCATGAAGTCTCAGACTGGCCTGACCCCATAACTGTGGGAAGACACCAAGGAGCTTGGCATTGCCAGGCAACTTGTGAGCTATTTGTGGGCTACTTGGGAGCCCTGATTGCCACAACCACATCCTAGCACAGCAGCAGCATGTGGGAAGCTGGTGGTGGTGAGGCAGCATAGTGCACAACTAGTTAAGCCTTTTGTGGCTGCTCACAGTATCACAGAGAAGGAAGATGGTTTCAAAACCAGCTCCAGATTCTGGAGCACACAGGCATCTCAGGAAGTGCTTACAAGAACAGGGCTGGTCTCAGCCAATGGAGGTCTGTAAGGTCCACACTTTATGGGCAATGTGGTGCTGAGGAAGGGTACAGGGCTTTGAATTGCTCTTTGATATTTATAATCCTGTTGGGTTTTAAAAGCAATTCTTCTGGTGTGTTTAATACCATGGGCACAAGGAGGACTCAAGAGGCCTAAGGCAAGAGAGAGGATTACTCTTTACATACAGGCTCAGCAGAGCGATGTCCTGATGTAACAGGATCAGACACCTGCTTCACTTCTGCATAGAGGACTCACAGGCAATCAGCCCCATTTGCCCCTGCCTGCTCAGCCATGGCTTCAGGCTGTGAAAAATATGAATTATGTGCAGAAAAAGTTTTGAGACTAAAAAATGTATTAATTTTGGTTTCTTTTTCTTGTTTTCAACAATTGAACAAATTTCAGTAAACTCAAACACTTTTCTATACACAGGAGGACCAGAAATATGTTTTTCTTCTGAGCAGAAACTGAGAATCTTGTGCAAAGACAAAGACTGGGATTTAAAGACAGTAATGAATGTGTCTTGGACTATCATGATAAAATCCCAAGGCACATGGGTCTGGATGAAGTGCCAGACTGGAGTGTGAGTGTTTCAGTGCACTGGGATGAAATGCTTTGTTCTTCTGCAGCCCAGCTGTTAGTCACAAGCCAGAATCTTGCACTTGGTGTTTGCACCCCTGTTGAAAAGTCTGCACTCTCCACATTACAACACCATGCCTTCTTTCCCACTCTGCAGCTTCTCCCAAGGTGCCTGCAAGGAGGCCACACAAGTCCTGCACAGGAGGGTGCTGCAGAGCCCTCCAGCTGCAGTCCTGAGCTGGTGGTGTTCCCCCTTGTTGTGGATTTGTCCCATCTGACGTCCTGGAGAAGAAGGTACTTTCAGGGCTGTTTCACACCAGGAGTTACCACCTCTGCCCCTGGGGCCGCCACACTTGCTGCCCCTCTGCCCTTGGGAGACACTGTTTCGAGGCTGCACCCAACAGCTTTGCTCTTCCAGCAGAACTGGGGTGTGTATTGCAGGGGTGTCTTTGCCCCTACACTGACTTACTGCCAGCAAGTGCACGTATAGATCTTGCTATATATAAACAAGCAGGGTCAGAGCTCTAATTTTAGCCTAGCTCAAAATATATCCCTTGCAGTGCATTTCTCGCCACCAATTTCTAGTCCTGTCTTCTTGCCACAAAAAGTCTTGTGAGGTCAATGAGATCTGTCAGCCCTGGGACCAAAGTGTGGGGACAAGGTAGGAAACTCTGCTATGGGACATTGCCCGGCATCATGCCCTGCTGTGAGCAAAAAGTGAGGTGGGCACTTGTGTTAAAACATCCCTTTAACATTTCAGGTGAGGAAGTCACCAGAACAATTTTTAGCATTTAGAGTCAACCACTGTGAAAATGAAAGCTCAGCAGCTCAACTGTTCCACAGCCAGCTGTGGGCATGGGGGAGCCTTGAGAAGAATTGGATACTGCAGGACACTCGTCCCACTGTGAGTCTCTTCTGCTGTACCAGGTACACACAGTTCTGTCCTCTCTGGGGCTGAGCTTTGCTTTCTCTTATAGCTGATAGGATCAAGGAATACAGGGCAAGAGCATCCCATTTATCTTGTGCAAGTACATGATGCGATTGGCGCTGCAGTGTGATGGTTCCTGTCATGCTTCAAACATTTCCTGGAGCCACCATGGCAATAATGAATGCCCTGGCCTGCAGACCAGGGGGATTTTTGAGGATTCTGTGTTGGCTTTCCTTCTTCCTAAAGCCATACACCTTTGGAGGTGTTTGCAGTACAGCTGGTGTGTCACTGCTGCTGTTTAACGTGGCTACATGGGGGCAGGAGCAGGCTGACCTAAGGCTGGACAGGCAATATTTTCATAAAGGGAAACCTGCAGCCTGCTTGGCTGCAGGTATGGGAAAGGGGTGGAGGTGACATGTGAGAGGGCAAAGGGACCAAGCCCTGGAGGCAGTGACTACTCCTCTTGCAGTGACAGCTCTTGACCCTGGCTGCATGCTCTGCCTGCTGCTACGGCCCCTTTCCTCTGGCTCCTGGGGTTCCTGTTTGAGCACCCTCAGCCTGCTCTGGGAAGGTGCAGCAGAGCATCCTGTGGTCATCTCTCCTGCTTCTGTTGTGTGCTCTGGTCCCCTGTGACAAAGACATCCCTAAGGGACAGTTTGCTTCGAAGGGCTCGGGGTTCCAAAGGGCTCCCACGCTCCCTGGCTCTGCCGTGCCATTGCAAGTCCCAGCACAGCTGCTGAGCTGGGGCAGCTGTCTGAGTGTACGTGCTGCAGCCCAGGATGAGCAGATCATCTTACTGCCTTTCATCACAGGCTAAGCTTAATAACGTTTGCCTTGCAACAATCCTGGCTCGTCCTGTGTGCGTGGCTGGTTACTTATGGTAACTCATGTCACTGTAACTCATGTCACTGTAACTCAGCTCTGAGTCCCAGCTCTGGCAATCTGACTGTAAATCTTATGCTAGTTCAGGATTTTTTCTTACTATCTTGGCTCCTGGAAGCCCCTGGTCTGGCAAATATCTCTGCTTTTGCTTCTGTAACACTTTCCACACATCCTGTTGTGGAAAGAAAGAGCATTAAAGTGGGATTTCAGTTTTCTTGGAAGCTGGGAAAAGAGAGGGGAAATGCACCAACTATTAAAAAATAATCATGACTTTCTAGCAGTTTTATATCAGAAAGAGACAAGGAGGTTTTGAAACAACCCATGCTGTTTACTCCTTTTATGAACCATGGCTCTTTGTAAATTTATTCCTGTTAACTGAAAGGCAACAGAAGACTAATGGCATTTTGACTTCCTTAATCTTTATACAGGGGTTAATGTGAATTTCTAAGGAAGACTGCAAGGATCCTAGTAGATCAGTGGAGCAGAGTATTGTGAACTCCAGTGCAAAGATCCACAAGCTGCAAATCTATACCAAAAGGAAGACTGTGCACAGAATCATGTCAGCTAATATGTGGAGGAGGAAGGCAAGGATTATGAAGATATACAAAACAGACAGCTAATTTCTTACAAGTTCCTTACAGTTACCCATGATGCTTTTAAGGGATAATACACTAATTTATGATTCATTACATATACAGGATTAATTTTCTCAGTTCTTATTTGTAATTAACTAATAAATATGTAAAGCACAAGTTTTTCAATGCAAAAATATATTTACATGGAAGCAGGAGGCTATTGCTATTAAGCAGTAGTAAGCTTGCCACCTTGGGTTGAGTGTAAATATCAGCTATAACTGAATTTTTTTCGTGGCTTGATGATTACCAGAATATAACTAGGAGAAGGAAAGGCTGGTAATGTAGGCTTACTACAGACTCCTGTAGCCTAGGATGAGTCTGGAGACTGTAGAAAACTGGGAAAGATAGCAAAGCTGTTGAGTCATAGTGTACCTTAAAGAAGAATTGCCATTGAGTGGGGTACCCTGATGTCTGGAAGAATTTCCTGCCTGACTCCTGCATCCCTCCCACCACAGGTCACAGACCACTCCCTGCACACAGTGCATTCATTGCAAACTAACTTCAGACCTATAGCATGGAGGATAAAACCTGCAACAACTTTGGGGTGCCGCAGGAACAGGACGTGAATGATTAAGAGCAAAGCTGATGTCCTAGGTCCCAGCTGCAGTAGGGGTACAAAACTCTGGGATTATTCTAAGTGAATAGACTTAGACTGCATCTCACCTCACCGTGCAGCCCAAATACATTGCTCTGTCTGTGACCTGTGATGTCTGAAGAGGCACACTGACCCCCAGGAGGCCGGGAAGAGGTAACAAGCAGTTTGTTGAGATTGAAATGGGTATCTGGTCTGCTGGCCAAGGGGGCCTCATGGTGCTGAGGAGGTGAGCATACAGACCAATCAGCTCATCAGGTGGAGACAGGATCCCCCTCTTCCTCTCTTTAGTGACGTCTGGGATCTGGTGGGGTTGTCCCATTTGAGAAGCATTAATTTGGAGAGCTGAGCTGCGACAGCTAACTCTGGAAACAGCAATAGCTCCTGCATTTGTGGTGGATATTGGGCCAAGAGACTCACTCTTCTCCCAGTGTAGTGCATGGCAAAGCTCCCACCACTGTTGTCAGCTACTGTTTTACAGAGGTGGGATGAGCTTTTGGAAATCCAAAAAACACTGACCTACCACTGCCACCCAGCTTATCTTCTAAGACCAAAGGCTCCATTATTTTTTTTCTCTGTGGACCCTTCTTCTCACAGCATCAGCTCATGTCTTCCTCCCAATTTGGCTGTTTAATTGTATATGGCTATTTAGTGATTAAAAATGTAATGGAAAATTGGCACTTTCCTTCTGTTAACCCTTAAAATTTCTCCCTTCAAACTTCTGCATTTCTCTCACTTCCAGATAGCTGTGAAGGGAAGATTTGGATATCCACAAGACTAAGAGCAGGATCAGGCAGGCAAAAAAGATGGCCAGTGCCTAGTTCCTGATATAACACCATTTTGTGGTAAATGGAGAATCCATGCTGTCTGGTGGACACAGTGGCCAAAGCTCAGATTCCCTGAGTCCGTATCATGGGGAGGGGAAGGGAAGAAGAAGCAGAGGAAACCAGAGTTTGGATTTTGGCCGTGCCCTGTTTGCTGTTCCCATTGACAGTGCCCCGAGTGCTAATTATAATTTCCTTATTCCTTATATTTGGCCAGGGCAAATGACAAAGTGGGGTGAAAGCCAAAAATAAGCAGCCCCCAGAATAGTCCTCTCCACATCTTCCTGCTAATGGCATCTCTGAAGAAGACTGCTTGTTCCCCTTCAGACAAGCTTTCAGAGGCTATTTTAATCCTTTTTTAGTTGCAAATAGCATTTATCAGAATAAGTGTGGGCTGGTTGCCAACTCCTTCAGATCTTTGACAGTCTGGAGGGGAAAGTCTCTGAAAAATAACTGAGTGTGCTTCTGCTGCATCTTCTCCTGCCCAGGGGATTTTGGGGACATAATAAGGAAACATTCATCTGATGGAGCACAGCCCAGGAACCAGTGCTTTACCAAACCAGTGAGTCCTCTGTCATCAACACTTGCTCCCAGGAATCAGAGCTCTTGTTCCTGTCATCAGTGGGGTTGCTTCAGATTCAATTTAGCAATCATTAGGAGGCAAAGAAGCAAGGTTGGCAAAAAGGTTAGAGAGCCACTCATTTCTGAGTCACTGCTTAGAACATGACCCTAGCTAATTGTGTTCAAAAATCCTTGCTGACAGTCTCACAGCAACTCCGTGGTCTTGATGCCTTCTCCTGGCCTTGAAATCAAGAGTCAAACATGGTTAGAAGGGAAAAGGGATTTTACCTTGGTATTTATTTTAAGGATCCTTAGGTGCACCACGTCCAGGTCAAATGCACCTCAATGCACACTGCAATGCACACCCCCCAAAAGATCTGGTATAACATTACAGGTTTTACTAATTAGCATATCTATCAAAGATTCCCCAATGAGAGGCTCAAGTGAGCCCCTCTCCCCAAGGAACCTTCCCCTGGATGGTTCTATCTTGGTTTACAGAATGTGTTCTGGAGAGGATCTTGGGGTCTGGGGCACACTGACCCTTACCTATGAAGCTTCTAAAATGTTCAGTCTCCTTGCTGAACAAACAAGTCCAAGAATATAGGCAAAAAGCACTAAGAATAATGAAGTTGTAAAAAGGTGTAACAGAGGTATAAAAGAAAAGGCAAAAATCTTTTTGGCAGCAGTCTCTGGTGAGTTCACCATCTTTGCCAAGTTCATAAACTGTTCAAAGTTATATTTCAGGAAATGCCATATTGAACATTAATTGGCATTCCCAGGGAAGGAAACCTGGAGCAGGCTGAAGATTAAATGATTAATTATTTAAAAGGTTAAATGCCCCTTTTCCCTGGAGAAATTTTGATACCAGGCAGTACCTGGGCAGCTTGCCCTATTGGTCTGTCTTGGACTCTGGGGCTGTCATCTTTCATCAATTCTAAATCAATTTTAACATATTTTAGGAATAATGTGTACGGTGACCTACAGCCTGACTACCCTGGGCAAGGGGCAGCAGGCAAGGGAGAAAGCCCCAACAGAAGGGTGGAGGGTAACATGAGAGATCTTGGGGTCTGAGAGAGGTTGCCATAGGAGAAATTTAGGAAAATATTGCTACATTCATGGTGCATTGCTGTCCTCCAGCACTTGTCATAGTGACTTTGAAGACCACTTGATCTGGCCTTGATCTATTTATATCTCTTGTGTTCAAAACCAGGCATCTGAAATGCAGATCAGAAGGGGTGCATGAGCAGTACTATGCAGAAAGCATGTTGAGTGTGTGATACCTGAGACAGTCTGGGATCCATGATCCTGGCCCTGCATCAGCATAATAATGATAAATTCTTTGCTATGATGGGGGGAATTGTTGCATTTAATCAATAATACAATGGTACCAATCCATTTTTCTCTCTCTCCTGACCTGAGACCCAGTTATACATTTTACAGCGTGCCAAATATATGTTCATATGTTTTGATAGTCACAACAAACATTTCAGGATGATATGGGAATTTTCACAATGTTGCTAAGTTCTTGATTCTTTTTTATTTAAAAGGGTATATCCTGGTAGCAACAGAACCCATCAGACGTGTTAAAGTGCAGATGAAAACAAGCCTTCAAGACATATTAGCCAATCTTTTTCTCCCTATTTTATTTCACTGTCTTTGTGAGAGGAAAGAAGACTTGGCCGGAGGTGAGCAGGCAGATCATATTTCTAATTACGTCAAGTTTGAAGGCTGACTAGACAATCCTTGTGGCTACTGTTGACCTCCATCCATGCACTGTCAGGGTCTTGTGACCTGTTGTTTGTTGCCTGTAAAATGCCAATAACCCTGACTTACCAGTTGTGTGTCATCCTCTCAACACCAGTAGGGCAGTTACAACTTTCCAATTAAACACGACTCGTTTGATTGTGTAAGGTTTCCAGCCAAAACCAAATGGCAGCCCTTACCTACTAGTTCCTGTCAATTCTGTTTCCCTCTGTTTCAACAGATGTGTTTGGCTGTTGAGGAGGGCAGTCTTTAAACAGTGGAAAGAGTAGGGGATGACTCACTCTGCTGCAGCAAGCTGGGGATGCTTCTGCTCGCTGCCTCCAGACTAATTAATTTATCATGAAAGTGGAGGAGTTTTGCTGAATGTCAGCATGCTTGTTTTCCCTGCCTGGGCTTCCCCCATTATTTCTAGGTGGATCTTTAATGGAAAAATTGGGTCTGCCTTCTGTAAGTGCACCTGTCTCTCTGATGATGCTGCTGGCCTAAATGGGAAACCCCAGCAGCATTTTTGCTCACATGACTCCAGGCCCTGCACCACGACAGTGTGCCCAGGACACGTCAGAGACCAAGCTGCTCAGAGCAGGGATGGCACCTGAAGTCCCATGGAGGAGGCAGCTGCTCCTGGCTCACTGCCCCACTTTCTTGGCTGCTTCCTGCCTTGGTGCCTTACTTGTTGTGCCAGCTGGAGCCTTGGGGGAGCTGCTGCTGATTTAATAGTTCAATAAATTCCCCTGTGCAAATACAGATGAAAGCATCCCCATCTCAAGGAGTGCTGGTGTCAGGAGTGTCAGGCAGCAGTCCAAATAGTTGCAAGGAAAGCTGGAAAGGACATTTTATGATCTTATCGACAGGTTTGAGTCACAGATGCCCTTCCACTCGTGCACTCCTGAGTTCAGAGCCTGAAGTGCCAACTGCCTTGTCACAGCTATTCCTACTCACTACAAAGATGGATTTACTCTGATGCAATTTTTTCATGGAAGTCAGCATTGATATGTGTGTTATGTAGTAAAGGTTGAGCATCCTCATGACTACTAAAAGTGCTGCGATGCTTTCAGCTGGGGAATAAACCCACCTTTTTCATCTTGGCTCAGCTGAATTCTCTCCTCTGCATTTTCAGGGATAGGTGCAGCTCCTCACCTAGTGAGGCATTCGAGACATTGAATTTAAGTAGAGGGTTTAACATTTAGTGTTAAAAGAAAGTTTGCATCTCTGAACATCTAAAAGTGGTAGCTGATGAAATAAAACTGAATACTTGTGGGGAAACTCTTTATAGGCCAAATGAGAAGGGATGAGCTCTGCCAGAGTTTGTCTTTGACTACACCATCTGCAGAAGGTCACAGCCTCTGTTTTGTGTTGAGCAGACTGTGAGAAGGAAGGAGGAAGCAAGCAGGGGCTTAAGGAATAAAAGGAGAGGAAACCAGAACTGACACTTGAAGGCAGGAGGCTGGTGGAGAATGTCAGCTCCTTACACTCACAGTGTTGCAGAAACAAAGGGGAGATTTCACCTGAACAATGAGGGGAGCAAGGTCTGTGTATCTGGGGGTTGTATTTGTTTAGGGTTTTTTGCAAAAGGACTTAATGTTTGGTTTTGTCTTTGGATCTTTATATAAATACAGGGGTAGAACTCATCTTAAAAGGCTTGCATTGCAGTCTGGTAAGAAAAGATTCCTCCTCATTTCCCGCAGTTCCCTTGAAGTCAGTTCCCAGGGCAGAGGTAGTACAGAGTGTGCGCATGTTCTGGGGGTGGCAGTACAGAAATGAGTAAGCAAAGGGCTGCCTCTTGCCCTGGGCCCAGAGCACTTGGACATGCTGTTCTGGTGGCAGGCACACGCCAGAGATGGGGGGCAAAGTTTGCTCTTTTCCCGACAGGCTAGAGCTGTCTTTAGCATCTGAGTTCCCACCCTGTCCTCCACCACCCTCTCATACAGGGCACTTGGGCAGAACACTGTTTTGGATGGGCTTCCAAAGACCTTTTAAGGCTGTGGGGTTTTTCCTTTGTAGCTGCAATTTACTGGTAAAACTTGTCTGAATTATGCAGGCTTTTTACGGTGAAACGGGTTCAAGAACCTCTATTTTTAGTCCAGCTCTAAACAAGTGCAAGAATTACTGCCTGCTAATCTCGTGCTCCTCTGTGGCCCTCTCTCTCACCAGGACTGTCAGCTTTCTGTGCCAGGTAGTTGTAAGATGGTGGGAACAGTCAGAGAAACTGGACTGTTTAGTCTGACAGAAACCATAAGCTGCTTTTCCAGGACCACAGAAAGCCGATCAATCCTCTTGATTTGTCACAACAAGCTGCTGTGACATTAGCTAGCAAGTCCAGCTTGCAGGTTGCTCTCCAAACAGGATGCCTGAGAAGTGTTCTGGCTTTTGGAAGACCGCTGATCAGGAGAGAGCACGAGGTGAATGTAAGCAGGTGATACTGGAGTACTGAGTGTGTATGTGCATGTGCACTGTTGACCCAGCGATCTATCTGTGCACGATATGTTGCAGATATTTAAAATGCACATTCCCTGACAGCAAGAGCTGCACTTGAAAAACCATTTGCAATCATAACAAGGACTCGGGTTGACCTGCAGAAATGTTAACTGTAGCAGAGTTCCTTACTCCAATATCTGTTTATATAAAGCATGTATGTGCTGTCCCTTTGTTTTATATACAAATTCGCATGGAGTCCATCCCAGGAAGCTCAAGATCTAGACTTAGCACGTGACTGTGGCATGGATGGGAACGGCTGGAAAACACATAGGAGCCCATCCTCACAAGAGACAATGACACAGAACCCCACTGTGCTAATCCCTACCCGTATTGTTTCTCATTTGACCCCAGCTCCAGCAGGCATCAAACAACCTTGCAGCACCCCTACAGCCAGCTGCCCCAGGAAGAGCCCTGGGAAGCAGGAATGGTGGGCTAGACCATTCTGAAGTTGCCTCTGCAGCACACACACGTGTCCTGTCCCAGCCTCAATCCACCTGTTGCCTCCTCCTCAAGGCTCAGCTGCAACTAATCCACCAGTGCAGCTTCCTTATATACACCTCCTTGGAGAGAAGATTTTGCAGGTTTTGTAAAAGCCATGAAAGTAACTCTGGTCTCCTTCTTGGCACAGGGGTGGTCCTTGGAAATGCAGGAAATGTGCAGCCACCTTGCAAAGCCAATTCCCTACCTACTTGGCTTCCCATTGCTGGTTTTATGGCTGAAGCTGCCCAGGCTGCTGCTGCTCTATCAGGCAGACCCCTACGGCTGAGGATGGGATGGTTGCATGAGAGATGGTAAGCCCCAGGCAGGGGGTGCTTGACTTGGATGCCTGGGCTGTGTCCCAGGGCTCCTGTGTGTCACTTGATGCAACTTGAACCCTTGTGGTTAGTCTTGCAGACCAAGCAGAGAAGCTCTCAGGGCAAATCCAGCAGGGCCTGCGTGGATCTGGTTTCAAGGGGCTTTCTCACACAGATTAAGGTGCACATGAAGGGAGATGACATGCTTCCTGAAAGGCTGTGGACCTCAGCTCTTCTCCCTTGCATCTAAGTTGTGAAAAACTGTGGGGACTTGAGTAGGTAAAAACTGTAAATGGCAGATAATCTTTGCTTTCTGTCCCAAAAGACCACTGAGAGGTCAGCACAGGCCCCGTCCTCCCTCCTGGGGATGCCTGCGAAAGTCTTGCCTTGTCTGTCCCAGCTCTCTTCTTGTGCCTCCCTGCACACTTCCCCAGCTGCGAGCAGTTCTGAGGATGTGAAAGGAAAGGACAGCCTTTATTCTAGCTTCCACAGCACAGCCAGGCCCTGTGATGCCCCAGAGGGATGCACCTAGGGCTGGAAGAGAAACAGCAGTAGGCATTGGCAGGGTGCAGCTCTCCGGCCATGGGCCAGCTTGGCACGGTGCAGCCTCCTGGGTTGTAAGTCCCAAGGGTGAGTTCCATGTGGATAATTGCCTCTGCTTCCTGCAGAGCAGCACTGAGACATCTGTTGCTGCTTTTCTGCTGGAAATCTATTTGTCTGTAGACTGAAATGAGAACCAGCTGGTGGTTGCTGGGATTTGTTTTAGAAGAAAACCATCTTCTGTAAAACATTATTCTGTTTTGAGTTCCTGTTTCCTTTCCCATCTGCCCAAGGAGCTGGGTTTGCAGGTCTCCCACTGTCTGCATGTCCTCGCTCACAGCACGTCTCCTCCGTGCTGGGTCCCAGTGTGGCTCCAGTGGGAAAGGCCGGGGTTACATTTCTCCCCAGACTGTGTGCAGGGGAGCTTGTGCAACCTCTGTTTGTTAGTTGGGTATGTTTTCATCTGCTTATGCTTTCCCTCCTCCCGAGTTTCCTGGATTTGAGCGAACCAGAAATCTCAAAGCAAATCACCACTGGAATACCATCTGGTTTCACATCAAAACAGCGCTTCCCAGGCAATCCTCTGCCAGAGCTGGAGTCTCTCTCGCTGCCTGCAACTGCGCACTGCCACTGGCACCAGCACAAAGTGGCTGGTTTGCTGGTATTCTGCACCCACAAAGCCTCTGCAGATATATAAAAACACAAAGCACAAGGCAAGCTTTCAAAAACTGGGCAGAGCAAACTCAACAACATTGAGCAATCCTCTAGACTGTAATTTTTATACCTTCCTTTGTTTTCTGTGTTTGATTTTATGAGAGTACAAAACTCTGCCTTATTTGTTTAAAATGAGAGGCCAGGTGCTCTCAGTTGCACCAAAATTAATCTACACTTACACTCAAGTTTTGCAGAGAAGAAATACTTCTGTGACCTCTTTTTTGTTTTCTACAGATGTCCTTCCTCTTTTCTTCAGTTGTTGGCAGCTACATGAAGGACTTCCTCACTAGATTTTTAATATTTGTTAAAGAAATTGTGGCTTTCAAAAAGATTTCACTTTCTTTTGCAACTTCTAATAGTAATTAGAATCTCTTTCATAACATAGAACAATTTGTTCTGATGTATTTCAGTGCTTTCAGAGGTCTTTTCTGTTCTTCCTGGGCACTTTTCATATTTTTAAGACCAGAGGGATCTTTATGATTATCTGTTCTGACAATAAATCTCACCCAATAATTTCTGCTCCAACATTTCTTGAGATGCATTGTATCTTTGAAAAAAGGCTGTTTTGTCTTCAGTTCAAGACCTCAAACTGTGGGATCTTATCCCATTCCTAGATAAATGGTTCTAATAGTCAATGGCTTTTGTTAAACAATGCTCCCTATAGTTCCTCTGAATTTGCTTGGCTTCCAACTACCACATCAAATTGTATTCCTGGTTTGTTTTTCTTTTTCTCTACCTGATTAAAAATCCCTATTTCTTATAATTTCTTCTGGTGCTGGCAATTATAGACAGTGCTCAAATAATCTTTTGACCTTCTGTTGGGTAAACTTGGATTGACCTTCTTAAGATTCTTGCTAGAAGTATGTTTTCCAGATGCTGTATCTTTCTTGAAGCTCTTCCCTGAACTCTTGACCATTTCTGTGTTGTTTTTAAACTGTGAGCACTGACATAAAACTACACATTCTCTTTTGATATAGTGGAGTATTTTCTGCTGCTGTTTCAACTGCACTGTATACTAAGATAATGCCACCTCTCTGCTATTGCAGGATATTTTCGTGCTTGTAGGTCCAAGAATCACATTTGTTCTAGCTACAGGATCATGTTTAACTATGTACCATGACCCTTACACAGAGTCAGATTTTAGTCATCCCTCATGGAGATGCTATTTTTCAAGGGACTGTCTTCCACTGTACCCATGTAACCCTCACCATCCTTTACTACCATATGAGGGAGCCAGATTCGGATGCATTAACCATTATAATGTACAAATTGATTTGTCATGTTGGACAGGCTTTTAGGTGGGCCTGTACATCTGAGCATGCTCCTTGTCTTTCCAAGCTCACCATTTTTCTATCATGGTTAGTGCTACCTGCTTTCCATGAGCTATACTAATGCTGAAGATTGTTGTTTTCATATGACAGTGTCAAGTGAGGCTGTGAAATGACTCCTGATATAAATGTACTGATAGAGTTATCTACATAGAATAAACTAGTGATGCCACCAAATACGGGACTGTGTTTTAATAAGACCTAATCCCATAAAAAGGTAAGCACCTTTCCTAGAGAGAAAGTGGAATTTTTGTCTCTGTAGATACTAAAACTGAACCAGACAAGTCCCTGAGAAGCTTCACCACCTAATCACACCTGTTCGTGCGGGAGCTTGGGTGAGATGACTTCCAGAAGTCCCTCCCAACTCTAATTTTTCTGTAAATATATAATTATGTGACTAATTAGGTCACTACTTTTAATAACTGTCACTGTCCTCTACAGTCACCTTTCTGCATTTCATCCTGTTCCAAAGACAGGTTAACTGGAATAGGTCCTGCAGATTTAAATATCTTTTGTACCAAATCTACTTAAAAAACTGTATTTATGGATGAAATAGAGAGCACTTCATTATCAGGTAATCCTGCTCATGCCAAATACAAAACAGAGGTGCTTCCAAAAGATGTGTTTCTCTGCAGGCTGACAATGTTATGGGGGGTGGCTGCTGTAAGTGTGGCTTGGGGGTTGACGCTGGGGTGCATGCAGAGATTTGTCAGGGGCCTCTCTCTTGCACTCTGCCCAAATAGGGGCAACCAGAGCCTGAGGCTGGGCTCCTGCTGTCCCCGGAGCAGGACTACTGGGCTGGCAGTCTCCAGGAGAGGTCACTCCTGCCTCCCAGAACCTGCCGGCACTGGACAGGGAGCTGCCTCTTCCTAGGGCGGATCCTTACCCTCACCTCTCCAACATGCAAAGCATGGTGGGCAGGAAAGACATCTCTTGAAGGTGGAGACAGGTGCTTCTGCTTTCCCCCTCAGTCTGGCTTTCCCATTCTGGATGCATCCAATATCAGGAATGTCAGACATATGACTGGCCTGTGATTTCAGTAAAACCTACTTGATCAAGTTTATTTTAATACCAGAATATTTCCAAATTGTTCTGCATTCAATTTGTCCCCCTGATCACAGTTCTCTTCCTAAGTACTGCGAATAGCCATTTTCAAGGTCCCGTTTTATTCCAATGTTTAATGGTAGCTTTTGATCAAACACATTGTAGAATTTAATTTGGACTGGAAGAGATCTCTGAAGATCACCTGGACCTTCCATCCACTCAAAGCAAGACCAACTGCAAAGCTGCTCGGGGCCACATCTGGCTGATTACTGAGTATCTTCATTAATGGTGAATTCACAGCCTCTCCAAGAGACTCTTGCCCTGCTTGACAAGCTTCATCAGGGTTTGTTTTGTGTCTAAATACCCAAGGAAAATTCCCTTGCTCTGTCCTTTGTTGACTGCATGTAATCCTATTGTTGTGCTCTTTGTTGAGATCTTCTAACGTGTTCCCTTTTCAGCTTTCCC
Source organism: Aphelocoma coerulescens (assembly GCF_041296385.1). Lineage (NCBI taxonomy): Eukaryota > Metazoa > Chordata > Aves > Passeriformes > Corvidae > Aphelocoma > Aphelocoma coerulescens. Next base: position 26,050,248 of record NC_091019.1, read on the forward strand.
TTCCATTTCCCATATTAGTCTTGCTGCCCTTCCTGAAGTGTCTGAACTAACAGGGGCCAAGCATGTACTTGCTGTACTTGAGGGAGTCTGGGGCACTACAGCTCTGCAAGTGTGTATCATATTGAGAAATACGCCCTGGTGCTAGAGAAGCGTGCTAGAGCAGGAGGCAGCTGGGACCCCTGGCAGCTCCAGAGGGGCCTCTGGGGTGTCACGAGGGACCACATGCCCAGGGCTGTGTTTGTGCAGCCATTTACCCACCTCCGTGATACAGCTGCTGCTTGGTTGCTGCTGCCTGAGCCAGGCATTGTGCTCTGGCTGCCTTCCCTGTTTGTTTTCTTCCTTGTGGGTTCAGTTGTTTTGCATCTGTAAGGCTGAGTGGGTGGTACGTAGTTTCTGTACAATCTGTTCTTTCAGTGGGTTTGGTTTAGTCTGTGTTTTTAAGTGCAGGTAGTGCTTCTCAGAAGGGACATTACTGTCATTGAATGGCATCATCCATCTAAATACCTGGTTAACTTCTACACCAGAAAATTTGATGAGGTACAATCTGACATCTTCTTTTCTTCATCTGGTTAGAGGAAGTCACGATGTTTTTTCAGGGGAATCTTTATTCAAAGATCTGAAAATGTATAAACAAGTAGATACTTCCTCTGCTTTCCTTTGTCAAGCTGTCAGAATTTTCCCAGGCCACACTGGATTGTGATTTTCACTTGTTATTCCTTCTTTCGGATGACAACAGAGAAATGAGTTGACAGGCAGAGGTGTCTGAGGCAGAGACTTGCTCTGGGGAGACAAGCACTCAAATTTAAAGAAGACTTTGCTGTACTTTTGGCAAGGCTGGATCAGTGACCCTGCCACAGAGCAATGAGGACTTTTGTCCAAGGGTATTCATACTGCTAAAAAATATAAAATGCCTGAAAGAGCTGTTTCCTGGGACTCTCCTTTGTGGATGGGAAGGTGTGCATGGCTTTTTTCCAAGGAATATAGGCTAGGCTCAAACCTGAAAACATAAGCATGGGCTGACTTACTTATAAAGCCAGTCTCCTGCCAACAATACAAATAGTATACAGCTTCCCAGACCCTTGAGTGTAGGTCCTTACCTTTATTCTGCTCTCACTTACAGTTTTGCTTCAGCAGTATAAAGTGTTGGACCAGTAAAAGGGCAGGCTCAAGCCCTTCTCATCGGTTTGTTTTGTTTGGACCCAGTCAAGAGTTGGAAGGCTGAGTGCCGGGAAATGACTGGGAGAACTGAGGTCTCTCTGGTCTTTGACTTTCAGGATCAGACCTTAGCAAATCACAGCATCTAACTCTTCTTAGATGGGAGCAGGAAAAATATGCTTCGGACTTGCATGGTTATATTGTTTTGGTTTGAGCTTAGAACAGCAAAGGATGAGGAGCAGTGGCTGGTAGTGGTTGTGCTGGTGTGCAACACATCTGTGTTGACTGGAGACAGCAGTCAGTGGGGGAAGGGGCTTTGCTGGGCTCATGAGAGAGGAGCCATGAGATGGAAAGTGCTTGATTCAGGTGTAACAGGTCCTGGGTTTTAGAAATCCATGTGATGAGTTGGAAGAGTTATAGGCTGTGAAAATAGAGAAGGGTGGGGAGCAGAATGTGAGGGCAGAGAAAATGAGGTGGGAAAGAAGGAAGGGAAAATTTGGAGTGGTACAGATGCCCTGCAAAGGGAGTGGTCAGGCAGGTGAAAGATTTTCTGTGTTCTTGTTGAAATTTGTGATGGTGTCCAAGTTCTAAATATTATTTATGCATTCAGACACAAGGGACATGCAAAGAAGCTCAGGTCTGAGAAGTGTGACTTGCCCACTTGCCTTTTCTCTTCTACTTGTTCTTCCTTCATCTGCCAGGCTCACACTATGGCTGAACAAAGCTGGAGGTCTCCAACCTGCTGCACATGAGTCTTGTGTAGAGAACAGGGCCTGCTGCCTCCTCTCCTGGTTCCCAGGGAAGGACTCATCACTGCTGTGAGGCATACTGGAGCATGTCAGGCATCTTCTGAGCCAGGCAGCAGCCTATCAGTTACCTCCATGAGAAACTAGTGCCAGAGAAAGGGTATGGGAGTTATGGGGATGAACACGAGGAGTGTGGGGAGGGAGGGATGCACTGTGTGGCTTTGGTTGCTTGAGGTAGTCAGGGAAGTACCCAGCAGGGTGCTGTCTACACTGCCTTGCCAAAATCCACAAAAAAAAGTGATGCCAGTGTTGCCTGGGGTACGGCCATTCCTCTCTTAACCTTCAGCATCCCTCATGGGACTATGTATAGGAGGGAATAAAAGCCAAAGGTACACATTTTCCCCTGTGGTGGATGTGAAGCCACGGAGAAATGTTCTGTAGCCTTATACAAAGGTTACTTGGCAGCTGTCTGACAGAATTTTGTCCCTGTTAGAGGTGGATGTGGTGTTAAAAAGTCAGAGCAGAGTAATGCATCTCCCCAGAGAGCTGCCTTGCCTGTTCTGGAGGTGCTGGGTATGCTCTGCTCAGCCCATGCTGCATGGTGTGGGGAGTCAAGTGTGCCATGCCTAATGTCCTCTGGAGTCCATACTGAGAGCCCAGAGTTCAAACACAGGTGTAGTGGCAGCTGTCTGGCAGAGGGTCTTCTGCAGGGGCACCACTGCTCCCTTGGGCCCACCACTGAAGAGTGGTGCCTTCCTCTAATGCCCAGGTCAGTCTCTCGTGGGCTTTATTATTTGCCTGCAAGAAGAGACACCTTCCTAATGCAGACTCACAGCCGGTTGAGGTTCATGGCATGCATCAGCCTGTTATTGTTGTGACACTGATCATGTATTTCCTTCTCTCACCCACTGCCTTTCCAAGGGGAAGCTGTGATAATGACAGGACTTCTTGTTCTTTGTCACAGAAATTGGGTATAATTGCTCCATTTTGGCGGCTTTAAGATGTGCAGCAAGGGAACAGGCTGGATTCCTTCTTAAGACATCAGTCATCTGAAGCATTTGGTAGATGGCACATCAGAGCTGGGAAATGACTCAACCATCTTTGTTAAAAGCAATCGCTCGGCTCTGGGAATAAAATTAGAGGGAGAAAGCTGAGGGAGGTGCAGGAGGGGAAAGGACACTTGAACAACAAAACAGAGATGCTGCATTCGGTGTGGCTGTCATAGCACAAGAGTTTCTTCTCGCTAGAGCTGTATCTGAATCATCCCTTCAGTCAAGGAGCTATTCATCAGCCAGCCTACCCAAGGCAGAAAAGGGCAAGGTGTCCCAGAGGGCAGAGGAGGTTAGTGGGTGCAGCTGGGCTCAGCACAGCCATGCTGCTGCTGTCAGCAGCATGAGGCTGCTGGGCTGAAGCTCCTCCATGAGTGACTGTGAATAGTGTAATTTCTGTGAGGGTGTTGGGGCAAGCTCAGACCTCTCTCCTAAACCTCTGGGGTCCCTTAGAGAGGTGTGTGGAGGTGAGTGCTCTGATGTCTGCCTAGGTCTGATATATCTCTTGTTTTCAACTCAGTGTTGAGACCTCAGCAGAAGAACCCCAGCTTCCCACTACTGTCTGAGCCAAGATGGGCTGTTATTAGTGGAAAACCTCTTTAAGGGAAGTGAGGATTGCCAGAGAATTACATGGCCTGATTAAACTGGCTTCCTGTTCTCAACTGACAGGTGTATTGGAACCAGGGTAGCCTCCAGGTTAGCCCTCTGCCCAGGGAACATCTACCTGGTGGTGTGCTGCCAAGTGCCTGGATGGGCTGCAGCTTTGCCCTCCTCTCACAGCACTGGAAGCATCTTAACCAGGAGCCATTTCTCTGCCTGTCTGGGCTCACAGAAACCTAGCTGGGTTGCTCTTGCCTGCCAGTGAGTCATTGCAGATCGTGTGTGACAAACTGCTTCATGGCAAAACAAGCTGCTTCTCAGTGGGCGTAGCAGGGACTGGCTTTGTTTGTTTTTCCTGCTGCCAAGGCCTTGCTTATCTAACCTCCATTTCAGTTCTGTTCTGAGTGGAAATATTCTTATTTATGCAGCTGGGGCAGAGGTCCTTTTTGTTTTAACTCTTCTAAGTTTGAACTTGTGGAAGAGAAAATCTCTCATGGTGGCTCTATCTTCTTCTGGATGAAACATTGTGCCTGCTACATGGGTTGTACAGATGAGCACATGTCAGTAAATCTGTCCCCTGCTCAGTAATGAGCCACAGTGATTTCTTCAGTGCATTTATGCATCTACTTAATTGCATCTAGTAGAAGGTACTAGAAATTACTTGGACCAAGGTCTTCTTGGTCCAAGTCACCCCCATGTCAGTTACACCCAGAGGCTTCAAACCTGATACAAGCCATGTATGGGAAACAATCCCTGCTCCAAAGAGAACTCAGAGGTGTAAGCAACGCCATAGCTGAAGGACTCCTTGAAGAGCACCCTGATGTCACCTCAGTGTGGGTGTGGAGGCCATCTCCTGGGATGTTCTGTGCTTGGGCACATCTATTTAGGCTACTCTGCCTAAGTTGGGCTGGGGGCTGCTCATAAGGGGGCAGATCATTGAGCACACTCTGCTTGTAGCCACCCATACCATATGAGAAGATGTAATCATGTATCTAGGAGACCCTATCACTTTGTCCCAATGTTTCTGTCTTTACTCTGGGTACCAGCATCCTGATGGGCAACAGTGACTTGGCAAGGACTGTTGTGACAGTGGGGACCTGATGGTCTTCAAACACTGATGGACCTCTTTGATTGTGGGAACCAAAGTGACTGAAGTGACTGGGTTTTCTGTTATACAGAAAGAACTGTATTCTCTCTAATAGAGAATTCAGCAATTTGCAGAGTATCTGATGCCTTCTAGGTTGCCTACTGAAGTGTGAGAGCTCCATGGCCCAGTATTGCATCTGTACCCAGTACTGTGCATTCCTAGGTGGTACTGTGAAAACATGCAGAAATGTGATTTCTTATCTATTGCTTCCTTTTATAGGCTCTCAATGCACTACTATGTGCTTTTGTTTAAATACTCCAAGCTCTAGGTTTGCTTTGTTCAGCATAGTCTGTGCGACACAAAGGAAAGTCAGTCATTAATGATTAATTGGAACATGCTTTCCTTTCTTAGCTGTGCTTTTATGGACTGTGCAGGTGCCTGTTTCCAAAACAGAGTTGATCTCTGTGGCTCTGAAAAGCACCTACCTGTGCTAGGTTATGATTCCACAGGAGTTAATGAAGGGTTGCAGAGCTGGTCAGTGCTCTCTATTTAGTGTGGGCCAGTGTGTTTCTAAGTACTGTGACAAATTGCTTAAGAGAGCACATGTACACGATTTGCTACGGCTGATGAATAACAGTAACAGAATTAGCCTGGCCATTTGCATGCACAAAGGATCTTGATAAGGTCCTAATGACAGCTGTCCTGTAGCTTTTATGAGAAGAAATTGTAATTTTGGGAGCAAGCAGAACTAAGTAGAGCTTGTTTCCACGGGCTGAGTAGGAACCGAGTAGGAATGTTTCAACAAAGCTGATGCAGTTAGAAAATGTGTATGTGCTGAAGCAGAAATGTTTCATGGAAACAGACATATGTGGTTTGACAAATTTTAATTGTCAGTCTCGTGTTGGATAACTCTCCTGTTGTATCACACGTTTGATCTGGGAACTGCACAGAAACAAAGCTGCTGAGGTTTGCCCAGGAACTGCTGCCCTGTAATCAGGCTGGCATGTTCTGGCTGGCTGAGGTAGGACTTATTTTGTTCCTTAAAACCTGGAAATGTGGTTCTTGTGTGAGGCGGATGTCACTCTTCAGTTTTGTTGTCGCTTACTCCCAAATACATTTGCTGTCCTCATTCAGTGCTGAGTAGCCATGATATTGGAAAAAGACCCAACTGTGGTCATTTTACTCAACAGCTACTGAAGTCCTGGCCTGCATCTAATATTTCATATGTATCAGCATTTCTGAAATAAAATCTTACAGGATTTCTGCTTTATAGGAAACTTGCAAACTTTTTTTATGCCTATTTGAAATTACATTTCAAGCTATTGAAAATGTCTGCAGAAAGGAAATCCTATTAGTCAGCTAGCCTGAGATCTGACTTCTACCTTATCATTGCTGAAATTTTTAGCAGATGAGACTGGAGGTGTTGTGACAACCACTATACTCCTAGATAGCAGCTGTTTTTATTGCTGTATAAAATATAATTTACTCTGAGGTTTACTTGCACACAAGCTCCAGAGGCTCATCCAGTGGAGACTAAGGGCAGAAAAAATTCGGCCATTTCCAAAATTCTTTGAAAGAAAGAAAATTGTTTTACAGGTTCTGACAAGATATTGCTCTGTTCTGTCTCTACAGAATGAGTTTGAAGATCAACAGCACCAACAAAAAATAGTGTTAGTATTTTCTAAATTCAGGAGATGTTCCTTTCTTGGGAATTTGGTCACAGGTATATTTAGTGCTTGAATAAACCCCCCACCCAGAGAACCAAAACCTCTGGGGAAGTTTAATTGTTGGCTAAAGAGATCCTACGACCCAATTCTGTGTAGTCTTATCCTATTATAGACTGAAATCAAATCTGAAATATGATGCCTCTAAAGCCTTGGCATGCTGACTGCCTTCATTTCCAAGTGATATTGACATTATACTAGCTGTGGGATGCTTGAGTTTCTCTGTGTGCAATTTTGTTGCCCATAAATAAACAGAGACTGAGATCTTAATGAAGAGAATTTCAAGAACTGCAGTCCTGTAAGAAAAAGGAAAAACTCGCCCACAGCCATCAGTATTTACCTTCTAGACCAAATCTCAGGTCAGGCTTGGACGAAAGTGTTAAGAATTAAAGTCCTGACCTAGGGACAGGACAACTGGTTTTGAGCCAACTGCTCTGTCATCAGTTTTATGTGAGAATTTGGGCAAACAGTTACATTTCACCTATTCTTGGCTCCTCTTTTTCAAAGTGGGGGCAGTAGTACCTTTCTGTCTCCCAGGTGTGGGAATACAGTACAGCTTGTGAGGGTTGGTCATTACTGGTTTGGAAATATGACAAATCCACCTGTTCTCCTGATTTTACAGACGGCAAAGGCAACGTGGGGAGCTGGCTTTGTCAGAGGCTGTGCTAGAAATGATGGACTAATCAGTGTAGTCTGGAAATAGCAGGTTCTGATGCCAGATCCCTGCTTTGTCCATCCTGTTGCTGTCTCTGCTGTGCTTGGCTTTGCATCTGGGGTGCAGAGGAGTTTCACCTTGGGGAGTAACTGCAGGTAAAACCCTCTAGTTTCTCTCCTTTACCAGAAGCAATTTTTCCTGGAACTGTTTCAGATTAGCTCAGTCACTAGACTCTCTAATTCCTTTAAAAAAGGTTTGTTTTTGCTTTCACATGCTGACAACATGCTGATGCTTGTCACTTGACTTGGCTGCGTAGCACTTCCCATGACCCCAGTAAGATATTTTGGAAAGGATATTAAAACAAGCATAAATTGGCCCTGAAGAAGAGCATGTTCAGTAAGTGTGTGTTGCAAGCACTTGCGTCAGGGAAGCTAGAAATCTGTGCAGAACCTTTCTCTCCCTGAAAACTTTGTCATGAGGTAATTTTCTGAGGTGCTGATTGCTGACACAAAAGGACCTTGACACTGTTTATGCAAAATCTGGTTGTTCTTCCCTCTTGTATTTACAGCACCCTCATGGATCCCAAATAACCTTGTTGACTCCACATACTACTGGAACATAGGAGGCTTTGCTCACATGTCTCCTGGAGCATTGCACATCTGCCTGGTACCACACAGCTTTGGGTTCTGGCCCACAGGTGGTTTGCCTATTTAAATGTTACTGACAAAGCTGCATGTGGTCAAAAAAAGTGTGTCCATCTTCATCACTGACCAAAGGAAAGAATAATGCAAAGAGATGAGAAAAATGAAATCCAGAAATATGTGCATATTACTTTCTTTTGCTCCACCTTACCAGATTTTGTTTTAATTTTGCCAAAGACTGCAGTACCCGATTGCTCACAATGATTGATTAGTTTGTGTAAAAACAAGCAGATTGTTTTGTCTATCTATGGCTGAATGTAGACTGATCCATTTTCTGATGTTTCTGTAACAGGATGTTTCATGTTTTTCAGACTGGGTTCCCATGCAGAACTGGCTAGCAGTTACTGTTGGGTTTCCCAGTCCAGCCACTAGGGCAGAAGATCCTTTGGTGTGAGAGACCCACATCCAAGAGACCCCTCCTTTGGCAAAGGCTGATGCCCAGGTGCTTCAGTAACCAAGGGGTCTACATTAGGTTTTGTTGTAGAAATGGGGGATGGCTTCAGAAGAGAAGCCTGAAATACACAGGGAGCATATCTGCTCCATATGATGGCTTGTTGATTGGGACCCTCTAAGAGGAAGGGTAATTAGGGCAAATAGAAGGACATGAACCTGGGATTCTCTCCTACATAATGAACAACCAGTTCCGGGGCTACTCTGCCCTCTGTCTCTGCTGAAGCTGCTCCTCTTCATTTCCAGTAACTCCTAGGTCAAAGTGGGTTCCAAGGCCAGGTGCTTAGCACAGCCCAAGCGGTACCACCTCTCTCTGTAGTCCGGGAACAGTTTCCGCTCTTTCGGGAATCCAGCCATTTTGTCTGATTCCTTTGGCTTTTGTAGAAAATGCCTCCCAAGGGAAATTACTTGATTTCCACCTAATAAAACATTTCACTTAATCTGAAGCCAAATGTTTCCAATTTGCCAGATATTCCAAAATAAGTAATTCTCAGGGGGATCCACAACAACACTTCCTTTTTTTTCTCCTGTTCCATGACAGAACAGAATTAATTAACTAGTGCCTCACCTCCTCTCATGCTAAAGGTGAGGTGGCAAAAGTGGCAGCGCTATCTGCCCTTGCCTTGCAAAATGTGCTCAGGCTAAGGGAAACACTGGGGACAGTGATAAGGGGACACCCTCCGACCCCCAGGTCGAGCTCATGTCTGAGTGAGTCACACCTGCCTGTTTGCTTCTCAGTGAAAAACTAGCCCTGCAAAAAGAGATGTGAGCAGTTCAGAGGTTCTGAGGTTCAGGGCTGTCCTCTGACAAACGGATGAATTTCACACCATCTGTCCTTTGGGCACCTTTATCTCTACCCACTGACAGCTGAACTGCTCATTTCACATGCCCTGGGGCTACTGAAGTGCTCCTTCTTTTGAGTTGTCTGTCTTGCTGAACAGTATGGAGGACCAAAGTTCCTGCTGTCATGAGAGTGACCTTCCTCCAGGAACCACAGAAAGTGCCCAAGGAAGGACATGGTGATGCTGTGGGCTCAGTTACATTCCTCCCCTGCAGCTGCTGCCTCTGGCTCTCTTGCTTCCCAGAAACTCTGCCTGCAGGTATGATGCCTGTCTCTGTTATGGGGATACCTTCACCTCAGCTGCCAATGTCAAATCTGTGCTTTAACTCATCAGTCTTTTCTCTCCTTATCTGTCATTTGGGCCATGATAATGCCCCTATGCTCCTCAGGAGGGCTAGATGAGGGAGAGGAGGAACAAACTGTCTTCCAGCAAAGCAGGAACATAAAGCTGGAGCTGCAATTGCAGTTAGAGAGCACATAAAAGCCATAATTTCTTTTCCAGTGCACAGCCCAGAGACAAAGCCTCTGCAAAGCCCTGCTGGCAACCACCCCAGTCAGAGACATCTGTGTGGCACATCCCCACAGGGGTACAGAGCAGAGGGGATGATAAGTCTCTACTCTGCAATTAAGGCTCTCATTTTGTCAGTTTTATTCCCTTTTTGTGGAAGCCGGTAAAGCACTCTGCTTTTCCCAGCTCCCACCCCCAGTGCAGTGCTCTATGGTGCTTGGGTGCTCCCTCCCCGCTCTGTGGAGCAGCTGCCACCACATTTCCCTGTCCCCACTATCCTGGCAGGGCTGGGAGCCCTGCCACCCTTCTTGCCTGCCTTCAGCTGAGCAATGCTCTCCCAGCTTTCCTGACCGCTGCTGTGAGGCACTGAGCAGCACAGGACCCCGCTCCTGGGAAGCCACGGCACGCAGCCTTGCTCTGAGGCACACCGCAAAGGCTTTGACTATGACTCTTTGCTTCTTGAGCTTGGAAGGGCTGTCCAAGCCTTTCCCCACTTCTTGTTATTTTTTATGAATTATTTTGATGAATCCTCTCTTTCTATGTCTGTGATTTGAAGCACTGTGCTGCAGGCCCCGTGCTATAACCACTTGCCTGTTCAGCTCTCCTGTTCCACCTGATGCTGTGCTACCAGGGCACACCAACATGCTAAACTCTGAGTAGATGGGCTGCACTGCTCAGCTGTTCAGATACACAACAGCTGCTTCTGGGATGTAATTGATCTGTTGTGGTTCTATGATTTCACAGAGACTGAAATCTGGACTGACCCTGGGAAGAAGTCAGGTCTGCTGCACTTCACTGTCCCATTACACTAACATGTGTTGCAGGTTTTCTCTCTTCTCATCTGCAAGATGATGTTGTGCATGCTTTATCCTTGCTCTTTGTGCCTGCACATACAAAGATCATCTCCAAGCAGAGCTGTATTTCTCAGCATCATAAATGAGGAGTCACCAGGCAGAATGAGTCACTGGTGCAATTTTCCATAGCCTAATCTAAACTTGTAGGGCCTGATTTCATTATTATTGCTTATATTAAGTAGTTTCTTCCTTCATGCTGAAATCAGCAGGATTTCTTGTTCACTTGGGTGGAAGGTTTTTAAAATACACACAGGCTGTTTCAGGTCAAGGCTCAGCTATGGGAGTGAAGTACAGGAAGAAGCGCTGGACAGGTAAACAGAGCTGGTGATGAAAGCTGGCTTCAGGTAACCTTTCCTGTGCTGCATGTTCTTTTGTGTTACTTAAGCACTTGAGTGATTTAGTAACTTCTGTGAGCTCCAGGCTGATGGGCTGGTGTGGAGTAGGATGGAGAGGTGGCATTCAGTGGACAGCTAAAAAATGACACATCTCTTGTGGAAATGTGAAGATTTTGGAGAGCAGGGAGTTAGATGCAGTGCTGTCCTTCACATTTCCTTTTCTAAGAAATCCTCACTCAGGAAATGGAATAACTTCCCCAGACCATCAGAGCTGAGTACTCCAGAAAAAGCATTTAGGTCTTTGAAAGTACCCAAGGACCTGACACTCTTTCCCCACACATCAAAAAATGGATCTCTGTGATTTCTCAGGAAGAGTAGAAGGATGCCATTAGGTCATGTAGAAAGAAAATTAGAAAGGTAAAACTCAGCTAGAACTCCATCTGACCACTGCTGTAAAAGATGATAATAAAAAGTGTTTTTATGAGTCCATTAACCACAAAGGGAGAGCCAAGGAAAACCTACATTCTTCATTGGACGCAAGAGGAAACAGTGTCACCAAGGATGAGGAAAAGGGTGAAGTACTTAATGCCTTCTTTGCCCCAGTCTTTGAGAGTGGTTTTCCTCAGGGCAACTAGCTCCCTGAGCTGGTAGACATTTCCAGGGAGCAGAATAGACCTCCTGCAATCCAGGAGGTAGTTAGTGACCTGCTGAGCCACTAAGATGCTCACAAGTCTGTGGGACTGGATGGGTACGGGGGGAGCAGCAGAAGAGCTTTCTAAGCCACTCTCCATCATTTACTAAGAGCCCTGGATAACCGGGGAGGGCCCAGATGCCTGGAGGTTCACCAGCGTGATGCTCATCCACAAGATAGGCCAGAAGGAGGATCCCACAAGCCTGTCAGCCTCACCTTGGTGCATGAGAAAGTTATGAAACAGATCATTTTGCGTGTGATCGTGCAGCACACACAGGACAACCAAGGGATTAGGCCCATCCAGCATGGGTTCAACAAAGGCAGTCCTGCTTGACCAACCAGATTGACTTTATGACCAGGTGACCTGCTCAGTGGATGAGGGAAAGGCTTTGGGTGCAACTAGCAACCAGACAAGAGGACATAGCCTCAAGCTGCTCCAGGGAAGGTTCAGGCTGGACATCAGGAGGAATTTCCTCAGAGAAAATATTGTTAAACATCGGAATGGACTGCCCAAGGAGGTGGTGGAATCACCATCCCTGGAGATGTTCAAGAAAAGACTGGATGTGGCACTTAGTGCCACAATCTAGTTGAGAAGGTGGTGATCGGTCAAAGGTTGGACTCAATGATCTCAGAGATCTTTTTCAACCTAATTTGTTCTGATTTCCCAGCATCATACATCATTCCTTTTCCCTCCTGTCCTTTCTGCTAAAACAAACCCAGTCCCTCTGCAGGATTTCTTAGTATCTTGGCCAGTCTGACTTGAAAAATACTCTAGTACTGAAGCTTTCAGACCTACTGTATTGCATTACCATATCCCTACTCACATCTTTCTTTTTTTTTCTGGTTAAGTCCTTTTCACATGCGTAAAAAATTCTTCTGCTTATTTTTGCCATATTTGCAGACTTATGATCATATCTGTTTTGTCTCTCAGCAAAATGGCAGATACAGCTCAGTTCTGAGAGTCTGGCTAGAGTTTGTTTCTCCTCTCCGAATTCACACTTTGATAATATTTTACAAGCAATGTGCTACACACAACTGAGTGAAAGTATCCCAGAGAACATCACCCACAGACCTTATCCAGAAGGATTGTCCCTTCTGTCCTTCTGGGCAGGATATATTTTCTCAGATTCTGTCAAAAAAACTTTTGCAGAATAGTTTCCCCCCACTATCAGAGACTTGACTTTTTCAGGTTTAACTGAGGAAGGCTTTGACCCTGCCAGATCTAGGGCAGGAGCGCCCCGGGGATACCAAATCAGGTCGTGGACCCCCACTGCATTTGCGCCAGAGTACTGGTGAGTCAGGTTGGTTACTGTGTTCCCCAGTGAGCTCTGTCCTATTTTCTTTCCTTCCTTTATCCCTTTTTCTCTGTTCCTTTTCTCATGGCAGAAGAAGTTCAGTCCCTTTCTCTTCAGTTAGTAGCTTTTTTTTATTCAGTTCAATCTTCCCACGCTGCAGAGATTTTCTCCATGCTGGCTGTGATACCACTCTGTATGTAGACCCTTCTATTTCTGTAACCCTTGAAAGTGTGGGTGAAAATGGTAGAGTATATTCAAACACCTTGAGAAAACATATAACAATAAAAAACTAACAAATGATTATCAGAAACTCCAATGTTCTCTCAAAATGATTAGATAATAGAGTAGGTCAAAAATATGCCTGCCCTACCTTTTTTTCCCCCTCCACTCTTTATGTTCTATTTCTGTGGCTTTTAATCCTTATAATAGCTAATCCTTTGGGAGTAAGGATGAATCCCTTGAGTCTAGTGGACTTGGAAGGCCTGTAGCTTTTCCTTTTACACTACCAGCTTTACCAAGCGGCATAACCTGTGAGAATACTCTCTGGCAGCCTATATAACCCATAGGATCTCCCAGATTGTTATTTGCAGTAGAAACTGTTGAGTGCAAAGGCTGTGTTTCAGATGGAATGAACCCTGGTTTTTAAGCTGAGGCTCATGGGTGAGGAATAAGAATTGCCCTTGCACATTATCCCAGGAATGTGCACACACGCACTGATATTTTCTGTGAGGGAGTAGCATCTCTGTCCTAATTTTGGCCATAACACAGATGTTAATCTATACCACCTCACATAGCTGTCGAAGCCGGAGGAAAGGGACTCTCTGAGTTAGTAAAAGAAGGGCGTGGCTTCTGGCTGAAAAAATGGGGGAGGAGGAGGGTAAACTGTCCATCATTTTTCATTGTCTTGGGGTCTGTGGGGAGCATTTTTGCGTGTGAATCACCCTCTCTTTTGTATACTTTTGTAATTAACATTGTTGCTGCTACTGTTTTTTTCTTATGTCATCGCTGTTTCCAGTAAATCATTCTTATCTCAGGCCATGATCTTCATCGTTTGTGTCCCAATTCTCAACTCCATGCACCAGAGCAGGGAAGAGGAAGGGGAAGGGGGAGAAAGAGAGTGGCCTGTGATTTGAGAGAGTCTCAGTGGGGACTCTGAATTGGGGAGTAGCATTCCTAAACCATGACAAACACATAGGTGAAATTCAAACCAAAGGAGAAGAGGAGTAGAAGTTGAACAGAAGACAGGCTGGTTTATGAAGAAGAGAGTAGAGAAAGGAAAACTTTTCCCACCTGGTTCAGTGAAAAGTAGAAGAGGGGTGATGAGGAGGGTGATTGGAGCTGGCTGAGCTCTTCCCAGATTTGCAGGTGATGCCTGGGGGTCTGGCAGGTCCCCTGGGGACAGCAGCTATCATGGCTTCCTCTTTGGCTCCATGTAGACTCACAGCTGGAAAAGTCTCATGGGCTACTGAGGCTCCATCTTCTCCCTGTTTGTACTGTGATGTGCTCCATGGGGCCATACGTGCAATGGACCTGTTGAAACCCAGAGTCTCTGCAGAGAAAACATCCCTTGTGACTCGACATGATGTGCTACACGGAACAGGCATAGAGCTGCTCCTGCTTGTCAGAACCTCCACTGGCTCAGACCTCCTCTGAAAACACAAAATGTTCAGGTGTTTCTTACTGCTGTAGGTTTGAAAAATATCTGTTCTTCTCAGTGTGTGTTGTCTTTAAGGATCTGACACAGACGTGTGAAACTGTGCATGGTGTATCACCTTCTGCAATATTTACCAGGATCAAGAAAGCTAAAAGTCTTAGAGGAAAGGTTGTCCTTCCAGAGAGAGTACCCCAGACCAGGCAGGTCTCAGAAATGGGGCTGAGCTTGCCAAGTTCAAACCCTCGTATGGGGCTTTGTTATCGCTCCAACATAGTTGTATCTGGAAAGGGGCTTTGGACAAGTTCTGCTTGCTCATTCTTACTGAGATCAAAATTTTCAGGTGCCTGTCCAAATTTTGGCCTGAAATTCCAGCTCAGAGCTTGGCTTGCGACCCAGCCCACCCATGGAAACAGAAACGAAATTCCCAGCAACTGTGGCTGCCCTGAGCTGCCTGGATATTTATTGAGCTCTCACACACAAAGCGGGTTTTTTTCTGAGAAAAAAAAAACAAAACAAAACAAACCAACAAACCGGCTCTGGATCTCTCCACACTGCACATTTTTTCCTCTCAAAACATTCAGATGTGATCACAGCATAACCCGGTTAGACAAAGTCTTTGTGAGCTTGAGCAGAACTGGCCTTCACTACAGCTTGCAGCGAAACCCTGACCCAGAAGCACGGTACCTGGTTCCAGGCTGGGTCTCACTCCCCAGCTGGGATCAATGCAGCCTCAGCCTGTTGGGTTTAATTGCTGCAGACGCCATCCACTGGGCAGTGGGATGCAAAGTGGAAAACAGGCTTTCAACCCGCTGTGTTCTCAACAGAGCAGCACGAAAGGGGTCCAGCGGCTTCAAAGGGCGGAGGGTTTGGATGGGAGTCCCAGGGACTTGGCTGGGGGAATTCTGGTGGAGCTAGGTTTGCGCAGGGGCCAAGAGCATTCCTGGTGCAACGCTGTTGACGTCGGCGCCTCACGCGTTCAGCGTCGGATGCTCATTTGTATTTTCTCCTGAGCTCACAGGGCCTGGCATCCAGTCTGTGCTTTTGTTACAGCAGCTGTTACTGGTCTGGCTGCCTCAGTAATTTCCCCAGTCCCTGGAAAACCCACCCAGGAGCCGATCTCTAGAGCTCTGTGATTGCTCTCTTAAGCACGCGCTTCCCAGATTGACTCCCTCTCCATAGACTAATTCATCTGACTAATTATCCCCCTCTTGGTGCTAGTTTGTTTTGAATGCAGAAATTTGGCCACTGCAATTTGTTCTATTCTTTAAAATTCCAGAGTCATTGAACAACGATGAATAGAAAAAGCGTTTTGTTAATTCAAATTCAGCAGTGAACAGAGGTAGCCTCTCTGATTGACTTGGAATGTGAGGCTGTCTCTTTTTCAAAAGTGAGGCTTCGGCCCCAGAAATTCAGCTGCTTTAGAGAAGTCAGGCAGGAGTTTTCCCCTTGTCAGGGGTAAATGATGTGCTTCCTAGTTCAGATACTTCTATGCCAAAAATGACTGCTTATGCCAGATTTCCACCTGCTGCATTTTTGCTGAAATGGGTATTTTGTAATTATCTGGGTGAGCATTCGTATCCCAATATCACCTAATTTTAGGGAAAACTGTTTATGCCTCTCTGAGAGTAACTCACAGACATTCCTGCTTTCTAGAAAGAATATGACTACAATGACGTTTTGGTTTCATGGAAAATAAGTTAAAGCTAAAATTCCTTGAAGGAACACAACAGATTGACTCAAAGTCCGTGAAAACCTTGTTATCTTAAGGCAGCCCTGGAATGAAAGACGGTCTTTTTGCTTCTGTCACCTTCTTGACTCTTTCTTGAGGTCATAGCAATCAAGCTCTCACCTGGTGTTGTTTAGTGGCATGTCTCAATCATGTTCCCTGGGGCAGTTCTGTTCCAGACAGAAACCACCACAGCTTCTGTCTCATTGATCACACCAGAAAGTGTAGTTTGAGGGAGAGATGGAGTTCATTGCCTTCTGATCTGTAGATGAAAGATTGCATCCTTTTCCACTTACCTTAAACATGCTAGTTTAAAAGAGACAGTTTTATTATTAAAGTAAATTATTAGCTCTGGAGGTTCCCTTGGTAGGTCTCTCTTAGGTTTCTTCTCCAAAACTCTGTGAGATGCAAAGTGACTTGTGCTCAAAATATTTGCTGTGGTTAACTCTAGAGAGGACCTGTGAATTCTGAATCAGACAATGGTGGGAAAAAAGAGCAGTGGGACATGGTCATGGAGAAATGAAGAGAATTCCTATGAAGGGAAGACTTCCTATAAAAGGCCACACAGTGTTACCTGCTTATCCCCATTTGTCTCCCTGGAAAGTTTTAGACTGTGCTGGAATACAGCTTTTTCACATTCTTTTCTGTCTATCATGTTATCCTCTTCCTCTGCCCCCTTCCTCCTATCTCTCATATTTGTGTTTGAGTTAAAGCTGGACACAATGGGACAGATAATTGGGTTCCCCCCTCGTCTTTCCCCACGATCTCTTATTTATGTGTGTAAATCTTTTGTTTTATTGATGCACATTTGCCAGAGAAATGCTGGGCTCAGCTCCAGGCAGTCTCATTTCCCCCTTCCATCTTGAGACATTCCAGACCTGAACAGCGTGAGCTTGCACAGCTAAACATTTAGGAGAAAGCAACAAATCTGTGTCACCAAAAAGCCCTAAATATCCCTCAGAATAAAATGATATAATTTAGTATGTGCAGAAAAAGAAATATCACACCATTTCTATGAAAAGTCTTGGATCAGATTAGGAAAGGTTTATACTTCAACTATGAATCATTGTGATCAACATAGCATCTCACTTAAATCTGATATCAGAGGTAAAGCACCACCATACTCAACTCACTTCTAACCCCAGACCACTGAAATATCAGTGTGCTGGTGACTTAATTCTGTAGGATCCCAGACCCCCTCCTACCACAGATCAGCTTCTTTCACTGAAGATCAGCATCTTTATGCTGTTTCCTCTCATTCCTCTTTTAATCTTTCAGTACTTTCTATGAACATGGAGAGGAATTATGGATGAGCATGCTGCATTTGGAGCACAGGAACTGTACTTCTCATCTTTGCTGAGATAAACATCACCTACTGCTATGAGTGCTGAACCTGGCACCAGGAACTTTGTCTGCAAAGGTTTCTGAAATTTCTAAACTTCTCATAGGAGCTGGTGCAGAAGTTTGCCAGAGGTTACCAACACCCACAGGAATGGTGAACTTCAGCAGTAAAGAATACAGATGGGACTGTCTGCCTTGCTTATACTGTTCCAGTTAATTTTGACAGAGAGTGTGAACCAGAGCATGAAGTCTGAAAAAAGTACCAGAGGTTTGGTGTATCTTCTTTGGACTTTAGTTCTTGTATGAATGAAGCCTTCAGATTGGACATGTCCATGAAGGTAGCTCTTCTTTCCTCTACTGCCACATGGCCTGGATGTGAAGGCAGTAGAAGAAATGGAAAGCAAATGGGATTTTGGAGAAGGAGGTCCAATTTATCCTCAGTGATGCTGGAGTAACTCAGAATGGAGGATCCTTCACATCCAGATGAGTGAGAGAGATGAAGACTGGCTGCCTGTCTGTGCTTGCTCTGTCTGGTAGTGACTGGAGTACACTGCATCTTCCAGCTGCCTCCTGGCCGTGGTAAAGTTTTTAAAGGTTCTCTAATCAAGTAAGAGCAACGCTGTATTTAATCAGTTGCCTGTCAGCTGGCACAAGGCCTTGAAGTGGTTTGGGAGAGGAAATACAAACACTGCACACCTGCCTCCAGCCTCTGCCCAAGATACACTCAGCAACACCAAGCGCTGCCATTGGGTTGGTTTCTGGGCTACAATCAAGTGTTGGAACTGGGCTACAGGTTACACAGACATGCAGCACCTCTGCACCAGCCCAGGCACACCAATGTAGTCTCAGCTCCTCAGTTCATGGGAAACATCTCAAGCCTATTCACAAGCAAATAAATATTCCCAGTGGATAAGAGGGAGGAAAGAGAGAGAGAGAGGGAAAAGCTAAGGCAAAGGCTTGACTGACTGCAAATGGGAGAAGAAGTGAACCAGCACTGCATTGCCAAAGTCTGGATTTTTCTATCAATCTTGTGGTTGCTTTTGCTTTCCTTAATGTCCCAGCTTTATGGAGATCAGTGTTTATTTATTGATATTTAAATAATTTTTGAATGTTTTTTAACTCAATATTTTGATGGAAAATAGATGTTGGTTGAACTTCTAATTTTTTTAAATTGGAATGGGAATACACAGACATCAAGAAATTACACATTTTTGTGTCTATTAATATATATTTTCTTTTGGGTGAGCACATGATGGAGAAAAAAGATCTAGGAAAGCTGTAAATAAAAGTTCTTTTCTTCCTCTCTTCTTGAAAATTGTTCTGTAAATACCCATGGTTGGTTTTAGACTGGAGGGCAGACCTTGACCACTTAATCAGTGGATCAGCTGTGCCTTTTCCCCAGCATCACTTGTGAGCATCTGGCAAATTCTCCACGTGGGACAGGCATGTGGTTTACACCTGGGTTTGGAAGTGAGACAGCAATAATCTTTCCCCAGTGGTTTGGAGCACAAGAGAGTGCCTGGTGAAACAACACGGCTAAGGTGACTCCTGCTTGGGCACAGGAGGTCTTCTACTCCTATGCCTTCCACTCCTGGAGATATGTAAATGATAGACAACGCTGCCTCTGGGGTGCCAAGTGACCACTGCCATTTAGCAAAGTCACTGCGTCAAAGGTTAGTAATGCAGATGAAATGTGGAGTGGTTTAAAACTAGCTGCTGCTATTAAAGCAGATTACTATTAGCTGGTACTTTCTAGGAGAGGTACCCTTCTGTTTGCAGACAAAGAAGTTCAAAGTATGCTAGTGAGGGGAGCTGGTTTGGAAATTTGTGATGTCTTTCTGAACATAACTATACTCTGATTTCTTTCATTTGGTATATTTGAATTTAGTGAAGTTTAAGGAGTTTCATGGAGATAGAATGAATGAAATCCCATCAGGCTGAAGCAGCCCAGGTATAGGCAGAACACATTTCAATGTATGCTGCCTCTGCTTGCCAAAATATTTCTTGCTTCTAATTGGAAAAAAGCAAGTTCCCTTGTGGGACAAATAGCCTGCTTGAGTCATGACCTCTGGGCCAACAACAGACTTAATGGTTTTTCTGTGAGGTATTCATCATTCCTAAATAACTCACTCAAAATGTAACTAATTTCCTTCATAAATATTTCTGTAATTTTGGTCACTTCTGAATGAAAGCAGCTTCACTCAAACTGAAAAACAGGAAAGCAGAGAGAAGAAAGATGGCAATAATGCACACATTTCAAATTGAAAGTTTATGTGTGTCTTCATAATTACCCTGTTCAGTTGGAGTGGAGCCAAAACTGCAGAGGAGAAGGGGTGAAGGCACATGAACTAAATATGATCAGTAAGATAACTTTGGGGTAGCCTCAAATTTGGGTTCAGTTAAAACAAAATCTCTTTAGGGTGAGGATACTCAGGGAGTGTAGAGTCAGATAACAGGACAGACTTAAAGGCTGAGAAATTGGGAAAATGATGTGAAGACTCTTCTTTGTAAGTCTTTGACAGTACTGCAGGTGAGGTCATGTTCCATCTCTCCCACCTGTTCTTGATTTACAGAGGGTGTAGGCTGCTAGTACAGTCTGGGTTATAGACATCTGACTCAAATTCAAGCCAAGCAGCTCACATCTTTAATACTGGTGAACTCTATTTCTTTCTGTCTGTCAGTGAGGGTAGTGATGGTCCTGGACACGTTCCAGTGGTCTGGAGGGGAGATTTGGGTGGAACTGGCTGCTGCTCAGTTTCCACTGCACAACTCCCATGGCACAAAAGCAGTTACTTTTCTGAAGTCTTGCCAGCTGCACTGAAGGCCTAAAGAGAAACTGAAACATTTTCTTTCATCTCTTGCAGTCACCCACCAGTTTTAAGCTGTGCAACGGTGGCAAGTTGCATGGGGAGAGCTGCTTTTGTTGACTGAACATGACATGCCCTTTCTGGCTGCACTCAGGGTATGAATACCCTGACTCAGTTCACTGCCACTGCACTTACCTTCTATTTTAAGTAACAGCTTACTAAACCAGAGGAAATTCTTTTGCTCCCACAGTGTATCACATTTAGAAAGTGACCTCAACAGGTCAGCAGCAGAGACAGGCTTTCAGTAGGCTTGAGACACACACCTGCAAAGGGTACTGGGCCTCAGCTTGCCAGAGCTTTATTAGCTTTGGAAAGAGGGGTCTCAAGTATTCCCTCAGGCTCTGGGGTGGGGATTTGCTGTGACAGTCTTGGGTTAGGAGATGATCTCTGCAGAAACCATCTTTGCAATTCTGAAGTTAGAGGTTGAAAAACAGGAAGCATTGGCATTCTTCAAGCCACCAACATCTGATTGTTATTGATGTCTCAGCCAGTGAGTAGATGAACAGCCTGTCATTTGTATACCTAGAAATATTTTTTATGTGTTTCTAGAACCTTTTATGAAGTTCCTTAGAATGAATCATTGTTTAAAAACAGCTTAGTAAACATCATACAGTTAAAATTATTTGAACATAGCACAGTCCAAACTAAGACTGAGTTTTCAAAGAAAAGGTTTGCCAGAAACTGCAAAACAACCTGTTCTTTTCCTTAATGTAATAAAACACCTGTAAGCCTCCAAAGAATCAGATTTTCAAAAGTTTCTAGCAATAGCTGTGAATTCTGAATGTTCCACTCCAAAAGGCATGCACTTGATGATTGATAACCAGCACACATTCTGCTCTTTAAATACTGCAAGGAAGCCATGTGACTCAAGCCAAGGGCACAAGGACATGGCCTCTGATTGGGAAAATCTTGCAAAGGGGGTGTGATTCTCACACATGCTTTTCTGGGAGCTCCTTGTTGCAATCTGATGAACGTACCTGACAAAGTAAATAAACACCAAAGAGAGCAGTTCCTCAGCCTTTTTCCAGAGTTATAACTGCAGCTGTAACCAGGATCATAAGGCAAAATCTGACTGACTATCAGTCCATTTCTCTTGCCAGTAAAATCTACAGGTAAGAACAATCAATTACTATCTTACTCCAGTCGTGTTTTGCTTCAGCTGTAAGGTATGGGGAATCATTTTTGTTTGCTTTGGACAATGGGTGTAGTTAATTTCTGGGGCATTTTAGTTCTGGATAAATGAAAGTGTTGTTCTCATGGAGCACTGAACTCTGATAAGACAACCAGTGTCTTTGGTTGGTACTTCTCCTCAAGAAGAATCTTTGGTTGGTACTTCTTTTGACCTGTGATGAATTGCCCTGTGATTCTCTTTCTTAAATGTAAAGTGGAAACAAGCTGTATAACTGTGTTGTGCAGTCATAAACACACAAGGTGTTAGCCTGTTTTGTAGTAGAAAACAAGATTGGAGTGACTACCAGCTGTATTTTTAAGAGTAATTATTTCCATCTGCCAACTTTTTTGGAACTGGACCAGTGTAGTGGGATGAGTGCTAGTCAACTCACCATTGTTTGGCTGGTAGGGGCAAATACACTAGATATTGGGATGGAGAAGTTGCATGTGGAACCAAATCAAACTCAGGATGATCAAACCAGCAGATCTAAATAGTTTTGTGGCAGTCTCCTGGATGGGTCTGTACCCCTCTAATGCATGCTAGTGAGAAGAAACAGTGGGGTCTGGCAGAGATACTGAGGTCGGACTCAGCATTGCATGCACGCACAAGTTGTGCTTTGAGGACTGGATTGGCTCGGTGTCAGAGGAAATGGGCCTCTAAAAGATTGGAGCTGGCTTTGAATTGGAACAATCCTAGGATTGTTCAGGCACTGGTTAGATACAGGTCTTCATGGCCCTTGATGAAGTCCAGTATTAAGGGAAGTGGCTGAGAAATATTAGGAAATATTTCTGAGCTATCACAGGGAAGGGGTGAGATCCCACAGTGTAAGAAAAGAGTGCATGTAGTGATAGCTTTGAAGAAAGGAGAAAAGGAAGCAAAACAAACTAGGTAGTAGTCATCCCAGTTGCAATTTCTGGAAAAAGTGGGACAAATGAGCTGTGTATAAGCCTATAGAAGATAATAAAGTGGTAAGTCACAGGCACACAGGCCTGTCAAGAAGAAATCCTATCAGAGCCACCTGCCCTCTGTTTTCTGTCAGAGGAACCAACCAGGGAAGAGAAAGGAGATGTCCTATACTCTGACTTGGCTAAGGTTTTCCATATTCCTTCACATGATACTCATAAGGAGCTATGGACTCAGATCCCATGTGAAACTCCAGGAATTTGAGTCACTGTCCATGGAAAAGCTTATTCACTGAACATTCTTTGGAGCTTTGCATCAAATGGGAGGGAGCAATGAGAGGACTCTTATCATTAATGGCTTCAGAGGTCCAACAGAGATAATGCTTGTCAAATGTGATGGTAGTGTCATGCTCGTGGGCGTGCAAGCATGTGGGAGAACAGGGTCCGAACTCAAAGGGGTCTTCAGGTGCTGGAGGACCAAATGAAATAATATTCAATCTGGAGAGGTACAAAATAGGAATGAGTAATCCACTGCACAAATACAGTGTGCAGCTTGCAGGACAGCAAGTGGTTTTAAGGGATCACAAAATGAATTTTTCAAGTGCTTTGCTACTGCTAAGAGACCATCCTTATCCTGGGACAAACAGACATGAATATAGTCTCTGACACAGCCTCCTTTCTCTGCTTAGCACTGGTGGGTATTTGGATTGAGTGTTACACCTGTAGATTGCAGATTTCACAAAAACCATAGGTTAGTTTAAGAGAGTTGAGACAAGAAAAACAAAAACAATCAGATGTCTAGATATTCTCTACATTTTTTCAATTTGTACACTAACCTCTCAGCTTGTTATGAAAGAAAAAGCAAAGCAATTTTCTGAGTCAGTGCTAGATAGGATAAGAATTCTCCCTTACAACTTGCATTGTAGCAGGAGAGATAAGGGTTAGCCTTTAGAAAGCCCTTCTCATTCCAAACATAGAAAAGCACTGAATAAGTTGCTTAGGAGAGTTCGGGAGCCTTTAAGTGAGATTTCAAAAACTTTGCATCTTCCAGGAACTGACATGGTAGTGCTGCCACAGGTAGAGATGTAAATAACAAGAGAACAACAGAGAAGCCCGATAGGATAGCTGTGCAAACCAGAGAAGCCTTTGGGCAAACAAGTTTCTTTTTCAGTCTCAAGCTGTTGATAATCTTACTGTGAAACAGACCAGACAGTGTCCCTGCCAGTTTGTGCCACTGGCAGGAGACATCACTCAGTAACAAAAGAAGTGTTTGTCAGCCTGTTTAGAAACAAAGGTAACAGCACCACCTGTGCACTTCTGTTGACTGTTTCTGTCTTATTGTAGTCTCCAAATACTAATGGCAGGTTGTGCAACTGTTGGAACAAGAGGATCTTCTCCCCAGCTTCAATTTAAGTGTCTGGGGGCCACTGGCTTTAAAGGGATTTTAAGTTCTGGTTCTGGATCCATGTGAGAAATTAGAAGGATTTCCACTCTTGGGAGACTTGACTTCCATCCAAACCACTTCCACGTTTCTTTCCCTGGCCCTTTCCATGCACTACTTTGAAGGGAAGATAGCCTCTTAGCAGCATTGGCAAATATCTACTTACAGCTATCAAAACCTTGTGCTAATCTGACTTCTGGTTATCTCTTCTTTCCAGACAGCAATCAATCCAGTGTGGTTATTTTAACTTAAATATTAGCATAAAATTACTACCAGCCTTACTTAAAAATTTATTTCAGGAAGCTCAAAAACCTCCCTCTCATTCACTCCCTTGCACAGCCAGACAGCGATAGTTTCCCCAGCCTGCTCTCAGGAAGTTTGCATTAAAATAGTATTTAAAAATGGGACTTCATTTCTGGGCCACATCAAGTTCAGATAATGATAGCACAGCTGGATGAGACACCAAAGAGTTGTACAGCTCAGGCAGTTGCCATTACACTGGGACAGTGTTGACCCACAGGGTCTCAGGCTGTTCCCTGAGGTACTGGTAATTACACAAGGACAATAATATTCCTGGGAGCAATTGCTGACTTTTGACAACATCATTGAAGCTTTTGCACAAGATGGGGAGAATGAGGGAAGGAGAATAGAAAGGTCTCTATCTCTCATGAACCAACTGCAAAGAAAAGCTTAAAAAGATAAAAAAGAATAAAAGAGTATTTTGTAGCAGTTGCTAAGAAAGCATGACAATATGTGAGGGGACTATCCCTTTTTGGGGATTATATTTGGCTCAGGAAAGCAGAAGCTGAGCACGGCTGAGCTGGATGGATACATTGATGCTGTCTTTGTAGCTCTCTGATCAAGGCAAGCAGTTACAAGTTTTGCGGCTCAGCCTCAGACTGAGGCTACCAGTGTTATGACCATTTGTTATTCTCAGGCCTGGCAGAGCAGAGAAGAAGGCCAGGGTGGGAACGATGATCTGCTGTCAGTGCAGTGAGGCTACACCAGGAAAGCTGTGGGGCTCCAGCAGGACTGAGTTGCACTGGCAGAGCCCTGTGAAAACCAAGGACACCTGTAGCAGAGGATGCACTCAAAAAACTGCACTGATACCATCACCCCTCCCTAGAAAAGACTCTGTGTGAGTGAACAGGTCCTTTTGGGGGACATTAGAAGTATCCTGCTTGGCTCTTAGCTATGCTACTGGAAATGAGATCCCAGTTCCAGCTCATGCAGTTAACTCAAGCAAAAGCAGTATAAGCTCCTCACTATTATAAGTTAAAATACAGAAGAATTCTCACCCATGGTTTTATATAGAAATTGAATTCCAACTGTTTATTGTATGAGACCAAACATGGAGGTCTCTGTGTCTATCTTTAGCATCAGATAAGGGCAGTTAGCCTGCTCTTCTTTGGGTCTGGCTTTTCTCTTTTAAGGCAAATGTGACTGATCCTGAATATGCCTTATGTAAAACTAGAGAGACAAAAAAAATATCGTGGCAACTGAAGGGCACAGTCCAGCCACACACAGGGAGAGAAATGGGTTGATACCTGATTTTGTTGTGTCGTTACTTGAGGATTTTTATCTCTTGTATTTACCTTAGTAAATATTCAGTGAATCTGAGTTTGGAGGCCACAAAAGGGACTGAGGGGTTTTTGGCTTGGTGTCTGTAGGTTCTGAAATGACCCATGTCGTCTTCTGGCATCAGAGAGGGCAAAAACATTTGCAAAGAACTCCCAGACCAGAGTCAGCCCGAGAAGCAGCAATGGCCAAAAAAGAAAGAAACCAGACAAAAATGCATGCCTGACTAATATAAACAATATACCAAGAGGGAAGCAATTACTAGTGCCCATTTTCTAGCTAGAGCCAGTAGCTCTTCTTTACATCTATGCCCTTGAACATGACTTTTCCTTGCAGTCCTCTTCCACTATCAGTGACTATGAAGAAACTGCAAACAGAGGTCCCTTTGTCAGATGCCACTCCATGTCCTTCATGGCAAAGGCTCTCAGGGTTTCTTTCTCTAGGGCAATGCAAAATCTCTGTATTTAGAAAAAGGTTTCAATGTGCCCTTCAAGGAACTTAAATGTACATGTGAATCTGCAAGTGCTGAGGTGCCTTTGCTTGCCTTGGCTTTGGTGCCTGGCAAGCCTTAGTGGAGAACATGAAGCAATGCAAGAGCTTTCTCTGCATATAGGATGGCAAATGTCAGTATCATATGGAAAGTTAAATTTATTTGCCCTAATACATATATTTGGTTTGATTTCTTGCCTGCAGCATCAGTCACTGTTACTTCACCCTGAAGAAGAAAACACAGGCCCTGTCACTCCTTAGTGGTGTGCTCATTAGTTTAGCAGAAGTTCTATCTGCTCCTGCCCTGAAATTTGCCACCATTTCATCTGTAACATAGGCACTTATTCAGTCACAACTTACAGAAATCATATTATGGCAGCTGTATCTACAGAAATGTAGATATCTTGGAGAAGAGAATGGTTTATAAGAATCTGGATCCATTTCTTCTCTTGAATCCCCCTAGCAAATGAATTTAAACACTCAGATTCCCTTTATCTCTGTTTGTTGTTAGTCACAGGGTTAGCCAGTACTTGAAATACCCCCAGTCCAACCACCACTTCCTGCTCCAGGGAATACCATTAAATATTTGCATGGGATGAGTAAGCAGACTTGGCTCTTATCAAAGTAATTTGCACAGAAAGTGTGAAAACCACAATTCCTTAATTGTTTGTGTAAATGTCACACTGACTTCGAGGGTGGAAAACACTCACCACTTCCAATAGCTCCCTCTGCCCACAGTGGGACAGGTCCTGTGGGTCTGCTCAGAGTTTCCCAGGAAATGCAATGCGCTGTTTAATCGTGTACAAAACTGACACTTGGGGGGAAAAAAAGAAGAATCAGTTCCAGAAAGTCTGGGAGCTGAACAGCCAAACTCTTACTTTCTTCTGCAGTTTTCCTTGTCCAGCTCCGCTTTACAAAATATTTTTGAAGGCTGTCCTACTGCCCTCTGTGGGCTTTACTGTGAAGTACCTTAAATAACCTTGTGGGTATATGTTGGAATATGACTCCCTCAGAAACTTTTGCTTCTCTTCTCTCATGCCCATGTGCTGCAGCTGCTTATTAGAGTGATACCTTAATTTAACAAAGCCAACTGTACACTTTCCACCCCTTCATGTGCCTGCCAATGCAATAAGAAGCCTAAGAGAAAGCATCTGTAATGGCTGTTTGGTCTTGCTGGTTCTGAAAACCAGTGAGATATAATAAACTCATCTCCAAAATAAACAAACAGACATAGAAGAAGGAAGTTTGGAAGGAAGATCCTGGTACGTATGAGATCCTGCCTTAGTTTTGGTTGAGGTGCTTTGTTTCAGTCAGCATTTTGTGGTTTTCAGGGACTGGCCTGAGGGGTTTTGCAGGAAATTGAGTGGATAATCAATATTACTAAGAACCTTTATAACTAGGAAGTCTGTGAAGCAAAAGGGGTGTTTTCCATTTCTTTACAATGGTCAGTTTTTAAAGAATGTAAACATAAAGGCTGCTTTGGCTTCAGCTGCTCAGTGCCTATTGGCAATCTGGGGAATCAGATGAAGAACAGAGAGTGCCTAAGGGTGCTCTTCTGCACCATCACTAGCCAGAGCAGTAGCTCAGATCCAGGCAAACTAGCAGAATTAAGAGAGTTTTAACTTGTTCCCATTTGTTTGATAACATGGCAAAATATCATATTTATTTATACTATCTACCAAACTGGAGAGATGCATGAAGGTTTTTGTCTCGATGGTCAATTTGGACTTTAATTTGTAAACTGCAATAATTGCAATGAATTTTTACTATAGCCACCTCTTAGGGAATAGACCTCAGTCTGCTCACCTAGTCTGGTTCCGAGACAGTGTGTAAATGGGCATCAGGTGGTTGTGGTTTTGGTCAAGGTGCTTCTGGGCTTTACTTAAGTGCTGCCAGCAGCCACTACACATCCTGGGGAAGAAACCTTCCTCTGATCTAAGGCATTGTAAGAGCCAACCCAGCATCCTTTCCCATGCTGGAGGCTCTTGAAAACAGCTGTGTTTTACTTGACTGCATCAGAAACTTCCCTTTACACTGAACCATGGAGAACCATGCACTGAACTTCTGGAAAACAGGCCTGCTGGGCAACTGGCTCTCCTGTTCAATCTCTTGCTAACGCATTCCCAGCCTGCCAGGGTCCCCCACACGTTCCTTCTCACCTGTAGGTTTCCATGCAAACCCGCTGTGCCAGGCAAAGGAAGGTAGCCAGGGCTGGAGAACCCTCTGCAGGGACCTTCCTCCTGTCACTGCGCCAGCCAGGCCCGCCTGGAAGGGACACCTGCAGCCCACGGCGGCTCCTCCGCACTGCCAAGGTGCATGGAGCCCAAAGACCAGAGAGGTCCTGCTGCTGGAAGCCTTGGCTCAGGGGGTGTCAGCAGTGGGAGCTGCCAAATGCCCTCTTCTCTGGAGGGGATGCAAAGAGCGTTCTTTGGGAGAGGGAAACAGCATGACAGTGGAGATGCTAACCCAAATGCTGCTTGCTATGAGCCATCCTCTTTGCAGCATGAAGGCATCTATAATTTTAAGGCATTATTATTATTATTATTATTATTATTATTATTATTATTATTATTATTATTATTATTATTATTAAATCCTCTGTAATTACAAAATAATTTATTATTATTACCATCTGTCACTGAACTGAGTTACAAGACCTCTATTACTTTAGTAAAATTTTTGCTACCAAAACCATCATGATGGCTGTCATATTTCTCAGCTGAAGGCCTGAAACTCAATGAGCCCCTTCCTCTCAACTTCCAGATGTGCTGGAAACAAACAGAAATTCTAGGTCTTTCATTTCAGTGCTGTCTGTGACCGTACCACTGAGAAAGAGTTTGACAAAAGTTTATTTTGAATATCATTGCTTATGGGCACTGGCAGAGGAGCACAGTCCCCTGCTCCAGTGGCCTGGAATGTGTAGGGCAAGCATTACTGTCTAAGATTTAGCTGATCATCAACTCGTTGCATCAATGCCTTGGAGTCCTATAATAATCTAAAAGGAATGAAATAGTGAAGCTTAATACCATTTTTTAGAGGTGGTATGTTCAGGATCACATGTCATGGGTTGTTGGAAATGGAGCTGTGACATGCATTTTGCAGGGAAGGAATCTGTAACTGAGGCATTCAGGTGTCATCGGCTGAGATGAACCTGAGGCACAAAATTCTTTGAATACAAGGAAGGACCTCCA
Source organism: Aphelocoma coerulescens (assembly GCF_041296385.1). Lineage (NCBI taxonomy): Eukaryota > Metazoa > Chordata > Aves > Passeriformes > Corvidae > Aphelocoma > Aphelocoma coerulescens. Next base: position 26,079,299 of record NC_091019.1, read on the forward strand.
TGACAGCATTTGGTTTGCATTCCTGAGCTTGCTGCATGAAAAGGAAAGGTAGAGAAGGTTTTTTTTACAAAGGAATATTAAAAGAATTACCCTATCTTGGATACATCAAATTAGGTGGCACCTGTATTTTTGTCAGTTAAACAGGTGTACAAAACCCTTTAGAAAATAAAGCCTTTCTTTTTGGTTTTGGAATTTTCAGTGGATTGCTCTGTGCACATTTTAATATCACTTCTTGCACTGTGGAAACATAGCCCCCTCTTAACCCTCTTTTCCATTTGAATTAGAAAAGCAGCTCAAAGAAATGGCAGGTGAAACAAGTATCTCAGCAATATACCAGCACATTATATGTTCCTGCTCAACCCCCATGCTTGTCTGATACATGATTGCAATGGAAGCTCTCAATTTCATTTTGAAAATCAAGTTTCCACTTTTCAAGGCATAAGAAGGTGAAAACAACTGAACCATGAAAAATAGTTCAAGATTTGTTATATTGTTTTATATCATGAATCTAGGTTCCATTCCTTTTAATGTTTGCATTTTGAAACAGTGGTTCTTTCTGAAGCCAGGATATATGTCAAGTTACTTTTGAGAATGCTGTGCTGCTGCCTGGCTAAGTTATGGCCCTCAGGTATAACAGGCTGTAGCCAAGCTCTCAGGCTTCTTTGAAAAGCTTTTTTAAAAGACTATTCCATGCTGCCTTTAATCTATTTATATTTACTATTAAACTTATATCATCAATGGCTCTATTCATTGTTGCGCTGGTCTTTGTGTACTCCAGTACACAATCTATGTAAAAGTCCTTATATAACTACGTACTTGTAGAACACAGAGTGCCATTCCCATGAAAAAAAAAAAAAAAAAAAGCCAGGAAAGTAAAAGTACATCTTATGGGCATGTGGAAATACAAACGCTATTTCAGCAGACCACTAAAAATCCAAACTACTCTCTGGTCATAATTTATTAAGAAAGGTAGCATGATTTTTAAAGCTAAGTATTTTTAGGTTTTTTCTTTGCTAAGTCTTTTTGCCTCTTTTTTTAAAATTGCCTCCCACCCCACTGCGCCCCCCCCGCCCACCCCCCCCGAGACAGTATTCAAAGTATTTTATGAAATATAGCAAAGATTTAGATTTTTGTTTCCATTTCACAGACTGAGAAATGGAGTCATAGAGGCTGTGAATGATTTATTAAAATCCAGAGCGAAGGTAATAACAGTTGGATAAAAACCCTAGTGCTGCTATGAAGTAGATCTTTTGGTCAAAGAGCAAAATCTCAGACTTGGTATGTGCTTCACCATCTGTACGTTGGCCACAGGTGATACAGGATATGGACACTACGTTTCATTCTGGTTCCCTCATTGATTACTGATTTATGTTTGTACTTGCTGCCTGAGGGCTCAGTCCTTATCCTGCCAGACTGGGCTCTGGACTGAAATTTCCGAACCGATGTGGCACGGTGCTGCTAGCTCTGTCCTGCAGCGTGGCTTGAGGCCACCTCCATGGCTGATGCGGCAGGATAGCTCTGTGGAGTCGAGCTCCGCAATTACAGATCCCTGCAGGGAATTTGACCTGCTGGTGTAGAGGAAAAGGAAGAAATCTTGCATTCGCTCTCTATAGTCCTTCAGCCTTCTAAGAGATGTGGCAGAGGACGCGCTGGGTGCTTGGTGGGATTTGAACCACACGGCTCAATGATGGTGGGGTGCAAACAAAGGAGCGAACTGGTGTAATGCCTGGTCACTCCCGACGGCCAGACTTGAGGCACAAGTCCTTCGCCGGCGTCCAGGGGCCGCGGGCAGTGCCCCGTCCCCGCGCGTGTCCCCGAGCGGTGCCCGAGGGACACGGGGACAGGGGGACAGCCGCTGTCAGGGGCTGCCGCCGCCCCCCGCAGCTCTCGCCAGGCCGGGCCCGCCCCCCGCAAAGCCGCCGCCAGTGTCCCGGGCCCGGGGGCGCGGCGGGAGCTGGGCCCGCTGCACCGGCGGCATTCGGCAGCACCGCTCCCGAGGTCTCGGCCTCGCCGGGGCCGCAGCCGGGGCTGATGCGGGCGAAGCCGTGCCGGGCCGTGCCTGGCAGCGCCGGGCGGGGCGGGGCGGGGCGGGGCCGCGGTGCCGAGCGCCGTGAGGGGAGGCGCGGCTGTGGCGCGGCTGTGGCTCGGCACGGCCCGGCACGGGGTGATGCAGCACGGCCCCGTCGGTGCTGCCTCCTCCCGGGCCGGGACGTGCAGAGGGACGGACGGCAGGAGGCTGGGAGGGAGGGAAAGAGGCAGGGTGGGAGAGACCCCACGGCGCCGCTCGGAGCCCGGCCTGGCCCCGGGAGCGCGACAAGTGCCTGGCACGGGATAAAGTTATCCCGGAATAAGGCTGCACGCATGTGCGTCACCCCGGATGTGAACATGCCTGCCCGGCTCCCCGCTAGCTCGCTCCGCCTGGCTCCAGCGGATGGGCTGAGCCGTGCCGTGCCGAGCCGAGCCGTGCCGTGCCGAGCCGTGCCGAGCCGTGCCCGAGGCCCTGCAGCCCGGTAGGGGCCGGGGGAGGCCGGGCCGCCCGGGCGCCCTCGAGGGCTGAGGTGCGAGAGCCCCTCCCGGCGGGGCAGGGGCAGGTGCGCAGCCCGGGGCGAGCGGCGGGCGGGACCCCGGGAGCGATGGATTTTCGTGGGAAGAAGTACGAGCGCGGCAGTAACTGGTCGGACCCCGAGGTGGTGGAGCTGCTGCAGCTCTGGGCCGACGAGTCGGTGCAGATAGAGCTGGAGAGCTGCTTGCGCAACCAGCACGTCTTCAACCGCATCGCCGAGGTGCTGCGGGAGAAGGGCATCCACCGGACGGGCGACCAGTGCCGGGAGAAGATCAAGAAGATGAAGCTGGAGTACCGGCGGATCAAGGACAATAGCAAGACCCCGCGGGGCGGGCGGACGTGGAAGTTCTACGAGGTGATGGACCGGGTGCTGACCAGCCGGCCGGCCCTGGCCTATGGCTCCCTGAGCAGCAGCATGATGGCTCAGCAGGTGCTGCAGGGCAGCATGGTGGAGAGCTACCACCACCAGTTTGCCACCTCGGCCCTGCCCTTTGGACACTCCCAGCACCCTGAGCTGATGGAAATCAAATGTGAGGAGGTGAACTCTGATGGCCACAGCTTGACCCCAGAGCCCCCACAAGCCATGTCTTACCAGCAGGGCTCCCCTGAAGAACAGGAGATGGAGAGAGCCTTCTTGGAGAGGGCCCAGAATGACTCTCCCATCTCCAGGGTGGAGATTCCCATTGAAACCAGTGTTTCACCTTCAGGTAGGGATAGCCTTTTACATTCATTCCAGCATAAGGTTTCTGCCCATTTTCCCAGAGAGAGAAGATTGTTTCTGGTGCAGAGATAAACACTTGGTTTTCTCAATGAATGGTTTTCACATTTGGATCCTAAAAAGCTTTAAAGTAGAAGGCTGGTATCTGATTTTATGGTCTTCTGGCCGTTCCCAAAACGCAGGTATCTTGCTGTGGGTAAATATAGTCTGGAATTACTGAGCTAGGCTAAATATTGTGTATGAAGTCCAAAGGGCTCCATAAGGTGGGCAAGTTAGATTTCTGCATATAATGCTGACAGTAATTGCCTTGTTGAAAAAAACCCATTGGCATGCTTTTTGGTATCATTTGAACATAACCAGAGCTTTCTGTGCTCCTCATGCTGAATTGTACTGGGAGACCTTCTTCTGCCATGGTTGCACTATAAACGTGCAGGTGAAGCTCTCCTTGCAGTGTTTTAAAATATATTCCAGATCTAACATTTTAGCCCACTTGACAGTGAAGAGTACTTGGGAATAATCATTGCCTGACTTTCTGAGCTATTCAGTGGGACTTGGAAAGAAGATATTTTTGAAAGTCACTGGCAGAAACAGTGTATTTGTTTCCAGAAGATGAGACTCCTGCACTGAAAGTGAAGTTGGCATTGCTTAGCTGCCAGGAAGGGTACAGTCTGGGCATCCTGGGGATTTCAAACCGGTCTAGGACTGATTGAAGACCATGAATTGTTGGAGAAGAAGAGGTAGTAACAAATGTGAGGTTGATGTCTGAGGTCAGGAAGAAATGGTACATGCCCTTGGCTGTGGTGCTTGCATAGTTAGCCTAGTGGAGAGAACTGATGATCATTTGGGTTAATACAGAGGCTATGTAAAGGGCTGGGGCTGGCAGCACCATGGTGTGCCCAACGTGTGATGGTAAAAGCAAACTTAAAAAAATGTTTGCAAACCTCAGGATGTACCGGACAGGTTTTACTTTGTTTTTTCTGTAAACCCTACAGGAGATCAAAAGGTGTTCTTAGGACAGGCAAGGGAAGGCAGCAAAGCATGCCCATGCCACTTTGCTTGCTGCACTTTTTCTTCCTTTTGTGTATTCACAGGCTTCAGTGAGCCGAACATGGCAAACTCATCACGGATCCAGAATGTTGTTCCCCGGCCTGGCTTCTCTGCTTTGCATCGGCTGAGAAAAAAGCGGAAAGGCCAGCGCATGAGGGACCCACTCGATGATCTCCTGCTGAAGACTCTGACATCTCAGCGGGCCATGGAAGAGCGCTTTCTGCAGATGGAAGAACGCCGATTTCAGCGAGATTTGGATGCGGAGGAGCGTCGGATGCAACTGGAGCAGCGCCGGTTTGAACTGGAGCGGGAACACGAATTTCGCATGTTCAATGTCTTTGCTCAAATGCTCAGCATCCTAAAGCAGAGTCATAGTGGCTCCTCCTCCTCTGTTGCCGTGCCTCGGGGTTTGGACTTCAGCCAGGCACTGTCGGAAATTGAGGGAATGGGAGGAAGAGGGGGCAACTTGCAAGAGATGAGGGTTCGGCCGCTTGCCAAGAGGAGGGTTGATGTGCATGGCTTCTGTAACCCCAGTGGCTTCCAGAGAAGCCCCTACCTCTCTGCTCGCGGAAACTTTGCCAGCATTTTTCAGGGCTCCTCTGAGGAAGGGTACAAAGCTTATCATGCTGACAAGTATGATGAAGACAAGAACCCCAATGTGAGTAAGAACCTCAAAGTGTTTTCCTGGCTTCCTTGTTAGGAAATAAGTTTCTTAGAGGTTTGCTGACAGATATGCTAAAGGTGTGGGGTTTTTTTGATCTCACTAATACAAGGTGAGTCAAACTGTTTAAGGAAAAGAAATTAGAAGTAGCTTTGCAGATCACCTAGGTATCAAAGATGAACGCTGTGTTCAGCTCAGGTTTGCACACTCTGATTTCTCTACCAGGGTAATAATAGCAGTAGCAGACCTTGAAAGATGTAAGAAATCTGCGGGAAGGCAGCTCATGTTCCTCCTTCCACCTCATCACCTCTATTGCCCAACTGAGGACCATCTCTGATTATCTGACTATATCTGATTATTGCAGGTGATGGGTGCAGGAAATAGAGCTACTGAGTAGTAACCTTTTTTTTTTTTAAATTTATTTTAATATCACTCAGCACTTTTTCTGCCCGTTTACACTCAGCTGCTCAGTTTTAAGTAGCTCATCGTAGCCCTCTTGTGGCACAAAGACTGAGTGTTAATGCTTCATGGCAAATTATTACTGAGTAACCAGTAAATATAAATAACAGTTTATATGTGGATTACTTTTAAGTAGATCCTTCATTCACGTACTGATCTACTTGAAACTTTAAAAATATTTTATTCTTAGCCCTGACTTTCATTGCCTGTGTTGAGGTGGTGAAAACTAGATTGTTAAACTAGAAACACATAGGGAAGTTTTTGTTACAAGGTGTATTATGAGATACAGGCTGCTGCTTGTACCAACTGTTGTCTATGTAAGAGGTAGTTTTTTTAAACAAATACCTAAAATTAGACTTGTACTTTAATATCATCAGAAGTGTACAGTTGTTTAGATTTTCTTTCACATTTTAAAAATTTATTTACTCAAAACTCTTCCAAGAATGAAAATGTGCTACTAGATTTGAACTCTTCAGGATCTAATGCCATACTAAATATGGCCAAATCATAAACCTGGAACTGTAGGGTCATCTCTCCAGAGGGGAAAATTCGGAATTTTAACTACTTGTCATGACTACATGTTTATATGGCTTCTGAGCAAATCAGTAGTGTGGAATAGGAATTACTGATAAACAAATACTTTTAAGTTAAAGAAATATATCCAAAACCTTGTTTAGAACCACTGCAGAAGAGTAAAATTTGTTTTTTTTTCAGAATTGTTTTAGTTTTTTTTTCTTAGGTACATATACCAGTGAGTGAATTCAACATTAAGTAAGACATGTTCTGTAAAGAAGTATAAACTATTAGTACGTGTTCATTTACAGTTTATTGACTAAGAAGCTGAGTGCTTAGGGTATATATGGAAACATACACACATAGATTCATGTCTTGAGTTATATATGGTGAGGTTTATGTGAACTGTGTTTTGACTTTTCCTTGGTAAGCTTTTTGGAGGCAATTCAGTGAAGTGATGGCTAAGGTGATGTACTTACATGTTTTATGTGTCTGTAAACAATACACTGTTTCTTTTTCTAGGGTATAATAAACTTTGGCACTAGTGAGAACAAACTCTGCTTTGACCTGATGTCCAAGCGGGTAAGTTCTATTCCAAAATAAAACACGGAATTTGCTTTGCAGTTCCTCTTCAAAACTTGCAGTTTCCTAGAGTTACTGCTGTTACTCAGGTTTCTCTGGTAAAGTTTTTCATTGCGAATTTTAAATTTGTTGGAAGTCACTTTTGAATCCAACTACTTGTACATTTATTTATTTTATTTTTCCAGAAGGATAGGAACATGGGTGTTTTTCTTTTCCTCTTCATAATGGGTTTCTCTCGGGGGATGTACTTATTTCAGAAAACTAGATGAAAATAAGATAAATTTTATTTTCCCCTGCTGACAGTAGATGATTTAATACAGATGTTTTGAAATTAGTTTTGAACTCTATTTTTGAGGATCTTCACATCTGTCCATTATAAAGTCACACGACTTGGAGGCCCGGTTCTGAACTCACCTGAAATGTGAAAGAGTGGCAGCAGTGAAATCTCTCAAAATCAGGCTGGGTCAGCTGCTACCTGCTGCCTTTGTTCAGTTGTATCAGGCAGAGGAGTGGAGAACATAGCACAACTGAAAAAGTAGAAAAAGTAAGAAGGAAACAACAGAACTGTGCTGCAGAGGAATGCTTCTAGATTTCCATTAAAATCACTGCCGCGGTGGCAGGCAGCCTTTGAGGTGGGCAGGTGGCACTTTTTCCTACCTGTAGCTACGTGCAGGGAGGGAAGGTGGCTCAGGGTTGGACAATCAGTCTCTGCAGTTTGAAGTTCGTGGTTGCTCCCATTCCACCACTTCCCACCCTCAAAATGTTCCTTGTTTTATTTCTGCCTGCCACTCCACTGACTCGGGGGATGCTACCCCTCTACCCCACCTTCCAGCTAAAAGAACAGGTAAGGCAGAGCTGCTGCCTGCATGGAAAGATATCTTCTAGGCTGCATAGGTGGTGCTTTCCTTCCTTCCTTCACTGTCCTTTCCCCTTTAAACCAGCACCACTCTGCAGGAAGTAGTGCAGAGGGAGACAGTAGTCAGCTGCATCTTAATTAGCCCTTCTATGAAAGTGAGTTGAGACTTTGTCAGCTATAGTGTTCATGCTTGTGGCAGCAAGCAGAACAGAGGTATTGTTGCCAGCTTCTCAGTCCTTGCAGCCTCGAGTAACTGTGGATTCACTGAATGCAGCATCAGCTGGGATTGTAGGCAAATATTTTTTTTGCTATTTGGGATTAAAAATACTTACTGCTGCCACTGAATAATGTATCCAATTTCTGTTTTCAACTTTTGACCCTTAAATTAGAGAATATTTTCTGGCATGAGATCTCAGATGCTCTTCCTTTAAGTTAGCCCATCTGGTTTCCTTACCCCTTAACGCATTACTTTTAGGGGTTCTCATTAATTCATAGTCATTTTTGGCCAAGTCTGCTGATGTGTTTGATGTTTCATTCTCTAGATAAGTTTAGGAAAGAGGTGTAAGGAGGCACAGTTCTTGGAGCTACATAGGCTCCAAGGACATCTACAGCTGAATAAAGGAACTTAAATCCTATAATACCAGGTTGTAATTCTGCATGGGATAAGGACAGTGTCTTTAAACTCCAGAGCTTGGCACCAGTTATTAAAACACCTATATAGCTTTGTTATCATGTGCAAAACTTTCACACTGCATGTGGAATTTCCCTTCTCCCTTGCACCATCACCTACTTGTGTCACCCCCACCTTTACCTTTTTTAGTATTAACTCATAGATTTGGTTGCCATTAAATATTTGGAAGGTACATTGCACATAATACTTGTTTATTGCCTTTTTGTTTATCCAGAATGTTCTCTCTGCCTGTATCAATGGTGTGCTTTCCCTTGCAACTTCACAGAGCTGGATTATGTGAAACCGTGATATTTATAACCTTGGAAATAATAATAATAAAATCAGTGTGCACACTTTATCTAATTATAAATATTCAAAAGGACCTCCACAGTTCAGGTCAATCTGTCTTTGAGATCAGAATGAACTTCTCATAAGGAACAAAGTGCCTGCCCTGGGGAATAATTATTAAGAAGATAATTTGATTTTTCTCCTGTCTTTTGGAAACTCCTCTTATACTTCAATACTTACCAAAACTGGTCAGAAATATAAATCTGAAGAACCTGCAGCAGCTTGGAATGGAGACATAAATGAAAGCTGTAATTCATTAAAAAATAATGCATTGAAAGCTTATTAAAGAAAATACATATCTGACTCCAATTCAAATTCCTTTCTAACTCCTTCTGACAGTCTAGACCTGAGCTTTCACAACTGGGACTTATTTTTCCAGCCAAAAGCTGTTGTCCTCAGAACTTGGGCAAAGCACTCTTGGGGTTGCTTCATTTGCTGAGGAAGTCTTCTGTGGGCACCTTGGTTATGGGCATCGTGTGTTGCCTGTTCTGCATCCTTTTTGTAGATTTCTGTGCAAGTTTTGGCTGCAATAACTTAGCAGAAGCCCATGGTTCATATAACCTGAAAGGTACCACAGATCTGTTTGCTTGGTCCTTGCTTCTCCAAGCTGCATTAATGTTGATGGTCAGTGGCTTTCCCAATCCAGTTTTACAGCTGTTGAAGTTGCACAAGTGTCTGTGCAGGTGTGTGCCCGTACATAGATCCTATCTCCATGCTCCCCTTATCAGTAACTGTGCTTTTAATGATTCTTCTCATTTCTCCCAGCTGACACAGGCTGATATGAATGTGATCGACCCTCCACTGCTTCAGTATCCTGACTGGAAAGGACATCTGTTGTAAGTCTTTTCTGTAGCACTTCTCTTTTTGCTTACTTGTTTAATAAACAGAATGGATGAATACAAACCTCTTCTGCTACATTCTCTAGTTAAAACTTTTCTAGGTCATTTAATCATATTTTCTTTGCAAAACTTTACATTAGCTCTCCTAGCAGCTCATCCAGTTAAAAGGCCTTTTACATGAGAGAAGATACAAATTTTCTAAAGCAAACAGAGTTTTAAAAGCACTTGTATACATTAACAAATTGGGTAACTCCAAACAATTCTTTGAAACATAGTGAACACTTGGGGATGTTAATCCTTCTTTTCTGTGCTGGGTTAAAGTTCATCAGAAATGCATGCACCATTATAGACATTATCTGTGACAGCTCTACTGGGTGTAAAAATCATGTCTGTTCCATGGGCCTGAGCTATCCTGTTTTCTAGCTATTTTCACCAGACTTTACTGTCCCTGACTTTATTTTCCTAAGATGTGAACCTGATTTGGAAGCCCAGGCTCTTGGAGAATATTGGAATCAATATTTGCTTTCGTGTATTTTCCAGTTTACGGGAGGAAGTGGCTCGATTTTTGACATATTACTGCAAGGCCCCTGCACCCCTTAAAGCAGAGAATGTAGGTAACCCAGTGTCCATTGGTGTTGGTTCTAATGTATTGCCATTTGTTGGGAAATGGTTTGAAATTCTGTTTTTTTAAACAAATGATTTGGTAAGAATGCAACCCGTTATCATGTACATGAGATTGATTCTTCATTTCAGTAGCTTTTGATGCACACTTCAGCCAAAACACTTCAGGTCTGCTGTACATTTGCCTCATGTTTCACTTGTGTGTGCCAACTCCTCCTTCCAGTGCTCTCAGTGGGGCCTTATATCTTCATCTCCTTATTTAGCTCTGAGACCTACTATGCCTGTATCCCTCAGCCTTGACAAAGAGTGCCCGCTGTTTCAGCTGAGTTTCATGTTATCCCATTCCTCTGTTATACCTCAGGACAAAGATTTGTGATTGAACCAACAATTAGTTTTAGCCTGTAAATTTGTGGTAATATTGCTAGAAAGGCATCATGACCTGAGTCTCTGCAGGACTTGCTGACTTGTGAGAGATACAGCCTGGACACGGGGGCCTGTGGAGGTCGGGGACTTCTGCCTCTGCTGAGTGCTGAAGGCAGCAGGAGCTGGTGCAGCCATTGCTTTTCTGGCTGCAGTAATTCAATAGAACCCCATACTTCATGGGGACTGAGGTTACCACTGATCTGTTTGCTGATCACTGCCTCTCCAAGGCACCAGATTCTTCCTGATACTTGGAATGAAACTCATGGTGCCTGTGAGCATTTGTCCTGTAGAAGCAGGAGTCAAACCTGCTTCTGTATGAGACAATAGTTTCTACCTTGGCACAAATTTGGCAGGAGGTCTGTACTGCTGTTACCACAAAGAGATGATAACACATATTAACTGTTGAAAGGTATTTTGCTTTACTAACAGCTCAGAACTGCTCCCCAATTTTTTCCCTAGTTAAAGACTGTTCTTTTTCTAAATTGCTTATTAGAAGCAAGAATGGCACCAGAACAAAGTGTCTCTGAAGCAAAGAACAGGATTAAAGTTATTCTGGTAGAAGTGGGATTTCAGCAGGAAAACTCTAATAGAGAGTTGGGGAGAAAATTTATTTCAGTGATTTTGTCAGGAATTATTATTTAATAGTGTTGACTTGCTATGTATGGATTTATTACTAGCTTCTCTCTTTGTTCCTTAGGTGATTGTTTTAAATGGTTGTGGCTCTTTATTTTCTGCATTAGCGACAGTCCTTTGTGATCCAGGGGGTAAGTGGATGATTGGAACATAGTTTTGGGTTGGTTTGGTTTTTTTCTGCTGGGAAATAATGTGTTACTTTGTTTAAATACTGTTAGACAGAAGTGTACTATTGGAATTGGCATTGGCCTGCTGCAAAGTTCTTGTTTCCTGCAAGGTTGTGCTGTGAAATTCTTTATTTCCATGGTCTGCAGATGTCATGCACTCACACTTGATGCCTGCCCTGTCTGCCTTCACTGTTTTTGTGGTGCCCTGTTTTAGTTTGCTAGACTAGACATGGGCTATACCCATGTTTGCCTGGGCTCTTGCAGAAAATTAGAGGATTAATGTAAAAATAAAGCGAAGAAAGAGGCAGTAGCATTACAGTGTTTCGAGGGGGCACAGCTGTAAAAACATTTTCATGTTTAGCTAAAGCACATTAGGAGACAAGACTGTGACCTGTTGATAACCAACTTTGTTTTCTTGGTTCCAGAAGCTGTTCTGATTGCTACTCCCTTTTATGGTGGTATTACCCAGAGTGTCTTCCTCTATGGTAATGTCAAGCTGGTGTATGTCTATTTAGACAGTAAGGTAAGATCTGAGAGAAGGGAATAACAACCTCTGTAGTTAAACTGGAAAGTGCTCTGAGCTTTGGGAACCTCTGCAAGCAGTTCTCAGAGCAAGGGTACACTACAGGCAGTGGACATTTTCACTATTTGTTTCTGGGAAAATATGCATGTAGCTTACAAGAAAGTAATTGGAGACTGTAAATCTGGATTCTGGTTTTGTCCTTTTCTTGTATCTTATTCCCAATAAGAGTCCCTGAAAGGAAAAAAAAAGATTATTTTGAACATTGGAGAGAGAACTATGTCCTGTCCTACTGAAGCTGGCCCCAGGGTGGAAGAGCAGATGGAGACATTGCATTGTTTTAGTTATTCAAGGATAGCAAGAAAATCCTGTTTGTGGCCAGCCTCTGATGGCCATTTCTTTGATTTTATTTATTGATTTATTTATTCTCTCTGTCGTATAAAAGGATAAGAATATGGTTGCTAGGTCATTATTGCTGGGGGTTTATTTTCTTTCAGGGAGCATTTCTCAGTGGATTGGCTCAAGGCAGTCTCTTGAGAGAAACAACTTTGCCTTTTTTTATCTTTTTTATGTCTTGCAGATTACTGGAACAAGCACTCGGCCTTTTCAGCTTACGGTGGAAAAACTGGAAAAAGCCTTGCAAGATGCCCGAGCAGAGGTGAGTCTAGCTGAGCTTCACACTACCACCTAAGTTTACAATATATTGGAGACACCACATCCCATAAGAGATCAAAACATTTTCAAAACCTACCACCTGGCTTTCTGGTTGTCCTTGTAGACTGAGTGGGGTGAGGCTGCTTGCAAACTCAGGGGCAGTTCTAGGGGGAATCCCTCAGTGTTATGTCTGTCCAGTTTTGGTCACAGCAGGAAGGATAACCCAGACCCTTCACAAAGCACTGGAACCCATTCATATCAACAAAAAAAAAGGTACTTGGCCATGCGCTAAAATTTGGGACTACCCAGGGTTTCTCCCTCAGAAAGTCCAGCTGAGTTACCTGAAAACTGACTGCTCTACACAGCAGGGCAGATGAATCCACTAAGAATACTGAGAGTTTTTACAGGAGGAAAATCTAGAGGATAAAATGGAAGTGAAAATCACTTTTCTTAAGAGCTACTCTGTAAGTTTGGCATTGTCCTAAATCTCATATATGTTTAGCTGCATCTTTGAATCATTACCAGCTCTGACATCTCCAGCCAAGTGTGCTCTAAATGAGTACACTTTGCATCCACCTAACTCAAATTCTCATCTTTCTTGCCACATTCATGGGCAGTCTTCAGAAATTTATTACTGCCCAATTACTGATGCAGCTCAGAGAAAGTGCTTCCATGCTGAGAGCATGTGAGACCATCTTTCTCATTAACTGATTGACCAGATGGCAACCAATTACTTGGCGGTGGCAATCCCCGCTTTTCAAAATCATAGATTAATTCTTTAATATTTTGCTCAGTTCACTTTACAAATGATTTAATTAAAAAAAAAAAAATCTTAATATGTGGCTGAAAATTTTCTCATGCAGATCTAACCTTTGAGGTGAAAAGTCATGGTGGAAGCTCCAGGGGAATCCTGTGTCACACTCAAGTGAGGGACTGTTTAAGTAGAGGGACTGCAAATGTATCCCATGATGGGTACTCTCTTAGTACTGTGTTATTTGCATTCTGCAGGGTGTCACTGTAAGAGCCTTAATTCTTCTGAATCCCCAAAATCCCCTAGGGGACATCTACTCCTTGTCAGAGCTACAGGATTACCTGGAATTTGCCAAAAGGTATGTCACTGTGGAAGGCTGAGCTATCCTGAGTCAGATACAGCTTTCAGAATCTGGTGGACTACTTGCTGTCCCTGAATTTATCTGTGCATATCTTTTAAGTCAGGCAGATAGTCTATTCTTCACACACATTGGTGGACTTAAGAAAGAGGGGACTGCTGGGAACATGGGCCATGCAGTTATCTGGGGTGGCAAAGCAGCTTGCATCAAAGAATGCAGGTTTTATTTTTCAGTAATCCTAAGGAAACACTATGGTGCTGTGCTTCCCTGGTAGGAAGCTGAGTTCTCTTCCTCTCAGTTTCTCTGTATTTGTAAAGACAAGGAAGTATATCAATATGCTTCCCAGCTTCATCACGGATCATAATATTCTTTGAGATTCAGAATCTATGAGATGCTGAGTGGATGGTGATACAACTTACTCTACATGGGTAGCACATACAGGAATTAATTTTCAATAGTACATTGGATATGATAGGATTTTTGTCTTGTTATATGGTTGCAGTAGGTGACAGTTAAGTGCATATACCTCAAATCACTTCAAGGTACACAAAATAGATAAATTGAGAAAAAATTGCTTTCTTTCTGCAAAATTTGGCATCCCCTCTTCTTTGTATAAAGCAAGTATTTGCAGGCCTGAATTTGTCTCTGCTTCTAAACCAGAAGCAGCCTTCTTTTGTAATCTCCATTTTGTCCTTTTGCAGACATGAATTGCATGTGATAGTAGATGAGATCTACATGCTGTCAGTTTTTGATGAATCAGCCACGTTTCACAGTGTCCTAGGCATGGACAGGTAAAAGCAACTCCTATTTCCCTGGCCATCTTCCAGTGACAGTTCAACATGCTGCCTTGCTGAGAACTTGTGACTGGAAGTTAAGTCATGAGCTAGCAAATTCTAAATCCACCTTACATTGATTTCTTTCTTCTTCTTTTTTTTTTTTTTTTGGCAATTTCTAAATGGCAAATGCATTTTGTCCAATACAATCTAGCAAGTAAAAAATGGTAGCTAGCTTTTTATTGTGGTACACTTTTCAATGTGTGCATCAGTATTTGGTTATGGCAGTCCCCAAAACTGAAAACAGGTTTCTCATTTGTTGAAGGTGATGCTTTTCTTCCTACCTAAAAATCTTTTTCCCATGTTGATACTTGCAAAGACTTTTTGTTGCTGTTTACTTCCTTTTTTTCCATAGAGTAGTCCCAGATCACAGTAGTATTACAGACTGGATAATGGCTTTTATTAGGTATTGTTTTAATGAGATGAAAAGCTTTTAATATCTTTTCTAAAATAAGGTGGGGTGTTGAGGGTTCATTTATTTTTTTAATTTCTAGTCTTCATCAGTGGTGCTAGCTTTCTTTTTGTGCTCATTTGCAAGGAAATAAAATACGCTTGGTTAAGTGTTAGCTCAGTGTTGCTGGGCTTAGATGTAAAGGAACCTTGCTTTTGATTCTTGACAAATATATTGGCAGAAGCCTGATTTGTATGAGCTTCATATGTTCAGGAAATCTGTGTGTAAAATGTAGCACTTGTAAGCATCTGGGTCTCTGAAATATTTAAAGATGCTGTCTAAAACTACTTCCAGGGGGTTCCTAGCTTCTAAAGTTAGGTCACATTTGAATTTTCCCTGCTTGACTGCTGTTCCATGGTGCACTGTCTATCACTGTGTAATGCTGCCTCTCTGTTTCTGCAATGCTGCACTGGTGAACCAAAAGCTTCAGCACCTATGACACTAACTGCCCATCTGCATCCTTCTACATACAGATTGCCTGATCCACAGAGGACTCACGTGATGTGGGGCATAACCAAGGTGAGTGCTGCTTGTTATCATGTTGTACCTTTGTGGCTGGTAGGTTTTGGTCTGGGCTCCTCAGGTTCCTCATGCTGGAAAGATCAAGTTAGAAGTAATGGGATCCCAGTCGTTCAGTGTAATAAAGTAGTCTCTCTGTGTCCTCTTCAGGATTTTGCTGTTTCTGGGATTCGTTTTGGTACTTTATATACAGAGAACCAAGATGTAGCTAATGCAGTGGCTTCTTTGTGTTATTTCCACGGGGTTTGTGGACCTGTCCAGCACAAGGTTGCACAGCTGCTTAGAGACAGAGGTGAGTCAGTAGCTCCGTGTACAATCCTCTGCCATTCTGTGTGTCTTGGTACCTGGAAGACCTCCCCTCCCCTTACTTTCCTTAGTGTCTCCTCTTTGTACAGCTTAATCGACAGTCTTCTGTTACCCTGAAGCTGCCCATGCAACAAGAGGCTGACAGCTCTGCAGAAAAGGACCATTTCTGCAGATCTGATCAGCAGGGTTAGAGGAGCAGCTTGAAAGAAGTGTTGTAGCTATTTGTACAGAAATTGCTAGTGTTGTATAGAACCAGCTGAGCAGAAACAAAAAACACGCCTGTGGGACAAGGGAAATGGGAGTGGCCTTCTAACTCTGCCCAGGATGGAATGCTAGCAGTCCATGACAACTAAGAACTATAAGCGTAGGGAAACTTCCTCAGGAAGGTCAAGGAGATCCTCTTCTGCACAGACATGAAACTGCAAAATACTTCTTGCCTGTCTTTTTGTTATTTGACGAAACAGAAAACAAAAGGAGATGAAGTGTGAAGCAGATAAAAGACACTGTTTTGGAAGCTTGAACAGATCTGAATACTTTCTCAGTTTGTGATGCTTTTCTTAATCATCTTCTTCTGGTCAGACTGGATCAACCAGGTGTACCTGAGGGCCAACCATGCCCGCCTAAAAGCTGCCCATACATATGTGACAGATGAGCTGAAGACACTTGGGGTTCCTTTTCTCAACCGCAACGCAGGCTTCTTTGTCTGGATTGACTTCCGAAAGGTTGGTAGTCTTAGGAACTGAGGCTTCTCCTGGGGTGAGGGCAGGCATGTAGTGCAACTGCATCTAGAGGAAAGGTTAATATTGTGACAAGCTTTTTGTTTTAACAAATCTGTTGTCTGATGAGGAAGGGGAAGTACTGCCAGATACTTCAGTGTATTCTTTTCCGTTCGTCTATCTGTGAACTTCCCTCCTTGCAGGAATCTTACTACTCTCAAGCCACTTCCCTCCCCATTTCTTCCTTTGTATCACAACTGCTGTACTTCAGAGGTAAAAGGTGTCTCCCTTGGTATTTGCAGACCTCATGGGAATCACAAATTCATGAGGACCTCAGTGATGCAGTCTATATGTTACTAACCTCTGGCCCTTCTGATGACTCTCCTAGTACCTTAAGACAGGCACATTTGAGGAGGAGTTGCTGCTCTGGAAGCGTTTTCTGGATAATAAGGTCCTCCTGTCGTGCGGAAAAGCCTTTGAGTGCAGTGAACCCGGATGGTTCCGCATCATCTTTGCTGACAAGACCCACCGGCTGCAGTTAGGCGAGTAATGTGTTCTTCTCTTTTTCCTCCCACCACAATTTCTGCAGCACTGTTCCCTTCTCTTCTTAATCCTAAACTCAGCCTGTTATTATCCTCTTGTCTTCTATGCTTTTTCTCACTTTTTCCATCTTCCTTTTCTGGATCTGGTGGGTTTGGAGACACTCATGGCTTAAACTAATCCACTAGTGTTTCTCCTCCTTATACCACTGCAGGTATGCAACGGATACGCAAGGTTTTGGAAGAGCGTGAGCAGGAGATACTGGCTGAGGAGAAGGAGCAGCCTTGTCAATCAGATCAGGATGGCAAAGCAGATAGCACAGATGAAGTAATTTTTGTATCCCGCCACCAGGAGCCTACCTGTGCCAGTAGCTCCAGCCTTGGTGACCTCATTGGCCTCCTGCAGCAACAGATGCGTTCGTCTGACTGGCTACAGAAAAACACAGCGGAGCAGTTTGCCCAGGAAAAGCCAGAGATCTATGATGTGTTCAGCAAACTGGTGGGGAAACAGTAGGGGTCAGCGTGCCTTCAGGGGCATTCCTGAGCAGTGACTGACCCTGGGCCCCTAACAACTCAGCAGTGACTTCCAGCAAATAATATATTTTCTGTATAGCAAGAAAATTACTTTGTAAGCCCCCTCCTCTCCCCCCTGTTTGAGATCTCTAATTTGTACTATATAGGTGTATTTCCATGGATTAGGGTGGGGGTAGGGAATGGGGGGGGTGTCTTGTTTGCGTGCTGCTCTCTGTCCTGCGGCATCATTGTATTTTATATTTCATTTCTAATGAATATGCTCTTAACTCTCTTATAAGGTCCTGTGGTGTCGTTTTTATTCTTCCTCACACTTTCCAAAAAGACAGAGACTTTAGATTGTTAAGTTATGTGAAGTTTCCCTTTTCTTAAATGATGATCAGATGTAACTATTTTGGGGACAGCTGTTGCAAAGGGGTGTTTTTGGGAGATAGAATCTAGTGTCAGCCCTAACTTAGCCCCAGCTAAAGGTAAATAAGCATGTGCATGGGTTCATGTGCATGAGTGAGGCTGTTAGGACCATAGTCATCTAGACTGAGTTCTATAAAGCTTTTTGTTTTGCTTTGGTTTCCAGTCTAACCTCAGATCAGACAGTACCCACCACCCTCGGTTGGTGAAGTGTCTGGTTTTGTTTTTATTCTTCTTTTTTATATTCATATAAATAAACTGCATCCATTGGCCTCTTGGCAGAATGTCCAGAAAAGAGCTACAAATGGAGAGGCAGTTGAAAGTAGATGTTCTTTTTGCTTCCTTCCTGTTCCTGGAAGTCCATCCCTTGTGGTTAACGATGACATATATTGGCAGAAGAGTGCAGAGAATGCTTCTGCCACCGTGCTAGGTGTACCTACATGTACGCCTGCTTCTGTCACCTACCACAGGCATCCAAGGAGGCACCTTCCACCATTATCAGGATAATTAATGCATTTTTTTTCTGTGTCTGTCAATTTGCAGGGTAATTTTTTTGACTAAACAGTATTCTTTTGTCTCTTTCCTCTCTTTCCCATTTTAAGACACTGCTTTCTGTATGCTGGTGATAGAGTATTACAACTGGAAAGCTTCTTTCCCAGATAAAAAACTCTTTAACTTCTGATACTATAAAATTTAGGTATCCTAAAGGAATTGGAGCTGTTTTCTGCATACATATTAATCGACAGTTGAAGGACATTGCCCATGAAAACTGAATAGAAGTGCACCTTTCCCCTCCTCATAGAATTTGGCAGATGGTCATGAGTGACAAAAGCACATGTCTGCATCATAAACTAAATTACCAAAGCATAGGCAACAAATAATTAATGCAACCCCACTTTGCTGTGTGGTGATGGTGGAGAACTGCTTGGACAGTGAGAAGAAAGGTCTGAGCAGTGGCTGAAGAGAAGAGGCTTGGACAGTGAGAATGAAGGTCCGAGCTTGTGGCTGCTGTGAGCAGTAACCGGTTCCTCCCTCAGAGGCCAGTGATGAGGTGATTGGTAAGATCAGTATAAGGGAGAGTTATAAACATAATATTTGCTTACTAGTTTGGCATTCGTCCATGAACAATATTTTAAAGTCCACAAAGAAAGCTATAGCAGAACAAAGGTCTCCTTCATGGAATGGAAGGTGAGATGTACAGTCAAAATACAAATGGACTTCCTGATTGTTCCTCTCTTATTTATGTACCCCAAGATGGACATGAACAACAAAATTTTAGGGAGCAAGTTCTTTGGAATCAAGAACCAGGTAAGACATTAGTTAAAGTGATATTTCAGGGGATCCCTGTAACAAATTCAACCCATTAATTATTCCTAATTTTCTTTTGTTGTTCTGGTCACTCTTACAGTTGGAGTATGTGAATATACATTAGTAACAATTAATATAATATTTTTCACCCATATATATTTACTGCTTAGAAAGTAAGTTTATTGTATTGTCTCTGTGTGGATTCAGCTAGTAAAACACACCTCTGCAGGAAAGAGGTGCTTTCAGAATCCTCACAGCTAATATAGTATGGCCCACAGTCACTTATATCTGAGCTTGCTGTGACTCAACGGAACACACACACACTTTGTTGCATGGAGTATTTTCCATGTTTTTTTTGAGTTTAACACCTGCCTGAGGACCTCTCCACTGAGGAATGTTAGCTTGGTCACAGAAAACAAAGATTTAACTGGAAATGAGGCAAGAGAGAAATGTGGTCATGAGTCTGCTGTTGAAAAAAGCAGTGGGTTTTTTTGACTGCACAAACCCCATAAATTTTGCAAATGGCCTTTACTGGTTTACAAGAAGTAAACATGTAGCAAGTCCTGTGCATATGTATATAGAAGCTAAATCAATTCTTATTTGCTCTAAGAATACCCCTGAGAGGAAAAACACAGGTGCTGCATGTGCAAATTGTTTGTTCTTTCTGCTACCTTCATGTTAGATGTTTTCTCTGCTTGATATATCTCGTAGTTGTTATTAATGACCTTTTTATTTCCCTGTGGCAAATCTCTACAGAAAAAAATACAGAGAAAAGATTAAGGAAATTCTCATGCTGTCTCCACCCTCACATTTCTTTTGACCTCTTTGTCAAGCAATAGGCAAACACAGAAGCACCTCAAATGAAGCCAGTCAGATCTATGTTTTTAAAACTGCTGCGTTTTGTCTAAAATAAGAAATGCCATCAAAATGAGTATAACAATGTGCCTTCATTGTTTGTACTCATTGTAATCAAACAAGATGATAAAATCCACTTCACATACAATTTTTATGTTCCAGTTATCATTCATTTGAGCACAGAAAGGAATCTAGAAAGTTTCATGGTCCTTGCCATGTTCCAGTCACTCTCTCTCCCCTTCCCTCTCTGTTCCCCTCCTCTCCTCCCTGCCCTATTCAGTCTCTCTTCTCCAGAGAAATGTTCAGCACTTTTAGGGTAGAGGTGGTAATTTCCTGTGCAGCTCTCAGTCACAGAAAGTTCCATAACATACATTTCAGGCATACACTTGACATATTCATGTTTGTGGGAAGGAAAAATCTGTGAATCTCCAAATTATTAACCTGTGTTACATTGCAGTTAAGCAGACAACTTAAGTGGGGCCCATTCTAGATAAATATTTATGAAAAATCATGCATACTTAACGAATCTGTGAAGATGAGTTTTCCCTTACAGAAATTTAATAGGTCCTAAGCAAAATATCTGTAAGGGAAAACATTCACTAATAACTTAAAGAGTTCTCCACCTTAAATGAAGAAGGACAGTTGCTCAAATCTACTGTGTGATAGACTTTATTTTTTAAAACATAAATGTTAATGCCTTAATTGTTGTCTTTCTCCCTTGGAACATCCAACAGGTTGCACAGTTGGGCTGACTGGTGTGTGTTTCCCCCATCCCCATAATGACCCAGTTTCTGGAAACCTGCCTTGGGGTCAAATTATCATTTATACCGACAATTTCTCTGCAGTCCTCCTCCAGTTACTTGGTTACAGAATGCCTCTGCCACTCTCATCCTGCTGGCAGAGTGGTGGTTTCATTTCATCAGAGATAGTGGCACACAGAGGCTCAATAAAAAAACCTCTCATGGAGGAAGCTACGTGAATCACGCCCTGAAAATTTCTGCGTGTCAAGTATCAGGCATGCAAAACTGCTTTTGCACTTTTAATTACATATGCAGCTATTTTTGTAAGATTGGCTGACCTAACAGGAGGTTGTTTTGGTTATTTCTGAAGCAATTCAGACCACATCATGAAGAACAGGGCAAGGTAACCTACAAGTACAAAAAGATATGTGTTCCATCTGAGAAAATCAGAGTGGCAAGAAAGACTCGTTTTCCATTCCAATTAATGCTTTATTTATTACTGACTTACATAAACACTGGCAACCGACTGATGACAAGATCCTAGATTATCTGCAGCCAGCAAAAGTACTAAAGAGTCTGAGGTGGTTATAAATACTCTACTTTTTGTCCTCAGTTTGCCGGGAATGGTTATTTTTAGCAAGTAGCCAGTCGACCTTATCAAAATGAAGAATCAAAAATAGTCTGGAAAAACACTGCAAGGAAAGGTTATTTTTAGCTCTCCATCTATTCCCTGCTGCTATCCAGCAAGGTCTGATGGCACAGCTCATGCACGACTGCTTAGTTATTCTAGGCGAATGCTTGTTGTGACCTGTCCTTTCCCTGGATACCTCACTGCAGACGGCATTCAATTGATTAAAGATTAATGCCTCTGCAGACCGTGACAGCTGAAAGTTTTAGGGAGGGGGGAACACACACTGACAGATTGTTTCTATCTGTATCTTTCCACCAGATTACAGTTTCTTTGAAGGGAACTCTTGCCTAACTGAATTTCCTCGTGTCTCATATCCCTCAGTGGGAGCTATTGCAGCATCCCTTCAAAGTATATTTACACTTCTTTTTCCTTTCAGTTCAGGAAGGCAGTAGAGGAAGTAAGAGTTACAGACATAAGTTAAATCACTGTTTTGACCAATGCCACCCATCACAAACCAGCAGCACTGGAATGATGGACTGGATCAAGAGAGAATACCATGCAATTGGCTGCTACATACAGTTTATTGATCAGACTAGGTAAAAACTTCACTGATATAAATGAGGGTACCATTTGGTTGTAAGACTTAAACCAGAACAGTGAACCAAAGCAAGGACCTGGCTGCTACAATATCCTTCTTTCTCTTGTAACAGAAACTCTTTAATTAAGTTCAGTACTTTATATATTGGCAGTAGATACTAACAAAATTTTCAGAAGAATAAACTGAGCTATGAGTTTTTAGTTATGCTATGTCATAGGTGGGAAATAAGGTTGAAAAGATGTCCTCAAACCATTAGATTTCCTCTTCATATTTGCCTTTTAAAATTGCCTCATTTTATTATAAAGGTGTTTTCAGGTGTTTTCACTGACTGCATAAGGTGTGCACCAATAATCTCACATGCAGCTTCTTCACATGTGGAGACACAGTAGCTAGCAAAAGGTTTTCTCTTCTGTACCCTGATCATCCCAACAGAAAATTGGCAGGATGCCATATGCAACAGCAGACAAATGTATGGTGTGATGGTGAAGCCCTTAGAAACAAATTCCAAATGACCCCCAAAGAGCCACATAAGGCAGGACATAAAAGGGCAAAGCAAAGAGAAGTGAAATGTCTGATTTCTCCTGTGCATTTACAAAAATTGATAGCCGGTTATCCAGATGCTGATGAATATTTTCACAAACTATAAATGGCAACCTGGAGTCTAAAAATAGATGCTGTGCCGCAGACTTGTCTGGCTTAGCTGCATCACTAGAATATAAACAGGCTCCCTGGTGTGGTTTCAGGGAAATCTCTATCAAGACAGACTGCATCCTCCATTTTTCTTGCTATATCTTGAAATAAAATAGCTGAAGCCTCTTGCATTTGTTTAATACTAGCTTTTAATAAAATTGCACTGATTTTCAAATTTTCCTACAGGGATGAAAGGATCATCAAGTCTCCGTGAATATTTCAGCTACCATTGATTCGATGCACTTTCTTCTCCCTGGCAGAGCTGGGACGCAGAGGAAGCGCCTGCGGGCACTGCATGGGCTGGCGCAGGCTGCGCTCGGTGACCCCCACCCCTCCTCCCCGCCGCTGCACGTGGACCAGCCAGTGTCCCCGTCACACGACAGGCTGGGAACCCCTCTTCCCGGCTCAGGCACAGCCAGGCACTGCTCATGCTGGTGAATCCCGTAACTGCGGAGATTCAGTGCTCATCCGAGCAGCCCCAACACATGAATGGCGCCCCTTCCAATTCACAAAAAATCAGACACGGTCCGGCCATCCTCCTGAACGAGGGCTCCTGCCTCTGATTCATGAATGGGACAGTTTGCAGCAATTTGAAGCTGATGGGTTAAGCCCAGAAACATTATGTGCTCTAACAAACCCCGGTAGCTTGTTCTTGCGAGGAGGAACAAGCCAGTACCGGGGGGAAAAGCCTGTACTAGCGCTCAGAAAGATGCTTTAAGATCTATTGGTGCTGTCTGTTGTTGGCTTTGAATGTCACGGACAGAAGAAGGTAGCAGTGACTCTGAGGAGAATGCTGCATCACCTGCAATGCCACGTGTGTGAGGAGAGGTTGAAAGAAAGAAGAGAAAGCACTGCAGTGGCAGCGTTTTGCCTTTTTTGTGGGAGTACCGAGCTGTCTCTGTGCGTGCATGTGGATGGCTTTGCAGAAAGCCGTTTTCCCAAGGGCAGGTGAAGTGAAAGAGAGCTAATCTTTTGCTGACAGTCAAGGCTGTTTAAGGACACTGTACTCAGTGTGTGTGACAGAGATTCGGTTTAGAGGCTTAGGGCAGGGATGGGTGCAAACCCCCATCCTTTCACAAACGCACATTGTAGGATAGTACATGTCACCATCGTGTCACCATTGTACACAAGATACAAATCTATAAAAACAGCTACAAGAAAAATTGAAAAGGGGAAAAACACATTTCAGGCCAGCAAAAGCTGTCACTATCATGAGATACACAAAGTAAGAGTCTTTTAAACCAACAAGGATTATGGGATAGAAGCAGAGCTGGCCTGCCTTGCATCTCAGGGAGCAGAGAGACCAGAAATGCTTCTGGCTCAGAGATCAGCTGCCTGAAGGGGCTGCAGCAGAAGAACTTTTTGTGGCAGGACATACTTGCTAAAAACTTTTTGGTTAAACTGTAACAGTTGAAACATCCTAACAGTTGAAAATTGTTTACAGGTGAGAGGTACAAAGCCAGCCCTGGTTCCATTTCGGTGGCACTGAACATAGTCAGGTTCTGTTGTTTCAGCCTAAAAAGTAGAGAAGGATAAAGAACGTGGTGCCACGTGCAGGGACACCACACTGCTGCTGCTGGAACACCTCCGCTGTACTACTGCCCTGTGCACAGTTCAGCTGCAGCATTTTGGAATTGTTCAGCCTGGAGAAGAGAAGGCTCTGGGAACACCTTAGAGCAGCCTGAAGGGAGCCTACAAGTAAGGGGCAGAGGGGCTTTTACAAAGGCATGTAGTGATACGATAAGGGGGAATGGCTTTAAACTGAAAGAGGGTAAGTTTAGATCAGATATTAGGAAGAAATTCTTCACTGTGAGGATGGTGAGGCACAGGTGGCCCAGAGAAGCTGGGAATGCACCATGCCTGGAAGTGTTCAAGGCCAGACTGAGGCTTTGAGCCACCTGGTCTGGTGGAATGTGTCCCTGCCTGAGGAAGGGAGGTTGGAAGTAGATGATCTTTAAGATGGCCTCTTTTAATGCAAACCATTCTATGATCTTACCAACTTGGGTGTATTTTGTTTGGTTTGGTTGTTGTTTGATTGTGTTTTTTTGTTTGGATGGTTTGGCTTTTTTTTTCTTTTTTTTTTGTGTTTGTTTGTTTTTTTTTTGTTTTTTTTTTTTTGTTTTTTTTTTTTTTGTTTTGTTTTGTTTATTTTTCGATTGTTTGGGGTTTTTCTGCTTGGTTTTTTTGTTTGCCTACAGACCAAGTCAGCTTCCATTTTTGGGAATGAAACCCAAAAATTGTTTCTGATTCCCACATGGCTGGAGTTTTGTGCAACACATTTGTCCTTCTCTATCTTCTGTTAGAAGAGACATTGGTTCCAGTTACTTTTGAGAAGGGTTTGGGGAAGGTGTAGATTTGGGATGCTTCCTTACTTAAGTAGTGTGATCCAGCAGAAAGCGCCACATGACCCAAAGATCCTCGGTCAACGGGAAAGCCCGATGCAGCTTTGGAAAGGCACGAAGGACTGGAGGAAAGCGAGCCCAGAATTCAAATGTATCGGAAACCGGGCTGGGGGTGGTTCACGGGTACCAATGTTGCCCGGTGCCCGCTGTGACGGGAGGCGCATCCATCCCTGCGGGAGAGCCCCGCGCCCCGCGGGCCGGGCCCCGCTGCGCGCCCGCCCTCCCGCCGCGGGGGGGCGCTGGGGGCGCGGGCCCGGCGGCCGCGCGTGCGCACCGGCCGGGCCGGGCCGGGGGCGGCGGAGCGGGCGGGCCCCGCGCGGAGCGGCCGGGGCGGGCGGGGCGCGGCCGGGCGGCCCCGGCGACTGCGGGCGGAGGTGAGTGCGGGCGGCGGGGCGGCGGGAGAGCAGGAGCTGCGGGGGCCGCGGCGGGGCGGCGGCCCGGCTCCTGCCGGCCGGGTTCCGGGCTGGCTTGGGCCCGCCGCGTCGCTCGGAAGGCGGCCCGTCCCGTCCCGTCCCGTCCCGTCCCGTCCCGTCCCGTCCCGTCCCGTCCCGTCCCGTCATGGTGTTGCCACCTCTCTGTCTGCTGTGTCTTGTTCCCGTTCCTTCCAGTACTCCGAGCACACCTTGTCCCGTGCTTGCAGTCGCCCGAGCGGGCTGTGTGCTGTGTGGGAGAGGACGTTTCCGTGGATGCAGAGGTGCCTTCCACTGGGGGCTCTTCCGCCCGGGCTCAGGTCTGCGCGGATTTGCCGAGTGACTGAAGTGCCCGCGGCAGAGTGCGACCTGTGCCATCACACAGGTGGTTCTGGTGCTGTGTCAGGAGGGAGGAGTGACAGACGTGGTTAACAGTCGGAAACATACGGAAAGTTTTTAGTTGTAGCGCTGATAGTAATGTAGCATTCTGGCTTCCGCCCTGATAACGGCATCATGCGTGTATTGCCTTGTACAGGAGATTTTAGAAGCTACCTCCAGAATCAGAATGTGGACGTAAAGTGGTGAGAAGAGCCGTTAAAAGTGGAATGTTTATTAGCATCTGAGATTATTTTAGTGCTACTGTAAGTACAATCAAGTCATGCATTAGCCACCCCATCCTAACAGTTTTTTGTTAAGAACACCAAATAGACATAACTCAATTTGTTAGACCATTTGGTAAATAATGAAATTGATGCTTCTTTTGTTCATTGATGCTTCTTTTATTCATACTTGTTGTCTACTCGACAGTTGACACGTCAGACTTTCTTTCTAGCTTACAAAGCAAGAAAACATCCCATTTGTCCAAAAGAAAAACACATAATTATACTGTTCACATTCTTTTTCTGGAAAATATGCTTACTACACAAAAAGCTCTCACTATGGAGAGTTCAGGTTGAATTTATTTATTATGAAAGTTTTAGTTTGCTGATCTTTCAGTCTGTAGTTAATGTAAATTGTCTTTTGCAGGAACCACAATTCTGTGTGTAGGAACTTGTAAGAAATATCAAAGATGACAGTAGTTTGTGATACTTTAAATTCTGTCATGTTTTTCATTACAACTGTAGTTCAGGCTATAGTGAGCTATTTAAATGCTTTATTTCTTAATGTGGCTGCAGTGGCAGCTCATATAACACATTTATGCCCCAAAAGGCCCATTGACAAAGATGACAAATTAATTCCTTTTTCTTGCCAGCAGTAGTTTAACATCATTCTAATGGGATATGGTGGAGCTGCTATGAAATTCAGTTTAAAAGCACCTTTACCTTAGAAACATTGTCATGATCCTAAATCTTGTGTGATGCCCTGTTGTAAGCCCTTTACAGGTATCCAGGTTGTTTCTCTTCTCCTGTAGATAAGCATTTTGGTTTTTTATTAGCATTCACCATGAATACACCTAGTTGTAGGTGTAGTGGGACCTATAAGGCCTCACCAGGTCTGCAGTGTCTGAGATTTCTTCCTGCTCTCTCTGCCCAAGCCGTGCCTTTTTCTGGCTTGTGGTTGTTAATTGGCCCACATCATTTCATTACAGCCAGGCCCAGCAGATCAGCCTCAATTGGTGCTTGCCAAGTGGCAGTCCTGGTTGGCATCCTGCGTTCCGGCGGGACGCGTGAGCATCTGAAGAAAGCCTGCTACAATTTCCTGAGACAAAGACCCTTCCCTGAAAGGAATAACTGGATGTTTCTCTGCATTGTGATAACTATGTATCTCTTCTAGAGTTCATCCTAAAACCTCTCTCTTTATTTTGTAGGGACAAGAGATAATTGATTGCATTATGTGTGCCTCGGCCAAATATAACACCCGGGGTCCAGCCCTCATCCCAAGGATGAAAACCAAGCATCGCATCTATTACATCACTCTCTTTTCCATAGTTCTGCTTGGCCTGATTGCCACAGGAATGTTCCAGTTCTGGCCTCACTCCATAGAATCGTCCAGTGACTGGACTGTTGAAAAACGCAGTGTCCATGATGTGCCTGTGGTCAAGCTTCCTGCTGATAGCCCGATTCCTGAGCGGGGAGACCTCAGCTGTAGGATGCACACCTGCTTCGATGTCTATAGGTGTGGCTTCAATCCCAAGAACAAAATCAAAGTGTACATCTATTCACTGAAAAAGTACGTGGATGAATATGGGACCTCGGTGAGCAACACCATTTCCAGGGAATACAATGAGCTGCTGACGGCCATCTCTGACAGTGAATTCTACACTGACGATGTCAACCGGGCCTGCCTTTTTGTGCCATCCATAGATGTCCTCAATCAGAATGCCCTCCGTATCAAAGAGACAGCTCAGGCTTTGGCACAGCTATCCAGGTAAGTGTTCAAGCTTCAGTGTGTGAATATAAACAAAGTGAGGTTAATGCAGGAGGGGAGAATGCAGTGAGTTAATGCCAGCACTAGGCTTTGACAGAACTTGTCTCTATGTAGAGAACACCTTTCTAATTGCAGTTTGTTTCTTCTTTTGCCACAGGTGGGATCGAGGCACAAATCACTTGCTCTTCAATATGCTTCCTGGAGGGCCACCTGATTATAACACTGCCCTAGATGTTCCTAGAGACAGGTATGTGTTGTGCTGTGTGATGGACAGATCTGGGTTTAAATGCCACTGAAGAAGCAACGAGCTCAGAGGGGCAGTTGATAGCAAAGGATGTACTCCTTAACCTTTACAAAACTGGAATATGACATGCTTGCTTCTCAAAAAAAGAAAGTAAGGTCTTGTATAGAAGAGGTGTTTACTTTTGAAACCTGATAGTTTAGCCCCATGGTTAATTTTGTAAGGGATGTGGCTGACAGTTTGCTTTTACCTCTTGAACTTGCTGTAAGGTTGGAGAATCTTGATCTGGACTGTAACTGAATATGAACGCTTTACAGAATGTCCCATTGGATGCAAATTAAAATTCAAAGATGGTTGTAGCAGCAGCTTTCTGATAGAAGTCAGGTGCTTCAAGAGCATTTTAAAGCAGCTGCTGTTTGACAAAACTGTGCTGAATTTCAGTAGTTTTTGTTACCTTAATAATTAGACTATATTAGTAATTGGACAAATGCTCTTAGTTATTCTGTGGCAAATGTGCTTTAAAAATGTTTGCCAGGAACTTAAAAGGCATACATTCTGAGCTCAGTTTTCACTTCCAGGATAGTTTACTTTTGGAAGGGGAAAGGAGGTTGCAAGGCAAAGAAATTGGAAAAAGAGGAAGGCAAAACTATTTAGTTTAGATACTGTTGCTGAAGATGTTTCTAATATGTCAGCCTGTGTATGCTTAGTTCTCCTGAGTTAGGTACATTGTAACCAGTGCTTTTCTTGAAGGTCAAAGTTAACTTTCTTCTGCCAAATGTTAACACAATCGTGCCTGAGATATGGGATGTTTGCTAAGATGATTGTCTGTGGAGTGTATCTTGATTTCTTGCAGCAAAGACAATTTAAAACATCCTCCAGTACCAGAAAAGATTTTTTTTTTTCTGCACGTGTTTAACCAGTAAATTTGCTCATTTTAATTACATCACTGTGAAATAAAGCTTTAGTTTTTTTCCTTCCCTGTATGAAATATGTTGTATGTATGTGAGTTAGCCTGGAGAGGGCAGTCAAGCATCAGTCTCATGTAAACAAGTCTGTTAATCTGTTAGTAAATACTTGCATTTGTTATCTTAGATTTGTACTTAAGGAGAATTTTCATTCGACAGTGGAATGGACTGCATGTTTATGGATGCATGTGTCTATCAAAGAAGTGAATTTATTAACTGAATATAGTAGATATGCTGCAGAACCTTTTATTTTTACTTCTTAATCTCACATCTCTATTTATGTTTGGCCTTGCGTGCCTTGGCTTAGCAGGCAGGAAACATACTATTTTGCTAGGTGTTTCTCCTAAGTGTTTGTCATGCTACCATGGAAAACTGAGTAATTTAAGTAAAAAACTAAAGTCTTTTTTGGCATTCAGCTGTTGTAGTTTGCCAATCTGACTCACCCCACAGCTGTACGATCACAAGCTGTAATATGTAAGAGAGCCAATAACAGTGCTTGGGATGGAAAAAAAAGTGGAAATTCCTTTTTGTAGGCAGCTAACACTTGGACTGTTTGGTGTACAGGTTCTACTTTACCTATTGTACAGGTCACAGGTGCAAAGACAAGTGGCCTCTGAAACAAGTCAGGAGTGTGGTGAATCTAGTCCTTGGCCTGAGTGATGCAGTATGAGCTTTCAGTATGATTTAGGAGATCTTTGGAGTTCTTAGTTCATGTCTAACAGAACAAGTGACCTGGGTGTGTTTTCTTAATTTGAGAATGTCTACAGATATTAGGAGTGGATAGTTAACCAAGTGTGAAAGACAGTTGTTTGTAGCATCATAGAGTGAGAGGCTGCTGGCCAAAATAAAGGCATGTTGGCAGAGTTCAGCTGGTTTTGAATGACTTGTCTGAACAACAAGTTCAGACAGCTCCAGAAGGACTGCATTTGTGGGAGTTTGTGGATCACTTGTAAAATACACAGGTAATGTTTGTGAAGTTTGTGCAGGGAGTGTGGCCTGGCCTGCCTTCTACAGTCAACGTGTCTGAGAGATCATGCACAGTTGAACTGTAGTGGATCATGAGGTTTAATAGATTTGTGTTCTATTGATCTGCTGCAGAATATTACTCCAGGTAAAGGGAAGACCTTACACACAGAAGGGAATTCAGTTATAGAATCATTTTACATCTGGAAAAGTTCTTGGCCATGGTACTTCATTAAGGGGTTGCTTGTTTATTAAATCCTCAAATCCAATTTCCAAAGACAGTGTAAAAGTGCTTTATTCCGTAATTTCAAAGGTGAAAGTGTGCCTTGTGGGCATGGAGGTTATGTTGCTGGTATTAGCTGCCATAACATATGTAATCTCCTGCCATAAAACATAAAAGATAAGCTCTATATTATCTGTTAATTAGTGCTGTTGAATTTGGTACTGTAATGAGGTTGAAAGGGTTTCTTTTGCAAAGCTAATCTGTAGCTGTGGAATTGAATTTACCAACGAAGATACTTTTTATTTATTTCTGTTTCAGTCCATTAATTGGGTTCAGTGACTTGTGAAGTTTGGCAGAAGGCTGCTGCAGGTGGCAGTTGGACAGAAACATTCAGAGTACAGGCCAGTTGGGGCACTTCATGGAGAGAAAGAAGGATCAATATTTGAAAAGTGGTGAAAAGTTGCTCAGGGACAGTCATTCCTTGCTGATCAGTGCCATTTAAAGATTATTTGTCTTGAGTACTTAGGAGTTAATGTTCCTATTCTCTTAGTGCACCGTACAATGAAAATCCAAGTGGAGTTACTTAAGTGGTGTTGGTTCCCTGTGGGTTTATTTAGGTAGAAGTCTGCATGACACACACCTGCTTTCTCAAGGCTGATGAGGTGCTGTCATGTTTTCACTGGATCCTATTAAAACAATCTGGTTCTGGTTTCCCAGTGTGGGGGGGGTGGGTTGTAAAAAAAGAGAAGGGGATATAAAGTGCAAGAACAGTAACACCCAAGCCAATTTTTTTCTCTGTTCTTGTAACTGAATTAATATGGATAAGAAGTAAAACATGTAGCTTCAAGAGTGAGACCTAGTCATAGCAGTGTTGTACATGTCACCAAAAGCAGGGGGATAGGGGACATTGGAAAGGAGTTAAAAATGATCACTTGATTTGGAACATAAATTCAAAACTCAGCTTGTACTTACCATCCTATTCTCCAGTTGATTTTTGCTCCTAACAGTTTGTGTTCTGAATGAAGAATTATATTCATGGCAAAGTGTGATCATGGTGTTTGAACACTGAACAATTGTGCTGCAGCTCAGAGCAGGAAGTGAAGTATTCTGTGGGACATCTGATGGGGATTAGAACAGGCACAACATACTGGTGTTCACCCAGAGTGTCTTGTTCTGATGGGAAAAATCTTGGGTGATAATTAGGTATAATGATAATCTGTTGTCTAACACTTGTGGAAAAAACTGCTTCTCGAAACACCATACCAAGGATTTCAATCAGTGATATCTGAAAACAAGAATATCAGCTAATGGATCAGCCTCTTCCAGTTTCATGTTGACTTTTTGTTCCCATGTGTGTTCTGATTACTGATGAGACCTGTGCCTGCTCTGATCTCAACTGTGACAGTAAGGCTTTCCACTGGAATCATAGCTGCAACAATGGATATGGCTCCTCAAGATCCTTTGTTTAGTGCCTTGTCTAGTAATGTATTTGTGTCCTGCTCCTTTCCATAGAGAAGGACACAAACTGGAATTGAGAAATAGTTTTCTCCAAACTACTTTGTATGGTACCTTAAGCAGACCCTGGGGCACCTGAAAGTATAGCACACCCTCCTGTTGAGTGACAAAGGACTGAAAGTTTGATCAGCTCTTTGAGACGTCTCACAAAAGAAGCTGAATCTGAGCTTCTTTTGGAACTAGGATGATGTGTTCCTGATGCTGCCTGGTCACTGGACATGAAATGGCAATGAAAAGACTGCTGTCCTCTACTAGCATATTCTGAAGAAGCTTGCTTTATGATAGGAGGTAGTAACAAACCTCTTTTTTCCTGGAATTGTGTGTGATATACTGCTTTCTTCTATACATGTTGTTCTCTTCTGTTTCCTAAAGCACTTCTGTGTGGCAAAAGGTTCTCCCATCGAGGAAAAGGCACAATGTGGTTCATCCTGTTGGAAGGTTGAATTGCATTTTAATTTGTCAGTCCTTGATTATTCCCATGCTCTCTAGCATATAGTATCCCAAGCAACCTCTACTGTTGGAACTTATTGTCATAACATACAGATTTCTTGTTCTCGTGTTTTCTGTTTGTAGAATTTTTGTGTAATATAAAATTGAAATAAATTTCACTAGCTCATATGATAACTTTGAAAATACAGTTGCAAGTAACTTCATTTTATTTTCCATCCTGAGAAGTCCAGAGTCACTGTAAGATGCTAAAATACTATGTTACTGTACTGTGATTTGTATCTGAAATACAGCTTGTCTTTAACACTTTGAAAGGTGTGCTATACCCTATTTTAGTACAGGCAGCAAGGAATATCTTAACTAGTATAAGTAATTCAGAATGTATTTTGTCAAATTAAAATTGTCTTAGGATATGTAAGCTTGCAAATTGCAGAATTATCATAATGACAGCAATATATTAGATTTCCCTTATTAATGCAAAAATGGTCCATTCCTCAGTGATCATACCCAATTGTAAGCACTCTGTTGGTGACTAGATCCAATTTAGCAGTAAACCAAGATCACAAAAACTAAAGTCAACCTAAAACCAGCATGAAAACATGCTACTGACAAGTGCTGAGGGAAAAACTTACCTCAGAGCATGCATCTTCTTGTTCTGGTAACAACAAGGTGTGAATCACTGGAGTTTAAAGTAATTTTCTTGTGTTTTTCAGAGCTCTGTTGGCTGGTGGAGGCTTCTCCACTTGGACTTACCGGCAAGGCTACGATGTCAGTATTCCTGTTTACAGTCCCTTGTCAGGAGAAGTAGATCTACCAGAAAGAGGACCAGGGTAAAGTAATTCCCATGAATTGGGCGAAGTATATTTGATATCATATTTAGTATTGATGATTATAAAATACAAATATAGCTACTAACTTCATGGTGAGCTTGGGCAGTTTTGTAAGAGTTGTTTTTCACGGCTCTTGCTATTAAAATAGATTATGCTTTCAGTGATGATGGTTCCAATGCTAATGGTCTGGGTTCAGTTGCCAGCTGCTCTCTCTAATAGCTTTATACTTCATTCTTGTATTGTGGTGCCCAAAACTGCACAGAGGACTCGGAGCAAGGCAATCCCCTCCTTTGACCAGCTGCCTGATGGAGCCAGGGACACAGTTGTGCCTTCTGGCTGCCAGGGCACTGCTGACTCATATTCAACTTGCCATTGACCAGGACACCCAGGTCTCTTTCCACAGGGCTGCTCTCCAGCCTCTTGTTTCCCAGTCTGTCCATACATTCAGGGTTGCCCTGTCCCAGGTGCGGAATCTGATGCTTGTCTTTGTTAAACTTCATCCAACTGGTGATTGCCCAGCTCTTTGATTTGTTCAGATCTCTCTGCAGGGCTTCTCTGCCTTGAACGGAGCCAACAGCTCTTCCCAATTTATTGTTGTTGGCAAACTTACTTAGTATCCCTTCCAGTCCTGTGTCCAAGTCGTTTATGAAGATGTGGAAGAGTACAGGACCTAAGCTGGAGCCCTGAGGACCGCCACTGGGACAGGTTGCCAGCCTGATGTAACAGCCACCATTTGTGCCTGACCTGTCATTATGCTCATGAAAAAGGAGGATGAAAACTTGTGTGTATGATTATGGGAACACATACATCCAGAGCTTAGAATACTGATTTTATTTGTTTCTTTTTTTTTAAAGTAATGGAGTAAGACATAAACACAAACAACACAACCCTCCCCTCCCCCAACGTTGTAGCTGGAAGTAAAGCAAAACAATTGGGAAATAAACCACTAATTTTCTCTGAGCATGTAATAAGCCATTGAAATTAACTACCCTGGCAATAGTGGTTTCTATAATCTGTTCATTTCTTCAGAAGAAGAGGAGGTAGAAGTCTGGAAGACATGTTTTAACTGGTTATGAAAGGCCATTCTTTTTATATTTCATAAATCTTTTAATTATACAACTGAAAAAGTTTTGTTGTAACAAGGTCTTAACTCTGTTATAGTTTAAAAGATGGGCAGACAGAGGCAATGGGGATCAATGATGTGTCTGCTCATTGTGAAGATCAAGTTTACAACTGTTGCAACTTTAGGTCCTTTTCTTCTGACAGCGTTTTGTAGAGAATATGAATTTTCAAAGTTGAAAACTGTGATTGAAATGGTGCATTGAAAAGTGCACCATTTCAAAATGTGATTTTGAAATGCATTTCAAAAAATGTGATTGAAAAGCCTCTGTTGGACACAAAAGTATTGGGTTCAATTGTCTTTTCTGGTAAGGGCAGTGCTCTTGCTGTTGCTCTTGGCTGCTCCAGGTACGATAATGCAGTCAATTAGGACAAACTTGTGCAGCAGCAGTTTACTTTGCTCACACCCTTTATGTCCCTGCTTGTGATGTCCCTGGACCAGGCCAGCGAGTGGCATCTGGTTGCATCCCAGCTGATTGTTCCCAGGTCTCAAGTGTTACTACATTCCGACCCAGAGTGAAGGCACGCTTTGTATTTCTGTCTGGAGAGCATGAACGTGATGATAGGCTTCAGCATGTAAAGGGACATGCAGTCATATTGTTCATGTCCAGTAGTCAGCTAAACTCCGTGTCTGATTTTGGGTCGGATAAGAGAAATAGGTCTTTTGTTCAGTTAAGGTGTTGGAGATTTCATTTCTCAAAACTGCTTCTTTTTTTTAAAATTGTGTTGGGCAGCCTGGTGTCCGGAGTGCCATCCAGTGGCCACTCAGCGTTACTAGTGAGCCGCCTTCCAGGCCTGGCTGCTTTGTGCAGGAGGGGTGGGATGAGGACGCGCCGCTCAGAATCCAGGCTTGCTTGGGATAAACTTTTGCATTACTCCATGTCAGTGTGTTATTTCTCGGGAGGTGGCTTGTACTTTCTTTTGTAGCAATGTTTGATAGCTAGATTTTGAGTGTCATAGAATGATAGCAGTTTCAAGGCAAAATTTGGTTTTAAACATACACACAAATAAGCCTATGGTTTTTTTTAGCTGGTTATATGCATTTATTATCACTCATCTGTATCATTATTTCCTTTTTAAAATGCCTCTTACAGAGCTGAACTGAGGGGTTTGATTTACTTGCCTTTTTAATTGGATTGCTTAAAATCCACTTCTGCTGGTAGCAAGTTGGTAGCAGCTGGAGACTTGTGAGAAAGAATGTTTAAAAAAAATACTATGCATCTGTTAATTGGAGCAACTAAAGTGGCCAGCATGAAAATGAGTAGAAGAGGTGAGAAGAGCAGCAGGAGAGGTCTGACTTTATAAAGTGTGTGTGTTTGTGTGTTTTCAGAGCTGTAAATTAAAGATAGCATCACGTGGAGTAGAACTGGAATCTCAAGTACAGGCCTTGTGCTTCCTGTGTTCTTTTGGCAGCATGAGGGCACTCACTCACTGTGTGTTCCTTTCAATGGGGAGTGGTGGAGCAGTCTGACTTTAGCTGACCTGTTTTAAAAGGAAACCCAAGTAGATGAGTATAACAGTTATATGACATGCTATTTTCCAGTATTAGTATAACTTTTTTAAGCAGCAAGCACCTAATTTGAGCCTGTGTTCCTGTGTGGTTTACCTCCAGTGTTAATTAGTGTTTTTAAACACTTCAGTATTTAAAATGTTTGGGACATTTTAAATATTCATGGTTTTGGAACATGGTAGGGGTTGAGAGTGTATGGGATAACATACACTGTATGGACCTTCAACTTTTCCCTGGGAATATTGCCTTTATATTGCCCCAAAGAGAAAGAATTTAATCACAATTAAAAAAGAGCTTGTTCTATTGCTGCTGTCACCATATCAAGACTAAATAAGCTAAATACTAAATACTGAGTTGTCAGTTCAGCATCTTTTTTCAATTAAAATTCATGAGAACATATATGGGAGGAGAAACTGGAAGCAGCACTCAGTGTCCTATCTACTTTGTTTTAGTACACAGTCACCAAACAAAAGTACAAACAATCCTGGCATCAGTAGCAGACTGATTTAAAATGTAGTTAAGTAATGTTTATTTAAGTTTATAATTGAAGTTTTAATGCAAGTGCCTATTCTAGTGTAATAGGCACTCTTACCAAGTACTAATTTATTCAGAATTGTAAATAATGTTGAGCCACTTACTATCCCAGACTTAATTATATTTCATCATTACCCTTTCCAGCCTGAAAATATGGTCTTGGCAGCATGTCTGTATTTAGTTAATCTTGCTCTGCTTTTCCAGGATGGAGGGAAATGTTTTCTTGAGCATCTTGGAAGTAAACTTGCAGTGCTGTCAGGTAACCTGGCTGTGTTTTTTCAGTCCTCGCAGGTATTTCATTCTGTCATCTCAAATGGCTCTGCACCCAGAGTACCGCCTGGAGTTGGAAGCTCTTCAGGCTGAGAATGGGGAATCAGTGCTGATCCTGGACAAGTGTACAAACCTGTCAGATGGGCTCCCTGCTGTTCGCAAACGCTGCTACAAGAATCAAGTCTTTGATTACCCTCAAGTGCTTCAGGTAAGGCTGTCTCCTCCAAACTTCTCTTCTCAGCAGCGTTTTTTCTTAGCTATGGTGCTGTTCCTGTTTAGCAGTGGTGGGGTACTTCCTTGTATTTAATTAATGTGCTGGTTATGTTTTAGAACTGCATAATTTGTTATGTTAGCTTGAGTATTATATCCTAACTTTAACTAAGTTATATTATATCCTAACTTATTTTTAAGAGGGTCAAAAACCATGTGCTCAAACTGATATGCAGACTATGCTGTAATTTGAAAACACTGTATAACAACTTCATGAGACTGGTCATGGTGGTTTAGTAACACAAGACAGTGTCATGTAAACTTAAAAAAATTACATAAATATACTGCTAAATCCAGCAGCAATGGGATGCTAAAATGGAGGAACAGGAGGAAAAACTTTTGGAGGCAGATAAAGTTGCTCACTTCAAAACTGAAGAGGAACATGGGAATCTACACCTTCCAAAATAGCTGGCTAAAGGGCTCAGCAGGCATGAATTTGGAATTGATTTCCCAGATCTGACAGTCCAAACTTTGCTAGATGAAGCTTGGAGCTGAAGATGGCTTTGTTAGTTGGATAGAAGGTTAACATGAACTTTAAAGAGGTTATGCTCTTATATTTGGGCCAAAAAAAGAGTTACGTTTAGGGAGAGTTAGTCAGATTACATTTTTTTGTGCAGTTTAGTAGTTAAATTGTACAAAACTATCTGTATAGATATGACAGACTGAGCTAGAAGGCTTTGTCAGCATGCAGCTATGAAAACATCTAGGTGAAATGTGTTTCATGGCCTTGGCCCAACTTCCAAAGGTCTTTTGATGTGTCAGTGAAGATAAAACTAGATAGTGTTCTCAGACCCCTGTGTCTCTTGGCAATTCACTAACAGAGGTGCTTTGGCATGCAGTGTGGTGAAGTGAGTTATGCCATAGGCCACTGTGCTCTGTCTGCGGCCACCAGCATATAATCTGTCTTTGAACTTCAGCAAATGATGGTAAAATAACAAACAAGCTGAGAAAAGGCAAAGTTTCCACCCCTCCTCTTATGTTTTGTAGGAAATATGTTTAAAATTCCGTGTGGAGGAGGAGGAGGAGAGGGAGTAAAGGGTCACTGTGAGTCTTAAACTTTGAGTAGAAAAAAAAAAAAACTTGTTTGCTTTATTTCTTTAAATACAGAGTGGATTGCTAAAGGATAGCAAGTCAGGGAATCTATATCTATATTTTGCTATATATGATTTTATAACTCAGAAGAGAGCTGGCACATGCCGAGATTGTTAAAATACTTTCCTTCGCAGAGCCCTGCATTTCCCTTTGGAATGTCTGGCTGATAACAGTGGTGATGTGAGGAGATGTATTTATAGTAACCTTTGTCTAGACAGGAAAAATGGTTATCTGGGCAGATGAGCATGTGTGTCCACATCTGGGCTTCTTTTTTTCTTTTTTGTCTCTCCCAGATCTTACTAGTCTCTTCCACCTGCTGCTGTGTGATCTAGTGAGTCAGTGGTTAAAATGTGTGTTCATTCTCTCAGCTCCTTCCATTCCCCACACCCTTCTTTTCATTCTCTTCCTGTCTAAGAGTGGGGGAAGGGGGATTTGGATCACAGCTCATCCTTTCCAGCACTGCCTTTACAGATGTCCTACTAGACAGACTCTTGGATTTCTGGATTGCTAATGCTTCCTGTTTGCAGTCTTCTCTTGGATGAGATTTTCAAGGCTCTTAGTACTCTATGGGTATGAACACAGGTCTTATGATTGCATTAGGAAACAAGTGAAGAGCCAGCAAACCCCCTTGTATTTCCTAGTTCCATCTTGATGTTTTGCTGCCCTGCTGAGCCTTCTGGCTCCTTTTCTTCAGGCCATGTACTTTCCACAAGCTGGAAAAATGTTTTCTTATCTGTGGGAACCCCTGCATCAACTTTATAATTTTTCTTTCTTAAACTTAGGGATAATACTGACTTGGGATTTTTCCCTGTTGTGTAGCTGAACTCTATTAGCATATATTTTGTGATCTTGAATCTGTAGCAAGATTCCTCAGTTGGCAGTGAGTCCCTAAACACAGGGTGAGTGCAACATAGTCAAGAAGTCTTCTCTGCTGCAGTTTAAACTTATGGCATTTTTTCTTGTGTGTTGTGGACATGAGTAAGTGGATTATATTCTTTTTTGCAACAACTTTTTTTATCTTTGAAGCTCCCTTCCTCCTGCCCTCATTCCTTCAGAATAAATAGTATTGATATAGTCAATCCTTCCTTGTAGATTATACCTTCAAGGTAAGTAATCATCCTTTACTTACCACTGGAAGTGCATTGCCCAAGACTGAACACTGCTCTGACTGAGGTCTTTTGTTACTGTGAAGAGTGAGTGAATTCTTCTGATTTCGTCAACTGTACTTCTTTTTGCACTGTAATACTATCTGTGGGTGGAGTGGTTTGTTTTTTCAACAGTGCAACATTGCTGTCACATGAATACCCTTTCTTTGCCTGTTCTTTTGTAGGAATTGTCCTCTTCTGCAAAGTGCAAATCCTAGCCAGTTACCTCATGCTTTATATTTGTGCAGTTTGCTGTTTGTCTCTTAAGTGTTGAATTCTGTATGTATTGGTACTTCGTGGTTGATTTATGTATATAATGTCAAAGTCTAATCCTGTTATCGATTATACCTGCTAATCCTACAAAATCATAGGTTTGTCAGGTCTAATAAGTATGGTCTTAACTCTGCTACTCAGTTAACTAAGGGACACACTGAATGCTGTTGCACTTAGGAAAGATTACTTGGTTCATCACTGTTTTACTTGTGAGCTACTGTTAACTACTTTATACTTTGAGTTCTGTAACTGCAATTCATGTAACTGTAAAGCCTATGAGGCCTTTATCTAGCCCCTGATTTCTTAATTAGCCTGTGAAAATGCTATCAAAGATGTCAAATGACTTTCTAACTTGAGATACGAAATCCATTAATTCCCTACTATCCATCAAACTGCATTGCCTTATAACAGAAGAAAATTAAGTTGGCTCCATACAGTTTATACTCCAAAAAGTTTATATTAATTGTTGCTCATCTTGTGCCAAACTTCTGAAATGTTTTAAACTTATTTTTCTCCTTGAGTTTTCGCAACTGAATTCTGAAGTTTGGCCATTAAAATAAAGCACAGAATTGTCCCACCAGCTCATTTCTCACTCCTCCACTTATGATATTTTTCCTAGCCTCTGGAAGATAAAGTTGTATTACTATTTTGAATTAGCTAATAACTCAGAATATATTGATTGCACAGAGCAAGTTGGTTTTCCTTTTGACTTGTTTTTTTTTTTTTATGAAGGGAAGGTCAGGAAAACATAATGCCTATATACATACACACACACAATGCATATATAACATTTCCTTTTTTCTCTCATCTATATGTTGGATACCATTTGTTGACAGGAGTCTACGTTTTGCGTTGTTCTACGTGGAGCCCGCCTGGGACAGGCTGTGCTAAGTGATGTTCTTCAAGCTGGCTGTGTCCCAGTCATCATTGCTGACTCCTACATTTTACCTTTCTCTGAGGTTCTGGACTGGAAGAGGTCTGTACCCTCACTGTTGTATATTGAACCACTGCCTAAGATACTTCACTGTCTTCAGTGAGTTGAATCAAATCTGTGTGAGAAGTCAAGGGTACTGGGGTTACAGGGAATGAAATATAGAGTAAGGTGTATTTTGTCTTTGCCCTTGATCTATTGATTGATCTATTATGTATCAAAAATAGGAGAGGAAAATAAATGCGACTGATATGACAGAACATTTGATTATCCTGTAGCCAGTCATTTTTTCTTCTCAAGCAGATTTGCTGTATTATCTTGTGCTTGAATTCAATGAGGACTGGTCTCCATTCAGGCTCTTTTAAGGAAGATGTATACTAAATATTGCATCACAGATATGCTAATTCTCTATATTGCATCATTATTCCCAAGTTTATCTGAGATGGAAATGGATCATTACTTTGTAACTGAGTACACTGTGTTAGGAGCTTAGATTATTTTTCTATGCATGCCCTATACCCACATGATATTGGTATAATATGTACAAAAATTACTTGTTTTATATGTAACACTGTATAATCTGTTACTGTTTGGCCACTTCAAAAATTACTGCTGACAGCAGGTCAGTGGCAATCTAGAGATGAGAATTCAGGATTTCTGGGTCTCTGTCCCTTTCATAGTTATTAGATTGTCTGGACAGATGAATTTACAGAGTTTGGTGGCACTATCTGTGGGCAGACTGGCTGCTGTTGGGAAGGAGCTGCTAGAGAGTATTTTGTTAGGCTGAGAGAAGACTGCTTCTTTTTGCTCATGTCTTTTGAATATGTCTTATTAAAATATTAAAAGATTCTGGTTTGAAAAACAGTTGACATCTTTTCATGTCAAATTTCTTTCTTCTCATCTTGCCATATGTTTTCTGTTTTTTGCTTATAGGGCCTCTGTTGTTATCCCTGAAGAAAAGATGCCTGAAATGTACAGTATTCTGCAAAGTATCCCCCAGCGACAGATTGAAGAGATGCAAAGACAGGTAAAACTGTGAACTGTATTAAAATTACTTTCATTTATTTACAGTTGGAGTGTGGGTTCATACACCTGCCTTGCTCTGATAGCTGTTGGAATGCAGAAACATCCACTGTACTCTCATGTTAATATTTTGATTATTTGACCCTGTTCTTTATACTAAACATCTGCATTTGCCATCACTTTTCAGTGGGATGGAAGCTCTCCCTGAGTGTAAGTGTACTGCCTACTGACATCTATTAACATATTTCTAATGAAATCAGGCGTGTATTTGTTTCATTTTTCTCCATGGTATCTAAATTGTAGTAAAGAAGTTCAAGAGTCTGTGTTTATTTCAAAAGAAGCTTTGGTTTGTAGAAAAATTTAGTCACTTAAAATGGGAGGGGAGCATTAAGTCCGAAATAATTTAAATATTTTCTCTAAGTTCACAATTCCTCTGAGAGTGAGATTTTACTTCCTTGATGACTGCAAGAGCTGAGACCATGAACTGTCAGCCCAGCAAAGAGGGTATTAACATATGATGTACACTTTAATCTAGGATATCTCATCCTTGACATCTTATTGTACCTGAGCATATATTGTTATAAGGTAAGAAGATACTCTTGTTAATGCCTCAGTTCCTCATCAGGAAAATCATAGAGGAAGTAAGAGCTAGGTATTAAGGAAAAAGTTAACTCTCTGATCTCCGGTGAAATTTCCAGATGCATGGGATTTCTGTTGTCAAATTTCTGCAAGAATTGAAGTCATGCTCCTGAAATGGCCTTGCACAACCTCAGTGGCAAAGTCATCTTTTGCCTGGTCCTTGTAAAAAGTGATCCAAGACATGATTTTTTTAGAGTGTAGCATACAATACTTGAGTTATTTCTACTGAGGCAGTGCTAAAAGCTCCACAATGTACATTAACACTGATACATG
This sequence comes from Aphelocoma coerulescens, assembly GCF_041296385.1. NCBI lineage: Eukaryota > Metazoa > Chordata > Aves > Passeriformes > Corvidae > Aphelocoma > Aphelocoma coerulescens. Next base: position 26,121,249 of record NC_091019.1, read on the forward strand.
GGGAGAAAATAGACTCTCAAATTTAGAAGTAAATATCTTTCACACCTGCATTCTGTTGCCAGCTTTGCTTCATTCTGTTCTGAGAGTCCGCAAATGCCACAGAAGCAGTCAGGGGTCTCCTTTCTCTTTAGTGCCTTCACAGAAATGAAGCATTTTGGTGGGGCCAGCTGGCAGCACCAACGTGCCACCAAAACCAGGAGGTGAAAAAGTAACCTCGGTGTTACAACTCTTGGAGATGTGATTTTTGGTTTAGAGATGTTAACACTAGGGAGTTTTGCCTAATAAAGCTTTAAAACTGACATTAATAGTCTGTCAAAGTGTGCATTAATTTTCTTGTTGTCCATTTCATTAATAACATAAAATAATTATTTCAGGATAGTGTTCTCCAGCTATGGACAATGCACTTCACAGCTTAAACACTAATTTTAAAGTATGAAATCAGGCAACAACTCCAGTCTGTTAAAAAAAAAGCCAACAAAATGAGGACAAGGGAGCAAACCCCCTAAACATTCACAATGAAACAAACCAACAATAGCCCTCTTAATTCAGATGATACATCCATTATCTATATTTTCTGTAACTCTTTAAAATTAACTTAAAATAGATGATATTTTAGTGCTCATAATACAGATATTGTCTCTGTTCAGACTGAATTTTGTTGGATTATATGTGGTTTGTGATAGTCATAGTCATTAGGTTCAAAACATCACTGAACATCATTGGAAAATGTGATTCTGTTGACTGAAGGTGTGATGTGTTTTTCTAAAGCTTCCTCTCACATCTTGTTACTTTTGTTGTATGTTTTGATAGTAAAAGTAACAGGATGAAATCACAGGGTCTGTCTTTCATCTTCATGAATGTGTTTCTGTTTGTGTATTGAGGATACTTAAACATGTTGTCCATACATTTAATGTCCTGTCAACCTTCTTTACAAGGCAAAATCCCTGTGTAAATGTCTTTGTAATCCCCTTGCTGATAGGTGGTTCTGTGTTCTAGCCATCTGATATGGTGAAAAATACTTAAACACTGATATTGTGTGGACTAGCAGTAACCTGACATGTATGATTGAGATCATCTTTTTCTAGGCAAACAGAACAAATCCTTGCTCTGAATTTCTCCTGGCTGAAGCATGCATTCCTCTTACCTCTCAGACTTTCTGGGTCTGATAACCTTTGTGGGTTTGGAACCTTGCTATCCACTGCATTGGTTTCAGTGGTTGTCTTATGATATAATTCTTATTCTTTGTTGGATAACATCATAATTAAAACAAATATTACTGTAAATGTTAGCTTGCCAGTTTTGTTTGTTGATTAGGTACTTTTTTGCAGTATTTTATTACAGGAGATTATCTGGAGACCATACATCAAGGTTAAAATGTACACATAAACATATATACATACAGCTACATATACATTTTATATAATTTTTTTCAAGTTGAAATAGGTTGTCTGCTTTTAATGAGTAAAATTTTCTCTATGTGTATTTTTTTGCGTTGTTTCTGGAGGTACTTCTAGCTATACATCAGCTGGGGAAGAGAGGAAGTCTTTTAGAGAGAAGTAATTACCTTTTCAGTTATATGAGAACTCATATTTGAAAGTGTTTTCTTCCAGTTTGTACACCTATCATGGACATCACATAACACTGTCATGAAGAGGATAAAATACAGGTGTTTTAGTTTTGGAGACATCATCTGCTAGGATCTGTAGCTGGTATCACCTGAGCTGTGATTTCCTACAACACAATTTTATTTTGCTCAGTTTTTTATCAGACAGTACAGGATATAAACTGGGAAAGAGATTCGTTGGTTTGAGCAGAGCTTGAGTGTGGGAAATCAGAATTAATTCTACTGTCCTACATAATACCTGATTGCACCGAGATCTCTGGAGATCAGCTATATTAACTTATGCTTTTGTTGTTCAAACTTGCAGAACAGTTTCCTCTCAACAATTCCCAGTCCAGTTTCCTGTCTGTCCTCACAAAAGAGAATAGTTTCTGTGCTTGTAGCCTAGTCTACACTGTTGTAAAAAATTGATACCTATTTTTCAGTACTTCATGTACAGCCTATGTCCCTGAAAACCGGATACTCACATGTGATAGCTCTTATAAACTGCAACATTCTGACCATCAAAACCAGCCTCAGCTAAGTGAGCTGCTAAAATTAATAGCAGTCTGGATGAAACTTATGTATCTCTGGGATTGCTGTCTTGTCTGTTTTCTGCAGTAATGTTGTCATTCTCATTTTCTTTGAAGCTTTCTTGAACCATCCCCCCCTCTCACAAATAGTTCCATATGGAGTCTGAAACACTGGCAGAAGTGCCCAGAGGCAAGCTGATAAGCAGCTTAGCTGCACAGCTACTGATCCAGCAGACTTGCTGCATCCTTATGCTTTCATTTTCTCTGCATCTCTAACCAGCACCCAGGTAACAGCAAAGTTCTGGAAGTGGAGGGGAGGAAGCAGATGCAATAGACCTGTATGATAGAGAGTAAAATTTGAAATTTTGTCTTGCTCCTGAAGAGTGAAATAGGTAAAGGAAAAAAAACAAAACAAATCTTTGCTGGTATTACCTTACCCCATGCCTTGTATAGTTTCCCTTGCAACAGTTTGGGGTTTTTTTAAAGTTTTGCTCTGAAAGCCCATTAGTCCCTGGAAACATGTTTCAGCACTGTAGTTGATATATAAATGTCTTTAACTAGCATGAAAGTTTTCCTCAGCTTATATCTCAGCCTCTGTACTTTTTTTTTTCCACTCTCTTTTTGTAAGGTGAATCTATCTGAATATGTAGGCATCTTGTAAATATTTTTCTTCACTTAATACCAGCATACTTAGGACTCTTTTAACATGGATAGACTCATTAAGAATAAGGAACTATAAGTACTATGTAGTGGGAATAGAAGACTTACTCTTCTGTTTATTTAGGTATTCTTTCTCCCTGAAGAAATTTTAGGGAAGGAGTTTATTTTCAAAAGAAGGCTTTGTGTGCCTGTTCCTTTTTGACTTTGTAATACTCCCCATCTCCCAGAAATAAAACTTCTGAATTCGTATCTATTCTGGAAGACAGGATGACTTTGTGTGCTCTGATGGCACAAGGATGAAGAGCTGGTGTTCTTACTTAAGTGTGGGAATGCTTTTCATCCTGGTTTTCTAGGGAAACATGGGTATGATCACATACCATGTGCATGGTCATTTCTCTTCTGATTTCTGTTATTGCCCAATTTCAACCAAACTTACAGAGAAGTGGAAAGGTTGGAGATAAGAAATCCCATAAAGTTAGGTACCTGTGTAGGAGTTAAGCACCCTAGAATAACATGGCCTTTTAAGAGAAACTTTGCAGCTTCAGCTAACAGTCATAGAAAACCACTTGCATTTATCCATTATGAATTATCTACTTTGGAAATGGTTTTACTTGGAACTGGCACACCTTAGGCTAGAGAAATTCAGGTACAAAATGGCCAAATGATAAAGTGATAAATTAAATTCAGTATACAAAGGGGTATATATGCAATTTAAACCAGCCTTCTCATAGGCAGTTAGGTCCTCTCAACTAGCTGCAATCACTTGGAAAAGAATTCTGAAGAGCTGTAATAAATAGTTAGGTGAAAGTATAAAGTCCATAGTCAGTTATATTAAAAAAAAATAATACAACGAATTTTTAGAAAAGAGGTAGAGAACAAGATGGAAAATACTATGCCACTATGTAAATCTGTTGTGTGTCTGCACCATGAATAGAGTCTGTAGTTATGGTTCTCCCATCTTAAAAATGATATGATAGAACAAGGGTGATCAAAAGTTTCAAGAGAAGAGTGATTAAATAGCCTAACACTCTTCATCTTGAAAATGAATGATTGGTGATGATGAAGCAAGGATATAATACGGAATTATAAAATAAGAAGGTAATGAAAAAAGTGAATGGATATGACTGTACATAGTTTGATATATTTTCATTTGATGTCTCATTTACTTTTATTATTTGGAATCTGGTCTAAAAGAATAAAAAAGGAGATGATCTCACAGAACTAATAGGTAGTCTGTGGGAATCAGTGCTTCATCATTTTGTGTGAGTAAAGGGGTTTTATTGACATAAAAGGCAGAATGAAGAAATCCAGAAAAGGAAAATCTGTCAGAGATGAATGCAAAGATATACCCTCTGGCTTAAAAGTTCCTGCATTGCAGACTTCTGGAAGTTGGAGGGTACTTTGAGGAAGGGGTGGCTTATGCCTGCTGTGTCTGTGGGCAGGGGGCTCCTGAGGTACCTGTGGAGCATTGTCAGAGGAACAGAAGGACATTTGGTCAGGGCTGCTGCAGGCACAGTGATGTGGCTTCAGGACTCATGTTTACAAAAGATTTTAGTATTATATTGCCCTGTGTAATAACCTTGTCAGATAATCAGTGTTTTTTTAAAATGCATCTTGACTTCACTGGCTGCCAAACACTTCAGTGAGAGACTGTTGAAAGTGATGTATAGCTTCCTTCTTTGGATGAATATGTAATTCACTTTCCCAAAGCCCCACAAGATACCCTCTCAAATAGTGGCCATGTATCATTCTTGCTTTTCATTACCTAAAGTTTTAGGTAATCACAACCTCTTGTGTTTTTAGCCTGTGTGGACAATTAAAGGCTAAAACAGGATGTAAATTCAGTGTAAAAAAAGGTACATAGAAAATATGTAGCTTACAATGTTTGTTCCCACAGTTGGAATACCTGGACAAGCTGTTGTGGTTTTTCTTGTGCACATCCCATGTGCCTCAGCCCTGACCTGAAGAAAAGTTCAGTCTCCAGGTCAAACAGAGCTGAAGACACAAGCGTAAATCAATGACTTGTTTTAGTGCCACGTTAAAATAACATGAGTGGCTGGCTTTTCTGACCCTCCTCCCTTTCATTTAATGTGCTTCTTTGGCTCCTCTTTAAAGAGGGCTCTGTAGAGTAATTTCAACTCTTATCAGCTTGCTGACAGCTATATGAGCCTTTCTGCTGGCTCCAGGCAATCACTGCCAGCGTGTGAAACATCCCATTCTTGCAGTGAAATGGTCTTGGATAGAGTTAAAGCAAATGGGTGGTAGAGTTTTCCTGTGGGTGGTGCAGCTTACATGAAAGAGATGGGATTTAGGTCTTGTTAACCAATTAAACAGAAATTCATTTCAATATCTGGACACTAGATGCTCTTTGAGCATACTTAGGTTTTTACAAGTCCTTTTAATGAGAATATTAAACTTACAGCTGCAGTTCTTTCCCTGACAGGGGACAGCTTCTGTCTCTGGGTTCTTTAGAATCATCATTATCAAATTTAAGTGAACTTTCATCTGTCTGCCATTTGTAGCATTTTAAGGAGTGTGACTGCAGAGCCTAACCCTGCTTTAATCCTCCCGGAGTGCTTCAGCGAAGCTCTGGGTCCCCCATAAATGTCAGGCCTGGACAATTTGCCATATTATCAGATGCAGTGAAGTTAGTTCCAGCCCTCTCACCCCTCCCCCAGAGGAAAGATTTGTTGCTGCAAACAGCAAAGGAAAGAAAAAACTTTTTCCTGGCTTGCTGCCAGGATCACCATGGGAGTTGTAGAATCCTTGGCATTTATATATGAGACTTTCATTGCTCCCCACTCCCTTCAGTTGTTGCAGAGAGTATCCTTATCCTAGATTTTTTTTTTTCCTTCTTGCCTGTCCTGCCTTGTTGTTTTTCAGAATGAAGAAAACTGTCTTCGTGGCATCTCTGAGAAAGAGCTCTGAAATTTGAGACCAATCAGCACCCCCATGAATAATTTTTATGGGATACATTTGGGCTGGTTTTGTATCTACATTGGCAGCTTCTAAACAATAAAAGGTTAAACTTGACTGTAAGAGGAAAATTATGCTATTTTAAGACAATTTTTTTTGTTGTTTTTCAGATCAGATTTTAACAGTCTGTGTTTTAAGAGTCTGTATCTTGTTGCACAGTGGATTTTTGGTACTTACCCTTTGCAGATTGCTATACACAACTTGGATAGACTACAGATAAACCAGATGATCCAGAAATTGGGAAGGCATGTACTTTCAGAAAGATATTTGAAAATATTCTGTCATGCACATGAAGCAGTTAGCTGCAGACAAATGGATGATTAAGCATATCTCCTGGTGTTCCACTCTTTCTTTGTTACTCTGTGCTTTCCCTCTGCTGCTGTACAGTCTGTACCGCATCACATTCCTTATCAAATTTGCTTGCTTTGCTTGCCCCCTTTAATTATTGAAAGTGTTACAACTTTAGCATTTATCTATATAGCATAAATACTCTGCATTGCTGTAGTAATTTGCATGTGAGTATATTGAAAAGAGTAGTAAATACACCTTGGTCTTGTATCCATTTTGTATTATGTAAATAACTTGTACAAGGTCAAATCATAATATTAATAATGAAATTTAGAAATCTGCATCCTTTTTTAATGACTATATCAAATGCATCTTACAAGACAGTAGGAAGACATTTGGCTTTTACATTAGAAAGGTCTTATATTTTCTATAGAAACAATTTGCTGCCAGATAATCTTTAGACAGCTTTTCCTTTAATCTTTGTCTGTAAATTATGCAGATATATTGAATAATTTCTTAGATGGCTGGAGGTAGGAAAATTATGTGTCTTTTTTGCAAACTGAATAGTGGGCTGTTTTAGGAATATACTGTAGTGCCCCTTAGCTTGCAAATGGTGTACTTTGTATCTGGGGTTTGGCTTCTTCCTTTTTTTTTTTTTTTTTTTTTTTTTTTTATTAGCAACAATTTTGAATGCTCTTTAGAAATTAAAATGGCACCTGGCATTAGTTGTCTTTGAATCTTGGTGAGAATCCTGATTCTGTAGATATGCTATGGAAAGAAGCATTGTAGAGGGTGTGCATATTCTAGGATGCTAATACTGGAGTAGGGAATCATGGATAGAAGTTGTTAGATTATGGTTAAGATTAAGAAGTACAGTTTCCTGTAACCAGACTCTGGTAGTGGAATTCTGGTCCCAGGGGGTCCACAGAATCTCTATTCCCCCCACAGCAGTCTACCATAAATATGCATTCCAACACTATAGCAAACAAAAGCAAAACATATCAATGATGCCCTTTGAGACACTGGAAAAAACTTTCCCGATCCTGATTAGGTCGTGAGGTTAAGCCTGAGCATGAGTACTGTACCCATTAAGCAACTTTCTGAAGTGCTTCAGTAAGATTCAGCACCAGCCCAGGCCCTGCACTCTTCCTCTCACCACTGGTTCAGTTTCTGGTCTGTTCCTACCTATGTGTAGTAGCCAATATGTATCAAGGGGAGAGGGAAAACAACTCTATCTTCACATTTTTTAATTGTTCGGGTGAAGCAAAAGATTAATACATGATAAAAATGCAAATTTTGGTGGAGTACTTCCCTTTTTTTTTTTTGTAGCAAGGGCTTATTACATAGGCTTTAATATTTATCTTTGATATTACTTCTCTTTTTTACAAAATTTGGCTTTATGCAGTAGATAGTAGCATGCTATTCCAGATGTTTGCCAAGAAGAAATGAATAACTCTTGTTGATGTCTATCAATGATTTTTTAATGTAAATTTATTTTCAGTCCTGTTTCGTTGTGGTGTGACTACCACATAGTATTATCACAACCAGCAGTTAATACTCACCTTCCCCATTTCATCAGATAGCCATACAGCCATGTGCAGTGTGAGCCACTAAGGATGAGGTATTTTTATATAGCCCAAGCTAAGACAGTTATTTTTAAGATGTGGAGGAAAAAAGCAGCACCATGTCCTAAATGGAATTTTTCCAATAGATGTGGAAAAAAACCTCATGACTGCCAGTCCTTCAGCTTTTATCCTCAGAGAAGTCAGTAAGATATATTTGTATTCAAGCAATGCTGGTGGTAATGTCTGTGGTTAAAGTTGTCCAATGTTGAGAACTGTGTGTATGAGGGTACATGTATTATGTTTGTGCTTATATAAAACAGAGCTATATAGCTTACAGGAAACTGAGCAAAACATGCCTTCATCAAAAGGGCAAGTTCTTCCTGGTATAGAGCTTAAGCTCTGAAATTGAGGTATGTGCTGATTTTTGACAGCTATAATATGGTGGTAACCTTACCTAGAGTTTTTTTTTCTTCCTTCAAAAAGCTGTCCTTTCATGTGTGTGATTGGCACTGAGCTTGCTTTGTGTTTAGCTTCTCTAATCAAGGGAATTTAAGCTTCTATTCTCCCAGCATTAGTACAGCAGTCATGGGAAATCTCAAACAAGCCAGATCTTATTGCAGCAGTTGACACAAATAAAAGCAGTTGTGCTTTTATTGATTTATTTTTGATGCTGGATGCTGATTAAAAGTTTCCAAGCATCCTTTAGCTATGTTATAAAGCCAACCAGCAGAGAGCAGGGCAGCTGCCGATGAAGGGAGATGCTGGTGGACACAGGACAAGATCACAGTGGGAAGCATCAGTGTGTGTAACTCAGAAAGCTGGGAAAGGTGTAAACAGATCCCCAATTTATCTATAGAGTGGGCTCTCCAAACACTGTTTTATTGGCCAGTGGCTCCTGCTTTACTAACCTCTAACCTCTGCAGTACTCAGAGGTGCTGCCCACCAGCCAGCCTTGTCTTTGAACCTCCCTTGGCTCCTGCCACCTCAAAGACTTGCAGTCAGATTTCTGTGTTTTGCTTGGGACCTCACCTCTCAGCAGGATGCCTGCAGCAGGGAAAACTGATCTACCCTGAGAACATAGACATATTTGAAGGCAATACCCCTAGGACTAGAAACCTATTGCTTTCGGTTTCAGGAGCTGTCCATCACTTGTCAAGAAATGTGGATAAAACATCCTTCCACCCCCCAACTTCTGGTCGTGCAGTAGTTGAATGTTCCCTGCAATTACATACACATATTTGTTTTCTGTTATTTTCCAGACTGCTGTTGAATCAATGATAACATAACTCTAGCTCACTGTAGGTCTGGTTTTATGTTAAAGGAGTGTGTGGAGGACAAACACCATGATAAAGATGATACAGGTTCAAGTATTTTTGACTGCTTCCCAGGTTAGGTGTGCCTGCCACTTCCTTTATGGTAATGGCCTGGTGAAATTGGAGTAATTAGGGAGCCATGGAAACTCCTGGAAACTGGAGGGAAGAGATTGGGCTATTTTTTGTGTTTTTACATCATTATCAATGACTATCTAGATATAATGATTTATCTGGAACCTAGAGTAGCATCTGTATTTCTCTTTTTCAGCTGTGTTATTTCTATGGTGTCAACACATGCCCTTTGCCTGTAAATAGGAAGACACAACTGAAAGCTCTTTGAGAGCAAAGGGAATTCAGAAAATGGTAGTCATTTTTTATATCACATGTTTTTAAAGCTGTAAATGCTACGTGAAACTTCAGGGGTTTGTTTGGCTGGGTTTTTTTTTTATGGTTTTGTTGCTTTTTCCTCTCATCCTGCTGCTTTTTTTGCTGGCTCTGTCTCCATACTTTGCAACAGTATTCCCAGCCACAGCTGAGAATGGGGTTGTTCCTTGCTGCTCATAGTGCTGGTATCTGTTGGCTCCATAACTGGAATGTATTTTGACCATGGATTTGTAGGGTGCCAGGATAATAAGTTAGATTTCCTGGCTGGTGCAATGTTGCCTTCTGCAACAGAGTTGCTAAGTTGACATACTCATTAATCAAAGAAGCAAGTTTGAGGTGCAGAAATGTATGGAGGGAGGGGATAGCACCAGTGCAAAGTGATATTTTTATCTATTCAAGTCTTGTGTTCTTGCTATTTTTAGAATCAAGTTGCTATCACTAGGACAAGGAATAGCGGAAATCCATATTTTAAAGGCAAAGATAATGCAGGATTTCTAAACTATATAAAAAGTTGCCACTTCATGGGAGAGAATGAGAACTCTTATTGAAAAGACCTTCTTTTGTGTCATATATTTAAGCAGAATAAGGCTCTTCATAACGGAAGATGAAAACCTTAGAAAGACCAAAGCAAAAAAGCCCTTCAAAACCCACCACCCCTAAAACAAATCAAAAAACCCCTCAAACTCCTAAAATTATGTAGAAGTGTGGAAGCAAGAGTGAAAATGTTAACTTTAACAGATATGCTTCTAAGAACCATTCTCGTATATGCACAGTGTGTATTGTACATATGGATTGCTACAATTGTTGTGAGTCTTTTCAAAGCACCAAGGAGGAGAATCTGAGGAAGGCTGCAGTGCAAGAAGCTTAATTTTAATATCTGAGCTTGCACTAACATTTTCTTTTAACTCTTCTAAGAGTCAGCAAGTAGTCTCCAGCAATAAAACTGAGAGTGACTAGAAGTGAGTTACTCCCAAGTGGCTAGTGTCTGAAGGGTAAGATTAGCATTTTGAACTCTGACCTCTGTCCCCTTATGAATTGGCAGCTTCAAAAAGAAAAAGGAAAAAAAGAAATTTGGATAATGGAAAGATTCAGTTTTCACTCTCTGTTGTATCTGACGGAGGCAAATGTGCTTGTTTCATAGCTGAAATTACTGCAGCAGAGAGTATTGAGCCAAATATTAAAGCCACTTACTGCTTCACTTTTGAAGACATTGTTTTGGAAGCTGAATTACAATAACCAGCACCATGAAATGTCTGTCTAGAATCTTTCTTAAAATATTTGACTGTAATGATACAAATTATTGTTTTGTTTGCTCATACTGCTGAAGTATCTTGTAATTAAGGAATATTCCTCTACAGGCCACTCATATAATCTGTATAAATGAAATAGATGAATTGAGTATTTTCAGGGCTTTGCTTGAGAATCATGCATAACTCAGAAACAAGAGTTGAAAGATGGAATGAAAGTTCAGAAATAATACTAAAATAATTACATTATTGTCAGATTACCATTACATTATTATTGTCAGATTACATTAGAAGCAAACCTTAGTTAACTGGAAATAACAGTATGTGCCCTGCATTGTTCTACTGCTCATTCCTGTTTTTCCCTTGCAGAGGAACTTCTAGTTTAAGGTTCAGATAACCCTGATGCTGAATTATGGATTAGTCTTTATCTGAAGTGATCAGGGGCCTCCAAAACTTCAATTCTTTGCTTACCTCCATTTTTTTAGCTTTAGAGGTGACATGCTGATGTTCTGAGCACTCTTTATATACTGACTGCACTACTGGTTTTCTTGGATAGGCCTGCAGTGAGAACTGCATGCAACACAGACAATTTAGGTTGAATTTGAAAGATGCTTTTAGTCTGATATTCTATAAAACATAAAAATCAGAAAACTTTACAGTTTTAGGCAAGTTAGCATGATTTGACCAGTATTTAATGGATTAGCTTTTAAAATTCCTACATAGTCCATGTATGGGGACAAGAAACTAATTTTTACTTTCAGACTGCAATTTCTAAAGAGTTTACCTCCAGTTTCAGGTAATTGTACCGGTACCCCAAAAGTGAGACAGCTTTTCAGAGCACAGCTCTCTAACTCTTATTGTTATGGCTGAAACACAGGAATTATTTTTGAAAAATGTAGCCTACATTTGTGTAGCCTAGATTTTCATTTCAAATCTTCACACCTCCCTGGGAAAAATGAGACAACTTCAGGTCACTATTGAAAACAGAACTTTAAGGGGAAGAAGGACCATGACCTGCAGCTAGTCACTTATTTTATCCTCTCATGCTCCCTTACCAAGAGAAGAACAGTTTTATCAGAAGGTATTTTAAGGTACCAGAGCTCTAAATTTCTGCCTGAATAACCCTATTTTTTCCTGCACTGATTACAGAGAGAATGAAACAGCCAGCTCTAGGTGTGTTGAATATGATTGAGTGATATTGCCAAGGGTCCTAAACTAATCAAACATTTTTTTTTAAATATCAAACTCTTACAGTTTTCTAGAAACAACAAAATACTGCTGAATTCTTAATAGTATAAGGTCTTCTTCTTTCTTATAAGCCTGTGTAAAAGACCCAAAGATATCACTGGTTTTAGCTGGCCCAGCTGGTATCATCTTTGCTGGAGAACTGCATACTAAAAGTAGTATGTGTGATCAGCAAGGAAGCTGTTGGAGCAGGGAACCAGATGCAGGAACAGTAAAACAGTACAGAAAGAGGGTGCAGATTACAATTTATAAGCAGAAAAATGTGGGAACTCGGGGCTGTAGGGTCCTCAGTCTGAACCCAAAATTTGTTTTGGGAAACTTTCTATAGAATGCATATTGCTCCAAAAGAGAAACTTACACTCTCTTCAGTCCCATTTTGCAGGAGAGGTCAGTAGGGCTCTGAGAGCTCAGGTTTGCTATCTGACTATTCTATAACATCAGCTACATTCATATGCATTATTAGTATAGGGCAAACATACAAAAATTCAATTTCTCTTGAACTTCAGTAGCCCATTTAATCCTCCTGCCCAATGCAGATAGTTTGGGGGGAGGGGAGGTTGCCTGGGACCAATCTGAGTAGTTGACTCGTGCTGTGTCTCATACTTTAGAAAACGTTTGCTTATGTTACAGTATGACATAGGACTTCAGCAGGTCTTTGTGGATGCACTTCTGTATCCAGAGCTGTCGGGTGCACAGCTGAGCTGTAGATATTTACTGTAATATTTTTTGTATCTCTGTTGAAGGTACACATTTTAGCAAAGGGTTACTGCAGTCAGGTACTTCAGTTACTTAACTAAATGTTTTACTAGTTTAAAGTTTCTATTTACAAATAAAAGGAGAAGATAAAGTTATTGGTTTTTTTTTTTTTTTCTATTCATCTGTCCATCCCAAAATTTCAAAGGTTTAGAATGTTTAAGTCTCACAGCATCTCTTTGAGGTCAATATTACACATACTGCTGAGAGGCTGAAGCAGAAACAAGAAATCAAATAAATGCCAAACTTTTCTCTGTAAATAAGTAACAGAACCAGGATTAAAAGGAAGATCACCAAGTTTTCAGGCCAGTGCTGTTGCAGCAGGTAGGCCACACTCTTTTGCTAAGGATAGACTTCTCTAATCCAGCTGGGAGTAAAAACCAGGAACACCAAGAGTCATTAAGAAGGGAAAGCATTTAAGTAGAGTCACCATAGGTGGTGTGAAAATGGTTGTATTTCAAGGCCTTGTAAACCCTTTCAAGGCATTTTGGGAACACTGAACTGCTGCAGTGGGGCAGAATCTCACAGCATCATGGCGCCTGACCTAAAAGTTGAGAAAAGTGGTGGTTTATGGGCAGTTAAATTTTACTACTCTTTTGCGAATTTTTTTTTTTTCCCTCTTGCTGCTTTTACCAACTCCCACCAAATCATAGGCTGTGAAAAGACAGGAGGCTAGAAAGTTCCTTTCATGGACTGTTTTCCCCTGGATCTAAATGTTACAGAAGGTAGTCCTTTCCTTGCCTTATACCCAGTGGGTTTTTTTTCACAAACCAATCAAAAGATTTACATTGATCTGACTTGCACTCTACACCAGGGCACCATTAGTGGCATTAACACTAGAACTGATAAACATTATATTAATGCATTCTGTAATCTGATGCTATGTTGGCTTGTAAAGAGCTTATAAAGAGATGCTAGGCCCCCAAGTGTGTTTATTTCTAAGGAAAATAACACCTTACCTAAATAAATCTTACTTTGTATGAGTAGGCTGCCCTGTTGCTGCATGCTGCTGCCTGTTGTCTGGTATGAAAATAAGTGCAAATGCTCCCTTCCCAAGCTCTTGCCTGTGCTGGTATGTGCTGAATACTGTCTGTTTAGTTTCTTCATAGTCTGATTGAACTAAATCCTGGAACTGAAGACAAGTGGAATTGAACTTTTGGGCTGGATGCTTCCTTATTTGGTTTAAGGAACATCTGTCTTACAGATATTACTAGTCTTTCTCAAGGTGTGCATGTGTGTTTGTAGAGATAAATTAATAACACTACATTATATTAAGAAATTTTGGCCTTCACAGAATGTGATAGGTTTTTATGGCTGATCTAATGAGGATGCAGCAGTTGAAAATGGGTCAGGAGGAAGGAAGAAAGGAAGGGCAACAATTTAGAACTACTTACTGGCATGCCTGTGTTTGTGAACTTGGTCTGCAGCACTCACTGAGTGGCGAGAGGAGAGAATTTGATCTCCAATTCCTTCAGTCTTTGGTTTCCATAATGAAGTTGTCATGGCTTTGTTAAATTTACTGCAGAAATTGAATTCAGATGAATTAATTTCGTGGGCAATCTATTGTGTAATGAGAGTTTCCAGTCACTTCCAACCCATTGGGCAACCCAATAATATAATGTATTTCTCATTGTCAATCAAGTCATACCGTACACTAGATTTGACTCTTCAAAATGTTGGTAAAATTGTTATAGAAAGTAATGCTTTTCTGTCTTTCATTTTGGATCTATCCTAGATTTTCTCTTTATCCAGAAATTTAGAAGAGAAATTATTATTCTTTCTGCTGTCTTTCATTTTGGATCTATCCTAGATTTTCTCTTTATCCAGAAATTTAGAAGAGAAATTATTATTCTTTCTGCTTTCAATTCCTTGTAAGCCATACAGGTTAATGTACATTGATCTGTGTTGTCTTGGCAGTTACACAAAGTAGATGTTTGATCTCTGTTTACCACCTAGGATGCCCATGGCCTAAGCAATATTTAAGTGTGTACAAAGCTAGCATTCTCTACAAGTCTGTGGTCCACATAGTGTGCTTCCTTAGAAAAATCTGGAAACCTCATAAGCAGGTTTCTAGAGTACAAGAAGCTAATTTCAGTTCAAGTTTAAGGGAGAAGCCTGACTTTACCATAGTTGTAGTCTGTGTGTAATCAATGCTATGTGAAAGCCAAGGTCTGGACTTATGTATTGTTTATTTCAAGATCCTGAAAGGCATTCAGGTAGCTCTAATTAGTGTATTACAATTACCATACCTTATAAACATTGCTTAGTATATTGAAGTTACTCTTGAGTTTTCTGGATTCATAGATATGGAAAAGAGAAACAGAGAGCTCAGTAAAGCTAGGTAAGACTAATAACAAAGTTGGCATAGGAGTCTGTAACAGAAACCTTTTTCTTTTGTTGTTGTTACTCTCTCCTGTACCACAAATTTGTTCGTGGGATTTTTATCCCCTTTATTTCTTACATTCCAACATAAGCTTTTCAACCTCACCACAAAGAGTAGAAAATACATTTCAAATGGAATCAACATACATCTTCCCAATAGAAAACTTTCCCAAAATATTTAGTAACTCAGCATGTGGAGCAGCAGACACTAGCAAGCCATGTTAATCAGTTCTGCTTTATAAAAGCAAACAAGGTGGGGAGGAAGTAATGAGACCCTGAAACATCTGTTTGGGGACTTCAAATCCCCTTAGAAGGTTTTGAGTTCTGCCTTAAAGAAACACAACTCCAAAAATATTACAACTAACTGTGGGAACATTTTATGGCTCTTTACAAAAAAATTAATTACATAAATATTAGTCTATAAAACATAAATTCCCTCTGCCCTCTTCTCCAGATTTGCTTCTGGTATAAAGGTGTGATCTTGCCTGACACTGCAAACATTCTTTAAGCAAAGAGAAGCTGGGTCAGATCCATCCTAGTTTTGCTGAAGGAAGAAAACCATCTTTGATTTTTATGATGCTAGATAATACTAGATATTACAGTATTAATAAAGAACATTAGAACATTATAGGAATGCTGTCATTTAATAACAATGGAATACATAATCTTGTATTTCACACTATTAGTAGTTACTTAATTGCTTATAAAGTTATATGTTAAAAGGTTACATTAAATAATTTCTCCTTCCTACTTAGTGTTGCTTACAGCAATTGTTCTAAAATAAAATTTGGAATCTGTGTTCTTACTTCTGTTTATTTAGCATACTTGAACAGAGAAGTTACTGTTCTGGTCCATTCTAATTCTTAATCTGCTTCTGGTTTTCTTTTTAGATAGGTTGCTGCTGAGTTCTGGATAATACATTTTTCTTAAGGAATGGGACATGTGGAAAGAACTACTAATGCTTTTGCTTAGCATGTGGAGTTTGCTTTATTTAGTGTATTTTTATTTATTCTTACCGTTCATATAATTCTTCTGCTTTTACACTTGAATGTGGTAGTATTTTTGTTTCATGTTCTTGGTAATCAGCCTGTTATCCAGCTGTTAAGTCCTACCAGGAAGAGAAATAAGAGAGGGAAGTGATTCTATTCTAAACTAATGTTGCTTTGCACTCTCTCTGGATGACAAGTTCCAGAACAGGGTCATTTTGGACATACCCATCAGTGCAAAAATACTTGATTCCTTCAAATATTCTGTTTACTCACTTGCAAAATAATGCTGCTGCTTCTTTTTATTGGCTGTGAGTCCTTTTAGGGGGTGGAGTTGAGTTTGAAGCCTTCAGGCTTTATGGAAATACTCTATCTACAATAAACATGCCTCCTAATTTAATTTCCACCTGACATGTAGACTGCATGGAACAGATTGTGCATGGCAAGCCAAAATTGATTGTTAAGCAGTGGATCTGTGCAATGTGAAAGTGAATTTTATTCTCTTTACAGGCAAGGTGGTTCTGGGAAGCATATTTTCGATCGATGAAAGCAATTGCTCTTGCTACCCTTCAGATTATCAATGATAGAATTTACCCATATGCTGCCATTTCTTATGAAGAATGGAATGATCCCCCAGCTGTGGTAAGTTGATTTGTTTGATTTGCTCATAAAACAAATTGTGGATTTGGTTTTGGTTTTTTTCCTCGTATAAAAGGTATGCACTGTGAAACTTGGTAGTAATTCTGTGTATGTGAGTCTGTGTGTGTATGTGTGTGTATGTGTTGTGCTGGTAACTTGCACAGATGAAGCTAATATATTTTATGACAATTGGCAAAATAATTAGCAGTTCATTTTATGTCCTGGCACTAAGATGAGAACTTTTAAATTTGCTATTGCACATGTTAAATTGCTTCCTTGGTTATTTATTTATTTATTTATCCTTGATGCATACACGTACACACACACACACACACACACACACATTTCTTTATTTCTATTGAGTTCAGGGAGAGTTTGGAGCACTGCATGTATTTGGGCACAGTCTGTATGACTGCAGAGAAAATAATGGAAATGCTGAAGATCTCAAACAATCTGCAAGGATCTTTCATATAATTCTGTTGAAATAGCTAATTATTCCTATGCCTAGAATTTTTTCCATGTTATTTTTTAACAATTTATCTTATACAGAAACTGATGATCAACGTTTTACTGATTTTTTTTTTTTTTGCCTTTTTTGGGTTTTTGGTTTAATTTAAAATTTCGCTGGTTGAATTCACTTCTGTTAAGAAAAAACGGTGCAGTATTAATTAACCTCCTGCACCAAGCAGCTGGTTCTGATTTTTGACTATATAAAACTCTGTAGATGATTTTCACTCATAATCAGTTAATTTTCTCTGTGTCAAAATATAAAAAATAGTGTTGTTTTACTAATAAAACCAAACTTGTTAACTGTCTTGCTTTATGATAGTTTAGAGAAAGAAAGCTGGGTAGGAGTACTCAGGAGCAGAGTGTGTTTTACTTTGAACTCTTCAGGCCGATGGAGTGTGAACAATTGCTGAGGAAGAGTTAGAAGCTCATTGCTGTGCTTCAGAAGTTGTGTTTCCATTGCCTAGCCAAAGGCATTAATAATCTTCTTTTGTCATTTCTTGGAGAGGAAATGTGGCCCTGGTCAGTGTGCAAGGAAGAAATTAATCTGCACAAGTGTGTACTCCACAAGAAGGGAATCAGAACATCTTAACACCTTCACAATTATGCTAGCAGAACCAAGCACCTTTAAACACACTTAGTGAAATGAAGAAAATTCTTAAGTATTACTCAGTCTTTAAAGGGAACCTAAAAACATTTCCTGGATTCTCTCCTATACTTTTTTTTTTTTTTTTTTTTTAATAAATGCACTAGTCAGAGTTCCAAAGTTGTCTGCTGGTTGGGCAGTAATAATCTGCTTGAGCCTGAGTATGTGTCTCATCTAGCTCCTGCCTAATATCCACTCACAGCACTGTTACAATTTCTAGTAAGCCTGGATGAAACATTATAGTTGAAAGGACTTACATATGTACATTTGAGGTAGCAGAAAATGGCAACTGTATCCTCTAACTTTGATAGGAAGGCAAAATAACTAATGTCCTATATTCTTCTCTAAATAAACTCCATGGCTGAAGCTTTTAAAGAAAGTGATTTCAGGTCAGCCTCAGGGCCAGGATATAGCCAACTTAAAATAAGCACCTGTGAGTTAACATTAATACCACAGTGAAAAGTGTTAGTAAATGGGTGTCAAAAATTCTTACATTGCTGGCCAGAACTAACCTCCAGAACTTGCCAGGTGTGTTCTGCCTTCAAACTCAGCCGACTCAATACCCAGTTCCTTTATCTCTGCTTGTTTTTCCATGTGATGTTGTGGTCAGTAGGGATTAAGTACTCTTCTGTATGCTTTTGTTCCTGTTACGTGGTTTGGTTTCGATAGGAACACAACGGTGCAGAAAGAGTATGTAGAAGCTGTAGGCACATTAACAAGAGGTGCAGAGGTGCAATCACTGTTTTAAGGGCTTACTGAAATTAGCCAGAAATTTCTTTAATCAGTACAAGACTGTTTAATAGAGCTCAGATTCCTGGGCTCTGAATGGAGAGGTTTTGAAAAAGAGAGCACAGATTTGCCTATGGAATATCTATACAGGAAAATGCCAGCTTTAAAAGGTTTATGAACTTAGTTGCTATGACAAATTCACCTTTCTAACAGAAAGAAAAGCTTGCTGTGCAAAATCATTATGCAGAGAAGGATACTTAGAAAGAACCCTTGGCCATGGTTGCTTACCTGCCTGCCTCCTTTGTTTAAGGTGGGGTTTTTTTTGTGTTGCTTATAGGGGTTCATTTTACTTAGTATGCCACTAGGATCCTGAGAAGTAACAGAAAAAGTTTGGTAAAATGTCCTGATTACTAGTCATTGTACTGCTCAATTGTTACAACTGCTTCAGGTGTTAGATAAAGCAGTATAACCATTCTTTCTACTTTAACAATTAGAATGGCTCGTAACTCTCCAAGGTGCACATTATATTTTGTATTTTGCTGAGCTATTGTAGCCTCAAGCGTTTGCTCCCAGAATTAGATTAATCATCTGATTTCAGTCTGTTTTCTCTGTTTTTGTATAGTTCTGCCATTTAGTATTTTGATTATAGTATAATAGAATAGATTCTATTTTGAGTTAGCAAACACTTAGCAGATGGCAGCAGTAAGTATCCTAGATAAAAGAGATTTTTAGAGGTCTCAAATAGCCAATTAAGTTTGTTTGTAACAGCAGCACATATGAGGAAAAAGCTGAGAAAGCTGCATCTTTCATAAAAGGCTGCCCCAAGTTTGCAAAGTAGGACTGGCAGGCTTCTCTTTGCTTTTCTTTGAGCTTGGATACTTCAAAGTAGGAATTAAGACATATCTGCAAGCATAATAATGGTTACATTGTTTTTACTGCAAAATTACATTGATTTTTGTATCTGAGGGGATGGCTTTTACCTTGTACAGTCAGCATGAAAATGATACTTGCTTAAAATTAGTGAGGCATACTCATGGCTAGATCTGCACATGGATAAGCTTTATTCCTGTTCCTGATTCCTTGAGATATTTCTCAAGTCTCAACACAAAGAAACACCAGCCCATCTTGTGTAGAGTTTGTAGTTTCCCAAACACTTTAAACCACTGTAGTAGGTACTGCTGCCCAAAGAAGCAGTCCTGCACTCTTCTACAGTTGGATAACAGTTTCCTCTTTCGTGTGCAACCTTCTTTTTGGTTTTTCTGTTTCACTTGTGGTGAATTAGCCAAAATAATGTTCCTCATATAAAACTCACCAGGCAAAAGAAAAAAAGAAAAAGAGAGTGGGGGTGTGTGCAAGAGAGGGACTGGATGGCTTGAAGGCTGCTTTTCTTGGCATTAGTTTGCCTTATATTGGCTCAAAATAATAGTAAGAGTGTTGCCTGAGTATCTTCACCACAGTGTCGATCCAGCAGTGGTACAGGAGGGTGTTTTTCCAGTAGGGAGTATAAGGTATGCAGAAGATAAATGCATATACAGTTAATTCCATACTTAGTATATTGCACAGGGGAAGTGATCCAAGCAGTTTTATGTGCTTTTATGGGCTGACTGAAGACTGTTGGCCTTTCTCAAGGAAAAAAAAGTTATAAAGTGGATTATTTTTCTACTTGTTCACTGTCCTGTCCAGG
This sequence comes from Aphelocoma coerulescens, assembly GCF_041296385.1. NCBI lineage: Eukaryota > Metazoa > Chordata > Aves > Passeriformes > Corvidae > Aphelocoma > Aphelocoma coerulescens. The sequence goes on from NC_091019.1 coordinate 26,141,386, forward strand.
AAATGGAAGACTAGTAGCATATAGTATGTTATGGAATAATATTTTGAATAAAAATGCACTATGAGATATTTCCTTCTTTTAATGAAGAGGAGCTAATGATACTTTTGGGGACTGAAATTCATTGCTGGACCACTTGAGTCCTTTATGTCTCAGACAGTCTTTTGTTGCAAGCATGGGAGTTTAATCTTTTTTGTATTTTTTGGCCCAGTCATTATCCATTAGGCAGAGGCAATCGGTTGTGTCCAAATAAGCCAGAAAATGAGTGATTCTACAGTGCACATTTTGATAGTTACCAGTTTGGGCTGGATTAGAAATAATTACTTGGGCTTGAGATGTGATCTGTTACCTCCAATTAAGTACTTTGTTATGCTCTAATAGACGTAAATTACTTCCTCACTTATGCTTCATTGTAGATTGTTTAAATTCTCCTCTTTGCCTTATACCTCACTAACATATATGGGTTTCTGAAAAATGAGTAAGACAAGAGTTTTTTCAGAATTCTTCATCTGCTTTTGTTGAAATTCTTTCAAGCCTGTTTATAATGTAGACCTATGAAACATTAGATGGCTTTGTCAGGGGCTGCTTTTGAGCTCTGACCTTGGATGATACAGACCAGAGTTTAATAATCACTTGAGAATATCAGTATGCGAACAATAAACATACCAGGTTTCATTTCTTCCAGTGAGGCAGAAAACAGCACCATCATTTGGTGTAAACTAAAATAGCAGAATTATCTTAGTGCCCAAAATGCCATTCATTTAGCAAAGCCTAAGTAGGATGTTCATTTACAGAATACTTTGTGGGTCCTGCCAATTACTAGGCACTTGACACTTGTTAAAAAATTAAACTATTCTTAACCTCTTTGACTAGTATTTTATAGTCCTCAGTCTACAGATAATGCTACTGTTATAACTGTGCTTCCCTCCCAGTACCATTTGTCATCTCCAAAGCATTAAGCAATATTAGCATGCACTTTATCTACATGTAAATGAGAACAAGCTAGCACTTTTCTGGGCAGTGCATATCTGGTATTTTTTCCATTGAACAATATTAGATATCTGTTCCTGCTGTAGTTTCCAGCTACTTGTGTGATAGTTTCAATCAGCTGGATGAAATCTTGCTTTGTTTATTATGTTAGAAGATAGGTATTCTTTTTTATATTAAATAAATTTCAGTTCATTGACTCTTTTTGGTGTTGCTATTATGTACAGGTTGAATATCCCACACGTATTCAGCTGTAAATATTGGTATTTACACGTGTGTGTGAAGCATGATTTTACAGTTGATTCTTTAATTTACCTGCCCAGAGGTTAGGATACTTTTCTTACACAGTGTATTATTCTACAGTAGATAGAAGTTCCTGTCTGTCTTGTGGCTAATTATTTTCATGAGGAGGGTTTATGATCTTCATTAAAACATGAAATGATGGCCACTGCAACTTGGTTTGTGATTCTGTTGAGTGTAAGCACTTTGGTTGGCTCAGGACAAGTAGGGACGGTTAATTCCTTTGGTTTTGCCCTGTGACCACTTGAGGATGGGAAGCATGATGAAATACTTTCTCAAAGTATTGAACAGAAACTTACCATAAATAATTGGAGAAAAATAGAATAAATCAAGGCTTTTTTTGGTCTGGTAATTCGTAATTGAAACCACATTGAGGTTAGATTGATTTTAAGAACAACCCAGCTGAAAAAGCCTAAACCACAGTGGTAGGGGATATATCTCTGTTTTGCTTAGATGTATAGAAGAACTGCTTATCTGCTAAGTTCAACACACTGCTGTCCTTACCTCTGTGCTTTTAAAAGACAGTGAATTGTTGTTCAGACTGTGTAGTTTCACTAATATGTAATTTACAACAAGCAGGCTAGGTGTTGAAAATAAAATACGGTCTTAGGGTGAAAAAAGAAAGGCCAGGGAGGAAAGCTCACTGTCTTGTTCATGGGAGCAGTGAAATTTTATTCTTAAGTGCTGTTGCTGAGTTTTCCCACTAAATGATAGCTGGGAAGTTCAGGATTCCTCTTTAATATGGAACATCTTACACAGCCTTGTTTTCCCAGAAACCATTCTGTGATGTAGTTTCTAATGTGTCTACCATACCTTTCTTCAAGTCTCTTTCAGTGGTGAACAACCAGTTAAGTTTTGGGATAGGACTGAGTCTTTGTTATCTCTGGTATTTTACAAGTATCTTTGAGTTTCTATAGAATTTAAATACTGAGGTTGGCCATTTCTCTGTCCAGTTGTGTTCATTGATGTCCTGAAGCTCCCACCTATCTCCCTTCTGTACCCTGCTAAGAAGGTTTGTTACAAACTCCCCTGCTAAGCTGAACCTGAAGACTCCTCATTGAGTCCAGTCTGAAGCCTCCCATGTAATGAGAATTCAGCTCCCTTGATACCTTGTCCTTAATGTATTTATTTTTCCTAAAGTGTAGTCAGGTTGTTTTTAATGACCAAGAGGGAGGACAATATTTGATCAAGCTATAGTAGAGGAAAGTGACTTGTTTCTAAGGCATTATTACACACGCACACTTGTGCAAAGCATGCACAGGATAGCTGCAGCAGTCTGAATCCTTGTGTACATCCATAACCATTCCTGACTGCTCCTCTCTTCCAGCTTCAGGGTATTCCTAAGCCTGTCACTCATGTTCCACTATTTTGGATTTTCACATGAGCTGCAAAGAGCTATCAGACAACTCAGACTGCGAGACTTAAGTGACATGAAATTACTCTTAGGAAACTAACATTTGAATTTGATCCTTTTTACTCATAAAAATGATTCACAGCAAGTAACCTATTAATCTTGGATTAATTATCCTGGCTCTTCTAATGATATTAGCTGGGAGGGTGATAGAGAAGGGTTGTCTTATCCATAGCTGAGTGTCAGCACTTTGTCAAAGAAAGGTGATGGATGATCAATGTACTGTTGCTGTTTGCTCTCCTCTCTGAGAGTGAAAGTCCCTGTGAATTTCCATCAAGAATGTTAATAAAGATGGGAATGGAGCAAATGTGCCTTCATCACTTGGTTGCTTGAGCAGTGACTGGGAGAACCCATCCCTATGTCATTAGCCATTTCATGCTTTGCTGCCATAATGGAGATTTAATTAGGTTGCTGTTGTATTAATTGCCTGTATGGTTTGCTTTTCCCAAGCAGAAATCTGGAAGACTTTAGCAAATTATGGAGGCTTGAATTTGCCTGATTTCCTGCAGAAAGTGGGGTCAATAGGTCTCAGACTGTAGACACACTCTTCAGGCAGGCAGCAGGGGGTTGGCTCTTAATGGCACTTGAGAGATGCTTAATTGCCTTTTTGAAATGTTTTTCTCAAACGAGAGGCATGGTTCTCCCATCCATTAGTGTGTGTCTACAGGCTTTTCCCTCCCTCCATCATCCTTTAGTAGGTGCAGGAGCAAAAGTTCCTTAAAAGTTGCCTTATTTTTCCTAAGTTATGACCAGCAGGGGAGAATTTTCATGCCTTTCTGAAAGTAGTAGAAGTTGGGATTTAAGGAATGTACCTAAAACATAAGTTTATAAGAGAAATTCATGACCATTTTAGGTACCTATGTACCTAAATTACTGTACCTAATAAATAGTATGTACCTAAAAAGCACATAGGTACATACTATTTATGTACCTATGTGCTTGCACATATATGCATGATTTATTTCTTTCTGTAAGTACCTAAAATAGCCTTAGATTATGGAAAATAAATAATCCTTTTCAAAGGATATCATAGCAAGCAATTTGTTAGGAAGTGCTGTGGACAGAGAGAAAAAGTTTCTAGAAAAACTTCAAATGGGTGCCATTAATCTAGGTAGCAATTCTCACCCTTAAGTAATAAATAGAACATTGTCTGCAGATGACTCTACCAGTTATTCCTTCTTGTAGGACAGAAACATATTATTTTCTTGGCACTCTGATTATGATGTTAAACCTCTGTTTCAAGTATTAATGAAAAGAGGTTTCTGAGAGTTATGTTAAGAAGCTGCTTGACCTTACCAGGGTCATTTGGATAATAGGAGTCTTGGGGTGGGGGTTGTATGGAAACAAGTGTGTAGTAAAGCCTTAATGAGGTGGATTATGCTCTGGTCACATTCAGATTGTGATTTGCTGTAGGAATTATTGAAGCTGCAGCAAAATCAGAGGGCTGTCCCCATCTGCCACTAGTCATCTCGTACAACTAGCAAAGTATGTACAAAAGCTTTAATTTTAGAAAATATAATAATCTGAAGGCAGATATTTCTCTGCACATATCAGTTGCTGACATAGTGGATGTATATTTTCTGAATTACTGAGTGTGCTTTCATGGGTAGCCATGCCCCTTTCATGAACCAAAGTTCCATATTGTATTGTTACTGTTTCTACATTATCCTATTATTCCTCTTGGGTAAAAACTAGAACTTTGTGTTTTCCATTAGGATCCTCACAAACAGTTTAAGATGAATCCTGCTTTTACCAGACCTGATAAAGTGTGTGTAGCTGAAGGCTAGTCTGTCTTTCCAACTATTTCAGGAAGTCTACTAAAACATATTACTCCTACTGACAGGTCCTTGCTTGGAACATACTCTTAGACCATCCTGGACAAAAGAGTGTGCCAATTCTCTGCAGAACGTTTCTGCCTCACATATTTATCCCCTCTTCAGTTTTGATTTGTTCATAGAAGGAAATCATATTCACATCATATTTTTTTCTCCTTTACCAAAACAATCACAATGTTATGATGTCTTTCAGTAAATAGGCTCTTTATTCTCCTCATCGTAGAAGCCATTCTAGTTTGAGGTGTCTAACCATTAAACACGAGGAAGGCAATTGTTGGGTGTAGAAAGTAACCCAAAGACTGATTGGGAAACAGAAGATGTTAAAGTTTACTTCCTACAAATATGACCTTGTAACTCTGAGTCTGTAAAACTTGCTTTACTCCTTATACAAGCAGGCTTATGGTATGAGTTTAGCTGGAGAATTTCACAGTATTCCTGTAAACTGCTGGAAGTTGCTAACCTCTTATGAGTGTTCATAGTTTTTACAGGCTAGGATTCAAAACTTCCTTGCAAAACAGTATCACTCAGTCTCTGCTTTCCCAACTCCCCTTTTCACCTTGTCCCAAAGGGTTTGGTTTTTCCCTTTGCTTCTCTGTCTGACCCCTGCTTGGAACATCAGTTGGAATGGAAAATTTGAGACTAAAATGCTGTCAATTCTTGTCAAATGGTCCCTTCACTGCTTCCCTTCCCCGCGTTGTCAGCTCCAAAGGAAGTTGGCACATTCAGTGGGAATTTAGTTGTCTATCTTGTCTTTTGCCATCTGGGCTGGCTTCCCTATGCTGACAGTGTATTGAAGTAAGACCTTTAAAGTCTTAAAAGGGATGCCCTAGTTAAAATTCACAAGGAGCAGATAACTCTCTGAAGTTCATCTTTGCATCTCATGTCTTTTAAATTTTTTTTTAATGTAATAGGTGGGTTTTTCCACCATTGAACAAACTTTGTGGAAGCCAGTACATTGTTCCTCTTCGTACCTGCTTTTTCCCTTTTTGCTTGGGTGCATGTTTTATGCCAAGTTTGTGGGTTTGTTGCATTAGTTTTATTGTAGTCAACATTTTTTCGCTCTGAAATTGTAGTGCTGATTAAGTTTCTCTGTGTTTGTTGAGTCCTGACTATAATTTTAAATGTCTTGAAATATTGATTAGTAAATGAGAATTGAGCCATGCTAGCTGGGTTCAATTCACCTTGGTTTTTCTTTTCTACAAATCTATCTGTGTCTTCCACTTTATTTTTTACCTTAACCTCTACTTGTTTGCAATATTACAGCTAGACAAAAATGAAAAATCAAATAAGAAAGAGATTGGAGTAAAGGTTTTGAGAAATTGCTGAAGTCAGGAGAGTCAGCCTGTCTGATCTGAGCAAATTACAAATCTGATGGTTAGGGCCTGGCTATATGAATTACTCCCTGCTGTGATAATTCACTTTAATCAAATTCTTTTGCTGTTTTCTTGTTTTTCTTCACAGAAATGGAGCAGTGTGAGCAACCCACTCTTCCTTCCACTGATCCCACCTCAGTCCCAAGGTTTCACAGCCATAGTTCTGACCTATGACCGGGTGGAGAGCCTTTTCCGAGTCATCACGGAGGTGTCTAAAGTGCCTAGTCTATCCAAATTGTTGGTAGTCTGGAACAACCAGAATAAGAATCCACCAGAAGGTAAAAACCCATGGGAGGCGTGGTGGAGGAAGGTGAAACTGGGCATAGCATGTCTATTGACGCCTGTTACAGAATGACCTTTTTTCTACATCATTTATATTCAAGAAGTATTTTGTGATTCTTTCAAAATAATTGGTTTGGATTTTTTGTGAAAAAGTACTTGAAAGTGAAATAAGAGAAGCCAAAATAGATTACAAGAAAAAAGCATACTTCTGAATCAAAAAGTTACAATATTACAAAAACATTTCTGTCCTTAACATTTTTTGGGGGAGTAGTAAGAAGAGGCCTATTTTTGATCTGTCAATACTGCTGCTACTGGACAGTTTCTAGAGCAAATGTGGTTCAAGCAGCAAAGTAGTTTGAATGCTTGGAGCTATAAAATAAGTGAATATTTTGATTGATGAAATGAAAACTTGGGACATTGCATGTGTCCAAAATGGAGTTTCCATACCACTGGAATATCTTGTGAAAACGCTAACTCTTGCCCAGTAAGACAATACATAAGTGCCTGTTTTAAAATATATCTCTTTACAACACATATGATATACTATGCTGTTCTTTATAGTATTTGAGTGAGTCTGTTGTCATCTGCATGGTTTTTAAATACTTTTAAAATTTGTGGTTATTTTAAAAAGATATTATTCACAGATGTTTTCCTAAGTTATTTGAATGTGTAGATTTTTGGAAGAAGGTTTGATTTCAAAGGTATATTAATGACTTCAATGTGAATTCAGTGCTGTAAATCTCTCAATTATTTGTTTAATTTTCAGTAGCTGAGGTGTGCTTTGCCAGCCTGGCATACTGCTGTATTGTATCCCGTTGTGCCAGGACCTCAGTCCCAGGCTGCCCAGTCCTCACAGCTTGCTGCCTACACTTTCAAACTCAAGATCCTTATCCCATGTCTTTTTGACTCCTTCCATGCAATGTCATTGCACACTCCATGGGCTGCTCTGTGTCCAACCAACTCCCTTCTTTCCCATCCCCAGGCTGCCTGCCTCACGAGACCATGCTGCTCCTAATCTTCTCCCAGGTCCTCAGCTGAAAACATTCCATTATGAAATCACCATGAAGTAAATGGGAGGTCTTGCCCCATGGAAAGGAAGCTAGCTAGGCTTGGCCTTTGGTAATCCTCTCAAGTGCTAGACAGACTCTCCAACACTGCTCATTTTATTTCCATACTTACTGTCCCTAGGGTGACCTTCTTCAAGTTCTGAACACCACTACTAAAATCCTGAGAATTGTGCTAGGCAATTAAAGCCTCCTCATTCTGGATTAAATACTATAGCTACAGTACGTGTATATTAGCCTGGTTCCCATGTGCTGTACATATGGATCTGTCATTCTCATCTGAAAATGTGGTGATTTTGTGGGACAGGAAATGTTGCCTTCTAGGAATATGTGTTCAAAAAAAATGCTGTATTGTGGATTCTTCTGTCTTCTGTAGTGAGCAAAGTGTGTCGTTAGGACTCCTCACTTTATAATTCTCTTTCCAGAGGCTTCAACTGCTGCTGTGTTCTACTCTTCAAGGTTAGTTATTCTGCACAGCAGCAAGATGCAGCATAGAAATTAATCCCTGACCACTTGTCTCAATTTACTATCTCCTAAGAACTTCTCAGAGCCAAGCTATTGCTACCATTCACTTGGCTCATTTGCCATTTTGGCAACTTGCTCCAGTTTAAAGCAGAGTAGCTTTATTGTTTGCTTTAAACAGTGTTCTTTATTACTTCTGGGCTAAATACATCAAGTTTAGTAATTTTTCACGTTTTGTAACCCTTTAGAGTAAAAATTGTTGTGTATAAATTGGTAACAACTGGAATTTTTGCAGTAAGCAGTTCTTTTCTAAAAGCAAAAAGGCTTAGTGATATATACAGTTATGTGATCACTCAATGTGGGTGGATTTAACCCAAATTAATTGCTTCCACATTTCCTTCAAGTGTGTCTGAGATACAGGAGAGTTGAAGCAAATAGATCACTATAATGACCTTTTCAATCATTGTATTAATCTTGAAAATCAAAGTGTGTTTAATTTTTTTCTGCCTCTACTACCACTAAGTCATAAACCAGTTCAGAAAAACCCAGTAACCTGTAGAGCTTAAAACTGTAGACTTGAGAGCACGGTTGAAAGTGTAAGCAGTTTTGTCCTTGCATTAGCTTAAGCATTGCATTGGAGCGAATAACTATTTGTTTTTAGTGTCCCTTGTCCCTTTATTGCTGTTACAGCCATTGTAATCTCTTGGCCTATGGCTAGAGAGAGGTCAGTTTGATTAAATTAACTTGTTTTATTCCAGATCCATGCGGGGCATTCCACTTGGCTCTTCAGCCAGTCTCTCGTTCAGTCTGTCTATTAGTGATCCTAATCCTCAGACTTCAAAGCTTCTGCTGTTTATAGCCTGTTAAAGCCAGGAAGTTTCTGATGGATTAGAACAAGGAATGAGTTTGAAGTTTGTAATGTGCACCACTGTCACTGATAAAGTCTAGTTTATTACCCTACAGTAGTATCTGCGCTTTTATGGCTATTCATTTTTAATTGGTTGTAGTAAAGCAGAGGTGCTTAACCTTCTAGAGCATCAAGTGCTGTATTTCTTGGTCCTTTCCACACAAGGGGCATGTTTTGGTACAGAAGCAGATCTCAGCTCTTGTCATTGCAACCCCTCATGTGTTTGTTTTGTTTTGCATATATAAGTGGGAGGGTTGGGTGAAGAACATCCAGGTTGCCTTCCTTAGTGAGTGAGTATGTACACTAAACTGAGAATTAGGTTTAGGTTTCCTGGGATGCAGCTGGCAAAGTGCCACACAAGTGGCACGTGGCCTTTTCTTTCTTTCCTCTGTCAACACCAGAAAATTATTATAAGTGAAAATATCATTGTTATCAAAACAATATGCTATGCACTTGCAATAATGCCTTTATGTAATGATTCTCACAACTTAGGAGGGAAACCTAATAAAAATTAAATGCTCTAAAAATTGTACAAAATTTAAGATCATGGAATCACAGGTGGTCAGTGCCAGCAGTACTGCTGAGCATCCCAGCTAAGAGGCTATGCTGATCTCAGCTGCTGTGCAGTGGTAACAGGTGTGGGGATTCTGCAAGGTGTATGGAAACAAAATCCTTTCAAACTTAGGCCTCTCAGGGCAGATGCAGCTCTGATGTGACAGAAATTTTTTGTTATGCTGGCTGATAAAAAGGGTAAGCAGGTAAGAGGGCAATGGATTAATTAGACACTTGACTGGAAAGCTTTCAGCCAAATAGCATGTTAAAATATAAAATTGGAGAACTACATGTATGTGGGCTAGATATCAGTAGTAATTTTAAGATTGTTTTTTCCTTAGTCTTAAGAGTTTGCAAGGATCATTTTTTTAATTTAGTGTTTGAGAACTATCTGTGGAAGTCTGAACTCATGGTTCTGTGTTTTCTTTAGAATCAGTGAAAAGAAACAAGACAAATCTATGAGAAACACAGATGTCTTGTGCAAAGACAACAAAGTTTGAAGTTTACACTGTGTTTTTGATGGTAAAAATATTAAATCTTCTATGTGAAATAGCAGAAAGAAAATATCACAATGATGATTCTAATCTGGAACCTTGAAACATTATAGAATTGGCTTGTTATCTTAAGTACTCACTGGGTTTAGAGGATGTGATCTCTGCTCTGTGTCTTTGGCTGAGTTTTGCATATTTTCTCTGCCACGCATTGTATGCAAGAAGCCCATCAAAGCAGCAGTAATGTCAGTAGGCCCATGACTGTGTGTATAATACTAATCAAAATACTAAAAGCTTTGAAATATTGGAGGGAAAAAAATATTTTTTTCCTCACTTGCTCTGCATCAATTAAAATAAATGTTGTGGTCCAAGTACCTGGTGCTGGGAATATTTGTGTAGAAGCCTTTATTTTCTCCATCAGCCAAATTTTTTTTTTCCTTTCATTTGTGTTTTTTTAAGTTGCTAGTTCTGAAATTCAAGAAAATAGTCTGCGTTAGAAATTTCCACCAACATTTGTTTCAGGCAAGTGAAGAAATCACTTTGTCTACCCCATAAATTGTATAACAATGTATAAATTCATTACTGCTCATATGCAAAAAGCTACAAATCATGTGTGGTTGCTTGATTCCTTTTTAGGTTCAGTTTTGTAAAAATGAAAAGTATATTTTAAAGAATGTGTATTTTCTGTTTCGTTGTGGATCCTGGAGCTAAGCTGCTGATAAACTCCTTATGGTATTATTGAAATAATAATCTTTGTATTTCTATTTGATGCTGTTAATGGACAACATTGATACAAACTGTTGGGGATAAAGAAAGTAAGTATCCTTTGGATTGCTGTATCTTAAGAAAGTGTTATCTTTAAAAAAATTAAAAAAAAACATCTTCAGTGACAGGTGTGGGTTTTTTTGCATACTGTGCCTTTGGTAGTCAGCTCTGGTAGGAATGTTCTTTTAACTTCTCTTGAAGTTTTGAATTAATTTGGCTTCTTGATGATGGTCTTAATGCAATTCTCCTTGATTAGCTAGAGAGCTAATTCATGGTGATTTTAGTCTTCCATAAGTAATTTAAAAAACATTTTGCAGTATTTTTTCCTAGGGAAGTCTAGAAAGTTAGTCTACCAAACCCATCTTAAAAAAACTGGGCCCTAAATCGCGTCCTAGAAACAAATATTCTATTTTGTTATTACAAGATTATTACAACTCTGTGCATTTCTGTAGAACAACATAAACACTCTAATGTGGGTAGAAAGCACCTGTTTTGAACTCTGAACAGGCATAATGGAAGGAATTCTGATAATAAGTAGAAGTAACATGCTTGATGTTGTTGTTTCTACAGTGTTTTGAAACTTCAGACTCAGCTAAATTCTGCCATTCAGTATTAGAGACTGAAAAAGTATTAATTAGGTTTCATCAACAATGTTGATGCAATTAGTTGCATTCATGCAGCCTTCTATAGACCAGCTAGAATAAGCATCAGATGAGAGCTCGTACAAAAGTTCAGGTATGAGAATTGAGTGTGCTGTATGGGATTCTGTGCAACTGCAGGTACAAACAGAGCGTGTTTAGAGATGTTTTCTGCCAGTTTTTTATTGGTCTTTGTCTACCTTGCACAACTTCTGGAAAGGTTTTTCCTTTTTGTATTTCCAAATGGGCTTCATAGAAGTTTTGGGAAGTCAGAGCATAAAGTGAATTAATATTCTGGACCCAGGTTAACACTAGTTATGAGATATTCTTAGCTGTTGTTACTGAGGCAGTAAAGCAGAAAAAGAATGTTTGTACAAATGTCTTTGTATGAGTCATCAAAATGCCATGATTTTAGCCAATAAGTGGATCTTTTTTTTATTTGTCATACTAGTTTTAATACTGGCAAGCATTCAGTTCTTGCCATCAGGAGTGTATGCTGCATTGCCAGCTCCTCATTATCCTTACCTGCTGCCCTGCTGCTTCCAATTGCAAATGCAACAAACCATCTGCATTCAAGTATCACTTGCTGTTTTTTGAACTTGGTACTACTTAGAAGTGCTGTCCTGAGAATATTGGTTAGCTCTGTACAGCAGCTGTACTGATTCTCATTTTCCCTAGGGTGAGTGTTGAAACTGGGAATGGATGATTAATATGTAGAGCAAGTAATTTCCTTTGTAAATACATTTCTGTCTTCTGACAAGATTGACAATAATGTGTGTGCTGCAAAAGGACTTCTTCAGATGTTATAACCTTCCAGTTTCTTAGAAGCAAGTATACAGAGAATGGTGCTGTTTAACAACACGATGGTGTGTCCTGGTTCTGGCTGGGACAGGGTTAATTTTTGTGGTCTGTACCAGCTCACTTTCTGTACTACCTCACATCTTTGTGAGAGGGAGTCTCTTCCAAGGAGAAGGGGTTCCTTCTGGGTGAGAAAACTTGGTGGAAGGAGCTGTCTGGTATTGGCTGTTGCAGGGTTTTTTTCCATGTGAATAGCTCCTTTTCTTGTACTCTGTTGTTGGTACTGTTGCCACTACTGGTCATTTTCTTATCTCATTGCTGTTTCCAGTGATCTGTTTTTACCTCAACCTGTGATCTTCACCTTTTGTGCCTCCAGTTCTCCACATCTCCATCCTCCTGCAGCAGGAAGGGGGAGGGGAAGGAGCAAGAGAGGAGTGCGGTTTGGAGAGTCTTGGTGGGGGCACTGAACTGGGGTGTGCCATTCCCAAATCATGACACAGCGCCATTTCTCTTTGAAAAGAAATATTCCATGGAAATATTGCGCTCCATTATTTTTAATGATCCCTCTTTTATGTATGATGTAACAGTTCATTCAGTACTAAGAAACAGGGCTGCATTTCAGACTCAGAAATTATTTTTATATATAACCAGTGGGCAAGCTTACGTTAGTTGCATTTTCATTGCAAACATCTGATCACAAGCCTAGGGAGGTGTGGAAGGTGAGAGAGGTTTTTTGTGTGAGAGGGTATTCCTTTAGGTTATAATGAAATTGCCTCTTTCTCATGACTGTTCTCCCTTCTCTTATTTACATGTCTCATGTGATTCACTGGCAGTTGTAGCTGAGAAATGCATAATTAGAGGATGGGATATTTTGCTGCTCTTTTATATGTGAGTTTTTTAACTGGGAGTGTAACTGTGGCACTTTTTTATCCTACAGTTTAAATCATCTTGAAATCACGCTTGAAAATTTTGCTCTGAGATGTGGACTTGCAGGACTTAATGGTGGAATTGGGGGGTGGCCAGAAACACAGCCATGTATGTGGTTGTTAGGGTCTGCAAGCCCATTAGAAGAGAGAGCTGCATTTGGCAAAGGTGGGAAACTACTGATTTTGTTTAGAGACCACACACTGTTTTCTATGGGCATCTCAAGCAATCAGTGCATCAGTAGTCCTAAATAGCACATAGTGCCAATCGTGACCTGAGTCATTACCAGAGAGCAAGTATAAGTATTATTCACTCTTCTCTCATGATTATTTCAGTATGACACACAATAGGAGGTGCCTGTCATTCTCTTATAAATTCATAAATACATAGACATGTACTCACTCCAGAGAGCTTTATTTCCATAATTGGCTTCTATTTTGTGCTGCATCACAGAGTCCTCACTGATTTTTAAAAAAGTAGGAGTGGTCCCCAGTCCAAACATGCATTTTTACTTTTGGATTCCTGAAGGATCTTGTGCCATGATGTGAGATTCTTGAGCATTTTTTGTGTTTGTCATACTCTGTTAAAGGATGCAGTGCTGTCTTACAGTAAGAATAAAGTCTATGCTTTTATCTTGGTTATAAAAAAGTTTAGTAAACTGAGAATTTCCTCCATATACATTTTGCTAGTGCTGAGGTTTCTCAGAACTTTCCAAGCGGTATCTGAAAATTCAAAGTCTGATAAATACTTGGATCTCTCAGTAGAGCCTGCTGTCCTTTATGACAGTTAATTTTGCTCAGGCTGCCAAAGTTATTACCCAGGTGTCATTGTGTCATAACATCTCCCATGTGCTTCCATCTCTGTCGGGGCAGCAACCTCCAGTATCAAGTCAGCCTCTAGGCAGCAAGTAGCCTTGTGCATTTTGCATGCTGCAGAGTAACTGGTGCCCTAATCTCTTACTCGAAGTTTCTCCAAAATGCTTATATTTTCTTTTCATTAATCTAAGGCTAAATTCAGAAACTTTATATTATGTTTCTCAAAGCACAAATATTTGACAGTAACATACCCGTTGTTGAGAACTGGTCATTTTGGGAGACCTTAGTAAATCATGTGGATTTAAAAGGATTTGCTGACATCTGAGATGCGTGCTGATTATAATTAGATTACATCTTCATTTTTCATACACTTTTCATTACTTTTTCTTCTGTAACCATTCTTTATGCAAGTGGCATGTCTGTTAGTAAGCTATCAAATAGTTGATTTTTCAGAAGAGCTGGAAGTTTAATGCTTATATGTGTGCTTGTTTTTCTGAATTATTATTTTTTGATCCAAATGAATTTTCAGTTTCAATTTTTGTTTCAGTGTATTCCTGCACTTCGTTGCAATTTAGTTCTCATTTTTTTAACATATAGTAGATATGAAAAGAAGAAAAGACTGAATAAAAGAATACTTAACATGTGTCAAATGTAAACTTTGATGCTACATACAAATACAAATTTATAAATGCATGCATACCTATGGCAATTCTGATTGCTACTGAAACACTTATAACAGTATTTTTGGGATCTAACAGGCTGTTCAAAATTATTTTATACCAATCCTGGGGTTACATTTGGATAATTATAGGCAATTACCCAAAGGTCTTTAAGTAGCTTGCAAACATTACGCAGTCTATAGTCTTTATGAGGCAATGATATGTCTTTGTGAGGTACCTGTAACTGTTTTATAAATGGGTACTTGCACATTGCATGGTAAACCAGAAAGAATGCAGTGAGTGGAATCAAGAGTATTAATTTGCAATAAACAGTTCCAGTCATTCAGTGTTACTGCCTCCTGAGGTTACGTTTTGGAATTTCAGTGGTGTCCTACTGGAATCATCATTTCAGATTATGATTCATGCAAGGCTTTCAAAGACCTTACAGTGCTGAGAATAAAATGAGCTCCTAACACTATAATTGGAATCAATGCTCTTGAACATTTCTGTAGTGGCCCCAAGGACCTTGCTGGATCTCCCCAGCTGGTGGCTGACTGTGGCTTCCATTGGAGTCCATCAGTAATGGGATTGAATCCTTCCAGCTGGCTACTGGTCTGTATCACAAGCCACTCAAGGGTGTTAGGGCCAATGCCTTATGCCTTCTAATAGAAGGATAAGAGTTGAGTAAAACAGGACAAGAATGTGCATACATGTCATGTAAAGACCATGGTTTACAAGACCACACAGATAAAGGCAGATTTTACAGACACATTTTCAACCTTACATGAAAAACCTTGAGTAGGAAACTGAATACAAATTTTGCAAGTATATATTACTCTGTATTTCTTCTTTTTTTTTTTTTTTTTTTTGGCCACCCATGCATGCCAGTCCTCCTTTCTAAAATACAGTTCCAAGAAAAACTGACTTTTGAAGACTTAGTGTGGTTTGGAAATATCGCTTTGTTTTCCTGACTGAAGTAGTGTTTGGACTCTGATGTCTTTTAGCAGTGTGCAGATTTGTGGAGGTTTTGAGTGTTGTGTGAGCTGTTGAATCTGAGAGGCCCAGTGGCAATGAGGATGTGGGCACTCTTTCCTGAGAGCAAATTTTACTTGCACATGTGGGAATGAAGCAGCCTCTCTTCTTCTCTGGTGCTGTCTTCCTAGTGCAACAGACTGACAGTGGAAAGAAGGCAAAACTGTCTTGGAGGCAGACCTGATTCTGGGTTATAATGGAATTGGAAATGTGTACACATAATTGTGTCCAATTATTTTTGGTGTTGTCTGTCAGCCTGCATTCTTCAGATCCTTCTGCTGAGAACAATTCCAGAATTTGATCTTATGTTGTTGTTTAAAACCTTGAACCATTTTCTCAGGTTAGGACTTCTCTTATTTTGGTCCTTACATGGCTTTTTTCATTGACACCTCTTTTACCTTCCACTTTTCATTCTCAAAACACAGAAACAAGGATCTTACTTCTTTATGCTCTTTTCTGAATTTCTGTATTTGCTCCCCATGTCCTAGTAGTTTATATTCAAGCTTCATATTCTTATCCTGGTGCCAGTCAACAATCTCACTGCTCATAGAGTTTGAGGCAGAAGGTCCAGTAAGACCATCTGGGTTGACCTGTAAGTCATCAGTCACTACATTGCCTTTCTTTTCAATCCAGTGGCTTCTAACTTGACTGCATTTTCTATAATAATACCCAGTCTTGTTGAAAGACAAGATGTACAGAACCAACTGCTGTCCTTTTTGACTTCTGCCAGAGGTTAACCACCGTTACTATTAAAAATGCCTGCCTTATTTATACTTTGAATTTGCCTGGCCTTAGATTCCAGTCATTGTTTTTTGTTATGTCTTTCTCCAGTTTGTTGAAGATACATAGCATTTTTCTTCTTGTGTAGGTGCTTGTACATGTTAACCACATCCACTTTTTGTTCCTTCTTTTAGTAAACTAAACAGATTGATCTCCATGTTTTACCAAAAGACATTTTCTCCTGACCTCAAATAACTCATGTGGTTCTTTCTGCACCATTTTCAGTGTTTTAACATGGTTTGAAACATAAGAACACCAGAATGAAACAGTATTTTAGCATCTGTCTGTGTCTGCATACAGGTAAAATTGCCCTACCCTCAGTCCCCATTTCTTACTACATACCCATCCATATATACAAAAATTACATTAATTCATTTTGCCGCAGCAGCATGCTGAGAACTAATGTCCACTCTGCCCCTTTAAACCTTTTCAGAGGCTGCTTTCAGGGAAAAAGTTGCCTTGGTCCTAGTGTTTAACTGTGTGCCAAGTTGTGCCAGTGTGTTTTTTGTTCAAATGTACCTAGTTTACTCAGCAGTCCAGTCGTATGGACTTTAGTAAGCTCTGTATGACTTTATTCTCCTCACTATTTTTCATGTCTCAAGGCTTTGTGTCACTTGCACATTGCACTGGAAATTTATATGTATTTCAAACATGAAAATTGCAGTGACTTTAGGCCCAGTATCAGTTCCTATAGACTCCACTTACCACAGAATCAGAGAATGGCTAAGCTTGGAAGGGAGATCAGCTGTCCAACCCTCTCTCTCAAGCAGGATCATCTCAAGCAGGTTGCACAGAACCATATTCAGATGACTTTCAAGTATCTTCAAGAGTGGAGATGTCACTACATCACTGGGCAACCTGTGTTAGTGCTCAGTCACACTCTGAAAAGGTCTCTCCTGAAGTTCAGAGGGAACCTCCAGTGTTTCAGTTTGTGCCCATTGCCTCTGGTTCTGTCGCTGGCCCCCAGTGAAAGGAGCCTAGTTCTATCTTCTTTGCACCTTCCCTTCAGCTATTTGTGCATATTGATGAGATTTTCCTTGAGCCTTCTCTTCTCTAGGCTAAACAGGCACAGCATTCTCAGCCTTTCTTAGTAGGAGAGATGCTCCCGTACTGTCATCACCTTCATGGTTCTTTGCTGAGCTCTCTCCAGTTTGCCCATGTCTCTCTTACACTAAGAAGCCCAGAACTAGACACAGTACTCCAGCTGTGGCCCCAATATTCTTTAGTGGAGGGAAAGAATCGCCTCTTTTAAGGTGTGTCCTTACACATTTGCATTTGTCACAGAGAACAACTCAGAAATTCTCTGAGCAGTCCTTTGTATTTGACTTAATGTGTTTTTGCTTATTTTTCTTGCCATTGTCACCCCCTCCATTTCACTAGTGTAAGTAACTCAAGTGGTCATCTATTCACGAGGTCCATAGACTCATCTTACAATGCTCTCTTTTCTCTCAAATATTCATTAAAATATATGTTTATGTGAAAGCCAGCCAAAACCAACATATGGCATTTGTACTTGTTTAGCTATTTGTTTAGCTTTTAATTAAAATAGTTTTTGATGAATAGTTGCTTTTGGGATGCATCATACTGTAATAATGACTACTGTTAAGCTTTGTGCTAGAAACTGTACATGGTTATATGCATTTGGAATTAATGTATAATATTTAGCCCTTCCATTTTCTTTAGCTTGGTGCTCTATACTTAAACCAAACCTACTGTTATTCTTTTGCACTAATAGAATAGGGTTGTGAAAATTTTTGAATATGTGCAGAAACTGTTAATGTGACACTTCAGGTGCTACATGTTAAACATGTAGGAGAAAAAGGAAATTAATCCCATTGTAGAGTGAATTGGATCCAGTTTTTTATCTATGGGGGGGTTTTGTCACTATTTAGATCCTTGACTTATGAATTTTAATGTTTGTGTACTCTAGTGCTCTCTTCTATTTGTAAGAGTGCTGTAGGGTGCAAGTTAGAATCCATTTGTATTTATCTAGATTTAAATTATCACTGTGACTTAGGACTTTGAAGATGAAAGAAATTGCTGAGACGCAGAATCTACTCCTAAACAGTAGTCAATTGTGCTAAACATTTAATTGATATAATAAAATTTATTTTTCTCAGCCCTCGATAGAACTAACATTATTAGTCAAATTCTTTATGACCCTAGACTTGCAGTCAGTGATTGTATATTGTGCTTCAAATTACTTTAGTTGCAGTTGAGTGAAGTATCTTTTCATGCTGTGTGTCCTAAACCAATACATATTATCCCCACTCTTGCTCTGTGAGTGTTACAAGTTGCTGTTTTGGGCAAGCTATCCCCTGTGTAGCTGTCCATGAAGCTCTTTGTAGAGAGCTGCCGAGGGAAATGTAGCTGAACTTCTGTCTCCTGCCTTCACATGCTCTTGTGTTTGCCACTAATTTGCCATTAAGAAAAGTTTCTTTAGATACAAAGAAGAAAAGAGCAGCTAAGAGGGATATGCAGACTCAGAAGTGAAGTATAATATTGAATTCTATTTCTTTTAATTTTTCTCTCTAGATTCCCTCTGGCCAAAGATTCGTGTTCCCCTGAAAGTTGTTCGGACTGCAGAAAATAAACTTAGCAACCGCTTCTTCCCTTATGATGAGATTGAAACAGAAGCAGTGTTGGCTATTGATGATGATATCATTATGCTGACTTCAGATGAACTCCAGTTTGGCTATGAGGTAAGAGAACTGGTTTTTTCCCCCGTCTCTTAGGCTGTCCAGTTCAACATTGTATATGTATATAAAGTGGAGGAACCACTGCCCAGTCTGTTGATTCAGATTGTTGCCTCTCTCTTTACCATAGCAGTTCAATGCTGACTGAAATAGTTTTACAGATAATCGTTTATTGAAAATCCTGCCAGCTAAGAAGTTTTCAGTAACTGGCATAGGAGTGCCAAGAGACTCCAGAAAATGTGTGTAATTAGTATAGTGGAAGCAGTCTGAAGACTGAACTGCATTCTTCTTAACAGCTTCAGTTTTCAGATAAATCAGAAGTGCTAGCCAAATGAACGTGTCTTGATGGACAAGGCAAGTTTCAGAGATTAAGTGGTGGGAACAGAGGAGGCCTCTTGAGGACATGCCGAAATAAGGTGGAGTGCAATGAAAAGAAGAACTGAAGAATTTCAAGGAGGGGACACATGGATCATGTGCTTGAAATGGCAAAGCTTCAACAGCTGCTGTTGTAATGAGGGTATGGACAAAAAGGAAGTTTGTCCAAATCAGTTACCCATGGCAGTACAAAGAGGTGACAGTCTTCACAGGTACTTGAATTGTTTGTTAAAAGTACACTTACAGCAACTCTGTTGTCTTCCTTCCAAAACCGTGTTTCGAATTAGGTAATTTTTGTCTTCCATTTGTATTTGAGTGTATGGCACAGTCCATAATCTAACATTACTGTTATATGTGTGTATTTAAGACAAAAATGCTGCCTTTTTAAATGAATCAGAAGCATTAGAAATGTAATACCATATTTTAAAAAAGCTTTGAATTATTTAGTCACACCTGTACATGCATTATCAACAGCAAAAAACCACTGGGCTTTGCATGTGAGAGCTAGAACATGATACTCTTACCTAAGTTGAATGAAATTATGAAAACTGCTTCTCTAAGGTGGAGAAAGCGAATGGAATGTGATAGTTGTCCAATTTTTAGCAATCTTAAGTGCAGTTAATACAAGATGATATTTTTAAAAAACATGTTGGAAGTATTTCTTTAACATATGTACATGTGTAGTAAAATATTGCTCTTTCTCCCTCTCGAGTAAAAGACTGTTAGCAAGTGACAAGCTTTTGGACTCCAGAAATGTCATGTGATGATGTAGGTATGCTGAAGTAATAACAAAGATGTTAAGTAGTGGAGACAGAGGTTTAATCTATCATGTGTGTCTCCAGAAAGGAAATACTTCCCTTGCCAGGTTAAGAGTAGTGGGTTAATACATGAAGTGTAAAAGACGGAATGAAGAGAAGACAACTGAAGGAAGGGGGTTTGGCTACACAGACTTTCTCTATACTTAATGTTGTCTACACTGAATGTTTTAAGCACTGTACTGCAACAGCAGAGCAATCAAGTGCTGGCAGTTCTGCAAGCTGACTTACTTTTGCCTGTGTTGGTGCTTATAACTACTAGTTTTGAGGGTGATCTGTTGGAATGAAAGATAGCAGATCCATAGTGTGCATGCTGCATAAATCCTTGCTCCATTTGCAGTTTGATTTCCATTTTCATAAAGCTGTCTCAAAAGTGACTAAGAGTAAGGAGTGACTTACCTAAGTCACCTAAGTGACTGTGTAAGTGGTTCCAAATGAATTGCTGCTACTGGCAGAGCAGGCTTGAAGGGCTTTGAAGCAGAGATTCTAACTGCAGCTGAGTTCCAGCTGTGTCAGCCAGAAGTTGTGAGAAGCAGAACCTTGGTTTTTGTGTGTCTGAGCTGTTAATTTGAACACCCTCAATGGACAATATCTTTAACATCACATATATTGAGTCTGGTCACTCACACTGAAAGGGGTTATCCTCATGAAAAACAAAAATACGGCAAAGAAAATTTGATGTGAATTCCCCTGTAGTCGGTGCAATTAGGGGATAATTGGGACCTGCAGCTGTTCATCCCCTAGGATAAAGTCCAACAGGTCTAGGAGTTTGACTGTGCTGGCTTATTTATTGGCCATGTGGCCATGTGCCTTGGTTGTAGGGACTATCTGAATAATAGTCCTTATATTCTGTGCGTGAATGTAACTGTTTGGACATAAGATTGTTTAGTTTGGCAGACTGGAAACTATTTCTTTTGCAGTTTGTTGCATTTTATTACAAATCCTATTCCATTTTGATTCTGGGAATTCAGCTTACTGAACAGTAACATTGATGGAAAATTAAAGTGCCATATTGAGAAGATAGTTGAGACAAAGATATGAGAAATTTGAATTCTTATATTTTGAGTTTGGCTTCCCCCACCTCTGCCCCTGCTCCAGTAAATTAAATGAATAGAAATGTCTTTGAATGCAGAAGCAGAGCAAATTATTCTAAACCTACACAATTTTCCTCGTATAGGGGGTGGGTGATGTAATTCCTACTCTCTGGCACAGAAATCAGGGGCTGAAGATTGATCTTTCCTGTCCTTGAGTGTCTGTGACTTGCTTGACAGGCCTGAGCTGGCTCCCAGATGTTTAAATTGTCCTCAGTCTGTGATAATTTATTTATCTGTTTATGTGTTGTACCAGAAAAGTATCTCTCAAACTCTTGACTCATTTGCAGGGGAATCCAGAGGGAACAGTAGCAGCATATAACGTTACCAGAAAGTTTTCTTTTAAAAGTAGGTCTGCTTCTGCTTTGGTCGTATGAAGGGCTGGAAACGTGACATTCAGTAATTTTCTTTTCTCTCCTGACATCCTTGAGACTCTACATTTAAACGTGTAGCAAAACCCCCTCTGTCACAGACCTGTCTGAATGTATAGAGCAAGCCTAAAAAAAACCCCAGAAAACTTTGATCTCTGTACACTTTCAGCCATAAAAACTTATAGTAACACTCAAAGTGTCAGACATTTTTTACTTGTTAAAAGTGAACTATTATGGTACAGTGATTTATGACCTTGCATAAATCTATTGGAGCAAGCAGAAAAATAGTCCCTGTGTGCTGCTGCATTAAGGTAGCAGAAGAATACTCATGACATTCTGACTTTGAAAAAAAAAGTTCTTTTAAGTTACATGACTTGGAACGCGGGAAAAAAACTGTTATGTCTAGATAATTTTTTTCCCACTTACTGAACTTTGTTGTTCCCAGAGAAAGTATCAGAGAGACCCAAGAAATGGAACAAGTATTTAAGTTATCATAATCTTAAAAAGTTAAAGCAGAACCATTGGCCACCTCTGAAGTGTTTGGTGTTTGAGTACAAGACTGAAGTCAAGCACTGTAGCATTCCCACCTCTGTGTCTCAGCTGGCCTCAAGGCAGATGGCTTAGCATTAAGTAATTTCTTATCACACACTTATGCAGTACTTTGTCCTTACTGAGTCAAAATATTTTTATTAGAGCAATAATAGAAATAGTCTAAATGGGGATTATTGCTCTGAGCCTGTTTTTCGTTCATAAAATGTACTGTTTGGTGCTTTGCTAAGTTTGCATTTTTTCTGTGAAAACTTTTGGCCTTCTGTTGGTAGATGATTTTTTTCTGTCTCAGAATTGGTTTTCAGTGCTTCATGACTGGCATTCTTAAAAAAAAATCTACTCTCAGTTGAATTGCATACTTTACTAGGCTGAAATTTTCATGAAGTTTGAATGCCTTCTTCAGAGTAATTCTTCCTTGCTCATTTTGCATTCCTTTGTAGGAGCAATACTGTAACTCTAACAAAAGAATTATTCACTGCTGGCCACATTCAAAGCTCTTCTTCAAATTGAAGATATTTAACAAAATACATGTGTGCAAAGCATCATGTGTCTTTTAAAGGACTCTGTGTTTATATTTTGCTTTATTTTTTTAGTAATAGCACAAGCCATTCCTTTGAGGACTGCGGGAGAATTAAGAGTGGATGGGGCTCTGGAAGGCAGGAGTACTGATGGGTTGTGTTTCTTTTCATTTGTAGAGGATAGTCAGTGTTTCATTCTTAAAATGTTGTCATGGTAGCTTTGGAAATGCCGACTATTTTTCTGTTCATTAAATTGCTGAAATTGCGTGTGACTTAATATAGTCTATTGAATTTAATGCATAAATTATGATGTTTGAGAATGTTTTGTAGAAGGAAATGCTTCTCTGTCCTTCTGGCTACATGAGAATTTGCTGTTCTGATGGCACAGCAAATTGCACAGAATAGTTGAGGCTGTGAGGCAGAAAGAACTCTGGAGAGATGAGACTGGAGGGTGTTTTAGCTATGCTGTGTATGTCACTTGGGAACTTGACTTGGAAACAAAATTACTATAATTTTCTTTTGGTTTTCCTTACAAGGCTTTTAGTAAAACTACTAAGTCAGAATTTCTATTTGACATTTCATCTGGGAGATGCTTCGTCTAAAAATATTTATCTTCTGGGTTGACTAGCAGAGTCTTTGGAATGACTTTCCTGCAAAGAAGCATACCTCCTCTTCACTTGGCAATATGTTTTTCCTTGGATGTGTCTCTTACCAGTATTAAATCAGGCCATCCTTCTTAGTCTGAGAAAGCTAATAAGATCACTGGCTAAAATGGAATGCATTCCTAACAGACTAATAAATTATAGGCAACCATCAAACAAGAAAATGGACAGTAGTACAAAATAGAGAGTAGTATTAGAATCATTACCACTATTTTTATTCTCAAAGCTTCCTTATAAGCTGTAGCTGTATATATTAATTTTGGCAGAAAGCATATTTATGGATCTGGGCAATGAGCTGGATGCAGCCATTGGGAGCCTTTCCAGGAATTACCATTGAATGTGCTAGTGGTGAACATTATGAAAAAGCCAAGCTTTTCCACTGATTTTGAAAGCATTACTTTAAAAAGGAATCTTTGTTCAAAGCACCAAAGTTATTTTTTAGATGCATTGAACTGACAATTTTCAGAGGCCAGGAAATTTTTTTACAGGGTGGAGTTGATATTTAGAGTGACACAAAGAAATCTGTATCAGTCATGTGCATTATAGTTGGCTTTTATTTTATGTCATTTGGACTCCTGAAGATGACACCAAGGGCAAAAACTAGAAGGGATATGAATCCAGGGTTCTGTGTTGAGAAGGCACTGCAGTCCCGTGGGAAGCAGTAGCTGACTTTAATCTTTCTTTCAGCTGCTGTTAATATGCATGCCATTTCCTCTACAAGAATTCTTAGCCCAGTACGGTGCAGATCTGTAGTGTTCTGTCAAATGCTTTGTTGAGCCTCAGTAGCTTATGTGATGGTGCCTTCCAACAGCTGGGAGATAGACATTTTAATATTCAGGTTTAAAACTAAATCATTAGTTTTTTGAGTCCTGGAGAGTGAGGAATAAAATTTTGAGTGTCGTACATTTAGTTTTGTGTTCTTTATTAAGGATTTTTACATCATGTCAAGATAGATATCTCAAGCCCTCACTGGCTTGCCTGCCAAAATTCTGTATTGTTTTAATTAGCTTATGGCACCGACTTTTAATTGTCCTGTGAATCCTCTCCTTCAGTTCCAAGTTATCTGCTTTCAAGAACCCTCTGTGTTGGAGTGTTGTCATATCTAAATACTATCCTAGTGCTTGTGCCCTAGAACTGTCTAGAAAGATTGATTTCTGGATAGGATACAAGTCGAGGAGTCAGAAGATCTGGTTCCCATTCTTGTTTCCTGTATGATTTTTGGCAGGTTTCCTCATCTGGACGATTGAAATAATAACTGTTCTCATCATGGGATTCTGAAGCTGTATTAACTGACAGCAATAAAATGTGTTGAGATGTATAGATGAAAAGGTATACAGTAATGCAAAATCACAGAAATGTAGATGCAGAAGCAGTAACTTAAAGCTGATTATTTTATCATATTTACTTTGACAAAATACTTGCATAGAGTCCTTATAGTGCAGGCTTCCCAGCTGAAATGCTCTGACACATAAAACGTGCCCAAGGTGAACTGCTGATGAAGTGATGTTTGCAGGATGGTGGAATTCCAGATAACACTTTCTTTTACTGTACATTCAGCTGTAGGGTTCCCTTGTCTGTTACACAGACAAAGGAGATTGTGAAGGGATCCTTGGGGATTTTTTAGATCCTTTGTTCTTGTTGTTGATCTTGCATACAAAAATTTTGTTGTGTATGCATCTGTTTGTTTATACACTACCAGCCTAAACTGGAAACTCTTGTAAGCTAACTGTGTTAGAAAGTCAAGACTCCTTCTTCCAACAGACCTAGCAGTTATTTGGATTAAGGGACAAATTTTGAATAATTTCTCTGCAAATAATGCAGACAAACGGCATCTAGCAAACAAATAGCATTCAGACCCCTCTAAATAATTATAATCCTTCCTCTCTTTTTCTCTAATGCAAAAATTGTCCATTATTTAATGTGGCCAGCCCTGTGGAGAACTGGGGTTGCGTTAATGATGCCCTTCTCCGTGTTCTTGTCTACTGTATTTGATCCTGTAGTCAGCTATAAAATAATGTATGGAGTGACAAGGATGGTATCTTGATTGTATCCAGCTGTCTGGAACAAGTCAAGGGCAAAGCGGCCTTCCATGTAGCCAAGCACCCACTAAAGAATACCAGAAATATTAAAATTTAAGCCAGTTCCTGACAAAGGAAGCAGGTTGGTTAGATCCAAAGCCAGCTGTGAAAGTAGTTAGGTTGTAGTCATATCTACTGAAGTTAACATCAAAAGTTTCATTTTAATCATGCTTGGGTTTAGTTAGAGTTAAAATCTTTTTAAATAGTCATTTGTATTTCTCTATAACAATTATTTTAGTATTCCATTAGTGGCCTTTTGCTCTGGGACATGGCTTCTCTGAGTTGTAGGGTCCTTCCACAGCAAGCTTGTGTTTTTTTGTACTTCTTCCTGGCAACTTTTTATTCCAGGAATTTGGACTTAGAAGAATTTAAGTGATCTTTGCCCCACTGAAACTCTACCCTCCCAAAGCAGATGTGTTGCATTTGCTTTCTGTGCAGGCCTGGTTAACAGCATGTCACATTTTTTTTCTCTTTAGGTCTGGCGTGAGTTCCCTGACAGGTTGGTTGGATATCCAGGCCGCCTGCATCTTTGGGACCATGAGATGAACAAATGGAAATACGAATCAGAATGGACCAATGAAGTCTCAATGGTGCTCACTGGGGCAGCCTTTTATCACAAGGTAATATACAACTTGTATTAATGTACAATGTGTACATTAAAAAATATCTATATGTGTTTCTGTCATTGTTCCATCACTTTTTGTGGTGCTATGATTATGCTCTTTAGAACAGAGAATCAATTGCAAACTTTCCCTAGACCTCTTTCAGTTGCTGTGAAAACCAGTGATTTGTCTCTGCCTCTGAAATAAAATCATTACTTACCTGTATGATCTTAAAAAACTCTTGCTAGTTTGCATGACCTGAAAGTACATTTCAAATTTTGCAGTGAATGTAGCTTTGTAGCTAGCAGGTTCAGAAAAGAAAACCAATTTAAACAAAATTTGAGTGCTGGTCAGGAAAGAAATAATTATGCAATTTAGCCCCCCAAAATTATTTTCTATCTGCTGAAGTAGTTCTTGTCTGAAGGCAGTATCATTTAACTGCCTTCAGACCAGAACTGCCGTTCCATAACTGAAATATTTAGTCTTGCAGTTACTGTGTCTGTATTTAAAATTATCTTCTTTCTCTCTCTCTCTTCTCTGCAGTATTTCAACTACCTTTACACCTATAAAATGCCTGGAGACATCAAGAATTGGGTGGATGCGCATATGAATTGTGAAGATATTGCCATGAATTTTCTCGTAGCAAATGTCACTGGCAAATCAGTCATTAAGGTGGGACTTTTCTGCTGTTTATGTTTACATAATTAAAAAACATGAGATACATACTTAAATTTATTCAGTAGGCTTCAATATATTACTTAATCCTCCTTTTTCTCTCATTTTACCCCAGTATGGTATCTTGTTCTTCTTCCATGGTAGAAAATCCCCTCTAGTAAAATTTTTATGTTAACTGGGAGCACAAAATTGTTTTTTACCAGCTGTTTCTGGTGGCTATTTTAGCCATGTAGATGAGCTATAAAGAAGATAATTTAAATGACAGCTGTACGTATGTGTGTGTATATGTACATGCCCACATACATATATTTTAACTATTTGAGATCTCTAGAGGAAAGAAATTGCCAACTGTCCACAGCTCACTCTATCATTGCCTGACAACAGCTGATTTATAGGAATGTTAATTGCAAGAACGTTAATTGCAAGATCAGCTTTAAATGAACTTTTTATCCCTGAATTAATTTCCTGACATGTTTCGACACGTTTTCAGGTCTAGACATTCACTCCGTACATTCATTTCAAAGTGTGTCAACTCGGAATGAGATTTAGAGGCCACCAGGCATTACTTCAATTAGCAGGGCCCATTTTCCCATCTGTCCATCATCATTTACTGGGACTGGTGGCTGCAGTTCCTAGAAAAGTCTTTAGAAGATAAAGTGTGTGCTTTTGCTGAAGCAGTTTTTTGAGCTGTATGAGGGCACAGCAGAGTAATTTGGCACCTCTGTGCGATTCGGAGAGTCTTGCAGAGTTTGCCAGTCAGCCCTTAACCAAAGAGAGCAAAAGAGCGCCGGTTGGATTAACGTTACGGGGAAGTATGGGAAGCTATATTTCATCGCTGTTATGGCTGCAAGAACAAATGGTGTTTATACAGGGACCTTGGCAGTGAGAAAACAGTCATTAAACAGGAATTAAGGAGCTTGTCATCGCCACTTCTTTTCAGTTACAGAAGGAAAAAACCCTCCAAGCCGTTTTTATTGGGCCCCTGTGAATTTTTGCAGTCAGCTGGGCCAGATGGAGCTGAATGGAGGAACAGAGTGGCTTTTTTTTTGTACACCCCCTCTTTTTGAGACAGCTCAGCTTACACTGCAGGCATGTTCAGAGGTATTGCACTGCTCTCTGTGCAAGGAGATTAATGTCCCTCTGTTGATATTTGATAATATCTGGCGTGCCTTTCTGCAGGTGACCCCACGAAAGAAGTTCAAATGTCCAGAATGCACAGCAATTGATGGGTTATCACTGGACCAGACACACATGGTGGAAAGGTGAGTGACCACTCTGTATTTCTCTGATTGCCTTGTTCTGATCCCTAGAATCTTACCCTGTGTCTCATTAAATTAGGATCAAAAATGATGTTTCTATAAATTACTAATTTTGAAAGAATGTTACATGGATTTGATCAGCATAAGTCATTCCTACAATGGGTGATGTGTCACTGAAAAATAGGCTACTACAAAAAAGGACTTTAGAAAGGTATAATTTTTAAGAGCTTTGCTGTAAAGCTTATAGGACACATATATGAAGTTCAGGTTCTTGACAGTATGGTCAGTAATACCACAGTTCTGTTTGGCATGGAATATGAACTGTAATAAGCATGATTTTTTTAAAAATCAGATAACTGATAGCTTACCAAAGAGTAGAAAGGATATAAATTATTAATAAAATAATTTGAAGTGATATTTGTACGTTGTCTTTTCTCCAAGGATTGGGAAGCACATAGCTTCCACCAGTGAAGGGCATTTGCTGCACAATTCCATGATGCATTTTTTAACAACGGCAGCATTATCATATTTTTCTGAAAATTTATTTTTGAAATGAAGTATGCATTTGGAAAGGCAGTGAATGCTTAGAGTGAAATACTGGAAGCTTGTAAGTATGAGATTTCCATTCCCTGCTTTACAGTAAAAGGGCTTTCTAGCCTTGACCAAGACACCAGGCTTCTCTCTGCCTTGCCTTCTGAATGTGTGAAATAAGGGAAAGTTTCTTCACTTTTGCAAAGCTGTTCAATTCCTGTGTTTGAAATGGGCTATCTGACAATAAATGTACACACTAGTTATTCAGTGGAATTTAACTGAGGTTTAGGACAGAGGCATCTCACCTTAGGTGTCTTGGGCTGTTGCATCTTTCCTGCGAACTTTGGGAGAAATCATTTGCAGCCATGGAACTGATGGGGTAGGTAAGCAGGGGGAGGAAGTCACCAGAAGAAACAGACAGTTGGACTTGATGATCTTAAAGGTCTCTTCCAACATTGATGATTCTATGATTCTAAGAGGTGACAAAAAAAAAAAATCTGATCTGCATTTAAAATAGGCCACTTCAGATTTGCATGAAGAGGTATAACATGGTTATCTGACTAGTGATAGAATTTTAACTTTAATTTTAATTTTAATTTAGATAGTGACCAGAATTTTAACAGTGAGCTTTTTTCTGTCCTTCTCTGCAGAACTCAGAAAATTTGAAGTGTTGTATGGACTTTAATAAGACTGGATTAAAAAAAGGAGTATGCAAGTCAGGAGTAAAACACACCCCATTAAGATGGTAAAAATTACTCTGCAGGAAAATTTGAGAAAAGGGTGGGAAGTCTTGTAGATCTTAAATGTTAGCTGAAAGGGAAGCACAAGAGGTTCCCCCATATCTATCAGTTCTGCACTACCGTAGCCAGTTAAGCTTTCCTATGGTCATAGTAGTAGCACTACAACAACATGTGGGAATTTTGGTTATGAACTCATTAAGGTAAATGCTATAAAAACAGAAGATGAAAAAGTGCTCTTTGCCTTGAAGTGCATTATGATGTTGGGTAAAGGTCATGTTTCCATGTCTAGAGCAGTTCTTGTATCCTCAGAGTAAAGTGTCATTGACAGTTTATTGAGAACATGTTTAAACGGTTGCCTTGCTTGTCTGTAATTTTGAAAAGTGGAGAATACTGGGTTGTGGGAAGTGTTAGATTGACTGCAAATCCATGTACTTTTATTTGCCCAGCCAAAGAAGTACATGCTGAGATAGAGTCTGAATGCAGGAGAATCTGGAGAGATAGTTTAGGTATATTCAGACTTGATTTTGAAAATCCTTAATATCATACTGATACTGCTTGCTACACCTAATGCCTTCTTGCCCTGTGTTATCATCTGCATTCAATATAAGGGAGTTATTTGAGAATCTGAAAGGGTTTATTTTTTTGAATCTTCTAAGCTAGATATTAATTTAAAGTGGGTAATAAATGGTAACAACTCCTAGAGCTAATTATCCTAACCTAGCAGTGAGTAAGGCTCTCATATCTATCTGTCTATCCATAAGTACATATATAAATACACTATTTTCAGGGTCACGAGAGAAGCTGAATGGAAAAAAATGCATGCATCAGGGAATCCTTGTCACTATAAAAGAATAACTTTGTACTGATAACTTTACAGTGTTGGGTATCAAGAACAATACCTGAGGTGTCAGGCAAAGAGCCATTATCAGCTTTACTTGCAGCTTCCCCAAGTGCCTGACTCCATGCTTTTTAGCATTCAGAAATAACAAACAGTCTGAGCTAATTACTTGCCTGGATATCCAGGGATCAACTTACCATTTGGGAAACAAACAGTTTATCGGGGTTGTCACGTACATGTACAACATTTACTGTTAGGTTTCTGGTTCAGAAATAGCAGAGAGATGCCCAGCAACTGCCTGTTGGTTTTGTAAATGGAAAAGATTTGAGAAGTCAGTTGTGGAGATCTGTCCAGAAGAGATGTGTAACTAACTGGTTTTGTTGGGCATTTTGACTTGTTCAGCAGAGACAAAGGAAGATGGCACAGTTGAACTCTGTCTCCTATTAAGAAATTTTATTCTTTTAGCAATACACCGAATCATGGGAAAGCCACTCTGCTATTCTTCTTGCTGTGTAATTTATTTGAAATAAAAAGAAGACTTCAGTCCCCAGGGTTATCGAACTCCATCATTAAAACACATAAACTGAAGAAAGCTTAGAATCGAGAATCCTCTTCTTGCCCTAGGTTAGCCTTTACCTCAGGTCACAGAAGAAACTGTAGGAAGGTCTCATAATCCCTGTATTTACAGGTGTTTAAGTAGCAACAAGTTTTCTGCCTTTAGCATCTTGGCATCTGGCTCTCAAAAATGGAGAGCTCTCTAAAATGCAGTCTAGAGGGCAACTGCCAGTACAGTAAATTTAGCAAAGGGCTGAGCTGCTTCTGTGGCAACAATAACAGCAGTGTTTTATTTAGGACACGTAAGTATTTGTTAGAGTCGAAATAGGAAGCCATTCCCTTAAGAGGAAAACTGACCAGGTCACAGTTAGCCAAAGGCTGCAGGTACATGGTTACCCTGCCAAAAAGTTAGTTGGATTATAACAGTGAGAAACCTGATTAAGAGAGACCTTAACAAGCACCAAGGTCATCTAAAGGCAATCGGGCTCTCAGTATCTGAGTTCACACAATTTCTTGTTGAGCTGAGCACAACTGCATGTTGTCAGCAAAGCAAGGGGAAAAAAATAGTTCTTGGAAGCAAACATGCCTCTGTTACTTTGAATTTGTGAAACTATTGACACAACCAAGAGAAACACCTTCCCTCCATATTGAGATGACATTACATTCTCTTGGCTACCTACCTTTCAATGTTTAATGTTCTAGATATGCTTTCTGGTTTATATTGTCCAAAAGTGTCAAGGACTTCAGAATTCAAGTGATTTAGTTCAGTGCTAGAGATGAAATTTTTGGAAAGAAGTGTCTTTCTTTCAAACATATTTTGTGGCTTGTGCATGACATTTCTTTCCTTTAAAAAAGCATGCTTCTGATCTTTGAATTTGATATTTATTTGTGGAGGGCTAACTTCTGCTTCAGCCAGAGTGTTTAGAACATACTAATTTTTCCATTTTTTCATTTTTGCCATTTCTTTAACAATGAAATTTTTTCTTGGTGGTTAAAGATACTGTACTGGCATCCATGAATGGACTTGCCACCAAAATAAGTTTGGCTGTAGAAGGATCCCATCTTGGTATTTTCTCATAAGACCTCATTTTTTTACTTGGGAGTGTAACCTCTGGAGGGAAGAGGTCAATTTTGTCTGCCCTATCCATTTAGTTTTGTCTTTTGCTCTGAGGGTGCCACTTAGTTCCGGTTGTGACAATGGCTGGTCTGATGTGGACACCTGCCTAGCAGGCAGCAGGCTGAGATAACGAATTCATTTCACACCGGCCACCAAGCAGCTGTTACATTACAATGTCTTTCAGTCATTACTGGCAAAGGCAGGATTTGAACCAGTAGACCGAAAGTGTTCTTGTATTCCAGAAACCAGTGAAGGCCAGCAGCTGTGCAAACTTCTCACACGCACATCTCCCAGGGCATCTACCTCCTTGCCTGTGAAGTTTGTGGGTTTCCTGCCATGAGACTTCTCCAATACACATCATGGATTAGTTAACCACATTTCTTACCAGTAACAGTTTATTTGGAAGTCTGACTTTATCTGAAAATCAGATGTGTTTAAGGTATCTCACGGTGGGCATCTTGTGGAGGAAACAGAAACTGCTTAATGTTCTGGAGGAAACAGAAACTGCTTACTGTTCTGGAGAAAACCCTCAGTTCCTGCTGTCTGCAGGAACTACTGCAGCCTTTCAGTGGCTAAGGTCCAAATCTCTTTCTCTCAATGGTTCCCCTTGTTATTGCAGATATTGAACAGCTACCTGGGTCTTCAGTCCTCACTGATGGCTCCTTTGCCGTTTCAGATGTACTACCCTGGAGCAAATATTACTTGTCACAGGAGTAGAGGCGGAGTCCCACTGTACACAATTTTGTCTTACACTCTGAATTCCTTTTCGTTTGTTTCTGGTTCCTATGATTTGAATCTGAAGATAGGAAGGTGTGAGGTAGGGTGAAATACGAGAGGATGGGAAGGCAGCAGAAAGTGAAGCATCAACACTTACCTGTATAAATATTTTATTCAAGTATCACTTCATATGAAGTAGTTTTCTGACACTTTTCTCAGGGCAGAAAATGGCCTGAATTATGACCATTATAGCTTGAAACAGCTATGTGGCTGAGGAAATGATTTTGAAAACTACTCTTGCTGTCCCGTCTACTTGAAAAGAGCGTTTGGGGCAGTGTTGAGCAGTCCCCATCACAGAACTGTCACACTCAGTTGGTGTGATTGACCGGGTCCTGATGAGGAAAATTATCCTGGAGCCATAGTGACGCCCTAACCCTTCGAAGGAGTCTAGAGAGGGTGCAGTGGTTGGAGAGCGAGAGACCTGCTCTGTGACTGCCTGCAGCACATCAGTCTCTGTAGCTCAGTCAAAGTACACATTTCCTTTTCCATTTTCCTTTTTCAATGGCAAAAGAGGTGTCACCAGTTTTCTTGTAGCTCACTCTGTTATCTGTAAGGAACTGCTATCATGATTCCTGGTATCTGAATTTCTTAAGAGCTGTTTTATGCAGCAGGCAGCTAATGTTAGCTGAGCATTGGCTGAGGTGAGATAAGCCAGGTTTTCTCTGCCTTGCTTCCATAGGTACAGTGCCCTTCAGTAAAAGAGTTAAAGGAGCAATGTAAGGGTTAAACATCTGTTTGCTTGTTTTTTGAAGAACATGGCTGTTCCTTTCCACATTACTGACACCTGAGATTATTAAAACTGAAAGAGTCATCAGTGGTCCAGTTTTTTTGTGCTAATGTGATGCCTTATTGCTCAATATATCTTTCTTTAGACAAGGAAAATAAACTAGTTAGTTTCTTTCATTTTATAGTTTTAATTCAGCTTCACCTTTAAGTTGTAGTACAATCAGCTCTGCCTATTCTCTGAGGCATGTTTATTTTTTTGTGGGAAAAGATAGAGCTTCTGAAGAAGCCTGAAAAAAGACAGACTTTTTATTTAGAACTCTGTTTTCACAAAGCCTTGGTTTTTGCAAAACCTTCGTTACAAATGAAATTGACCCAACAGTGGCCCTTTAAGAGACATGTTGGCAGTTAATCTGTTCTGGTTTACAGCATGTACATTGCTTTAAGAATGACTGGAATTCTAGGGGGAGGGAGAAGGGAAGCTTTGACCTCCATGTGCACATGTGCTGCTGCCAGCATCCCCTTGCTCGTCTCTGTGATTAAATGGATAAATCAAAGAACACCAGCTTCTTTTCTGTTCTCTCTGCAGTGAGTTTCTCTTTTTATTTATTAGTAGCCAGCATGGCTGAAATGCTTCCAATTGCAAGAGGGAAGGTTTCTACCAGTTATTTTGGTGTGGGAGTTGGTAGCCAGCCCAGTTGTTGGAGTTCTTAATTATACTGCTTTCCTTTTCTCCAGATCTGAATGCATCAATAAGTTTGCCTCTGTCTTTGGGACCATGCCTCTCAAAGTGGTGGAGCATCGTGCTGACCCCGTCCTGTACAAAGATGACTTTCCTGAGAAACTGAAGAGCTTTCCCAATATTGGCAGCTTGTAAGGAGTGAGACAAACCTCAATGAGGAACACGACAGCTGAAAAGGTGCTATGAGGAGTATAAGGCCCTGGAGACAAAAATCGCTAGAGAGTGGGTTGCATCTTAGGGAGATGGGAATTAATCTTGTCTTCCTTTTACATTACACAAGGTTGTAATTGAAATCTGGACAACTGCTTCTCTGTTGCTCACAGAGGATTGAGTCTATTTGTGGGTTCTCCCAAAAATGTCAAACACACTTTTGTCCAAAGGAGGCTATGCGCCTGGAAGAATAAAACAGAATCTTGTTTTTTGTGGTCTGACTGGCATGACTGAGCTCTTCTATCAAGTGTGCTGCAGGCTCTCTGGTTAGTGAGCATCCATCCATTCCAAGCAACTGTCTGCAATGTAGAGCTGTTCTCTTTTGGGAGGAGTTTATTTCCTCTGTGGCTGGTGGGCCTCTGTCTTTTGAGCTTTAATTGTTTTCTTAAGTAACTGTGCAAGAAATATTTTCTTCTGTAATGTGAGACAAATGTTTATTTTTTTACAACATCACCAACAAAAATCTGTCTATTTTCACCTAGTTTAAAGGGCAAAGCATTTTGTGTTACTTAAATTATTTTGATGGAGATGGAGACACAGCAGCCGGGAGGATAGTCTCCTTCAAAGCAGAGACCTGCAGGACAGAACTGCACTAGCTGCACTTCCTGCAAAAATCTCAGGTTTTCTGCTGCACTCATGCAGAAGACTGACTCTGTATCAGAACTAGTTGTATTATGCCGAAAATGATTTGTCTTTAGTCTTCTTACATTTTTTATTCTCATTATCAAACCAGCAATCAGGTTACAGTTTTACATTGTAGCCCTCCATAGGGATGAAGTATGAATTAAGTTTTTTCACATCTGAATCCTCTTCAGCAAGAAGCATACTAATTTATAAAACACCTATATTTGCAGGAATTCCCAGTTTCAACTTCAATGTGCAGGCAAATGTGTATGTATAAGACACTGTTGATGCACAATTACAAACTCCTGTAAATTACCATTGTTGGAAAAATGGTTGTGTCTTTGCTTGTAATTAAAGGAACCCATTGCCACAGGCTGAAACATACACCTTAGGAAGTCTTTTGGAGAAGATTTACATTTCTTAGGAGCATTTGAATAGTTTCTCTGTACTGAAAAACTACACGCAACAAAATTAGAAATAAAGTTGCCTGGACTGTTACTCTTGTCCTTCAGTATTAACAAGGGTCCTAAATTGGACTGAGAAAACAATCTTTTTTCTAGCTCCACTGATAAAATGTCTGTTACTAGGTAAGTGTGATTTCACTGTCTTTTGAAACCTCTGTTGCTGCTGGTTACAGACACATCCTACTTGATGGGCTGTTTTTCTGTTACAGTGCAAGCAACCTTATTCCTCAGATTTGCCAAACCCCAAACAATAGGACAAGTGTTAGACATCACAGTTCACCCCCTCTCCTAAGCTGGATACGCAGCAATGACAGAAACCAAATGAAAGTCAGGCTAGAAACAGGAAACATCTGCTCCTATTTGTCTCACCCCCACTAAGACTTATCTTCTTGCCCAATGCAGTGGATGTGCTGTGAATGAGAATCATATTGGAACAATAGCTCTGAGGGGATGCTTCACTTCATAAC
The DNA here is from genome assembly GCF_041296385.1 of Aphelocoma coerulescens. Taxonomy (NCBI): domain Eukaryota; kingdom Metazoa; phylum Chordata; class Aves; order Passeriformes; family Corvidae; genus Aphelocoma; species Aphelocoma coerulescens. Next base: position 26,176,937 of record NC_091019.1, read on the forward strand.
CTCCCTGGGATGTGCCTGTAAACTGTATCATCCGACTCTCTGGGAGTGTTTAATTACTAGTAAATGTTTTTTTGCTACACTCTTTGTTTCATTCCTGAGTTGCTATGGGAGCTAAAAGGATAGCTGTTGCAGTGACAACTGCTGTCTGAACAGTGGCTATCACAAGAGTGGCTATCACAAGAGAGAGGAAGGTTTGCTACTCATTATTTCTCCCTTGCAGTCTTTCAGGTTCATGAACATGAACCTTCTTATTGAATCTCCCTGTTGATTTATGTCCTGGTAGTTGAGCATCAGGAGATACCAGCATATTTCCTTTAAGAAATTTGCTTTAAAAGGGTAGCTGTGACAGTGCAGTAGTCACTTCAGTTTTGGCTGTCCTTTTGGAGCTGATCTCAGCTTGGCAGGCCCTAGCAGTTTAACTGAGTTATGACACCTTCCTTACAGAGTTGTGAAGCTGCTGTGATTTCTTGATTCTTTCTCAGTAAGTTTGTTTTGCACAGAGTTGTAAAAGACGCTACGGATTTGAAATAGTTGGTTGAATATTTTTAGATGTAGACAACCAAACCTGCCCTGCTAAGCTGAGCTATAATCTCCAGTCAGTAAAAAGGTAACAGGTCCTTATGTCTGCATTCAGGAGCATCTGAGTAGTTTCCCCTGACACAAAACGTCCAGTGACCCCTAACAATCATGTTTTATCCTTTGGCCTTTTACAGTTGCTTTTATAGGGCTAGCTCATTTACAGCCCCATTTGTGTCTGTTTAGAGCTGTGGAGAAAATTGGGCAATTGACCATAAAGAAAATTTGTAAAATTGCCTACTTGCCCTCTGCATTTATGATTGCGATGTTCTTGATGCAAAATCTGTAAAGGTAAGATGTAATTGTATGTCTGATTTGGAATGGGTTTATTGTCAATCTTTAAATTAAGACCATTTTTAACTTTTCATTGTATATATGATACCCCAAAAAAGCTTATTAATTGTATATTAAAAATTAAATCAAATGAGTGTTTGTTGTATTTCACTTCTGGAGTGGCACAAGGAAACATGAATTAATTCAGAAGGGAGAATTTCAGTGGCAAGCTTTTTTACTACATAAATCTGTGTTGAACTTGAATATCCACAACGCACTTTGGAAATATCTGTCAATATTGTGTCTTTCCCATAACTGGAGTTTGATGGTTGTCTTGAAAACAGAAGTTTTCTCTGCATGAATTCTTCCCAGTCACCTTTTAGGGGAGTGTAGTTGTTACTTTAATTTTCTGCCAAGATTTGACAATAGCATTTATCTTGGAGAAATATGGAACAGATTTTTTTTTTTTTTTGCAAAGAGATACAGCAGATGTTAAATAACTGTGCTTTTGAGAAGAGACCTTTGGCTGAGTCACTGAGATTGTGGAATCTAATGTGGTGGCAGCTTTTTGTTTCCAGAAGCACTGCAGCACAGTCCCTGTGGATCATGGCACGCCTTGCTGCTTGTGCATAGCAAGGGGGGATGTGCTGCAGGGCCTGCCCTGCCGTCGTGGGGAGTCCTAAGGATACATTTTTATCATCATCAACTCTTCCTGCAATGCATGAGTTTTTCCTTCCTCACAGCTCCATCTTATTACAGGATGTGAAAATTCAGGCCCTAATGTTCCAAATTACTCTCTCCTTCCATCTCCAGCTCCTGCTCTGGAACCTCCTGCCATCCATAATGCTTCTGGTGGTGTGGTTCAAATATGCTTTACTCTAGCAACAAGTTTATCCCTGTTAATTATCCATTCAAGGGCCTTTTAAACTCAAGGACCTTGGAGACACAGATGTCAAAATAATTGTAGGTGGGATTTAAGTGATGCTCAGTACTTCTGACTCATTTTGCTTTTAGGCTGTATTGGTGAGTGTTGAGCATTCTAGGAAGATGCTATCCTGAGACACATGAAAATGGATTTAGGTGGGCAATTTTAATGTTAAATATACCTCCAAGATTTGGTATGAATGCCCTCCAGAATAAATGTCTGATACCTTGGGTACTTCTCACAGGTAGAGCATCTTTTGATCAGAAATGATCTCAGAATGGTTAATGGATACTGCATAAATCTGTCCAGCCTTCTTGCATGGAAGCTGCTCTCAATCGAAGCACGATACATGGAAGAAAAACTAAAATCGATGGTGCTGATGAGAAAATGGATATTAAATGCCTTAGCCAGAGATCAGACAGAGTGAGTATGAATTTTTTCATTTTTCTTTTTAAAGATTTGCATATTTAAATTTTACTATGACTGCTGCAAAGTATGTTCTTTTGTAAGCTAAAATGCAAACTATGTGTAGTTCTTGTAGTCGTGGATATTCTCATCCATTTACTTGAATCAAGAAAGAGAAATTCTGCAAACTTGTGTTTTATTAAATCTGTGCTAGAAAATGAACCTCAAGTTGGTCCAGTTGCTAATTTCAGTCTGATCCTGAAGAGCTGGAAAGAGCAGAGCAAATCCTGGCCACTATTCCACCTATACTGACTTTTCATTTCAATTTTTAGGCTGAAAATAGTAATTTCTGTCAAAACCTGCCACACAATGTCAAACACAATACTTTGTAGGATCTGCAAGTTATCCCATGAGCAAGTGGTCACTTCAAACCTCTTGCTAAAATTGGCATGTAACAGAGATAGCATTTGCTTAGCAGAAAATTCAGGTAGAACACTTTTGCTTTACTACTGAGTCATAGGTCCTTAAGTTGTATCTCATGCTGTTGGGAGTGCCTGTAGGATGGTGTAAGTTCTTTTTATGATGCCTGCCACTCCTGTATCTAAGTGCAAGAAATTGAGCTTCAGGGTCCTCCTGCGTGGGTAGGATCAGCCTCTTACCTGCAGCTGAAGATAAGAAGACAGAGAGAGGCGGTCGGATACCCTTCAGAGATGTGTGGGTAAAAACAGGATTCACCACCGGTATCCCACGCCTGGGATTTAGCAGAACAGCTACACTTTTGTCTGAATTGTTGTTTGTTTGGAGTTTTGGGTTCCTCATACCAAGGTAGAGGACTGTTAGCCTTGACTTTAGGAATCAGCAGGCTTCAGCAGGCCCTGGCTTGAAGCCATTTAGAGACATTCCTGGTGCACTCTGTGTAATTTCAGCCTGATGGAAATGGCTGTAATGCAGTCCCACCTCTGCTGATCTTCAGGATTCCCCTGTCTGCAGCTTCTTGTGGTTGCTTTGAAAGTGAGTTATGTTTCCCATTAAAGGATAACAGGGACAATCGAGGCAATTAAGTGTACTGGCTTGGAGCTAGCAGCACGAAGGGAGTTTCCGACTGAAAACAGTGCTGCTCAAAGGTTCTTCCTGCAAGGTTGCCTGTTGGCTGTCTTCATTTGTCTGGAAAAGGATCCAGTAATTGTCCTTCAAATTTCCTTTAGTCACGCTAAATGCCTGTTTACTTGTATAAACAGGAAGTGCTCCTGCTCCAGACAAGCATGACAACTCTGTAGTGGCTATGGACAGAGATCAGGGCAACTGGGTTATGATTTTATTAGGTCTATAAACTTGCATCAGTGCTCAGTACCAGACTCTATGCAGGGGGGATGTTGTGACTAAGAAAGTACCAGCCTCATTATTAAGCCACATCTATTAGATTTTTAACCTAAATTTCAGTTGAGGGGGGGTTGGACAAAGGTCAAAGCTGGACCATTTGACCAATGAAGACGTGAAGAACTTGGGATATGCAGACCCACATGAGGTTTTCTGTGGATGGTATCTTTTCAGCTTTATACCGGCTAGCGCTTGTATTTCAATGCCTTAGAAAGCCTCGAGCAGCCCAGAGAGGCAGCACAGGCGATCTAGCACCTTAATAGCTCTAAAATCGGTACCTGTATCAGCTGCAGAGCAAATACCATCAGCAGAAGCAAAGAGGGAGAAATATAGCTCCCTGCCCGCTCAATTCCCTGCAGTTAGAAGCCTTAAGAAAGAGAGAGACAACCACAGATGTTCACAGGAAGATAGCTGAGCTGAGAGAGGGCGGAGCCTCCCCTCGACTATCCTTTATTCGGAGAAGAGGGAAGGGGAGGACCTGGGGTGAGTGGCCAATCAGACACTGCTGAAGAGTTTGAGTTACATTTGGTTTTGCCCGCGCTTCGAACAAAGGAGCTCGGAGCACGTGGCCGGAGCACGTGTCTTTGGGAGGGGGAGGGGAAGTTCAGAACAGGCAGCAACAGTTTTCCATGTGTCATTATGAGGTGTGGTTTCTGTTGCACCCTGTGCTTTTAAGGATTAAACTTATCTCTTCTAGCCCCTCCCCTCCATTCCGTGCAGTGATGGGAACCTGTAAAACTAAAAGCCAAAGCTTGGAACTGACTGAGCAAAGTGCCACTTATGGATATGCAGCTGCTCTGTGTGAACATCTCATGCTCATCCAGGAGATAAGCTCATAATGCCTTGGAAAAATATCTGAGCTTCTCAAGCCACAGGCTGTGTTCCCTCCCATGTGTCTACGTGTATATGTGCCATACACTCAAGAAAACCACTGTTTTTCACCTGCTTGGCTGGCTGTTTGTAAACTTACAGGTCCTTCTTTTGTGAAACCTCTCTTTGAAAGCGAGGGCTGGGTCTCAGCTGGGTGCTGGGCACAGTTAGTGCTGGGTGCCTTCAGCTGAGGACTGACAGGAACAATAACTCCTTTGCCACACTTCATACAAACAGGGAGGGGAAAAGGTTTGAAGGAGAAAGGACCGTAAAATGAGATCCAGGAATTCAGCAAGGCTACAGCAAAAGGAGCAGATTGCTAACTCGGAGCATCTGTCTTTGCCCTGTGAGTAAGTTACGAACTGAAAAGCAAGAGAAAGTGGAAGATCCTTTCACAAATAATAAACACTTGTTTGTCTCAGATTAAATGCAACACCTTTACATGTGGGCTCCAGCTGGCTGTAAGTAGATGCACCTTGCATGGCTGTTACCTTCCTTGCCAATGAGAAGATTATTGAACATCCATCTGCTTAAAGGTTAATAACCTGCTTTTAAAAAGAGGAAGAAAAAAGGAAAATCTGTTTAGTTTACAGGAATAAAAAAATTGTTTTTCATTTAAACTGCCCGAACTTTGCCCTGCCTCAAAGTTGTATTCTCCAGCAGAGAAGGAACGCGTTAACCTAGGAGCTGTAGCCACATCTCCCAGAGAGAAATTTTTCCATGTGTTTTAAATAACTCCTGTAACTCCTCTAAGAAAGCGCAGCTTCAAGGAAAAAAATGCACATTTCTAATCTGGGTCCTGCCACTTTTTAGTTCTTTGGCATCATTCAGGCCAGGAGCAATTTCTGATGTAAACCCATACAAGCAGGATGTTACTGAAACTGGCTTTAGGCTCTCAACACTCTGAACTCTGCCAACATCTGGAGAATCTGGCTTTGAGTGCTTGGGGAGGGAAGGAATTTTTCTCCTACAAGTGAGAGGAATGGATAAGCTTGCAACAGCACCTGCATTATACATTTCTTTGTGAGATAGAAAACAGCCATGCACCGTCTGAAGCAAGCTGATGCTCCCACACAACTGATGGAAAGGCCAGAGGGACTCTATGGGTCTTGGCAGGTTGCTGGCAGCTGCTGGGCACCTTCTCAGTTCTGCCTGAACAAGAAGGGCCCTTTCCAGTTCACCCAGCATCTGGGTATAGGGACTTGAACTCTTACTGGTCCCAGTGCTGGTGGGTCTGTGCAGTCTGAAGGAAACAGTTTTGCATCTGAGTTTATTGATGGAGTGCAAGCAACAGAAAGGGCCCTCACATGACCCAGATTTCCTGCACAATGCGACAAGAGCTGTGCCCTAGGAACTGCTGGGGCCGAGACAAACCCTTCCCTTTGTGTGGGGACAAGTGAAACTGAGAGGGCTCAGTCTGCCCCACAGCCTAATGAGCACCTTCTGACTGCAGGCAGGCACCTCTGTGAAACCCTGCAAAGCCACAGAGGAGGAGAGGGTGGGTGAGGCTTGGACACCTCTGCTAAAGTGGAGTTAGGAGGAGAGGGAGTGTGATGGCCTGTGGGAATATGGGAAACACTGCCAGCCCCAGATGTCTTCTCCTTGGGCTTCAGGAGACCTTGTGCTTGGTGCCCCAAGCATGACTGTGCTGTGTAAAAGGGGTGGTACCACAGCACAGGGAGCTGGAGAGCTGAGGGTCCCCAGTTCTGTGGCCTCTTGTTGCCAAGTCAGCTTCTCCCTGTGTCAGCTGTGGTTACCTGCTGCTTCATTAAGGACTGCCTGAGAAGGGCTGGGAGACCTGCAGGAGCCCTGTGAGGCTTAAGCTCTGCTGGAAGCAGCAGCTCCGGAGCAGTAAGCAAAGGAGACCATCCTGCTCTCTTCCCTGTGGCCAGGATGCCCTCTATGCTGGCTGGTGCAGATGCCAAGCAATGCCAAAGGCACTCCCAGAGGCAGAGAGGCCCTGTTAGCCGGGAGCTGGCTGGCAGGACGCCCCTGTGCCTGGCTGCTGGCTCTTAACCATCTCTTTGTACTGGGAGAGGCAGCAGCCCGTGAGCTGCCACCTGTTGTGAATCTACCCCTGGCTAATCCATTCTGGACTGCGTCAGCAGTTCAAAAGGGCACTGTTAGTATTTTTTGCCAGCTTCAATTAACGTGAGATTTTGGAGGCCCCTCTGATCACATTTCATCTGTCATGAGTCAGGAACAAACCAGCCAGATTGCAGTTGAGAGGAGAGAAGAGAAGGAGTTTATTGCAAACCAAAACAACAACAACAGTGTTTGTGCCCCCTTGGCCAGGGTGGGTGGGAAGCAGGGACCTTCCCAGTGATGCCACTCCTTTCAAAACCTGGAAAAACAAAAATTGGTGACTGGAAATTCCAGCCCTTCACCTCCAAAAAAAAAAAAAAAAAAAAAAAAAAAGTTGCAAGTGCAATAACTTACTTCAAAAAAAGTTAAAAAGAATCAAGCTGCAAGACTGTTTGTTCTTTTTTAATATTCCACTGTAATGAACTGGTAATACATGGTTGCATAGGCAATAACATTGCATGGCACAAACCTCACGTGGCAACATTTTAAATGATTTTTTTTATTCTTTTTTTTCCTGAACATTTTTAAAACTTTTTATTTTTTTTATATGTTCTACCCCAGGCCGTCAAGCTAAAGAGAAAAAAAAAAAAAAGGTAGCGTTTATACAAGGTTACAATATTTTACAACAAAAAAACAATAATATTGATTGAGGTTTGTTTTCTTTCTTTCTCCCAGTCTCTCTTTCAAACACTGCACACCTAAACTGATATATTATTATACATTGAAAACTGTCCTTCAAAATCAGTAGTATAAAAGTCCTAGCTCTACCTACCTACCTAGCTATGTGGGGGAGTGGGGAACCATGTTACCAGCAAAGAGTTAAGGGGGTGTAAGGCTGCTCCCTCGCCTCCTCCCAGCTCCCTTCGGGAAACTGCAAAGGGCTGAATGACTTTCCATCCGATTCCACCCCCTTCCCATTTGGGTTTAATTTCTCCCTCGGTCTGTTTGCTTTTTGCTGTGTCACTCAGAGCAGCAAAATAAACACGGGGCTCTGCCTCTGCTTGATTATTTTTCAATCCTTTTCCAAGAAACTACCTTTTTGCCTTAGTTTGTTTGGAGAGCGTTTTACAACGTGCTGCCCAGTCTGAGTGTACTCTGGGAATCAGGGGAACGCGCCTCCCCACCCCAAAACAGCTCCGCTGCAGGAGGGAACCAGCAGGCAGCCCTGCTCGGCAGCACACGCGGTACGCCTGGTCCCCTCGGCTGATGGGGCAGGTGAAGCCACGTGTGCTGCAGCTCTGCGACCTCACGTGTGACACATTGTCACCGCGTGTGGCCTTCCCTAGCACCCTCCCCGCGCTCACGGCTCAGGCTAGGTGTGGTCCGGCAAGGACATGGGATCCGGCAGGGATGCGCGTTCCGGCAGGGATGGACACTGGCTCACACTCTGCCGTGGGCTTTAGAGGAGAGGGAGGGTGGTTCTCTTTTTCTTTTCTTGTCTTGGTCTTCCTCCCTGTAGGCTCTGCCCAGGTAGGTGCTGGGGCGGTGGGACCTGAACATCTTCCGGAGGAGGCAGCCGGAGCCTGGCTGGAGAGCCAGCTGGGAGCGCGGGCGGGCGGGCGGCACTGCTGGCGGTAGGTGACGTGCCAGGGGGCTGACCTGGCCCCTGTCCAGGAGCTTGTTGAGGCACAGCCCTTAGAGTTTGGACCCTGCAGGGCCCAGCAAGCCCGAGCCTGGCTCCCCAATGGTTTGCAATTGCTACCAAAGCACTAACTACTGCTTGTAGGCAAGAAGTGCCTGCGAGTACTTGGCAGCGAGTGGTGCCCAAACGCTTTTAAGCCAGTGCCAGGAACCCATGCTGCTCTCACTGTTTGCATCCTCCTGGTCTTAAAGCTCTGGGACATCTCTGGGGTTCCCAACCATGGGCAACATAAGGCAGCCCCCTTGTAGGATACCTGCTGCATAGTCAGGGCCAGGACTGCTTGGGAGAAACGTTTTGCTACCTCCATGAGGCTGGAGGGAGCAGCTGGGTGAGCCCAGCTAGCTGGGCTGCACCCACAGAGGATGCCACTGTGGGCATGGCAGGTGTTGGGACGGCTGACGCTTCTGAGACATTTTGGTGGTGGATGGGGACAAAGCTTGCAGCTTTGAAGGCAAGTCCAAGCCAGGGAATTGTGACTCAATGTATAGACAGGAGTAAAATACTAAATAAGAAATAAATAGAGAAGAAAGTCATAAATAGAGTTGAAAGGTATTAAAATAACAATAATAATAATTAAAAAAGGTATCATTGTAGTGACTTGAGATTGCAAGAACAGCACTGACCCTGTGACCCTTAAGAAATGCAGTAGCTGCAGGCTGGCTAGGTTAAGATACATATATATATATAAGTATATATATATATTTATACAGTTTTTCATGTTAATTTAACAGCTAGTTTTAAAAACCCTTTTAAATTAATTTTTAAAATGTGTGTAAATACATATGCATGTAGCTTAAAAACTACCAGAACAACTGCTTTTGAAGATTTGGGAGGGGCACTCCTTCCAGCATTACCCACAAGTGTGGGTGCAAGGGACTGTGCCAGAATGGCAGCAGCACCCGGAGAGGAGAGGCAGAGGGCAATGAGCAGTGGGGCTGCCTGCAGCTGGAGGTGGGAAGGGAGCCCTGCAGAAGGAGGTCCAGGGAACAACATTCCCTTGCCTCATGGTGTTTTCAGGCAGGCTGAGGGCTGGGCACACGCAGTGGTGTTTAAATTAGACTGAGTCCAACATGTGCTTTCCACATGAATTTTGAGGTGAGAGAAAGTGGGGGCCAAGCTTCTCTAAATGCCAAGTCTGCTGCCAGGAGACTCTCCTCTCTCTCTCTAACAAGACAGGGATACAGCACTTAATCCACTGGGCTGTTAAACAGCTCAGATGAAATACTGGCCCTGTGGAAGCTGTGAGGAAAAGCTACCCTTTAACTTCAGTAGTGAATGCAGCTAAGCTCTTGAATAGATACAGCCCTCCACTGGAGCTGCCTTCAGAACCTGGAGGCTAAGTGAGACCTGTCCCCATATGCCTGCCTGCCCCACTGCCCTCTCCTCAGCTCTGCTTGTTGCTAGTTTGCCTTGTCAGCAATGGTACTGGTCTGTTCAGGCAGCAGCCCTCCAGAGATTGCCTGCTGACAGTGGGAAGCATCAAGATCCCCAGTGTACCTGGGAAAAGGCTCTCAATGCTGTGCTCAGCTGCCTGCACAAAATCTGATGGACAAATTGCCTCCTGCCACCAGTCCCTCAGTGGCTGGGAAGCTCAGTGGCTTCTGGGGTACCCAGTGGGGTATACACCTCCAACTGGTCAGCATGATCCTGCCTGGTTCAGTGATCAGCACCACTTTCAGCATCTAAGCTACCATGCCCGAGGCCTCAGCTGAATGTTTAAGCTGGGATGTAAATCCTGGCTGCTTGTGATGGGAGAGGCCCTGCTTATGCAGATGGTGTAGTGAAATGCTTGCTGGCTCCCTGTGCGTAGCAGGGAAGGCATCTCTTAGCATTTCTGAGGAGAGAAAATAAAGAGTACTACTGGTATTTTCTTATTCCAGTAAATATAGTACTTTTGACCTAGCAATGGTGTATCATTAAGGTCATGTATGACAGTCTAGGCACTATGAAAATACTTGTATGGCTCATTAACCTGAAGCCTGACATTTTGTTGTAGCTTATTTGGAATCTTTTCCAAGACCACTAGATATTCCTGGACCTTAAACTACAAGATCACCTAACGCTGAGCGTGAGGAAAGAGGGCAGGGTGACAAACCAGTTTTTATGGGAGTAGTGTCCTATAGCTCCCTTGTGAATCTCGGATGGCTACCCCAGCTCAAGCCCAGCCTGCATAGCCACACTGTGTGGGTGGTAGTGCTCAGCTGGCTTCCAGCTTCTCCTTGGTGCTATTTCAGCGGGGTAAAAGGATGTTCCAAAGTTATTCCAAGCTATTCCAAGTTATGATCATTGAGAAACTTGTAATATGTTTAGCCTTGCAAAGGAGATCTTATTTAACAGCTCTGTGCAGGTAAGAGCACTGGGAGGGAAAAGCAGAGAGGCACATTGGTTTGGACAAACCAGGGAAGTTTTGGTCTCTCCTGTTTCCTCTGCAGAGTGAAGAGGATCTGAGGTGGCTGGAGATGGGCAGCATCACCTCGTCCTCCCTTGAGCCCCTTCCCAGCCTGTTCCCTTTGCTGTCCCCTGTGCAGAGATGCTCACAGCCAGTGTGTGGAACAGGGCACTGGGGTGGAGGGCTGAGGGGGGCCTGTCATTGCACATGTCTGACCCCAGAATGAAGTGTATGAGGAATCTGGTGGCCTTGTGCCACTGTGGCTGTGTGCGAGGGCTTGAGCTCTTTCTTAGAGCAGTCTTTCTGGGGACTTCTGGATTTACATAGCAATTGTGCTTCCCTGCCAGAGCTGCTGTCTCTAAATTGAGGTTAGTAATTCCCAACCCAGTGAAAGCCAGAGGAAACCTTCTCCTGTACCACCATGCTTGTGAGCCTCAATATAGACCACGACGAGGGAAAGCAAAGCCCAGGCACTCCCTGGGGCAGTGAGCCATGCTGGGAAGCTTTTGTCTGCTGGGGTGTATGTCAGTCCGGATCACCAGAGGGCTGGCAAAGACTCTCAGTGTGGTAACAACGAGCCATGGTGGGCAGAGGGGCATCCCCTTCACAGGCCTCTACAACTCTGTGCTTCACCTCGGAGTACGAGATGGAGAGGGAGCAAGGTAGAAGGGTGGGCTAACGTTGCCTTTTTTCTAGCTTTGGTTATCTTCCTAGCCTTGGTCCCCGCTCAGCTGTGGGAAGTTGCAGCTCCTGCTAAAACGATGTTAGCAGTGTGAGAGATGTCTCTTTGCTGGTGCCAGAGTCCCCATCCAGTGCCCTGCCCAGGGCAGAATGTGTGTGTGTGAGTGCGTGTGGGGGCAGGTGTGGGATGGGACAAGCTGCTGAAAGGCCGGTGGGCTCTTGCTCTTTGGCAAGGCAGATCTGGTGTCAGAAAAAATAGCAGGAAGAAAAAATGCCCAGGTTATTGGGGAGGTGGCAGTGAGAAGGGATGCATCCCATCCCAGATCTTGATGGAAGAGGTGCTGCTCCACAGCCTCCCTCTCCCTGCCTGATCCCAGGAAGCCGGGAGCTGCCACGTTCATGCTGGAAACACTCCACTTACATTAACATATGTACTTTATATGCCTAGGGTAGCTAAAAGTGCTGCATTCAGATCCCCGAGGAGGCAACTGCTGTCTGGAGTCCAAGCGGATGGATGTTTCGGGCTGTCCCCATGTGCTCTCTCCGTGTCTCGCGGGCACTGGGCTGCAGCCCTGTCATGTCGCCCAGGAGATCGCGGCGCTGTGCTCCTTTGCTTTCATCCTCAGGGCAGCGATGCTGGAGGTCTTGCGGTCCGGCTCGCTGTTCAGCTCGTAGCCATTGAGGCTGGGGCTCATCCCGGCTGTGCCGAAGAGGCCACCCATGTGAGTCTGTCCCACGTGGCTGCCGGGCGCGGAGACTCCAAGGAACTCGGAGACGCCGCCGGCCGCATGGGGGTGGGCATGGGGGGACATGCAGGAGGGCACCGTCTCGCAGGGGACGACGCAGGCAGGCACAGGGGAGGCGGCTCCATTGTTGCCAATCCAGGAGGGGTTCTGGATCTGGGGGTGGGAAAAGAAGCGTCAGGGCTGCCCCGTGCAGGGCACGTTGGGCAGCTGGCCTGGGGAATGGAGTGTGTCCAGCCCCAGCCTGGCAGGGCAGCCTAGTGGAGGGGCAGCCAGGGAGATGGGCATGGAGTTTGCCGGCCCCTGCCAGCTGCACAGCCAGCAAATCCACTCCAAAACCTGTATGCCAGCCTGGACAGGGGCAGGGAGTGCAGCAGGGTAACTCACAGGGAGCAGGATTGTGCTCCTCCTCTGCCACAGCACCTGTTCATCTATTCCTCTCCCAGACACTTCTCTTACTTTTTTTATACCGTGAGCACTTTTCTCAGCACAGGAAACTTTGTGTCATCCATGGTGTTTCTGTGGTCCCACTCATTACAGAGGGATCAGGCAGAACGGGTTGCTGCGAGGCTGCTGATCTGCCTTCCTTCTCCAGCTCCCGGCAGCTTTGCCTAGGCAGGGGCTATTTTTAACTGCACAGACATGCCTGTCGGAGCTGAGCTGCCCACAGCCCCCAGCAAAGGCAGCTGCATTGCCCCTCTCCCCCAGCAATGCCCATCGAGGCAGCATCACCCACCTTGCTGCAGAGCAGAGCCCTGCAAGGCCACCTCGAGAGACCATCTGGGATCCTGCAGTGTCACTCATAAAACGACATTGCAGAAGAAGAGAGGAGGGCTCAGTATTTACCGGTGGGAATAGGTGTGCTGCAGGAGGGGGCACAAGGGCTTGCAAATTGGAAGAGGGGAGGAGGTGAGCAACTGGCTGGAGCAAGAGAGCAAAGGGCCCTTCATCCCACTGCCCCTTTCCACTGCTCTCCCTTGGGCCCTCTCTGATCTCTTACCTCCTGCAAACTGCTTTTCAAATTTTTGATCTCTTGTGCGGGGAGAGGAGGGCAGTATGGAGGGAGAGAGCAGTGTATGTTACAAAGGCAAGAGAAGGACATGCTGAAAAGGCTGCTGAGAGTGTTCTCTGCTTGGAAAGCTGCTTTGGCATCTCAGCTGTTTCAAAAGGGCTTCTTGTTCAGTTTATGGGAGATGCCAAGCAGGAGAGAGGTCAAACGCTCCTGGCTTGGCTGCGGGGTAGCATTGGTGCAGCACTGGCTGGGGAAGCAGCTGACAGACAGGGTGTCAGGGAGGGAGGACTTCCAGCAGATCTGTGAGGACAGTCAGGTTCAGAGCATCATGCTTGCAGAATTGTGCCCTTGGGCAAATTCTGGGTGGTGGGAAGAGGAGTGCAGGATGGAGGGAGTGCTTTCTGGGGCACAGCCTAGCCCTGGAGCTAGCAAATCCTGGTCTGCCTGGCATCATCTGAAGTGTTGTGAAACTGGGGCTGGCCCAGTGTTTAGGAGGCTATTGTGCTGACAGGTTTTCCAAGACAGGAAGCTAAGGAGGGGAGGCAGCCCTGTGACTTGCTTCTGGGGTCAGGGCAGGAACAGTTTCAACAGGACTCAGAAGCAGCCCCAGGTACCCCAACCAGGCTGCTCCCTCCCTTCCTTTGGAGCATAAATCTACAACTCCCTTGGGAAGCATCCCCAGATGTCACCAAGTGTGCTGTGGGTACCACAGCCCATCACTGGGAGACGGCTGTGGGAATTTGCCAGGGGAAAAATGCTTTTATCCAACCACTATGCCCAAGGGGCATGGAAACCAGACATGGTAACAGGAAGCCTCTCTTTCTCTGTTCTTTAGGCATGAATTAGCCTTTTGGATCTTTTTCAAAGCAGTGGGAAGTTGGTGGGCAGCAGCACATGTGATAGGATGTGCTGGGCAGGGCGACGTGTGCCCGAGGGTGCTGCTCTATGTCACACAGCGCTGGGCTGTGTGACCTGCTTTAAGGATGGCTGCTCTGGGCCAAGGCATGAGGGAGCCAAGCAGGACACCTGCCTAAAACACTGCCAGCCCTTCAGTGCCGGACAATATCCCGATGTCCTTGCAGCCTTGCCTAAGGGTGGGTGGATGTACCTGAGAAGTGAAGCATGACTTGGGGAGGACTGGGACCAGAGGCAGGGTGTCCAGCAAGCCCTGTGCACAGACGGGGGAATGCACTCACCTGGGCATAGTTCTCAGCACGGGTGAGCAGGGGCAGCTCATAGGCAGTGGAGAAGTGGGTCCGGACCTGCTGCATCTGACCGAACCGCTCCCTCTTGCGCCATTTCGCTCGCCGGTTCTGAAACCACACCTGGGGAGAGGCGACAGCAGGGCTGTGAGCAAGGGCAGCTTGGCAGTGGCTGGTAGCCCGGCAGCCCTGAGGAGCCCACCAGAGGGCAGGGCCTCACCAGGCGGGTGGTTTTGTATGGCGTGGAGATGGGCACTGCTCCACACAAAAGCTCTGCAGGGGAGAGACAGTCCTTCCCTGCTTCTCTCGAGGGTCTGGGGCCAACCTGTGCTGCTGGAAAGGGTGCACTCCAAGCGAAAGGGCATGCCCATCTTCTGGTGCACTGCCTCTCTGGGGACATTCCCAGCTTCTGCCTCCCACAGCCTGATTTTCCCTGGGATAACCCATCTTCCTCTCACCCCTAGATCTGTGTTACCCAGGCTCTGCCTGCAGCTCTCCCACTGTCAGCCAGTCTCAGACAAGACATGTGAATACATCCGTGTGTGCTGCTGCCAGGCTGGAAACAGCAGTGACGGGGCTTTCCCCAAGCCTAATCCTGGCTATGATGATGCCATTGACGGCAGCTTGCATTTCTCACCAAGCTCTCTCATTTCTCTTAACCGCAACAAGAAGTAAAAAGCTGGACACCCCTTCCCTCCTTAGCTGCAGGAAATGACAGGTGCCCTTCTACAGCATCCTTTGCTTTACACTGAGTATTCTTTGCAGGGTTTGCAACTCTTTGCTTCACCAGGCTGCTCAGATCCCTTCAAGGCAAAGACCAAAACTCTGTTTCTGCTCTTATTTTTACTGGCTTGACATCAGTGTGGATTATTGCACTGTTGTCAGCACCATTGCTCCTGATTTGCATCAGCGTAAGAGAGATCAGAGCCTGGCCCAGTGTCTTCAAAGCCTCTTGGAGCTCGTGAGTCAGGGAAACACATCAATCAAGAGCTGCTTTGAAGGCAGTGAGAGATGAGGGCGATCACCAGGGGCTGGGTTGTGCAGGTCACGCCAGTGCACGAAAGGAGCAGTCCTAGAGGCTCTCGGCTCTGCTTCGAGTTTTACACGGTGACTTGCAGTGGGGGGAAGAGGGGGTACTGCTGACAAGCAGCTTGGCCCTTCCCACGCCTGGCCGTGGGGCAGATTTGCTGCTTGCCAGGCACCCAGGGAAAGCAGATGCCAGGTAGGAAGCTCGTGTCTTTGGATGATAGCAGGACAAGCCAGGTGCTTGGCACAGGTGGGATGGCAGGACAACTTTTGCAGGGGCAGGAGAGCCCGTGGCACCTGTAACCTGAATCAGTGCAGCTAGAAGCTGCTACTGGGAGAGATGAGGGGCTTGGGTTTCTGGTCTGAGCTGACCTTCCTGCTTGTGCTGGAAGAGTTGTTTCAGGCTCTCCTGCTTCAGTTTCCACCTTCCACCACGTAGGCAGCCTGGTGCTGGTCTCTCACAGCCAGGCCTGTGGTATGAGTAGGCAGCTGAGGGTCTGGCTTTGCACTGTGGTCTGCTTGGGGCAGGGAGCCAATAATGCAGCTGCCAGGCATGTGCTCCCCATGCGGGCTGTGGATAGCATAGGATTTAGTGCCCTGCCCCATGGCCATGGCAATGCCACTGGCATGGGCCATCCACAAGCTGGCCAGAGTAGCCAGACCCAAAACAGCAACTTGCTATTGACCCCCTACCCCAAATCAAAATCCCTGTGAGTGTTTTCTGTAGGTGCAAAAAGCATCAGCAGAAATGTCCTAACGTTATCCCAGCTGGGCACACGCTGCACATGCAGAGCGTCCTACTGGAGCAGGTTTGATGCCTCAGGCATCTCTCTGTTTTTCTTCTACCTCTTCTTGGCACAATCACTCCAGCCCAGCTGCAGGCCAGTCCCAGGGCTGGCTTGGATCACACTGCTTTGATCTGCAGATTCAAAGTTAGCAGTGGTGACCTGGTTCCTCCTCAGGCGGAGGAGGCCCCGCTGTGCACAGAGGGGTGGAGAACAGGTAGGGAGCAGAGTGCAGAGTGCTGGCTGTGCACGAGGCTGGGATGAACATATGCCAGGCATACGCGGCCCTTCCCTGTGTGGTGAAGGCACCGGCTGCCTTGCCCGCCTCAGCATCCTGCCTGAGCAGGGTGGCTGAGCTCAGGCCCCCCCAGCAGTGTGCTCTGCCCCCCAAGTGGCTCTGCAGTGTGACCTCCAAAGCATCAGTGCAGGGTCTGTGCCCTCGGTTTCCCAGGACAGCACAAGAGCTGCCTTGACAGAGCAGTGACGTCTCGGCCTCTGCTCTAACACATTTATGCATTGGATTGAGCAGAGCAAAGTGGCTTAAACTGGCAGTTCCCAAATTGCCATGTGGCTGGTGGGCTGGGAGGATGTGGCAAGTCATCGCATTAGACTGAAGAAGAAGAGTGTCTTCAGTCCAGTTGTTGGTGTCACAGGCACCAGAGACACTCTGAGAGCTGATGGTGAGCTCTGAAGCACTTGTGGCAAGGTTTGGACCACTTTCTAAAGTTCTCCTTTCTCCTCTGGTCCAAATCCTTAATGGCTGCTTGGTATCTTGCGGTTGGGTTTCTCCAGACCTCCACAGTGCTCCCGGGAAAACAAGACAGGCATGGCAATGTATAATGTGAAAATGTCAGCAAAAAACCCCAACTAATCCTCAGTATTTCCACAGTCTTAGAAGACACCTGCTTTTAAAAAGCAAATCTAAACCCAAACAGAAGTCCATTTTCCTTTCATTGCCTGTCACTCCTTGTCAAGAGCGGCTGTTGTGGGATGGGGATGTGACAGCGGAGGTTGCAGTGGCTGGTGCAGCATGTCCTCTGGGATCAGGGTGGATACTTCGTGCAGGGGCCAGCACTCGCTGTGGGCTGAATCTCAGTGTTAACAATTAGAGTGGGAGTGTACAGTAATGTCACCTATCTGACTCCTGCAGCCAATGCTTTGATAAGCCCTGATGTACCAAGTCAGCCCTGTAAAAATCTACAGAGCAGAGACTGTTTCATGTCTCAATAAACATTCAGGTGGTACCTAAACCCATATGCATGCACAGCCAAAGTGCTGTTGGGGGTGGAGAGGCCAGAAGTGGCCTGAGACAAAGCAAGGAGGCTCCTGCTCACTCTCTTGCTGCCTCTACCCTTGCATCCAGTGGGCACTGCCAGTCTGCCCCTGCCACCAAGCCCCATGTGCCCTGCACAGCGCACAGGTGGATGGCTCAGTTGGGACCTCAGCCAGGCCACTGACAATGTCTGGAGAGTTGGGGGCTGCATCACCCATTTGTCCTTCCTCTAAGCTAAAGAATAATGTGTTTTTCCCCCTCTCCTACCCCCAGCATGGCAGTGGTGGGTGAGGCTGACCTCTGCACATGTGTAGTGGTGGGCTGGTGGCAGCTGTGGGGTTGTGCTCATGCCCTGTGCTCAACACCTCTGCTCTGATGCAAGTAAGAGCTGCCCACCACATTCAAGCCTCTTGTGCTTTTGCTCTCTTCTGGCAGCCTCACAGCATTCGTTCTCCCCATTGCTGTCCTCTGGCCCTGCTACCCTCCTCCCTCTGCTCAGCCTCCATCTGTCTGTGTTCAGGACCCCATCCCTCTGTGAAAGGCCAGGCCATCTCCCCTCTTGCCAGAGATGGCCACCAGCCCTTTGCTTTTCAGACTGCAAGAACAGAGCCAGAATTCATCCTTGAGCGCTGAAACTGGACACCATTTTATCAGTGGCCTGGAATGGGAAATTGGAGCCTGGGATGAGAGAATTGAATAACTTGAGCTTGTTTTCATTTCATGTTTAATTTCCTGCAGGCTTAGCTCAGTCTTTCCGCTCCTTCCACCAGCCTCCCAGGGTTTTATGGGGGAAAAGGGATCAAGATATATTACTTCTTGCTTTGCTTTGCTTTTTTTCTTTTCTTTTTTTTCCAAGGCGGTGATTTTGCTACAGCAGAGTTTGACATTTTCCTCTCACTTTCAAGCCCCCGCCGCATCACAGGGTCACCACCAAAAACATTTCATTAACGGTCACAGCAATCATAAGGCAGGCTCTGATGGGCACTGGCTGAGGGGTTTTATTCCCTGGCTGTGAAGCCTCCTTCCAGCCCCATCCCTTTCTTCTCTCCCAGAGAGCAGTCCAGGAGGCAGATACTGATAACCCAAGAGAGATAAGCAGCCAGGGCCAGGCTGGCACAGGCTTGGGATGTGCCTGTGTGTGTGTTTCTATGCAAGAGGAAGGAATCATGTGTGAATACACGTTTACCTTGTTTTTCTACTGCCACTGCCTCAGACATCTGCTGCAAACCTGGATGAGCTAGAAGAAGCTCAAGCAGTTGCTGACACCAAGCAGAAGTTCTTTCTGGGGCTCTGCAGCCCCAGACATGGAAGAGGAGAAGAAAGAAAGGGGATATACATGTTGTGTAGGACCTACATGACCACAGCACCCCTGTGCACCCTTGCAGGTTTGTGGCTGAGCCATAGCAGCCTCTTCCTGGCTGTGTGGCTCTGCCTCTTCACAGGACTTATGCATGGCTCCCACTTTGGAAAACAGGGATGTGCAGTATCTTAATAGTACATGGAAACAAGGGGCAAGGTTGTGGGGGGTAGATAGGAAAATGTTGCATTGCATCACAGGGGGAATTAGCTTTGACATTGTCAGACACCAGTACAGATGCCTGGAAACTGGGGCAGGCAGGAAAATGGAGCAGGAGAGGGCCCAGGCCATGGAATGCCACTGCTTCACAGACTGCATGGTCCACCCCATGTATGCTGCTGGCATGGGCTCCTCTCCAGGCACTGAGAACTCTGGCAGCTACTTCACTAATGTAGCGTGAGCTTGGGAAAGGGATGGAAAAATCAGAGCTGCCGCTTGCCTGTCTGGGCTCCACATCTGCTCCTGCCTGCAGTGCAGCTGGTTGTGTTCCCCAGGAAGCCAAGCCTGGCCAGAGGGGATGACCTCCAGCCAAAAGCTGTGGGAGGGAACATCACACCTTAAACCTGCTGTGTGCCCCACCTTTCTGCCACCTTGCTTTTCTTAGTTCAGCCTTGCAGGCAGCTGAAACTGACTTCCAAGAAATCATTCCAGGGCAGGATTATCCCTTAGATGACCATATCTTTCTTGGGAGAGGGAAATGCAGTGGGCATGTGCCCAAACCCCACACAGAAGCCAGAGCCTCTCCCAGCATGGCGGAGGGTGTCTGAGTACCTAGCAGCTATTTGGCTTGCAGGGGAAAAGTAGTGAGGGGCTCGCAGCTAATTTGTGATTTCCACCCTGTAGCCCTTGGTTCTTGGTCCTTGCAGCAGGTGTTTACTTCGCCATCGGTCTCCTGAGCTGCAGCCCCATGACTGTACCCACTCTTGGGCTGTGAGCTAATGGCCCTTGATGCCACACTGCCCGTGTTGGAAGACCCCCACAGAGCAGAACCGCCCCGGAGTTGGGAGATGAAAGTCAAGCCTAAAAAAGCTGTAGCACAACCCAGAGCTGGAGACAGGCACTAGGGTGATTCGCTAGGGCTTTGACTCCAAAAGCCTCCCTCACGGGAAGCACAGCCCTGTGCCATCAGCAGAAGAGCCCTGTGCCACCTCAGACTGCACCTCCACACCTCCTGGGGGCTGCCGCTGCCATGCCAGGGCTAAGCAGCTCGCTAGCCAGCAGCCCCAGTCCCCTGGGAACAGGTGTGCGAGCCCCTGAGCCTGGCAGCCAGCACCCACTGCACTGGGCACAAGGCTGCTGGTTCTCGCTCTCTAGTGACAGGAGTCTGCATTGCTACCGGCAGCACGGCAGTCCTTCATCGCTGGCCATGGCCCAAGTCACCGGGTCCTTCGCGGCAGAGCCGGGGAATGACTGAAATGCAAGTGCTTGCCCCTTTCACCAAGGGCTAAGTGCTCGAGCAGCCAGGCCACTTAGACTAGCCCTTCAGCTGCTCTGTTACATGAGCCCTGTCATCACCATCCCGAGTGAGAGGTGTGCACTGGCAGTTGCAAGAGCAGGGAGACTGTTCTTGGCTCCCTGTGGCAACAGGCAGTAGGCACACTTATCTCAGAGCAAGCTGAAGCCCCTCTTTGCCAAATATTCTCCTGGCTACCTAGGGAGTTGCTTCTGCCCTCAGCTGAAGTGTTATCCAGCGGTAAAGTGGGGAAAAAACCCAAAATGAAGGGTCATGTGTAAAGAACTTGTAGATTGCATCTGCCTCACCTACCCTGGCTCTGATGGCCAGCCCTGCACACTGCCTGGGATGACACAGTAGCTGCAAACCCTGGCTCAGAAGCGAGCAGGAGGAGCTCACCAGCCTCCAGCACCTCATTCTCATTCCTGAGCAAAAGGAATTTCATGCACTGTGCAGCCAGTAACCCAATGCTATGCCTGGCCTCCCAGGAGACCCCATTAGCACTTGTGGTGTGTTCCTGGGAAATCAAGAGCTTCGTCCAGTGGCACAAGTAAAGAGCTGATATTTGTAGCACTGCCTTTGCTCTGCCCATGCTGCAGTACTCAGCATGCTACACTCAGGACCAATGGGAATTGCACTGCTGCCTGCTGAAATGTAGCCATGTCCAGCCTGAAGAGAAACAGCTGTGGGGAAGAAGAGCACACCAGCCCTGCAAACCCATTTAGTCAAGCAGACAAGAAAAATCCTGCTTCTGGTTGAATTCAGAAGTGAATGCGCAAACTAAAGTGGACTTAAGCATGGATGTGGGCCTTATTTGTGACAACTACTTGTAAAGGTTAAAGCAGAGGCTGCCTGGGAGCTGAGAATATTCCTGGTATAAGAGAAAATCAGGTGTCTCCATGGGCCAATTATTCTTGATGCTAATGCAGGTTCTGGGAGTGGTGAGCTGACAAATGCCTGCAGATGGAAGCCACAGGATAGCTGTGCCGGAGAAAGAGCTGGCCACCAAGGTGTGAGCTGTGGATGTCCGCTCCATGCAGTGGTGCTCCTTTTTGAACATGCTTCTGAGCCCTGACAGGCTTCCTGTTTAACCTTGACTCAGAGGAAAGAGCAGTAGTCAGAGAATCATTCCCTCCTCTGAAGTGGATTTTGGCTCTGCTGGCCCCCCAGGTTAGTTCAAGGGAGCTAGTTCATGAGAGCTGGCACCTGTGTGCATGGAGGTGATTGAGACTCTCAACAGTGTGGCTGTTTGACTCTCCTGCTCCTCCCAAGATGGTGGGTGCACCTTTTGCCTCTAGATCTCCAGCTTTCATGCAGTCTCAGTGCCTGCCAAGCAGGCAACACAAGCTGCCTCTGTTGTATCACCTCATGGTCTCTGGTACTGAACTCCCGATCACCTCTGCATCCTCATCTGCCAGAACGAGCCCATCCTGTGGAAAAGCTTGCTCCTGCTCACACTAATGAACCTGTGTTCCCTGCAAGTCTCCTGAAGAGAGCAGCTTTTGTGCAAGCTTTGTTCAGGGTGGCGGAGAGGCTTCCCCGCCTGCTGTCCCGTTAGCTCAAGGGCAAGAGGTCTCTGTGAACACTGAATTGCAGGACACCAGGCTGAATAAAAGAGCTGACACTAGTGCCAGATGTGGGTGTACCTCCTTGTCCTTTCCCTGGGCCACAGGCTCTGATTAGGGCTTGGCTGCCTGCAGCTTATGGTGGGGCTGCAAGGGAACCTCGGAGGTTTTTTGTGGCTCATCCACCCCTCACCCAGCCCCAGGCTTTCCCCCCATACCTGTACACGAGCCTCAGTGAGGTCTGTCCTCATGGCTAGCTGCTCCCTGGCATAGACATCGGGATAGTGGGTCTTCTGGAAGACCTTCTCCAGCTCCTCCAGCTGGTAACTTGTGAAGGTGGTGCGGTTCCTCCTCTTTTTGCCCTTGTTGCTCTCCGAGTCGGCCTTGTCCATGGGGCTGGGGAGGTCTGTGCTGGCCCTGTCCTGGGGCACTTTCACCCCGGCCTCCTTCACGCTGAGGTAGCTGCTGTCCATTGCTGAAGGGTCGGAGCTTGGCTGCAAGTCAGGCTCTCCCAAACTGCTTTCCTTACCTGTTTGGGTGGGAGGTAAGGGAGGGAAGAGGGGGGCAGGTTTGACCAGGGATAGGGGGCAGGGAGACAGAGGAGGAAACAGATGTAAATCTTTTGACCAATTTTGCCCAGCACAGATGGGCAACAGGAGGTTGGGGCGAACTCTCTCAGCTCCTGCTCCCTCTCAGAGATTCAGGTGGGAGGATGAGCCCTGCACACTCACGTGCACACACCCCAGCAAGGCCCTCCTTCAACCTCCCAACACCCACGTCAGAACTGAACATCATGGAGCACTACATTCCTTGGTCCTGGCCACAGGAAAGGTCTCTGAGAGGTACCCATCTACTCCCTGCACCATGCAGGTCCCCTGTCACCAGCCCATCTGTGCTCCCCTGCTGAATTACACCGAGTAGAAAACCAGGAGTACCCAGCAGCCACATGTGGTGGCTCCTGCATCCTCAGGCAGTGGTGGTGTGTCAGCAGAGGTACTCCTGGCTGACACCCCCAGTCGCCCCCACAGCCTTCTGCCAGGACTTGCCCTGTTTTTGGCAAGGAGGCCGTGAACGGGACTCAGTGCCGTGGGAAAGGACAGTATGAGACACCTGCGGGAGCAGCACCCCCTGCGTGCAGGGCAGAGGGAAATGAGAGGAGTGTGACAGCAGTCTGGGGGGCTGTTCCTGCCTGACTGCCCTCAATAACTAGTAATTAATGAGATGTGACAGATGAGAACAGTATGGCAATGCGGGAGGAGGAGGTTTCAACCACTGAACCAGTGAACCGGTTCCTTTCTGAGGCTTTAGCAGCTACAGTAAAACCACCTTTGAGCTTTGTGACGGGGCAGATGCCTCCTCAGGCACAGGCACTATGTGTGTTCTCTCCTGCACATCTCCTGCCTCCAGTGACAGTGGTGTCCCCTTCATTAGCAAGAGTGATGCTATGCCATGGGGACCCATGGCTCTCCCTTATCTGATGCCGCTGCTCTGCATTTCTGTCACCAGGAGAGAAAAGAGGGATTTGTGTGAGCAACTGGCCACCTGGCATATAGTGTACAACCAAGTGTCATACCTGGACACATTTCTGGCTGGGATCTTTGGGCAAAAAGCGTGGTAGCCCTACTGCAGGTTTTAACCTTGAGCCACCATGCTCAGTTCCTAAAGGTGTGGGAAGTGGTACTGTGGTATTTTCTATCCATGCTTTCCTTACCAAGCCAAGGGCACATCAAGTGTCTCATCTTTTTTTTGAAATTTCACATTAGTCTATTTTCAAATGTTACCTGGCCAAGATTAGTCCTTCTGGGAAACAGCTGCACCATTTAGTGATGTCCCTGCTGGGAGCTTTTCCCTGGCAATGTCATAGCCAGGGTCATTAATGCCAGCTTAGGCATCTTAGTCCATGTCTTTGGCAACAGCCATTTTTTCCAGCACTCATCTCTTGTTACAAAATCCTTCTGCTAATTTGCTGTATATTTACAGTTTAGCCCTTCTGTGAACAGCTCTGTCACATCTTCACAGCCAAAAGCCCATGAAAGGGCTTGTGAGAGGCTGTACTGTGTACAAGCCCTTGCCCACCTCTCACTCTCACAGCTGAAAGGCTGCACTGAGGTGACAGGGATGAAACTAAAAGGATGAAATGTAGCTGTCACCCTCAGACATGAGGCCCAGCTTTAAGTTTGGGGAGATGAGCTATGAAAGGGATTTGAGAAGAGAATTGCCCATGTGGTACAGAGGGCTTGTAGGCAGACCTTGGCTGAAGGCAGTGGAGTTACCTGCCACTTTCACCCTACTGTGATTTCAGATTTATTGCTTTCTCTAATATTGTTCCCTCTGACTTTTGAGGAGCTCCCTGTAAAGCTTACCAAAGCTTGATGTTGTCTATCTCAGATCTCTTTGATTTGATCCTTGGGAACATTTTGCCAAAACTTATGCACCCTGGGTTCCAGGACCAGTGTTTAGGCCAGTGACTGTCCCACTTCCTCCTCTTTGAACCTGCCTTCTCCAACCAGCTGACTTCTCCCACTGCTCCTGGGGGATGCAGGTGGAAAGACCTGTCCAGAATGGGCTGGGATGGGGCCCTGTCCCACAGCCTTGGCAAATCATATGCTATGGATATGATATTTATAGTTTTCACAACTGAAAATAAAGCAGTTCCAGAAAGTCTGCAGCAATGGACTACCACCTATGAGAGTCAGTAGAGACAGAGGAATAAATAAAGCATTCCAAGAGGTTGGGTTTTTTTTCCCTTTCTCTCTTTCTTTTATTATTTATGATGTCAGGAAGCTCAGTACATTTTCCCCCACGGCTTTGTGCTGGCTGCCTCCCTAAATCCCAAGCCCCCTGCAGCTCCAGCAGCAGCAAACACAAGACCTGAAGCCTTTCCTTGGGAATTCCTCTGCTGTATTTATCTGCTTGTGGAGCTCAGCTATCTGGGGAATGGTCTGTGCAAGCACACAGAGAGAGAGAGAGAAGCTCTGTGTCTGTTCTAATTTCATTGGCAGCATAGCTTGAACTGCAGCTGAGAGCTGGGCCCCGGACTTTCAGCAGTGATGAGTTATCTCCATCACAAACTACCAGCCACAAGGAGCAAGGACTGTCCCTGCTGCACACACAGTGGGCGTTCCCATGCCTGCTCTGCCAGGCCACAGCCCTCTTTGCAGCTCAGCCATGCTGCTCTCATGCTCCTGCACTGCAGCAGACATGGGCTTCTTCACCTCTAGCCCCTGAGGGCCCTGGTGGGGATGAGCTGTTTCCAGGAGAGGGGCAGAAACTGTGGGATGGAGGGCAGGACAGCAGCGTAGGGAGGGCATGGTGTAAATCTACCCTCGGCTGAGCATCCCAAGAAGTAACTCTCAATCCCTAGAAACAGGCTCCCTGACCTCAAAACAGTCACGCTAAGTGCTGAAGTGAAACAAATTGCATACATCTGCATATGGATATGCCCAGATTTCCTGTAACTGGAGATGGCCTCAAAGTTTCAGTGCAAAGTTTGGGGTGTCTGTTTCTAATCAAACCTAGAGAGACCTTGAGTTACATATTGTGAAGATCTCCATGACAAGGAGTTAATGTGAGCACCACTGCACCCTTACAAGCCCGACAGGACTGTTTGGTGCCTCCTCCACTGCTTGCCAATCCATCCTTGCCCTTGTAGCAGTAGAAGGAGGATATTTTCTTGCTTCCCACAATTATACCCTGCTCTCATAGTGCCTTGGCTGCCTGCTAGGCCATCAGCACTACCAAGACTTTCCCTGAGTCATCCTGTGTCAGCTGCCAAGGAGCAGGGACAGTCCAGGATAACTGGGCATGTGAGCCCCAAGCATCTTGCAGCTCCTTTTGGGCAAGAGGGATGCCTGCATTCTCACTTCTTCTGCAGGGGATATGCCTTTCAAATCTCCCCACATCTGTCCTGGGAACCCTACGGAGGAGAAAGCGGGTGCAGGAGACACAAGACCATGTTCACATGTGACTATGAGGTAAGGTGCTGAGACAGCCGGGCATTGCGCTGCTCTGCTGACATGCTCCTGGAGGGAACAGTCATTTATCGTGCTGTCAGAATGCTTGGATCCACAACTTGTATCTGTTTTGTTTCTCAGGTGTGCTGTTTTGGGAGGCTGATGAAATAAAATGTTCACAGTGTACAATCTTATCCATGGAATTTAATTTAGAGTGAAATCAGCTTAGTACATCCACAGGGCAATGGAGAGTGGGACATTTCCAACACACAGCTTTGGGCCCAACTTGAAATGGTGGGTCTGCTTTGCACAGCACATGCGTGACAAGCCACAGCTCCTGCACGATAGGCTCCCTTACACAGATGCTGTGATGGCAGCCCCACAGCCCCTAAGGCTGCATGACAGCTACATGGCCAACACAACCCAGGGACACAGCCAGCACAGGAGAATTTCCCCTGGGCTCCAGGCAAAGAAGCCTGCTGGATCTTGGCCCTGCTAATGTACTGCTCCGGCAACAACTTGTCGAAGCTATTACAGCCTCAGTGAAGAGCTGATGCGACCCCAGTCCTGAGATGCTTCAGGAACAGCCTGGAACATGTGGCAGCTCACAGAGGCTGTCTGTGGACAGCTCATGTTCAAAGAGCATGGCACGGGTGGCATGGGGCTGCACCAGGCTGCCCCTCTGCACCCACACTAAAAGACATAGGGGCCTACTGCCTTCCTGTCCAAGTGTGGGCACAGCAGTGTTCCCCCCTGCCTACACCCAAATTCTATGGCCTACCATGCTGGCTACTTCCTGCTGCCTCTCCCTGCCTGCACAGGTGTGGTCTGACTCTTCATAGCAATGATGCTTTAAAAAAAAAAAAAGCTCTTAATGTCAGTCTTTCAACTCTTGCTTAAATACCAGTGTTAAAATTTTGCCTAGATAGGGTTCAGGCAGTGTATGTTACACTTCTTACCAAGGCAGATTTGCACCACAGCCCAGCCAGCACACCTCAAGGACTTTGCCAACCATAGGAACCTTATCCGACTCTTGTGATCTTGCCTTAACACATGCTGAAATCATTATACTTGTTTCTAAGCTGTCTGTTCAGTCTTCTGCCTCCTATCTATCATTAAAGTCTAGAAGTCAGCACAAGGCTATTATTTAAAAAACATCCACATTTTGGGTTATATTAGAAAAAACAAAGTGACTGGATTTTAGACATAAAAAGACCCAAATATTTAGGTTTATTTCTGTTCAGGGAGTCTGTGCTCTTGCAGTCTGCACATGTAGAGAAGATTTTAACACTTTTTTAGTTGTATATGGCATCTGTGATTTTATTAGCAATGATCAGATGCTTAATCATACTTTCACTCTTGGGCCCAACTGAGGTGTAAAACTGGGCAGCATTCATCTCTTAAATGCAGGTGGTAGAGTTCTACACAGGACACAAACCATTGGCTTTATTCTGGAAGCTGCAGTTACCTTTTGCTGCTAAGCAGAAACTGGCTGGACCATCTCCATCTCAGCTCTGAATAAGGATGAGTACATGGCCTGCCCATCCCTCCCAGCCAGGGACCTCATTTGGTTGATTGTGCAGAACCTGAAGAAAGGCTGAATGTGGTCTGTGCTGTTCCTCTGCTCATGGTACAGCATTCACTGACTTCCCATAGTGCTCTGGAGATCATTGCATGGATGTTCTCATCTGCATGGACACCATCCATCTCTGCTGAGCTTGTCAAACCTGCTGGCACTGCTGCTCTGCTGCCTGCAGCCTCCTGAGGCTCTACAGAGCAGGGGACACACACTGAGTGGCTACTCACGGTGAAACTCAATGTAAAAATAGCTGTGAAACACCTGATCCCCCTGGGGAGCTAATTACAGACAGAGCAAAGTCCTACAGAAAAGTCTACTTGTAGAGAAATGAAAGGAGGAAAGGAGTGTTTCTTTCTACTGTGCTCCTCCGGGCCACACCTAGGGCCCCCTCTTTGGGAAGAGACTTGTTTTTCTCATCAGAGCATACACCAGGAACAGGCCTGGAGCAGAAAGGTCTGAAAAACTCCTTCAGCTCCTGAAAAGCAGTCTGGGGACGATGCCAGGGGTGTCATACAGTGGGTCCATAGACATTCTTTTGGTGGCCCTGAAGCCAGTGTATAACTTGAGTCACTGGCTCTACCTCCACTGTGTGCCTGGGAGACGTTTCAGTGGGAGTCAAATTCACCTCAGCCCTGGCTGCACTTCAGCCCTCTTGTTCCAGGCTGGCTAGTTCTCCTGGAGTAAATCACTGTATGAGTTTGGGGACAGACAGCTTCATAAACATTAACTCTAGTGCTGCTGAGTTTACATCACAGCAAGCCTGGGGAATATGCACTATTTATTTGGGAAAATTGCCGTTCCTCTCACTTTTATTCTGATCTAGCTTTTTTCCCCTGATACAAACATCTGTTTTTGAGGGCATGTGTTGCTTTATTGCCTGATTAGCTGGATTCACACACCCTGTGGCTACTTGGGGAGAGCTCAGCATTGTCTGTACAAGTGCAACGTGCTGCTTGCTCCTCTTTCATGTTTTTTAAAGGACGCTAACAAAACTGGCTTTTACATAAACAAATCAATTCCGAAAACTCTGCATTGAATCTGTGGCTAGGGAAAAAGGCACAGCTCATTCCCCAAGTCCTTTTTCATGTGGCCCATTCATCTGAAAAGCAGGAAAGTGCTGACTAGCAAATTTTGAAGGCACAAAAATACTTCTAGCAACCTGCTGCAATTGCAGTTGACTTTCTGGCTCCCAGACCATGATATAAGGAAAGAGAAGGAGCAAGAAAATGTACTGCCATTGTGTCCATGGAGAGAAAATCAAACTGCTCCATTGCATACCATGGCTTCCTCACTATTGAATGTGAAGGGAGATTATTGCTTATGCCCATATTCTGGAGTTGGGCATCTCAGTTCTCTCTGATTAGTCCATTAATTTCCCAGTGACATGGTTTTGTCCTCTCTGACACCTGAAGGTCTTCAGTGTTGCAGGGGGTGACAGAGTGCCTTGGGGATGTGCCAGGACCAGCCGCAAGATGACTTTTTAAGTGACAGCAGAGGGAAGTGACGGCCACCTCAGTGGCATCAGAGCCTCATTAGATCCCACACAGGCGTGCCCAGGCACAGGGCTGGGGGTGATCAGCTACAGGTTTGCAGCATGCCAGGCTTTGTGCAAAGTTTAAAAGTATGACAGACAAGATGGGTCAGCTACTGCATTTTGAAATGTCTCATTTGCCACTGTAGGAATGTCATAAACAGCTAGGAAAAAATTGTGAGTTTCTGCTCTGTCCTACTTGTGTGTCTGCTAAAACAGTGCATATGAACCAAAAGCCATCTAGAACCACTGAATTGATATGTCCCTGATGTGTACCAGCTAAGGAAGATGGATGAGGCAGGCAAAGATGGGAAGGAGACTTGACAGGGCTTTCAGTTTCCTCTTGGCTCTGGTTTTAATACCTTTTGGATAAGTAGTCTCCTCCTTCCTAAGCAGTCCCTCATTGCCTTGCTGTGGCAGTGATCGCCTGAGGATCTTGGTTTTTCCCAAGCTCCTCAGAACCAGATGTGAGCACCTAACTGCTCTGAAGGCTTGGCTCAATGTTGAATAGACAAAATATGTTATATCATTAAGAAAAAAAATCAGCTTCAGTGGTATTGGACAAAGTATCGAATGGTGTCATCTCAGTCATAGACTCATACCTCATAGACTCACACAAGCTAGCAACACTTTATTGGGATTTCAGTCCAAAAGAGTCCACAGATCCTTGGGCAAGTGAAAGGTAGAACAGACAGGCCCCCAGTGCTGTTTGCTTAATACTTTTGTTCTCCACAGACAGACACTGTAGGGTTTTGCACACCTTGATGCTCTGTCCCAAAATGGGAACTCTGTTCTGCTCCTGTCTGAGTTTTCCTACTGGGACATCCCTACTGGCTGTCTGCAACTGGAGCAACATCTGCCCAATCCACCTTGTCTACCTTACTCTGGGATCGTTCAGTTATCCCTCTGGTGTGTTTCTTTTAGAAAAATCTAGATCCAGCAAGGTTGCTCCTCCCCTGCTTAGATGCTACCTCCAGCCGAGTTAGCAACAGTAGCATTTAAAGTAGCCAGGATTCAACCCCGCTCCCTGTGCTGGGGCTTTGTGAAGTCAGGCTCTGCACCTGGAGCAGGGAAAAATAAGGGTTGGGGAGCTCTGGGGCTGACAGCAGGCAGTGCCACTCAGTGCCTGCAGTAGCACTGAGGGCTGCTCAGATGTGAGTGACAGATGAGGTTGATGCAGGGCTTAGGGATAAGCTCTCACTCTGAAAGAAAGAGTGTAAATGGTCCCATCAGATGCAGATTTATGTATTCATCTTAAACTCACCCGTGCTGCTTGGCCACTGCAAGGATCTGAAGAGATCCCTCACCTGAGCACTGCAAGAGAAAAGAGGACTCTTCTCTGCAAGCTGTTATCTCCTCCAGAGGTTTCCCCTGCAACCAGTCAGTGCCTCTCTCTTCCCCACAACGTGCCCTGCATGTTTCCCCTACAATTTCTACCCCAGGCTGGGTGCTGGGTGAGCAGGACCTCTGCTCTGTCAGGGTGAGAGGGAGGCACAAGGCAGTGGTGCAGCCTTCCGGGTCTCAGTGTGTGTGTGTTGCTTTCCATGCTAAGCACACGCCAAGCAAGGCACTGCCAGCCATCACCTGTGACAGAGGGTATAAATCAGCCATCTAGTTAAGGAGGGAGTGGGGGACTCTTCCTGCTGGTGAGACAAAGCTGCCTGAAGGGAGTTGATCCTTGCTCTGATGTCTGGCTATGGCACAGTTTAATTCCCTGCTGCCAGCTTGCAGAGGGATTCACCCCATCCTGTGGGTCAGTGCCTGCCTGGACGCTGTTCACGTCATTTGGTTGGTTGGTCTGTCCGCCTCTCTCTGCATTCTTCTCTCTGTCTGCTTTGCAAAAGCAACCTCTCTGCAGCAGAGACAGCAATGCATTGCTGAAGTTCAGCTGCCTCCCAGAGGTGATTTCTAGTTGCCTGTTCTGTGCTGCTGGTAGCAGGGCTGGACCTGCAACCTGAAATTGCCAGCTCAGAAGGGGTCAGGAGGAAGAAGATTAGGGCCATTTTGCAATGAGCTGGGCAAGAGCTCAGCTGCATCTGCATTATGGAGTCCTGGTTCAAATTAATGACAGATGAACTTCAATGGCTTGCAGGCCTCGGCCAGGGTGGTGTCCGAGCAGGCTCTGCCCAGCTGGAGCAGGCAGCCTGCGGCCCTAGTCCAGCGAGGCACTGCAGCATGTGTGTGTCCCTGGACTACCCTTCTGCTAAAGTGCAGCGTTATGTGCTTCAGATGGGCAGCCAGGCAAGCCCTAACAAATCCTACCAACACTGCTCCCATGCTGCTCCTTGTGCTTCCCAGTCTGGGCCCTCAGGTGCCCCCATGGAGAAGACCTGGGGACTCTTGAGTCTGGGTGAGATGCTGTGGCAACCCCATTGGGACCCAAGTACAGCACACCTCAGCGGGATTTGGGTGCTACCTGTTACACTTGGAAATTGGAAAGCAGGAGTGATGGAAAGCTGGAGGAAAATCAGAAAACAACCAAAATTGGCTGAAGCTCGCTGAACCACAGAAAGGGTTGAGTTTAAACATTGAGACAAAGTTTGGGCAAGATTTCTTAGCAAAGTAGTTCTGCTTTTCTTCAGTTTTATACAGCTGATTAATAAAGAAAGGCCCAGACAAGGGAAGAAAAACCTTCAGCCTTCCCCAAACCTGCCTGTTCTTGGAAGAACATCTATAATTTATTTCCATTCCAACTGCACATTGCAAAACTCAAGGCCAGCCAGGTCTGGGAAAATTCCTACAAGCACTAGGCTTTTAGAAGCATTCCAGAAAGAAATTAGGTTTCTGGCTACCAAACCCACTAATTCACAGTCACCAGGGCTGGGAAGCGGACTGGCATCAACTTTTACTGGCAGATAGTAACAGGGCAGTAAAATCCCAAACTGAAGCAAGAAGCAGCACAACCAAACTGGGATCTTGCCAGCCAAGAAGGAAGACACAATAACCAACAGCAAACCTGAGAGCAGCAGGTTGTTTTCCCTGACCTTTACATCCTCGTCATGAGGTGGGGACAATGCTGCAGCCCCTCAGGGGGATGGGGAAGCCCAGACTCCTGACAGGGTCTGAGGGTGGCAGCAGCAATCCCTGGTATCCAGGGACTCTCATCCCTGGTCTCCAAGAGCCCACGTGCAGTGCAGGAGGTACACAGTGACCTCAAGGTCTCTCTGATCTCAAGAGCTGTTCTGAGGTGTTGAGGGGACATGGCTGCACTGCATGGCCTGGCTGTGAACCACAGTGTATCTGCACTGTGGAGAAAGGGCAAAGACAAAAACTCCAACTAAGACTGGCTTGCTTGGAAACTCCAGCTGACCCTGACACAGTCTAAACAAATATTTTTTTTAATTACTCAGAATGCCCCAGTTTTCTTATATATATCCCCAATGACTGTCATAAAATGTCTACAGAAAGGACTCCGTGAACCCCTGCTGCCCTGCTCTAGAGGCACGTATTTCAGCTCCAGTGAAACTGAAGTTTAATAAACCCCTGACCTCTGTAGGTTCCCTCCAGCCTCTGAACCAAACAATTCTCCCCTGCCTCAGCCTGACTCTGGGTCTATGTCTACCACCACTATTTGCCATGAGCAGCCAACTCTGCTGCAGCCTCCCATGGGAGACCACCACGAGTTGTGAGTGCTACGCTCTTGTGCCTCACCTTTTTTTCTGCTGGGGCTGTGAGGATTAGGGAAAGAGTGGTTGGAACTCTCCCTCATTTGTCATCAGCTCTGAAACATATATACCAACTTAGGACACCTCTGGAGCTTTAGCTCCACATCCTTCATATCCCAGAAGAGAGAAGGTATATGTTGACTATGGGAGCCAGGTATGGATAATCCAAGTCTTTTGAATGATTCCATTAGCTGATGCAAGCCACTGTGCTTCATAAAATACTGGGAAAGCCCACTTGCATCGCGGTTTAAGTGCAATGCTTTCCTCATCCAAAAAAACACTTATGTGTTGTTCAATAATCTCCCTTTAATGAGGTTTTGCCAACTCA
This sequence comes from Aphelocoma coerulescens, assembly GCF_041296385.1. NCBI lineage: Eukaryota > Metazoa > Chordata > Aves > Passeriformes > Corvidae > Aphelocoma > Aphelocoma coerulescens. The sequence continues at coordinate 26,209,632 of NC_091019.1, forward strand.
TCAAGGAGTTAAAATGATACTGCATGACTTGGCCAATTACTCTCATGAGACACTTGTGCAAGAGCCCAAACACATGGTTCCCAAAGGAAAGGGATGAAAATGATTTACAGAAGCAGTGAGGCAAAGGTTGATTGATAATGAGGCACTCAGAGGAAATGGGATGAATGTGCCTAATATTCCTCTAGTAAATGAACAACAAATAGTATTCTCAATCAGCAACTCACTTTTTAAATTTTGAGCTGAGAATAGCAAGATTCACAGATTCATAGATTATTCTGAGTTGGAAAGGACCCACAAGGATCACTGAGTCCAAGTCTGAAGTGAATAGCCCATGTGGGGATTGAACCCAAGATGCAGGTCAAATGACAGTTATTAAGGGGAAAAAAAATCCATTAGGTAGTACTGAGCAAGGAAAACATGCACAAAAGTGTGCTCTTACTTGTGAAAGGGGAGTTGTGAATTGCTCAAAGGGTAAACTGTGCTTGTCAAGTAATTCAGCGTGCTATGCACTCCCAGGTCAGAGAAAGGGATTTCGTTTCTCTTGAGAACTACTTCACCTTGCAACACATATCATTGTCACCAGGGGGAAAAAAATGAAACAAAAAACCAAAACAACCAAAAAAACAAAAATCCCAGAAGTTTGCATGAGTCAAGAGTATTTGACCTTTATTTTCTACTCCACCTCTATGTTTCACTCCTTTTCCCAGACTTTGTGCCTGATGAGCCACATTCCCACAGTGTCTGCCTATCCTGCACATGCTCTCCAGCCACTTGACCCTGATGGCCAAAGTTACTGGAGTCTGGCCACTCGCTGAACTTGGTGGTGACCAAACCAGGCCAAGGTGTGGATCTCTGACCATCACCTGCACCACCAAATTCCTTTATAAAGCTGCCCCAGGAAGCTGTTGCCCCTGGTGCTGTTGTGGCTGCAGATGGTTACACTGTGTGGTGCCTCTGCCAGCTGGAATGGTCCCTGCCTGCATGGCACCACAGTTAAACACAATGCCAGGACCAAACATGTCTACTGGACCTAAGAGGATGAGCAGTGAGAGCACTCTCTCAAGGGCTTTTGTGCCATTCCTCTTAACTTTTTCTTCCTAAATACTTCTTGCTTTCTGGGTCTTTGGATCACATACACTGGACCCCTCTCTGTGGGTGAACAGTTCTCCATTTTCTCGTCATCATCCAGTGTTTGAAGGTGATTATTATTTACTGCATGGCATGCACACCCTATTCAGCAGTGTCCTCTGGGCTTCCTACGGCATCCACTGAGCTGAGCCGGAGGGTCGCGTGGAGATGCCTGAGTCACAGCGAGCCCGTGAGGTGAGGCACTGCTATTTCTCATACTGTGTGTGTGGCAAGGGGAGACAGAGCCACCAGGCACACACAGACACTCTATCACAGCCTGAGTTTTTAAAAGTACTTAGTGCTGTCTAATGCTCTTGCAGCCTGGAGGTGAAGGTCCTGTTGGCCTCAGCTATGCCTCTCAGGTGCCTGAATCATGCAATGCCTTTGTATCTTGGCCAAGTAGATAGAAGCCCCTGTTCAATCCAAAACACTCCTCAGTCTTTAGAACAAGTTTGTGCCTCATCAAAATTCCTTATCCTTATCCCATCCTTTGCTCCCCTTCTGTGCCTGGATCCAAGCAAGTCTGGGCCAAATACTGGGGTAAATGGCCACTGCAATAAGAGTAGGTTCAGACCTGGCTGGAAAGACTCCCAGAACATGAGAAATCTGCAGTGTCTTTAGGTGTGAAAATCAAAGATGTCACTACTGAGACAGTTCAAACCACAACTCCTTATGGCTAGTTGTTGGATAATCTTTCAGAGGAAAGGCACAAAGCACATTTCCTACCCAAAACTCAGCTCCACTGTAAATCTGATGATCTTGCTCCACAGCACAGTGCAGCAGAACTTATGAAAAAAGTCATCATCAGATTTTTTCCTGACATGGAGAAAATAAAAATGTGCTTAGTTTTAGTTACATTGTTGGAAACAGCTTAATTGATTCAGAAGAACTTTTTAAAAAAAAGTATTATAAAAACAGCCAGAGGCAAACAACTGCTGTGGGAGCTTTTAGGCAAGATTGTTAACTTTTGATTAAGTTAGAAGAAACTGGATGCAGGACTGTGGTATGAAGTGTCAGGCAGTAGACACAAACAGCAGTGACTCTGGTAACACATTTTCCCAACAGAAAACAAAAAAATCATGACTCTTGGAAGGAGAGGAACTCCTGGAGCACCACTAGTTCTAAACCGAACTGGATGATTATGTGAAAGATAATGACCATGAAAATCAGCCTAAATTAAAAACTGTATCCACATCAGCTGAGTTCATGCCCACTTTTTTGTTTGCTTCCAGTTAACATTCCAGGCAGGATGGGATCATATTGACATGAGTGACTACAAATGTCAAGTAAACATTAGCAAACATTTACAGAAATCATCTTTAGGAACTTGTGAAAAGGAGTATTTGTCCCAGAAACCTGCTTTTGACAGAGGCGCTCATCCAATCAGGGAACAAAGACTCATCATTTGTGTCCGCCGTGTACCTACCTTCCACTCACCACCACAGATGCCCTTTCAGCTGCCTGCTCCTTGCACCAGTTCACACACACACAATCTGCTGACCAAAGATTACTCACTAACATCATCCCAACAACAATCCTGTCCCAGACAGACCTCAAAAAATCATACCTTGCTCACAATTTGCAAATAAAACACATGGGGCATTCATCCCTGCTGCTGCCTGTCTCCCAAAATACTTCCTTAGGGGAGCCCTTATTTTGGGGATACCTGATCTCCATAAGGGTGGCTGTGTTCTGACACAGACCACAACTCAGAAAGTCTCTGCCTAGAGACATCATGAAGCCAGTGCCACAAGCAGAGCTTCGGTGCTTAAAAGATGCCTTTTTCAGCAGGGTGGGAAGCAGCAGGAGGCCTTAAAAGCAGGTGGAAAGAGTGACTGCAGGCAGGATGGCCTAGAGAGGAGAATAAAATGCACAATCAGAAAACATGGGCTGGAATCAATACACATGGAAAGCACCAGCTTGAAAGGTACGTGCTCTTTCAGACTTTCCTAGATGAGAGCAAGCAAGACCCCTTTTCACCAGCTGCCTTGCTGTTCTCCTCAGAAACAAGCCTGTCTGCAAGGGTTGAAATTTAGGAAGAACAGATAAACACCTCAGTTTCCAATGTCTGAGGGCTCCTGGAATTAGTGGGGCCACTAGGCATCAGTTGGCCTCTGCTTCCCCAAAGCATTTCCAGCTCCCAGGCTCAGAGTACTTGTAGCGAAGGATGAAGGGGACTGCAGTGGGTTGCTTTCTCTGTCCCTCCCATCTCAGACTAAGCTTCCCACACACTGCCTTCTCAGATTTACTATCTCACAGTACATTTGGGTCATGGTTTTTCAGACTCCATGAGAGTCAAACATGCCTGTGTGGGAATGTGCGATTTCTTCTGCAATTCATTTTGTTTATGGGGCTCTCAGGAGAAAATATACAGTCAGATATAAATAATGGGACTCCAAACTCCAAAACTCCTTCAGTGAACACAGTTATGAGTATGTAGCTTCCAAGAGCCAGGGATTTAGAGTCAAGATTTTAGTGCTAGAGGAAACTCTCTATCCCAAAGAAGGGAGCGCAGCCCTGGTCTGTGCCTGCTGGTAACAAGAGACTTGCCTGGAATCAGGGACCATCTGAGTATTTGCTGCTTATGTCCTCCAAAGCAAAGATGTGACTTCCTGAACTGGCTTAAACCACGTTGTTCTTCCCACTGACACCTTCTACAGCTGGTGAAGCTGAGGCTTATAAACAGGGATAGCACACTGTGCAATTTACTTCAAACTGTGGTATGGGGTGGACTACATAATGTGTTTGTAACTTTGTCAAGGACATGATCTGACATAAACACAAAATAAAAGATTACTTCGTCTCCTGTCACCTGATGGACTGTGATGTTTGGATGCTACAGTAAGAAGCTTCATAGATTATTACCAGCCAGGGACAGTCTGGAAGCCCATGTACCATCTTTTTATTTAATGGTTCTTGCCCCAGGAGGAAGCTGGGGCCGTTCTGTGGAGCAGAACTGCCTGCCTGGAAAAGGGGTGTTCTGCCTTAACATCCCTTTGGGCAGGACACAACAGGACAAGGAGCAGGTCACCTCAACCTTGGTGCTACAGTGCTATCACTGTCATACTGCCAGGTCCCATGCTTTCCCCTGCCACCTGGGCCAGGCATGCTCTGGGATGTGCTTTGGGCAGTCTTCAGTGCCCACGCTCACACCACTGTGGTAATACTTCTGGCACAGGACTGAACCAAAGGGAACTGCTTTGTGTACCACTGTTGGGCATAACCCTGCAAAAACATGTCTTGCTCAGCCTCCTTCCAGAAGAAACCAGATCCATGGACCTACCTCATGCCAGGCATACAGGGAGGAAGCGCCAGAGCAACCGATGTAGCTATTTACATACTCATATTGCATTTTCCTATTGGGACATTTTCATAGAGCTTGGATTGACTTTGCTCCCACTGGGATGCCACCTCAGGCTTTCAGCTGCTATTCCCTTTTCTTTTGAACTCCTGAGGCGGAGTTCTCAGCAAAGTTTTTGGTTTTAATAAAATCTGTGGGCTAAATGAGGCCATTCCCTACATTTCCCCAGTGGGGAACTAATTTCTACCAGACTCGACATCCTTAACTGTATTCTTGGCTTTCAGGACCCACTCAGTTACCCTCATAACTTCTCCTTGGCCAGGACCCACTGGCCTCTTATGTGTTAATGCATGCATGTGGTCACTGCTACAGACCACGGTTTATCTGCTGCAGGCTCCTAAGATCTCCATCTCTGTAGGATATGCAGTCAGCCAGGTTCCTACACAAAAGCCTACATCAGAGAACATTCATTGCCTCAGGTAATGTTTGCAGCAGATTTTCTCTAGAAAAACCTAGGCTGTTCCCCGTGATTTTTGCAGTGTCCAGATAGGCCAGACTTACATAGTCCAGATTTATGAATTTCTCCCAAGGACTGTGCTATGTTTCCTGGTTAATGTCTGACAAGGGGAACTGGGCTCAGACAGTGCTTTCCCTTTACACTGAAAGTCATTAAACCCAACAGAACAGACAAAGGGCTGGACCAGTCCTGGTCCTTTTGTCACTCTCTTGTGAAGTGTCTGGGGGCTGATTCAGTTGCCCACTCACGGGGTTTTGGTGCTGTGCAAGACACACTAAGGTCTGTCAGATGCTGACACAGGGCAGGTACCCAGGCCTTGAGGAGCAGCACAGGGAGACCAGGGAGTGTAAATGGAGTTATCTCAGGCCAGGTGGCAGGCAGTTGCCTCAATGCCTCCTCTCAGCACCAGCCAAGCTTCTCCTTCCTACCATCTTTAGGATGCTAGATACCTCCTAGGCCTTTACCAGCATCTGACAAACCTGTTGAAATATTTTGGCATCAAAGCCTCTGCCTTGTTGCATGTTCTTTGTGTCTTGGTCCCCAAATATGGTGAAAAATTCATCCCTTAGAAGCTTGGTTGCTACCACAGCGTCTTGGCTCCTTTTTGGGTGAACTTCAGGTCATTTTCTAAAGAAATCCATAGCTACCAACAAATATTGTCTGGCAGATTCTGTCTCAGGCAAAGGCCCAACAACACCAACAGCAATGAATCACAGTAAGGCCCCCAGGAGACACTGCCCAGTAGGGTTTGTCCCCATCTTTGGGGACCCACTTCAGAAATACAACACATGCAAGAAAAGCATCACACTTCATTGTAGTAACTCTCCATCATCTGTCTGCATTTTCCTCAAAACCAACTCTCTCATGGCTTGACTAAAGACTTTACAACTTCAAGACATCACAGCAAAACATCAGAACCTCTTTTTTGAGTGTTTTCGTGATAATGAGCTCTCATGAGTGCGTCACACGTTGTTTTGTTTTCCCGTTTCCTGTACATTTCATCTTTAAATTCCAAGCTTTCCCACCACGACTGGAGGGCTTTTGCCTTGCTAGTCTGAAAAGAGTCAAAAAGCAGACAAGGTTGCCAAACAAAGGATTTTTTATTTTAATCACACCTTGTTTGACACCAGGAGTCTTTCTGAGGAGCTCTCCCTCTTAGTTCCATGAACTCTGCTCTTGCAAACTTACATCTATGGATGAAATAGGAGAGTTTTCATTCCTGCACACTGTGGAAGAAGGAGGTAAAAAAGGATGCAGTCTCAGTTTTTTCTTGCTGCCCTGCTGAGGGAGGTATCTGCCCAAAAAAAGGCCTTTGAACAAGGCACTGGCAGAACAAGTCTTTGGTGACTGCTCGTGTCAGTGCTGTTCCGACCCCACAGGCACCCCCAGCTGTGTTCAATGGAAACTGCTTCAGCCCTGAAAATGCCTGGCTGCTCTCCTTTCACTGTCGGGGTAGCTTTCTCTTCTCACAAGGGGCGTGTGGAGCTTTTGTAATCCTGGCAAGTCTGCAGCTGAGCCTCCAGGAGCAGGATCAGTGCCCTGCAAAGCCAGACAGGCTGACAGTTCTGTGCTCCCTTCCCTGACATTGAGGAAGCTCTGCCCCTTTGTTCCTGGCTGAGTTTGCCCAGGCTGCATTTTATGCCTCTCTCCAGCAGTTCACCTTGCTCTGGGTTCAGTTTAGATTGGCAGCCTGGAGCTCATGACAGCATCATCATAAAACATCATTGGTTCCTGTTGAAGGGCTCAGCACACACCAGGACATCCCTAGCTGTACCACAGGGACTGGGTGGCTGCCCATGTAGTACCTCCTGTCTTGGTTTCTCGAGGGAGGGCTGCTGTACACAGAGGATGGGAGACCCACACTACAGTATTTTATGGACTTGTGCTAACATGAAAGACGTTTTCACCTCCAGATATTCACTGTGGAAACCAAAATGAACCTAGCAAGGCACATCCCAGATATTATCTAATAATGGTAAGACACAAGCACCCTCTGGTTAATATACTACACAGCAAAGCTCTTGCTGGCCTTCTTTTCTTACCAGGACAACCAATGAGGTCCAAAAACTGTATAGAAGCTCAGAGACAGCTCAGGGCCTGCCCACAGAGGCAGGCACCACAAATGGATTGACCAAACCTCTTTCTTTCATATGAGCCAGGTTTTGGAAGGAAAACACTGCAGGCTGACAGCCCTGGTGCTGACTGACCAGGTCATATCCCCAGTGATGTATATGCTGAGTGTTAGTTCATCCCCTACCTTGGCTATGCTGAGCTGTTTCCTGGATCCCAGCAGTCCGTTCTCCCGCATGCATTTTTTGCCAGTAAGAATATTTTCCTCAGTCCCTGCCTTCCATCAGACCCATGCGAGGGTGAGGGCCACATTTTGGGCTGTGCCATCATCTCCCTCTCTGGTTTCAATGACCAGCTGCAGTACCTGAATGAGCACCTGTGATGTCTGCAAATTACACAGGTGATAAATCCCTCTCCTGCTACTTGGCTATTCCCATTCCCCACTCTCTGAGGGGGACTGCTGACAAATGGAGAAAAATAGGCTGTTCAACTAAGAACTCCAATTTTCACCACCAAGGCTGAGGAAAAGGGGATTTCCAGGACAACCAGCCACAAAACCAAACTTATTAAAGGCTACAAGGGAACAGCAGGGTTCTCTGGACACCAACTTAATATCCAAGTCTGGGCACAAATAAGCCTTATTATAACTTCAACTCTAACTCAAAACCAGCATCACCCAACTTTGCATGCACAGCTACAGGTCCCCCTGTTTCCTGAGCTGACTTTGGGCCTTTCAGTAGATTTTAATGAGGCTCTGTCCTGACCAGCCATATATTTATAACAACCCTCTCTGTGGATATTTCCCCTCCCCAACAGAGCAGTTAACTTAGTCGCTGCACTCATGTTTGATGTTGTAGCCAATACCCCATTGCTTTCTATCCTTCCTAAGTCCCTTTTTCTAATAGCTTGGAGTGGTATGAACTGGATGGAAATACTAATTTCTGTAGCACAGGACCTATATAAAGCAACCAGCTTCCCTCTCTTCCAGTAGCAGCTTTCCAACTTCTGTTCAAGAGCTGAAATGCAGTATTTAAGCTCTGCCATAAATCCCACAGCTCCATGGATGTTTCTGGCCTTCTGCACAACCTGACTAACTGTCTAGCAATTGGTCCATCGGCTATTTGTCTTGGAAGTCCTCACTGGAGATGTGAGGAGCACAAAATGTCTGCAGGTCCTCTGCCAGTTTAGGTAGGCTCTTCTTCCTCTTGCCTTCTAGCATTTGGCTGTGTCCTGTCTAGCTCAGAGTGATATCTGGCTCCAATCTGCTTATGAAGGTTCAGACCAAATCTTGATAAGGCAGGTTATGTCTATAGCACAGTGCTTCTCAGCTCTCAGCTATGGGTTCTTGCCACAGCTGTGCTCCTGACTCTACTCCAGGAAGAGGTCTGGGCATGCAGCATCCCAGGGAAGGCTGGAAAAGAACCGCATGGTGCTCCAGAAGGTCTTGCAGCTTCTTGAACTGTAGATCAGCTGTGGTCCAGGCTCTAGTGCATACCCTGCCCCACCGTTTGGCCTCAGGCTCTCCTCTGGGAGCAAGCTCTGCAGAATGAAGCTCTGCCCAGATCCTCTTTCCAGCAAGTTGCACAGTGGGAACGGACATGCATCAGCCTCCCATGCAGTATTTCTTGAGTGACATCTCTGGGGCAGGAAAAACCTGATGCTGTGGTCTTGTGCACACACACTGGAAAGGGCCAGTCTCATAAGTGACCCATCCCCACCTGGCACGCTCAGGGTCTAGCTCCATGCCCAGCAGGCTGGCACCCCAGTGAGCCTTTGGTGTAATTTTTGAAATGCTTCTCTTTTCTTTCAGGAACCTTGCTGTGGCACAGGTCTCGTATTTAGTTTTGGGCTGAGCAATATTTTCCTCTTTCCCCTGTTTTGTGAAACAACTTCTAGCCTGTGTCACACCCATTCCTCAACACCTCTCAGAGTCATGGTCTTGCAGATGGGCCTTCAGATCTCTCTGAGCACTCACCCAGAACATTCTCTGATTGTTTTTGACCCTTTCTGGGAAAATTCTCGGTATTGCACTCTTTCTGTGTGCATACTGTACAACTTTGGTTCCTTTTGATTTAATTCTGGTGTGAATTTCTTTCACTTCCCACTGCTCCTGAATAGATTAGATGTCTGCAAGCACTTTTGTTATCTGATCTCTCTTGCATCAAAAGAATGAATACAGTTCCTCATTTCCCTTTTTGGAAACAGCATCCTACCCCAAAAACGATGTTACAGCTCCCAAGTGAAGCAGTCAGTCAATATCCAAAGTCCCGAGGGGACTGCTTCCACTACAGGGAGGAACTGATGCAACACGAGATATTTCTTTTAGGCAGCAGTGCTTGCACACAGAGCCCAGATGGGGAACAACAGCAATCAGATAGAAGTTATACTGAGACCTTACAAGTTTATTTTATTCCCCCAGACACCAGTCTACCTGACACATTTGTTCTCTTCCTCAGTTTCCTCATTCCCCATTGATAGCATTTCTCTGATGGGCCTTGATGCTGTTGTCTCCCTGCCCTTTGGTTTTGTAGGGTTTTCAGACTTCCACTGAATTAAGGTGGCTGTTATCTTCATAAGCCCCGCAGGGTTTGCATCCAGGCTCAACATACAGCATGTCTGTTGGTGAGTAAACCAGGTTACCTTTCAGGCTCCACCACCAGCTTGCCCACTTCCTTACAGCTAATGAACACAGTTCTTGCTAATAAAGAATATATTTAGAAATAATACTGATTCAACCATCTGTTTCCAGTAAGCAGATTAAATGTAAAAAGATAAACACTTAAACTGCATCTTCATTAAAAAAAAAATCAGATACAAATAGACTTAAATATATATTTAATGTTGAGCTGGGTAATGCAACGATCTTCAATCAGTGCAGATGAGAGACCACAGCTCATGACATACCAGCTTGTCATGACTAAATCCTGCTGGGACCTGAAGACAGCAGATACTAAATGCTGAATCACAGCTATTCTCAAGGGAGATATAAAGAATTTGATACTGGTGCTTTCATACTTAGATAGTTTGTAAAGTCAGTTGCACACCACCTTCCATAATAATGCCGAGTCTGTCCCTGCTTATTACCCATCCAAGATATCTCCTCTTCTTCTCCCCCTGCCTCTCCTCATTCATGTCTGCTCCTTCCTCTCTCCACCCATTTCCCCTATTTCTCACTGATTCCTCTCTTTGACCAAAAAATTACCTTAGAATTATCATGGTGATCACAATTGCTCTTTCACATTGTGTCTACTTATGTGACAGTCAAAATATGAAGGTGATTTGCAAACACTAGTGAAAAATAGGGCCAAGCAGATTCACCAGTATGTATAATATTGAATCATCTGAACTTACACAGAAATAAAGTGGAGGTCATTTATTTAATATATGTAAGCAGCTCTCCTCCTTTACTTATGAACTTTCCTTTACAAGTTGAGGCTGCTGAGACACATGTAACTATGATACATTGTTCTGACATTTTATTAATAAGAAATATTCCCATCCATCTCTTAGTAAATGTTTCTCAAGTCACAGGGGTCCTATATCAGCTGCATTACCATTTAGGGTTCTCCTAATCCAGAACTCTCTCTTTTCCTTTTGAAAATGTATCTACATAAAGATATTAGACCTGTGCTTTCCAACATGATTAACAATTGAGATGGGATTTTTTTTCAGATATGTAGGAGGAGTACCTCAGAAACATATGACTTTGGGGCAGGGATTGCTCAGCATTTTCTGAAAAGCACAACTCGTGTTGGGCAGTATAGGCTGCCTACATTGATGAGTTGCTTTTTACAGATTACACCATTAACGTGGATTGGCAGGCTAAGCCTATTTTACATGCTGAGAGACCTGAGCATATGAGAACACACCGATTGCTTACAGCTTCTTGCACAGAATAAGGACATGACTGTCAAGAAACCTAAGTAAAAGCCCCTACAAAATCACACACGGGACCTCTACTCCGTGAGTTTCTAACTCCAGCAGTGGCTCCTTCTCTAGCCGGCTGAGTGCCTCCTTTTGCCGGAGCCACGGCCCTGCGAAGGTCACACTGGTGCCACTGAGTGGCCACAGCTTCACCTTGCACAAGCCGCTCGGGTGTTCCAAGTGTCATTTTTTCCAACTGTAAAATGAGAATAAAAACCTCTTACTGTCCCGAGACACATTCACACTTTTTACCTGAGAATTGCTACAGCTACAAAAATGCCCTGAACAAATAATAAAGCATCTTAAGGACTCCAGGGAGCAAAACTGGCTAAAGGGCCAGGAACTAGGATGACCAAATGGACAGGTCTGGAGTTGTCCTTTAGCAGCAGACCTTGGCTCCGAGCCTCTCAGACCCCACCTCCCTCTTACAAGGGAAACTCATCACGGCTTTGAACGCAGGGCTTGGAGAACGAATAAATCTTCACGATCTGAGGGATTGAAGTCTGCACATTAGCTCCCCTTAAACCGTGGGTGCCTTTAACTTGGGAGGTTAGAAACCACAGCCAAAGAAATCTCTTTTGATTCACAACTTGTTTTGAGCAGTCACCCATAAAGCAGCCTGTGAATCACTCCAGCCAGTTAGTCATGCAACCACACTGAATGTACACTCAAAAGCCTGCACAAAATAAACAGCCTGCAGCTCCAGATAACACACACACAGCTCATTTGTGCTATCTGGCATCAGCATATATTGTTAATAGGACTCCTACACCAAACCCTTAGGAAAAAAACGTACTCAAACAAGCATCTCCAAATCTCTCTCTCCATCAGTACTTTTCTCGTCTGCTTCGCTCTGTGTTGCTTTCAAAACAATTAAGACTAGTAAAAGTTTTAAGACTCTTTCTCTCCCTTTCCGCACCTTCTTGTTGCTGGTAACGTCCTGCTGGGTTTACAGGCGTGCGCTGCTGAAGTGTAGGGCTAAAGCGGAGTTAATCCCAATCAGCAGCGGAGAAGTCGAAAATAAACAGCTCTAGTGCGAAAAGAAATCTTACTGCAAGGAGGGAGCGGCAGGGATACAAGGGGGAGGGAGTCTCCCGGTCCTTTGACACATGAGTGTTGTAAACAGCTCGGGTCAGGAATCCTATAAAAGCCTCCAGCCAGATCTACCGTCCAATTCAAGAGAAGCGCAAAACACCTTTTGGAAAGAGCCGCGAATAAACCTGCGCGGCCCTAGCGATAAGGAACGTGAGCCCTACCTTCGCGTCTGGCTCCCTGAGGAAATCCCGCAGGTTTCCGCGGAGGAGATCCCGCACCTCCGAGTGTCTGTTCAAACAGAGGTTTAGCCAAACTCCTGGCGAGAGCTCCCTCCCCTCCCTGGGAGGGTGCCGGAACCCTTGAATGGCAGATCTGGTGGCCCTATTGTGGAAAAGAGAGGGCTATTGCCAGGGCGGCGTCAGCAGCACGCCGGGAGCCGGCGGCCGAGCCTCGCCGGGCAGCCGGTCCCACATCAGCGGGAGGGAAGGGCCGGCCCTGCCGCCCAGCTCCCCGAAGCTCGCCTCGCCTCCCCGCCCTCCTGGCTTCGCTTGCCGGCTCCTTCTCCCTGACGCCAGCTTGGATCACGTTCCCCCTTGTCCCCTTCCCCACTCGCGCCTGCCTCCCGCGCACTTCTCCCCTTTATACTCCCCTGTTGCCCCCCGCGGGGATCAGGGCAGCAGCATCTCCCCACCCCGGCGGAGAGAGGTGCGGGGGGAGCCCGCGCACCCCGCCTGCCTCCCCGCCTGCGCTCCTAGCCGCGGCGAAGGAGCCCGGGCAGGAACCGGGGCCGAGATCAAAGCTGCGGGGAGAGGGAAGGGAAGGCAGGACCGAAGGGCCGCCGCAGCTCGGGACACCCCTCCCAAAGTCCTCTGCCCCCCGGGTTCTCGGCGGGTGAGGGGCCGGGACCGCCATCCCGCTCCTGGCAGAGCCATTCCTGCGGAGATCCTTAGCCGGACGGCCGAGGTGGGGGAGCCCTGAGGGAGTCCCAAGGCGAACACACGGCCCCCGTTACCCCGCTCCGCTCCGGGCACGGGGCTGCGGCCGAAGCCGGGGGAAGGGGGCAGACGCCGCCGGCCCTCCCCGGCGCACGGCGAACTCCGCAGAGCCCTTGAACGTCGGCGGGGGCTCTGCGCGGCGCCGCGGGGAGCCCCGAGCGCCTGGCAGAGAGCGGTCTCTCGTGGGAGGTGGAGAGGGACCGCCAGAGAGCTCGTTCCTGCCGTGCCTGCAGCTTACATTACATCAGGGAAGGAGGAGGAGAAGAAATCCATTAAAAGTGTCAATTTAAAAAGCACGCAGCGAGCCTCCGATTCCTACAGCAGTGATTTTCTGTACTTCTAGTAATACCCCACTTACGGTCACACTTTTTATTTGATAGCTAAATAAAAGAAATGGTCGTTATTTGCATAACGCGGTACTTAAAGAATTTCCTCTGTTAGAGAAAGCCGTTTCCTTTCTCCTGTTTCCTTTGAGCAAATATCCCCATCACATTCGCTTTCACTTCCCAAAGGATTTTGTTCCAGCCGGTATTTCTAGACTGCAATATGCGTATACATTTCTGTGTGTATAGGGGTATGTGAATACACATGTTTCAAGAAATATAACTTACTTCAGCTCCGCGCAGTAGAAATAGCAAGTCAGATTACTACAGCACATAAATCATTCGAAAGCGTTTTCCCCTCCTAAGCCAAGATATATGACCTGTTCTGAGGACTGGATGATCTTGAAGGTCTCTTCCAACCGTGATGATTCTATGATTCTATGACTGTTATTTAAGAATTCGGCTTTCACTGCCCGTGCCGGTTTGCGGAATAACCCGTGCCCCTATTCTCGGAGGAAGCAGGGCGAGGCTGCCGGCCCGTCTCAGCGCAGGGGCAGCGGGCCCCGGGTAGGTGCAGGAGGAGCCCTGCCGGGAACCCCATAGGGCCAGGCCGGCAGCTGCCGCTGCGAGGAGGCCGCGGGGAGCCCGGTCGAGAGCCAAGGCCGCCCGGTGCCGCTGTCCCTGCCAGAAGCCGGGCTGGAAGCGCTCCGACGATTGCCGTCCGTGTCCTCCGTGTATTTACGGCCGCGGCTCTCCCTGGCCTATATTTATCCGTACAATGCAGTGGAAGATCTTAGATCTAGAAATAGAAGCCGAGAGCAATAGATGGCAGGCTCTGGCTTTTTATAACTCAAAAAGACGTGTTTATTAAAGAAATAAAATGAAATTAAACAGCTAAAAAAAGGAGGGGACACCCTGTCCCTGCGGCTCGCGGAGTGTGTGCCATGCCTGCCGTGCCCCGCCGGCCCGGCCCCCGCCGCAGCGCCTGGCAGCTCCGCTCCGGACTCGTCCGGGTACTCCACGGCGACCAGGGAAAAGGCGGAGGCGAGGGCTACGGGGACACCGTGCGGGGAGCAGCACCCCCCCAGGGGGGTACCGGGCCGAGCGGGGGCCAGGCCGGGCGATGAACCCGCCGCCGCGACGGGAGCAAGGGAAGCCGGCCGCCTGAGTATCCACCGGCAGGAGAGCCTGCCTGCTGGTTGGCCTCGGTTTGTGTTTTGCTTGGTTGAGGTTTCTTTCCTCTTCTTTTGGGGTTTTGTTGATTTTTAAATTGAGGGGTTTACGGTCCCGGCTTCCCACCACTCTAGCATCCTGCTCAGGCCCGGACAACAGGGGACGCGCGGAGCCAGCGGTCCTTGCCGCGCTCCTTCACCTCTGCACAACGCGCACGGCAGGACCAGCACCGAAGCCGCGGCGGGGTCTCGGCAGGAGGAGGTGGGACAGCCGCCTGTCCCCGGCTTCCCGAGTAAACCTCTCCGGGCAGCTCTCCTCACCCGCCTCGGGTGCCGTGTGCGCCCTAGCTGACCGCGCTTGTGCCCGCTGCAAGAGAAAGAGGATGGGTTTCTCTTCCCCCGCGCTCACCCGCGCCGAGGGGATCTACCGCGGCTCGGAGGTTTCCCCGTCCCTTTAGCTCGTCGCGGCGTTCCCGGGGCACAACTCCTGCGCCCGGCGTGGTGGTCTCGCGGTTTGGGAAAAGGCGGAGAGGCGCCTACGGATGTTGCATTCGCTCCGTGAAACCCCGATCTGTCTGTTATTAGCGGGTCTCTCTCTTCAACCGTTAAGCACTATTATTATCACTACTGCTATTAATTATCATTGCCGAACCATGTGTCTTTCATTACAGCCCACCGTCCCCAGCCACATCACAAGGGGCTCACAACGAGAGCGGTCTGGGCCGGGCCGGGCCCCGGACCGGGCCACCCGCCGCCGCCGCGGGGCTCCCACTGACGGAGAGCCCCGAGCCCCTCTTGAAAATAAATCAGGGGAACCCCGGCCGTATTAGGAGGGCAATAAACTCGTGTGATTCTACCGGGGGGTTGTAATGTGTCATCACAGGTTATGCCGGCGCCCTGGGCTTTGCAACCTACAAAAACAAGAGAGCGGGTTAACAGAGAGAGGATGTCAGAGCAGCCGGGAAGGCACGGGGGGCTTCCCTGCGATCCCATTGCCGAAGGAAGCGGGGACCAGTTACCTCCCGCACGGACCACAACCCCTCGGGGCTCCCCTGTCCCACCGCGTCCTTTCCCGTGGAGCCCGGGCTGGCCCCAGAGGCCTGCGCGGATGAGGAGCGGGCCTGAGGCTGGTGGGGGTTGTCCGCCCACGGAGAAAGGGCGGAGGAAGAGAGGGAGCATAGGAGAGGGTCAAAGCCCCAGTTCTGGCTAAAAAAGCGCGCAAGCAGCCCTCAAAGAGAGCCCTCATGCCACTCGGTGGCCCGGTGAGGATGGTTGTGCCACAGGGTACAGGAAGGACCCGTGCGGGTCGGGGCAGGAGCCCGTCCGAGGGTAGCGTACCTGGGCTATGCCTGCGTCTGTATGGAGAGGACTTAATGTCCTTTGCCTGTGAAGGGGAATCCCCTGTCCGTGGGGGAACTGAGGCTGTGGACCTGGATCCAGGGACACCTCAGCTACAAGCAGGGGGCGAGGCACGGCGCCTGAGGGCAACCTGGCACGCCAGGGTTTGAGAAACGGGCAGAGGTAAGGCGCCTCTACCCCTTTTTAGGTCTAGAAACGGGGGAAAAGGGTGAAGAGGGCAAAGAGTGCTCAAATGACGGCGAGAACCTAGAAGTGGGATGGCTGGCCTGACCCGGACCTCTTCCACCTCCCGTGTGCCCCCAGTCCGTAGTCACTGCCCGTCTTAGGGTCTCCCTCGAGACACGGTCCTATAGCTTTCCCTACCTTTGGGACTGACACGTCGAGGATGAAACCCCGTCAGCGGCGACGGGCTGAATCTAGGCCGGGGCAGCCCCTCTGTCCACACAGAGATCACCGGGAGGGAAAGGAAGAGCTTACATTTCCACTTTCTCTTCTTGGGAAGACTGATTGGGGGGGGGGGGGGGGTATTTGTTTCGTTGTTGAATTTTACTGCTTGTTTGTTTTTTTGGGGGGGGGGGGGGTGTGTTTGTTTGGTTTGCTTCTCCCTAACCACCACGATACAGCGGAAACCTCCCGAAGAAGCCTTTTAAAGCCACACTCGGAAACAACATGAGAAGCGCCCCCGTTCCCTGCTGTACTGTCGAGCGCCAGCGCGAGGGAGTGTCTTAATTGCCGCTAATGACCCGCGGAGGGGATGCGAGGGGGTTATCTGCAGCCGGGCAGAAATCAATTAGGGGAGTGGCAATTAGGGGAGTGAGTGAGAGACAGGAGAGGCCGTTACCGCGAAAAGTGATGGTTTCGGTGAAATTTTCCAGAAATTCTTTCTGTGGAAAACCGTCCCCGGGGAGAGTACATCGCACAGCCCGGCGCTCCGCTATTTCTGTTTCTGTCCCGGTTTCCGCGGAGCTCCCCGCACTGCTCAAGAGCTAACGCTTTGCGGGAGCGCATCGCCCGCATTCCGAAATTACGATTAAGATTACCGCTAAGCGGGACACGAGGGAAGGTGGCTTCCCGCGGGCATCGTGGGCTCCAGACCCGGCTGGGAATGAAGAAATTCGTGGGGCACGGCGGCCCCCGCTGAGGCGAGAGGGGGCTGCGCGCCGGAGCCGGGCAAGGTCTCCTTGAGCCCGGCAGGGTTTGTCCTGCCAAGCAGCCACCCCCCACGTTCCCGGGAGGCCCTTCCCAGGCCCGGGAGTCTCTCTCCGCTTTCTCCTCCAATGCTTCCCCGCCGCACGCCAAGGACTCACCGTAACAGGAGACCTGCAGGGCTCCGTTGTGGCCGCTACTCTCTTGCAGCTTGATGTTGCTGTCCGGGGGGGTTTTGCAGGGGCCTCGCTGCATGTAGAGGTGCGGCGGCTGCTGCTGCGGAGGGTATTTGTTAAAGGAGGCCGGAGCCCCGGCAGAGCCGGGAGCCTGCACGCTGCCATCCAGGGACTGACATTCCTGCTGGCTGTAGCGGCTCCGGCACTTAGTGCTGCTGTCACCAAAGCCTTGTCCTTTGCTGGCCAGGAAAGTAGGGCTGAACTTGTCACTTGCTTGAAATGCCCTAAAAGGCGAGGAGCCTTCTGTGTCCTGGGAGGCTGCGTTGTAGTAGGAATCCATGGCAGCCGGATCACAATAAGAAACACAAGTATCAGCATTCATTCCTAAAATTAAAAGGCCCGAGTGTCCTTAATGCGCTTGGAGGGGCACCAGGAACCACTCTTTCTCTCTCCCTCTCGCATAGACACACACTCACAGCTGGGCCGGGGAGCTCTAAGAGGATTCAGATGTTCGTGAAAGCTGACCAGATCTCCAAACCCCCTTAAGTTCTCGCACAGTAAAAGTGGTCTTTTTCTTACCCTCCCTCCCTACTCTCACATACGCTTGCCCTCCATGTCTCCCTCCAAACTACACTCTAAAGAGGCTCTTCTCTGCACTTTCCCCCCCACCACATAGGGAAAAAAAAAGAGAGAGAGAGGGAGACCTCTCCCCCAATTAATATGTAGATGATGACAGTGGAGGGGAGGGGGCCCAGGAAGGGGTGTGTGTGAGTGTGTGTGTATGGGGGTGTGTGGAAGCAGAGGGAGGGTGGAGGTCATATCTTTTGTGTTTAAAAAAAAATAAAAAATAAGCCAAACCAGAAAAACAAACCAGCCCCGAAATTTTTATGATTAAAAACCAGAAAATCAAGCAGATGACATAAACGCCACGAAGGGATGAGTGCGGGATCCGCGCCGGCGGAAGCGCCGGGGACGATTTAATGGTCGTGACACGCTCTGTTCACTGCGGCTCTCTCCTCTGCTCCCTGCCCCAGCTGTGGGGACCCTCGCCTCTGCGACCCTCTCCTCTCTATTAAAGGCAATACGGATTTTCCCCGCAGCTATCTGCCTTTAAGCCTCCCCCCTCCCGTTAACCCCTTAAAGGCCGACAGCTCTCCCAGCAATGCCGTGAGCCGTTTCCCTACCGTGACACGGCGGTGTCGGAGTCGCCCCGCACAGAGCCGGGCGAACTCTCCGTCGGATCTCGCCGCACGTTTATGATGGTCATTATTTATTTACCTCTAAAAACATGCTCTCTTCAGGTGTAAAACTACTGGATCCAAACGGGAGGGCAGCAGGGACGGATTTTAACAGGGTCACCAAGCACACAGAATTGGACCAAGCTTCTGGGATTGCCAGAGGTGACTTGCAAAGGGACAGAGGCTGGCAGAAGCCCTTTATGGTTTGAGGGGTCAATTACAACCCAGAAAGAGCTTAAAAATAAATCAATACTCACCTTTCGTCGTCCTCCCCCCCCCCCATTCAACCTGATTCCCCTCCTCCCCCAGTTAACTCCTGTTACCCCTTACATACTCTTACCCTGCCTTCCTCCCATCCCCACATCTGGTTTCTATTGCTCACTTACCTTGAAGTTTTCAGTAATAAAGATATTACGCAAACTAAATCCACAGTTCTTCGGAAGAAAAGAAAAGAAAAGAAAAGAAAAGAAAAGAAAAGAAAAGAAAAGAAAAGAAAAGAAAAGAAAAGAAAAGAAAAGAAAAGAAAAGAAAAGAAAAGAAAAGAAAAGAAAAGAAAAGAAAAGAAAAGAGTAACGAAATTAAAGAAAAAAAGACTAACGGAAAGGGAAGGCAAGAAGAACCTTAACCCCTTCGGGAGTGCGGGCCGCAGCGGAGCCGGCTGCGGGAGGGGAGCGGGGGATCGGCGGCTGCTCTGGGCTCCCAGTGGGCTCCCCCCGGGGCCCGGACCATGTGTCCTCCCTTCTCGCGCGTAGCTTCCCCCACCCCGTGCAGAGCGGGGGGAACTGGTGGCTTTCATGTGTGTGTGTATATATCTGTGTGTGCGGGGGGGAGCGGGATGCGGCTCAAGAGGGAGCGGGACTGCAGAATGGGAATGCAACCCCCGAGACGACGGCTCGGGAGGGTCCCGTGGCCACCGCCACCCTCCAGGCCTTTGCTCCACGAGCAAGACCGGCTCCGCCGTTTTCATTAGCTCGGATCTGACAAGAATAGGCGCCCACCCCTCGCCCCTAGATGCAGAAGGGATTTCTAGCGACATCGTCGTTAAAAACATCCAGAGACGGATTCATTTACGAGATTTTAAACCATTTTGCGAATTTCCCTCAGAGCAGCGCTGGGCTCGCTGAGTTTTCTGGTCCAAGAAAGCTTTCAGCGGATTTGCCTTCCTTACTCTCTTTATTACCTCTACTTAATTCTTTTCTTGTCCTTTCTTTCTCCCCTCCTAAACTCGCCCACCCCACCGCAGGCCCCTTTCTTTCCCTCGTCCACGACATAATAAAAACCAAACCAACTCAATGCGTGAAAGCCTTTCTAAAATCCGCTTCAAGGCGGCCAAGGGAGCCTGGGTACTGCCGGTACCGGCAGTCTGCGAGCGGCTCCGCCGAAGGGCAGGCAGCTGCCCTGGGTACCGGTAGCACCTCAGCTCCCGCATCCCCAGCTCCTCCGCAGAGGCCTCGCAGAGTCGCTCACGGCGGAGGGGCACTTTAAATACTTGTTTTCCAGTTCCTTTCCCTGCAATGTTTTTGAGGAACGAAAGACCCTGAAAGAAATGATGTGAGGGCAGTCCTAGATGCTACAGCGTTGTACTCGGCCGCGGGATTTCTCTTCAGCAAAGTTAAACAACAGCAAGAGCAAAAACTAAAGGGAAAGATTTGGGGATTGGGCAGGAGTTTATATATATATTCTAAATATATATATATATATATATATATATAAAAATATAATTTTTATTCCGAAGCGCTGCAGTGCACTGGCTCGCAGAGGCAGTGCAGCGTGGCCGAGCCGAAGGAGGGCTGCCCAGGGTCCCTTCGGTCAGAGCACTCGGCTAGCCCCTCCTTGCATTAAACTATAACGAAAAATCCATTAATTTCAAATCAGGGCTAATCCGCAGCCCTCGGAAAGGACAGCACTGAAACCCTCTCTCTAAGAGCCAATTTGCGTCCCTAGAAGCGGAAGGTTAATTCGGGAATCGTTACGGCGGGAAAGGATGCGCGCAAATACCTGGCGATCTAGCGGGCTTGGGGGGGAATAACCGGGAAGTCACTTTTCTTGACTGCTTTCGTTTAGCTGGACTAGGTCTGGCATGCAGTTCTCTCAGCAAGTGTGACGGGGGATTCCCCTCAGCCCCCGTGAGCCGGGAGCGGAGCTTTGCGAATGCAAAAGCAAACAGGGAGCCTGTAGCATCCCTCTCGTTGAACGAGGCGATGGGGCTGCGTGTCCATCCGGCCGCGGCGCTCTGCCCGCCCGGTCTCCCCGCATTCCCGGCTGCGGGACCGAGAATCCGCAGAGCAAGGGCACAAAGGGACGCGCGCCGTTTGAAACACGATCTCATCATTTTTTTCTCTGAGTGACCCCAAACCTGCCCTGTCCCTGCATCAAATGCATCCAAAAGGGAAGGACGAAAGAGCGGCCGAAAGGTCTGCGCTCCCTAGCAACCGGCTGCCAATTCCATGTGTACGTGGGCTTTATACCGAGACCATTTTCAGGTACGGTCCCTGTTGGTTTTGGAAGGGGTCACTCCCGAGGGTCCCTTCTCCCCCAGAGCTGCGGGAGCCCTTGTGAGAGCCA
This sequence comes from Aphelocoma coerulescens, assembly GCF_041296385.1. Taxonomy (NCBI): domain Eukaryota; kingdom Metazoa; phylum Chordata; class Aves; order Passeriformes; family Corvidae; genus Aphelocoma; species Aphelocoma coerulescens. The sequence continues at coordinate 26,230,581 of NC_091019.1, forward strand.
ACCGGTCCCGCCTTTATGGACGGCAGCTCACGCCGACCGAGTAATAGATGGGGGAATCGTCAGGAATTTGCAGTTCCGGGCTTTCCAGGTGTCGCTTGCCGGCGACACCCCAGGGAGAAGGGACAGCCCAGGGCAGCCCTGACTGGCTTGTTTCCGAGGAGCCGTTTCCTTTCCGCTGCGGCAAGAGCGGGCGTCACTCCCGGGTGAGGACCCGTAGCGAGGCGCAGGCGATGGCGGGCGTATCCCGCATTTCGATTTCTGGAAGAAAAATAAACCTTTATTCCTGTGTGATTTAAACACTCTGGCTTGTGTCAAGTCCAGGGAAAAGGCAGAGGTTTCCGCTGGTCCCTGCACACTGGTCGCGTCAGCGCAGGGCTGCGGGGAGCGGGCAGGAGGGATGGCTGCTGGAACGAGCCCGGGCTCTCGCAGGAGGCCGGGGGGAGGAGGCAAGAATGCCCTTCCCCACTTTCCCAGCCACCGCCGAGGGAAACCTGCGGTGTCTCCTCAAGCTTCCACTGTCTTCCTGGTATTCCCGATGGCTGCAGCCGGAGAGGCGACGGGATGGCTGAGAAGAGTCACGGCAGGACTCCGGGGTGCCGGATCCAGCACCCCAGGTTCTGCCCCCTCCCTCTGAGTCGTGGGAGAGTAGATACCTCGGTTCAGGGAGCGGGGTCATTTCACTGGAGAGGGGGATGAAGACTGGGGGGGATCTTTCACACCGTTCCCTCCCGGCAATTTGGCAGATCCCTGCTCTTGGAAACTGTTTCGAGTTTGTTTCCCCAACGGATTGGTTTGTGTGATCACTTCAGAGCTGCGGGCTCCTTTTGTACTGGACCGAGATCTGAAGGCGACCTATTTATAACACCACTGCAAGGGGGGAGTGAGGGGAAAAAGTACTCGTGCTAATCTCCCCCAACAACTTTTTTTCCAACGGGACGAAGGTTGCATCTTTATTTCGGGAGTGTAGCTTGCTTAGTGACCGTCCCGCTGGTACCTGCCGCCTTGCGCTCTGGCTCCTGCCTCCTGCCGGGCACCGGCTGGGGCCTGAGCTGGGGGCGCGGGCGCTTTGCTGTCCTGCCTTTTGCGCCTTTCCTCGGGGGTAAACATCGAATGTTATCAAAACACGTTCCTCGTGTAACGAAAGCGCTTGCAGAGAACTGAAGCTGACCCGCTCCCCTCCTTTCCGGGGAAGAGGAAGGACCAGGCTCCGAGGCCAGGCTAGCCCTTGCCTCTCTGGGCTTGTGCGGGCAAAGCTTTTCCGTCCACCTCCTCCGATCCTGCCCCGCTGCCTCTTACCGCCACCTCAGCAAGAGAGCTCCGCTTCCCACATGTTCTCACTCCTCAACCCTGCTGCCTTTCGGCCGTGGCCCTGCAGCCGCGCTGTCCGCGGCTCTCCTCGGCCCCACTCCGCAGCGCGGCCAGCCCTGGTGCCCCGGGGACGGAGTGCTCCATGAGGATCCACAGGTGCGCATGGCCACCTGTGCCTGTGTGTCTGTATGTTGTCACCAAAGCGGGCACCTGCTTGGTCGCTGGGACGCTGGGTGAGGGACCCGCCGGACCCAGGCCGCTGCCGGTCCGCGGACTGAGCGGCTCATGGCAGGGCCTCGGTGCCTGCTCGGGGAGGAGGGGGGGAGGCGGGGGTCCCCAGATCTCTCCGTGCGGGGCACAAGGAGAGGCGGCGGGAGGGGGCCAGACCCACCATGGCCTGCTCCGCTCGCACAGCCCCCGAGTCCCTAAGGTGCCTCAGGGGACTGCTCCGGGCCGCAAGGGCTTTCCAGACGAGAATTGTGTTCCCTTAGGTTTTTTTTTTTTTTTTTTTTTTAAATTTTTAAATTTTGTTTTCTTTTCCAGGCAGTGTGGAGCTCACGCCAAGCTGCGGGCAGCGAAGGGCGCTGATATACCCGGCCCTGCACTCAGACCCCGAGGCTGCCGCGGCTGGAGAAGGGCGGCTGGGCCCGCTCCCCGGCAGGCTGTGCCCTGCTCTGGCGCCCGGGTGCGCAGCGGAGCCCGGAGTCTCCGGAACAGCACAAACCCCTCGATCCCGTCCTTTCCCCAGTGTTTCCCAGAAAAACATGGAAAATCACCTCTTTTGGCATCGCGCTCGCGGGGCCCCGGGTGACGCCAGCATGTGAGAACCAATGGGAAGACGGAGCAGGGACGGCCCCCGCGCCCCCCGCACCCCGATCCGCACCCCATTCCGCCTCGCGTCCCGGTGGGCTTGGCGGAGCGCTCCCAGCCGGCACCGTGCCCCGGTCCGGGCTGAGCCAGGCGGGGGGGACCACAAACAGGCTTAGACGGTAGAGCCGGGCTGAGTTAAAGCGGTGCTGCTCACTTCATCCCGCTTCCAAGCACCCCGGACAGATCTGAGATGGAGGGGAGGGTGTCTATATTTAGTATGCCATCCCTGGTGGCTGTCTGTAAATTCCTTCACGCGGGGAAATATGCACTTGCTATTAATTTGCTCGATCCTTTCCTTTTGTGTGTGACCTTGCCAGCGCTGGCTCCGAAATCAGGGGCTATTTTTCGCTGAAGTCAGTGGTTCGGGCGCAGTGAAGGCAGGGCGGCTCTGCCTTCAGGGAAGCCGGGGGTCCTCCGGGCGGTATTGCCGAGAAAGCGGCCGAAGGCTCCGCGGGAGGGTGCGCGGCAGCACCCACGGGGGCTGAGGGAGGCGGCGGGCCGGGCGGCTCGGCGGGGCAGCGGAGCCCTGGGGATGCGGCACCGCGCTCTGGGTATCACCCGCCCGTGCTGGGAATGTGCTACGGGACCGGGCGGACCCACTGCCCCAAGCGTCCCGGCTCTGGTCCCAGGAACAGGACAAGGACAGCCCCCGACACTGGTGACCTTTTGGGGCCGGGGCCGCTATGCGCCGCGGTATAGGCATTTCCCCATGGGGTGCGTCGGCCTGGGAATGTCCTCCTTGCCCTGCGCTTGAAACAAAGAGGTCGGGGAGGAGGGAGCTCCGAGCCGAAGGCATCCAGTGGCAGCTGGTGCACCTGTCAGCGCGGCGAGAGCGGCTCCCCCTGACCTTTATGAGCAGGGCAGAGCTGGGACAGCCCGCGGCGGCGGGGCCGAGGGAGAAGAGACGGGGACACGCTGGGGCGGGGGGCAGGTTGAGCGAAAGGGAGCTCGCCCCCGGCCCGTCACGCCTGGTGCTGAGACCCGGCCCTGCAGCCCAGGCCGCGGGCACAACGCTGCCCCAGCCCGGAGACCCACCTCCAGCATCCCTCGGCGAAGAGCAGCTGGTGCCTGCTGCCGAGGGAGGATGAAAAGCTCTCCCAGAGAAGCGTGGATACTTTTAATTACTAATATGAAGCTCTCAGGGCAAGGCGACTCCAGGTCTGGGAGAGGGGCGGCAAACCCGCACCCGTTCCTGCATTCTGCAGTGCTCTTTCGAACTTTCGGGCTGCCGCGATGAGGCGGCCGGCTTAGCCCCATCCCCGGTCCTGCCTGGCTCTTGAATTTCGTTTGTTCCTCTCCTTGCCTTACTCTCCGATGGACATTTCCCGGGTTGTTTGTAACAAATGCACCTTTCTCGTTGCAATCCCCAAACAGTCCCCTTAAACCATCTCTAAATCAAAGAACAGATCTTCCCAAGTAAAGCAATTCCTGACCCACTGCTAGGAATTATAATCGTGACTTTTTTTTTTTTTTTTTTCTGATAACAATCCCGTACCCATTACAGATATCACAGCAAAATGCGAGACGGACAGTGCACCACGCACAAACTTATTTTCCTTGCGATTTGCGCCAAAATCTGCTGACCCAGCACGGTTTAAGCGCTCAGGGCGATGGATCAATGCGCCGCGGAGTCCCTGAGCTCCTGGCCCGGGCGAGGAGTGCCCGCGCTGGGCTCCCGCGCTTGCTCCCTGACCACGGCAGCGGCTTTCTCCCATCCCGCTGCTCGGAGCGCCTGTTTCCAAGGCACTGGCGCCGGAGGAAGCCCCCCTTTTATCAGCAGGTTCATTCGAGGAGGAATACAAGAAGGGGAACGTGTGCTTTTTGGGGAGCTTAGGGAAGCTCTGGAAAAGTCCCTTCCAGAACTGTCCGAAGAGGGAGAGGCGCGGGACAAAGGGGATTTGCAAATAGAGCGTTCGGCTTGTTCGCACGGTGTCTTCTCTCGGGACACTCCGCGCCCGCCTGCTGCCCTGCGGCCCTTGGCGGCCGCGGGCACACAGCGCCCGGCCCGAGGGCTGCCCGGCCCCGCCGCGGCTCCCCGGGGGCTCAGCTTTCGGCCACGGCCGGCTCTCACAGCCGCAGCGGCGGGATCTCCGAGCAGATGCGATTCTTAGCAGGGGCTTCATGCTGCTGTTCCAGTCTCCTGGACCGTAGATATGACCCCTTCTTTGCTGTTACTCGTTTGCTTGTTTACTTTTTTAAACCGTCCAGGAACCTTGCTATTCCTTTTTTTTTTTTTTTTTTTTTTTTAACTCGCAAAAAATCCTATCAAGACTTACTGTGTCAAAGGCATGTCTAATTAAGGGGGAGTCGGTTCACAGGGTTTGCAAATTCCCTCCACGGAATGGTCCAGGATTGGTCTTACAGAAAGCATCCAGTATATTTTGCAACCAGTGGAGCAGGCTGAGGAGATGCCTGCATGTACATCCCATGAGGATGTCATGTTCTTACTGTGAAGCCTCGCACTGAGTGAAGCACCCTTGACTTAAGGCAGAGAAAATGAGTCTCAAAAAAAGTGATTGCCCGAACTCCCACTAAGCCACAATATCTGCTGTCCACTGGAAGCTGGGAAAGAGCCCAGGAGTCCTACGGGTCCCTGCCCCTTCCTCCAGTGAGCAGCTCAGCAGTACTAGCCTAGCCACCCGCCCAGGTGAGCAGCTCGGCCAGCCTCCGAATTTCAGGCAAAAGTATCTTATCTACTGACAGACACGGGGACACAAGGGATTGGTGTTTCTCTGGGTCCTGAGCTTCTCCAGTTTTCCCTGGAGCCTGAGCAAGCTGCAGCATCTTGCACAGAAATCTGTACTGAGTTAGCAGCCTTGGTGAAGTGCACCCAAGTCTCCAAATTGCAGGGTGACAACCTCGCCCAGCCACAGCAACAGACCTCTGCCCAGCTGCCATCCTCAGCTTTTAGGGGCCATTCACTCACAAAAACTTCTCATCAGGACACACTGCTGCCAAGACACAAGAGAAGGTCACTGAGAAAGTCCTAAAAAGGAACAGTGTTTGAATGAAATCATTAGGAAATTTGCTATCAAAGCAGGAGCAATGACTCAGCCTCACTGGTCATTTTTGGTGGCTTGAAAATCAGAAGGACAAAAAGAGGGAGTAAACCCCACAGCAACAACAATAACAGAAAAGAATCATAGAATGGTATGTGTTGGAAGAGGCCTTAAAGATCACCCAGTTCCAATCCCCCTGCCATGGGCAGGGATACCTTCCATTAGAGCAGGTTGCTCAAAGCCCTGTCCACCCTGGCCTGGAACATTTCCAGGGATGGGGCATAAACATTTTCTCTGGGCAACCTGTTCCAGTGCCTCACAATCCTCACAGTGAAGAATTTCTCCCTAATATCTAATCTAAACATCCCCTCATTCAGTTTAAAGCCATTCCTCCTTGTCCTGTCACTACAGGCTCTTGTTAAAAATCCCTCTCCCTCTTTCTTGTAGGTCCCCTTAAGGTAATGGAGGGCTGCTATAATGAAGCAAAGGCAAAGCCTCCAGAGCCATTGCAGTCCATGATGGAGACAGCCCATGGCTGTGCTGATGCTGGGATGGGGTGGGAGGACAGTCAGACAGACCTTCCTCAAGTTTAAAATGACAGTCCAGTCAGCTGAGCCCTGGGGCCACCTGTGTCCTCCCTGCTGCTCAGATTTATAGAGTGTAACATTTTAATAAAAAACACACACACCTCTCCACTTTGGTGCATTAAGAGATTTCTAGCAAAACACAGTAATGTTGCTATAAATTTCCCTCCCAGCACCCTCACAAGTAATAACTCAAGCCCCAGCATTTTGCATTTAATGTTTATTTTGATGGCTGCATTCCAGAAAGAAAAGGGAAAAAGAGGCAAAATCTACTCAACCACTCTCCCCATTGCTATTAGCCTGATGTTTTCAATAAAATTTAGTGCAAACTGGGAAACAAACACTTGGAAAAAGAAAGGAGGAAAGCAAGCACACTTGGGCAAAATTCTCCTAGACATCTGCCAAGGCCTGGGTTCAAACCCTGGCTTAAATTACAGATGCCCTGCCATGGGCTCTCATTATGTTCCCCTCCCTTGGCATGTTTGAACAGCACCCCAGGGAGCCATACCTGTGTTAAGCAAGGTTCAGTGGCGGGATGCTCTGAGGGACTGAGACATATGGAGGCTTAAGGTTCAAATGGCCAAGCCTGGAAGTTAAAGGCTGAGGCTTCTTGGCCAAATAATGCAGGGCAGAATACTAGGAGTGCTGCCAGTCATGTTTGAAGTATGTGGCAGAGCTATTTAAAGCTTTCAGAGCACCTGCTTTTCTGTGAAGCCACCAGTCCTTCACGTGCACCAGCACTAAGCCCCCATTTGCCACTGAAAAAGGACAAAACCATGCAGACAGATGGTGATACACCCAGACAAGCCATGGGCGTTTGCTCGATGACTCCTGACTCTGCTGGGAGCAGCTTAAGCCCTCATGTGATGGTGAATATTTACCCAGATGCAGTTTAAACTTCTGATTGCTTACCCAGAAGTAGTAACCCTCATTCAGATATGATTAACAAAAATGTGCTGAGAGCAGCAGCACTACATAACCTGGTTGCTCCCTAATGAGAGATGTGTCCCAGGCCTACAGGGAGATGTGTGTGTGAAGTATGCACGGGCTAATCATGGAGAACTGCACATCCAGAGCATGTGAAACACATCTTTGTGCATCAGACCAGGAAAAGCCAATGGGTTTAAGGAATTACCAGATTTAAATGTCGTAAAAGCTCTTGGGTTGCCCATTCTCCAAGGCACACTTCACCTTGCATTCTCTGTCCAGTAAATCAGATACTTGCTGGTGTGGCTGTGTTCCTGCCTTCTGTGTATATTAATCTAGTTGTGGCTAGGCCTGAATTTTTCAGATTTTCTTCTCTCCTCAGATCACTCTAGACTCCAAGTAGATACAGAGACTGACCATATTGTGATGTTTCACTGAACCATCAGTGCCTGTACACACTCCCTTGGAACAAATTCCATTGGTTCATGAAGGAACCAGCTCAACCTGTTCTCCCTTTTCCATGGAGTATCTCTGATCTCTGAATACTTTTATATGACATTCACTTCTCCCCACTTCTCAGTAGTGAAATCAGAAAGATTCTCTGCCCTGGGTCAAGGGCACCGAATCCACCAAACATTTCTGCTGTGGTGGCACAGGAGTGACTTCAACCCCTTTTTGCGATCAGGCTCACCTCACTCGAGTTCACATCCAGCACTTGAGGTTTCTACGCACAAAATGACTCTCTGTTGTTTGGCTTATGATATTCGATTCACTGGGCAAGAGGTATATAATAGAATAGATATTATTGTCTTGACTCCCATATATGGAGGAATCTGTTATCTCACACTAATTCTTATATTTTGACAGAAGTGACCAGTTCGTAAGTGTTCACAATACCCAGATTCTCCTAAAAGGGACTCCATGCTGTCTGTGACTCTGAAATTTCCATGCCATCTGAGTGAACCTCTGCACTGAATCCTGTCATCAAAGGCAAAAAAACCCCAAATCATAGAGAGACAAAATATATTACTCCTGCCCATGGCACCCTGCAGTGTGCCTCTGTTTTTTTCAGAGGTATGAAACGATCATCAAGACTTGATCCTGAGCACACTGGTCAGAGTGAAGGTGTCACTGCCTGTAAAGGTCAATAAGGTTTTTGATCTCCATTTTTGAGCTAATGTGATTATTTCTATTTGAATTATTCCTAGTCACACACGTCATGAGGCATGCACAAGATTGTGAGCTTGTGTCTACTTTACTGGAAACAAAAGGTTCGTGGCAATGGTGAGCTGCCCACCACCAAGCACTCTGCTGACATGGGAATAGGAACAGCTCTCAGCTCCTTGTCAATGATTGTCAAAAACATATTTGCTGCCAGAACATGGCTAGAAAATGTCAGAATTTTCCTTACTTCAAGTTCTATTGGCTAAGTTGCTCTATTGGCTTCAGTGTGGTTTCAATGAGGATAACACTAGTTTTACACCTAGAAGCTGGTCCTTTGCTTTCTTTTCACTCTCCTTTTGAACAAAAATTTAATTAAGCAGCCTACAGTTCTGTAGGGCAAGATTTAAGTATGCTGGCAAAACAGTATTAATCAAATGTGCCTTTGCTATTACCTGGAGAACATCTGCTCAGGGAACAGTATTTGTGACTTTTTGACTCCTTTTAAGAAACATATCAGTCTGTGACCCTATGAGTCTGAAATATGAACCTGCTGTTTCTAGAGGGGTTAAGACCCATCTTTTTACCTCTCATATTTTCCCATCTTCCTTCCCAGCAGAACTGCCTACAGCGGGCTTAATGTACTGAATACCCAGGACGATTTTTTACCTCACAGAAATTGGCATGGCTCTGGTGGCATCATGGTGATTCACATAAGGCATTTGACTCTTCAATATTTGTCTCAATTAAAAAAAAAAAAAAAAAAAAATCTATTGATGTTTTAACAGAATAATGCAGTTCAGAAGGAGGGTAGCTTGGGTTTGGGTTGATTGTGTTTTAACAGTCAGAATCAGCAAAACTTCCGGCCAACCTGGACAAAAGGAGAGAGTCCAGCGGTGTGTCTATCTGATTTCTTTTTTTATACAACACACGGCACTGAAAAATATTGGAAGGGGTATAGTAGTTCCTCTTCAAGGCCTCAAGCAGCATGAAGAAAATATATTCACTAAAAACCTTAAATTGACCCACTCAACTGATAGCCAGTTCCAAGAAACTCAGCATTTTTCTTTTTTTTTCCTGGGTTAATATTATTTTTATAAGGAGAATGGGAATAGCAGTTCACTCTGGATGACCGGCATGATTTACTTCAACTGCATCAGCACTCTCCCAGGTCATATTTGAGGCAGTTCTTCGGTGATATTTCCGGGAGGGCAATGGAGTTTTGTGATGCCATTTAAACAAAACAGAAAGCTGAAATATGATTTTTTTAGGTTCCTTGAGGGACAAGAATAGATTTGTTTTAAAAACCTTCAGTCACCTTAAATCCATAAATTTATTTTACCTTGGGACAAGCAGCAAGGATGAGATCACTGAACTGCACAGATGAACAGAGACCTCACAGATACCAAAGAAACATGAGTCTGGTTACTTCCATGGCTGAGGATGAAATGGAACTCCAACCATTGCCTCATGTCCAGTTCCTTCTCGCCAAGGGCATGATTTCTGTGTTACCCTGAATGCAAGCCTGGCAGGTAGAGTGTGTGCCCTGGCTTTGGCAACTACCCAGGAAAGCTGGTGCGAGAAGCAGCGGGGAAGATTTGGTGGTGTCCTCTTGGACACTTGACCCTGACCTGTTTCATACCCGCACATGACAAGTTGTCAAGCACTGTCTTGATTTGTTATCAGAAGCCAGATAGGGTTTGCCAAGCTGATCCTTCTGGACCACCCTCTGAAATCCCTAAATAACTATAGCAGGAAAAGGAAAATGGTGTGGTTATGACTGGGTCTGCAAGGTTATGTCCTTCCTCAAGTGGCAGGTATGGTCACGGGGAACTGAATTTACCTGAAGATCAAATTAATGCCCCAGAGGAAAAGCCCTCCAGTGAAGTTCACTGCAGTGATGTTGCTGTTCAGGTCTGCTGAGGATACACCTGTTGCACAGTCTCCTTACAGAAGTAGAGGCCGATTCAAGGCCATTGTACTGATATTTCAATCTCCTGAGAGATTCCCCTGATAAGAATATGAAGAACCACATATATATAGCAGCGTGGACTCCCTACAGCTGTGGCTGTTCATGCTATTAAACTTGTAAAAAGATGTCTGATCTTGAAGAGTGAAAGAACATGCAACAGTTTGGAGAAGTGTTTAGAATATTCAATTCTTCAGCCCATCTTTACACAAAAAGTACACACACATATGTTCTACTAGCACAGGCAGGTGGACTTTAAACTTTGCTTTCTTTTCTGCTAAAAAGAGAAATATATATATATATATAGGAGCTGTCCAAGAAGCATATGTCCAGGTCTGTGAGGGAAGTTGAATTTTGAGAACTATCTCCTTCTCTTTTCAAGCATTTGGGTGGATGCGTTTCCAAAGGGAAATCTCCCTAACCTCCTGAGACTGCATTATGATGGCTCATACAATCTAGATAGCAACTTGTCCTAATTTCTGTGTGCCTGGGCCCAATCTGGACTGTTGCTAACACCAATAAAATTTTTGCTGTTCAACTTCTTGGCAGCAGGATTAGGCTTTCTGTTTGTATTACTTCTTTATCTGTGATTTAGATTTTCTGCCAAGGGCTTTAACCATTGATGTCAATTGATGACAGGGAAAGCAAGAGGAGAGGGAGAGACAATATTTTTTTTACTTCAAATACTGTACACTGAGCATTTAAGCATCTTACTAGGTGCGTACAAAACTTACAGTTCTTTATGCAAATGCCTACCTTCCCAGATGACAATAACTTGGCAAAGTTACTCTGTACTTCACCATTGCATAATGGCTCTTAAAAATACTTATACATCTTACACACTTAGAGTATTATGCAAATCATTTAAGACCCAAGAACAGGAATATGCCCCGAGTTGTTCTTCAAAAATTGGGTAAGAAAGAGTCTTAAATTTAACTTCTTTCCTCTCTCTCTGTTTCTCTCTGTCTCTGTCTCTCTCTGCCTCATATGAACCATAAACCAATATCCTCTATTCTCCAGAAGCAGCAGGAACAGTGGCTAGTAGCACAAACATGCAGATATTAAAATTTGAGCTTATTCAACCATAATTGACCAAAAAGAAAATGAAGTGAAAACAAAAGGCTTAGTTGCACAGCTAAGAAAAAAATAATGTCTTTCCTGAACACATAAAGGTACATTTCTCTCTCTCTGATTAGAAATCCTCAGGAGATTTGGGTTTCAAGTGGGGTTAAAAGCTTTATGATTTGTTTAGCCAACACATGTAAACCCAAAGGCTATTTTTGGCCAGGAGTGTATCCTTGGTGCAGGGAGCATTTGCAAACAGACAGGGACACTGTCCCCTCTGTGCTGCTGCCCAGCTGGTACATGAACATCCTTTGTCTGCCATGCTGGGAGGCAGCTGCTGGAAAGGCAGCTTGGGAAGGGCAGTTGTGGGAGTGGAGTTTCTGTACCTCATGGGCAAAGACCAGGATGGCCAAGGGCTCTGGCAGGCACTGAGAGGACACTGTGTCCTGGCTGGGGGTGCTGAGTTACACCCTGCCCTGCACAGTAGAGAAAGGAAGACTGAGTGCCTGAGGTTTGCCTCTGGCTCCCAGTCCTTCCTCCCTCCTGAGCAGAAAGACCACATGGCCAGTTCTAGGCTGGAGCCTTCACACAGCCCAGCTCCTCAGAGCTTTGACAGACAGACGTTCTTATATAAAAAAAGTCAAAGGACAAATGCAATTTTTCTCTAACAAACTAATAGACCTACAGGCACAGAAATTTCTTGTGGGTTTGGATCATAGCTGCAAAATGTTACTGTGAAAATATCCTTGCTATGTCCCTTCTCCAACATGGGTGGTTAGACAGAACTGCTCCCGAGTGCCCAGACTGGGCTCTCAGTTACACAGAGGTAAACCTAGGGCAAATCCACAAGACTTTGAGAACAAACAATGCTAAGTCTGGGACTGAAAGATGATTCAGGGATCTATAGACAGAGCAGTGTGATATTGGTCATGGATTAAAACGATTTTGGAAAACTGCAAGGACAAAAGTCTTTTGCCAATACACTGCTTCACGGGAATGGATCTCGTGAGAGGAGCTGCTTGTCCCTTTCAAACAGGAATACAGCCTGCTTGCTAAAGCCAGCTTACATTAAATCCATATACTCATATTTCTTTACTATGCCTGTCTTAATACTGCCAGATTAAAAACTTCTAGTATGTGGAATTAAGATGGAACTTTATAAACTGAGAGCAAATTTGTTCATGTATTTTAATGAAAATACTGCCAGTGTGACACCAGTAGAAATGCATATTTCCGGGAGCAGAGTTTGTATGACACTTGGTAAGGCTGCTACTCAGATGTTGCACCCAATTCTGCTCTCCTCTGGCTGGACAAGTACTGGAGGAGGATGAAAAGATTTTTGGCAAGGCAATCTAATAAGTTTCATAGAAGGAGGCTGTGTAGAGCATAATCCAGTCATTTTGTTGGAGACAAAATATTGGGAGACCACTGAGTGTGTGCACTTGCAAACAGAGATATCCACATACATGGGGCTTTTCCATCCTGCAAGCAAAAATGCTTTTTATGACGCAGTGGCTGGATGCTGGAGTCAAGCAAGTTCATCCTTGGAGCAAAGTATCATTTCATTGCCACCAAAGGCACCTCTGCCTATCCCGGGCTCTGTCCTGTAGCTTCCTTGGGAATTTTAAGCTTGGGCAGCTTTCAGAAAGACATTCTTTAACCCCACTTTCAGGGAAAAACCTATTGCCTGTGTAATACAGCAAGCAAACAAGATGATCACAGCAATCCCCTTTGGTCTGGGAGCCTGGGAATAGAAGACTGGAGGTGCTTTGCTTTAGCAGTGGCATGTGGTGATACGAAAGCTCCTTGGTCATTTAAGAATTTTGGGGTCTTTATTTTATGGGCAGGGATAATGTCTAAATACACATTATTTTTTTAACACCACCACCCCCTCTTGTGCTTTGTAGAGTCCCAAGCTACAGTTGCAGAGCTGTGGTCAGGATAAAAGCCGACAGTCCAACCATAAATCAGCCAGAACCAAGTTCCTTAACCTTTCATATTAACCTCTTGCATTGACTTGAGTTAGGTGCTACGCTCTGCTGCTATAAATCATCCTGCAGTGAATTTATGAGCCTCAGCACAATAAAGGAGTTTTTCTTTGCCCCCCCCACCCCCACCCCCATCCCCCACTTTTCTCTTAGTGCATTTTAGAAATTATGCAGGAAAGGCCTAATGACTGGGATCTGTGAATATTGCTAACTCTCCTTCCCCACCAAAGGGATCTGACAGGAAGGTGTGGGGGTTGGGAGCGGGGGCAGAGAAATTCTTAATTTCATGTACTGGTGACATGACGAGGAAAGCCTGTTCTAAAAAACCCAAGAAACTGTTAGGTGCCCCGTGGAATAGGGAAAAAAACCTCCTAGTAATTAAACCCATTTGAGGGTTAAAATAACAATCTATTCATGCAGTTGCAGTCATCACTCTGTTTCCCCCTCTCCTCAAATTATTCGGTGCATAAGGACGGTGGGATGTTTTGTCCCATGGATACAGAGCACTCTGCTCAGGTCACCCCTGCACACTTTCCAGGGGCAGACACTCTCTGTGCTCCTGAACAGCATGTGCAGAAGCCAGCCCGCGGCAGCACGAGGAGAACCCTTGGAACAGCGCTTTCCTCTCTGCATATCTCCAGCGAGGCCGTGGCACTGAAATGAGAGCCAGCAAGCCCCGTGGCTGGTGGGAGTGCAGATGTGTCTTTCTGCTCCCAGGCACTTGGGGGGACACCCGGGGCTGGAACTGCTGAGGGTGGGCATGCAGGTGAGACGGCTTTGCAGTTCTTTGGGGCTGTTGGGAGGGGGGAGATATTTTTGCATAGACATCAAACACCATGGATGCCTTTTGGTTTGAGTGGGAGCCTGCCAAATCCTTCCTTCCTTCCTGCCATTACTCCATAATGTTCCAGTTCGCTATCTGCTGTCCTCCATCCCAGAGCTGGCTGCATTTCTCTGTTATTCAGAGCTTTGGAAGTATTTTGAGATATTTGTACAGCGATAAAGTATGTGACTTACATCTGCATCCTGTCATCTTTCAGCCTGTCAATCTGCAGTATTTCTATGGTGCTGGTGACTGCAGCACCTGCAAGAGCCATAAACAGTTTGGTGTCACTACCGCTGAGTTTGCTCCTACCTCTAGATCCGACCCTGCAAAGCAATTAATGCTGATGAACTTCACATTGCGTGGATGACCAAGACCTGCTTGGCCTTGCAAATGCAGGCTCTCTGACCTCACAGCTAAAGGCAGGACATTGTGACCTTTGAAACTTTTGGGGGCTCCTGCACCCTGATATTTTGATGGCTGATGTGGCTGCTGCTGTCGTAAGCAGCAATACTGCTGGGGCTGGAGGGGCTGGAGGCACAGCCTCTCTGTTTCCAAGGCAGCACCTCTGGGCCCCACACCATGAGGTGGTGGGGATCAGAGGTACTTCAGTTAATTCAGACAGAGCTACCTTGGAGGCAAAGCATGAGCATCACCATGGCCTGACACCTTCCTGAATTATCCACTTTTCCGTGGAAAAGCAGAAAATGAGTAAAAAATGAGCATTCTTCTGTCCTGATCGTGGCACACTCAATTTTGGTGGCTCTTTCAAAGATGAAATGGCCACTTCAAGTAAACATAACTGGAGCTCCAGAAAGCCTTTTTTTTTTTTTTTTTTCTTTCCCCAGGGTAGGTGATTTTATTCCATTATCTGCATTTATAAACATAGCTGGTGCTCTCTAAAACCAGAGTGACTTTGCTGAGGTGCAGGGAGCCATCCGGGCTCTCCAGTCTGGGTGATGATGGTGAGCAGTGGCTGCTCCCTGGAGCTGGGGCTGGTTTGGGGGGTCAGTGTGGCACTCCCAGCAGAGAGGAGCAACCCTGAGCACTCAGTTTTCTCACTGGGAGAGCAGCGCAGCTGTTCCACGGCTAACCGGGCAAGTGCGGCTGTGTTAGGCAGCCAAGCAAACATCCAGCAAGGGAAAAGTTAAAAAGAGCAGGTTTCTTGGTTATGTGCAAGGTGGGAGTGAGGACCTGCATATTTTTGTGCTGTTTTGGTTTGGGTTTTTTTATTTACACATTGTGAGAAGAAAAAGGGAGAGGGTTTAGCTGAGCGTTTTTCTTGTGCGTTCTGTTTGTCCTTCCCTGGCCACTGCTCGTCTGTGTCTGTGTGTGAACATATTGCTTCTCTACTACCCCAGATTTCTCCAGAGCAACCCCAGTTGTGTGTGCCCCCTCATCTCTCCCTGGGACATGAAGCATGGTCAAGCTGTGCACGGGTCCCTCAACCCAAAGGGTTCCTATGCCTGTGTGGGACTTTTCAGGCTGTGGAGGACCCTGTTGAAGCCAGCAGTGGGGGAGGGACTGCAGTTTGTGAGGGTGAGGAAATGCTCCCATTCCCCCATTATATGGTGGTCTCAGTTTATATTATCCTCCTCAGTGCTGAGAAACATCTTGCATTCCAAAAGCTGTAGTGCACGCAGGGCAATCTTTGGTCCAGCCCTGGGCTCCTCTGTGTGGGTGCTGTCAGCTTTCCCCACCACCCTTCCGAGCCCAACAGGGCTGAGCTGCCTCCTCAGCCCCTGCTCGGGTCCCCTCCGAGCCCGGCGCGGGGGCACCTCCTCTGCCCCTGCCCTGGGGATGAGGGAAATGGCACCAAAAATAAAGGGAAAACAACAAAAGCCGGACCCCACCAGTCAGATCATTTGAGGGGATATTTCTAGTTCCCCGTTTGTTTACCTTATAGAAAAGTTAATTGGCTCCTTTTGATCTTACAGTGAAAACCACAAAGGAAATTTTGTTAGAGTAGGAGAAAACTGAAGCCTGTGAGTTCCTCCGATATTCATTAAAGCAATTCTGTTTGAGTCTTAATTTAAAGAAAACATTAAATTTTTTCCCCCCTTGCTTATTATTAAGAGCCCACTACGTCCCTAGGCTAAAGCGCTCGCTCCACAAATAACCTTCCCGACAGCTGCCAACTTGGTGCAGTTTATAACCTGCCTTTGGAATATATATATATGTGCATGTACCTGGTAATACAGAAAGAGCTGTGTTTATAGTGGTATTGTCTTTAAAATTTCCAAACAGGCAAGTCAAGATTATTAGAAAGTTTAACAGGCTAAAGGAAAATCACTATAAATTCAGAGAATGATACTTTATTCTTTTTAAATATGAGTCTTCTTAGTGTACTGAAATTAAAACAATTTTTAATTCCAAGTTTGAGGCACTTAAGCTGAAGATGTGATGAGAAAATATTTCTTTTTTGAGGTTGGTTTAATTAGTAGAGCTATATTAGGAAAGCAAGTAATGCAATCTATTTATGGACAGATGTATCTCTACATAATAATAGACAATAAAAATAAATTAAAGAGAATAACAAGGCAAAAATAGCTGATGTTTTTCTCAAGTCTTTTATAGTAATTTCTTGAGGGCAGTAGGCAACACATCTCTGCTGCTCGCATTATTTTTTTTTCAAACAAAACTATTCCCTCATTCTTTTTATGAAATCTCTGTCTATTTCTGTGAAGATAGTTGAGGAAAAAACAAGTCACCCAGCAGTCACCCTCCCACCCCTCACTTCATTTATAACTATTGTACAGCGGCAAAATGAATTTAGTGAAAATGTGTCTTGTGACAATTGATGACACAAAGTGAACAAACAAATAAGATCTGACCCCATGCTCGGAGGAAGAAAGCTCCATGTTTTAAGCAGATAAAAATCTAAAGGACAAACTCAGAGGAAACTTGTGTGCCAAGCACACAAGCCCTGACAGTGAACCAGTACGGCTCGAAGGCAGGAAATAGCGGAGCGGGTTCCTGTAGGATTTTCTTCCTTTCTTTGTAAAACTGAACTGTACCCGCTGCCCATCCATCTATGTGCGTACATACACGGGGACAGAGCAGTATGTATTTGTGGCTCCTTGTCTGGACCTGCTGCCCTACAAACACAAACCCTTCTGAGAGCAGAAATATGTTGAAGACAAAAAAGAAATTGCCACGTAGGGAAGCTACTGCTGTGTGATTATCAGAGAAGAATAAAGCAGGGAGTCATTCTGGAAAGGGAACGGACGCGCTGCGCATAATTACAACATCATGGTCAAGATATTTTATTTTCATTTTAAAAGGCTACGTAAGTATTAGCCAAAATGTGACAAGCAAGCCCTACTTAAATATGTAACCTATTAAAGGGAGTTTTACAGCTTTCTTGTTATGTTTTTCAGTGGTAAATTTTAAATCAACAAATGGCACATATCAGGGCATTCAAAAATAAATTGCAGTATTTGTCCCCCTTGTTTTAACACGCATGTATAAGAAATATGATGCTGTCAAAATATAGTTTTAAATAATTAAAGGAATAAAAGTGGAACTAAGCTTGATTTTTTTTTTTTGGTAGCAGAAACAGACTTTAGAAAACATCCTGGAAGTTGTTACAATTCTTACAAAAATTCTTATGCTGTGTTTGGCATTTCTATTTGCCTTTTCCAAACCATGAATAGTTCTCTTCTTTAGTCAATATAAAGATGCTCGCAAGTTATTATGTCAAGAAAAACAAAGGCAAGATAATATTTTAGACTGGCAAAATGGGAAGGTATTTTTCAATATTTTTAGTGAAAAAATTAATAGTAAGAGCACATAAATGCTGTCTAGTAAGAAACAAAGCGTACTTGAAAAACAGTTGGAGCTCTTCAAATTTATCCTCTCCAAAATATTGTTATAAACAGCAAAATTCTTCCCATTTTTACCAGCAGAGACAAGTTTGTAGAACTACTGAGAAATAACAATTTTTTTGGTTTTTTTTTACATTAGAAGGAACAAGGAAAATAAAAATTTCTGCGCTTGTTGGTGACTAAAATAAGATAATCCTCAGAAGGGAGGGAGACAGGGAATGAGAGTGTTGAAAAGCACAATCAAGCAGCAAAATACAAGTGTTTCTCTTGCCAAATCCAGCTCAGCATTAAAGCAAATAAGTTACGCAGCAAAGAAAGAAAATTTGGATCCTACCTTTGTCAGCTGAAAAGTAATGGGGAACGTCTTCCAATGACCTGCACTGCCTATACGGTACTCCTTACCTTAAAATCTATACATTTCTAACCAAAACAGCTTGGAGCAATTCACATAAAACAGACCCAAATGTTGCCCATTCCATGTAAAAGATCAGGTTTCTGTCTCAGCTCAGCCTGTGATATCAGACTTGGGCTTTTTTTTTTTTTTTAAATATGTATTCTTATGTTTCCAATCCTCCAACACACTTTTTTCATCTTAGTAAAGTTTGCTTTTTGGAAAGGGTGTGTGGGAAGGATTTTCAACTTGTCAGGACTCTCTCTTTTCAGTACAATTAAGCTTTCACTTGATCATTTTGCAGGCTGGAATGATTTGCTCTGGTCACCGGCTCCTTATTATTAATATTGTTTCAGATACATAAAGTTTACTGCAAGCTGTAAATATGTCAGGTTTTGCCATGGGGTTTACTAATAAAGAACTCTTAGAGGGGGATTATTGATGGGAAAGATAATCTTTTCAATAAGGGTTCCTGCTTTTTTTGTTTCCCTGGGTGAGCGCAGTGCAGGGGCACTCCCCGTGGGGGACATCCCGATCTCCGTGCGCTTCCCTGCAGAGAGCACAAGGACACCAGGCAGGGCCCTCCTGCTCCTGCCTTCCTCCCAGCCCGACATGTTTCTGTCTTTCCGTGCGATTTTAAATGCCCTATTAATTTTTTAATTAATTAAGCACCTTTGGTGCCACGGTTTTTCAAATGGGTTTGTGACCATAAGGAATTGATCGATTGTCAAGTGACACTTCCAAGTTATTTCTGTAGGTGTCACCTTGGGTTAGCGTAGTGGTACTGAGCATAGTGAATACTTTTGTTTCTTTCAGATATGGCCACGCAGCTCAGCTAATTAGCTATTTTTTAAACAAACAAACAAGAAAGAGGCATATATATATATTTGAATTTCTCTTCTGCCTGCATTTCTCTTTCTTCTTTTGAAACTTCCTTTTATTAAATATGTATATATTTGGTCGAGTCACAATAAGTGTCTGATCAATCATTCTTAATTCACTTTGGTATTTACTAAAATAACAATAAACAATTTTGGGCTCATGTGGTGTTAATGTGGCTGTCATATGGCTGCCCAGAAAACTTCTATGCACATTTACTATTAATTAAATGCATCATTCTGAATTGTGAAAAGAAAGAAGAGAAGAGAAGAGAAGAGAAGAGAAGAGAAGAGAAGAGAAGAGAAGAGAAGAGAAGAGAAGAGAAGAGATAGAATGCTGTCTGGTCAGAAGCCTAGTTAGCTTACACAGTATGGGGAAGGAGGGGAAATTAATGGTGAGATAAGGCTGTATTGCTTCAGCTGTCACTTCAAATCCAAAGCTTAAATTTTCCTGTCAACTATATAAAATCCACCCAGCACAACTATCTCTAGATTCTGTAAGTCTGTTTGGAGAATTTCCTTATGCTCACATAAGATAATGTCACAGGCTACAAGACGAGGGCAGGACTGGTTTTACTGGACACCCTTCCCCTGGTTCTGTGCAGTTGATTTGTTGAGAGGTGGGGGAATTTTAAAGCTCACAGGGAAGGTGGAAACTAATTGTCTTTTCCCAAGAATGTGGAACAGATTAGAAAATAGGCTGCGTTAGGGTAGGAAGGACTCTAGGGCCCTAGATGTGTGTTTTTAGGGCCCTATGCCTGTTGAGTGGGACAGGCTGGGGAAGCAGTGGGAGCCCTTTTTCTCTGCCAGTGGGACAGGAGGGGATGTGAGGGGATGGGGTGATGCAGGGGACCCTGGTGCACCTGCACCTGGTGCTTGGGGGGTTTTAGCTACAGGTGAGTGGCCATTCAAGACCCCCAGGCATCCCCACCAGAGCGGAGGCAGGTGAGCTGCTGGTGCTGCAGGAGGAGTGGGGTCAGCTGCAGAAGCAGGAGATGTGATGGAGCTCACTGAGTGGGATGAACTGGCAGGGGCAGGCATACAGTGGGGACAGCATGGCTGAACTTGCCATGATGGAGAGGAGAGTGGGGAGATTGAGCTCAGCAGCCAGAAAACCCCAAACCTCAGCTGTCATCAGGATAAAATAATGAATGTCTGAAAACCAGGCTCGGTAAAGCAAGCATGTTCAGGAAAGCCTGTAACCTCATGCTTGCTTTTAAGCCCCACTGGTATCAAATCAGTGCTGTCCTGAGGAATGGTAGATTTAAGCATGTACTTAAGAGTTTCCTGGATTCGTGGCTCAGGGTGGAGGTGGCTGGTCAGAGCAGCTGCAAGCTGCGGGCATGGATTTTCTTCCCATGGTTGTGACTGCAAAGGAGCAGAGCTGAGCCTGCTCAGAGTCAGCTCCGAGTTTTGATATATAATTGCAAGCAATTCTCATCTAGGCTCAGGAAAGCTGAACAGGGGCCTTGTTTACTTTACCCTTCTTATTTTTTCCCCTGAAGGCAAGCAGCCAGGGTTAGGTTTCAGCCTGGTGGTTGCTTGGGCCAATGACGCAAAGGAACAAGGTCTCGTTTTCTCTGTGATGGTCTCTGGGTACTACAGCCTGACTAGTAATGTTAATGAAGTCCCTTAACATAAACACTGCTTTTCTAACACACTCCCTGGGGACATGGAAAAATCCCTCGGCTTCAGCTCAGGAAAATGCTGGGGCAAACAGAGACACATAGTGGGTATAACGCACTGGAGAAAAAAGACCTGACTATTTACAACAGGTATAGGCAGTTGTTTAAACATGATCTTTGCCTTGCCTTGTGCCATCCTTGCAGGCAGCAGTGAATTAAACCGATTCAACATTTTGGCTTCTTTGCCTTGCCCTCCTAGTCCTAAAGGTGTTGCCAGTTGCTTTGGTGCTCTCCTGGCTCAGTGATCTCATAGAGGTGTCAGGTCAGACGTGCCTTACACAGTAAGGGCATCGTGCTCTTCCAACAAACAGGAATTGTTTGACAGAGATTGTCTGCCATTGTCTCAGGCAAAATGGCATGTGCTGTTTTCAGTGGAGAGAACCTGGAAAAATGGTAAATCATAGAGAAAAGGGTCTTATGTAAGAACTTTTAATAGGGCTTTATTTATTTTTCTTTGTTAACAACAGTATGAAACATTTTAGAAGTGCAAAACTAATGCAGTTTAACAAAAAAACCCACAAGGTAAAAATGAAAGTGAGAGAAAAAAATTAAACAATTTCCAATTGTTTTGAGTCGTAGGAAGCATTTGGAACTGGAACAAAACAAAAGACAGGCATTTTTTCCTTTGTTCTGTGAAAGCTTAAAATTTTAGCTTGATGCCAAGCCATCAATTCAAACCTAACCCAAATTTCAGCTTGGCATCTGAATTTAAAAAAACCTGAACCCCTCACTAATGCAGTTAGTACTGAGCTAAAAGGTCTGCCCTGACTTACTCAGACCTAGAATTCACCCCTCTAAATAAGATTCTTCCTGCAGTTTTACTATGTGAAACTTATTCCTCATTCTAGTGAGTAATCACTCTCAGGTATGGACATCTGTCAGAGCTTCCCACTTTGACCTCTTCATCTGCACACTGACCACAGTGGGGCAAGACTGAATGTCCTTGTTCCACATATGGAAATGGGGCGTGGGGGTGTAACTACAGTGTCCTGACATGATGGAAAGCACTAATACTTCCCAACAGAGAAGAAAAATTTTTAAATGTGAAAGTCACATTATTTTCCTGGTCTTGTACAGATCCATATGGCCTTCTTGGAGGCTTGGGAGAAGTAGCTAGGCTAGAGTCTCCAGGGTAAGGTGAGCATCTTTTAGTGCCCTGCTGACTGCTGTAGTCTGTCTGGCAAAATTAGGAGCAGTCCAGGTTCAAATAAGATTTGTTCTTTGGGGATGAGGAGCAGAATAAAAAATGGTGGGGACCAGTATGAGCCCTCAGGTCTGACAAAAACACCCCCCTCTCCATCTCACCTACCCATAACAATACTCACTGCTGAGCTGGGATCCTGAGGACAGCTGGGTGAGACCAGCATCCCCAGCACTCCATCCTGAGCAACACGCCCCATGGGGACAGGGAGCGTGCAGGAGGCTCCCAAGCTTTTGACCCTTCAGGTGGGGTGATTCTCTGCTGATGAAAGGAAGGGATGTAAAGTAATATCTGAGCATATAAGAGGAGGGTGAAGCCTTGAATATGAAAGGACAGATCAGCAGAGGCTAAATTTGTCTGTCCAGCAGATACTGTGACCTATAGAGGCTGGGGGTTGTGCTCTGTAAGTTTATGTGTTGTTTCCAACCTGAATAAATTGCCTCTTCAGAGGACATCTCCAGTGCAGCAGCAATAGGGCTCTGCTTGTCATGACTGATGCATTTCACTCCTCCAGGGACAGAGTGGAGAAATTCATCTTTTGGCCAGAATCCACATGAAATTGGTGCATTTTCTGCTTCCCTTGAGAAGGCCCTTGAAGCTGATAGCCACCACCCAAAGAGGCCATGAAATTCTCGAGCTTGCTGCAGCACATCGGCCTTTCCCCTCTGAGCTAGTGATCAGAGGGAGCCTGCTGTGCACCCTCACATGCACGGCAGCCTGCTGGGGCAGAGCTGGCAGGCAGGGGCTGGGGTGGAGGCCACCCCAAAATGGGCCACTCTGAGCTGCATTCAGCGCTGTCTGAGAGGAGCAGCGCTGCCTTGCCAAAACAGGCACTGCCTCCTCCGTGTGCAGAGCACCTGCTCTCCACACTGTGCTCCCCAGGGAAAGTTGAAGACTATCATTGGCAGAGTGCCTCTTCTGCAGTAGCATTAGATCAATTCAAGGTAGCTAAGCATATGAAATCCACTTAATAAACTTATTTGGAAAAGTTCTTACTAGACTTTATTTTGATTTTTGATTTTTTTTTTAAATTTCAAAATAAATATCTTGAAAAGAACATGATCAAGTATCTAAAGTAGCCAATTGAAATTCAATCCCAAAGCTAAGGGAAAAATAACCAGTGTTAGGATCTTGCTTTAACTTGTGATGTTCCAAGACTCACCAATATTTTAGGTGGTTCCTCTCATACATTAAAAGGACACCAAGGAAATACATTATCATGATCATCAATAATGATCCTTTTGTGGCTGAGACATTAGATTCTGGAGGCTTTGGAGCCTGAGAAAATTTCTTTATCTGAAGATCTGAAGAATATATCTGATATATAATTTAGCACACCTCCTGAAGTGGCTATCATTTCTGGATCCAGGACAAAAAGGTGTCAGGACTTCAGGCTGCTCTGAGATGGCAATTCTTACATGCTTATGAAAACATTAAAATATAAAATTGCCACATATTTTAGTGAAAAACCCCATGTTTTCTTGCAACAGACAAACCAAATAAATGCATTCAGACCAACTTGAGCTTTTTGCTTGCAGTACCTTTTGCAAAATAATTAATAATTACCTATTCTTGAAACAATAAAATCAGACAGATAATTGTTGAAGGAAGATAATGGACAAGAATGCTGTGTATTACTGCAAAGCTCAATGAATCAACAATCAATCACCTTCTGTTCAAATCCCCTCCACTGAAGCAGGAATTGAAGGTGTCGTGGGAAGCAGATGCAGTGAGGCAGGGCCACCTCTGCTTCTCCATGGCTGTCAGCAGAGAGGGCTGAGATGTGCTGCCAGGCTTCAGAGGCCATGTCAACATCTTCCAGGTGTTGTGCAGAGCCAGGGCAATGCTGTCACCTGCAGAAATGATGGCTCTAAGCTCTCTGTGCTCAGCATGGGGCACGAGAGCACAGGCACTGGGATGGCAACCCAGGAAGAGCCTGGGACTGAGGGGGTGGGAAGAGCAGTCAGCAGACCATCCCTAGAGGGGATATGTTGGATGGAAAGCAAAGATAATAAATGCAATAAAGAAGGTGAATGGGAGCAGGAAGGAAGGCTGGGTGATGAAATACGGAGCAGAAAGAGGAAAAGTTTAATTGCAATTCAGGTGCAGCTTGGTTTCTGTGCCTTTTGTCCTTATGAATATTTCTTAATAAATTCAGGGGACATTAATTATCCTTCTTGCACCACTCTAAAGATCTGATCTTGAATTTCTCCTGCAATGAAAGTCCTCAAGCTGACACTCAGTGCCTCCCAGAGGCAATGATAAATATCAGAGTGAAGTGGGGTGCCTGCCTTTGGCTTTTCCCAGGGTCCTGAGCTGCTTCTACTTGTTTGCCTGTTTTATTTGACTGTAGAAATCCTTGTGCTAGATCTGATGAACTAGCTGGATGAGCAAACTGGGTGGTGGCTGTTGCCTACTGCTTCTTAAGAAACTGGGAAAATATGATTTATGGACAATTTTTGGGCTAATTTTCTAAAGAGATTTCTTTCTTCTCCAGACCTCAGGCATCTGGAATTTGGCCTGTCTTGAGGCATGCTGTTCTGTATTGTTAATTACCTTAGTGCCATCTGGATATTCTTAATATGAACATTAAATCTCCACTTTAGAAGTGAGTAGATAAAACCAGGCATTGGAATGGGTGGGAAGGATCCCACCAGTGTGTCCACCAAATCATACTTATCTGCAGAGAAGACCTACGAAGAAAATGGGAGCCATAATAATTTTTGAGAAGAGTTGATTAATATATCTACAGAATACTTGAAGTTCAAGCCTTGTACTGTTCCAAATGGATGGCATTGCTTAATGTTGGCATTTCATAAATTCCCTCCCTTTGAGCTGGAGAGGCTGCATCATTGCTCAGTGGTGGGAGGACACAGATGTATTTTTACAGCCTCGATTGACTAAAGAAAGCCACAGAGTCAGATTGTGGCACAAGGGATCACAAGCCAAACACATTGGAACATTTTGTTCTCCAAACACTGCATCGATTTCCATGGTCATGTTTTCTGCCCTGTGGTGGTGCCTGTGACACACTTCTGCACATGGACAGAAGCCAGCACTTGAAAATGAGCGACTTTGACTACTCCTCTCCCCTCTAGCCATGGACATGCCTGATCTTGGCTCAGCTGTGGGTTCTGTACCCGCAGCACTGCCAGCTGTCATCAGCCTGGCTCTGCAGCTCCTGGGCTCATGGAGCTACTTCCCTGCATGCACCTAGGACATAAACAGATGTGCTACTCTACCCAGGTGTGCAGTGTGTGCACCAAGATGGGTACTGAGAGGTAGCCTTGGGCAGCAGAGCACAAGCCAGTTAAGGATCAGTAATGTAGTCCTGAAACTGCCAGTATGGAAGCTCTTTGCAGTGACTTGGGATGACCTATCCCTCTGTATGTCTTTAGGGAAGATGCCAGGGGGAAAGGTAGAAACTGATGGTATTTGAGACATTAATGACTTTTTTCCACACTTTTGGGCCTCACTCCCACGCTGATGTCTCTGCAGACCTTAGCCCAGCATCTCTGAGCAGACCTTCTATCATCTGCTGGATTTTCAGCTGTTTGAGCTTCCTTAAGATGTGGGTGATTGTTTTTCAGATAAGACACATAATGTAGGATGGGTATATTATTACTGTGTTATTTTACTTCTGATCATTTCATTTAAAACCTTATACAACTTCTTCACAAGCTTTTAGGTCATGGGTTAAAACAGAAGAAAAATACGCCCTGGCTTGTGGAAGATAACTTGTTTACAAGGGTAAGGGGAAAGGCAGGTGCACCACGGGAGGCAGCGGCCAGATAAAGGGGAGCATCTGGAAGTGCTGCAATGCTGGCTTGTAGACTTTGTACAGAAATAACTTCGTTGGCTTTGTAAGAGCTTTTACACCTTTACTGGCGCTTTGTTTCCATTTTGCTTTCAGAAGAAAAATTATTGCTCTCTGTCTGGAGGTGGGGGCAGTAACATCCTTTCCAATCCCAATCACCTTCACAGATCAGCTTCTGCCCCAGATGGTGAAAGGTTTTGCACATTTTGATTTGCACGCGTGTTTTCCTGAGGGTTGAGATGAAACTGAAATACTGGCACTGGTCTCATGCTGTCTTTTGGCCAATTTCATGTGACACTGGCCACACTGTTTAAGATATCCAAATCTAGATGAACGGGACAGTTTTGCAATCCACCTTTAAGATGAGTTGTGACTCTTGAGATGGCAGGGGAAAGGCATAGTAAGAAGGAAAGAGGTGGAAGACAAGGCAGGTACCAGGATATCATTTCTACATTGTCTGCTGTGGAATACAGACTCCAGTATTGATCAAAACTGACCACTTCATTCTTTCATACTTTTTTTTTGCTTTATAATTTAGAATCTCACAAGCCCTTCAACCTCATCTTTTAAAATCTTGGATGTTGATGAATCACTTTCCTCTTTATTTGGGCCATGACATAAACTATCTCTTTCACTGTAGGCAATTGACTATGAAAGAAGAACTGTTACAAGACAGACAGCTGTGGGCTGTGTTTCAGGCAGTCCTCAAGATACTTTGAGCTTAATAATATATTTTAACACACTGTAGCATGAACTGTGAATTGACATGTTTGTTCTACCACTTAATCAGAAGCTTCCCCCAAAATTTGTTCAGCCCCTCCTAAACCAAAGGTTTAGAAAACAAGATGATAGTCAGCGGTCCTATGTTCAGCAGAAATAAACACAGGGTATTATTTTCTCTTCTTACAAGATGCCTCTCTCCTCCTTTTTGCTCTCCACTAATCTCCATATACAGAATCTAAAAGTGACAATGTTTTCTCCCAAATGTCTTAGGGAGACACACAATCTCTGTGTGACTGATCTTCTCCCCCTTCTATGAAGGGCCCCGGACCCTCTGAAAACCAGAGAAATGCCTATGAATAATAGCAGTTCATGCCAAAGGGAAGAGTTTAATGACAGTGCTCACTTTGCATCCAAGTAGTTTTTGCATTTTGTCTTTTTATTCCAGTGAATTTGGGGTTTCATAAAGATGTTTCACAGGCAGATTCCTTCCTTCCTTCCTTCCTTCCTTCCTTCCTTCCTTCCTTCCTTCCTTCCTTCCTTCCTTCCTTCCTTCCTTCCTTCCTTCCTTCCTTCCTTCCTTCCTTCCTTCCTTCCTTCCTTCCTTCCTTCCTTCCTTCCTTCCTTCCTTCCTTCCTTCCTTCCTTCCTTCCTTCCTTCCTTCCTTCCTTCCTTCCTTCCTTCCTTCCTTCCTTCCTTCCTTCCTTCCTTCCTTCCTTCCTTCCTTCCTTCCTTCCTTCCTTCCTTCCTTCCTTCCTTCCTTCCTTCCTTCCTTCCTTCCTTCCTTCCTTCCTTCCTTCCTTCCTTCCTTCCTTCCTTCCTTCCTTCCTTCCTTCCTTCCTTCCTTCCTTCCTCCCTCCCTCCCTCCCTCCCTCCCTCCCTCCCTCCCTCCCTCCCTCCCTCCCTCCCTCCCTCATCCACAGGAAGAGCAGGCCTACAGCCTCACAGTCAGCCCCACCAGTCCCTCCTCTTCCATCTCCTGCTTTCCTGGGGCAGAACCTTTGTTCTCTCTCTGCAGTGGAGAAGAGGGGTAGAAAAGACCTTACGGCATAGTTTAGCTATGCTGAATTTTTCTGTTAACTAATACAACATGTTCAAAGCTTTGACTTTGTATAAGCAGATTCATCCAGAGGAAAAGCACTGTTAGGAAAAAACAATTGTCAAAGATAAAGGAGTCACTTGAAAGTGATCTAGCCAGGCTGTGCTGTTGCTGTCTCCAAGCAAAGGAGAGTTTTTTCGGGTCTGGAGAAAGTTAGCAAAGTGTAGCACTGCGCTGTGGGAGATGGATGCAGAACCACATATGTTGATATCTGCTTTTGACAGAGTGTTGACCTGAATGGCAAAATTCACATGTGGATAAGAATCATGCTTTAAGAGATCCCAGTTTGATTTAAGAGTGCCTCTGATGAAACCACTCACATTTAAACTTTACCTGCAAACCCAGAAGCTCTGTTAAATTTATCTGGGCTTATGTTTTAGTGACCATCTGCAATTCTGGCAAAAGTTCATCCAAAGGCTCCCAGAGTTCATCAGCCTTTTTGTTGAAGACGTCTGAGTGAAACCTGGAGAACTGGAAAAATTTTCACCGCTTAATCTTTGAGTGTTGTGGTTCAGCCAAATCCCTTCACCAGGAGAAATGGTGAAGTCTGAAAAGTTGCAAGCTTGGTTACATACCCAGTAGAGATGCCATCTCTGCCCCAGGGAGCTTATGGACTAGGCTGACATTGGATGCCCCTCAGCTGTCTGCATTTCAGAGTACTTACTCATGGATAAATATGAATGACAACATTAATTTACCACCCAGGGGTTGGGAAGACAGATCTGATAGTGCTTGTGGGGGGTGGCCCTCTATATTACAGAAAGCATAACGTCAAAGAAGGGAAACAACTAATCACATCAACACCTACCACAGAGTATCTATTTACTGTAATTCTAGAGAGGTGGGGGGTCACTAGGGACCATTAGTACTAGTGGGACTATGATGTAGTATTGATCAGCCTGTCAAATTTTGGTAGTGGCTGTAGAAAGGCTAATAGAATTTAAATAGCTGCAAAAGAAGAAAGCACAGAGGGAATTTTGTGCATCCCCATGTAGAGGGGACAAATGCTCTAAGAGAGTGTTGTGGGGACATTACATTGTCAGGCCCCATAAATGACAGCTGCCCCAAAAATGAGCAGCAGGACCAACATGTTTCGTTGGGGGCAGTTCTCATGCAAAACCCAGTTCTTCTGCTGCATTAAGTGGAGGCACTTGCTCAAGTGGGAGCATCAGAAGAAGAAACAGAAGTGAGGAGGAAGATGCAGAGGAGCTTGCATTCACCCTGTAGTGTGAGATGAACTGGAGGTGCTGAATTAAGGGATACCCCAGCACTCAGCTAAATCTCTGAACGTGGCAATCGTGACTTCATCTTTTAGGCCAGGTTACAGGCAAATTTCACAGAGTTCCATAAAAATCAATGAAAATAAATATGCATAAGTGTAATACTAATATGAGCCATATAGAGTCAGTAAGCACATGGAGGAAGGTAGTTAGCAGATCTAAACCACTCGAATTTTCAAAAGAGCGTTTACAAAGGTGGACTAATGAAAATAAACTCTCTTGGGGCAATAGGGAAGCTCCTCTCTTAGAATAATGCCAAGCTGAAAGGAGCAGGGAAATAGAATAGGCTGAAATAGTCATCTTTCACAATAGAGAGAGGTTACCCACAGCGTCCTTTGAGAACCCTTCTGGGATCACCGTTTAGGGTATTCAGAAATGATCCTCCACAAAAAGGCATAAACAGTGAGCTGATAAAATACAGATGATACAGTACTGATCTGGGTAGTCAAACAAAAAACTAAATGGAAAGACTTGCAATGGGACTACAAAAGATTAGTTATAGAATAGGAAACTAAATGTTGCAAAAGCAACATAGATGGAAAAGCCAGTCCTGACCATACAGACCCAGTAGCAAGCTTTAACTGGCTTAACACCAGACAGCCAGATGTGAGAGCTACCTGAAAACAACAGTGGCAGTCAGGAAAAAGGAGCAACTATTGCATGGATCGCCCTACAGGGGATGCATCCATCTTCCGGCTTCAGGGAACAGGTAGACAGCTTGGCTGGAGAGAGGGGATGGAGTGGCAAGAGATGTTGTGCAAAACAGAAAAATGTTCTTTTTCAGAGGGCAACAGTCTGACTGATGGGATTTTGGTCCCCAACTACCATGGGATCTGACCCAGATGAGCAAAGGCTGCAGGGCTGTAGAAATACTTACTGCTGACCACCTATCTCCCATTATGGAGTGGGCATTACTAACTTTGCCTTAAAGCAGGAGAAAATAAAGTGATTTGACTGAGATCTTAGAGGGGATGCAGTGCAGTGGGAGTGCTGTAGTCCATGTCTCTCGGTTTTGGGCCCAGAGCACTGAATTTCATTATGTCCATTGCTTTTCCTTCCTCTTCATGTACAGAGACTGTGGTAATTGCTTAGCAGGAGAATTAACTCAGCTGCAAGATACTGACTGGGAAGGAACCTTGGTAACATTAGTGGTTCCCAGTCCTGCAAACAGCTGTGTAGTTCTGGGGGATCTGGAGCTACAGATGTGTTTTCTGCTCTGTGTGCACAAGTCCTTTGAGCTCTTCTCTGGCTCTGTGGTTGCAGACATGAGAGAGGGGAAATTAGCACTCAATATATATAAATAAGCCCCATTGATAGCCATTGCAGTAACATGTGCTTTCAGAAGGTTGGAAGAGTAATTTCTAAGACTTTCCTTCTCCTGAGTTAGAGTCCTATGCACATCTAGTGCCAGGAATGTGTGGGAGAGTTGTGCACAGGGCGGACTCTGGGTTTAGGCAAAGCTGGCAGCTGCCTGCAACGTGTTTTGTCTGACACATCCTTTGCCTGTGCAAAAAGACAGGTTTGGAGAGCCAAAAATACTGTTGCTTTCACTTGTGAAAGGAGCTGCACTCTGTGTTTATGACAGGAGTGATGCTGATCCCAGCACCAGTCGTTTGTGCCTAACCCCTCACTTCTTCCCTTCCCAGTCCCTTTGCACTCCAAAGAATATCTACCTCAGCTCCACTCTTCACCAGCAGAAAAGCCAGGTTAACTTCTGCCCAGATCCATGGGGTAGGAACAAACATTTTGGTCTATATTGCCATGAAGCCTTGAGCTCCTGTGTTACAGCTGGGAGGACCAGCATGGCAAATTGAATGAGCTGCAGCACTGTGGAGCTCAGTGTGGACTACCCACTGACACCCATCCTCCTTCCCATGCTCCCTTCTCATCCCAGATGAACCATAGAGTGGTATTTGAGCCATGTAGTTTAACTCCACCCTGGAGAGCTATGCATCAGCTGTATTCTCAGTAGCAGTGTGGCCTAAATGAGTAACAGGGAAGCAATACCTGGTCCTGATGGAGGGATCACTGTAGAAACTGTATGGCCAGGAGCTCACGAGCCACCCTGCAGTGGCAGTACCCTCTCTGTACTGAGACCCTGCCTAGCTGAGGCATGGGTCACGTAACCACAGGTCAGATCAACAAAAGTTCAGCATCCAAAACCTCCCACTTACATCATCAGCTTTGTAAAAATGTGTGCATTGTAGTGGAATGCTGTGAACTGTCTGAGGTGTCTGCAAATCAGGCCACTTCTTGAAGGGCCTTGAAGGAGCAATCGCACCTCTGGACAGCTGTGCAATTGCTGTAATTTTCTGAAAAATTGAGCCTACTGTGTCTAACTTCCCCACTTGAAGCAAAGCAGAGCAAAGAGGCACACCTCTCCCAAAACTTGTCTAGGCAACAGGAGACAGGCATTTTTCTCATGATGTCATTGTCCTGGAAACTTTTGAAAGCATATTGCAAAGGAGGAAGCCTTGTGGGTCTGAGCTCCCCATGAGCCTCTCCAAATGGGCCAAGCTTTGATGAAACCAGCTCATTATCAAAAGCGAGGAAAAACATGTTGGTCGTTGTTTACCACTGAGATCACCCTGGTGGTTCTTCCAGCTGCCTGAGGATATTGGTGAAGACAGAAGAAGGGAGAGATGGAAAGAGAGAAGATGACTGTTTTTAAGTTTCCATCCTCAAGGTGACATATTTTCTTTCAACTTGTTTGTTCTGAAAAACCTCTTGAAAACACATCTACCCAAGGCCTCTGCATCTCAGGTTCTGGGTGAGGTCCGTAGTCTGAAGTTTTTTCTGGTGAACTTTGTTTACTTCTCTTTAATGACTTTTCTTTCCCTGTTCATCTTGGCATTGGAGTGGATAACTCTGACTATAAGAAAATGTATATAATGATTCCCATACAGTTAGGGGCAATGCCAAGTTTCAGCTTTCTTGACATTGTGGTTCAGGCCCATGAGTTTAAGCTCTGTACTGGTAGAAATTGCCACATTCTCATGTTGAAACTCTGGAGGATTTCACAATATATGAAGCTCATCACAACCAGGAATGAAAGATTTTTCCCTGTTGTATACACTAGAAATTATGAGAAATGCAACCAAAATCCTGCCAGAGGTCTCCTGTCATCCTGTTAAAATCTTTTGTTTTCTCTGAGTTGGTTAGAAAACAAGAGCACGATGAGGCTTTTTCCAATTCGTTTGTCAATGGTTATCCAAACCACAAGGTGACTCAGAAAGGGCCAGGCCGTGGTCCTGTACTCTATGCAAGTCTACTGACACCAGTGGATTTACTGACCACATTCTATGTCTGAAATCATCATCTATCTCCAAACCTTCTTTAGGATGGGAGCTTCCATACTGATCTGTACTCTACCAAAGTCCAAGCTTTTTCAACGGGAACCTGAAGGGGGGACATTTGAAGGAGAGTCAGAATAGAAAATCTGATGAGGGCTCAAAATGTGATCCTTGCCAAATTATGGAAAAAGCAAAAGGTTACTTTGGGAGGGGTCATAGAAGAACCTATCCAATAGAGGGGCATGGAAAGCCAAGTGTTGATTTGACTTTTAATTCTGGCTTCTCTTCACTGGTCATCATCAAAGCCAGACAAACTTGGTTTTAACTATTCCTTGAAATGCTGAAAAGGGTTGATCACCAAGCTTTCAGTTCCCAGAATATGTCCCCACTACTTTAGCAGGAGACCAAGCAACAAGACTCAGGAATGAAATTTCAAAATTTCTGGAGATACAGAAGTGTGGCTGTACTTGCTTGCACTAAGGAAGGTGCTCGCCCAGGTGACTAAATGTCTGACAAGCCCAGCATCAATTGATGGGTTGACATCTGGCCAGCTGGGCTGCTGAAATGGCTAGCACTAAGCTATTACCCTTTTGCTGAGCTCATATTGCTTTGGGTGTTCATTTTACACATGCTGTATCACTTGAGAAAATCACTGAAGAACATTTCTTTTAAAAATAGGCCAAGAAATGTTGCAATCATAGAATTGTGGAGTATCTCAAGCAAGAATATCTCAGTCAAGAACATCTCAAGGGACCCTTAAGGATCATCAAGTCCATCTCTGCTCTTTTCAGGACTACCAAACACTAAACCATATAGCTAAGGGCATAGTCCAGATGCTTCTTGGACTCTGACAGGGAAAGGCTTAGCTATATATCTATTTTTTTGATGGATATGCTCCTTACACTTATTTAT
Source organism: Aphelocoma coerulescens (assembly GCF_041296385.1). NCBI lineage: Eukaryota > Metazoa > Chordata > Aves > Passeriformes > Corvidae > Aphelocoma > Aphelocoma coerulescens. The sequence goes on from NC_091019.1 coordinate 26,263,378, forward strand.
TCAACAATAATGCCCTACAAAAAAACTTTTCATCTGGGATCTAAGCAGTACATCCACTTTCTACTGGGGGCTGGCTAGGGATTCTACAGTCTTTTTCACTCTCTCTGTATCATTATTTTTATCCTCTAGATTTTGGGACCCCTGAGCTACTTCCCTTTAGAACTGTAAGTACTTTATTTTACTTCAGTTTACATTAGGATAATCAGTAGTGCAGCAAGATTTGGAGTTCTTTTGTGTTCAGCTCTGTATAGACACAGGAAGAAGTCATGGTCTAAGTTGGCAACATTCAGAAAAAGTATGGGATTTGTGCTGCTTAGGAAACCCAATTATTAGGAAGAGAGAAGGTTTTTCAATGAGCTGATCCATTAAAGGACAAAATAATACAAAAAGAGATATGGTAAAAAACCCCAAGAGTGACATCTTGCACCAAAAAAAAAGCTGTCTTAATTATTTTACTTTGGTTTCTTAAGGCAAAAATAGTCAAATAGAAAATCTTTGTAGCTTTTCTGCTCTGCAGTAACTGCAAGTGTGTTTGTTTACAGGGCAGAATAAGGCTTTATAAACAATATGCTCTTTACATGCATGAATACAACCCAAAAGGGATTTTTCTTTAATTTTCCCATTTTCTTTTCTTTCCCTCTTCCTTTTTCTTTCCTCTCACCCCCCTTCTCCCCTCTCTCCATCCTCCCACCCCTGCATTTTTACAAAAGCAGTTAACTTAATTTCAGGAGCTTGTGTGGTTTTCATTAGGATTGCAGTCTTTTGAAATGTCATGAGAACACCCAACAGGAACTGAAAATGATATAAAAGGGGTTGACTCAGATCACCCTCTGCACCCCACTATCTTGCTTCAGCTTGATTGCTTTTGGGTTGGAAAGTGAAGGATTGATAATTTCTGGGGAAGAACAGAAGAAAGGAGAGAAAGGAAGGGGAATTAAAGGGAGATGTAAACCAATTTTCTTCAGTCGTATTCTCTTTCTGACCCTGCATGATTAGTACTTGATGCTGTGAAGAGTGTATCACCACTTTGCTGATCTTTGAGAAAGAATATACTGGATGAGGATGCTCCAGGTAATAGGGATACAGCATGCAGGAACAGAAATGTGGTTATGTGTCTTAGGGCATGCAACAAGGACATAATCTGACAGTATGAATCTTGCCAGAATGAGACCTCCCTGCACAAAGTATTTTCTTAAGTTATCTAGGCTATTTTGTACTTGCTTCCCCAGTTTGGCTGGGAATTAGACATGCAGAGTGCCGGGTATGACTGGTCTGGTGAGGGTGTTTATGTGAGCATATACCTGTACACACACACACATCCTCTTCAAATGTCTGAGCTGCCACAGAGCTGTTTCTTTTGGAAAATAAGGGGCTTGTCCTTGAATATGCCATTTTTCCTGCTTTTCCCAGTCACCCAAAAGCAGGCACATTCCCACTCTGGGCCCATTCTTCAAGCCCTCTTCATCAAGGCTTGAGACTGTTGGTTATGATGACAGTCTGTGTGACTGGGCCCAAGCTTTCCCACATGGGACCGAGGAAGCTCGGACTTCAAATGGGTGCGTGTGCTGGGGATGAGCTAAAGATAACAGGGTTGGTTTGTTTGGTTTTATTCCCGAACCTGAGGGTTGCTAGCATTTTATCACATCATTCTTATGAATGATGTCTGTGTAACCAGACCAGGAATGTGTGTTTGTGCATGGAAGGGCAGAAGCTGGGTCTGCACAAATGAATGCTGGACACGGAAGGACCATGGCCACGATGGCCTGGAGCAATGCTGCAGAGACACTGCTCTGCTTCTCTGTCCTGGCCTCATGCTGCACTGCACGTGTGCCCACTGCCAGGGTCTGAGGCAGGTTGGGGGGCTCTGTGCCATGCTTCATTGCACATGAAAGCCACAGCCTTGGATGCTTCTTCTCTGAACTGGCTGAATTTCAGACAGAAATGTTGCACCCTTAATAAAACTTGCTTTACTGAACACTGGGTCTGGTCTCAGAAAGATACTCGAGCAGCCTGTTTTTGAGTTACAGGGTTACAGATCCAGGCATTTCCACTGTGGAAAAAGTCATTTGAGATGGCATGTTGTTCCTTCCAAAGTGTGTTAGTCATGGGGAGCAGGCAGCATGTTACCAGAGATCCTGGGCCCATTAAGGCAGAGAAAGAACAAAGTAGTCCTTCTCTGCAGAACATACAAAGAAACATTTACTCCACATTTGCCTCTAATGCTGCAAAAGCGCTAAAAAAGAGAGGTGAAAAGAGGACATAAAATACTGGGAATAGACCAAATAGGAAGACAAGAGAGGGGAAATGAGATTTCTAAAACCAGCCTGCATCTTCTGTCCAAAAATTTTAAGCTGAAGGATTCTGTGACAGGGCATTATCTTCTTGGTTGTTCATGGTCCCTCAGCAAATCAGGGCTCTAAATAACAACTCAGATGGCCTTTCCAACTATAGATTATTGTAAATTTAACTCAACCTGTGATGAGTTGTCACATACCTTTTCTTTGCAGTCCCGTAGACTTTGTAAATGGACCTATGTTTTGTAAATCCTCAGGTTGAGTGACAAGAAGCATTTCAGGAAAGAAGATTTAGCAGTCTGATATAGAGGGCAAGAAACAGTTAGCTGCAGAAGAGTGTTTCTTTTAGTGAAGACTGGAAAAACTGACAATAAGATGCTTTGATACAGAGACCTACACCCTGCAGTGTGGTTGTAGGAGTCTGTGTGGGAGAGATGCAGGAGAGAGGCTCTGTAAAGCCAGGTGACACTGGGGCCCTGCAGCTCACCAGCAGAGGAGGATGGATTGATTACAGAGCTAAGAAGGCTGATAGCTGGTATGACACTTAGAGCTTAAACAGCACATCACATGGCATTTATCATTCATTTGTCCTTATTCATTCCTGCAAACCACAGCAGGGATAATAACCTCTGCACCAGCTGGAGGCATCTCCAGGCCACCTCAAAGGGGACCCTGGTCAGTGCCGTGACACCAGCCGGGTTCATGCCTGTGAGGCCAGGAGCAATCCCATTCAGCCAACAGCTGTGGCCTGGGGAGTTTGGGATGCATCAGTGGTTTTGATTATGTTTGAACTTCCTCTCCTACAATTGACAATTGTCATAGTCTGGAAATGTTTCTTCCTAGCAGTGTACTAAGCAAAAAAGATAAATAAACTATTTTTTTGGTTTGTTTTAGTTGCTGCTGGCATCTTAGGGGTCCCAAAGCAGGGAGCACAGAACACAATAGAGGAAAGAACAGACCAGCTTTCAGGGATCAGATGACCTTTCAGACCTCTTGAGCCTTCACAAAAACCTTGCCAGTTACAAACCAGCTGTGGAATCAGGAACTCCTTGTGACGTCACTGCCGAAAAGTCCTAATTAGATAATTTCCCAAACCACGCAGGTCTCAAGTGCCTCAGCTTCACCTTTAGCCCTGACCAAATCTCCCAATTTAGTGGTTAAAGGTTCAGTTCTGTGTCAGGTCAAAGGCGTTCTTGAGAAGCCACCTATTGTTCCAAAATGGATTTTGCCGTCTGATAGCATTTCAAGATACCACCTTACCTGGGTGCTTCCAGTGCCTCAGCATTCAGCCCAGCTGCTTTAAGGCGTGCAGCAGCAGTAGTGAACTGTCTTTCACCTTAACCATCCAAGCAACCTTAATCTCCTAAGCAGCCATGAATACAATCCAGCTCCCCAAAAGGCATTTGGAAAGGCTACAGTGTATTTATACGTATACACCATTGCAAGGAAGCTGATAATAGCAAATAATAAAAGTAGTAAGCCAGTCTCCTGGCACAAAGTTCAGTGCTGTGCTTTAAGAACAGTACCTGTTGAACTATAAGCTTTGGGGTGCACTTAACACATCTCTAGAGGCAGAGTGAACCTGTCACATGCCCCTGAAATGGATGGGAAATGCAGTTTGGAAAATGCCACTTGAGACATGTGAATTTATGGCACAAAAGAAAGGAGGATGCCAATATTAATGAAATAACAAGGAATATGCTTCTTGTCAAACAAACATGGAGTAGCAAAAGAAAAAGGATTTTCCCATCCAGTCTATTTTTTAATGTTTCGCATTTAATCACCCTTTTGGTTAAGTCTAGCCATATCAATTTAATTTTAATTCACTACTTCACTCTAATTTAACATTAATTCAGTGAAATACTGGGGTTTACTTCCCCTGCAAAAGAAAGGAGAATAAGGTCCCTGTTTTTAATCCATGGCCTTGGTTACAGCAGTGGTGTGAGATGTGTAGTGCTTGCTTGCTGTTATGCTAAATTCATTTAAATTCACCCCCAGAAAGCCACAAGACAAAGAGGAAAGGTAAAACCACTGTGATCACAAAGAGAGCCCTGTGCCTTCATGGGGCACGGGAGTACAAAGGGAGACATGTGATGGCACCATCTCGGTGCTTATCTGGGGATTTTCCTCCCAGCGAAAAGCAGAAGGGCCTGCCAGGTCTCTGTGCTTCAGGTTAAATGTTTTTCATTTGTTTATTCTTGTCTGCATTCCACTCATTTTTCTGTATGCCCTAAAATATCATTTGAAGTTCATTACAGCTACTCTAAGAAAGGTCACGTGGCAGGGTTGGCATGATGTCTGATTTTTCCTGTTCCCTCAAATTACAGCATTTTGTGGTTGACCTGTCTCGTATGAACCTTTGCTTTTTGTTGCCTTGCTAAGTTCCTGGGAATAAGCAATTCACTTTATTTTAATATGACACTCATTCCCCCTGTCCACAAATGGATAAGGGGCACAAGGAAATATTATGTTGCTCTAAAATAATATCTTGCTGCTTAAGGATTTTTCTCTGGATGCTAATTATTTAAAATCAGAGTCAGCATGCATGTTTTACCGGATTTTTGAATTTTAGCTATGGAATCAGAATTGTTGCTTTTAAAGCAAAGCTTCTACAGGGGTCACCGGATTGCACAGGCTGATGCCCTAATTTTAAAGAGCATAAAATGAAAGTCTCAAAATCACTGGGTGGAGAGACACCTGAATTTGTCCCCCATAGCATAATACTTCACAATAGCCTTGCTCTGCCATCTGGGGCCTCTGCTGCACAGGAAGAAATTCCCAGACTGGGTTCACTAGTTTGACACTGGATCCCCAGACTCACCTCAGCAAGGGCAAACCTGAGTTTTGCTATCTAAGGGTGATGGGCTGAGTGTCCCCCACCACAGGAAAGGAAAGGGAGTACTGTGGAGAGCCTGCAATGGTGATTTCCACAGGTTCCTGGGAAGAAGCAGCCACTCATGTAAGCTGGCCTTCACCCAGCATCTGCACTAGTCTGACCAGCTGTGAAAGGCAGCTTCCCCCTTTGCCTGGACTTACAGGGCAGCCCTTATCCAGTGGTTCAATTTATAACTCAAAAAACTCTTAAAACAGAGATTCCTTTTTACAAAAACAGGTAGTGGAGATGACCAAATACCATCTGAATACTAAATGAGTTAGCTGGTGAAAAGGACCAAAGAGGAAGTATGAGCCACAGCTGTGCAGAACAGTGCACCCTGCAAGACGAGTGCAACACCGCTGCTGCTGCTGCTGCTGCTGCATCGTCTGTGGGGTGTCTGCTTATTCAAAGACAGAGGAGGCTCTTCTGGAGCTCTTCCCCAGGAGCCCTCTAGGCAAGCAATTTTCACGAAAATCTGAATAAGCACGTGGATTTTTGAAGCACTTAGAAAAACTTTCTGTCCAACAGCAAATCTTGATCTTTAATTACAGTGGTGCTATTCCCCCATTATAGCTAGCGGGGTGTGCGTGGGAGGAAGACTCTTCAATTGCCTCTGTCTACCTGAAACTTAAAATAGAGAGATACAGAAATAAATGGTCAGAGACATAACTACACTGAAATGCAAAAAAACATGTTTGTATGTATGTGTCTATATATACACACATGTATACATATTCTGATTTGCATTACTATCACTTTTCTTTTTTCTCCCAAGAAGACAGCCTTCTCTTCCAGGCTCCAGCTGTAAATTTCCTAAGGCATTGACTTAATCTTCCCTCGATCTGTCCTCATCTCTGGGATCACTGGGATGGAGGCCTGGAAGCAAAGCATCCAAAACCTCACAGCCAAAGCAAAACAATGTCTCCTTTCCCCAGCCTCCTAATAAGTTCAAGAAGTTATGTGAAACCAAACAAACTGGTGACCTGGTCACATAGCTGAGCACTCCAACCCCCGCGCTGTGCCATGCCGCGGCATGCTGGGCCTCCCTGCCACGGCTGGCACGCCCTTGGCAACCTGTGGGACGTGATGGCACTTGCAATGCATGTGAAACCCATGCTCCAATGGGTGCACCTGGTGTGAGAGACCCCAGGGACATCAGTCCCTGCCTCGTCCCCACTCAGTGCTGCTCCTGGGGTCCAGGCTGGCAGCAGCATCTCGGCCCACCTGCACGATGGCACACAAGGTGTGTGGAGGAGCAGTGGCACAGCCTGTGTGCCCTGCACTGCTGGGCCACCGAAGTCTCCAGAAGTGCAGGAACACATCTTTGAGGAAGTCTGGTACTCTCCAGTGACATAACAAGCTTTCCAGAACAATTCTTTGCTTTATCTTTCCATAAAGTTTACTGATTTACAGAGTTCTGGCATTATTTAGTCAGAAGGACTCAAATTGGTTGCTTGTACAGGGCAAACCAGAAGAGCAGTATTACTGTGGTGGACGGTTTTTGGGACATGAAGGTGTTTTCTTACAACTGTGTGAGTCATAACAACACATGTAAGAGTTACTTCAGCTGATGTTCCCAGCAGTACTACAGGCCTTGGTTTGCTTTGTGTGTGGTTTGGGGAAGAACTTCTATCTGTGTGAAGAAAATCCTTTCAAGCAAGACTTTGTGTGGTGCTTCCAAATCTCACATGAGGAATTTATTGCACTTTGTTGTGTCACCCACGTGAGTGGCACACCCAAGGAGACAGAGCTCACTAAGCCATCACCTCAAAGCTGAACAACTCTTCAGTTACAAACACAGCTCCCAAGGCATGTTGGCACCTCAAGGACATGGCACTGCTAACAGAAGTGGAAACTTTGCTCTGCTTAGCAGGATTATGTTTGAAAAGTCTTTTTCCTTCTTTTTTTTTTAACATTCACTTGGAAGAACCCCACCTTTCTTAAGACGCTAAACCAATATTGCTGATGTCCAAGGCTTTGCTCTGGCTGCTCTGACCTGCTGATAATTCAAATCTTCAGTTTTAGCACAGTGCAGCTGCTCCTGAGACAAACCAAGGAAGGGCCATGCCAAGTGACTGAAGAGCAGATGCTGTGGTGTGGTGTGGGTCCTGAGACAGCCCCCAGCAAGCTGGGCTGCCCTGGGAATGACAGGGTTCAGTGTCTGCATGGAAACGAAGAGCGTCTCCAAAATTTCCCCCTATTTTGGAGCGCTATAAAGAAGTGTGTCCTCATACAGCTGACAGCTGGCCCACATTATGACAAGGAGTTTGCTGGGTGGCCAGGCTGCTGGTCCTGCCATGCCATGGCTCTGTGAGTGACACCAGCCCCTTGCCTTCCTCAGGGGTGTCTGTATTGGTAGAACCTGTGGGGCTGACAATGGGGCTGGCACTGTCAACATGTGGGACTCACACTCTTGCTCTGACCTCCCCAAGCATCCCTATGCTCAGCCACACAGACCCTCACACTGGGGTGCTCTCCTGCCTGCCTGAGAGGAGCAAACACTGACTTGTGAGGCTGAGTTCACATTAAAAATAGTCATTGTGCCTGAAGGAATGAATCCTACATTGTTTTTTCACTTTCCTGCTGTGCTGCTATTTTTTTCATCTTGTCCTTCATTAAGTGTCTCCCTGCCTCAGCATGGGCAGCCCTTTACTCCCCAGTTTCCAGCTACGTGGTGTGCTTTATAGTTTTTCCCAACTACTGCATGAGGACTTCCAGATGAATTCTTGGCGTGAACACCACTGCCTTCAATAGAGCCTGAGAGATTAATTAATCTTTCCAGTAACCTCAGTAGGTGGGTTAGTAGTGGTCAACACTGCTACTCCTGTTGTGCAGAGGACAGGACCAAGTAGCTGGGGGTCTGAGCAGCTTGCCCAAAGCTGTGGTAGAAGTCTCAAAGCTCAGTTACCAGGCCTGAGGTCTCACTTTCTCATTTGGTCTCAAAGATATGGCTTTCTGTGACCTGGTTTTCCAAGAAAATCTCTCCTGTAGTGTGTCCAGACTGGCATGAGGGGTGTCTGAAATGGGGAGGGATATTTTCCTGGGGGTCTTTGTACTCAGGCCTTATTTCTTCTTGACTTGCCTGTCACACAGCCTCAGTCCCCCTTGCTGGGGACAATAATGTTTTTGTTATTCATTACAGAACTTAAATGAACTGAAAAAAACCCCAAAAATTCAGACTCTTCCTTAAGAAGCTTTTAATTTAATAGGTGAAATGTCAGGGAAAATCAATGTGAGTCTGTTTCCTCTCTGCTTCATTATGCACTCCATTAAACAGCTTTTATGTTCTGTTTATAGGTTGGTTGTGTGTTTTGTCTTTTTTTTGGTTTAATTTATTTTAATTTTTTGAAAAGAAACCTTTTACATTTATGATGTAAAGCAAGCTCGGCTGAGAACCAGCACTACCAGAAATACGTTTGGCTGGAGCAAGGAATCTGTGAGACCACAAACATCAAGATGTCCCTAGCAAGAGGCTCTGTGGTGGGACACCATGGAGGGGAGGTGGGTGGGGAAATCAAACACGTTCCAGACAATTTGCTGATTGCAAATCTTCAGAGGTATAAAATGTCCCTAAATTGTTATGTCCCCTCTTGTGGTGTTAAGAGGGGTCTGATTGCCCAACCTGGAAAGAGAAAACCACAAGCGACTTGTTAATGTTTCTGTCTCACCCCTACGGTGAGGAGGGAGAGAACGCCTTTTCCAGTTCGTAAACACCGCCTGGCTGACTGGAGGGATGTTCTCGCCCGGATGTGGCAAATTTTATAGCCGTGTGAATAAGAAACAGAGCACGCAAAGGAAAGTATTGCAGTTTAAGGGGTGATAAAACTTAATGCCACCCTGCTCCATTCCTCTCCTGCCCCACGTTTTATCAAAATGTCCACTGAGAACCTGAGAATTGGATGAGGCTTAGGAGGCAAAGAGGACAGTAAAACAAAATCTGGAGACCAGTAGAGATGTCATCCAGGATAATGTATTTATTTTCTTTGAGTAATGGAAGATAATAGTTCATGACTAGATCATGAGGTTGAGAGTGAAGTCTTTCGCTCTTTTTTCCTTTGATTTACCACAGGATTGCTCAGCAAAGTTATTTTGTTGCTGGATGTCTCAGTTTTTCCAAGTGTACTGTGGGGACAAATCTTGTCCTGCTTGGGCTAAGGCTATGAAGGTTAATTTACCATTATTTGTAAAGTGCTTTGTGTCACCAAGGGCCAAAGCATCCGAGGGGGAAATGGATACTGATAATGATGCTGTAGTTGCACTGCTAAGCCACCTCCCACACTGCAAGGCCAGCCTCTGCATTTTCACTGCTCTTCCCTTCACTTGCACACATTGCCAAAGTATCTTAAAATAGTGGTAAAGCCTCCAAAGCCTTCTAGCATAGGAAGACAACCAAAGGGAAAACAATTTTTAGGCAGCTCTAGCTGGGGAAACTGGACTGTCACCACTTCTCAGTAAACAGATATCTGAGCAGAAGAGAAGACAGAAGTAATTACTGAGCATCAGCAATTCTTGCACGGAAAGTGCTTCATTTGGATAAGCTGCTGACCAGCAGGAGCAAAGGTCTCCACTCAGGATTTACAGGGAAACTCTTCTGTCAAAGTACAGAGGACTTCCATGAATCAGGTTGCTCTTCCAACTGCAGTTGACAGCAGGAAGGTGTTAGTGGTCAGGGAGCGTGTGACAGGGAGTGAAAACTAAGGACTCTGTTGCTGGAGTAACCATACCGAGGCAAGCTAGTGAGAGAGAGAAGGGCAAAAAAAAGATGATTGATGTGATCGTGACAATGCTGACTTTATGAGGAAAGTTTCAATAGCAACGAGTAGGATCATTAAGGTGTCACATGCCTTAAGGAATGAGTCAACAAAGTACCAGGAAAAGATTCAGCAGAGGCACTTCTAGGGAAAGAGGGAGGGAAGGGAAGGGAAGGGAAGGGAAGGGAAGGGAAGGGAAGGGAAGGGAAGGGAAGGGAAGGGAAGGGAAGGGAAGGGAAGGGAAGGGAAGGGAAGGGAAGGGAAGGGAAGGGAAGGGAAGGGAAGGGAAGGGAAGGGAAGGGAAGGGAAGGGAAGGGAAGGGAAGGGAAGGGAAGGGAAGGGAAGGGAAGGGAAGGGAAGGGAAGGGAAGGGAAGGGAAGGGAAGGGAAGGGAAGGGAAGGGAAGGGAAGGGAAGGGAAGATTGCTGCTAAAGTAAAGATGGTGAGGAAGACTGCACTGTTGTGCCAGTTGCTGCCACATCACACCACCAGGATGGTTTGTGCTATGACTGGGGAATGCATTGTCTATGGCCTTTCCCCCAAAAATGCATGCTTGATGATAGCTCTCTGCTGCTGGAGGGTAGAAATGTTTGAGACTAATTTGAAAATTACATCTAAACCCATCGTAGCTCAGACAGCTCCACCTAGGTATCTATCTAAGAGACTTCCAGACTCGGACAAGAAGGCAATCTCTTATTTCTTGTGAGCATGTATAGACTGAAAAGAAAAAACAAATAATGGGAGAAGAGAATTCAAAAATTTCAAGTCCAGAAGTAGAGATACATAAAACAAGTCTCTTTGCATGGCTGAAATGTATCAAATGGTGAGGTTTTTTGAATATTTGTCAGTTTTACTAAATCAGTAACTCATACAGAAAATCTAGGGGAAAAAAACAAACCAAAAAAAAGATGTTGTTTGAGAAAATTCTCATTTTGTCACCTGAAGACAGAGAGGTCTTGGGAAGTTGCACCTGGCCTTCTTGCCACTAGCAAGTAGTGAGGAGAGCAAGAACCATGGTTTTGAAATTGTCATCAATCAAAGAACTACATGGGTTTTTTTAAGGATTGAAGTTTGGATCATAAGGAAGCACTGAGTATCTTTCTGAAAGACAGAAAGTTAGAAAAAGTATAAACTCCCACATATTAGACTTCATTGTATAAAGTATGCAGCAGTGGGGATTTACACAGATTTTATTGGGATGGCCACCAAAATATTGACATGTCTGATCAGTGTGGTTTATCTGTTTGGCATTCATCACATTTTTATTTTTGATTTTTTATTAGGGAAAACATTTGGACACATTGATGAATGGAAAACACATGAGAAACTGCTCAGGATTAATTAAGCAAATCCAATGAAATAGTCATTCTCTGACTCCTATCTCCTGGCCCACACCCAGAGAAGGTTGTCTCCACCAAAGAAAGGATTGATTAAATTGGTGATCACGTAATATACTCATTAGGAACTCATGTCCTTGGTTGGTAAAATAACTGGATGCAAATTAATGCTCTCCTTCAAGAACGATTACAAAAAACCATTTAGCTCAATTTTTTTTCCATTTGAAAAGAAAAAGACTACAAAAGGAATATTTTTTACTTTGTTGCAAATTGCAACTAGAACTTCAATTACAATCAGAATATAATAGTTTAATTTCAGAATTACTTTATTTTACTCTAAGTTTTTAAAACGAAAAGATTTTAAAAATTAATAAAAAACCCCAAACTATGGATTTTTACTTTAAGGCATCCTGTTGTCCTTACTGGTGCTTCCTATGCCTTACCATTGAGCAGGGAGGTTAAAAGTAGCTACACTTTGTAATGTAAAAAGCAAGGAAAAAATGCCCCACCCCAAAATCCTTGAAGGGCAATCTTGCTCCATAGATTAAGGGAGAAAAGCTCATTTTCCATAAGGTCTATTGATTTTCAGTAGTTCTTTTCCATTTTTAAACAGGCTTAGTCCATACCTCCTTGTTTCTGTGTTTTCTTAAATACCTTCTAACAGTCCCAGGCTGTAACACCTTCTCCTGTGTGTTAGCCCAGGCAATGTCACAAAACTGTCCCTTGCTGTCGGGGGCTCCCAAGGGCCTTGCTCTGCACTGGTAGAGTGTAGAAACCATCCTTCCTATTGGATAAGGTCCAGAAATCCAAAAGCCTGGTTATATGATCTGTCAGGCACAGTACAGTCCAAATCTAAATAACTTTTCTAATGCCTGAAATGGCTTTGCTCATACACCCAAGAAATACGGAAACACAGGAAATGATGTTAATTGAATTTTCCCTCCTTCTTTCGTCCACAAACCCCACTGCATTTTAAAAATTCCTTTTTAAAAATAACTATCAGAGCTGGAAATTAAGTTCACATGAAGTGAGTTAAAGATGCGAGTAAAGTTCTGATTAAATTTACTCGGAAAAAAAAGAAAGTACCACTGAAGGTGGGAGACCAGACTTGTGTAAGGCAGCATGGGCTGAGCAGCCAGTGGGTGTCCAGCACTGGGGCAGCTGAGCATCACCCACAGCTCTTCCTGAGTAGGGAGTTCTTGTTTCCACCTGCAGTATGTGAGCCCAAACGGAGGTTTGGGTTTCTGTGGGAAGCGGGTTTCCCCCTGCCGCAGGCTGTGTGCTTTCGCTGGCGTGAGAAGCAGCTTCCTGCCTTTTGATAACCAACTAGCTAAGGCAAAATTTCTGCCTAGTATGCATTTCCCAGAGCTTTGCTGCCATGATTGAAGAAATATTCTTTCCACTGCTTCTCCTGACAGACTTTCCAGTGCTTGATACATCTGACTGTTGAAATGTTGCCTTCAGCATCCTCTAATTACAGTTTGAAATTAAACGTTTTTTTCCACCCTGGCTTCTACTGGTCTGCTGCTGGGATGATGTTTTCTGGAGTAAATAGCAAATGAGCTTCAGAAGGGCAATGACTAAATAGAGAAGGGTGGAAGACCGGCTTTTGCCCTAAACAGACACATTACTATTTAGGATTTTTCAGTGTTTCCTTTGAAATGCAAACTGTGCCTCTGCAACAAAATCTCATGGGCATTGTACTTTTCTGGGTTATGAACAATTATGAGGGTGGCAGCTCAGTGTCTACACTTGTCTTGGACCTCAACCATATCTTTCTGACACCCCTGAAGTGCTCAAGTTTTCTGGTTGCCCTTTTCTTCCTTCTGTACATACACTGCCCAGACTGAGTCCTGATTTCTATGCAGAGCTCAGTCTCAGCTTCCTGAAATCAGTTAATCCACTCTCCTCCTAGTGTTTGAGAAGGGGCCCAAGACCAGTCAATGAGTGCATCTTAAAGACTGAAGATAGGCACCCATGTGTGGGATGTATGTCCTGTAACGGGACTGCACAATTGTAGTCTCCAATTTCACTAGGGCAACTGGTACATGCAGTTTTGCACAGGGGTACCTGGAGGCACAATACCCGCCATGGAGAATCTCCCTCAGCTGAGAACTAGGCAGGAATCAAAAACTTTAAACTCAGAACATTTCTTGAAACCAAAATGTTTCAGAGCTTAAAAAATGTGCTTTGCTATTGCACAGCCAAATGGCAAAAAGCAGGCCACATAAATACTTTTTCCCAAAATCCTTGTCCACCTCTTCCCTTTTGTTCTCCCTCTCAGAAACACAGAAAAACAACCAAACACTTTCAGTAAGCCTGGTGGCAAAGTGCTCACATATTGTGGATTTAAATACTTGCTTAATCATGAGGGTGCAGCTCAATCTCTCACTTTTCCAATGAGTATTTCTTTGACATCTAACAGCTTTGCCAGGCTGTTAGCAGGGGCAGTAGCCACATGCCCCACCTGTATGGAAAGGGGCCCTATCCCACTCTCTCCAAAGGAGGCCAAAGAGGGTCTGAAGATTTGCCATGGTTGGGGCTATCGGCCTGTTTTCCCTTGAACTTCTTCCTGCTTCTTCCCAGCTGTCACCAGGTATGACACTCCACATGTGAGAAATGTTCTTTGTAAATCAGCCACTTCTGATGGAAAACTATTTTGCACCCCAAATTATGAGCCAAGTCTCCTGGAGTCATGCACGATACCATGTCACCCACCCTGGTGTCAACTTCTCATTCTCTCTGCAACCAGAAAAAAAGATTTTATTTAAGTAACAATCTGAATGGCTTAGAAAAAGAACAAAAATCTAATTTTAAAGAGATTATGGTGAACCTCTTGTAAATTGTGTTCAATAAGAAGAGGACTTAGAACAGGGCCTATAATGGGTCTGAGTGACTGTGCTGGGGAAACAGGTAATTTCCTGATGGTTAACAGCTAATTTTTCTAGCAATTGAAATGCAGGGATCATGCATATAGGTTTCTAATGGACACTCATGAAATGGTAAGAGTATTGATGAATGCCAGGTGGCCACACTTCACTTTCCTATTGTCGAAAACTCCATTTAACTCAGCAGGCAGCAGGATTTCTGACCACCTGAATCTGTATGGAAGTGTATGGGCAGTTTGTAGCTATATACAGTTTATACCTCCTCTCCTGAGAAATAAAAACCATTGATAAATGGCATCACTGCAGCAGCTCCATTAGAAAGAGCACCATCAAAACTACCCAGTCCTGGAACTCAATCACCTAAGCATCCTGGAGTCACCAGAGGTACCACTATCAGTTAACTCTGTAATTGCTGGCTCACTGCATTGCTTTGATCCTGGAAGCAACAAACCAGGAATGCTAACTCCATGGGATCACCAGTTCTTCAAGGGGTAGCCTGCAAAATTCACCACTGTAGGACCAGCAAGGGAAATAAATACATTAGTATGGCTTTTTATCAAGCTCTCTTGCCATTCTGTATGCTGTTGACAGTCCTCTTTTTCAGGAGAAATGTTGTTTATGAGTTCTCTGTTATGATATATTTTACTATTATTAGTATTATTTGTAACAAGATTAAGTTGTGGTGTTTTTCCTGACAAAATATGGCTGTTCTTTCTAAAGGGAGACCTTTATTTCCTATGACTTTGAAAAGTCTTATTTGCATAAGCTAATGTTTTATATCAGAATTCTGTCTGCAGAAAAAAAAAGGTTGGTAGACTCCATATAGTGTTTTTGTTTGAAATACAGACTAGAGACCCATTTTGAGGCTTTTGCTTACTTTTCCTGGCAGTAATGTCTATCTCAAAAAGGACTTTGATTCTGAAATTCAGAGTTCATTCAGGACTGCAGAGGTTTGGTCATTCAGATTTACAGATTAACAGCTTGCAACACACTTTCCACTTTTACTGGCCATCTCTCTCGCATTCAAATTTCACTTGCTTAAAAGTAGTCTGGCTTCACATCCTGGAACTGAATCTAGGAAACTTCTCTTGAAAAGCCTGTAGAATGTGTCCTTCTCCTGGTGCCACATCATAGAGGTTGCTGCCCTTTGCTATTTGGCTCCACATGAATTTCCAGAAGCTTATAGATATACAATGAAATCCTCCTGAGATTTCTGCAGAGTAGAAAAACTGATGCCAGAGCCAAAATGACTTTGCACTACAAATCTGAAGAGAAATTAATTTCTGGTGAAAATTATCTGTACAAAACAGCTGATAGGTACAAGGTACTGTGCAATTTTATTATATGGTACTACATAATAAATTCTATGGGGGCTCATGCTGGGATTTAAATCTACAGTGGTTAAGAGCTGGGCTTCCCAGAGGCTGTGACATTTTCAGATGAGCTGTGTTGTCTTAAGGCTCTGGAGAGCGACAGGCATTTTAGAGCTCTTCCCAATGAGTTTAAAGAAAAAGAACTGGGTAGAAGACAAGATTCTCTTTTTAAATAAGTGAAAAGAAAAACATCTAGGGAGGTTGTGGGAAGACGAGGAGAGGCAGGAAAAATGGAAAAGAGAGAGACCAGTGAGAGTCAGGGCAGATGTGGGAACAGAAGACAGATTTTGCTGCCCATGAACAGCAGCAATCATCGCAGAGCCCATGCTGACTAAGATTTGCTCCTCTGCCTCTTCTGCATCCCTCCAGTGGAATTAATTCCTCATGTTACGTAGCTGCCTCTTGGTCCTTCCTGCTCTTTTTGGTATTGTACAGATCACAGTCTAGTGGTTAACGCTTAAGATTGGGAGCTGGGCTTCTTGGACTCTGCAGCTTTGTGACTGATATATTGTGCAGCTGTGGGCAAGTTACTTCATCTTTCTGCACCGTGGGTCCACCGTCTTCAGAGGGTAACAGTACCAACTGCCCTGTTGGAGAGATTATGGGGCTTAACTAAAGCATCTTTGAAAAGCTATGTCTGACATCTTGGATGAAGAGCAAATTGGTATTAATGCATATTGCTCCTCATGATGCAATGCAGTTATTAAGAAAAGATGTTTGCAGGCTCTCAGAAGTGTTGTGGAAATCCTAAGGAAAATTATCTAAAGAAGGGTCACTCACAGGTGTACCAAAGTCTGAGTTAAGCTTTTCTCGAGTTTGCCAGATCTTATGAAGGAAAGAACATGTGGGCAGAGGATTCCAAACAAGCCAGGGCATTTCCTATCTTACCTTCTTGAGAAAGGGAGCTCATCCAGAGCTCACACTCATGGCCAGAGGGTTTCTCACCCTTCCCTAATAAAAGTCAATCATTGAGAACACAAAAGAAACAGTTTTTGTGCCTTTATGCAGGAAAACACTAATTCAATCCAAGAACAGCTGTCAAGACCTTCACGTGCTTGAGCTAAGGATACATATTCTAGTCCTCATACACCACCAGTGCTGGAAGTCTCTGTTTCTCACAGCTGGAAGTCGGGGTTCAGGAAAATAAATTTCGACTTTGAGACACTCTAATAACAAAATTTTCTCCATATGCAAGTGATGAAATGAGCCAAATACAGCTGCCTCCCACCAGCCCTGGAATAACAGCCTCAGCTTCTCTAAACTGTCAGCAATGAAATTACATTTGCTTTGAGCAACACCTTGGAGAATGGAGTGAAATGATTTTTTAAGGAAATAAACCCTATTTTGCAGTATATATTTATTGTACACACTACTTTCCACCAAGTGCTATGAAATAATAGTATTGGAGAGCTTTGCATTCTTACAGTGTCCTCCTCTGTGTGCCTTGGTGAGCTTACCTCCACAGTCCCAGCTTACAGCTCCCACTGCTGCCCTCACTTTGCCAAGGGCAGATCACACTCACAGACTGGCCAGAGGTTTCCTCACCCTTCCCTAGTGCAAGACATTCCATGAGCACACACAAGCTGTACAGAGCATGCATGATGACTGCTGATATAGCAATCAAAGGCTAGGAAGGAAACATTTTCACCCCTCTTGATGGGATGTGCCCAAACCTGCAGTCTCTGAGCATGCCCACACCGTGGGACAGCTGCCTCCATGGGTAGCAATTGCAAGTCTGGGCACACTTGTATCACTCTTCTTTCTCCGAGCCTTAGCAAGAGGGAGATGATCATGCAGAGAACACATGTGGATGCTGATTTCTGTTGCATGACCTACACCTTCCTCAGCACCTCATTACAGGGGTATGAAAACAGGCTGGTAAGTGGCCACATTTACGTTAGTGTTGTACCTGCCTCCCTTTCCCTTTATTCCATGCATAAACACAGTGACCTTTGCTGTTCTGTGAACTTTCAAAACTCCTGTACTGTGTGATGGGTTCACTAAACCCGACAGGGCTCAGAAATGATTATTTTTCTTTAACAGGAGACTGCAGGGTCATATGTCTGTGTGCACGTCTGCACAGATGGGAGATTCTGGATTATCACAGAGGGCGCAGAGCATCATCTGGGCATGTGATGCTGCTTATGTGCTCTGCAAATGTTAGCAAGATAAATGTGGTTTTAAAGTAGTCAAAAGAGCAAAGAGGACACACAGACAGATCTTAGTAGGGAAATGATTTAAGGTTCTAGGACAGTAAGCAAGCTTGGAGTTAATGAGGAATATGTGCTTTGCAGAGCAGAGGTAGCTGCCCCACCCACCTAGGAGGATGGCTAAACTGGAATGTAAAGTAGTACATCTCATTACTAGTAGGCTGTTTCTGGCACCACAGATGTATTTTGTGAGCTGTGGAAGGAATGTCAGGTACCCAGATACCCCTATGGATGTATTTCCTGTACGTTGGCTTGAGAAACATATTAACTCCTAATTTTGTACAAGGTGTTTCAGACAAAGAAACATAAAATAGAATTTTCTCTTGAAAATGGTGTCTGCTCTGGTGTGTTCAAAAAAACCCCAGGTCTGTGTTATACCTTGGCATCAAGAAAGCTCTCAGATATCCTTCCCTGTGAACAGAAAAGCATGACCTGGTTGAAGACAGCACAAAACTGGTTAAAAAAACCCCAATATGATTAGCCACCAACATGATGCAGTTTCATACTGAAAGAACCTCTCACCAACCTGATTTTGCAATGTGGCAAAATAAATATTTTATGCAAGGTAATTACCCTGTTGTACTCTGTGGCCAGGGTACCAGACAGGTCTTTATAAGGCTTATAGGCATTATTCTGGGCCATCCTAAATGCAGCACTGTATTAATGTAGCTGTAAAATTAGTCTCCTGACTACTCTTGAATTGGGGTTCTTCCATACATATCAAGCAGTTTGCTTACACAGACATGGATGAGCTGCAAGCAGATGGGCTGCTTGGATATGACTTTTACTTTACACCCAAATGGAATACTCTCTTGTATTAGGTATTGCACTTCAGGAAAGACGTAGTGAAGACAGCCCAGAATAATAAGGGTTGGAAAACACTGGGAAAGAGCAAAGGAATTCCATGTATGTTCAGAAAAGAGAATAGTGGGGGAAATATAAAAATTCCCTGGTATGTAAAGCTGCTTCTGGAATGAACAGTGATCTTTCATGCTCCCTGTTACACAGGGCAGAGGTAGAAAGAATGTGTTCAGTTTGAAGTGAATAGGCCGTTTGAAATTGAATGAAGTTATTCTACGCACTTTCAGTTCAGCGCTGGGAGAGGCTGGGGGTACTGGGGATCCTCTTCCTGAAGTGCTGGAAGAAAAAGTTAGATGTCAGTTGGTCAAGAATAAATTGGTTTAATCCTAGTTTAGATATAAGGGCTGGGCTAGATGAATTCCCTACTTTCAGCCCTGCATTTCCATGTTTTGCTGGACCTGTTAGTCTAAGAATCTGGAAAGCCCCAGAGGCTGGGTTGGCAGAAGAAGAAAGCCCTTCTGAGCTATATAAACTGCACTGATTAATTTCTTGTCACTACAGTGTATTTTGTCTCCTCTCTCTGTCCATTTTCCAATATTCTTTTCTAAATGGCACAGCAAGCAGTTAGTGTGGGGCTTTTTCTCAGGGCAGGACTCTCGGAACAACTTTAAAAGTCAGCCTGATGTATCAGCCCCTATTGAATATGTGCAAACGCCCACATAATGCATCACATATAGCTGAAAAACTGCTTATTAGTCAGTTTGACTAACATTTTGAGTTATAGGGCCTTTCACTTATTTATAACTTTGACAACTTCAACTGTTTGGTCTTAAATTTTAGGTACAGGGTGTTTGCCTCAAACTGCATTATTTACGGAAATTTCAGCCAAAATGACATAGTGTTTCTGAGAAGAAGCCTGGAAAAATACATTGTTTGCCTTGTTGCTTTTTGCTTTTTTTTTACAACCTTTTATTTGGAAAGCCCTAGAACCCCTGTGCTTTGGAAGTGCAATCGGACACTTGGCAGAAGAGGTGGCTTTTGTGTTGAGGATGGGCTTTGTCTGTGCCTGTGAAAAACTACTCACATTTGGCCAAGTTATAATACTTAGAAAAACCAAGTGGAGAGGAGCTGTTACTTCTGCCAGCTTAACTCCTGGCACAGCAGCATGCACTAGAAAGTTGCCATCTTGATGGCAAACCCTGTAGACATCCATGGTATGGCTACTTTCACATGCCTATGCTGTCCCCTAGCTTACTTTAAGACATAGGAAATAAGGCATCCCAGTCGTAAGGGAACATTACCAAGGTTTTCTATTTGATCACTCAAAAGTCAGGAAATACTCGGATTAGGTCTTCATGTGCACTCGTTATCCCACCCTTTTGGGAAGATCATGTGTTACATTCTTGAAGCCTCTTTCCCACAGGTCTCCTGCCATGCTCCAGCAAAGACAGGAGGCTACCAGCCCCTGGACTCCTGCAGGTGACAGCAACTGAGAGACTGCTGAAGCAGGATGAGCAACGGGAGGGCCGGCGCTGTACCGGAGGGAGTTGTGAGAGCAGAGGGTCCGGCCTTGCAGAGGCTTGGCCATGCTGCCTACACTGAACGTTCACTGAGGGTTCCTACATGTAGGATCTCATTTTCTGGGGACCCTGGGGTATAGCCTGAGATCCTGGGATCTCATCTGGGACTGAGGTTGGCAGGAGCTCTGCTACGAACATATGCAGTGCTGGTTAATGACAAGCAAGAGGAAAAATCAAGACCTAGGCATCTCAATGACAGGATTTAAAATTAATGCTTACCACGGATCTTGTAGACACACTGCTGACCATATGGCTATGTCTATACTGTCAAAGGCCCTGAGGCTGCCTTCAAGACTAGATTCAATTTTGTAAGTTTGCAAGCGTGGCCAGGGGGTCAGGCAGTGCACATGCTGAAGCCAGATGTAGCCTGACGGACCATGCAGGCACTGTTTGAAAGAGTTGTGGGGCCTCAGAGGACACCACGGCTTTAGCTGCTTAGTAAACTGCACCCATGATTGTATAGACAGGGTTTATGCTTTCAGTTCAACATTTGGAGAATGAAGAAAATACCAACTTGCCTCCTGGGGCTGTAGCAAAAATAGATGAATTAATCTTTACGAGACACTTTGATACTATTGTCATGAGTGCTATAGAAAAGCCCATGAGAAAACAAAATGATGTTGTTTTCAGAGGAGGATTTGAATAGTGAGCAGTCAGTAAGGCTTGAGGTCACAAGCTGAACAATGAAGAAAAAACAAAATCTTGAATAGCTGTTCCTGTAACGAACAGTATCCCTCCTGAGCACAGAGTGAGGCAGCCATCCCATGGAAAAAAGCCTTGTCCTCACGCCACAGAAGGCTGTGTCATGAATAAAGCAAACACATGAGGGAGCCCTCCTAAAGGTGCACAGGTAACTGAACTGGTCCACAGAGCTTCCACCTCCATGGTTTTTCAACCTTGATTTCACAGGTTTTCGCCCGTACGCAGCTCCCCCCAGACATGTGCATGTATACATTCCTCACGCATCAAAGGTCAACGGCAATGTGGTTACTAGGCAAATTTTCCCCATTAAAACGTTACCAAAGGCAGATGTTTAGGGGCCTACAGGATTTACAGATTTGCTCTCCAAAGAGCATATTAGGGAAGATGACTGCTCTCCTGTTGGGTCGTAGGCTGTGTTTTTGAAAGCCTCAGTGCCCACCCCAGATTAAAGCAGCATGTTGCTGGAATACTGGGCCTCCAATGAAGATGCCTTTCAACAACGCAAAACCACTAATGAGAAAACATAGACAGAAGGAGAGCCAGCCCCTGATGGCAGTGTTTCTCAGCTTTGAGTAGCTTCCAGGGCCATCGATGGCACTGGCCTGATGGAGGAGCGGGTCAGAGGAAAATGAAGTCTTTTCTCTCAGTGGCTCTGACATTTGTCTGCAGCTGGGACACGAAAGGAAAGAAGGAAAGAGGGCAAGTAAGAGAGAGAAAGAGAGGGAGAGATCCCTGTTGGCCACATACCATACATGCAGATAGTGTATTGCAGTTTTCCAGGCTAGGGAGACCTCCTCTTCCAAGTGTTCCAGTAATTAACCTCACTTTCTTGGCTGGTGTTAATTTGTTCCAAGTATTTGGGCTTTAGATCTAACCATGGGAATCTCATTCCCTGCAGAAGCCTTGCCAACTATTACTAGACATTTTACCACACACATGCAGGCCAAAAAAAGCAAGGCTAATTACACTGCTTTTTTGCAAAGTGAAGTGTATTTGTTATAAGTTCAACGTTTCCTAATAAAGAGAGGAGCAGGAGAAAGCAAGGCAATGTCTTTTAATGCCTGCCAATGGGAGGAGGAGGCAGGGAGGAGCAGGGATCTGCCTTTTGGTGTGCGGTACCTGAAATGAAAATCCCCAGTGAGGATTTAGGAGCCAAGGTGTGACGATCCACAACATGAAACCAGAGAGGAGCAGGGCTACCAGGATTTTCAGCTGTAAATAACCTAGTTCAATTATTTTATACCAATGGGAGTTCTCTAAGTAAAAATTTAAATAGGGGAATTATTCAAACCAGATGTTGATTTCCCAATACTTTCTTGTTTCTCCCCGTTTTGTGCTGTATGTGCTACCTGTTAAGGATAGAGTGTGTATGGCAGGAAAAACGTGTGTTTGAGAGTGTGTGTAGGGTCTCTCTGACAGCGTGACAAGCAACAAAGTCATACATGACAACACCTACAGCAGAAGAAATAGGTTATGAAAAACCCTATGAATTTTCAAGTCCAAGTGCCTGCATTTTTTTGACCCATTCCACACTGAAGGGATTTAAAAAGGGCCAGCACGGTAAGAAGGGCTGGAGGGACAGTCATAATGCCAGAGTGTTGACATTTGGGATCTCTTATCAGGTTAAGTCCTTAATTTCACTGAGAGATTTTTTTTCCTGCTTGTTATTAATTTTCTAGCTTTTGAAATTAACAATAAAATGTAATAATACCTAGTACTAACATAAACCCTTTTATCCCTAGACCTCAAAGCAGTTCATAATGGTGAGTCAGCACTATTATCCACACTTTAAGCCCATCTACAAATAAGTTTCTTCAGGGTCTATCTCTAAATCTGACTTTGTAATCCTTTGCTTAGTGCATTTGAATTTATTTATTTTTTAAGTGGGTAAACGTAAATTGCTCAGACAAGCTTCTTTGTAACTTCTCTGGGCCTGAGGTCGTTGAGTCTCAAACAAAACCAGACATCTTTAGTGTTTGGGAAGGCTAAAAAGCAGTTAGGAAGTAGCAGGAAGCATTCACCTACAACAAACCCAAGCTTTCTGACTTGTTCAGTGAAGTAGACGAAATGCTTGCTTCAAGAAATAGTTCAGGATTTTGGAATTTGGTTCTGCTCCAAATCTGATCAACCCTCCCCAGGTTAAGATCTCTACGACACAAAATTCTACAGAAAAATATATTTGGGATCTGTTGAAATACTTCTGATTGATTTTGGATTTCTAATTGTTTAACTGTTTTCTTACACTAAATACAGCATGAATTAGAAAAAAAATATTAGCAAAACTTTGTATCAAAAAAGAAAGGGTGATTTCTCTGTTCCACAATATTAAAATATCTTGTGTTTTTTACTGGCATTGTTGAAATTCCTTCCCTTCCCCCAGGTTTCTTCTTCACATAGCAACAGCAGTATCTGTTTTATCTTGATGGAAGGGCATATTCTCATAGAGTGCAATTCCATCAGCTTTCTCTGACCAGCATCAGTTGCCAACTTTGCTCCTCTGTGATTTATATTAGAAGAAAGGCTGAGGTTACTCCCCTATAATCCTCATTCTCTTCACATTGAATTGTTCCCCAGAAGAAGGTCAGACACAAGACTGCTGTAAATTAGCACAGCTCCATTGAAAATAGTGTCACACCAGCTGAGGGTTTGGCTCAAAAGCTGCAGTTAGAGGAGTGTATTTTTGCCTCCATAAAGGCTGACTGGCCCAGCCAATCTGATGAAGCAAGCCCTAAGAGGGGGGTCAGAATGAGTTGTTTTTCTTCTTGGTAATCTTTTAAAATCACCATGCTCTGGTGGAGCTCTTTTGGAGTCCATGATCAATCGAGGATGAGCCGATGGTGGTGGAGGTGCTGGGCAAGTGGTCACACCATCCTGCCTGTTGGGCCTGGCACACGCGCCAGGTCTCAGAACAAGACTGCCCACAGATGATCAGCTCCATCTCAGCTCCCACACAGCCTTGTGTGCCCTGACAGCCCTCTGTGCTCTCAGGGAGGAGACACCTGGGAGCCCACACGGAATAGCCTCTGCCTTCTCTGTGTGCACTCCTGCTTATTGGTAGCAAATGGCGTGCTTAAGCCCTGAAGTCCATTGGTGTCTACTGCTTCCACATATCTGACTGTGTCCTCACCCACATGTGTTTTGCCTGAGGAATTTCCAGGCTCTCAGCTGACACTTGGCCACACAAATTTAGTGTTGTCACACTGGAAGGGGTAAAAGATGCTCTTCTGAGAGGATAGGAGGAAAGTGGCAAACCTCTTGGATCACATACATTGCCTGGAGAATTTCTTCAACAGTACATTCACAGCATACTGTTCCCCAGTTCTTCCTCTTTGCCTCTTCCCTCCATTCCAAAATTTTCATACCTTCAGATAACTATTTATCTGCATGAATTTTAACAAAGAGGCAGAAATGTTAAATATTTTTCCCCAGGTCACAAGCTGGCTGTGAATGTCAGGCCAAAAAAGTCCTCTCCTGAAGCAGGGGCTGGACAAACTTCCTAGAATGCATTCACATTAGATAATATATTTTGAGTAATTCTGCTATCTCTGAAAATATCCAGCCTCTTTTGAACCTTGTCATATATGGAGAGTGAACAGGGGCACACATTGATGGCAGAGATGCCCCTTTTTGTACAAAGCATTGCATGGGAACACAAAGCATGTGTCTCCAAACACCAATGTCTGGGAAAACCCTAGAGCCTGGTGGGATGCTCGGGTGAGCAGCTGCTCACTGCTCTGGTGTCCCACCTTGGCAAAAGAAGGCCAGAACATTATACTGGGGAGAAACAGAAATCCTGTGCACACACAGCAGAGAAATGGTTATAATGAGACAGCCCTGGGATGACTGCACAAGTTTTTGGCTTCCCTCAGGGCCATCAAATGGTGAGTGCGGAGCTCTGGAGCCTTGTACGGCTGAGCTGAGATGAGAGGAATTTTTCAACACCCAAAGCTGGATCAAACCCTTCTTCCTGCCTCTAGTTCATAAAGCTTTTTAACTTTTGAAGGGGAGAAAAAGTGATCCCAGATGTACAGCCCTAATTACATACTTAGATGAAATTGGATTAAGGTGGCTGCTGCCTGTCCTTTTCCTCTGAAGATGTCTGGGACTGGTGAGAGACTCTGGATTGCTGATGCTGGGGCACAGACAAGGGGGATCTGGTCCAGCACTGCACTCAATGAAAACTCCACCAAATGATCTCCTCTGACTCAGGATGTGACTTCCAAACATGAGGGACATTATCTTGACCATAGAGTAAATTTTCAGTATTTTTCTAAAGTTTGCCCTTCTCCCCATGAAGCTACATGTGGGCATGGAGGGAGGATCTGCAAGAATTGTCCTAAAAAAAAGAAAAGGAGAAGTAACAGTAATCAGGGCACAGTATGCACCAGTACTTTTAGCGTGCTTAACATATGTCTAGTTATTTTCATTTCCACTGAATCAGACCAACGTTATATATCTCTGTTGTGCCTGCCTTGCACCCATGTGCAACACATTCCAGTCAGCATACGTGGAAGGCACGGGAACTGTCTTTCCTTGCTGTAAGCTGAATGGCAAGTCACTGTTGAGCTGCTCAGTGGAAGCCCACGGCTCCCTGGGGGACTGTGAGGTTGCCAACAGCAGGACGACGTCAAGCCAGCCACATGGATCTGATATGGGTCTGACGAACAGGCAATATTGGGGTCTCCCTGCCCACTCACAGCCGGATGGTATTAGCAGGGCACAAATCAGTCTGCTCTATGCTCCCTGTCTGAGCAGGATTTTCTCAAAATGAATATTTATGGTGCTTTCATATTTCAGATAAACCCCTCGAGTCTCATAATGTTGTTTGAATCCAAATGAGGCTGATGGCTGCGGCACAGTGCCCTACCACAAAAACCAACTCTTGCAAATCTGACCCAGCGTATAGAGGTTTAAAGCTAAACCAGTGCAGAGGCTTAAATGATCCTGTGGTCAATACCAGACCAGTGTGTTGATGGGCCCCCTATGGAAATGTAGCCTGAGGTCCACAGCTTCAGGTAAGTGACCTCAAGGTCAGTTGTCAGTTGTCAGCTCCTTGAATATAGAAATAACTTCTCCTCTCACCTCCTAGTTACTTGTTTGAATATATATTTATATATTCTATACCAAAGAAAGGTGAGACTTTAGGTCAGAGAAGCTGTTGGTAGAATTGGATGTGTTGTGATCACTTCTTAATATTGCTTCAGTGTCTGGTTTTATGCTGTTTTAAGCACACAACTGTAAAAAATGCTTCACTGGAGAAGATTGTTAAAGCAGAGATAAAGACAGAGGGGTGAATATCTTTATTGAAACACAATCTAAAGTTCACAGAATTAGGGTTTGAAGTGGGTTTTCTTGAGTGGGTGGAGATCTAGTCTTGCAACCTGCACAAGGTCATGGAACTTGTAACCTGGAAACAGCTCCAAGTGAGATAAACTCAAGTCTTTGAAGGTTGCAGTGCTGTCAAACTCATCCCTGTGGCAGCTGTGACTTCAAATAACCTTTTGTGGCAGGAACAGTAATTCCCTTCTGGACAAGTATTCTGTTGTATTGAAACTATTTGGCTAGCATAATAGGGGACAAAAGATAGTCCTGAGAGCCTGAAGACACGTAGCTGGTGGAAATAGAATAGTGATAGAAATTCAAGAGGTTCTGAGTTTCCAAAATTAAACAAAATAGTGCTGGAAGGGACCTTAGGAAATCACTTAGGACAGTGTTTCTTAGCTCAGGATCAGGCGAACCACTGCTGATCTGAAAAGCATTACAAGGCATTTCACAAAACCGTTGGGGGAAATAAACCTTCCTTCTTCCTGATATTCTTTGGCATCTGAGAAAGCAAGCAAATGCAATGGGCAGCATAACAAATCACTAAGCAAACTCTTAAAGGTCAGTCTAATTTGTATTTGGTTGGAAATGGGAACCACTGTGGCTCATGAACTTTTTTTCTGGAAGTTTCACTGAGCTAAAAGCCACCAATCTAGCCCAGTCCCTTGCCAGACTTTAACACCAGCCCACCCAGTCATTTCCTTTTGACCTTCCCAAGTAACTGTTGTAGCTCCCCTCTGTAAACCCTCTCTGGATTCAGCTGCCTGTGAACCAAGGAGCAGAGCTCTGCTCTGATATGACACAGAATCAAAACCTTGATTCAGACTGCTGAGGAAGAGCTGTGAGAAAGTCTGAGGAGAGACAGGAAAAGTAAAATTACTGACAGACAAGGTCCCACTGTTGAGATGGGTTCATATGTAGCTCAAGGATTCAATAGGAAAAGCACTGCCACGAAACATTGAAAACCATAAAGCACAAAACCACAAACCCCAAACCAACAAACCAGCAAAGAATACTAAACCCCGTGGAGGCTTGTGAGGAATTGCAGTGTCCCTGTGTGGGGAAGTCAGTGTTGTTGCTGCCAGTGAAGCCAGGGGAAGGTGACAATGGAGCATTGAGAGGAGTTAGTTCCCAAGAGCTGCAGCGGCCAATCCAGGTGCTCCTGACTGGTGCCTGCCTGGTCAGACAGGACTGAGGCTGCCCTATCATGGTGATGGGCACACTGATGCTTACCCTAATGGATTATCAAACCCCAGATATCTATTTTGTGAGCCAATGAATGATTGTGTCACACTCTTAAGATGTACATATTCTGCTGTGCCCAGAAAGTTGACCTCAAGGAAGGGCCATCATGAGGTGTCTCTGTATGGTAGTGGGAGAAGAGAAAGTGACAGGTCTGATGGGCAGAGCTCCCACTGGGCATCAAAGTTCAGCATCAGCCCCAGCATCCAGAGAGTGAGCTTTGGGAAGTGGGAAGTGTGGTGCCAGCGCTCTGCTCTCCATATGGCTCCCAGCCTCCGTGAGCTGAGCACAGGATAACTGTGAACACCCAGTGGATTTGTCAGAACTTCCCCACCTCAGAGGGGTGCATTGTGAAAATTAATCAGTTTGTGTTTGACTTTTTGACTTGGCACTCCCTCAATAACTTCTTCACACACAAACCCACAATAAGCTAATTAGGCCTGTTTCTTTGACAGGCTGTTAAAGAAGAAAGAGAAGAAGGATGTGTCTAAACTTCTTGAAAGACAATATTGGATATATATGCCAACAAAAGGCATCAGTAGCTCTTTAAATTCCTTCATTCTGAAGCTGTGATGAACAGAAATAGCAAATGAATGGCTTCCAGAAATGATGGGATATAGTTCTTGTTGCTGTTTGGCTTGTATTTCTCTTTAAGGGATAAGGAGAGCTAGAAGAGGAGGGAGAGCTATGAAAGAATTAGTTTCAAAGAAAGGAAGTATGTTAAACATATTTTGAAATAGCTTATTCAATTTGAAAAATACCGTAATACAGGCTATGCTCACAGCTCAGTTTATGTATATAAATATACATACATGTATATTGTGCAGAACACAAAATAATTCCATCTGGAGCACTGAGTATTGTCTTGCACAAAAGGCTTCTACTCAAGTCATTAATAGTATATTTTATTAAAGGAAAATTGGCTTCAAAAGTGGTTGGGAATTGTGGGAATAAAATTGGGATGAAAGTAATTATCCCCCTACCCTGTCTCTTCCCTTGTGTTCATTTTTCTGTTCCAGACACAGACGACAACAGCAGCTCCTCTGTCTTCTGTTCCTTCCATGTTTGATCTTCTGCCTGCGCTTTCTTCTGCTGGGTCCTGGAGCCCGTAGGAATGAGGGTATTGTGTCCATATTGCATGTGATGACATGTGTTTGAACCAGCACCAGGGCAGCCTGGCAAGAAGAGCTTGAAATCCAGCAGGACTGAACAGCAGGCCAGGTCCCTGCTGAGGAACAGCTCGGCTACTTCTTTAAAACCCTCTGGGGATAAAAGAAGGAGGAAGAAAAACTTGAACCTGCTGTGGCACCTGCTTTTTTCTTCTTCCTAGAGACTTAAGGAGGTCAGGGATGAAATAGAGTTGAGCAGGTCAGCCTGGTCAGGGCCCTCAGCACACTAGTAAAAGCTAGGCTATAGAGGCATTTCCTGATATGGGGAAGCAACCTGGGAATTCCCACATCAAGATGGATGTGCCGGGTACAAGAGAATGGTGGATCACCCCAAATGTCTTTGCAAAGAAATGGGACAAAACAGGTGGCAATGAGGGTCCTCCTGGGCAAGGCCTTTTTCGTTGAGCTTTTGTAGTTCATCTTGGTCACTCTGGCTCAGGAGATGGCCGGTGCAAAGGGACTGAAAAGACATCCTTTAGAATTCAGGAAGAAAGTGAGTGCAGTTCTTGGGTGGTAGAATGCCTCTGTGGTTGAATAATTAACTTGGAAAAGCTACAGAATGTTTTAACACAGAGCAGCTAGCCCCCTTTTGCTTTTAATCAATACAATGACTTATGGATTTAAGTATCATTCCAAAATGTCTACCCCATGGATTACTGGTCCCTGCTGAGAGGGCTGGTCATGAATTCTTGATGATGGTGGCTTTCATTTTACCCAGAAAAACATTGTGTGTCATAATTGAGGCAATAATTAATGCTCACTGGCAATGCTGGATACTGGTTTATACAAAAAAACTGTAAAGCAATGGAGCATAGTGTCATGTGGAAAAGACTATTTGGCTCAGGAAAAAGCTGACAGGAGAAAAAGGGAGAGACAGAAAAAGGAAGAGTTCAACAGAGCCCATGACTCTTACACAAGGCTTAAACTGAGAAGGAAGTGGGAAAACTTACTTTTCCTCTTGTTAAAATAATCCAGTCAGTTAGTATTAGGTCAGGACAAAAGGTCAGGGATCTTCCCATTGTTAAACATTGCACAGAATCATAGCTGGAGCACAGAATCATAGCTGGGAGGAATATACAAGTATTCCAAGAAAAAAACAATCCACTCACAAAATTAAGTAATAAACAAACAAACAGAGTGAGTGCTAGTATAAGTGTCAGTATGTATGCCACTCTCTGCACTAAGGGTTATTTTTATTCACAACACAGAAGTACTCAAAAGATCATAACTGAGATCAAGATCCAATTTCTCTTGCTGCTATACAGAGGCACAGTCAGAAGTATCCTTTGCTTGAAACAAATGCTCCAGCCACTGTGTGTGAAGAAACCCTCAATTATCTCCCTTTTACAGGTGGATAAAATGAGGCAGAAAGGCCCCATAGCCCTTATGACAGAAGAAATCAATAAACATTTAGGAATCAAATACCTTGATACCTCACGGATCTGTCCTTGTGTGATTGGCCTAGGTTTAAACAGGAAGCCTATGGCAAAGCTGAGAATTGAATCCAGACCCCCAGGATACTCAACCAGAGCCTTTTCTAAAACCCAGATTTATATGTATATGCATAAGCCACTGTAAACTGTAAATGAACTCTCATTATGTCAATTAATTTCTGCTTAATTAAATCTTCCCCAAACATATGCGAGATGTTAGCTCCTTTTCTGTAAAGCAGACAGATAGCTATATGCACAGAGGGATGGGCTGGTGACTGACTTTAGCAGCATAATCACTTGTAGGAACCCAGAGTGCTGAGAATATTTCTCTGCCTGTTTTTAAGGGTTCTTACTCCCCTGAACAGCACTGTTTTAGCTTCAAACCTTGGAAAAAATTACCAACAGTCAGACAAGAACTAGAAAATACAGTGGTGTGAATTAGGTGATAGACTACTATGTAAGATTGTCACAGGGTGAAAAATTTAGAGGTTTTGTAGTACATAGATAAGAGTAAAAAATATCAAAATGGAGGATTGCTGTTGTTTTCTTAACCTTCTTCTTCTTCTACTACTCCATATTCTGCAGTAAAAGTAGTTTGGAATGATCGGATAGAAAATTCTGCAGTTCCTAGCTGTGTTACTGAATAATTGGTAGGAAAGTGAAAATAATGTACGTTTTTAGTAACTGTTGGTCAAAATATCTTTAAAAGGCTGTGTAAATCTTGATAATTATCTCTCACTCCTACTTTTCTGTCTTCTATGCTGTACCTGGGCCATGCTGGTGGCTCTGTTCCTCTGATAAGACTTAATAAACAACTATCTGGAAGCATTGAAACTAAAGGAAAGGTATCAGTTTATCTTTGAAACCCCTTGCAAGGACTTTCAGCAAATTCTCTCCCAACAGGAGTGACTTAATTTACGGCACGGTAAAGTGTCAATCACTGATCTAAAATACAGCAGCCCAGTTCACAAGGGCACTCTGTGCAGCTAGAAATATGTCCTCTTTTGACTTTCTATGCATGGGACTGCTTGATAATCCAATGCAGCCTGGGTAGTTATATGAGATCCAGACTGTTGAGCAATATGAGCTGTTTCTCTACAACATAAAGTAGAAGGTGATAAAACGTGGCAGGCAGTCACTTGCATCCATGTGCCACTTGCAGCCAACTGGCACCTTGTCTGCAAAGGAATTTTGCAATTGTCACCACGTCTGGCAGAATCAGCTGGTTGCTCCATGGCCAGACCTGTCAGCCAAACAGAAGGTTGGGAATTCAGACAGGGTCTGGAATACCCCATGGTTGTAATCCTACTCCAGACCATCCCTTGAACTGGGAAACCATTCCAGGTGTTTAGTCCAGGATTTCCTTGTTGTGAAAGTGAATGAGGGTTTGTTTTACAGGGTGTTGGGAGAGACTAACAACTTGAATTTTCTGTCTAGCCTCCCCCTGATTCCCTATTCCTTTAGATGAATGAAGTTTCTCCCTGAATGAAACTTGGATACCACCTGTTACAAATGATGAGAGTTACGGAGATGCAGGTTGGGTTAAAGATCTACTTAAATTATTTATGGATTAGAACCAATTAAAAAATGGATTACAACTGTAGTCTCTGCTCTGAACGTTTACACTTTAGGATTAAGATGAAGACCTAAATCTCAGATTTTACGAACTGAATCAAATTCCTCTATCCACTCTCATCTGAACTCATGAAGAGAGAGCAAATCAGCCCACAGGAAAGATGAAGCCCTATGCCATAACGTCAAGACTGCTCCTGGTACCTGAAGAAGAACCACTTCTTCAGGGAAGTGGGAACCACTCACTTAGCTGCAGGGAAGGGCTGTTTTCACTGTGATTTACACTCAACAAAAGTATCTGAAGTTAACACCATCAGACAAGGACTTGAATCATGAGCAGAAATACATCAGCATCTCATGATCTATGCAGCTTTGCACACAAACTTTGCTACAGGAAAAAAAAGAATAAAGCCTGCATGTCTCTGTACTCAGCTTGTGTGTGGTTATACAGTAAAAAGAACACAAAAACCTCCAGAGCAGAATTCTCCTAACAAAAGTGTATGAATGGATCTCATGCTGGGGCATACAGTTAGAGTATTTGTACGTGCCAAACTGGTATTGTTTATAAATGTGAAGGCCAGATTCCTTCACAAGTGCTGGTAACCATGCTCATCAGCTGGTGAAGGCAAAGCTGCAGGTTGTCCATTTGAGGTTTTCCCTTGTGTTAATCACTAAAGAAAGGAAAAAATTTCAAAATTCACATCCACTTCATAGTGGATTAAAATAGATGTTAAAAACTAATACCTTCATCAACAAATAACTATAAATGCTACAAATTGAGAGAAGCTTTTCCAAAATCTCCATCTGGCTGATTTTGTCCTTCTCTCTTCCTTTCTGACCTTTCCCATACTATGTTCAATGAACCTTCCCATTTCTTGGTTTGGAAACATCTTCCCACAAGTGTTGCTTTTTTTTAAACTCCAAAATAAAAATGAAGCACTCACTAAAACTTCAGGGTAACTCCTCTTCTCAAGTGATTTCAAAGAAAATATTCTGCACAGATCTCCTTAAATGAACTGTCAACAAAGTATGCTCTGGGCAGCCAGAATTCAGAAAAGTCACCCAGTGTGCTGACTGGGGATTAGAAAAACAAACCAAGGAGCTGCTCCCCCAAAAGAAGAGGAGACAAACCTTGTCCCACTGGAGCAACTCAGAACACTGAAGGTCTCCCCTCATGCCTGGCTGAGGAATCCAACCCCTCACCTCACTAACTTCGCCCTTGGAAAGGTTATCTTGCAATCAGAAATGTTGCATTGCGTGACTTGGATCCATTGTTTATAGAATCGTCTAACCGACTTCATATGTATCTGGACCAGGGAAACTGATGTTATTAAAACACAACACTGAGACATTGAGCTCTGATAGGAGTTCAACATGAACAAATAAAGCAAGAGTTTTCCCCAAAGTAAAGCAAAGCAAGGATCCCGGCCTTCGTGTGAACTGCAGGGATGAAAGGAGGATGTGATACCATCATCTGAACATTGACCTTTTCACTGTTGTTTCTTTTTCCAGCTCTGAGCCCCAGTCCTGGGTCTCTTCCACTCTCTTTTATCCCCTCAATCCAACTCCTAGCAAACCCCTGGAGCAGGTAAGCTATGAGCTGAGAAGGTTTTTCTCATGTTTTGACTCTTTATTGCTTTTGCAGCCTGGTCAGAGCAGCGTCTGGATTTTTAGTTCTGACCTTTAACCCTCAATATCAACTCTGCTTGGAGAAAGTTCTACAGCTATGGATGAAATGGGCATATGGACTGAAAGGTAAGAACACAGACTGCTTGGCTGTATTTGTGGAGCATCGATATCTCAGCAGGAGTACCTGACTATGGTTTTTTCCATACACTTTGCTCAATATCAATATCAGGATTTCTAGATCTCTGGTATGCCTGATCACTGATTACTATGTCTCTGACAGTCCTGTCATTGGTTACAGAGGCCCATAATATTGGGCATAGCAAATACCAGAGAAAACTCACTGTGAATCCTTAAAATGTTGCATGCTCTTATTCTAGAGAAATACTGCCCCTGGAGCTGTACTAGAAAGTGAAGAAAGTTTGAAATTCCACAGAGACGTGCCCAACTGATGAGTGAGAACTTTTTGATGACTGAAGAACTTAGTTTGGTAAGATTAATTAACTCACATATATCTAGGAGCTTTCATCCAGAGATCACAGATCTCTTAAAAACAGGGGGCAAGGGAAATGTTTTGGCTATTTCAGACATCAGTGGAAAGAAGCTAGCTTTGGGATGTAATATTTTTTCTAACAATGCACAATGGGATAAATAGCCTATGCTTTGCCTGCACTGCAGAAGACATGTCACAGATAATACCCTTGTTCAGATGAAAAGAAAGCCCACATTATCTGTAGCAGGCACAGGTTTTGCCTCCAAGTCAATATATTGTCACTAGATTGTAGAGGAGGTTAGCAAGAAACTGAGGCCACCAGAGGGAATGACAGCACTGTTTTCTTTGCAGCAGTTGAATGCTGGTGCTCAGGACTGCTCTCTATCCCCACACCACTCTAAGCCAAACCAAGCATAAACTCAGACTGAAGATAAAATGGAAACTTTCCATGTTAGTGTCCCCTGGGCTGAAAAATGAAGGGAAGAAGAGCCATCCTTCTGTATTGTCAAGTCCATACTACAATACAGGTGAGGTACAAGACATGGGGAGAACAAGGATAACCCCCACTATTAAGTGTATTTTGTGCCCAAGAGAGAAGCGCACTAGGATAGGTGAAAACCCTTAATTTTCTCTTAGAAACAGAAGCTACTCTGAAAGCTCAGCTTGCTTCTGTGCTCAAAACCAGATGGATTGTAACGGTAATAAAAGAATTAAATCTTTATCATCTGGCAGCAAAGCCAAGAGGAGAAGAAAAACCGAGCTCAAAGGGTTTGAAAAGGACTCCACATTCCCCATAGAGGAAACAGATGTAAATCTGGCAAGCGGTCATTTGGAGATCCAAGATCTGTGGGTTGAAATGAGGTCTGAGTTATTCAGCCTAGTTTATTGCCAAACTCAATGGCAATTGTCATTTTAGTGCACAAAAGACTGCAGTCCTGGAATGTCTGGAGGTCTTTCTGCACCACCAAGGGTTATCAGAGCTCACAGAGTGACTACTTTGCAAACTTGTTTGTACTGTGTTATGACAACTTTTAAAAGTTTCATATTGCTGCCTGACACACCTGTGAAACACAGAGGTCAAGATTTGATATTGGTGAAGCGGCAAATGCTTTGGTCCTATCTCAACATTACTGAGGAAGTTCCACAATCCTATTGAGAGACAAAAAGAAAATCTCATGATTTCAGTAAATGAAAAGGTAAGATGGAAATGTGTAGAATGTGGAAAACCACTGTCAAATCAGTATTTTTTTTTAAACTCACTGCATCTAGTCTACAACACCTTTATTAAGCAAACCTTCTTTGCTTCTTAAAACATACTGTAATAATTACTTGTGCTCACAGGAACATATATCTCAGTCTCTAGCTTTCCCTGTACTATTTTGCCTCAGTGTTGTTGTGTCTTTTTATTACATCAATAATGTAGTCAGGAGGATAATTCTTGCCTCCCCTGCAGGAGAGAATTAGGAATTCCAAATGATGCTGATTTAGCTGACCAGGTTAGTGGGATTGAGATGTAGATTTCTTCATGTGCTTACAAAATGTCAGTTCTTCACCATGCCATTAATATTTATAACCATTACTGTAGGTTTCCTTGTTCTTGCATTGTGTTTAGACATTGACAGGACGCTGGGCTGGCAGAGTTTTAGGCTGGCCATGCCTGGCTACTCTGTTATTTTCTTGTAAGTGCTTGGAAATTGCTGCATGAGAGCTGCTGGTTATCCAATACTACAAGATTTCTTAATAGATTCCTAGATTCTGTGGGTCTGTGGCAATCTAGAGACTGAAAACAGTTAATCCAGCTCCCATTCACTGTCTGTCCCTGACTGAGAACTATCCCAGGAAGAGTGTGTGTATACACACAATACACACACAGAGCCAAGTACCTGTGCCATATTCCAATCATGAACACCCTGCCTGTACAATAAAACTCAGGAGAAACAAAAGCATCACTTAAGTCCTATTTCAACCCTCTGAACAAAACAGTGGGCTGGCTTCTACTGCTTCAAGGTAGTATCACGCTTCTTTCCTCGACCTGTGATTCTGCCACTGGTCCTTGTGTACGTGTGCAGGAAATCAAAGGGAAACTGATGGAGAGCTCACAGCAAAGGCTAAAGCATTGCTGAAGGTAAAATGATACAAGGCCCTCTAGTCTGGTAATAGCTTCGGCTTCACGTGCTGGTGAAACAATGGTTCTGCAGATGCTCTTGAAAAGCCAGTCCCAGGAATGTTCCAGAGAAAAGGATTGCTTCTGCCAAGGTTTCCTGGGCCTCTGGGGAGAGATGTCTGGGCACCAGCCATGGACAGGCTCTGTCCTTCTGTCCTGAGGTGAGGAAGCTCTCTGATATCTCTGCATGCCTACAGTCCACAGGAAAATCAAACAGAGACTTGGTCAATCAAAATGTTTACCTTGGATTTTCACTTCAGTTTTGTGTCAATGAACTGTGGGAGAACCCCTACCTTTTCCTGCTGGAGATGCCAAAAGAGGATAGGATTACCATTGTTTCTCCTCAGAGTTCTGATCTTCAGACCAGAAGAGGCTTTGAAATTAGCCCTTTCCTGGAACTGAAATTTTTCTGACAAAACCGGAGCTTTCTAAGGGGTGTATAAGTGTGTACGACTTTCTTCAGAAAATGCCCCGAGCTCTTCTTCAGGAAGGCAGCTGTTAGATAAAGAAGGCTGAGGAAGGTACAGAAAGAAAAGCTAGTGCTGCCCTTCCTTTGGCTCGGAGGGCAAAGCAGTCCTCTCATGGCACCAACTCCTGTGTCTTGCCTGCTGAGTGGCAGTGGAGACTCAGCAGCAGACAGAAGTCTGCTGCCATCAGCATCTCCACTGACTCAAAGTATTATATACCCTCCTCAGGCTATTCCATCTGGGCAAAACAGTGGGTGGTGAAGCAAAACCAACAGTTGAAATGTTTAAGTTGTATAACAGACTTTTTCAGTGTAAACCAGGACTCTCCTCCTCACTTCCCCTTATCCTGCACATCTCTTTAAAATTGCTTTTGTCAGTCAAACATTGTTTTTTTTAATATTCATGCTTTTTCCCTCCTTGACCTGGTTATCTTGGCACTCCAGGCCCAATTGCTAGCCAAGGTAACTAAGTTTAATCCATGGATCAATACACTATTCCCATGTGTCAAGCTTCAGAGAAAAAAAAGAGGCATAAGAGAAAAGTATTGAATATGCATTTTTAAATATGTATGTTTGAAAATTCTATTTCATTAAACAAAATGACCTCTGAGGAAGAGTTGATGAGAGGAGGGGCAATTTTTTTCCTAACAGGTGAAGATGTTATCAAGGTATTTTTGTATATGCTATTATAGAGACGTGGTGATTGGAATTCTCCATGAGGAAAGCCCCAGGAAGGTGTCAGCACACTGTTGGCCCAGCAGAGAATTTTCCATTAGTGCTGCCGTCCATCTCATCAGCCACGGAGCTTCACCTGACTTATATTTGAGAAGCTGAGGCTATAGAGGAGGCTGTACGCTAAAAATGAGCAGTCATAATGCAACATCATTGCATGATGGTGCCATTTAGCAGGCAAAACTAATCACCAAACTACCTGGTGTGGTTCCAGCCGTGGTGCTGAGGCATCATGCTGTAAATACGTATTATGATACAAGCTGTAGTGCTGCTATTTTGTTCTACTGAGAGCAGACAAATGAAAGGAGGTTGAGATGAATAACACACTTTGGACTAGCATCAGTCAGTCCTGAGCAGCTGGCTTGTCACTTCTGTTTTGTTAAGTCACTAGGGAAACCAAGGCAGGAGGTCACTCACTACAGTGGGGAAGTGCAGAGGACACCAGCATTTAAGGCTTCCATATTTTGGAAAAGATTTTTTTTCTGTAAACCAGATCAATATGCTGGATAAAGCACGTGTTTCTACTTAGGTCAGGAGTGAGTCAATACAATCCATGTTTGAGGAAAGGCAAAGACCAGGCTAGAGAGAAACTCAGGGGAGAACAAGATAGTAAGTGAGCTTGACTGAGCTTCTTCACGATTGGTTTCACTCATTCAAAGGGCAGTCATGGGTGACCTACCTTGTGCAAGGTGTGGGGCACATCAGCTGGGCTGTCTCACAGACACTCTTGTTGAAAGGGCCTCAGGTTACACCTGGCAGGATAAACCAGCCATCAGAATCCTTTGCATATCCTGCAAGTAAATGCTTCCCAACCTCCTATGACTCCAAAACCTCTTGAGGCTTCAGGCAGCCAGAGCTTCTTCTAACAGCAACTACTGCTTGTCTGACTGTGTCTGAGAAAGTAGAAGCTGTTCTTACTATGCACCCTTCGGTTCAGTTAAATAGCAAACAAGCTAATGTATAAAAAAGACAACTTCTGGCAAAGTGACGGTTTAATTTGTTGGTTATAAACTTGGATACAAAGTTACAAAAAGAAACCCCCAAAAACCCCACCAAAAAACCCAAGTGAAAGCAATGAAATGCTGACTAGTAACCTGCCTCCTCCTCATCCGTTTTTCTAGCTCTCAAGCAAGGCATGCCAGCTGTAGAGGAACAGGAGTCATTTGGAAAACACTTACTTATTACCTTCCTGTGTCTGACCTCCTTGAAGCTTTATTTATTGATGCAAGCTAGAAGACCGTGTTAATAATCCATCCTATCTTCCTTTCAGTGATGACTTTTAAAGCTAATTTTGGGGGAACCGTTAACCTTGTCAACACGTCACCTATCCCTACTGCAAGAAAACCTTGCTCTTGGCAGACCTCCTCAGGGCTACCTCCTCTCTTGCCCTTCAGCCAAGATGAAACTCTGTGATTTCTCAGTTCCTGTCTGTCTCCAAATGCTCTTCCAAATTCTTCTGTCCAACAGGAGCATAAATACCAAAATGAGCAGGACTGTGGTGATGATTTTGAGACAGATGTTGGGATTAAAGCTTTCCAGAAGTGAGGGTAGCAAAGCATAGCCACAAACTGCTTGAGGAAGCTGCAGAACTTCTCCTACTGCAACTTCTATGAAAACAGTTGGACAACTGTCAGGAATGACACAGAAATAGCCTGGCTTCCCTTGGCATAGGAAGCTGGACTGGATAATGCTTCAAAGCCTCCTCCAGGCTGCTTTTTTCATGACTTACACTTCTGGGCAGTCTCTTTTTTTTCTCTTTCAGTCTTATGTGATGGTGGTGAATCCAAGAGTGTTTGCCTTAATACTGATGGAATGCATGTGAAAAAAATCCTAGTGTTTATCTGGCAGGAGTACATTACAGCATTTTCCTGACTGGTGCAATGCCACTAAACCAGATAGTGTAAGATGCAGCCTTTATGTATCTACCTTATCACATATGCAATCTCCAGGTTGCCTTATGATGATCTTCGTAGGGACCCACATATGGCACAATAATTATGTGAATGACTTCCAGCAGTTGGCCTCCAGCATGCTTTTCAAAGTCACCACCATCCGTACCTTTTCCTGAGTTTCAGGGCTAAACCCATCACACAAACACGGCCTTCACACTTGGCACCACCAAAGAACTCCAGCTAAGGAGACTGAATGTTGATCCAAAGTAATCTGTTGTAATTTGAACACCAGGATCAATAATTGAAGCAAATATACATTTACCACATAGCCCAATATAGCTTTCCTGCCTTCTTACTAATTCATCTGCAAAACAGCAAATAAAACAGTCCCCAAATCCAAACCTTAAGTAGTTTGTAAGAATTTTCCTGGGTGTCAAGGCATGGACAATGAAAAGAGTCCAGCTTGGTTTGAAAACTACAAGTTTTTCTCATGCACTTTTATATGTGAACATATGTCTAGGAATGCATATAAAATAAAGTGCTGGGAGGAGGTATATATGTGTGTAAATAAAAGAAATAGAAAGGGAAGAGGGAGACAGACAGTGTGTTTCATGTGCATGCATTTGAACATACGTGGACTCAGGCATAATCAGTCCAGAAAGAGCAAGTTAAGAAGAAAATATAAAGGTCATATTTATAAAGAAAAAAACCCCATGCTTTTGGGGAAATGAACATGTTTATATCAGTGAAACATTAAATTCCATACAGTCAGGCAGTCTGTCAAGAAGGAAGTGGTCATCATGCAAATGGTTTAGAAAAGAAACCCAACAGAAAAGTGATGTGTAAATGGAAAATAAATAAATTTAACACAAGGCAGTCCTACTTCCAGACTTGTGTTAATAAAGCTGCTATTAGGTGGAGACATTGTGGTGATGCCTGAGTTGAGTTGTTTGGGTTTTTTTCATTTCTTGCAAGACCTTAATCAGTGCTACTTGAAATGATTATGTGGGTTTTAAATAGCAAGAAGCAGTAAATTTTAATGGCACGTCTGAATGCTGTTCCATTTAATTTCTATATGGAGCAATATTAAACCTCTAATAAATAACCTGTGTCTGAAATGGTCTCCCTCTGTCCCTTTGACACAGACACACACACGCACGCCATTTGATGTCTTTGATATTTTTGCCATGGATTGGGGAGAGATGGCAGAAGGAAGAGCAAGGGTGGGGTATGGATCAGATGAGGACAGCATTCTACAAGGAAGAATTTTTCCCTTACCTGTCCTCTTTTTCCCCTTCTATTCTATAGGAAAATATAGTTTAGGGAATAGTGAATGAAAATAACACCTCCATCATGAGCTAGCACAAATCTCATTTTATGCTAAACCCTGCTTTTTAGCAACTAAAAGCCAAGATAAGTGGTGCTTGAGTTATTGTCGACCTGGGGTGCAAGATCCAGACGGCACATTCTGGGACATAAATAAATGAGGGCTTTCACTTCAGACAGATATGCAAGCTGAGAGTTTTACATTTCTTTGTGACTAGGCATTGCTAGATGACTTTAATAAATGGCACAGAGACAATGTGCATAAAAGGTACAAAAGGTGTGATCATGATACAGTCCCCATGATATCATTCATGCCTCTGCCCCACATCCCACCTCTGACTAACTTCTCAAGGATAGTCCTCCCTCAAAGCCCCTTCCTTGTGATATTTTCTTATTCAAATGCTGGCAACTCATCTTGCTCCCCGTGTGGCACAACCAGCCCCTGGATGAGAAGGGACTGATCTGTCCTGACACGGGCTGTAGAAGGAGCAGTGCACCAGTGCCTACCCCAACCCCAAGCATTCCTCCTCCTGCTTCATTTCTCTCCTTGTTTTGGCCTCCACCATCCCAGTCAGTCCCCTCTCCAGTGCCTTCTGATTGGGAGCTTCTTGGAGCAGGGAGCAGGGCAGTTGAGCTCTGCACTAGGCACTGTGCCATGTGATGTGCTGTTTTGCAGCCCTGCAAATGATTTTTCTTTATGAACAGTGGCAGACTGTCTGCAAAAGATCCGGATGTGGATTAAAATCTTCTTCTTTAAACACACCAAAAAGAACTTGCAGATAGACTTTGTAATAAATTATAATATTGATTTGTAATATTATAATCAATCAACCCAATCTGGAAAATCACAGGAAGCAAGAAAGAAAAAGGAATTGCAAGAGAAATTTGGAGGATAGAAGCAAGGATGCTGCCTGCTTGTCTCAAGTGGGTGGCTATGTGAAAGCCAAAGGCTGTGAGTGGGAAATCCTAGATAAACACAAGGGTGTATTTATACCTTCCTCCAAGCTGGCTGACACAGGTGCTCACCAGACACGGGTTACCTGGGTGGGCTGATCGTGGGGCCACACTGCCGCAGCGGAGGCAGACCACTGTAGGGAGCATCGCATGCCGGCTGCAAGGTGGGTATTTGAAATGTGCTGCCAGTCCATCGGGTACAAACTCTAAGAGCTCATTTGAACCTTGATAACTCACCTGGGGAAATAATACATCTTTTTATTTTTTTTTCCCTAACAGTGATACTATTCCCCCACGCCCTTAGCCTGATTCCTCACCTGGGCCTTCCACATCTGCAAGGCTTTTGTTATTAATGCCATAAATCATGGTTAGTAATAAACAGCAGAGAAGCTCTGAGAAGTGGGAGGCCAATTTCCCCACCAAGGTGGAAGCCCCAAAGTTTTGGTTCCTTCTCTTGCCCTAGTGGTAGTTGCCTCCAGCTCCAACTGCATGGGGGCTTTGTGTGTGTGGCATCATCCCCCAGCTCCTGTGTATCCCAGCCAGGCCTGACTGTCACTCCGGAATGAAGCTGTCACTGCAGGAAAAGCCTTTGACTGTTCTTGTTGGCACCCTGGGGGTGCTCCATGCTTACCAGCCTCCCATCACACTACGGAGGGACGGGCCTTTTTTTGAGCTCTGCGTGTGTTCAGCACAGAGAAAAATGTTTCCACTTACTTTTCCCCCTCCTCTCTTTGGAATATGAGGCACACACTTGTCATGCTTAAAGGAGTGGATTTATGGTTGACTCTGTCTCCTATCTCCCCACAGAGCTCACTGGAGCTGCTCTCCAGATGGGACAGTATTACAAGCTTCATCATATAAAGCCCAGCTCAGCCTACAGCCCAGATGTTCTTTGTTCCCAGAAATATTCCTTCCCAACAGTAAGTAAAAGGGAACTGGTGCTGGTATGCAGTCCCTGCTCCTTCTGTTTGCATCGCTTGTTTACGAGTTACACCCCCAGTTCCAGTTACCTCCCCAAAAGCCACAGATCAAACCTGATGTTGGGACTCTGGGCCCTGGGCAATGAGGGGAGATGGTGGAAAGGATCCAGCAAGTCCCTCATGGACTCAACTACCATTGCAGACTACTCCTAATGCGAAGGGTGCCTTTCTCTTTCAAGCACAGATATGGGTTTCTTTTTTCAAGCCAAACTGAAGGTGCTAAACAAAGCTCCCTTCGTCCCGGTTTCAGAGGGGAAGATGTAGGGTCTTGCCAATGGGAGATTCTGGTCAAGAACACCACAGCTCTCAAACAAGTCCACCAATGGCAGCAGTGTAAAAGCAATCCTTCTGGCAGAGCATGCATTTGCTATAGCATTTCCAGGACATGCTCTGCAAAAGGCTGGGGGAACTGATAAAAAGAATCAGTGCCCTCTCTGAATGAATCCTGCTGCTCATGAAAGCTGGTTTTCCCACTGCTAACCTTCTGGTGGGACCCAGGGAGCTTGCTGCAGCAGATGTGGAATGATGATCTTGCTGCCTGGGTCAGTAGGGATGCTCTTGGGAGCTTGCAGGATGGCGTGGCTTGGCTGCCAGCAGCATCTCTGCTCAGGCACAGCCCCACAGCTGCCCCTGCATAGCTGCACAGCAATGGGGCCAGGCTGCCTCGAGCCCTGCCCAGTGCTGGTGGCCATGGAGAGCTGGCCTTGCCTTGTCACGCTGCGTCCAAAGTGGGCAGGAACGTCCTGAGGCAGCGGATCATCCCCCTGATAAAGACTTCATATTTATGCAGCTTTCTGTGTGCCCTGAACTTTGCTTGTGTCTCTGGCAAAAGGGCAGTTACCTCAGGTCAGAGCACTGCCTCGAGCCAGCGCAGGGAATCGGCTTTCAATTTCAGCAGCGACTTTCCTTCCCTTTTTTCTCTTATCCCTCCAGCCATCACAGAATAATTCCCATCCCTATTAGCTTACCCCCCTCCCCCTTCCTTTCCCTTCCCCTTTGAAATCCTCCCGCCTGTCCCCGGGACGGGGCAGGGGGAGGCAGGAGGCGGCGGGAGAATTCCTCCAGATATTACACAAAAGCCTCATGTATCCCCAGTGTCAACCCCAGAGGGCGGCTGAGTAATTTAATTAAGGCAAAGGAGCTTTTGTTTTACTTGCTTTCTTTTTTGATTTTCTCAAGTTTAAGACAAGAAAGAAAAGAAAGAGGGAGAGAAATGTTAGCCCTCAGAGGAGGCGCAGTGATTCAAGCTTTCCTGTCTCTGCTCAGTCTCTCATTGAGGAAAGACCATGGGCCTGTCACCCAGAGTCCGTGGGGCTCCCCAGACTTGGATGGATCCCCTCCTGTGGCAGTGATTTAAGGGACGGGCATATTCCAAGAATTAGTGTGTATTCTTCTGCAAACACATTCATGCCATTCCCTCCATCTACCCCACACTGCTCTTTGTCCTCCTTGCTATCCGTTCCTTTGCGCCTGTGTCTCATCCTCTCCCACTCCCCCTTCCCTCCTCTTCCTTCTCTGTTCACACTGCCTGTCCCTTCTCTCTGTCCTTTCCTGCTCTCTCTTTTCCTGTGCTCTCAGCATACCCACTTCCTCCCCTTTCTCCCCTCCGCCTTCTTCTCCCCACTGCTCTTGATGAGGGGGCTAAATTTTTCCCCACAATTAGTAGCATCTTTATTCCTCTGCCCGATATTTATTAATTGCAGATTTATCACATCTGATGAAGGATGTCCATGGCAGGGTAGACTCAAATATGGGAGAAAGCAGTGGCTGATTTCAAGCATCATCATGGGCAAAGCATCAGTCCATCTCTATGTTTGTTGCTGCAGATCTCTTCTCTTTGTTTCTTGTCTGAGGAAAAAGAAATGGCAGCACCAAAGGGCTGAAAGTTGTGCCAGATTCATCCTCTCATCATGTTGCAGCACAAGGACATGGGGACATTGTATCAGCCCTGTGCAGGGGTGGAGTCGGCTGGCAAGCCCTGCTCTGTGCCCTGGGGCCACTTCTAGTGCTGGGCCCAAGTCCAGCTTTGGCCCAAGTCCACAGGACTTGGTGCCCCGAGGGTGGGTAGGGAGGCTCACAGGGGAATGAAGCCCCAAGGAAACCAAAATTACCCCTGGTGTCAATTATTAAACCTGTGAGCCAAAGCCTGGCCCTGTGCCCCATCAGAAAACCTTCCTGCAGCCGAAGTGTTTGTCCTGGTTCTCTCATTGGCATCTCCTGAGGGAATGCTGAAGCCCTCACAGGACACAGTCCTGCTGGGAGAGAAGGGCTGTCCTCTCTGGGGCCAGGACAGCTACAGAGTCTTCCACAAGAATCTCTTTTCTAGCATGGAATCCTGTTCAGGTTAAGAGCTGAACAGGCCTGTTCAGTCATGGGATCCCCCTTTGCAGCCCCCCAGACCTAACGCTCTTATGCATGTTCCTTGACCCAGGGACTGGGATCAGCCCCAAGGAGTGGCTTTGGGGACACATCCTGTGCCACCAGACCAGCGGCAGCCTCCTTGCTGTTGCCCCATCATCACATGTGGAGGGGACGTTTCCCCCCAGTGAGGTGGCAAATAAGTTTTCAGCACTATCCCCATGTGAGCAGAGATTGCTTGCTCACCCTCAGAGCCACAG
Source organism: Aphelocoma coerulescens (assembly GCF_041296385.1). Taxonomy (NCBI): domain Eukaryota; kingdom Metazoa; phylum Chordata; class Aves; order Passeriformes; family Corvidae; genus Aphelocoma; species Aphelocoma coerulescens. Next base: position 26,308,177 of record NC_091019.1, read on the forward strand.
CAGTTCCGTCTGTGGGAGTGACAGTAAAGCCCTTGGGCTGGGTTTGGCTGGCCAGACATCCCTCTTCTCTGCTGCTGCAGCTCAGCAGCTCTCCTGACTCCTCACCGACTCCTTGCCTCCATGCCTCTGCTGCCAGGCTATGGCAGGCTGCTTCCAGTCCAGCCCACCCCTGCTCGGAACCCCAAGTCCCACTTTCCCTCTTCTGCCATCCCAACATGCGCAGCTAAACCTTCACCATCCTCAGAGCCTGGGGTTGGGGGTGGTGTTTATTTGTCTTTTGGTTCATAATCTCTCTGAACTGTTCACCCTCCTGCCTCCCCTCACCCCAGCCCCTTCCCGGGGAGCTGCGCGCGCACCCCGGGGGCTGCTGCAGGCCCCCGCCCGCAGAGGTTAACACAACACGGCGGGGCTGCGCTAAATCCCCCTCGTGTAGCAGCTCCCCCCAGCCAGGCGTCTCTTATGGGCTCCACGAGCCCCGTGTCTGTGGCAGCCTCACCTTATTGAAGGGGACACATGGACCAATTAGTTGTTATACAATAGCTCTGGATAGCTGGGCAATGGGACCAAGGGCATTTGCTCAAATTAATAGAGTCTGGAATTGATTTAACTCCAAGCAAAAAAAAAAAAAGCGCTAGTTCAACCTTTAGTATCTCCCTGGTATCTCCTCAGACAAAGCAGGACAGGTTTTTCTAGTACCCATACTGAATGAAGATGTATATGTCAATACACACTGGTAAAAGCCCTTGGTCCTAAACAGAAAACTTTGACTTTGAGCTGACAAAAATTACATATTTTCCCTTTTGCTTAGCCCATCTGTACAAGAAAAGACTGTCACTTTCAGAAAAAAATGTGTGCTCAGCAGAGGAGGCCCTTTTCCCTGAATAAGGAGTTTGTTCATGCAATAGAAGGCCCAGGAGCAAGGGGTGACATGGAACTCCACTGCTTAGAAAGCATGTAAGCTTCCATCTTGTAAGTGCATCTGCAGCCACCGAAATGTGCAGCCCAAAAAGACGGGGCAGAGGGTCACATGCCCTAGGAAGGATAGAGCCAGAACAGTCTCAGCTGCAGAGGAGGAGAGAGCTACCTGCCTATAAAGTGAGTGAAAGGCTGTGGGGACACACTTGTTGGGCCCAGGGCACACCAGCCCAGCCGCCTCTGTTTTGGAAAAGCCCCTACAAGAGCTCCTGGTGACATCAGCTCTCTGGAGCCATCTGCCTCCCCCCAAATATGTGCTGCGGGCATTGTGCTCCTTTAGTCTGTTAATGACCTCTTCATATGGGTCTTGACACACTTAGAAAATACAGACGAGGAAGAAATGGAATTTTCTCGAGTGGTTAACTTCTTATAAAAGGAACCAGGGCTGGAAGATGGCAGAGACACGTTTCCTACAGTACATGGTGTTCATATAAAATGTGTTCTTGGCTTTTTTCACAGACTGTTTTTATCCTGCCTGTGAATCAGGAGGCAGAGAAACGGCACATAAAACTGTCCACACGAGCTGGCAGTAGTGGAGGCCCCGCATCCTGCTAGCTTGGCTCTCATGGCTACCAGGCTGTGCATCTGTAACCCTTGCTGTTCACTGCCTCTGTGCTACACTCAGCCTTATAGAGAGGCTAGAGCTGAGATCCAGGAACCTCCATAGTGCCACAGATGTGCTGTATGAGAAAACAAACCAATTCTGTATTGAGTAGGAATAGGATGAGGATTCATATTTTAATCAACAGCTGGTCACAAATACAAGAACTGGTTTGGAAGTGATTTTGCAAATTAAAACACTGATGTCATGTTGTATTGCTTGCTTGCTAGAAAAGTTCAGATTAGGATGAGATGCACAAAGAAATGTGCAAGTCTCCAGCACTTCACAGATTTAAACAGCATACATGAAACACTGAAAAATTAGTAGCAGCATTTTTTGGCCAGTGATTACCCTATTGGGACAAAAGAAAGCTCTCCAGCCAGGAAACAGCATCTCTGCCCCCAGCCTTGATCTGTCTTGCAGTGTAGAGAATGATAGTACACATTAACATTCCTATAGAAAGAAGAGTATTCCTCATAGTTGGAGAGCTAGCCTGCTGAGCCACTCTTACTGTATCAGTCAGTGAACATGACATCATCCAAGAAGGGGCAAAATGCTAATTATCACAATTTTGGATATTACAAATATTTAAAGAGCTTTTGGTGGGAAGCGTGAGAAGATCTGGAAGCTATTGACAGATTCCATTGTTATAGAAGGCTTTAGACTGACAGCATTAAAACAGAAGAGCTTTTTTAAAAAAAGAAAATAAACCAAACTACGAATTATATTGTTCAAGTATGTGACCCAAGTAAGAGAATGATGGGAGGGAGGTTTGTCCTGAGGGAGCCGTGATTCCCTTAGACAAGCCTGTCTGGAGAAGTAGCTCATTAGGAGAGTAAAAATAACCCACTTTCTGCTGCTTGCTCCTTTTACTGGTACCTCTCTTGTCCCAAACCCTCTTTGCATATTTAAATGGGTGAAGTAACATTGGGCTTTTTCTGCCTCTGAGCCCCAGTCAAGCCCCAGAAAGGAGCAGCAGGATCTCATGTGGCCCCTTTTCATCTTGGCAGCTTGTTACTTCTGACACAATGCAGAAGAGAAAGCGCATCCTTTCTGTGTTCCCTCTCTATCCTGGCACTGCAGCCAGTAGGCATATGCCCAAAAGCATGCATTCATGCTTTTCTTTCTGTGAAGAAAAGAAGCCATAGGAAATACACCAAGCCAAATTATTTCACTGTTTGATATGCTGCCTCTATTAAAAGACTTCCATGATCTGCTCCTCCAGTGCTGGAGTTAGCTATTTATCTCTGACCGTTTCCATTAACCACGAGAGTATGTTTGGTGGGCTGTGGGGCAGATGAGGGGCCAGGAGAGGAGCAGCTCTACTTGTTGGAAAGTGGGATGGAAATACTTGGCTCCCCGGTCTTACCACTGCTGGTGCCTCGGCTACACCACAGCCCTCAGAGAGGGCTGGAGGATTAGGAGGCTGGGGAGAAGGGTTTGGGAAGAGTGCTGTCTGTGGGAAAGCAGTCAAAGCTGGCAGTTGAAGTTAGCACATGCACTGCAAAATGTCATCCTAGCTCTTCTCCGTCTCTCCTTTCACATACCAGCTTCCCAGAGCACTTCACAAGGGTCTGGTACAAAGCCAAAGCAGCCAACCAGAAAGAAAACAAGGCATCTGGCCCCCAGTACCTTTGCTAAAGGCTCCCTTGCCCTGTGTCTCTGAAGAAGACCTGTCACACCTGCAGGAGCCAAGGATGACAGTGAACTGCATTCAAGAGTCTTAAGTATCTGTTTTTACAAGGTGTGGGGTTTCTTTTCTGTGTGCACTGTGATGTGCAGCAATTTAGCCGCTCATTTTCAGGGTGGTCACCCTGCAAGCTGAAGGGCTGCAGGATGCCTTACTGCTGCCAGGTGAGGGGCATAGGCCAGACCTAGATGTTCCTGTTGCTGCAGTGCCTGTTCCCTTCTGCAAGTCCCCCACCAGCTCCTCTGCTCTGATTCTTCAATCTGCATGTCTACTCTGGAGACCAGGTTCTCCTGAGGACAGTGAGTTTTGGAGGTTTCCTGTATTTTGGATGTCAAAGATCTTTGCAAATGTCAGAAGCTGAGCAAAGTCCCTTTATAGGGCCAGTTTTCCAAACACCTGGCATCTGTAAGCACATCTATACATTCCTGCATTTAGTTCCTGAAATCAGGCACCTTGAGCTTCTCAAGACAGCAGACAACAATAAAAAACCCAAACAACCCGACCTAAAAATAAAGAGGAGTAATGGCAATTGATCTTAAAAAATCCACTTAAACCAAGGGACTGGAAAGGGAACTGTAACTTTACCAAAGGGCCTTGACTACAGTGGTATTTTCATTCTGGTTTGCACACAAGTGTACTATTGATACACCAGGTCAGAAGTCATATATTTCTCTCACTTTGTAGTGCTGAACTCTCTGAATGAATTTGATACTAGAATTAATTTTTTTTTAATGGGAAATTCACTTAGAAAGCATTAGGAGAATGAAAGGACTAACAAATATGAGTCAATATTTGAATATACTCTCCAGCTTAAGAGCTGGGAGCTAAAATACAGAATTTTCATAAAAGAGATTCTGAGTTTTCTCTTTGAAGTATAGGTTTTTATTTCTTTTAATGGTAAATCCCTGAAGTTTGTTTTTTCTTTAAAAAGGAAGATAAAAAGAGGAGACTGCATTTCAGTTTTTCAAAAGCTGAGACAAACATCATCCAGCTCCAGGTACCCACAACTGCAGATGACTCTTCTGAGAGTCCTTCCTGGAAGGTCAGAGGAAAGAGAGGAATTCTTCCGAGGGGAAGTTGGTACCTGAGCAGGACATGGAGTAAAGATACAAGTGGTAGTTGCTTCCCCAGTTGCCCTCTATTAAAGGCCATGGGAACACAGATTTTAGTAGATTTGTCTAACATTACTGAGACAGAAAACATAGAGAAGTAGGGTCTAAAAACCAGCACAAAGATAGATTGTGAGGACAGCAAGCATGTGATTCTCAGGGCTGACATCAGTATGTAGGATGGGATCGGGCAGGGGTTTAGGGCAACAAAGCGGATTTTGTGTTGATGTAATTTCTGGGATCCTAACTTGGAAATTAGCTTCCCCATTTACCTCCTTGGGCCATGATCTAGCTACATGATTAGAAGATGAGTTTGTATAGCAAGAACATGAGCCACATGAACAGGACACGTTGACAGGGCAGTCTGTTACAGATGTGTTCTAACAGATATGTTCTAATTTTGTCAAACCCAAAGTGACACAACCCTGCAGGAGACCAAATCTGGTGGCAGGCACACTGAGATGTTGGGAAGCTGGTGAGAGCAAGTATTCAAAGGAGGGCTTTCACAAACCGCTCACATTGAAGATGTGGGCTGATGTCAGGTGTTTCCAGCCCAGATCTCTTCCTGCACCTGCAGAACTCCTCCCTGGGAAAGACCTATGAAAAGTTCTGGCTGATTGCTGGCCATTTTTCTGGGAAGAGATGTACCTCAGGCCATCTCCCAAGGTGTTCATTCTCTAAGCAATCATGCCCAACAGAGCAAAGCCCACCTCTGTGGCCCATGGAAGTACTGCCAGCAAGGTTAAGTCCTGGAGTCCCTGTGAAGGTTTCTCTCCAGCTGTGGCACCAGCCTTATCGCAGTTGTGCTTTCCCACGTCGTATTTACCCTCTCAGGTTTCGTGTGTTTTCCTTGGGCTCCCCTTGGTAAACGTTTGGCTGCAGCATATTATTAGGGAAACAAGAGCTTGGTATTAAGTGATGATTATGCAATTTATTCTGACAGCGAAAAACGTGAAAAGAGGAAATTGACATTTGTGATTTTAGTTATGCGCTGACAACTATAATTAATCTTAATTCCAGCAAGTACCAGATAAGTGAATGTGATGGGAAAGCTTGCATTTTCATTGCTGCTGCCTAGGGACAGCTACTTAATCATGGCAATAAAATGGCACAAGTTAAGGAATTAAAGAGGGCAGAAATTTAAAGCTAGTTTAAACGCAAATAGAAAAGAAAGACACGAAAATGCAAAAAAATTCAGATGCATAAAAGGCACAAGTGAACAATGTAGAAAAATACCACTGTACAAGGGTAAAATAGCAAGAGAAAATTTTCTTAAAAAAACCCAAAAATCCTTCCAAAAATCCAGCTAAGGGCAATTGTACATAGAAATAGGAAAGGGCTGAGCTTAGATCTAATATACAGAAAAAGGCAGCTATTTTTCACTCTATCGATTAAAAACCTTTTATGAAAGTAAATGAAGATTGATCTTTTTGTCTTCTGAGGAGGAAAAATTGTTTTTTATATGCCAATATTTTAAAATGAAAATGACTGGTGATTTTGATCAACAAAATGCATCAACCATTTGCAATGAAGAGGCCTAAATTAGCTTTAAATGACATGAAGTGAAAATGAAGGGTTTTTTGGTAAGTCCTGTTGGGAAAAAAACCCCATCCTTCAACCCATTTAACTTCTGTTCAGTGTGTATCAAATTAAGAGATGGTACCCACTGCCTTCAGGCAGGAGGACAGGCTAGATGACTTCTTAAGGTCGTCTTTCCCTCTGCTTTCCCCTGGCTATAATTGAATGGAATAGGATACATAGTGTTCCCTTTCCCTTTTCCCACCAAGCTTTTTTCTTCAGGCTTATTTTAAAAATGTGCTTAGTGCAGGGAGAGTGTTGACTGGGGTCCCTAGAATTGCCGTAATGGACATCAGAAGAGAAAGAAACCAACTTCTGAGGAATATTTCAGAGGTGTTAGTACCACCCTGTGTTACGCCCAAGGCCATGGGCCCTTCCACAATGCAGATCTACCTATAGTTTTGGGTATCCTCTGGCTTCTAGGAGGTAGCTTCTCCTGACAAGGAAATATACCTTAATTTTGCAGAATTTAGTTTGTTACAACTTAGAGTGAGGCTGTATTGTTCACAGGGTGTCCTGTTTGTGTGTATCCCTGTATTCGACCTGTGGCTCCTGCAGCTGGTGGAGGGGAACCCATGGGGCCAGGGTTTTTGGGCATGTGTCTCACAGAATGTGTACCACTCTATGGAGCCCTGCTGGCTCAGAGGAGAGCCCAAGGTTGGCCCCTTTCTTCCTCCAGATCTGAAATTTGCAAAATTTTCCTCTGTCCCATTTTAAAACAAGTAAGCCCACACACATACTTTCGCAGATTCTACAACCTATTTGGCTTCTAAATGTCTAATATTAACTCCTTTTGACATCTTAGGAACACATTCTATATCCAAACTGAGATTTACAAAAACTTTCATTTACAGTCAGACTGTAGAAATCTCAACCACAGAAAGTTGCAAGTCCAATGCAATAAATTAAAGAAAAAAGCCCAGTTAAATACATTTATGACTAGCATTTGGTTATATTTAGGATAAGCAAATCTGATGCTCCATGGAGCAATGCCAAACATGTGAGGGTCAAAAAGAAATTTTCACCACAGCTAATTTCTGTGCATTACTGCACAATTAGACAGGTGTTTTGTGTGAGGTTTAAGCTTTCTCTAAAAATGAAAGGTAGTGGTTGCCACCGAATCTCTTAATGAACACCAGCAGTCTAATCTGATGTTTCATTAATTCCTTTGCTCCTGCAACTGTCTTCTAAGAAGAGCCAGTGAAAGAAATGCTGTTTTGTTTTTTTCTTGGGAGTTTCTCTCTACAAAGAAAAAGACATAAAAAGGACATGTACAGGAAACAGAATCCCCCTGCCTTGCATCGCTGTGACATGTATGTCACCATTTATGAAAATGGAGGCCGTATGTTAGTCCATGGGAATGATCACCCTGGGCAGCAAAGTACACTTTAAAATTCTTCTTCTGAAAGAAGATTAATTTTTAAATGGTCACCTATTCCATCCACCCAGTGGATAAATCAGAATACAGGAAGAGATTTAAGTTTTTTGGACAAAATCTCTGATTTCTGTGACATGGCTGGAAATGAGGCTGCTAGTGCTACCAAGCCCCTCCTTGTACAGATCAACAGGTTACTTTTGCAGGGGAAGAGCTGACAGCCTACAGATTGCAGTATCCCATCTCAGCCATGGCACAAAAAGCCTTTTGTATCCTTAACTTCTACGTCTGGTACAAGAAAAATCTTCACTAGAATAAATTTTGAAATTGCAGCAGAGAAAATTGTGTAGCAATGCTGACATTCAAACAGTGAGATGCTTTAATACCATGTGCCAAAATGACAGTTTGATTGAGAAATCTGATGTTTTGGGACAGACTTAATTGGACATTCTGTGATGTGTTAGATCATAGATAACCAGGTTCATCAGCTCATTTAGAAACTGCTAACTCTGCATTTTTATCCAATTACATGCTCATTGTTATCCAGGTACATGTTAACTTCCAATGACTTGACTGTTATGGTGTCTCAACAACCCACTGAAGGAGTCTGTATGGTGAGGGAAGGAAAGTCCTTGCTGTGTCTCACGAAATAGCTACAAACGGGTCATGTTGCCCACCCTCTTAGGACTGATGGAAAAAATTTGCCTTGTTTACAATGAGAACCACTGAGTAGATGAAAACGTGTCACCTATTTTGTAAAAAGGTGTGAATTCATTGACAGGAACTGATTTCAGCAGTCTTCTACTGTGGTTGAGCTTGGTTTATGCCTTAGAGGGAAGAGTTGCAGCAGTTATGAGGAAAAGTTATTGACAAGGACATTTTCCTGTGAATAGAAGCCTGCTTTGTTTTTAGATATGCCAAGACTGGCAGCTTCCATTTATTTTGCAACAACTTTGCATAAGGATAGCATTAGAAGGCAACATTCAAGCCTAGTGGAGAAGCTTATGATTCCACCAGTGGATCTAGGAGAAAAATTAAAAACTCCAGAGCCTGAGTTAGAACTTGACAGGTATGTGAAAATAGAACCATTTCTCACTGCAGCACAATCTTAAATAACTGTTCATATTGCCAAAAGCAAAATAGAATAATCCACCCAGCCACATGATTTCAAAGTGATTTCTAGGCTGCACAAAGGGTGTAGCTGGTGCACTAACTGTAAGGCCATTTCTTAGTCTTGTAAGTCACAAGCAGGTCTGAAAATGAGAACTTCACTGTTGTGTTCTGGGCTTCACCACCAGGCTTTGGGATGATCTGACAAGGTATTGGTAAAATAAAGGTAATTTTGCTCATTGACCTGGTAGGGGACAGAGATGAATACTGAAATTCAGAACAGGGATATTAAGGAGCTGTGTGCAGTCTTAATAACTGGCTTAAAAACAGTGTCTTCAAGTCAAGATAACCTTTTCTACCCATCCTCTCAGAATAAAAAAAGAAAAAAGAAAAAAGGTTGAAATCCTGTAAGAAAATGTAAGAAATACACAGATACTTGGCAATACTACCTTTGCAAGGTTTTCAGTGCTCTTTGACAATTGGAGACCTTATCTGGTCCAAAGCATTCCTTTCTTAGCCCAAGTTTTATGTCAGAAGTAGCTTCTTTAGGAAAGGATAGCCGTCAGCCCTAGGCATGGGGTATCCACGCTGATGAACATACATTTGGATCTTCAATTTCAGCAGGACTTGGACAAAGCACTCCAGATTAAATGGGTTAAACATTTCCATCAACATACATAGCACAGACAGATAAAAGACAGTTTGAGCTGATTCAGAGGCCATGTATATTTCCAAATAAATTCAATTTACTAAGACTGACTCATAAATGGAGCCTAGTGTTGGTAAGCCTTCTAATGGAAAATGTGCAGTCTTTGTGCTTTCTGCACTGAGTAAGAACCAAACCAGATGGCACTGGGTCTGGGACGGAACAACCAAGTCTCCTTTCCCTGCAGGGACAAATGTGCTGACACTACATAATGCTTACAGGTGTTATTCAATATAACAAACACTAATAACACACTTTCATCTACAGGAGGGCCTTGCCCAAAGGCCTCCAAGCTCCCGAACACAAACTACAAACACAATTTACATTAAACAGACAATATGCCTGACTGAGTCACATAACAGGAACAAAGTTTGGGAGAAAACTTGGCGTATTTTGATCACCCATCTGCAATGCTCAGTGGCAACATCAAGAGCAAGAAAGATGCAGTGGCCTTGTCTCCTGTTCCTTCTGCTCGTGACAGGAAGGAATTCTCCCAGCGGGGAGAACACTGGCAACAAGGAGCAAGCTGCAAGCAGGTTCTTCGCTCTGTGGGCAATCCTTTAGAGAGTGTCGTGACTTGTTACTCATTCCCTTTAAGATGTATTTTGGCCCCAAGGATTTTTCAGTCTTGGGTGTGATCCCAGCCTCACATGATGTCTGGGAAGGAGGCTCTCCAAAGAAGACCTGGCAATCCCTGAGCCTAGGTCTTTGGGTTTCCTTCTGGAGGTGAGAGGTGGTTGGCACTTTTCAAGCAGACTTGACCCTTCTTCCAGCCCAAGCCATTTTGTCCCTCCATGCAGAGATCTTTGGCGAACCTGAAACTAAAGGCATTGATGCTGCCTACTGGGAGCAGCAGCTGAGGTTTGTTACTGTGGGGCTGTGCTGAAACCATTCCTACTCACAGACTCAGCCATGGCTCCTTACTGGTGGCAGGCAAGACATCAGGACACTGTCTGAGAAAGACAACATCTTAATGATGAGAAAAGGTAAAGGCTGTTGTATCAAGCAGTTAAATCACCTCTTAAAGGAGCAGATTAGCTCTCAATACTCATACAGGGCTAATGCCCATCTTGGAGAGGATACAGAGAGCTGGATCAGAACTACTAATGACCCCTGTCTATTCCAGATGGGTCAGTTTGCAAGTAGTTTGCTGGCATAAACCCAGAGATACATAAAGCAGCAAGTCTTCAGTCTTTGCAGGAGGAAATGAATTACAAAGAAGATATTAAAGCAATGTGTCTGCACTCATTTTGCATCAGAAAGATGGAAGGAGTTCATTTCAATCCTCCCTCCCCCTGTCATCAAGTGTCCTAACACCAGTGAAATCCCTTTCACATCAGGTCAGGCAGATCGCCTTTCAGCGGCTGCTTCCCACAGCCGAGAGAGAGAACAGGGCTGGCCAGGCAGCAGCTGGGAGCTGGGGTAGGCTGCAGGTGCCAAACACTTGTGGAGCCCCGGAGTTCCCCAGCCCTGGGACTGGGCAGCCAGCAGTTGGGAGAGGGTTTTTATCAGCTCTTGCTCTAGGTGGGGCTGGAGGAACACTGCCCAGCGTCAGTGTGCATGCTGGTGCAAGCAGGATGCTTGGATGTGAGGGGTTGCTGGGGCACCTTGGACAGAAGGTGCTGCCAGTGCCAAGGCATTTGGGGCTGCAGGAGAATGAGTAACTCTTGGTTGCATGAACAAGTTTGGGCTAGATGGGGTGAAAGTTGCAGAGTCTGCCCCTCTGCACTGTCACCTGATATTGAGTCTGACTCTTTCACGGTCTCTGCAGCGCAGGGTATGTGGGGCAGATGGGAAACACACAGTAGAGGCTGTGGCAGATGGGAAAGGGAGGAGCAGCACTGTGCTGAGTGTGGGGGATGAGGGATGGTGAACTCATGAGTGGGTAAAACACATGTTGTGTTAAACTGTACCTTACCTGCAGTGGTTATTCAGATATGTTTCTGTGCTGTGCTCCTACCTAAACGCACATTCAGAAACTTGCCTGCTGTCAGCCTATTTAAACCAGATGTTATATGGACCAAAAGGCTTCTTTTGTGTGAAAGGAACCACTAGCATAGGGCAAAATGAGGAATAGATGGTGGTGAAAGAGAGACGTGCAGAGCAGGACCCCACTGCACCTGTGGCAGTGACAGAAGCCATGGCATTGCAGTCCACAGGCTCTGGAAAGGAAAAGGTGCCTGATACCCTTGTCACAGAACAGATTACATCAAGATGAAGTGTAAAGTGAAGGTGAAGCAAGATGAAGTGATCGCCAGATAATATGAATCCTAAGCACATTTTGCCACTGGTGATAAAGATTAAGGCCTTATTAAATACAGCAGACCAAATATTTCAGGAAGATAAATTTGTGTTTCTGACATGAAACATCCAGCAGAGATTTGGGAAGGTGGCTTTTTTTCCCTGCATTCATGGATGTGAATGGCAGATGGACAAGAGAGGATGTGCAGCCAGTCACAGGAACCTGATGCTCACAGACACTCTTGTGTTATCACTCCTTGGTTATTGCCATGTCCAGGTGTCTCACAGTACTTAGGCAGCCCAGTCTGCAGCAAGTTTAAGTAAAAGAAAAGAAAAGATCTGTCCCTGAGCATATTAAAAAGGCAGCTTCTCTGCCTTGGGCAGTCCCTGCTGGAGAGTGCCCTCCTCCAGCACTGCTGTGGATTTGTCTTTGCTCTGCATGCGGTTTGGGGCACTGTAAGATATCAGATATTGGCTAGACCCTGAAGGACTGTTTTAATGCTCATTGAAGCTGCGTAAATTAAATTTCTGATACAGACCATCTCCCCATAATAGAGCTGAAGAAGCCATGCCACTGAGCAAGTTTCCACTGAATAATAACTAACATTGAATTTTGAGTGTGAGAAGTAATTTTTAAATTTACAATCCAAGTCTCAATCCTTACCAACACTGAGAACTTGGATTAAAAAATTGCAATTGGAACTCCAGAGGTGGAGAGGTATTACTAACTCAGTTGTTGCTTACTGAATCTGGGGCAGTGAGAGTCCTAAGTTGGTCCAGAGGGAGCTATGCTTGCCTTGCATGACCTGCTTGTCTAACAGCAGACACAGGACTTTCCTGGTTTAATTCTCAGTAGAACATGCTGGGATGCAAGCGTTGTGAAGAGGGCCAGTAGATCTTTAGTCTTGGCTCATGCACCATGGGTCATGGGACTGTGGGACAAAGAGCCATTGTGCCATGATTTCTTGTTTGGATGACATGGATTTTATGACTCAGATGTTCCTAGGACCTAGCATTATTTACCTTCTTTTTCTTCATTTTAAATTCACAGTGACTGCAACTATTTGCCCTGCTGCAGCTTCAAATTCTTCTTGGCCTGATTTCTCAGCTTGCCAGCTCTTAAGGCTGAGTCTCAGGCAGGAACAGAAGCAATGAAGTCAGGCCAGCTGAGCAGCAATGAGGAACTACGGATTTTCAGATGAGCTCCACTGAATCTGAAACCCAAAACTTCTCACAGGGATTGAGGAGAATAACAACACTGAATAGCAGAGCCTTACAAATGTAGTAGTGCAAATGGGACATAATACTTAAAAACAGCAATGCTATGTGTGGAGAGAAAAACAAGGCTTCAATTCAAGTTGTCCTGTAGTGCAATAATTCAATTAGAATAACATGAATTGTTTGCCCATTCCAGAAAAAATTAGATTTCTCTTTAGTTTCTCTTGTTCTTATACCAAGGGTATCACTCATGCATCCAAACAGTCTCATTACCTGAGAAGAATACTCCTAATTTCACCCTCATCCTTTGTCTTTCCCAGGGATATATAACAAAGGAAAGAGAATGTGCTTGGCATATTGCAAAGCCTAGCAACCAGTATTGCTCATCTTATTAAACACAGGCAAAAGATGAAACTTTCAACCTCAAATTTTCTAGGTTCTGAGGCAGGATTTCCAACTGCTCTGTAGTGGATAATCTCCAAGAGCTTAACAAGAACTTCTCTGGTTTGGAAGCTACAAGGAAATATCCCTCAATATCACATATCAAACTAGACTACTTTTACCCATGCCAGAGGAGTGGAGCTGTCACTGGCCCCTCTCTTTCTGTTTTTTTTTGATGATACAAACCAGGCACAAGAACTCCCTCACTACCTAATTTTTCCATTGCAGAGGACAAATGTTCCTACCATTCATTTTCCACAGGAGTTTAATTTTACAGTACAGCTACTTCTCAGTTACACATGAACAGCCATGAAAGGTGTTGCTGGAAAAAGGAAGAGGCTTGGACTTCTATCTTATATTTTCTCATTTGTGGTGGGATCTCTTGTTCCTTGAGAGCCTTGTTTAGATTGATCAATTTGAAAGGAAGGAAAAGAGAGAAAACGCTAATATTTACCAGATACACTCACTCCCAGATTCTTCCATTTGTACTTCTAGAAGCACCACCAGGAGTCACTGGTGTGGGGAACTTCTGCTCTGCCTCTCTCAGGTTGCTATGAGGATACCTTGCCACCACAAATGGAAGCTTTTCCTCTGCAGGCTGTAACCTCACTTTTTTGGCAGAACAAGGCACAGGCACTGCAGAGCTTGAACCTTGCTCGAAAAGCCACGGCAATTTCATTCCTTCAAGCCTACCCCTTTCAGAAAGGAAAGAGACTCAAGGTTCCCCTGCAGAGATGTAGCACACTGCTGAGTGTGATGCAGTCCCAGCTGCACTGACGCTGTTGAGAGAAGGGGGAGCAAAGTTAAGCTAAGTGGTGAGCCCTTGGTGCCCGGAATTTGCATGTGGTCACAGCAAGGGTGGTGGATGGGTTGGTTTCCAGCCAGTAAAGTAAGAGTGGAAGTGAACCTCAACTCCCCAAATGGGAACACACCTGCTTGCCCAGTATCAGCAGAGCAGGTGGGCTGTGCTGTTGCAGGCAGGGTCTGCTGGCAGGGTCTGCTGGCCCCAGCAGTGCAAGCTTGAGCTAAGTGTTGCTCAGGTGTTTCTCAAGCAGATTGAGCTACCTTGTCCTTGCAACTCAGTGGAGCACACCAGAGGGCTCACACTGAGGTTGCCTTGGGAACAGAAGTGGTCTGGGAGTGCTGGTGGTGTGCTGTGCTTGAGAGAAGAGGGCTATAAATCCAAGCACATGCCCTTCTAAACAAGGCTGGGCTGCTTTCAAGGTCTGTGTTGTAAACATGCTCTCCATGCTATGTGGATGTAGGCATGGGCCAGACCTGGATGGCAGCAGCTCAGACACCTCTACAGATTTTTCCCTTGCAGGATGGGAATATCCACAGGCTTGATAATAAGTTTTTGGTAAAATAGATGATATGAGAGAAACAGGAGAAAGTGTCACAGCTTAAGTTTTACTGAAAAGATGTCTTTGATGAAGACTGTGGAATCAGTAGACGGGTACAAGATTCTTCTTGTCCCTGCTTTATTACTTGGTCTGCTTTTTAAAATGTCTAGGCCACTTTAGCTTTGAGATGTCAACCCCCTGCTAGAGGGGCACAAGTCAGAAACTGCAGAATGAGGGCATCCGAAGTGGATAGTGATTTGGAAAGCCTTGGATAGAAATCACCCTTTCAAAATAACAACTATTACTTTAGGTGCCTCTTTAAACATTGACACATGTATTTTCATTGTTTTTCATTAAAGTTTATTGGCATTAACAAATCAAAGACTTGCTTTTTCTCATCTAGAAATGCAGAGATAATCCTATTTTTATAGAGGTTGGAGGACAACCCTACTAGACTTCTGCAAATCTACTTGCTTCTCAAGTGAACATGACATCTCTTCTGTGCAGGATGCTCATGAATGCAATGGAGTGTGATTTAGGAACTCTAGTTTATCAGTATGGTGGCACCACAATGCAATGTTTTTCTGGATTAAAAACTTCAATAGTCTGTGTTTCCTGTTTTGAGGAAACTTCACTAGCTTGTGTTTCCTATGTTAGAGGAAAAAACCCACCAAGCCATAGCCTTTTAGGTTTGGTATTTTTGGTTTTGACTCTTCAGTTCTAGTCAGTGATGTTGAAAATTTGCTCTCTGAACTTTTAATGTTGATCTGATCTTCTGACCTGCAAGCTGCAGTGCTGAACATATCCTGGAAATTGTCATAGGAGAGATACCTTATAATCAGTTCGGGTAATAAAGGATCCTTTTGTTGCAGGAATCTTTTTGTGCAAGCTGTATGCTCTTCTCAATTTTTCCTGTCCCATGTGGGTGGTCAGATCTGGGAGTAAAACACTGAAAAAAAAAATCAAACCATTTCAAATGCAAGGAATTTTAAGTTCACAGACTGTGGCTCATTGTCAGTAACAATTTCCCGTGGAATGGTGAAGAGTGTTTTTTTCTTTCTTACTAAAAGTGCCTCTCCTCTATCTATTTTTTGGCTTGATATGCTAGAGAGATGTACCCCATTGGAGAGTTCAGAAAAGTAAGTTTTCTTATAAAAGCTGTTTGAAATATGTAACTTAAGAGAATACTGCCTTCCTCCCTCTCCATCCTAATGCAAACTTTTTTTTCCCATAAGAACTTTTTCTTTTTTCCTGAAAAAGAAGCCCAAAAATTATTCCATTAAAAAATATGACACTTTCTAAAATTCAGTGCCGAGATACATTTTTTCTTATAAACAGAGGTTAAGTGTGCATTTGGAATAACAACACTCTGTTCAAAATTCTGTTTAGAAAAAACGTATATTCTACCCAGTCATTACCACTGTTAAATGGAGTAAGAGCTGCCACCTGCTTCCCAAACCCAGTAGTGCTTGCACTTCACAGTAATTCCTGAGAGGAGGATGCATGTGGTAGTGGGGCTTCTGGAGCAGCCTCCAGTCCCACTGTTGCCTCACGTCATCACCCCAGGAGCCGTGCTTGTGGGATTTGAGCAGAGCCCTGGCACCAGCTGGGGCAGAAAATGGTCCTGACACTGCTGTGCTGTATGCACAGTATTCATGAGTTTAGTGCAGTCCTGTGAAGTCTTTCCACTCTTAGGCTGAAAGAGTAGAATCCGAGGAAGTAGAAAACTAAATTTCAATAAATTTAGAAAAGCAAACCCTGGAGATTATTTCCTTGTTTCAGTACACTGCCATCTTTGACTTGCTCTTGAGAGGAGAAAGTAGGTTTGTAATTAATCTTTTGATTATAATTTATTGAATTACATAGAATTTATTGTGTTCTCTGCAGGAAGATGTCATGTCTGATGTATATTTTTCTTTCAAGTGTGGCGAATCAATATACACATTAAATTAAACACCCTGAAAATATGCCCACTAAATATATTTAACTTGTGGGTGGCACTTCTACTTGAGAAATCCAACCCCATCCATATTCTAATTCACTTCCCAAACCTGTCCCAGAAGTTGTTATTATATTATCTTCTTTTTTTTTTTAAAATCAGAGGAAACATGGCCCAAATTAAACAATGTGACTGAACATGCAGATATGTTTCCTGTTTCCTTCCTCCTTGTTATCTTACTTTGTGAGCTCAGAAATATGCCCACCAGAAATAAACAGGTCTCAGCTGCGAGCAGCTGGCTCTCTACTGCTGCAAGGAGTCCCAGGCCAGGGCTGAGAAACTGTGTGTGAGAGAGGGCCAACTGCTTCTCCTCTTGCCTTTGCAACATGCTACCATTCTGTGTGTGGGCTTTGATTCATGCACCCCACTGGAGGCAGTCCTAGGAATTTTTCAGCAGCGTCAGATAATTAAAAATGAATAATGCCTTCAGCACAATAACCCTTGTGCTAATTGCTTGGATATTAAGCTACATTCCTTTCACTTTGCCCTTACACTTACAGATTCTTGCATTAACATTGCAGTGGTACTGTGGAAGTGGTTACGGTGAAAAATAGAAAAGTTAAGACATCCAGCTACAAGAAACCAGAACATTTGATATTTGGTGTCGTGTGGAAGGCAGCGTGGGACACCAATAAACAAATTTCTTGGCTTTTTTCTGATAAAATGATGACCTCATGTCAAGTAATGGTGGTAACTGGAAGTCTACAGACCAAAGTGTTTATCCTGCCTTGTCACCAGGATGAACAGGGCGAGATGCAACTCTCAGCCTTGGTCTCCCACCAAGACGTCCAGGTCCATCAATATTTTGCTCTGCACAGGTCCACAGGGTGGCCAAGTTAAGCTTAAAAGGGAGGAAGTCTTTCTACTGTGAAGTGAAACCCACAGATTTCAGGTCTCAGCTTCAAAGCCAGGGGTGGATTTTGAAGCCTTTCCCTACAGTTTTGGCATGGCATTAACACAGCTGGCAAAATATGCTCAAAATTCAGTGGTGGGGACCTTGAGCACTGCTTATGATGCATGATCATGTTTCAATACCAAATTCACACAGATCATAAAAATAAATCTATGCTTTTTGATA
This sequence comes from Aphelocoma coerulescens, assembly GCF_041296385.1. Lineage (NCBI taxonomy): Eukaryota > Metazoa > Chordata > Aves > Passeriformes > Corvidae > Aphelocoma > Aphelocoma coerulescens. The sequence continues at coordinate 26,325,641 of NC_091019.1, forward strand.
TTATTGTCAGCAATGTGTCAAGGAGAGCTCTGAATGGAGCAGGAGAACCACTTAATTTCCACAAGAAGTGAAGGACCATTTCAGTCATCAGGACCACTTGGCAGGAGAAGGGTATGGAGGGCGTGCCTCGGCAGGGAGAAAGGTCTCAAAGTACATGGACAGAGAGGCACTGAGGGAAGCTGCTCTCGGCAGCAAACGACATTTTGAATGTTGTGTGAACAGGGCTGATAAGAAGAAACTTCAAGTGCTTGTGTTAGCATGTTACACAAAGATTGAAGGGAAACAGGAAGGTCAGAAAGGAGAGTAGATGCAGTAAAGGCTTTTATTCATCAGTGTAGGAAGTATTCTGAGCTTTCATAGACTGGGCCATACCTGAAACATGTATTTTCTCTGAAGAGCTCTACTCTAGCACATCTGGAACTGATTTCTAGGAGAAGCCAGAGGCAGTTTGCTGCACTCCCATATGAGATGCACCTGTGAGAGGCCCATGAATCATCTTAATAAAAGCGAGCATAAAAAGGGTCACGGGCTGATGCAGTGGGGAACCCATGAGGAGGGCTCAGATGCATGATGGTGTTACTGCACATCAGCTGAACCCTCCTGATCCAGCATGTGCCCTCAGCCACCTCTCAGCTGAGGCGGTATGTGCTCACTCACTCTCCCTGCCTGCAGCGCAAGCCTGGGGAACTCCCCAGGTGTGCTGTGGGCTTGGGGCAGCCAGACAACTTGGCTGGTGTGTGAGCCCTGTGACTCTGCCTGAGAGGGTTTTGGTGGTGCTATGTGGCCAAGGGAAGCCACAACTATTCATCAGCAGCAAAGCTTGTTTCACATAATGGGCTACTGTCTTCTTCTGCACCTACAGAAGCTGGGGAGAGAGAGGGACTTTAGCAGGCAGGGGGAGTTTGCACGCCTCATGTTCATCCTCCGTCAGTCCAGGAGAGTGCTGAGCTGGGGACATCAGCCAGAGCCACTAGAGGTTTCACAAATTACTTTAAACCTTGTAAAGAACAGCTGCTGCCAACATCTACTCGTGGAGTCCTTCATTTACTGGATTTTGAATAGGGCTCTGATTTTCTTCACCCTTACTGTCTTACCCATGCCACCAAAGTCATCTTCCTTCCAAGCCACAGATCTGTTTATTTAGTATTTCCCTTCTTGCCCTGTGCCATGGCTGCAGCCTAGAAGAGGAGTGCCTGAGGTGGGAAGAATGCTGACTAGCTGTGGAGGAGTAGCCCCGGTCAGGAGCTTCATGTGGGGAGTGGGCAGCAGCATGTGCCACAAAGTTTGTGCTGCAGAACTGTGAAGGGGAACAAACAATTAGCAATATAGATTGAGGAAGGAATGAGAAGGAGGGGGAGATTAGGCCACTCCTTTTTTTTCAGTCCATTAGCTGAACAATGTTGCCATCATCTGAATAGTAGTTAGATGAAATATTTTATATTTTTGCAGAGACATGAGAATGAACTGAAAAAGATTCAGGAAGTCTCATTTTCTCACTGTCTTTGATTGCCACTGTACATTATCACTGGAAGGTGTTTCCATGCAGTTCAGTTCCTCTCAGGAGATGCTACATGGCTTGAACAGATTCAGGGAGGCTTCACTTCCACACTCCTCCTGATCTTTACTGTGAAATGCTGCTCGTCTGCTTTTGCTTCCCCTTATCCTATGATGCTTTCATTGACTGGGTCCCATTCCGGACTCCTAACTGGGGGAGGGAGCAGCACAGCTGGCAGGCCCAGTCCTGGCAACTCTCCTGTAAGATTTTTTGGATGAGATCTCATGTGCTGAGCACCTCATGGCACTTTCTGGAAGCTACTGTGGCTGCAGCTGTGCGGTTACTCCAGTGCCCAGGAGAAGAGGGTCGACACTTGGGCACGTGGATGCCCTGGAAGATGTGCCTGCCTTTACTGACAGCAAAGTCATGGTACTGCATCTTTTAACCAGAGGCCCTTTGCTATTCATTCTGGGGCAGCCACTTAGTGCAGGGAAAAGTGCAGGTAAAGCTGGGCTCAGAAACCAGGACTGGTGTAATGTGGAGATGTGATGAAGGTGTCATATACAGACTTCAGTCAGAAACAGTTTGGCCAACAGCAATGAAGAATTTCTTTAGTCAGAGAGATTTCCAAGATTCAAAAACATCCATCACTGGAGAAACCAGAGACCACATGTTACATTTCCTGAGTCCCTCATGTAAGTGTCAGTGAGCATGTGCTTGTAGCTCTACACACTTCCTGTGTGGGTGCAGTCCTTTGCACATACATCTCACAAACAGCAAACTGCTTTTTCTTGCCCTGTCGCACACTCACAGCCCCCCAGTGCTTTCACAACCACAGTTAGTTTTCTAGACAAAACCTCATCCAAGTCCTTTTGAGAGCCTGTACGCACCTTGATTTTTCCTGGGCTGAAAATAAATCTGCTGAGTTTGGAGCGTTTCCTTCCCACTCCATGTGATTCTGATTTCACTAATTGAAGTTAATCTGATAAAGGGAGGAACCGCGGAGAAGAATAAGAGCAAAGAGGCAGGCGAGCAGGGGTCACCCGGCGTGCCACAGAGAGAGGGCTTTGTGGCCAGGGAGCCGCTGCAGGGCATGGAGGGAAGCAGCGTGCTGAGGCACTTCATCTGTTAGGCCCATGGGCTGGGCTGAACTGCCGGCCACCCTGGCTGCCCGTCCTGACCTCCCCGCTGCCCTGCAGCACCACCAGCACTTGCAAGGTGGGGTCTAATGAAAGGCATCAGGGAACAGAAGGAGCGCTTCTGCCTCCTGATCATATTTACCCAGAACAAAATGAAAATGGAGGCTGGCTCGGGGGATGAGTAATGGATAACAGAGCAGCTTCTCATGTCCAGGCCCCTAGTCTGGCTGGGGCCTGGAGGGCAGCACTGATAAATTCATTGCCACCTGACAGTGGTTGAAGGGTTTATGTAGGAAACGAACACTTGGATTTCAAAATAAAAAGTACCTTCTGCGGACAAAATGGTTGCTGGGGTAAGGGAGCAGTGTGTGGTGACGAGTATCCCAAAGAGAGCAAAACTGCCGTTCATGGCTTTGCCACACACAAAGCTACTTCCCTCCAACTCTTCTAGCAACACCACCATGTGGAAAAAGCACATTAACACAAAAAAATCCAGCTCAATCAGAAAGACACCTGACAAGGTGTCATGTCTACCACTGAGAGCAGGCAAGGCCATGACATTCCACTTCATTGTTCAGTATCTTCTCCAAAAAGCAACCCAAGGTCTTTGTGTCCAGCAGATTTACAGCAGGGAGATCTTCAGAGAGAAGTGGGTGCTCAAGCCACACACATGTGTGTATGGAATATCAGAGACTGACTCCTGGAAAGCTGGGAAATGAGGTGAGCTCACCTAGCTTATTTTTCTGAAATTATCTTGGTGTTTGGTGCTTGAATAAATTTGTCTGAGCACAATGCAGTAAGTCAATCCAAAAGCATCAGGGATTAACTTTTTCCAGCTTCTGTCTGGGCAGCAAGCAGCCACAAGTGAGGTAGAGCTGGGAGCAGAATGGCCTTTTGCCCCAAACCTGCCAACAGAGATGTTTGCAGAACCTGTCTGCTGAGGCATGGTATTCACAGGCAGCTAGAGATTTCCCACTTCTCTGCTTTCTTTAATGGCTGGTACATACATCGATGTCGACAGCACCCCTGTCCTGCCTCTGCAAACTCCACTCATTGTTAACTTGTTTAAATTAAACACAAGCATGGACAGGATCAGCAAGCAGCCGTCTGTTTTATTAGTGGTTCTACTTCAAATGTCAATCTTAGTCCTTCCTTGCTGGGCTCTGATCTGTCATGACAATTTGATTAACTTTACATTTCCTTTTATTGTTGGAGAAACATTTGGAAAATCTTAACATATCCTACTGGCTGGTTTTGAGACCAAGATGGTGATTATGTCCATGCTTAGCATCATCCATCAAAATCAGGCATCTGACAGTCAGACCACCTGAAAAACGTGTCATTCCTGAGAAGTTCACGGGCCGTAAAATGTTTCTTACTTGTGAACCATCACAGGACACTCCTTTTTCTCTTGACAGCAATGCTTTCATTAGGAAATGCTTAAACATCTTCATTAGAAGGAAACACTTTCCACTTTGTACCGGTTTTCCTAGATAAGAGGGCCTTCTCAGCTCCCACCAGCTGGGAACCGGTATCTGGGTTTTTCTGAGAGCCATGTTCCTGCCAGGACTCCCTGATGAGAACACACTATTAATGAGGAACTACCAGGATATGACAGATCCCAGGGAAAAGGATGCTCCATTTCAACTTAACAGAACAGCTCAGAACTCTTTCCCCTTTCCTCATGCTCACTCTAATCCTGTAAGAGTCTCAAGCCTCTGGCACATACTCATGGCTACATTTCTGCTGGCCTCTGTGCTTCTTCTGGATTTTGGCTCAGCTCCAGAGTGTCAAGGCACCAGTGGAAAAGGCTGGAAGTGAGCCTATTTTTGTCATTATGTTTCAATACCAGGATCAGAAATAGAAGTGGCAAGAACCTCATGGAAAAAAAAAAAAACACCCTGGTTTCCTGGCACTTTTGATGGAGTTAATTACCTGTAGACATTTAAATTCTTTCCCTTGCATCAATTTCATTAATTTGAAGGTGTAGATACTCAGTCATTTTGAAAAGCCACACCAGTTTTAACTTCATGTCTGAGGTCATTGAATTCTTCTTCAGAAAGCGCTCAGATGTCACAGTTAAGCCGATGTCATTAGGCCATGATAAATCTACCCCACACCTAAGCTATCCATTTACCTGTTCAATAAAAGCTAAAATCAATGCTATTATATTATAGTCACCCAAAAATGTGTCTGGGAAACTTGGTCTCAGATCCCAGTCCCTGACAGGAACTCCTAGGGTCTCAAGCAGTACCAAGTACTGAGGGTCTCTTGGTAGTTACTCTAAAAAGTTAAGCCTCAGCTCAAACTTCAGGGTACATGTGTCTTATAGCACACCAATCCCCAGTGCTTCTTATCAGATTTGCAACTGCTGCTGAACACTGCAAGTGGATGATCCTGGTACCAGGATCCCCCTGATGGATAACTGTAATAATTTAATTCTAGTCTATAATTTCCAGTCTCTGGTGAACTCCTGCTTCAATTCTCTGACATTTCTAATATTTCTCTGCTGAGACAAGCTGCCATTTCAGACTTCAGGAAAGAGTAGTTCTCTTCCCACTCAGACAGAGGATAATTATGACTAGCTATAAAATAAGAGCTGCTTGAATTTGTAATAAAGAGTCTCAGACTCTAACACTTCTGCAGTCAAATCCCTGCAATAGAGAGGTCTAAACCCTTCAGTAATACTTGGGCTCCTTATACCTCCAAATACCTGTACTTCTATTTTGCTACACAGTACCAAACCTCTCTGCAAGAAGAAAGCAAGCTATGCTAGAAAGAAGAGGAAACCACAACCATGCTAGAGTTAATAAAGAGAGCACATAATGAGAGCTGGTATCTGACCTCTCCCTGCCTGAGATCCCATAAACCCCAGGCCTAATCCAGTATCTTGCTTTCCGTGCAATGGGTGCTGGGAAGGGTCCAGCCCCCACTGTCCCAGGGAAGTGATAAAACCCCATGTGCCAGTTAATGCACTGCCTCTTACAGGCCCATGCAGCAGGTGAGCAATTATCACTTGCAGCCCAGCTTAATGCTTTACAGGGTCTGAGAACTGTTTCCAATTAGCCTCAGTAGGCCATGGAAATTAACTCATTTGTGTCACCTTGGCTTGCAAGCGGACTGTGAGGAACTGGTGAAACAACTGGAATTGAGTACAGGTGGCACCTCACCTCTCCTCCTGCTCCTTGGCACTCCTTGCTCTGGATCTGGGACGGCTGTATTTGATGGAAGAAAATATGATGGAAAAACCATTTTGATCCATAACCAGGACCTGGGGGAGGGCTTGATCCATCCCCGGAGTCTTGTCTCCATGACATTTTTCCAGGCTGGTTCTCTGTGTCCCGAGAAACAGGCTTCCAAGCACTTCCCTTTGGATTATTTCGTAATCTCATGAGGCTTCTCAGCATTTGGCCTCTAAAAGCCTCTTTTTATAAAGAACTGTGTCATATGTGTGTTTTATCTGTGAGCCTCGTTTAATGAATTCTTTCAGATATTATGAGCTGATTTGGAGCCTGCTGTAAAGCCAGCACCATTCCATCAAGCTTGCCACAGGGTAGTTACTGCCAGGCATTTTCTCTTAAAAGGATGTTCTGAAAGTTGATGTCAGGGCTAAAATTAGGCTAAATACTTGCAGGGATCCTTGTGTGATCTCCTAGTACAACTTCAGTGCCCATGAATGGCGTGCATATCAAAGGAACTATGAACTCCTGGACAAAGACCAAGAGGATTGAGGAGCTCTCAACTCTTTTCTGAGCTTCAGTATGAAGAGTTCTGTGTCATTTTGAGCACATCACCTCACCTCTCTGTGCTTCAGTTTTCTGCCTTCAGAGGTTACAGTACATTTTGTTGAGATTATGTAGTTAAACACATTATGATATTATTTAATGTAAATGTTGAAGAGATTTCTTACACTGATAGCTTGATTTTGAGCTTTCCAAATTCTGCTTACATGAGCTTCTTATAGCACCTCACTCTTGAAGAAAGGAGACAAGATATAAGCTGATTGTGATGGTCTATCCATCTAAAATGATCTGTAAATGATTGATTAAACTTTAGGGGTAGTGTGCCTGTGTATTATATTTGGACAAAATATAAATGAAAAAACCAGATTAAGCCCTTGTATTAAAAGATCCAGTTCTATTGAAGAGCTGATTATAAAATGACTGAAGAAGGGACTTTGAGTTGTTGCTCCTGCTTCTGTGGCCTGTATTCTGTATGTAATGTTATCACAGCATGTAAGGGGAACTGTGAGTTCTGAGCTGTAGGCAGATGGCCAGAGATCTAACCTGAATCCCCAAGATTTATTGCCATTCGATAGTTTGCTTTTTTTTCTCCGTGAGCAACACAGAGCTGCAGAGACCCCAATCCGTCTGGGTCCCTCACAGAGACCAAAATGCCACAGCAGCATCCTGGAAGACTTATGCCCATCTCTGCAGCAATTGAATTAGCTGCAGTAACGACAGGCAGGGGCTTCTGAACAGCCCGGAGCAGCAGGAGAGCTCTCAGCAGCAGAGGGCCAGAGCCCGGGGGTGGCCCTGCACCGGGGAGAGGCTGTGCGCCCAGGGAGGGGAGCTTCCCAGAACTGGAAATGTCAAACTGTTTCACAAGGAGAATCCGGCCCTGGCCCAAACCTAAAATGTCAGGCCGAATCTGAACTGCCCCAAATTTGGATCTGGATGTGAAACCTGTGGCTTGGGACCATTTCTGGTTTATACTTAAAAAGCTAATTGTCTCTTGCCATGGGTAGCTAAGTGTCGCAAGAATGGACATGGAAGCAGCAGATTGAAATCTGTCAGGATTCTATTTTGCAGTAGTTGGAAAAAACCTCCATTCCTGGATGCAGGGAACAAATTTTGCCACATCTGCAAGCCAGGGAAAATCACTGGAAACTCTGGAGTGAATAATTATACACAAATGTTTACAAAAAAATAAGTAAGAAGAATGTATGCATAAGTGAAGAATAACAAATGACATGTGGCCAAACCCCTGAATAGCTACTAAAGCCTGGGACTGGGATATGCAATTTTCACATCATTTGCAGCCTTGGGCAGCTAGAAAGGGTGGAGAGGTGATATTAGTGTACAACGGCTGCTCAGTACCTCGTATTTATAGTAAATTTCCAGTGGCCAGGGAAACATCACACAAATCCAGCCTGGGAAAGGATAGAAAATGCCCAGGATAGCCGGTTTTCTGGGTATTCCTTGCCAAGAGAGGACTTGAGCAGTATACCTCCCTGCTTCAGGCCTGCCTATGCCCAAACCCAGACTCCTGCTTTCATTGCTGTCCCTTGCTCACTATAAGGCCCTACAGTCTGTTCTTATTTCAGAGACATCTTCTGTGTCTTTTTTTTTTTTTTCAAGGACTGAAAGGTCTCATGTTCCAGTAGATATTACTTCCTTTCATGTATTTGCTCCCAGCCCACCTACACATCCCTGGAGGATGGGGTCTGTTCTTCAGAGCCTGCAGGACTTTTGCTTTGGTTTTGTGTTTTGCAAAAAGCAGCTAAAACCTGAGCTCTGGGTTCCCTGGGTAGCTTGGGTTCCTCAGGGTTTCCACCTTATGCAGAACCTCAGGTTTGCCTGCTGCTAATCCTGAACAAGAAAGAAGTACAAAAAATGCATGTGAGCAGAAGAGATTTCATTTCTCCTGCTCTCAAAAGGAGATGTAAGAGCTGCCTGGTCCCATCAACATAATTCATTTTGGAAATGGCCCGTCCCCAGGAGAAAGAGTCCCTTGGTGGTTTGCTCTTCCCAAGGCTAAAGTAATGAGTACCCAGCAGTGATAGGAGCAGTCTGGAAGCTCCACCATCTCTCAAGGAGTGTGAGAAAAATCATTCTTGCTCATCTTTGGAGTTACGGGGGGATGGTAACTCTGCAGGCCCCCATTCATGCTCAGTAGCATAGAGCCGAGCTTCTGGAATATGGCTATGTTCCTGAGAACCTCTTGTCTCCACCCCATAGACTGCTGGGGACCAATTTTCCCTTTGCTGGCCCTATGAAACATAGAAGACAGAAAGAAAGCCAATTTGTGAACTACCAGAGTGAGTAGCTGTAGCTTTTTCGGAGCTGGTTTTATGACAGGTTGTTTCCAGGGGACTCTTGGCTGGTGCAAATGTCTGCCTGACATACAGCAAATGAGACCATGGAGGGCGCTTGAGGCAGTCAGGTGGAAGCAGCATCCCACTTTCCCCTTGTCCTGGGTGATAGCTGGCATTCAGCTGGACTAGCTTGGTGATAATCTCCTGGGTGATTTGAAGTGATTATATCCTGCTTATAAAAAATATATTATGCATGTATATAGAGAAGAGGTGTTGACAGCAAATCAGAGAGTAAAGCAGAACCACATCAGCCTTTGGAACTGGCCTGCAGAAGATGATGCATTACGAATTACATTGCAGGGATTTCCTCCTTGTTACTGCACAGTAACAGGCTTCATTGCACACATAATTTACAGTATCTAGGTAGGAAAGCATGCAGGATGTGGCAGCCACATAGTACTCTTCACCTCCTCCAAACTCACAGCTGACTGCAAGAGGACAAAATTGCTACAAGCTGCTTCTGAAAGTAAATGGGGTGTTTTAATGGCAATGTGACTGTGAGGCTGTTGGGCAAGAATTCAGTTTTAGCTAGAAATGGGCATGATCTTGACTAGATTTTCTCCAAAATGAAAGGCTATTTTTATCTGGGATTTTCAGTCAGGCCATTTGAAAACCTCTTCTGACATTCAGACCCAGAGTGAGATGTATATGCTTTCCCTTCCTCACCTCTCCTTCTAACCAAGTTCAACAGACATGCACACTGACACAAACCCAAAGCAAAAAGCTGCAGAGTGCAGCAGACTGCACTGCAGTCCCCCTCCATCACTGTAAGGCTGCAGACTCTGTGATGTCTTGCCAAGCTACCAGTGCTAGCAGGGCTTCTCTGCCCACCCCAGCACGGTGTCAATGGTTGGGCTGAAATGGCTGGGATCCAGTGTACGTACTCACGGCTGGTGTCAGCATGACATGGGGGATGGAAGGGAAGCCCCCCACCTGTCACTCTCTTACGGTGACACACCATTCAATGCGCCCAAGGCTGGATTCTGCTGAGGAGCAGGAGCACAAAGGGCTCTTCTCTCCCTCTCTCTGAGACAACTGAGCTCTATAGAAGGTGTTGAGGCAAGGAACATCATCAAAAAAACAACTTTGAGAAAGGGAGGTAATTTTTGATGTCCGGCTTGTTCTGCAAGGTTGGAAAGTTTTGTGGGCTTTTTCACTGCTTGTACACACTTTTTCGTTTTCTTATTTTCCATTCTTTTTTTAATCTTCTTGTTTTCACCTCTCTCTCTTCACATCTTCTTTCTATTCAGGGAAATGAAAAGGCAGCTTTCAGAACCAAAAAAAGTGCAGAATTGACTGCCAGAGGAAAAAGTGCAATATCCCTCTAAGCCCATACCTTGTGATTTCTCAGTTTGTTCAAATAAAACCCCAAAATAATAGACTGTTATTACTAGAATTAATCATTAGGTTTTCAATGAAAGAATGCCATAAATGACACCATTTTCACCTAAAATAACAAAACCCCTGAAGACAACAAAGCAAAAAAACCCTCAAGATGAATGAGACCCCTTTTTAATGGAAAAAAATCATTAAACATTTTCAGCTATTTCTAGGAATGAATGATTGGCTGCAGCTTTTATCTGAAACCTGGACTTGGTTTTTAGCTTGGCAGCTTTAAAACAGACAGCAGAACATACTGATCTACAACACAGGGCATGTGAGAGCACAGCGGGCAGGATGCAACCACCAAGTTTCCCTGTTCCAGTGCTCAGAACTACCTGGATTATAAAGAATCTGATAATTACTAGCAGTGACAAGGTGGTGCATATTTCATGTGCTCCATTCGACGCTATGGGCATGAAAACCTTCTGTTTTCTGTGGAAGACCCAAAGGATCAGAAATAAAGATAAAATAACATTTTTTCCCCAGTAGAGGATGCTGAGGCTGGATCAGCAGCTGTTCCTGCATCACCTTCTGGGTGCTTTCACATCATCACAGCTTGTTCCCCTCCATGTTTTTTATTTGGCGTCTCTTGACAAAATCAACCCATCCTTGGAAAAGCTCTTTTCACTTTGTTCCTAAACTTAAGATGTAAAATCCGGTTCTCTTGGAAATCCACAGGAGCATTGCCACTAGCTTTCTTCAGGCTGGGATGCAGCACATAGCCCTGGCCTCATTGCCTTTGAGAGTGTCTCCTGCTCCATGGAGAGGACTATATTGTCCCTTGCAGGCACGTGCTGCTCCAACAGCAATCTTGTTAGGTGAAAACCCCTCTTCTCGTGTTGTTGTGGTTGTTTTCTGGTATTACAGCGTTTTGAGGTTTGTGCCAGTAACGTGTCGAGTGGCGCTTTAATTTCTAACCTCTCCAGTACTCAGTTGCTTCTCTTAGCTTTCCTTCCTTTTGCCTGCTGATGTTTTTGGCTCCTGTTGCAGCAGCACTTCATTGCCCTGTACATCCTGAGCATAAGTGAATTCGGGCAGAGTCCCTGCCACCTGGCGTCAGTAAATCGTACATATCTAGCACTGTATCTACAGGGCCAAACCCACAGATTGTGCCTGGCTGTTGAATCAGTATTGCCACTGGACTGGCATGAGAGAAGAATTCAGCACTGTCTCCTTTCACCTTTTGCTGCTTGTGTCTCCACTGTGACTGCCTGCACAGCTGAGGCAGAAGGGCCGTGCCAGGTTTTGCACCAGAGCGTGTACAGGGACTTTATCTCATCTCCTGCAGATAAAGAGTTAACTCCCTCCCCAACTCTCCAGCAAGAAGAGGATTTAGAAGAGATTGCAGCATCATTGCTTAGGCATACCCAGATGCTCAATATTAACATAGGCAGCTCTGTGAAGATTTTTTCCTGCTACCCATCGGATGGGAAAAATATTTGGATGGAGTAGCGGTTTGGGTATCACTTTGCAGGTCTGGAGTATAACTCAAATGGAAAGACATGTAGCTCCAATTACTTGATGTAATTCAGAACACAGAAGAGCCGCCTCTTGCTAAGTCAGTATTTAGTTTTTGATTAGCTCTTACTTCAGTGGTAAAAGCCACAGCAAGCTGCAATCTTGAGCTTTTTTTTCAAGTGTACATATGTCTGTATGTGAGGCCAAAACCTCAATCTCAGCATCTTGAGCATGAGAGCAGGCACTGAGATATGACTCATAGGTGTGTATTTAGCTACAGTCTCAAATGAAAGAAGAAAAACAAGACAAGACCAAACTGGAAATTAACCAAACTAATTAAAAAATTCCAACAAAACAAACCAGCAACAAAACTCCATTCTTTTCAGCATTTTTCTGTAAGCTTATTTTATTCCTTTTCATCTGGCTGGGTCATGAAACTGAACTCCTCTCCTGGCAGTGTAATGTAGCTCTTAGGCCACAGGCAGGTATTGTTTTGTTTGGATCTCCAACACTACTAAAGTTGTTTGTATACAGCCCTGTTTTCATCCATGTTGAGAGTAAAAGCAACATCAACAGAATAAAAAGTGAAAAAGAGAAAGCTTTCCTTAATGGTGCTGTTATTCCTTTTATGACAAAGCTTTAGTCTGAGCCTAAACTAAGCTGATGATAGTCATTAAAATTTTATTATAAATGGACAATAATCTATTCATTAAGGTAGAGAAGGGAAATAGGTGACTTGTCTGACTTGGAAAACTTCACTGACAAAATAGGGGATTTAATCATCCCAAAACAAGAAGGAAACTTAACTTAACTACCCCCAGGAGTACTTGGTGGCCAGAAAGAGACGTTGATAAGGAACAAAATGCTGCAGAACCTTTGTAAAAGTATAATGCTGCCTGGCTGAATAGTGTGAACTATTAGCTGTGAACCACAGCTGTGAACGTGTGCAACAGGATCCCTAAAGTTAGGGTTTTCTAGAAAAGCAAGCCTTGCTTTCCCATTTGTTTAGAACCAAGTTTAGTTTCAGAGTAGTCTGTATTCCAGCAACTCAGTTAACTGTTGTAGCTTGAAGAAACCTGAAATATACTGGGGAAGACACCAGGATAGATATTTGTTCCAGTGCAAAAAACTGCAACCCTTGATAAATAACAGAGCATGATCCCAAGCTGTCTCCTGGATTGTCTGAGCAGAAGGTATTTCCCCACAAACCTCCAAGGTTTGTTTTCTGTTTCTAATCAATGTGACTGCAGGCTCCATGAGGCAGGGACTGCTCTTTGTCATCCTTAGTGCCTCTATGTGCTACAGTCTAGTTTTGCCCTCCTCCAGGTGATGAGGGAGGTCAGAAAAAAATGTTCCTCGTTGTTCCTCTGTTGCATTATTGCCCACTATATACATCCAAAGGAAAGAAATTGAGGTTATAAGGAGATGTAAGAAGAAGTTATCTGGCACAGTAAAGCTGTCCGTCTGCACAAGCTCTGCCTGTTCTTTGCATCTCTGAACTATTTTGAATCAAGTTTTGGCTTTAAACTGTTCCAGGATCAGGCTTGTTCAATCTTCTGTGAATTTACCTCAAGACCTGGGAAAGCTAAATAACTTGTGCCAGTATCATCAACACCTTTCTAAAAACAAAACAAAAAAGCAACACCAGAGGGTTGAGCTAAACATGTTTGACAGGCCATGCTTTTCCTCCTGGGCTTTAAAGTCCAGGCAGCACAGACTATGCACAAAAATGGGGTGGTTCTCTCCCCACCCTTCCAAAGTGATTTAAGCCAAATGAAGGATGCCTGATTTCCAACCTGATGCAAACTCCAGAAAAATGCGAGGCCAATTTTGCTGTGTCACAAGCTGATCTTTTGCAGATGCTGAAAAGCTAGGAAGTGCAATTATGGGAAAATTGCACTAAGGCAAACAAGTATATGCCAAGTTCTGCCATTCTCCATTACTCACCTGAGCCCCTTGATTGTGGCAGACAACATACCATCTGTATGTGCTTTGTAAGAGGGGAAAAAATATAATCCCAAGAGCGGTGCCTGAATGGAGGAGTGGGAGAAGTGGGAGCAGCTCCCAGAAGGAGCGTGCACCCGAGAGCCACTGCAGAGGCGTGGTGGTACCCAAGAGCCGTGTGCTAGCTCGGGAATCGTGGTTAGCAGAGACCTTCACCCGGGTAACTCCAGACAGGGCAACCTCAGTACTACCACAAGGTAGTTCCCAGTGTGTTTGGCCACCAGGGGTTTCTCCAGATCCCTGGACAATGGCCGTCCTGAGCATCCGGTGTGAAGCTCAGTTTTCATGAGAAAAGCTTTCCAGGCACTTGAAGATGTCAGATACTTCCAGCCCCTTCTTGGACCGGAAATAACTCATGATCTTCTCTTCTCAGAAAAAGTTACTCATATTCTGGTAATGCTGTTTCCTAACTGGGCTGGATCCCACTATTCCTGAGGTATCAAAACACAGAAAGGAAGAAAACAAATGAGAAAATAGCACAAGAGGGCAGGGAAATGAAAGAGCTACTCATGCTCATTGAACCTCCGAGATTGCTTGGTTTGCAGGTCCCTATTTTAGGAAGGGGTCAATCTGCATCCCCTCCCTTGAAAGGTTTGTTGTGGGATAAACACCCCAAAAGGCCCCACAGTGCAGGAACAGGACCTGAAGAGATGAGATTAAGAAACAGCTGCATTGGCCCCTGAAGGCTTGCCTATCCTAATGGGGTCCCAGGGAAATTTGTCTCCCTGGAATAGCACAGCTAAGCTGCAGAGGGAATGGATAGGTCACTGCCTTCAGGAGGTTACACTAAGGGCTGGCTGCCACATTGCAAAGGGGTCATTGCAGGGAAACCTACTCCCAACTCCACAGGACTATGTAGAGAGGTGGGCTTGTGTCCTCTCAAAGCCTGTGTACTGCAGTTACAGTTACAGTGCTTTGTGCATTTTGTCAAGCTGGCAGCACATTATCACTCCAGTGGCTGGCAGCTATCAAAAATGAGTGTTCCAGAGTTCCCAGAGGAAACTGAGGAACAGGAGTTTGTCATTATTACTATTTACAGTAATAAATAGTTATTGGTGTAATGATCACAATAAAACTGAAGGAAAATGCTGATGATCCCTAAAACTGGGAGCTGGCATTTCAAGGTGGGCGTGGCACCTTCTTCCAAGGTGCTGAGCAACTGTGATGAAACGAGGAGAATTTTTTGTGCAAACCCCATCCTGAGAGAGGACAGAGAGGCTCTGCTCCCCTCGGCCACTGTGTAGGATCCTAGCTCCCCATGCAAGCACCTGCCCAAGCCTACCGGGTGCAGCCCCCTCTGCTCTGCTTGCAGCCCACTCCTGCCACATGTGTCTCTCACCCCTTTGGGCAATGAGAGCCCCAGGGGCGAGGGTGGCAGCGAGGGCTGAGGAAGCTCAAGTGCCACCTGTGAACACAGGTGATTTCTGTGTGCCCTTGTCCACATCCTCTCATGCTGGCATTTCACAAGTATTTCAGCAAACACAATTGCTTGCAGGAATGTTGGCAGAGCAGCAACATTTAGAGAATACCCAGGGCTGGACCCAGCTGTGTTGTGAAGTGGGGAGGTGCCGGGCGTGGGGAAAAGAGGCTGTGTATACCTGTGTCCTATGCCTCAACACATTTGGGTGGTGCCTGTGGAGCAGAGGGCAGGCTGGGAGACCAGTCCCACATAGTCCCTGCATGAATCTGCCCATGCATTGACAGAAGGTGAATTCTGGTTACGTGAGCACCAGAAATCACACAGCAGAAGCACTGGCACTGGAGAGTTGAATTCACCAAGTGGGGAAACAGAATCTCCTTGAATGCCAGTGTGGGACAGGAGAGCGGTTGGGTGCAGCGTGGCAGCACAGCTCACGGAAAAGCCAGAGTGGAAATACCAAATCTGAAGTCAAAAAGGGTCATCCTACATGCATCCCATGGCAAATGTGTGTGAAAAGGTGACTTTGGCACACAAGTAATTGTTTTCTGATGAAAACCCTAGAAAAAAGGACAATTTTGGTTTTAGCATGACTGTGATCAGCACAGTAGTGCTTAAGCATCATGACTATGGGGAAAGCTTCCCTGTGCTCTGCACTGTGCTCACACTATCAGCTGGATGGGGATCTTGAACAGATCTGAGATCCTCTTGTAACCATGGCTTTATTCTGGCTCCAGTCAGGACTTGGAGAATGGAAATGAGAATAAAGTGGGAAACAAAACTCTCACCTGTTCCCTTGTTCCAGAACGAGACTTTTACGTTCTGCTCTTCCTATTGGGACAGTGGAGTAACCAGGGAAACAGAAAGCATTTTGCAACCTCAGAGGAAACAAAAAATCCGTGATTACTTTATTAGCCTAGTAATCAATGTTTAATCCCCTTTTACTCAATACACAGGACACAAAAATGGTTGGCATGTAGAGGTTGCAAGAAGTCAACTCATGGCAATATTTGAGGGTTTTGGGACCTGGAGAAATCACCCTGGCTATCTCCCACCCCAGGGGGATCTTGCAATGGCTGCCAACACATGTGAGAAGTAGCTGATGAGGAGTTAGGGAATTCCACATGTGGAATAGGAATTTGGAGTGGATGAGTTCCTCAGAAGCATCCATCTTATTACATGTTTTCAAAATGATTCAGACAGCCGAACATATCACTTTTTGGGTTGTTTTTTGATGTGCTCAGAGGTCTCGAGACAGCCTCCTAAAGAAGGTATCTGAGCAGGTGGGTGAGTTTGGATGAGAAATCATATAGATAAATTCCTGAAGGCTGCTGCTAAGAACCAAAGATGTGCCTGAACTGCTCTGGACTCAGTTTTGGATGAAGATTAGTACTTCTGCTCTCTTTGTCTGACTGTTAAGTTCTGGCCTATGGCCACCTGGAAGCTGAAGGGACACATTAGGTCCTTATTTCTCCTGAAATCATTTCACACTCAGCTACTAGTTAGGATTGCTCATGGACAAGAATACCTGTGGGTTTGTAGGACCAGCCTCAATAGAGTAGGAAAGGAATCAAATCTTGTGCGCTGGAAATGCCAAGACATATTGTCTTCCCTCTTCAGTAATTTCAGCAGTGCCCCTGGTGCTTTTCCAAGCTGATCACATTCTAGACTGCAGGGACTGTCCTCAGGTACCAGAGAGCCCAGCACCCACAGCCCTTGACAGCCTTGCTGCTTGCTGGGTTGCCAGGTAGGGGGAGCAGGGAGAAAAGGGCAGTGGAGCAGTTTGGCCCAGAAGCTGTGTTTGAAGAGATGGCAGGCTTCTCAATTTCTGCTCACAGAATGCAGCCTCACAGAAGCTCACAGCATAAACTTTTGCCAGGTGTAACCAACTGTGCTCCTGTGCAGTGTAAATACCTCTTTATAAGGGCAGGATCACAAGTTCTTACACTGAGCCAAAACTGTCTGGGTGTCTAGGAAAAAACAGTGGAGTTGCTAGAGCTGGATCGTCTCGGATCTTATGGCAACCTTTTATGATGGTGCATAGTTGGCATGGCTCCTGTGGAGGCGCATTTCAAATAGGTCAGGAGGTGTTGGTCCAGTCTCAGTGTCAGCTACTGAAGGCACAGCATCTCTTTTACATCACACAGATTTTGTTTGAAGGCAGTTTTATCTAGGAAAAGGGTAAGTCCCACCCTCGTGCACTGCAGAAACCCGTGGGCTGAATCTGGTCACTCAGTGTATCACTGGTATAAGAGAGGTCTGGTCAGGAGGGTGAACTCTGCTTCTGTCACACACTTTGTCTCCAAAGCAACATCTACTCTGAGAAGCAGCTCGTAATCTGAGCTATGTTTTATTCTGAATGCCTTTGCCAGTAGAAACTGGACTTTCCTTCTCTGTCTTAAGGCACTTACCCTGGAGACATTTGAGACTCTTCTTGCAATCAGCAGGGGAAAAGAAGCACAATCTACTTCATTGATTTAGGAGTTCTGTCTCTGTAGGAGATGCATTACACCCTGGAAACATCTGTTTCTCTCCGGTTGAGGACACCTTAGGGAGGACAGCCAGCCAGTGCCAGCCTAAATATCAACATTGCAAGAGTGTAAAGCCTGGCAAGGGAATCCATCTTTGGTGTTTCATGTCCAGCACTTGGCTGGGCCATGCCCTGGAATCTGGCATGAGCCATTCCCCAGCAGGGTGACGAGGCTGGGGATCCCTTGCCCTGTAGTCTTGCAGGCTGCATTTCTTGAACAGAGGTAAAGCCATAGGTAAGAAGCTGGATTTGAGGGGAGGGAAATAGGACATTAGTGGACTAGTCATGAATGTTGCTGGTTTAATGTTCCTTTTATTGCTTCCAGAGGACCATGAGATAATGCTCTGCTTTGCCACAGGCTAAACAACATTGTGGGTTTTAATAGCTGTCTAGAAAGGACATTTCTCCTCAGATGGATGCAGGCAGCAAAATTTGTGCTTCTCAACAGTGAAATAATTTTCTTCTGTTTGCTATGCTCAGACAGAGTATGGGCATGTCACTGAATGAGGGTCCTTTGTGGCCAGCTCTGATGACTGTAGAACAATGCTAGTTTTTACCAGAGCAGTGAAATGAGAGCTCTTTCCAGCACCTCCTCTCTTTAAAGGTTTGCCTTTCCTCAATTCCACTCATGTGTGAAGTATGCCACATTACTGGACATTTCTGTGGCAAGTGGGGCATTTTCCTGTCACAGAAGAGGTTTTAGAGCACAAATGGACACCTTGAATTCAGTTGCTGTTCCTTTTGGCTGCTTCAGTTGCATGCTTCCAGATAACCTGTGATAAGTCTTACTGTGGGTTAGTGCTGCCATGACAGTATCTGTATGCTAGAAATCAGATCTGATACATAAACTTTTATTGTCTTTGTCAAATTGTAATGGATTTATGGATTATTGAACAAAATTTGAGTACTTGGACCAGTAGAAATTTCTGATTTCATCCAGATGTCTACCCTGCTCACCACTGCTCCCCTCACAGCCTGTCAAAGGCTGGACAAGGGCAACAGGGCCACGCATGCCTAATTGTCCTTTGGATGAAGAACTGCCTGTGATCAAGTCCTTTTTGATCAAGCATGAGAGTGTTTGTTGAGCTGTTCTGCATGCACCCCATAAGTGTAGAAAATGAACCTCCACTACCAAATGGTATTTTTGCTTGAAACTTGACACCAAGTGAAAGGGAAGAGAAAAAAGTGAGTATATATGTAACTTCCTCCCACTAGTCTAAAAATTGCACTGGCAAGCTTACAGTTGGCAAAAGACAGCAACGGATGCGACTATTTTTTTTTTGCATTCCTATAAATTTAGTATGCTTGGGCTAATTTAGGAGTTTACAAGCAGTTCCCTCATTTACATCAGATGTCAATATACGACCTCATGCTTCTTTCCATTCCCTACTGCACTCCTTCAGTGCATGGACTATCTTCCTTCTCTCCACTCTCCTCTGGCCATCCTGAAGTCATTCAACTGGCAAGACAACATGAGGAAAATATTTACTGTCTTTATAGATGCTTTCTCATGCAAGCTGGTATGTAGAAAGAATGAAGAGATCTGGCCAAGGGAGTGACCAGCACACCCTCCATGGAGCACCAGTAAATGCATCATAAGCCACTGGCAGCCTCAGCCCAGAACCCAGCCCTACCCCTTAGTGAATTTGGGAGTATTGGGTAAAAGATGCTCTGCCATTAGTTTTAGATTCAAACAGAGAGGAGAGAAATTGCTCCAAGACTGTCCATACTCTTGGCAGCTTCAGGGATGACATCTGACAGCTGTAATTTCCAGCCTGGTTGGATATGCTTCCTTGCAAACAGAAAGACCTCTGTGACAGAGGTTCCCAGGCTACTGTTGGTGTATCCCACCCTTGTGCTTAGAGCCATTAACATGTGTGGCTCTGTCCTGTGACTGACAGTGTTGCTGTGCTGACAGAAGGGCTGCTGGGGAGTCCAAACTGCATGGGCAGGAGGATGCAAACCAGCATGGGATGCTGGGAAAACCCCACTGCATTGTCCTGGATCCCATGTTTCTCCCAGACCAGACCAGCTGCTGTATTTGTGGAACAATGGGAGCCCTGGGGACAATGTCATCTCCTGTCTGGAAACTGCTCTTGGATATCTGTTCCCCCTGGCACTACCAGGGTTGTTATGGCTTCCAGACAAATGGACAGTCTCATATGTCCCGTACGGAGCTTGTGGAATTTTGGACACTCCTAGCCAGATGACCACTGGCTTATTTATTTAGAGACCACTCTACTTATTTACCTCTCTGAAACAAAAATAAATTTTGGTTGCCTCTTCTTTCACGACAGGCACAGCTTCCAATTTTTAAAAAAACTTTTTTGGAGTTGTTGCTGGGATTTTTTTGGGGAAATTTCTAAAAATAGGTCAGAATTCAGTCTTCACATAGTAGGAGATTTGGAAAAACTCCAGTTGCACCAAGTACACATCTTTTCTTCACTCTCCATCCCATGAGCATCCCACTGATTTTGTCAAGAAATCAAGTCCTGATCAACCAACCACACCCAGTCCAGTTCTGGAGCCCCACCATGCCCTACTAAGTGCACTGGAAAGACCCACCAGTGCTGGCACAGCTCAGACACATCCAGCCATCTTCAGAACTGACACCGTGTCACAGTGCATCAGTTTGAAATGTGTGTGGAGATGTGCAGCTCACAGATGTGAGGGTGTTGGCAGACTCCCTCACCATCACCAAACTGTCTGCAGGCAAGTGCTTGTTCTTCTACTTCTAACAAAGCAAGCAGAAATATTTCCTTTCCCTTCCTTCTGGTACTGCTGGAGGCTTCACAGTTAAGTTTCTGCTGCTTTCAGTCTTTCTTAAAAGGGGCTGGGGGTAGGGAGGACATGCTGTGTGCAGAAATCTGGAGGTAGGAATAGTTTCATCTTCTCTCAGGATTTAAGGAAACTTTGGAGCTAGGCCCACAGATGGACACTCCAGTTTTCTTTAAAGTCCTGAGCATCCCACTGACATCGGTGTAGATCTGTGGGGAAATCCAGCTTTGGATCCTTCAGGAAGAGAGTGTGCAAGACATGGGCTCATCTCACTTCCAGAGAAAGACTTCCTGTTTGCAGTTCCCTCTGAACAACATGCAGTGAAACTCCCATTTTCCCTCTGCAGTGCCTGCTCTGTCTCTGGGCTTCCATGCAAAATTTGTCTTTAGTGAATCTGTTATGGAAGCTTTGGAAGGCTTATGTAGCCAGATCATATGGAGAAATTGGCACAGGCAGCAGGGAGCAAAAGAAGACAAGACAAGCTATAGGCGGGATGTCTAGTGGGAGATTAAATCAAATAAGTGAATTTATTTATGAAGGCAATCATCACAGTCATCACAACATGTAAGAGAAGTTTGAATTCTGAAGTCCTTATTAAGGGAAGAGGTGCTTGCAGCTCTCACTACAGAAAGTAAAGGGACAGGAGATCCACGTCATAGTTTGGAATTGAAGACTCAGTCTAAATCTATTCCTAATTGATATAAACCCTCTGAGGCTGAAGCCTCATCGTATTTCTGGGAGATGACAGACTGTAGCCTTTTGCTTTACTTTCCATGTGCTTCTTAGGGCTTGCTAGAATATGTTTTGTGATCCCTTGAGCATGCTCTTGCCCTGCGTTTATCAATGTCATTGCAGCACTGAATTTGCTAGTCACCTGTGGCAGCAGGAATAGACAGGAGCCAGCACTGCTGTTTGCTCCTGCTCAGCCTGGAGACAGAGCTACCACACCGGGTGCTGTCAGAGGCATGTGCCCATAAATTCAGCAGCACTGAGACTGGGCTGGAAGAGAACAGGGCAAAGGCACCAAATTCTGACTGTTCCCAAGCTCACAGAACTGTGTTGATGTCAGTACTAATTAAGATTTTCCAAGGCCAGTTTGAGCTTTGATTACCAGCTGACAGGTATGTACTATTTCCCTTCTGGGATCTGTAGCTCCCTGCAAATCATCAAACTGTCTTCAGTCAGCTTTGGACCAGAGGAGTTTTGCCAGAGGCATCCTGCATCTGTTGCATCGTATACAGTACATTAAAACCATCTTTAATGCTCTTTATAAAGAAACCACAGTTGTTAGAGGGTCCTGAATGCTCAGCCCTCATGTACTTCCTTGCTGTGTAGTTATTTGCCTGTGTTACCCCCCTGTTGCTTTGAGACATGGTAGTACATAAGGCAGCTAATCATTTAAAGCCATATTCATCCTTCCTCCTGGAAAGCAATAGTGGCAGATACATAATGACACACTGGATCGAGGGGGGTTTGTTCGGTCCCATCTGTAATTTATCGAGTGGGAAATGCAGGGGGAATGTCTTTGTTCATTTGTCTTATTCAAACATGCCTATTGCAGCCTCTTGATGTCTGTACAATGATCGGGCAGGGGGGAGGGAAAAGAAATTAGAGAGGAACAGATTGGTGACAGCCATCACAAGAGACAGTCCTCACCAGTGCCCGATGGAGAGCTGCAGAGCCTGATCCTCAGAGAAGGGCCACAAAGCGAGGGCTCACGGGATGTGGGTGACTTGCACGCCAGCCCCCCGAGTGAGACGGGAGGGGAAGCATGTGGCATGTGCTGGGAAGCATGGCTGCTCTACGTGTGTGTTTTAAGTGGATGTAAAGGGAAGGCTTCAAACCACGTGGTTTATAAAACCCTCTAATGGGTATCAGTAGATGCTCTTGTCAGACGTTCACATCAGCAGCCACCTTCCCTTTCTTAATCTAGGAGTTTTTCAGAACAGATATAACTGTGGTAGTTGGTAGGACTTACCCAGGTTCAGATAGTATTTTAGGATTAATTAAACATTGCAGCACCTTGAGACTCCATCGGAAAATGCGGTTGAGACTTCCCTTCTTGTCCAGAGCAGCAAACTGTACAAAAGGAGCTGGTTTTCGGAAAGGCTGCAAAGAGCCAGTGTCCAGTGTCAGGGCTGGAGCGAGGCGGGGCTGTTATTGTTGCACTAGTGCTCAGTAGGCAGCAAGGCCTTCTGTGAAGAGCAAGACTTTACCCCACTGTTTGGCATTTGAAGCAGGGCTCAGGACACAGCAAAGGGGTCCTTGTCCTGCCTGTCACCAGCACAGAGCAGAGTGGCCGTGCTGAGACCCAGCACAGTGCTTGCTGCTCCCTTGGCTCCCCATCCTTTTGCTCTTTTTGTGGAAAATTTTGTTCAATGCTTTGGCTAGTTTCATTGTCATTTGCAAAGAATATGAAATATTCCTGGATCTACCAGGTTTCACGTTTAACATACTGCTGCATATTTTGATGCTATAAAAACAGAGCAGTTCCATACCAGCAGCAGATGATGCATTGACAGCTATGAATTGAAATGTTTCAATGTTTTATAACCAGGGAAATTAATGAAGACTGCCTTTTCACTTTCATTCAGAACGACATCTCAGTTTTAAGAGTGAAAATTTCTCACAAACTGGAATTTTACCTTACCATCATCCAGGTCTGCCCCTTTATTTATACAAGTTGTGAAAGCAGAAAGGTCACTTCTCTGTGTATCTCTCAAGCTTTAACAAAAACAATAAGGTGCCCAGACATCACTGAAAGAACCATAAAACTTTGACAGACAGGCAGTGTTTCACTCTTAAACCTGGTCTCATGCCAAACCTTAATGTGAAAGCATGAGAATGTCAAGAAGGAATGGCATTAATTGGTATTTCCTGCGTGGACTGAAATCTCAGCATCTCCCCAAACTATGAAAGTGAACAGACCATTCACAGTGTCTGACACAAATAAAATGTTGATGGGAAACAAATTAAAAAATGGCATCTTGCAAGTCAGATTTTTGAAAACCTATCTTTAAATTCATATTTTCAGCATGGCAAAATCTTAAAATATTTTCTTATCTTTGCAGTGGCAATTAAACAGAGCTTTTAATCAGAATCCACTCCATTTATCTGAATCAGGAAAGGAACTAAGCTCATATTTTAGCCATTTGAAAGAGATGAAATTGTAAAAATATTTTTCCT
This sequence comes from Aphelocoma coerulescens, assembly GCF_041296385.1. Taxonomy (NCBI): domain Eukaryota; kingdom Metazoa; phylum Chordata; class Aves; order Passeriformes; family Corvidae; genus Aphelocoma; species Aphelocoma coerulescens. The sequence goes on from NC_091019.1 coordinate 26,349,128, forward strand.
GACCTTATCTGCTGGGTAGGCAGAACAAAAGAAAAAGCATTGTTTCCTGGAGCTCCTGTGGTCACACAAGTTTTAGAAACAGGCTTCTCTGGTATCACAGGAATATCCTTTAGATTTCTTTTTTCAGTCTGATCTATACCCATCATTTTGATTGCTGTGATCAGGAAGTGTGTGGCAGCAGGTTGGTTGGGATAAGAGTAAGTTTGAAAGCTCTTCTACAAAACCAGAATTTATTACTTGCATTTATCTATCCTGAGCCTGGCCCAGAAGGAGATTTTTTCCCTAGAAGTCCTAATATCTCCTTCTATCTGGTCAGTAAAACCACGTAAGGAGCCACTTTTCAAAGCCTGGGCACAGTATTCAAGCATACAAGGTTCAGAGCCACATCTGAATGTCTTGAAATACCAGCAATATTTGCATCCAGAGGGAGAAGAGATTCAGGGAGTCAGTTCATTTCCATTGCTGGTGGAGATCAGAGGCCCTGAGTTTCGTACATCAGTTTTCACAAGCTTAATTTTACTGACTTTCTTGCGGTTATTCCTGATTTACGACAACAGGAGATTAAAATGAGGCTTAAGGAGGATAGCTTCCTGCTGAAATCCCCAAAGAGACCAGATCTTGCATTATTTCACATCAGAGTAAACGATTCCTTTGGACAAAAGAAACCCATGAAAGAGATAAATATCCATCCAAATGCTAAGACAGATGGGCTCCTTCAGAGCTTCCTTACTAATCAAATACATCAGTGCCCCCTTCAGTAATGTGATGGGCGATTAATGTGGGATATATTTCATGGGGATTGGGGGAGAGGGTGCAGGATCAGCCTCCCAGTCGATGGGGATGGCCATCCTGATGACCTGGAGGGTTGCTCCATGCAGGTACTCTGTACCAGGAGTTTGTCTGCCTTCCTTCCCATCAAGTCCTGCCACAGCTGTACAGACAGACAAGAGAGAGTGAGCAGCCACTGCAGAAAGACCAAGTTAACAGCAGAGAAACTGTCAGGAGTCAGACATTTGTGGTTAAGACACAGGGAGGGTGAAAATCTGGTATGTGCCATTTGCAGAGATGCTTTATTTTGGAGAACAAATAGAAAAAAGACATTTCAGGCCTTTGCAAAAAAAGCCAAAACAAGTGAACACACCTTGGCAGTACAGTTCCCCCCCCAAAATGAACAATGGAAAGTAACAAAAGCCTCAGGACCCTATTAAGAATTAAAAATAACATCTAGCAGAGCTGAACCTGGCACTCTCCTGGCATTTGGCATACACAGGCAGATGAAGGGTGCAGCACTGCCCTGCAAACCTACACTGGTCAGAGCCCACAACTGCAGAGGGGAGCTGTGGGAGATGAGCAGCGTGAGGCAGGAATTACATTAGCAAGCACAACCTTGGGATAATAATTCATACTGATGGGCAAGAAGTGCATTTTCCATCCTGTGCTTCCACTTTTTTTCTTCTGTGCTCTCTTCAGGATGGATCATAGCTTGTTTGAAGCTTTTCCATAAAAAACAATACAAACACAAATACCCCTTCATCAAGGTTTGGATAAAGGTGGGAACTGCTTAGACATACTCCAAGCAAGGGGTCTGGATCTAGATCACCTATGGTCCCAGAGAAGGCTTTAGCTGCTGGCCATTCTCGAGAGAGCACACCCACCTCAGTTTAGACATTCTGAGACATGAGAAACTTCTTTTACTGAATCCTTCAGTATGGTTTAGGATATGGCAAACAATTTTTTTTTCTGGCAAGAAAAGGTTACTCAAGAAAATTCTTGCCCTGCTTGCATGACCTGATGAACTATGAAAGCTGTCTGGAGCTCATGCTGCCTCTGAAGCTGCTCATCCACACTACTCCTCACTTTCCTGCACTACTGCCAGGGTCTATTTGACCCCTGACAAACCCACCAGACACCAGCAAGGTCTTCTTCTGCACCTTCATAGTTTCTTCTGCACCTTCATAGCATCTTCTGCACTTTCAGACTCTCTAACTATCATCAGCTTTACCACAGTCCTCATGGCCCTCAGGCCTGGCAGTTTGGCACTTGTTAATACAACTTGTGTAAGACAGACAGCAGCCAAAAATGCCCTGTCTCCCACACCCTGCCACTGGGCACACTCTGAGTGAGCTGTGCCCCTTGGGATGCCTCCCCTGGTACCCAGCTGCTGAACAAAGGGGCAGTGGTATGACAGGCACTGAGATGCTGCAGCCAGCAGACTGTCATCTGGATCTACTTTGTTTGGGAAAACCACTTAGTTTACAAATATTTGTATTTAAATTCTTCTCTGCCCACTTAATTCAAGCCTGTGCTGCAAAAAAGAAAGGAAACCTTCCTTAGAGAAAAGCAAAACACAAAGGCGAGGTGGAGAGAACTGCTCATTCACTAATACCACATTTTCCACAATGGAAATAATTGTCTCTCTTCATGTTTGACAGTAATCTGCAGTCCCAAAATAAACAGGGCTCCTCTCAATTTTGCTTCAGGGTATTTCCCATCTGTCAAAGGGGAGGAGGGATTGCACACAGCTGCGGCAGAGGTGCAGCACGCTCGACTTTGTACCCCTCACTTTCACCTCAGAGGATTATGATGGGAAAGGCTTAACATCTTCTGTTGGCCATCAGGGCAGACACACAGGTACCTGTTGCTCCCTCATCAGCCAGTGGAAAGCCAGGAATGGCAAGGGAAGGAGAAAGCAATAAGCTTTGGATGGAAGGAAGGCCCTCTAAAGGAGCAATATGGGCTGAAATGAAAATCATCTAAGCATACACAGGACCGTGTGGTCCTTCAACATAGCAACTGACTAAAGGTTCCTCTATTCTGGCCCCTCTGAGACCTGCATAATGGATCTTAGGAAAGGACAAACAAGGCAGATTTCAAGCACGTATTTCCAGTCTTCCAGCAATTTAATATCCTTGTGTTTAACAGCTATAAATGATTTTTTTCCCCTTTAATTTACCCTCTAGTAAGTACATTATTTATATCCAAACATCCTGTGGCAAAGAATTCCATGGCTTAACTCTAGGCTGGATGAAGAAATACCTCTTGGTGTTTTGATCCTGTCACTAGTTGTTTTTTCTTAAGTCTCTTCCATTCTAGGAATGGAAGATTTGGTGACTAACCCAGGCCAGCCATTATTGTTTAGACCCTTGTCCTGTGTTCCCTCAGGCTTCTGTTTTCAGGTGATGGAGGACACAACATTTCATAGCAGGGTCTGTAGATGACTTATCTGGTGGGAAGCCAGGGGATTTAGTTAGAGGACCCCAGTTTAGTACATACACATACCTTACAGGCTTACACACACTCTGATTTTGGGCTTTTGTCCTTGTTGTTTTCCTTATTCAAATTTAAAGGTAATTTTGAACAGAAAGTAAATAGATGCACTTTCTGCTATGTGAAGAAATTCAAAAGTTACCACCTTTCTCTGCTTTTTTGTTATTTGTTTGGGCTTTTTGTTTAATGGTTTGTGTTTTTGGGTGGTTGTTTTGGTTGGGCTTTTTTGAGGCTGGTGACAAGATCTGTTTAGTGAAAAGGACTGCAACTCCATGTAATGGCACTTCTCTCTTCAAGATGAACTGGTTCTAAGACTGTGGTCAAAGCTTGTCTTTCACCAGACCAGCTGTCAAGGGATACACAACAGGCAGAAGGAAATAATCATGTAGTCCCAAAGGGTTCCTTAACACATGGAGGCTCAGACAAGGAGATCAGGTTTTGGGAATAATGACTGGGAGGATGCTGGCAGGGAAGGCAATGCAGACATCTGCACCATGTGGCTGACAGACCAGAGACAAGTCAGGTCCAGCAAAGAGCAAAAGGCTTCCTATAAACATAAAATAAAATCTGTGAAGGCAGGGAAAGGATTCCACTCTCAGGCTCTCTGGGGATCTTCTCAAGAGAGCATGCAAGACCTTTCCAGATTTTGAGCTGTTCTTTGATATTTGGTGTAAAACTAAAGGCACCCAACCCTTCCAGAAAGCGTTAGGAGAAGCAAAGAGCTCACATCTATTGCCTGAATGCATCAGGACAGTGTTAACTGGGAAGAAACCTTGTACCTTCTAGGAAGGTTTTTGTGACAGGCTTGCACCGTTGGACTTGACCTCATGGGAATAGGTATGAGCAGCCTGCAGCTATTGAGGGGCCTTGGGCTGTCAGAAAGACCTGGAGAAAAAGGTTCGCTTGCTGAAGACTTAATGCTTCCTTTCTTCTACAGGGAGAAGAAATCACCACAGACAAAATGGATATTCAAGTCAGATAGGAGAGACCTGCAGATAAGCAGCATCCCAGCAAAGTGCTGAAGGTTTCTCATTTCTGAATCTAGCCAGGAAAGTGGAGATTTTTTGCCACTTTAAAATTACTCCCCTCCTGGAGGCTTCAGAAGCGCTGGTCTGTGAAGGGCTATGGATGGGTATCACACAGGACAAGAGGCTCAGCAGTAAAGGGAAAGCCCAGAGGAGCCTTGTGGCTTCAGTCACAGTTTACTCCTACACACTTTGGCTCAATTCAGAGTCACAATCAGAAAAAGGGGATGAGCAAGAGACAGCAAATGAACAAGGTTTCTGGATCACAATTTACCCACCCTTAGGGACAGCTGTTAGCTCACTAGTGATAATGCCAGCATCATGATAAACACTGCAGCAGCTTCCTGCAGGGGGAACAGAGCGCCTGCAGTAACTACAGGAGCCTTAATAGTGCCATCACAGAGCTGCAGTTACAGCTGAGATCAAAGTGTGGAGTGTTTTAAGCATTAAAAATGTAAAAAATTCACCTGAATGATTGTTAGCTTTGAAAATATTTATCTTTTTCTGGCTTATGTATATGTCATTATCTTACCTAATGGGAGCTGCCGTGAGAGTTCCTCATGTTCACACTCAGCTCTCCCTCTACTCTGGGAGAAGACTACAGATTCCATGATGCCCTTACAGCAAGATGTGATGACGAGTAACTGAAAACATTGACTCTAAAAAGTGAAGAGTGACTTTTGATAGCTCACTAAAGTTCCTATTGCAATTTTCTTTTTTTAGGAAAAATGCCTTCTTTTTGGCTGAAACCCCCAAATTTCATTTGTTCAGACATTTTCCTTTCTAAAGAAAATTTGAAATTGTCCAGAAATGCACAGGCAAGAATTTTAAGGAGAGCTAGTATTTGTTAGAAAATAAGTTATTTTAAGGAAGAAAAAAATACAAACACAGAAGCCTTTCCGTAGGCAAGCAGAGATTTTCTGCATGCACACACAAAAAAAGCTTTATAAAATATTTCCCAATTTGAGCAATGTTATATTTTGACAGTTGTAATTATAATGGCCTGCAGCCTTTGACTTTTCCTTCATGGAGCCTTTGCTGCTAATGCAGAACTGATTTAGGGTCTGGGGTCCCCTACAGCAGCTGACTCTTATTAGATCTTGTTTCCGGCAGTAGGAGTGAGTCGTAAATGACCAGGTAGCCCAAGACAGGCAGAAGGAAGCCCCTCAATGCATGGCTAGAGCACGGAGAAAAATGGTAACTTGGCTCAGCTCAAAGGGAAACAAGAACACAGACACCAACTTGGTTTTCCAAAGTCCAGTGGATGTAGATGACTTGGGCTTGTAGATGACAGGTTTGATGGGAGTGGCTGGCACCCCTCTGACTTGAAGCCTTCTGAGATCAATTTGCTTCTTAATGCTGGATAAGGTCCCAGTTATGAGTCCTGCCTTGTGCCCTGTGTTGCTGGTGTAGGAACACGTGGCAGTGAAAATGGCAGACACACCATACCTCCTGCAGTATTTGATTTATCTTTCCCTGCTCTGCTTTTGCTTTGACACCACCCCCCATCCCAACAAACACACACACTGTGAGCCCTCTTTGGGTAGCATGGGAGTTCCTGTGCTGGTGCCATGCAGCAGGCAAAGGAAGGAAGATGAACTGAGTATGGATCATAGGTGCCTGCCCTCTTTGCAAATGGTGTTTGAGCTGAGCCATTAGTGCTGAGCTCAGTCCCTGACTGATGCTGGGAGCCTGGGAGCACTCTGGCCTCAGGGTGTGTCATGCCCATCCCTCTCAGATAACCTGGTTGCTGACATTTCCTCACTGTGGCTCAGGAAAAGGAGGTTTCCGTACCCTCTTGGGCTGAAGCGTTTCAGACTTTAATGACTCGAGTCTGTGGAACAGAAGCAATAAAGATGTGGGAGAGAAGGAGGGGAAGCAAACTCTCTCTCAAAGGTACCAAAGTGTGTAACACCTCGTAAAGCAGTGGGAACTGGAGCTCAGAAAGTTATTGGAATCAAGACTTTCATCTCCTGTCAATAAAGCGTTATCAGCACCGAGCCTAATTTTCAGCTCTTAATTCCAGATGTGCACATTGGAACTTCATGCCTCTTCTCATGCTGAAACCTGCAGTTAAGTTCAGGCCCCAGGGCAGATGGAAGGTAAACTAGAAAACAGAAGAGTTCTTTCCACTTGTGTCCAAACCCAGGAGTGTTAGGGTATGCCCAAAATTTAATCCCTACTTTCCTGGGTCCCAGTCAAGATGAAAGGATGTGACCTTGCAATGTTCCCTTGATGAGAGAGCAGTACATGGCTGAATTAATAGGAAAGGCCATGAGCTATGGCTTCTTTCAGGTCTAGAAAGAGAGAAGCCATTCAATTTCCTGGACAATCTGAAGCCTTTCACACGGAAAAATTATTTGAACAAAGGCAACTGGCTACATCTTCTCTCCAGAGGGATCATAGTATGGACAGAATTGAAACCATACATTTAAATAATATTGCAGCATAGCCCAGAAGAGGTGGAGAAAACACCTCACAGTCTTTACTGTCTTTTATTCATGCCTCCATTGTCTGTTGGTGGAAACACAGCTATGCCAGTTAGAAGCCTGTCGTGGTCTTCCCTTCCAAACTCATCCTGCAACTCAGTCCTGAGAAGCCAAATGTCTCAAACAATAATGAGTTGAAATTTTTATGCTGGAAGAAGGTGAATATTGTCACCATTGGAGTACAGGTGAGGACCATGAGGATGAGAATAATCTGGTATTGTTCAGCTGGGGTATAGGAGGTAATATCTAGTCCCATTGCCTCTGACAGTAGAAGTTTACTGCCTAATTTTATTCACCAGTAGCTGACTATGTTGTTCCACGAGGGTTAGCTGAGATGTACTCCCACAGCAGCAAGAAGGACACCCCACCTGCTCATGTCCTGCCTTACTTTAGAGAGCGGGTCTTGAGAGATGCGCAGCTCGGGTGGGAATCATACAATGGTTGAGTTCATCGACAATAACAAGAATATGCCACTTGGATGTCTTCACTGTGCAAAACATGCCCATCACCTGCGCCTCAGGAGACCTCAGGGCACACTTTGGCTCTCTACTGATCTCACTTTGAGATCTCTGTTTGAAGTCACAACAAAAGCAGACAAAATCTCAGCAGGCCAAGAATAAGAGTTGCACAAAGCACTTTCGGCAGCCACTTTATATGGTAAGATAATTAAATGTAGGGGCTTTTGGGGTAAATGAAAGAGTAGTGCTCTTTTCTTTTGGTCTCAACTATACATTTGCCAAGGAACAATCAGAGAAGAGGCAGCTTCTTTCAGTGGCAGACAGCCACACTTTTGGAATCAAGCACACAGGGAGCTGGAGATATCCCTGTACAAAATCCATGGTAAATTATCAGGGAATAGGGAATCCAGAAGAAAAAAGTCAAAGAGAGAAAGGATAAGAAAGAGAAAATGACAGAGAAATCCCTCTTGTGATTCGCAATAAGTCTTCACGTTCAAAGTGAAAGCAATAGAAACACTAAACATTTTATAGTGCAGCTTCATTTGTTTAGGCTTCCCTACTGAGCATTAAATTTTATGGTACTTTAAAGAGTGCTTGATAGTTTTGTAAAGCCCTGCATTAAACACACACGTACACACACACATGTGCATGCACACACGCAGCTTTAACAACCTCAGCATCCTGTAGTGGCCCAGTACATTCTAATTTTACACTGTGAACTTAATGCAAGGCATCAGAAAACACCTTGCTAGGAGAGAAGTGTTTGATGTTGGAAAGGAGAGAGGAGCAGAAGGAGAGTGTTTGGAAGGAGGCAAACAAGAGCCAACAGAGCCCGCTCCAGCTTGTCCCTGTCAGCCTCATGAGAGCCTGCTCTCGTCAGTGAAGCAGCCAGTCTTGTGTGTGTTATCCACAGGAGGTTTGTCTTTCCCTGGGTTGTCATCACATGGGAAGTGCCTTACAGCCAGTCCTCTGCATGCAAACAGACTGGTTTGCAGTGTGCAGGGTGGAAGGTACAGTTGTGCAGCAGAGCATGGGGCACACAGAGAGCACCAGGTGGGGAGCATGCTCTGCTGACAATCAGATGGATGAACATATTATCTGGACACCAAGGAGACTCCAAGGAGCTGGCCTGGCTTTCCCTGAGCCCAGATGTATTTGGATTTATTGGAAGGAACTAGCACCCTTCAAAGGATTTCCTTTCATGTGCCCCACACCGCACACCCTCCATACCTTCTGCCAAAGCTGTGATGGACTTCTCATGTGATGAGACAGAGTAATGAGGGAGGTCTTAAGCAGGTCTGAAGCTCCAAAAACTTCAAGGATATGCTGGAGGCACTGAAGGACTGTGCTTCCTTGGAAATACCTAATCCCCTTCAGATGAGAAGCTCTAACCTATATGACCCTGGAGCCATGAATTACCCACAAAAGGCTTGACTCTCAGCATGCTTGACTGTCAGGTTAGCAGTGGAAGAAGGGCTTTTTTATGGTTTTCCCTCAGGAACTCTGTCTGCTCAGGACTTCAGAGGAAGACCATTTATCAACAACTTTTTCTACCCCAGCTTCTCTCTATGGCACTCTGAGCTTCTGACTGTGACAAGAAGGTGAATGTCAAGCTGTGGGTACAGATAATGCCATGTTGCCAGTCATGGGGTGTTTCTAGTTCTCCCAGCAAGCTCTGACAAATGGGAAGCTCTTGGTCCAAGCAAGCAGAGCTGGTTTTTTTCACACTTTATCTACTGTTGTACATGTTTCTAAGAAGAAAAAGAGCATGGAAACATCTGCTGTGAGAACCAAGTGTTTTTGTGGCTCTAGCTGCAGGTTACAGCTGCCTTTGCATTGAAGCTGCACTTCACAAGATGTCACTCTGTGCCCCATGGTGGCTACACAGCAATTCGTGTAGCACTGTGTGCACATAGAGCTGTGGTCTTCTGCCGTACTCAGCAACTGAGAAGAATCGACAGCAGAGCTTTATGCACCTGCTTTACAAGGCCATGGAGAGCTCTGGTCACCCAGGTGATGGCCTGTCCTGAAGCCTAATGCCTGGGAGGGAACTATAGGTGCAGAGAATTGTAGGAGATATGCTGCAAACAACACTCCTTGCACTGCCATACAGACATCTTATGATGTAGCAAGAGGTGGGACAGGGGAGAACAGCACAGAAGTAAACTGGGAGCATGTTTTTCTTTCTCGTTTTACTTCCCAAGTGATATAACCACTTCACTGAGGTCATAGGCTGGCCCTCTTACACAGATTAATGCTCAGCTGCTTTATAGCTTTTTGTTACTTCATTCCTCAAGGCCAACATCCACCAACAAGCCCCTAGCCTGGCCAAGCCAAGCCAGGAGTCCAGGCTCTTCATCCCTCCTGCCTTTGGCTCCTCTGAAGGGCTGCCAGAGCATTTTAGTGCAGTTTCAGGTCTGCATTGTGCCCAGCCAAGACACCATTGCTCTTCAAATCTGCCACCAGAAATCACTTGGATTTTTAACAAAACTGTCAACAGGACAGTGAATTCACAGAGGGTTTTTTCCTTCTCAAACATATTCTAAGGGGGAGAACCAAAGACTCTGTGATGGTCAGGTTCCCTGAAAGCCATGTGCTTTAGGCAAAGACAGTCAAGGGATTCGCAAGTTAATTTCCTTGGTTGTCCTTGCAACTTAAGAAGCTAAAGGTGATATATAAATAGCAAACGAGTTATATAGATTTAGAGCATGCATGTTCTGTATTTTGTAAGCATTTGCTGTATTTAGAGGAGATTTCCAACAGCCCACTAAAAGTGCTTAATACGTATGTTCTCCTAGTGACTCAATTATCTTTGGTTTTAATTGTGTAGGTTAAGCAACAGTACGCCTGAATTGCCCATTAAAAGTTGTATTTCGAGCACTGAGAGAGAGGTATCATGCAGAGAGAGTCACACTGCCGTGACACAGTGTGGGAGTGTGTCTTAGCACCCTTTCCTCATGCAGTATGAGTTGGACTGAATTGGCACTGGTGTGCTGGCTGGCTCCTAACTCTAAGGCAAAGCAGATTTTGAAACCAGGACCAAGTAAATGAGGACCAAGATTGGGTTATGCACAAGAAGAAATTAAGTCAGGCTAATTAGCCCTGGGGTCTACCTCCAGTGTAAAAGCGTCCCCACACACATGAATCAATTCAGCCTCACCAAGCAAGCAGCCTGAGCCCCATGTCCATGCCACAGAATGGGAAAGCACATATCCTGGCTCAGTTCTGGCTCCCACAGCAAGCCTAGAGCAAAAATCATGATTCTCTAGGATCCCATTCGGCTGCTCCCCTCCCACATTTTATTGTCTTTGGGAACCCACCACAAGCCAAAAACAAATTATGCAGATATAGAAGCTTTTAAAAACATGCTTCTAGTTATTCAGGTGCCTGGTCAAGAGCCTCATACTTTTACTTGTGGTACAAATGACCTGTCTTTTTCTTGGGGCCCTCTCCTTTTCTTCTTCCTCTATTTTTATTTCTTGGCTGTTCTGTCTTTCCTGTGAAAGAGAACTGGGGGTGGCTGTTTAAACATCATTAAAGCCAACTACTTCTCACAAAATATATGCTTGCAGGAGTAACCCCATTGCACTGGGGACAAATATATCCTGGTCCCAGAGCTGTCATCACAACCATATGCATTGTACTGTGTCTCTGAATGGATTCGTCCCAAGGTGAATACGGTAATGCTTTAAAGTATTGCATTTGTTAAGTACTCTGTCAGGAGTGTAAATCAGAACAGGACAGCATCCTTTCTGCTGGACTGTCAGGATCCTAGCCGGATCATAAAGTCTCATGAATGGCAGTCATGGGGACTGAACATCACACCACATGCCCTCCTCGCTGGTGAGGAGGAGCTCAGGCCCAGCTTATGGGAAGATGTTCCCAAACTAGTGCTCACAAGCCCTGCCAGAGTCATAAATCCAGACATACAAACAGAGGCAAGCGCTGCAATCCTACTAGTGAGGACAGAAACAAAGCAAAACAAAACAAAGGCCATGGGATCACTAGCATAATGTGTTTTCTAGATAAGTTACTCAAGGCAGCCTTGAAGAACAGTATCTAGTTCTTGTGAGCTTGTTCTGCTTCTGGGAACCATAGCAGCATGGGCACCCAAGTATTTCACGTCTGGCAAAGCCAGTCTGTGCCTAAACTTCACCACATCATTTAAAGTTCAGGATGTGGCTGTTGGGCATTACCAGAAAGAAGTTGCCACAAAATCTGAACTCTCCCCAAGTTTGGGAGTACTCAGATCCCTGCATTCACTTCAGTTTCCTCTCTGGCTTTGTCTGGGAATGTTTGTGCCAGCAACCTACAGAAGAAAATGAAGTCCATTGCACACAGATGCTTGGCCAGCTCTCAGTAATGAAACACGTCTTTATCGTCCACAATTTTTGATTTAAGGAAGGGGCAAAACTGCCCACAGTTTGCAGAGAAAATAAAATATATAAAAAAAGAAGCAAGCCTCAGTGCTTAGGTTGTGAAATGCAGCTTCCTCGGGACAATAAAGACGTGTTTCATTATGGAAAGTGGCCGACCATCTGTGTGTTTTTGCCTCGTATCCCTCAGATCTGGGAAGTAACAAGGCCAGTTTTACACTCACTTTGCTGACTGTAACTGTGCTGACGTGTCTGACTTTGTAAACACTGCCAGCATTTTCGGAGCGAAGACCACATGCCTCCTGCTCCTCTGGGCACGCTCCTCCCGTGGGGCGCAGGGAGCCCTGCCGCTTCCCCTCCTGCAGGCAGAGACATTTGGCAAGTCTTCTGTCTGTTATGAGTTGCTCTGGAGGACTGTTCCCTGTGTGGCTGGCAGCCTCTGGCATGGCTGAAATAATCTCAGAGGAGTGACACTCATTCTGTGTGCAGGGCGAGGTGTGATGCCCTACCTTGGGATGAGGCCGTGCTAGACAGACTGTGCTTCGCTCCTAAAATCCTACTGTGCCTCCATGCAGGCTGCTCCGCTGCTTGTTCTGCTCATACTGGCTTCCAAGCAAGGGCTGGCTGGACAGACGCATGTGGAGCTGGATGTTTACTGTCTGTACACGGTGTATGGCAACAGCAGTAAAGGTGCCTGGGTTGCCCCTCGTCCCCAAGCACTGCCCAAAGCTGCCCAGTCATTGCCTGGCCCTTGCCTCGCTTGCTGACACTGCCCACCAAGGCTCCTGCTTGACGTGAGACTTTCTGAGCTGTGGATGCTTCTGCCTGCGCCCCTGGGCAGACCTGTGCTTGGCTGCTTGTGCTGAGGGATAGAGAAAAAGGTCTCCAACAGGGGCAAAGATGGTGCTGCCACCTCAGAGACTGCTTTTTCATATCAGCTGCTGCACCTGACCTGTGGGGATTTGCTGGAAAGGAATCTGTGCCCCCACCGTGATCTCCAGCCAGAGCCATGCATTCTTAGCCAGACAGAACTTGTGTGGTTGCAGCAATGGGCAGGGTGGTGCTAGAGGAGGCTGCCATGGGAAGGGGAAGGAAGGCTGTTTTCTGTGTGAAGAGTGGGATGGAACGGAGGGTGAGATGTCCCAGGGCTGACTCCATTTTGGGGTCAAGTCATTCTTGACATGGAGGGTTTCACCTCTCATATCTCACCTGTTGAAGGCCAAACTCTTGCAGATCTTCAGCTTTATGGTTTTGAACATATCCTTTTATGTTTCTGGCTCACTGTGCAGTCTGTATGTCTATCTATCTCTGATGCTTCCTATGGCTATCCAAGTGCCAAGGCTGCCACTGGTTAGGAAAAAACCGCTCCAGTTTCAGAAGAGACAGAGCTCTGGGAAGAGTAACAGTTTATACCTATCCAACATGATTGAAGATGTACCAAAATCTACTCAGGCTGCTCCAAAAGCCATCAAAGACAGCATAATGACTCCAGCTGTGACCACCAGCCTTCAGATCAGGTCCTAAATGAAGCCATGTGAACTATATGTGGTCAGAAGAAACAGAGCTCTAAGTGCATAATGTGGCAAAAATATGACATTTTCCAAACAGTGGGTGAACTTATTTAAAATAAAAGAGAGAGGAGAGGAGAGGAGAGGAGAGGAGAGGAGAGGAGAGGAGAGGAGAGGAGAGGAGAGGAGAGGAGAGGAGAGGAGAGGAGAGGAGAGGAGAGGAGAGGAGAGGAGAGGAGAGGAGAGGAGAGGAGAGGAGAGGAGAGGAGAGGAGAGGAGAGGAGAGGAGAGGAGAGGAGAGGAGAGGAGAGGAGAGGAGAGGAGAGGAGAGGAGAGGAGAGGAGAGGAGAGGAGAGGAGAGGAGAGGAGAGGAGAGGAGAGGAGAGGAGAGGAGAGGAGAGGAGAGGAGAGGAGAGGAGAGGAGAGGAGAGGAGAGGAGAGGAGAGGAGAGGAGAGGAGAGGTTTCCTCTGTGTCTGCTCTGAATGGCTAAAAAAGGGTCATACAGCACCAGGAGCCCTCATTTCTAAACATGACACAAGGACCTGATATTGGTGTTTACACAGTCATTTTGGGGAAGAAAGAGAGTTTAATTTCAACAGCACCCCACCTACAAGTGTGCCTGGATATCATTATTGGCAGGTGCATGTAATCACAAAAACACCAATCAAATAACAGAAACATTAAGTTTCAGCTCAAGATCAAAAGAAAGATCCAAAACCTCTACCCTTGCTCAGCCTGATGTGTCAGCCACATGCCTCTCAGTACCTATAGCTTCAAGATTATTCATTCCTCCAAGGCACATATGTTCAGCTCTCTAGGAAAGCTAAGGAACTTCTTGTCCTGGACCCCCACCTGTAAAATCAGTCAGCAGCAGCATTCCTAGGAGCAATGCAATGAAACCAAGCTTGGGGAAATTTCTGGATGGTGAGGTCTTGTAAAGGGCTTTTTGCAAAGCCCCAGGAGCAGCACAGCTCAGGTAACCAATACTGGTGAGCAGATGTCCAGCCGTGCTTACTGAGGGTTTGCAACACCCCTTTGGGGATGGAGAGGGTAGGGCAGGAGAGTCAGGGACAGACAGGTGACAAGACAGCATTATTAAAAGTGGGAGAGTTGGTAACATGGCACTGATCAAAAATAAATGTCCTTCCAAGACTGGGGTCACCTGCCCATCATTAGATAATTTTAAAACTAGATTATATAAGGAGTTGAAGAAGACATGGCCTGGATCAGTCCTTCACTGGGTTCCCAGAGAAAAGCTTGAGATAGTATTTAACAGCTTTTCCCCCCAGTTCTAATTTCCATTAAATGGAAGCTTTTGTTTCTGCCAAAACCAGAACGCAAGGTTTCTTTGAAATTCTTGGCTAAAGGTTCCTCTCTTTGCACCAGGAGAAGCATGGATTTAATTCCACAGCAATCACTGGAGCACACCCAGGCCTCTGGGGTTCAGGCCTGCCCGATGTCCCTGCCATGTCCCCTTTTCCAGCCTTCACACAGACACTGCTCATGTCTGTCCAATGTGCTGAGCAGCTGCCCTGTCACTCAGGAAAAATCAGTCCCTGTCTCCATCAGGCTACACTGTAATGTTTTATTCTTTCTAAACTAAATAGTAGCTGGACCACTAAAATTGGCATTTTAGAGTCACTAAATTGCAGCCACTTGGCATAGTGCACCCAGACAAGCAAGGGAAAAAGGAAAGAGAGCAAGGGATTTGTGCACACAGTGTCCAGGTCAACAGTGGTTTATTAGGTCCCATTAACCATATGGTCACGATTATAATAAAAGTCTGAGTTATGGCCAGTGACATGTGCAAACCACCCCTCCCTCCTCAAAAGCCAATATATATATGATGGGTGTAGATTCAATGTGAACACAGACCTATATCACAGGAGTTTTTTAACCCTTTCTGGTCCCTGGGGGAAAGGAAGAAAGACATGAACACAACCAGGCTATGTTTGATAACTCTCCAGGTCAGCAAAGCCTCTCAAAAAATAGAAGCTCTCCTGTTACTGCTCTCCTCTCCTTCAAGTGTTTGCTGTAGCTTCTTGGGCTGGGAGGCCATTCTTATACCACCAGGCCGCAGAAATTAGGATACTTTTCATTTCTGAGTGGACCCAGGTCCTGCTCCCTCTCCATCTGCCTTGTGAAGAACCTGAGTGGTTCTTCCGAGATGTGTAATGCAGAGCAGAATTTGTCCCTGAATATTTCTGAGCAGTTTTGTAATGGCATAGCTCTGGACTGAAACACCTGCATGCTGACCCTTGCAGGTGAGAAAATACTCTTGGTGTTGTGAAGTCATCCCATTTCTTCAGTACCACTCACGGAGGGTGCTCACAGTACTCCACTGGTGTGTAATCATTGGACATGTGAGATGCAAAGACTCTTCAACTATTTCATGTGTCAAAGAGCCAAGGTAAAAACAGGCACTGGCTAACGTAAGTGATAACATTGGTGACAGAGCTAGAAAGAAAATTCAGAGATCATGAGTAGGAAGAAGCAGAAAAAATTTCAGAGGTATTTTCCTGGCCAGGCCAGAGAAAGCAACAGAGAAAAGGAATATGCAATTTAAAAAATTCTTTCCATTTTAATCATTGCGGAAGTTATTAACCCCTGGAATGAAATTTAAATGTGTGACTTTCTGCTTAGGCAATGTGCCTTTGAAACAGAAAGAGGCAGTGGCTCCTCCCAGGCTGCCTCCTCCACTGCACTACATGGCAGGCAGCAGCAGGTCTGTGGCTCCCTCCCCTGCAGCTGCAGGAGGCTGGGACAAGGCCCCTGTGCCCTCAGCCTCCTGCAGCTACAGACAAGAGACACAGAGGCCTGGAGGCCCACACAGAGCCCATAGCCAACCCAGCACCATCCCTCCGGCCACTGCTGCTTCCAAGCCCTCTAGAGAGGTGATGGGACCAGCAGCTCTGCCATGTTGAGTCTGGCTCTTTGCCTCAAGGTGTCCGAGTCTGTGAGAAAGCTCCAATGAAATCCACACTCTGTCCTGTCTTCCCGTGTGATTAATTTGCTGGAGAGGTTGTTTTCTCTCAGTGCTCCTTCCTTAGCCTGCATGTTGGCATCTTCTCCTCCTGTGTGAACACACACCAGGCAGATCTCCAGCTCTTGTATACTGGGACATGTCTGGTGACATGCCACCCTAGTTATGCCCTTTGACCATAAACAATGATATTATAAAAGATATTTCCATTTCCTGGTTCTGTGAAGAATCCAAATCTAGCTCTTCATGGTTTGGATACATCATCGCTACAGCATGGAAGGACTTCCCCCCTGCATTGTCACTGTTACAGGGCTCATCTGAAAAGCAACAGAGTTTGTGCCTTGATCAAGGCTTGGAGTGAGTCTGGTGGCAGACAGCAGGCCCATGCAGCAAGGCACAGATGGTCACTGCAGGCAGGGGAGCAGTGGCTGTGGTGACTGCTGAGGAAGACCTGGAATTTGGGAAAGATTATAACTACATGCAGCAGTGGTCAACATGTGAAGCCCACTGGGGACAATACCTGGGTCTGTTCTCTCCTTGGGCATCTTAGCAGTCTGCAAACACTGCAGCCAAACAATTCCCAAAGTGCCTCCATCATGCCTAAACCATGTACTTATCCATCCTCTCTCCCAACGTGGCTGCATGTTCAGCCTCAGCCCAAAGTCACGCAAAACTCAGCTGTTAGCACTTATCTGAGCACCCCCTCCGGACACACAACCCACCCATCCCCTCCAGTCAGCAGCTTCCTAAATCTCTGTCCAGAGGAGTGATTTGCCTCAGGGATTCAGTTCTCTTGGAGAAAAGGTCCTGGTCAGGAGCTCAGCTCACCTTTCCATCACTGGGAGCTGGAGAGTTTCAGACAGCAAATCCTAGGACATAAATAAAAGTTTGGTTGAAACTTGGAAAGTGCCGGACGTGCAAAGAAATGACCTAAAAGGTAAAAGTCAAAGATAAATAAGAACAGTTCGTGTAAACTGTGTGCTCATCTTAACAATAAACAGAGCGGCTGCCGCAGAGAAACTTGAAAGGGCTCCACTCTGCAAAGATGAATGGTTTGCTGAGGCTGCTCTGGGCTCCGTTTGAGGGGCTTCAGCATGAGTAATTGGGTGTGAGAAGCACTGGCTCACCAGGGCCAGAGCAGGCGAGCTCCAAGGAGGGGAGCGTAATGATCACTGGGGTTATTTATTGTTTCGTTTGCTCATTAGCTTGGCATCACCTTAGCTCTCCAGCCGCAGCGCGTGACAGCTTTGAACTGGCGCCCCGGGTGTCGCGGACGCTGTGACATGCGGTTTGATGTGTGCCCCGCAGCTCCCGTAGGATTTCCGCTCTCCGCTCTGCTCAGCCCAGCCGTCCAGCTGGGGATAAATCACCCTTCCCTCCCCAGAACAGCTCAGGGCTTTATTGGTATTATCTATCATTGTATAGTCCTCGTCTGGACGCGTGCAAGCTTACTGTCTCTCAACAGTGAGGGCAGGATTTCAGAGTGCCGGGAGAGCTAAAACATGGGGAGCTAAAGCCTTGTGGGTTTCCCCAGGCTCACTATTCATCACAGGCAGCGTGAGGAACTGGAGACAGGACTGGGATGTAGCACGGTTGGTTCTGGCTGAAGGCTCTTGCCTGCAGAGGGGCAAGCGCTGCAGAAAGCCCATGCACCGCTCCCAAGGAGCCTGGCAGAGTCAGTTCTGCTCTCTGTGGCTCTTGGCTGGAGGCTGGCTGAACTTGCAGTCCCTTTACCCCCTTGGCAAGGGCAAGTCTTCCTTGCTGGCACTGCCTGGCCTGAGCAGTGTTGGAGAAGATGCAATGTTAAAAGACAAGCCCAAGGAGAAAAGAGGAACTTGGAGAGAAACTGTCAGTCCAGGGACACCTGCTCCAGTCCAAAACAGCTGCACAAATGCCAGTTGACTGCTTTTAAATGTAACGTTTGACTGAGGCTTTGGTCCAACAGTTGTGGACTTCAGCAGGTCATCTGCACAAAGGGAGACTGCCAGTATCAACATTTTGTGCCATTAACCACCTTCATTCCTTTTATTTGGCACCAATTTTCCCCTAACCTAAAGAAGGTGTGTGTTACAAGTGACAGACAGAGACCACAGGCTTCCTTAAGCTACCCTGATGTGACTTGTGATCATGACAATGTGTCATGCAACTGCCATGATAAAATACAAGCTCACCAAAACTACACTGGCAGGAGAATGCCAAGAAAACACCTCTGTGGCTTGAGAAAGCTGAATAAGATCCCAAACTGCTCAATTGCAGCAGCATTTACACTGTCCTTGTTCCCTAGCAGATCCGAGATCCGGTCCACTTGTCTTTCCGTCACTTTTTATTAAGAGGGTTTGACCATGTTCTGTTAATGGCTTGCTAGACCCTATTACTTAGGGTGAGCTTTAGAAAAGCACTTATGATCAGAAAGGGGCACATCATCAAACGTGGGTAGGCAGCTCCATTGCCCAACCTCCTACATCCTAGTGATGCCTATCAGTTAATGGAATGAGAGCTCAGTGGCGAAGGAAACACGGGAATTCCTCTCTCCCTCCTTTCATAAAAAACATCTAACTAGCAAAAGCTGATGTAAACAACTAAATGTTTCAAGATACAGCAAAAAGTATCAGGCTTTCAGTTCTGCTGGGGGAAAGCTCAAAAGTCCTCTGCCAAGAATTTTATGCACTCAGACAGGGAAAATTGTCAAGACCCTTTCAGAAGCTCCTAGTTGTTGGTAAAGAGCTCATGACATCTAACACAGAGAACAACAGTAAGCACATGGCTTGGCCAAATTCAAAGTCAGTAATATATCCAGGGGGATGGATGTGAGAGGCATTAGAAGGCAAAAAGGTGTCTTTGATGCTGTAGAGCCACTCACAACAAAAAGGTGTTTTTTTCTGTGAGTGCCCACACAGGAGACATCCCCCTAACTTCTCTGGAGACAGAACTACAATGCTGCCATGTGTTGCTCTGAGCATCCGTCCTGGCACAACCATCCTGCAAATGCCTCTGTAGTCTCACCAGCAGTTTTCAAGTTTTAGATAATACTAACAGCCTTTTACCCTTTCTCCCTAACTCCCTTCCCACCTTCCCATCCCAGCTCGATGCAACACGAGCAGCAGATCTCCCTTTTCAGGGCTGTTTTCCCATTTTTCCCTGTGATGCTCTGCTCTGACATGTGCCCCACATATGGGCCAGTGTTTGGCCCCCTGGGGTTGCAGGCAGGGGGCAGCTGCATGGCATGGATGATACCCTTATTAACACACTTCCTCTCCACATTCTCGGACTGGATGTCTCTGAAATGCTTTGGGTGGTGGTCCCAGTTCTCTGCCACCCCTCCTGCACTGGCACAGAGGACTGCTAGGAGGGGCAAAGCCAGGTTTTGCAACAGTGCCTCCATTCCCTCCTTTCTAGCTGTGAATGCACAGTAGCTCTGTGTCTGGACTTCCCCCACTGTTCCACCTGGAGCCATCCAGGTGAGCGTGGATGCAGTACCCAGGTAAGTGGACCCCAAAGAGTCCCTAGAAGCCTGAGGCAAAAGAGTTCTCCAGCTGAAAAACCCAAGTGCACCTCTGTGATGCTGGCTGACAGACACATTAAAGGCATCTATTTCAGCTCCTTGGAGCCAGATGCCTCCTCCTTCCTCTGCTGGGCAGAGAGCCGGCTCAGCATGGAGTTTTCTCTCCCATTTCCTAGGGATGTCAGTCAAAACCAGGCTCTTGGAAGTTCAAGCGTGGCCAAAAGGAAGCAGATTTCAAAACACACCCCTCCCTCCATTCCCCCCTTCCTAGGCCTTTTGTTTCCAGTTCCCCCTCCTCCCATCAAAGAAAGAAACAAGAAAAGATTCTGGAGTCACCAAGCCATGATCTATCATGCTTTCAGGGGAGTTTCTTCTAATATTAATCAACACAAGCCTCTCTCCCCGCCTCCCCTACCCCAAGGGAACAGTGGGCTTGGAAAGCTCAAGCGGGTTTCGAATGGATCTTGCAGCAAAATTCCTTAGTTCTCAGTTGGAGCGAGATGGTGTCGGTGCAGTTGCCAGGCTTTCTGAGATTCGTGGAAGATAAATGAGATTCACTGCCTATTGCCTAGTGCCATGAAGGAACAGGACACCCAGAAACTCCTCTGGTATTTGCAAATTAGGGCCAGAGCCCCTGCTTTGCTGCAATTGTCCCCAGTGAAGAAGGTGAGACTCCAGCTGGGAGCTGATGACACACACCTTCTGTATTTTGCTTTTCAACCCTGAACTGGATTGCAGAAGCATAAAGATTATCCTAAGTATGTCAGCTGCTGACAGACCTCTGGGGGTGGCTTCAAAGTGGCACAGAGTAAAAGTACAATTTCTCAGGCCACTTTTTCCCCTTCAGGTCCCTCCCCTTGGTCTCTCAGGGGGTTCCAGCAGATCAGCACAGGAGCGAGCTGTTTCCTTCCTGTGCCCAGTGGTGACAGCTTTGCACTAGGACATGAGGGAAGTTTGGGCAGTCTGAAGGGTGCAAAGGGACTAAAGAGATGCAGAGAAGTTGCCTTGCAATCTCTGCCCCAAGTACAACATGAATGCCTCTGGTGTTAAACTCTGCAGATGAGCCAAGGAATGTCCTCAGTGGCTGCCAAGTGGGACACTCCTGTCTGTGCAGTTCAAGATGCTGGGCCTGTAGACAGCAAGAGGCTTACAAAGAGCTTCCAGCTCATCCTTTCCTGGAGGTAAAGCAGGTGTCTAGCCAGTGGAAATTAAAACTATTACTCCATCACTGCTGATCTGGCTGTTTTGCAAAATATCATTTGCAAAACTTTGCACCCAGGCTGTTGAAATAATATTGCCACTAGATTTACTCCAGTCCATTAAAACCTCAGTGGCAGTTCTCTAATCTTTCATGAACCCTTGCCAGCTCTGCTGACTTCATGGGTTTTGGCATGATCTCTGCCCTCACATCCCTTTGACATCTTCTTTCTTTTGTTATTTATTTCATTTAAGCATTAAGAACCAATAAGAAACTGTGTTACTAGTCCTCCTGATAGCTCTAAAGACACAATAGATGAGGGAGAGCAAAGGGAAATCTTCCAAGATCCTGCATGAGAACCTGGGTTTTGAAGCATAAGTGGACTGCACCACCCATGAAAGATCTCCTGAGAGAGTCAAACCAAGTCACAGCAGAAGAATTTTCTGATAAAATAGTGTGGCCAAACACTTTAAGACAGCTAATTAATCTGATGTATAAAGATGGTAACATGAATATCCTCCACTACCAAAAGTAGGGACTGACTAAACTTACAGAAGTCGCCTTCTGATGACAGATAATCTGGTAACAATCCCTTCAGTATATGCTGCCAGCAACAAAGGTGTCCTCTCTAGATCATGATCTGAAGAATAGTCTAGCCATATTTTATTCACTTTTTATCTCAATCTAAAGGGAGATGATTTCATACTCCCTGATTTCTGATTTTCATTCCCATAGAAAAATACTTAATAATAGATTTTTTTCCAGCTATAATAATAATAATAGTGCTGGAGTTTCAAAAATACTATTTGATTTGGTTTGTTTTATCATTTCATTTATTTGTATGTTCTTCTTGCTTCCACTATTTCATTGCACTTCACCATAAACACATGCTGGACACTTGGAAGTAGTACAAAAAGGATAGCAAATATAATGTAGAAAGGAAGGAAGACAAAATGGTATTTTGAAATTTGACACTTTTCCAAAACCAGAAGCAGTATTTTTCTGAAACAATAGCTTTTATAAATGTCTGAGATTATCTTAAAATTCTGTTTCACTGAAAATTATAAACATATTAGTTTTCATTTTTAGTTTAGACAGAAAGGAAACTCATGGGTGACGACATCTCCTGTACAAGCAGTGTTCAGAGGCTGAAGCAGCCCTCGGTCTGTGTCTTTAAGAAGGAGGGATGACAAGGGGCTGGCGTGCAGTGGCTGTTAGCATTTCCAAGATGCTTTGTATTATGGCAGGGCAGAAGAGTTGACAGTCTCTTCTCAGTTCTGTGGTTAGCTGGCTACAGGCATGCAGTCATTACTTTATATTAATGTGAGATGTGAACATTGTTTTGCTGGTTGTAATTATTCTCCAAGTGGTACAACCTTAAAAATTACAGCTTTGGAGGATCTCTTCCTCTGTAGTTCTTCCTGGGAGTCGCTGCCTGGGTCGGTTCCCAATAATGAGATTTTCTAAGGAGGCTGGGAATGTATTGATTGATTTATTTGCTTTTGGATGCTAATTAACTTTGATGTTCTGCAGCCACACTCCTGGCTGCCATACTGCATGCAGGGGAACAGTGAAGCTGGGCCTCTGTTTAGGAACAGGACCACTGTGGGGGTCAGATGGGAATAAGTGTCACTGGTTTGTGTTGCATTTACTTCCTGAGCCCGAAGCAGAAGCCTTTCTGAAGGGCTCTTCTTTTCATGGGACATGCCAATGGACAGGAGCAGGGGAGTCCCTGCACACCAGGCTTTTCTAGTATGGGCAAGGCAGAAGGAGATGCCCCAGTGTGGGGCTGCCTTCCGGTGAACTGAGTGAGAACTGTCCCCCCCATCCAGGAAACTGTACCTTCTGGCAAAGGTTGTCCTGCAGCCTCTAGGGCCTCCAACTTCCACCCTGACCAGAACAAAAGCAAAGCAAAGACATCTGAAACAATTGCTTAAGCAGTGATGAAAGGGATCAGCCTCCCTTTATCGCCACAAAAGACAGTGTCATCAGTCTTTGCACCATATTTCAGCACTGTTCTCTCCACCGACCCTGCCAATGAGGGGCTGTGCAGCTGTGCAGATGTGGTGATGGCTTCAGTGTTGTTGAGTCTAAGGTTTGGATGAAACCCAAGTGGCTTCTCTCACACAGGCGAGAGCCATCAGCAGACATGACCTCTGGTAACACTCAGCTCTCAACGGGATCATAACCAGAGCCTTCCCCTCCATCACCATAGCCCCTCAGCACGCTTTGAAATGAGGTGCTGGAAAGCCAAGAAGCACACATGAGCCCTGCTAGGCTTTGGGATCATGTTGCTGTGGCACAATAATCCTCAGGCCAGCAGAGGGAATTTAGAAAGGAACATAGTTAGCCAATGCCACACACTGATGCTCCCTCCTCAGCCCAATACTGACAAACACACCAAAGGTGTCTGGCCTTCAGCTAGGGCACACAGTGTGCTTCAAGATCCAAGTGAAACTGCAACATTCAAACTCTTTGCATGCTGGAAGTGCAATCATATTTTTCTTCTTTACTGCCTCCCTCTCCACTCTCTCCTGGTTTTGTCTTAGTGTACATCAGGGCCAAGTGATAGGAGTGGAGAGATGCACTCATTTCTTCTGGTACTGCAAAAGAGAGATGGCCTTTTTTACAGGGGAAACAACCCTGTGCTTACAGAATACCATTTTAAGAGCTCTAACTCTTAAATGTTTACATGATGCTGCATCTACTAGAGCAACACGTGATACCCACATTTCTAGTAGCAGCCTCCTCAGCCATCATTTTGCCACACACATAAGTCAGCAAGACCTCCTGCGTGTTGCTCTTGGAGCTCTGGCTTTGTGCCTCTCCTCCAACCAATTTATACCACACTCACAGTATTTAGCAGCTTGCCACAGTGCCAGAGCCAAGGCATAAATCCCTTGTGGGGAGTTGTGCTATAAATGTCCACTTGGACCTCTACACTGCTAGGATGAATCAGGCCATCCCCTGGGGCCACCAGGAAGTGGCCTCTTCCCTGCTCCTAGTCACGCAGTCGCCCTTAGGGTGGAAAGGGCCAGGTACCTACTGCTGCTGATTAGGAAGGACCCAATCTGTCTGGAGCATGGTGCTGTTCAAGCACAGGATACAACATGCTGCCTGTACTTTCAGTTGTGTCCAACTCTGGGTAGTGGCCCCAGTTATCAATAGATGACATAAGGGTTTGAGACCTGGACACGGCTTGGTAGCTGCCTTTTTATGCCATATCTTAAAAGCCAGTCTACAAATGATGCTACTGAAAAGGTGAGTGAGGAGAGCCCCAGTTAAAGTGGAAAATTCACTCTTGAGCACGATGCAGAGAGCCTCACTGAACTTAGGGTGAGACAACTAAAGCTCTGCCATGTGGGGAGGGATCTAGCACAGAAGATGGCCCAATGGAGCAAAATCAAACTGTTTTCACATTGCAGCAAGAGGTGGCAAGATGAGAACAGGCAAAAAAAGCTGTGGAGATACCTCTTCCTGCTTGTGATATGGAGGCACCAGAGAGCTGGTGCTGCTCATCAGCAGGGTGGGTGCAATTATCCCTCTAGAGAGCAGGCAAGTAGTAGGGTGTAATCATTCATTCACAGTAAACTGATCTTTGGTCTCCTGCTTCCTCTCCCTTTCTAATCCTGGCTCTGATCCCCCATGATTACTCAGATATCAAACTTCTCTTTAGCTGCCATGATGTGCACTAAAAATCCAGCCATGTGCCAGCAGTCTGAGCTTAGTGACAGATCAGTGGGTGCTATGGGATCGTTCGTTGAGCTCTCAGACAATGAAGGGACAGTTTTTTCCAAACCTTCTTACTGACTGCCAAATTTAATGAAGATACATATTGGGACAGTCAGCACTCTAGGTGGTGAGACCATCAGTTGTCTTCTGCAATGAAAAGGGCATTTTTTTCACCCCTCTAGTTACTGAAGCTTATTGAGAGAGACTGCAAGAGATGAGTTATCCCAGCTGAAAAGTCTGGGCCTGCTAAATCTCGTAGGGTGGCTAGCTGGGCAGCACTATTGCAACACAAAATGACTCAGCCACATAGCATCTTTGTTGGCATCCCATTAACTGCTGTGGAGACGATTATTTCTTTATTACTAAACCAAGCCTGTCAGTGGCTTGGGGCATTTCTATGAAAAATGTAACAGAGGAGGAATAATAATTCAAAACATGTCAGACCAGAAAGCCATGGCTCATCATATCAGACTCCTTCTGCCTGAAAATCAACCAGTTCAGATCATTCAGAGTGGGTGAACCAATGCCACGGATGCTCATGACTTCACCGAAGGCAGCGCATCCTTCCAGGAAAGCAGGATCCTCTTCTCATACAAGTGCCCTTACAAATATAGAAACAGAGCAGAGCAGAGTAATTCTCAGAGTAGAAGCTACATCAGCAGAACTGACTCAGAAGAGAAATTTGCTTTTCAAAGTTTTCCAAGAGGCGTCAGCTGCTCCTGGGTGAAGTGATGCTAGCAGGCAGCATCCAAGTTACTTTCCCACTGTGGGAACCGAACCCTTTTAAAACTGTTTTGACTGTAACCAAGGAATTAGGGAGATGGATGAAGCCAGCCGAAAGTGTGACAATCTCCTAAAGGCACACAGATGGTAAGCAGACGCTGCAAACTGATTCACTTTGAGCGATCACTTTCCTGAAGCACATTTTGGACAGTTTTCAACCTCTCTGAGGACCTGAGGAAACCCGTAACTTCTCCAAGGCAAAATGAGGGGCAGGAAGGGAGAAGGAAAAAAAGCACGATTTTTCCTTGAAACGCACATTCACACATAGTTAGTTATTTATTTGCCCTTTGACATTGAGAGAAGCTCATCTCCAAGAATGATCACCCGTGGCTCAGCCCAGATGGAGGTGGGCTACAAATTTCATTGCTAGTGCTAACCATGGAAAAAATTTCCCATTTTACCAGAAACCACAATCTCCCATAGTTCCCAGACTGCTCAAGTGATGTATAGCTTGGTAATTGTCCTGAAAGATAAGGGAAAGCCTCCTCTGTGGTTGCATTTGATATTGGCCTGATGTATGGGATTGCTCAGTGCCGCTCGGTGGAGAGTGTCTAGAGACAGTGTGGAATATGTTTCTCTGCCTCTTCTCGCTGGGGAAACTCTGCTGGTGGCAAGCAGGATCCTGAGGCTTGAAAATTGCTTTCCCACATCTAACATCCCTTTCATAGCAGCCTTAGTCAGTTTTTGGCATGAGGACTAGAATTAAAGAGTTGTTTATAGCTGCTCCAGAGCCTCCTCTGCAGTGCTACCACCCCTGTGGCACCCCTGCACCAGGGACTAAGTGGAGCTGCTGAGACAACTCAAAAGGGTAGGAGTGAAATGGGGCATGGTGGGGAAAGTCTTGCAAGTGGAAGAGGGAAATATCTTCTGGAGAGGGAAATCTTCACCCACAGCAAGTGACAGAAGCTCTGTTTCTTGTGTCAGAGGAAGTGTCTGTGGACAAACCCCTGACTGATTGACTATTAGAAACACTGGTTGTTGAAAATCCAGCTAACCAGATGAAGCCTGATACAGAATCTTCCAGCTTGGTGCTATATGGAAGAGATGGACCACTTAAGGTTTCTAATAAGACTCTGTGATGTCTATTTTTCCACTTTCCACAGAGAAATGGGAATCCTGTTAATAATTTGTAGTAAGATTGTCCAAGTAATCGGGACAAGCAGCTGCTAGATGGCATGTCCATCCTCATCCAAACTCAGTATCTCACAGCCGTGAAAGTCGAGGATACCCCGCTCACCCCACGCAAGCACAGCAAAAGGATGATATTTATCTCAGCATCTGCTCTAAGAAAACGCTGGCACACTTTGCAGTTATTTTGCATTGGGGATCTGCAATCTGATGAACATTCCTCTGCGATTTTAAAAGGATTTAAAAGTAAGCTGCACACAGATTTTGCCAGCTTGCTCTCACTGGTTTCAGTGAAGATGTACTAGGCCTGCAAAGAGCACTTATGTGCAAAACAGCTCGTAAAAAGAAATATACAGTGCTTTGTTCTCCCACAGGAGGGCTAGCGAATTATTTGGATAGAACCCACATGAAGTAAGACGTTATTGGTAGATACTATTTTCCAGATCCTCAGCTGCTGTTATGTGGTATACTTCCCTCGTTTATACTAGCTGAGAGTCTAGTCTCCAGGTCTCCAGATCAGAATTAAGCAAGACACCAAGCAGTCTTTAGAGAAAGGAGCTTTTATTTGAGGGGACTGCCAAACACATTAGATTTGGACAACTTTCTCTCAGAGATTTAATCTCAGAGGAACTGGCAGAACAGAAAAGGCCCAGAAACAGGAGTGAATCAAGCACATTAGCATATTTATGCTATGAGCCACAGCGTTTTCCATGTAGCTGCAAATATCTGAAGTCTCTAAAGCAGAGAGTGCCAGTGTAGCTTTTGTCCCTGAAAAACTGGCTTGCACTATACATAAATTGAAAAGGATTTCCCTATCAAGTAATTCTTATATACTGTAAAGAAATTGGGTTCTAGTTCAAAAAAGCTGAAATCATCTCTCCCTTCTCTGAATGTTTTCCACTACAGTATGAAGAAAGCTTAGAAGTATCCCTTGCCTTTTCTGTTTCTGCTCAAGGGCAAAGAGTGTGCTTTGAAATTATTCAAAAAATACAATTTCATTAATTCAGTGAAGTAACACGTTGCATTCCTCTTGCATGCCTGTGAACTTCTCTAGCACTTACTAGAGGGCGAGTCAAGCCAGCCCTAGCTCTCTGTAACAAAAACTAGATCAAATTAGACAATGAATATATTACTTTCTCAAAGTAAAACAGTAACCAAAAATAAGTATTTGAATTTCCTAAAAACATTCAAAACTGATGGGAAGCATACAGCAAAGCTATACAGCTGGGGGGGAGGGAAATGGAGTCCCACATTTTGTGAGTTCTCTCTATTGCTAATCACGGGGGAGTCGTGGTGCACCACTGAAACTTAGGAGTGCTTTATATGGTGCAAATAACAAATATTCGTCCCCAGGAGAGCACTAGTGGAGTTCTAGCCCCAGATTTGAGACTAAAGGGAGACACCAAGTGGAAGAAAGACTCATGACTAATTGCAACTTGCCAGCGGCCCTCAGGGATTTAATTCCTCCGTGTGGTTTGCTGCAGCTTTATGTGCCTAAGTAGGTGATGCAGGGGTGCATTTGGGCACTTCACTGGCCGTGTGGTCATCGAAACTTGCATCTGTGTGAAAAAAGAGAGTGAGGTAAAGGCAGAAAACAGATTCTTTCCAATGCAAGATTTAAAAAGGGTTAACATAGCAAGGAGGAACTTGGATGCCTTAATAAATGAAATTGAAGGGAATTAAGTCTCTAAATACTTTTGTGGATCTGAGCTTATGTAAGAGGTATTAGTGTCATAGGATTGTTTGTTCCTCTCGCCTTGCTCCTTCAGGTAAATCATGCCAGTGTTGCACAATTCCCTGAGAAAATACCCAGCCTGCCAGTACCGGCTCCCAAATGCTCCCATTTACTTGGGCAGACCTTGAACTGGGTTCTCCTTCCTCAGGTTTCCTGAAGTGTTCACATTAACTGGACTGAAAAGGATGACTTCTCACTAGTCTCTGGAGCTGCGGGGTGTGGAAATAATACTGCCTAGGCAAGAGCATCTCTCCTGGCACACCCCTCACTCAGATCAATGGGCATCAGCAATGTTCATTCATCTCAGTCCAATGTAAAAGAAAGTTTCAAGATATAGATGAGTGTTCAAAAACATTTATTCAGCCTTCTATCAGATGAAGCTGGTCTAGGTCAACATGGGTGCCAGAAATGAATCGTGTATGAGATCTGCCCAGATGAGTCCATGTTTCTCTAGTGCCAATTCTCGTCTTCATATTTTGAAAGACAAGGGCAGATGCATTCAGCTCTGCATTCAAGCTACGAACTTAGGAGGAAAGCAATCTTATCAGCACTCTGGATCCTTCTTCCTACCATGCAGAAAAATGAATATACTTAGCCAGGCAGCCCAACCTCAGGAGGACTGTTATGGAAAGATATTAAGGAAAACAGCTCAAATCTTGTGGGAGGTGAGGAATATCATAGTGATTTGGCATTTTGTAACCCCACAGTGCAAAGCTGCACATAAAATCCAGAATATCACTTCAGTCTGTAAATATTAGATCAAAAGAAGCTTATAGGTGAAACTTACTGTGCTCCAGCAATCTACCTTTAGAAACAAGATTGTACTTGGCTCCTGGAAGAACAGTGAATATCCTTGTCGCCCTCTGAACAGGAGGTTGGCATTCAAAATAACCCCAGTGAGCAACCAAGCCCTCTGCAGCCACTTGCTCACTCCCCACCAACAGGATTGGGGGGGGGGGGAATTGGAAGGGTAAAAGCTGTAAAACTCTTGGGTTGAGATACAGACAGTTTAATCAAAAAAAGGAAACAAAGCCAGGCACACAAACAAATCAAAACAAGGAATTAATTCAGTTCTTCCCATGGACAAGCAGGTGTTCAGCCACCTCCAGGAGAGCAGGGCCCCATCACATGCAATGGTTACTTGGGAAGACAAATGCCACCACTCCAAAAGTCCCCTCTTTTTCCTTTTCCCCCACAGTTTACATACTGAGCATGAAGCCACACGGTCTGGAATATCCCTTTGGTCAGTTGGGGTCACCTGTCCTGGCTGTGTCTCCTCCCAACCTCCCATGCACCCCCAACTTTCTCACCACTGAGACAGCATGAAAAGCAGAAAAGGCCTTTGCTCTGTGTAAGCCCTGCTCAGCAGTAACAAAAACACCTTTGTTATCAACCCTGCGTTCAGCACAGATCCTAAGCACAGCCCTGTGCCAGCCACTGGGAAGGAAAGTAACTCTACCCCAGCCAAAATCAGCATGCCTGCAAAAGACACAAACAAAACACCTTGTCTCTCCAAGGAAACAGAGCACACCTGAAGAAGCAGGATACTGCTATGTAAGAGGAAGCAAAAAAAAAAATTTGGTGTCTACTACAGAAGCCTCAGGAATACAGTCCAGTTCTTCAGGTATTCATCTATATCTACAGGTGTTTAAAAGGACTGAGCCTGAATGCCACCCGTTTGAAATTAATTTCTGGTTATCAAGGATGACTGCAAAAGACACAAGGAGGACTGTAAAATTGGATTAAGTCCTAGATCCACCTAGTTTCACGAAGTTCCACTTAGAGTGTTGTTATCCCAGGCATGCCCATGGGCTCAGCAAAACAAGCAAGAGCTCCTTAGTGACTGGGAGGCATTTCTGAAACCCATCTAGAAATTTTCTGTCTTATCTGCCTCAAATGAGCAAGCCCATGGCAACCGTCATGGACTCTTAATCCAGAGACATCTGTGACCTGCTCCAGACCTTTTGAGATTTGTTTCTATGAGGACTTCTTTTAAAAGGGAGAAATTATGGTAAGCACAGGATGGTAAATCTTGATAATTTGTTCCAGCAAATTTCCTATCTCAAGGGTCAGATAGATATCCAACAGGTATGAGGGCACAGGCTTCCATACTTGCTACTGCTTAATAGATCACAAAAATGTAGAGTTCAATAGTCCCAAATCTAGTGCCTAGGAAGATACATCCCTGTGTGCTGGATTTTCCAGCACTTATTGAGGGGGATCAACATTTTCTCGCAAAATACCAAGTTTGGGAGTGCAGTCACCTCTGTAATAGTCAGCCGTGAGGGACCCATACCAGGATCCAAAATAACCCAACTACAGACAAATCTGCTTCCCAGTTATACGGTGCCTCTGGCAGAACAGTTTACTTTTAGCTTATCCAAGTCCAGCTTCTGGAAAACTTCAATTTGCCTGCATTTCTCATTTCATCCAGGGGAGGGCAACTGGTCATCAGGAAGATAAGATCCGTTTACTAAAGCTGCCGTGCGCTTGGTAGTCCTAAAGCACAGAATATTAAAAGTATTTTAGTCCTGAAAGCATACCTTTCGATAAACATGTCTTCCCCTAATATAAGTTAAAATAGTCCCCTCTTGCCACACAAGCTTCAGCAACCACTGCACTTCTATGGCTGTTCACTCTAACCATTATTATTTGTATATAATTAATATGATAGTAAATCACAGCTTGGGGCAAATAAAAGAGGATTCCACTTACGAAGCCATGAACACACTTCAAATTAGACTTGACAAAATCTGTAATTTTAAATTGTGCTTTGCATTCTTTCTATTTTATATTGTGCTATCAAACAGACACTAATCATGAACTCTACGTTGTTTGGATATTTTGTTTTTAACTTTGAGTTTAAACAGAAACACCCCCACCCCCTCCCCTGCACATAAATTCTTTGCTCTATTTTTGAATATTTGTCAAAGCAGCTTTGAAAGAACATATTCTTTTAAAGTCAGGCAGTTTGTACTGATAATTACAGCCCTTGTCACTACATCACCTGGACCACTCAATGTCTTGGTCCTATCAGCAAAGAAATCCTTCCTCTCTTGAAGTCACAGTAATGTGTGGCCAATTCAAAGACTTTTTAAGGGAAATTGATATGCAAACATTAGAAATCCACGTGTCTTCCTGTTTCTCTGTTCTCCCTAATGCCGAAGACTAATTTCCTCCTTCTGGTGCATGCAACACTGGGCAGCAACCTGTGCCAGCCAAACCTCAGACCCTTTATTCTCAGAGATCCTCTGAGACTAAAGAAGTTTGGCCCCTTCCACTCTGCAGCTTGCAGCCAAACAACCCTGAGACCTTCCATCCCAGCTTCAGAGAGACATGAAGAGCTGCCTGTACATAAAATGATGGAAACTTTTTTGCCTGCATCTGACTGTTCCAGGCATGGCCCCTACCCAGACAGACATGGGTTTACCAACAGAGAATGAGGGGACTGTAGCTCCCTCCATCATTAGCAGCCACCCATAATTAGCAGCCACCCATGCCATATTTGTATTTTCCATTGCAAAGCAGTGGGAACTGTGCAGCTTCTCACAACCCTGGGCAAGGTTGCAAGCAGCCATAAAAGCACAGCCAGCCAGCTCTGTGCAGGGCATTAGTATTCCCCTGTGCCTGAGGAAACAGACCTTGCGTACAAATGATTCAGAACCTGTACGAAGCTGCATCGCAAGGACTTGGACTCCTGTGCAGACTTCCCTTGTTTACCCACAGAATAGGCCATGACTTGATTTGGTACAGAGATTAATTCCTCCTAAAAAGAAAGTATTCATTTGACAGGGAATGGTTTTTGTGTTTGAAATGAAGATGGGCCAAGGCAAAAGCAGATTGCTTGGCTCAATGACCCAAATTGGCTGATCTCTGGCTGCCTTTGAAATGGTATTCGGTTTTCGGCCTTACATGCCACATAATGGTGGGTTTCTCCAGCCTGGGTGTTTTCTTACAAGCACTTTTGTCTAATCACTAGCTGAGAATCCAGCCCGATGTGTACATTGTAAAAGATGCTGTTTATACTTGGGCTTTTAGTCTGCCATCTGTGCACAGCTTAGCTGCAACATCTCAGTAGATCTGTTTCTCCTCTGCTGCCAAGTCCCTGTTGCAAGCCTTCAGAAGAGCATGATTCACGTCAGACTTTCTAATAAAATACAGGCACTTTGGAAGCTCTCTTTTAAAACCTATTCCCTTCTCTCAGCAAACGCAGTGGTATAGACTTAATGCTTTTTCTAGACTCACTGGTTCATATCCGAGTGGCACTCAAGCATAACCAGCCATACATGCAATCACTGATGCATACATACTCCCACCCTGCCCTTGCTAACACGTATCCCATTCTCAAAGCCTCTGACACAAATGAATTCAGGCACCAGAGCTGCTGGCACAATCCCTTTACACCACACCTTATAATCACTTTTTATTTAAGACCCATTTTCTTTAAGGAACAGCCTTTGCACTAATCCTCAGGGGAAATATTTTGAGCCCAGGCTTCCTTGCTCAAAGTAGGACACTTTTTGTAGGAATCAGAAACAAGCTACATGCTCAGTACCTGTAGGCTTGGATAATCTGTCAGCACACAGATGAGGAAGACTAAATATAAGAACAGGCAGATGCTATTTCACCTGCCCCACCGAGACTTGTGTCTTTATAGGTAAGCATTCTGGCTTACAGATTACAGGCATAAGCCTGAGCAGATGTTTCAATTAAAGACAAAAACTATAACAGAGAGAGAAGGGGTAAAGGAAAAGTACTTTTAATATTTTGTTTGAGAATAGAATTGTTTTTAATGAAGGTTAATTCAGCTTGAAAAGAGATGTTGGAGTGCTGCTGATTTCCAGAAAGACACAGTCTCCAAGACTGGTTGTAGATGAGTTTTCCAATACTGTCCCAAATAATTCTCATGCACAATTTGTCCTTGTCTTAGACACGAACAATGGGCCTTACAAATTTTTTTGGTATGAGAAAGGAATCTGAGCAAAAATAGACAGTTTGCAGGCCATGGATAGCCTGGTATCGCTGTGAACAGCTGCAGAAATAGGGGTGGTGAGACCACACCCACAAAAACCCCTTGGCAGAGCAAATCATTTCACTTCCACCTTCCTGTCCCTCTTCTGCCTCAGCACCTGCATTTCAATCCCCTCTCCCCAGCCAAGTTCTCATGCCAGCTGATGAGCCTGCAGTTACCTGCTGGTGGCACGGAGGAGGACATGGAGCCCAGGGTGCCACATGCAAGTGACACTTGCTCTCCCGGTGCAGCCTCCTCCCATGGGCCCCTCCTGCCTCACACTATCCAACATGCATGATGGAGGACCTGTTATGTGGCCTGGCTTTGCCCATTACATGACCACATGCTCGTCCTGACAAAAAAGCTGTCCACAGGATAAAGTACAGGCTAGTGGGAAGGCTGCCAAGTGCCACTACTGAAAAAGGGAAGGAAGATGTGGTTAATCCTGGTACCAGAGGAAATGATTGGGAGCTGCAGGGAAAGGTCTGGACTGCACGAGGTTCTAAAGGCAAGAACTAAAGTCAAGTAAATGCAATGAATAAAGTGTAGCCTAGAAAATGACCTTTTAAAATCTTTTCTTCAAAGCCTAGTGGCATAGTAAGGAATCAGCCTTCAGACACAGAAAGATGACCAAGAGGTATCTTGTTAGGAGAGAGTAAGGTGGCCACTGTACACCTGTCTCAGTACAAAAGCCAAACTGGTTTTTGCTGCTCCCTGGGAATGAGGACTGGGACCTTGAGCTGCATGGGTTTGCTGGTCCTCCTCGTGCCAGGACAGCAGAATACATGAAAGTGAGAAATGTTGCTCCTCAGAAGGGTGAGAGACTTCTTGATCTGCTTTCATTTTAGGATTGGCTTGATGGGTTTGGGTTTAGTACCTTTGAAATGAGGATTTACACAGGATCACGTTGTTGTTACTGTTAGACTGCCTTATCACTTTTATTTTTATTTGCGTTCTACCAGTAGAGGCAGGATCCCATTGGGCTAATTATGCCACGTGCCGAGAACAAAGAGCTGGTGGTTCGAGCTTGCTGCCTGCTGCGCAGAGTGGATACACTACACAAAACAGAGAAGCCCATGGAAACAATGCAGTGGCAGTGGTCAGCAGAGCAAACAGCAGCCACAGCATGCAAACACCTCATCATCTTCACAGTGCTGAAGGCACTGGGGCAAACACGAGCTTAACGGGGTTTGGAGGGGGAACAATGTGCGGCCCGGGTGATGTTTACAGGATTCACTCGGGCAACGAAATTGCCCATTGGAAAAATCTTTCGGTGGGTCATCAGGCTTGTTTTCACTGGGCCTGGAGCCACAGCATGGGTCTCGCAGGACCGGACAAGCTGCGAGCGGCCTTAAACGTTTAAGGGGTGTCAGTGTGTGTGTGCGCGCTCGTTGCACCTACTTGACGGGCCAGACAGGGCGCTCACGGGAGCGGACGGGCTCACGGCAAGTGCAGCGAGCAGGGCAAAGGGCCCCACACACTGCCTGGCCACCTGCCCGAGCGGAGCGGGGAGATTTGGTCTCAGGTGGAGAGGAAGAGGCAGCGGCCGAGGCCTCGCAGGTGGGCAATGGAAAACGCGTGACTCGGTTCGAGGAGCGGGCAGTGCCGGGCTCTGCGCGGAGCCCCGATGGCCGCAGGAGCCCACGGCCCGGAGCACGGCGGGGCCCCGGGCGAGCACAGCCCTGCGCAGGGCCCGGCGGGGGCCGGGCGGGGTCGGGGCCGGCGGCCCGCCCCGGGGCCGGCTCAGCCCAGGCACCGGCTCCGCCCCGGGGGCCACATCGGCGGAGGGGCAGTGCTCCGCTGAGCTCAGCCGTGCCCAGCCCGCCGAGTAGAGCAGGTAGGTGCTGCGGCCGCCCGCCCCAGAGAGGCCGGGGAGCGGGGCGGCACGAGAGGGGGAGGCGCGGGCCAGGACTGCCTCCACCGCGCCCGGACACCCCGCTCCTCTCGACCCGGGGGTCTCGGCGTGGCGGGACGGGGGCCGTGCTCGGCGGGGACTTCCCGGGGGTTTTCTGCGGGGCTTTCTGGTGGCCGGGGCGGGAGCCCCCGGTGCGGTTCGGCAGCCCCCGGCGGGGGCCGGCAGCCCCGGGGAGCCCCCGCGCCCCTCCTGGCGGGGGTGCGTGCGGGGCCGGGGCAGCCTCTCGGGGCGCCAGTCCCCGCTGCTGGACGTTCTCAGGCGCGCCCCTCCACACTCGGGTCGGGGGCTGAGCTGTGGTCCCTGGCGTAGCTGGTGTGTGGCCTGAGAGACACCGTGGCCAGGTGCAGCGGGTCCTGCGGGCCCGGCGGGTTGCTGTTGTGCGGGAATATCGGCCGGGTGCCTCTGCTGCCTGCTGATGAGACTGGGCATACGGCTGGCTTCAGTCGGCTCTGTCTTGATTGATTTCCAGGATGTGGATTAGATGATTTTGTAGCGATCTTACTCTATTACCACTACAGAAATCTAGTGCTGGCCCAGCATGCCCTGTCCCTTTTGCCCTCTTTTAAGAGCCCTGTGAGCAGTTCAGAGTAGTGCCTGCAGTTCAGCAGCTGGGTAGATGTTGGCTGCGAATTGCATTTGCAATGTGACTGGTAACAAATCTGTTGATAAGGGGCATAAGGGGATGGCGTCTTGTTACGCTCCAGGCGTGCTGATTCTGCCCCGGAGCATTAAAGCTCTGCTGTGTGCGCTTTAATGTAAAATGGAGTGTTTGGTACAAAAAAACAAACCAAAACCCCAAACCAAATCATCCTGAAATCTAAACATTGGCTTCAGTAAACTGTAAAGCTAGTTTAGGATAAAGTGTTCCTATGTCTTGGACGAGCTCTAGCATATTGTGTATAAGCTGAGAGCTTGAAACTTTACTAGCTGTGAGAGGGAGGGGCAGTGTTCTATTGCAGTGCTCTCAGAGGTAGTGGCTGGGGAGAAGAGCTGCTCTTGGAGGTGTTTGAGCTGCTATTGACGGTAGAGGTTCACAGGGATGTAACATATCCCACCACTTTTGAGGCCTCTGGATAGTTAGCTTCTGACAACAACCTTGTGCTTCTGTGCGAGCAAGGGCGAACAGCTGGAGAGTGCTGTCTTGAAATCTGCCACCAGTGATACTTCCTCTCCATGTTTTTCCTTTTTTTTTTTTTTTTACTTTCTCAGACATCTTGGGCTTGAGAAAAATCCCCTTCAAAGCCTGAGATGTGAACCTGCTGCTGTGAAGCTTGCTTGCTGCATGAGAACTGTCAAGCAGAAACCTGTGGCTAGTATCATTTTGATGGACCACAAGGTCAAAGTGTAGAAACGCTACTCTGAAAATCTAGATGGAAGTGTCTAGTGAGAGGAGCAGTCTCGGTAGTGTGCTGCTGTATGGTGATGTCAAGCATATGACAGACTGTAAAAATGAGAAATTACTCAGCTCTTACTAAATAGTTCATGAGCACTAAGTGGGAAGAAAGTGTTAATGAGGCAGAAGGGCACAGGGTGGTACAGTCAGTGACCTGTTCTGCAGTGTCCCAGCATGGGCAGTGGAAGACCCACAGTGTTCCATAGCAGAACCTCTTGCAACAGTGAGGTGGTTTTTAACATTTACACTTGGTTTTGGTCCTTTGGCTGGAGCAGGAACTCCTACAGCTGCAGTTGTGCTTTAAAAAGAAAAAAAAGAAAAGAAAATCCATGGGTGCTTGCTCATGTTTGGCTGCCCACACAGGTAAAAAGAACCTTTGCTAACTGCTCTGCAAACCTATGTGTGGATTTGGAGCGGCTCAGAGAAGAAAGTAGCCTCTCCTCGCTCCTAGCATTGTGTTATTTAACACCCCTTTCATAGAAGGATCTTGCTGCCAACATATCTTCACTTGGTGTAGCCTCTTCGGACCTGAACCCCTCTAAGCCTGTGTTTCTCCATCCTTGCCAAGGGCTCTGGGGATCACTGAGATGACATTCTCATCCCTGTGCTGCAGGGTGGGTGAAGTCTTGCAGTGTTTGTTCAGCTTCTTACCTGCGTGTGACAGAAATAGAGCAAGACACAAGCCGAGTGCCTGGAGAGAGCCCTTCCTGTGGGCAATCTCTGTCCTGCTGCATGGAAGCTCCTCCCTTAAGAGGATTTAGAGGCTTTAATGATGTGGCTCATCTGGACTCTCTTCATCACTGTTATTGTCTCTATTTTAGTTCTCGGGTGACAGGCAGGTGTAGTGTGACCTACAACTGTAAGCTGGTGCAGGAAATGCTCTAATGAGGCCTTCCCACAGCTCCATGGGGGTTTTCTTGTCCCTGATACTCAAACCACTCTGCGTCAAGCTCTGCGAAGTGCAAGGGGGAGTTTCACATGAAATTTCTCATCTGACTGTAACCAAGGAAAGGTTTTATCACTCCTGTTGCTCCGTGTCCTGGTTTCACAGCTGTAAGGCAGGATGGGTCCATCCAGGACTGCAGGTGTTCGTCCAGTAGATATTTAAGTCAGAGAGATGCAAGTGGGAGTTTTGCAGACCTCTGGTAACCACAGGCCCCAGGGCACTTTTCAACTCAAACCATGGCTGTGGTTCTTGGTGCCTGCTGGCGTTGTTACAGCGGGAAGCACACAGCGCAGGCAAAAGGCATTGCCACAAAGACCTTTGGGCACTGATGGGATAGGGTCTGTTATGGGAATGCCAGGGTGATGCTGGGAATTGGATCATGCCCCATACTATCTGAAGCAGTAATTATTGCTCCACTCTAATGGTGCCTATGGCATGGCAGCCACTTTCTTCCTGGTCTCGTTGGCTGGTGAGTGGGAGGTGCTAGAGGGGGTGCATCTGTCGGGGGTCAGGCTCTGAGTAACTTGGAAGGCTGGAGGAGGTAGCAATGTTTCCAGTGGGCCTGTGGAACAAGGGATGATCAGAGCCTCAGTTCTTGCACTCACTTCTCAGTTTCCTCTGTGGAAAAACTTACATGCACCAAAACTAACTTATTACTGTCAGGAATTATGGCATTCACCCTAGAGTGCCTTAACTTCATCTCTCTAAAATAGGAGCATGACGTCTGTATCCCCTTCTTCTCCTTCCCTGCCTTCCTTTGTCCCTGAACATGGATCATGCCATCCAGAGATCTGGAGTCCTTTTGTGCAGCAAAAAGGGGTAGCTGCGCCCAGTAGCCTGCCTCCCCACCATGTGGTTGTCAGCTTCAATGGGCAAAGAAATAAACTCTCTACTTGCACTAATGCATCTGTTGGCGGAATGTGGGATCGGAGCTTTCTACAGGCTACTGATTAATGACATTCGTGTGAAGGGATGGCTGAGTGAGCCACCTTTCCTTTAGCAACTGTGTAATGAGATGCAATCCTTATCTAACCACCTCTGTCTCTTTTTGGCTCTTCTCTATTCTTGGAGGGAATGAAGTAGACGAAAGGCTAAAAATTACAGGCTCTCTTGGCATGGTAAAAGGAATAATACAGGAGGCACAGTCGGGGCCAGCAGTTCCTTGACGGCTGGTTGGCTGTGTCAGAGCCTGTTTGCTGAAAGCTTTCTGGGCTATCAGGGCTTTGGAAACACTGAAGCAGTTAATGACTGACTTCAGTTTAGATGGGGTGATAAGTGAAGCAAAGGAACTGCGTAGTGGAGATTGCTTAAATCACTCCTTGTGTGCACTGACAGATTCAGAGCTAGCTAATTTTCTGGAAGGAAGATGAGGTGTTACTGTGGGCAGCTCTTCGAAAAGGACTGCCTAGTAGATCAGAGCAGGAAAAGGGAACAAAACAGTAGCCTGTGGGGATGGAAACAGGGATTGGAGACTGCCGACTCTGAACCCAAGCGTGTGTCCTTTTGAACACCGAAGAGCCAGGGAAGTTGGATGGTTTGTGGCTCATCCAAAGTAAATACAGGGGAGAAAGGGAAGGAGACTAAGCTGGGGACAGGCTTTGTCCTGTGGGAAGAGGTGCGTGCACAGGCTGTCTGGCTGACTGCTCTAGTTCTTTGTCTCCTTGATGGAGCTTCAGAACTGGGACACCACCGTTTAAAAGCGAGTCAAACCAAAAGTCCAGTGCATGTACTTAATTTCTGAAAGTTGCTGGTATGGTAAGTGCCCTGTTTGTCTTTAAGGAGCTCAGGAGCTGAGAAGGACCAGAGGAAGAGCCTTGCACATAAGGGAAGTACTGGTGGAATTTGTTAAGGATGCTGCTGGGCTGATGATTTTAGTTTCTTTACAGCACAGCCTTGAGACAGGTGCATTGTGAAAGCGCTTTACCCTTTACTACAAAATTGTTACTGAGCTGTAAGGAGATTGCTGATCTCTCCCAGTATGATGATAATCCCATGGCCATGTGTACTGGAGAAATGCTGATCTGGGACAAACTGTATACATTAGGATATCCAGCAGCCTGAAGATTTGAAGTTACATAATGGGGAGTTCCCTTTGTAGGCAAAACAAGTCTGCTTTAGTCTCTCATACGCAAGCAAAAGAATGGATGACCTGTCAGAGCTGCAGCCATGCACCTTAAGCTGATCTGATCTTCCCACAGCTGGAGTTGGGAACTGCCCTTGGTCCCTCCTGCTCCCCAGCCATTGCCATGGAGGTAGTTTGGGAAAGGGGAAGGAAAGAAATTAGAGGGGTTTGCATAGCAGGGACTGAGCATGCTGTAAAGTAGCTTTACCTGTTGGGAATGAAGGAGGCTGTTTCCCAGAGTTGTTCTGGAAAAGGTGTTATGGTCATGGGATCTAACCGTATTCTTCTCCAGCACCTTACTTTAGTCACTGCCTCTGTGATCTGTGAGGTTTCTGTGCCATCACCAGGATGGGTTCAGGGGGCTACACAGGAATTTGATGCCCTTAGCTCCTGCCTCTACAGGAGAGGCATCATGTGGCACCTTGTCTGTCTAGTTTTAAAAGCAGCCTGCTCCAGGATGTTGTTTTTGCTTGGGCTGGTGTACCAGACTGGCACAGGTTCAACTGAGCTGCCTCTGGGGTTTTGTGCATTGGGTTGCTGTGGGACTGTGACCTAAGCTGTGTTAGTGCAGGGCATCTGGAACACCATGGAAGGCAGGTGTGGAAAGGGCATCCTGGCACTTGACTAGGACTTCAAGGGCTGCTGCTGTCATCCCTTAATATAAGAATAGACAAATCCTAAATGCCCAGAGCTGGTATGTTTCCTGTGATGGATGGTTAGCAGTTTTGTTGGGAATCAGTTGTGAAGTCTAAATTAACTAGATTATCTCTAGTACTACACAAAATGCCTCAGTGCTCTAGTTAAGACCTTTCCAGGGAAGTTTCTATACCTTTTGTGGCATTTCAGTTTCTAAGTGTTCTAGTAATAGAGGAAAAAATACTTGTGTTGGGAGTGTCTTATTCCCTTCCTACATCATTTTTTTCTGATTTCTCATTGGTCCTGCAAATGGCTTACTTAACATTACTCAGAATATGTGTGGAAAGAAATTGAAAGAAGTTCTGTATTCAGTGGTGGCAGTATCAATGGGTTTTTTGGACTTTGGTCTCCAGAGATAACATGCCTGCTTTCAAAAGTCACCATGCACACTGCTCTGCTCCTCTCCTCTTGGCTTGTAATCAATTAATTTGCAGAGTACTCTTTGCAGAAAAAGGTGCTGTTCTGGCTGTTGTGGTGATAGGACACCATGTCTGGGGCTGATGCCTTAGGTTTTAACTTTTATATTTTTCAAATCCTGTACTGTTTAGTGTGTAACTCTGAAGTTTCTTGTAGCCTGTTAATTTCTGCTCTCTTATGCTAGGTAAACATAACAAAGCCTCTCCGGGCCTGCTCTTCAAGGACACCCAGACCATCCTAGGCCCAAAAAGTATAAACCAAAGAGCCTCTAAGGCAGGGCAAGTGGAGGGGAAATTACATCATTCAACTGAAGCTTTAATTGGAGAATTTACCCTGATATGCAAATAAACCAAACCTATAAAAGTGTGAAGAACTCATGACCTGTTGTCCATCTTGGCAATAGCCTCTGGCTCCCCAGGGCGTACCTTTGAAGGTCTTTCAAATAAATACCTACTTTTATTCTCTTACTCCTGTCTAGTCTCTGTTTCTAGGAGCTGCATTGGTTCTGGGGCTTCTTTCATGCAGTGGTGTGGCACAAAGCATCCTCTTGCCTGCCATGGAACTGGTCATGTGTCTGTCGTGGGTGTCATTGTGGATTGAAGTTGCTGGTGATGAGTCAGTCTTGAGTGGTTTTGCTGGAATGTCCTCAACTTCCCAGTGTGTTTCCTTGGTCTCTCGTCCCCTCGCTCCCTTTCTTCTGTGTCATGGAGCTACACTCCCTGTAAAACACAGAAGCAGAGTGGGATTTGGATTAAGGAGACAGACTGCTGCTGACCTGCAGGTTGCTTTGAATTTTGCTCTGACGAAACTGATACGGGAACTATTCTGCAGCATCTGTGCTGCATGCTTGAAGAAACTGGGGCTTAAAAGGCAGGCAGGAGTTCTAATTATGCTCACCTCTGAAGTCTTCCAGGGGAGAGAGGAACCCGAACCAGACAAAACTCCAGCTGCCTAAATGTACTTTCCCAACAGCCTAAGAAGCTGCTGGACTCTTCTTTGCATTCAGGTCCCTTTCTAATGCAGGCTTGAAGATATACACATGGAATAACTAAAGAGCGCTCTGAATTGTGCAGTAAATCTGCCAATTCCCGAAGGAAGCTCTTTTAATTAGAGAAGACTTCTGCTCAGCAGCTGCTGTGTGGGACAGTGCTAGACCACTGCTGTGTGGAGAAGCCCTGGTGAGCCGTGTGAAACAAGGTAAAGGCACAGCCCTTCCCTGGCTCCTAAGGGGTCTGTTGCACTTGTGTGGGGAGAGTGCATAGGAGTGGGGGAAGAGGCTGCAAGTACAACAGAAGTTCCTGCAGGCTGGTGGAGTTCTGTGTGATAGACCAGCCTTGCAAGCGAGCCCCAGCCCCTCCGTGGGACTTGCTGCAGGGGTGGCTGCTCCCCGTGCGCAGAGCTCAGCAGCTCCTTTGCACCAGAGCCTCCAAGGGTGAGAACACCTTGTGCAAGTGCAGCTAAAATGGGGGTGGTCCTGGCTGCTCCTGAGGGCTTAGAGGTGATGCCCACAGCTGCTGGTGCTTCTCCTGCCTGGTGTGAGAAGACCTGAAATGTCAGAGTTTCCTCTCACCTTTGCTCCCTGGGGGAGGTGTTGTGACTCATGGCTTCCTGGAATGAAACTGAGGTGACAAAAATGCAGTTGCCAAAACTTCACGGGAATTTTTTAATGTCAAAAACTGCATCAAACTGGCTGCTGCCTTGGCAGAAGCGGCTATTTCAAGGAAGGGCTATTTTGAGGAATAGCAAGCTGCTTTAATTCCTGAGTCCAAGACCTCAAAGGCTTCTTTGATTTGGTGCTGTAGTCCTGCTGGTGGCCTCAGAGCCTGAGTGTTTCTGCATTCATTATCAGTCTGTCGAGTTGCAGCTTTGGAGGCTGTTGTGGCAGTGATTTAGACTCGATCCTGTAGTAAAACACTAGGTTCCTGCTCTGTGTAGCTTCAGGCAGATAGGAAACGTCTTCCTATCCCAGCTGTCAGCTACCAGCAAGACCCACTGGCGTGTATACAAGTAGATGGCCGTGCACCCGATGCTGTCCCACGGGAACCTAAACAGTTGCTCCTTGTTTGCCCAGAAGAGAGACAGCCTTCGCCACAGGGTGTTTGCTGTCAGGAAGAGCAGCCTGTGCAGCCGTGTGTGAGCTGAGCCAGGTCAGCAGCTGTGTTACTGTCTGATGGTTATTCCCGTACCCAGGATCTCAGTGGAGAGCCCTGGTGACCTGTGATGGGTGGTTCTCCTGCTGGCAGCCTCCTGTCAGAGGAGGAGCAGGCAGTGGGGCTTTGCTGGGCTGGGTTTCAAGCTGCTGCACTAGTGAGAGGTGGGCGTGCATCCTGGGGGCACAGGGAGCATGTGTCACAGCCATAACCTGCCCAGGTAACATGCGTGAGACCCCTTGCTATAGTTTTAGGCGATTGGTAAGTTTGGCTTGATTAAAAATTGTGGAACTGATGTGAAGTGGACTGTGGGGGGAAAGACAACACAGTGGGACAGAGGAAAGTAAGAAAAATTGTGTCTGCAATCCTATTAAAAAGTAGTTTTAGCCTCAATCACGATTTACTGATTAAAGATGAAACAGACAGCTTTTATTTTTTCCCCTCTGAACTCGGAGCATTTATGTTTGCACTGAGGCTCATTGGACTATTAGTACATTAGTTATTCTGGGTTCTTTCTTATTTTAAAATAAATACCTCTGAACTACTCTTTTCCATCTTATTCTTCTAGCATTCCTCCATTAAATAGTCTCCTGAAATATTTGTGCTCTAAATATAGAAAAGGAGACCTTTTCAGGAAAGTAGAAAAGCCCACCCAGCCTCTCTTGGTTCAGGTTCAGCTGAACCCGTTTTCCAGACCACTGTGCATAGGTCTGCAGACTCCAAGGAGGCCCCTCTTTTTCCCAAAACAGACCCAGCTTTTCAAAGTCTTGCTGTCTACTTTAACTGCCAAGTTCCTAGGGAACCTATCCCACATGTCTGTTCTTCTTGGCTTGAAACAGTTCTGTCCAGAACCTACATATGTATTGCTTTGAAGGACTGATTGATTATTTTCTTTTTTGGGGATGGTGTTGGAGGAGTCATCTTAACTGCAGGTGGCAGGCCTATCATTGATTAGTGTTCTTGTATTGCTCCAATTAACTCTGCTGGGGTTGCCTGCATGGTAAGGTAACAATCATCAGGGTAGCAAAACACCTCTGTATTGCAGCCTGCCTTGGAGTTCAGGGCCATCTTCACAGAAGGGCTAGCAAAAGTTTTGGGGTATCTCTTCCAGCTGGCTAAGTGTTTTTTAGAGGACCCCTTTGTTTTCCAGCCTTGTCTGCTGAGATTTCTTACTGTGGCATTTCACTTCCTAAAATGCTTAGACTGGGAGCAAAGCAGCTTCGCTGCAGCTTCTGGAACAGCTCGTGCTGTGTTATGCTTTCTCCTCACAGTGCTGCCCTTTACTGCTGTACAGTGTAGCTTTCTTTTCCACTTTCTATCTCCTGTAGGATGAGCTTGGCATGAGGAGAGTGTTCTGTAAAGGTGAA
The DNA here is from genome assembly GCF_041296385.1 of Aphelocoma coerulescens. NCBI lineage: Eukaryota > Metazoa > Chordata > Aves > Passeriformes > Corvidae > Aphelocoma > Aphelocoma coerulescens. Next base: position 26,393,330 of record NC_091019.1, read on the forward strand.
AGGAAAAAGTGCAAGACAATGCTGCCGTACATCTTGGAGACTGTACAGCAGCCCCTGTGGGGACTGTCTGTTCCAGAGCAAGGTTTGAAATAGGTTCTGAGTTGCATCCTCACGGTGATCAGGCCAGCAAGGGGTTTGGCTGTTGTGGCCAGGTGCTGCCAGTTACAAATGTGAAACTATTTGTATGATTTACCGTGATGTTGGAGAGGGAAAATGTGGTTGAGGTGAATGTTTTTGAATAGCAGGAAATGACTCAAAATATCTATGGTTTAAAGTTCTGTACTTCGGGACTTTTCTTGCCCTCCTGCCCTCTGTATGTCATCATTTTGGAAACAAGGTCTGCTTGAGACAGAATCCCTTCCTCAGGAGCTTTTTATAGTTCTGGCTTTCTCTTTTAATTCGTACCCTTTGGTAGTGTCAAGTGGCATCTGTGGCATGAAACTCAGGATGTTGTGAAATGTTCATCCTCTGACTGTCTGTGACAATGCTCCTCTCAGCAGGCAGGCAGACTGTGCTCCAGCAGGGCACAAGGTCTGGTGTGACCCTGGGATGGTCTGGTGGAAGTACAGCTTCTTCTAGGACAGAGGCTGGGTCCGGGAGTAACCTTTTGTGGCTGTGTCACTGCTGCCACAGCATGTGTGATTCTGTACCACTGAGTTTGGAGACCCCAGGCTCATCTAGCCCGGTCTGTAACAAATGGTTTGGCTGAGTTGCCTCCCTTGTCCTCCCTGGTGTGCAGATCTGGGAGAGATCACAAGATACTTTGTGTGAGAATCTAGCAGGAATCCTGTACTTCTGATTCCTGTACGGTCAGCCTGCAGTGGGGGCCTTCAGATTGGAGGTGCATGGTGATGGTAGGGCAGACTTTGCCAAAGAGGGGAGATTGTTACAGCTGCTGATCTGTCCTATTGTGCTCCAGAGTCACAGGTAGCAGTGCCAACATACTAGCAGGGGCACAGGAGTGGTTCAGGTAACTACGTATTAGCAAATGATCTATTTGGCAAAACCCAAGTTTCCTAAGATTACAAATAGTAGAGGGACTGTTTCTGGTAACATGCCAAAAGATTAATCCCCTTGTGGCCTGAGGCACTTTCCTGTGCCAGTAGGACTTCTTTTCACTTTCCAGTCATGATGGATTTGCAGTACTCTTCCAGCTCTACTTGATCTGTGGGCTAAAGGGTTAAAGCCTCTGCTTCTTGAGATCAGTGCCTTGCTATCAGCAAAGGATCTGATATAAAGCATGTGGTATGATTAAAGTAGACTACTAACCTGTCTCTTCTGTTGTTCAAGGAATATTACTTAATTCTAAAGCTTCACAGTCATTTGCAATAACAAGCCAGAGGCTTCTTCTGTTTGCTTTGTGGTGGGTTTTGGCTTTTTGGTTTGTTTTGGCTTTTTTTCCTTTCTGCCACTTGAGATCATGTGAATGTACTCTAGGGGGAGAGGTCTTGGAGAGAGGTCTTAAGGTGAATCCTGGTGCCAGAAGACACTTGCATTCTCCAGTAGACTGGTCTGTCAGCTGCAAGGGACTTCATTGCTGTGATGAGTTGGCTAGTTTGGCAGGGTGTCTCCAGAGGGTTGATCTGAGAAGGACAAGGGAGTGCTCATTGCCCTATGCCCTTCTGAAGAGGCAGTCTCTGGTGCTTTGACTTCTAGAAGTGTCTGGCTTCAGCTATGAAATGTACTCCAGGAGAACCTGCAATTACTGGGAATGGTGCTGGGTAAGCTCAGCTTCCCTCCCATGCTGGGTGCTGGTGCCCAGGCTCTGCTCAGCCCCATCCACCTGTCTTTGGAGGCATGTAGTCTGAAGTCTCAATAAGCAGAGGGGAGGTAGAGAGAGAGGTTGTTTGTTTAAGGGCTGTGCAAGTTGCTAAGCTGGGGAAAACTTCCTGCCCTTGAAGTAAAACTACTTTCTCTGCTAATTCCTGAAAATAATCAAGAGAATAGGAAACCTCATTTCCCAGGTCAAGCAGATACTGTAACTTCTCAGAAACATGTTTGTCATGGGCGTGCTGAATCTTATCACCCTGTAGTTATTTGCCCTAGTGTCTGAGAAAATGGAAGTAACTGAAAACCAGTTTGTTTGGAAAGGGAACTTCACAGTAAAAAGTCCTCGACCTTGACCTCTTGCATTTTATGGGAGGAGGAGGCAGAAAAGATAAAAATCAGTTATACTACCTGGCTCCTACCTAAGTCTCACAGTCTGTGCTGCTGTCTCATAAAATAGAAAAAAAGGCTTTCTTCCTGAGTGGATTGTGGTAGCTTTTGGGTGCTCTGGCAGGAGGGGAAAGCTGCTGGGTCTGGGGAAGGTATCTCCAAGCCAAGTGGCATTGGGAGGGATATTGAGCAACTCCTTGGAGGAGATTCGTTGACCTCCAAGGCATTGCTTGCATGAGAAGGGAGGCAGAGGAGCCTGTCCTGTGCATGTACTTGCACCTGTTATTTGCAGGCTGATGACTGGCATGGAGAAACACTTTGAAGCATCCCCTGTGCTGCAGAACCATGCTGGGGAGAAGCTTACCTGAGCACAAGCAGAGTGCTGCTTTTCTGTGCTGGTCACCCTGCTGCAGTTCAGAGTGCAGGTCCTGCTCACAGGTTTTGCTCCTCTGTGGGGAGGTGTGGGGCAGGCCAGAGTGGGGGACTGCTTTTGACACACTGGTGCCACTGACAGGTGTGGGAGCTGGTGGGCACATCCATTTCAGAGGTTAAGTTTGCAGCCTGATAGCTCCAAGTGTAGAAAACAAAGCTGAGCTGGTCTTGTTGTTGAAGCTGTTAAAGAGCCAATGTAGTCAAGTGACAGAGTTGCCCAACCAGTTTTGTGAAAACTCTGCATTTTTACTGCATTGTACGCTGGCTTTAGTTAGTGTGGAGACCTCTTTCTGGACCTGACCTGCAGAGCTTGTTGCACAACTAACATTCTAATACGTGGTAATTTAAAAGAGAAAGTCCACTAAACTGTACTTTTGGCTATTTCTCCTGTCTGCTATTTTTGGTAAGTTGATTAATTTCCTTTTTTTTTTTTGGGGGGGGGGGAGAGGAGAATCAAATGACTACTGGGACAGTTTGTGGGGTTTTGGGTTGGTTTTTTCCTCCCATTTTTTTGGCAGAGTTGTATCTCTGGTCTTGATGCATGGAAAGTTTTGCTTAAATCGGAGAAATGCTGTCCTGCAAATACTGTCATGCTATGCAAGCATGAGTATGTAGAAAATAGCAAAGAACTTTCTCAATTTGCCAGTTGTAGGGACTGAAGACCTACTTAAATGCTGGCTTTCAAACTGAAGTGTGAAGGCCAGATGTTCTCAAAACCTATTGCACTGCTTGTAAATACAGAGATGAAAACAGACGCTTCTAAAACCTCTGCTGCTCTTTGATACTGAGCTGTGAACTTGGTTTCCTTTTAGCGATATGATAGTGGTTTATAAATATCTGATCACTTCCTGTCGAGCATCAAAAGTACATTTCTAAAATACGCATTTCCTTTTTACAAGATGCACGACATGTGCTTGCTGTGATAAAACATACTGAAAAATCTGAGCCGTTGTAGGTAGTCCTACGGTGCATTCTAATCCAGGATCTTGCTGGAGGACGCAGTTGCTAGTCAGATAATTCACACAACAGTATATTGACTACAGAAGTCAGACAGAAAAGCTGAATGTCTCACCAGGAGCAAGTGTGAACTGATGAGTTTCCTCAGAAACTGTTCTGAGAAATCTGTTCTTTCCAGGGTATTTCTGCAGTACTTGCAGCCAGCTGTTGCCTTGCTCTAGTCTGCTCTCTTTGCCCCAGGAATAGAAAATGCGAAGGGACTGCATGCACGTTTGAGTCTCTGTCCTGCAGATGTCTTGCAGATGCTGTTTGGGTCTCACTGTACATGTCTGTGCTGGTAGTTCAAAGTTTGCTGACAACTAATTGTGATTCTGCTGTTTGCAGGCTGTTGTAGCTGGTCTCTCTGTTCTTAGCCCTCAGATCACCTCCTCTACCTTGAAGACAATTACTTCTGCTTAAGAAGAAACTGTCTCTAGTAGTGGATGGAATAAGAGAGGGTCTGCTGTTTTGTTCTGTTTTCCAAATTTGTATTATGCAGAAATAGTTTTCCACCTTGTACTGACACTTTCCTTCAAAAAGAAGCTGTAGCTGTATCACTGAGATACACACATATAAATATATATAAAATATGTAATAATATATATACACCTTAATTTTTAGTATCCAGCTTCTCCCTCAATCCTTCCACTGTAACTTGTGAAGAGATGCTATTTGGAAAATCTCCACAACAAACATAATCTTGTTTATGTTTTCAAGGTCATTACACAGCTGGTATTATCTCAGTGAAGCTTAAAGGAAAGTTCAGTGAATTCAGACTTGGGTCACTCATCAGCTTTGTGGTTATTTGCTTGCCAGAGACAAGATGTACCTCCCAGGTGTACTGAAAGTCCAAGGCCTTTGTATATTAACGTCAGCAAGATGAACTCCTTAGGATATTCTTTGTATGTTAATGGGGCTGTAGCTTACAGTCCCTGCCCTGAGGGCAGAGATGTACCTGGTTAACAGCAGACTTAGTAACTCTGTCATTGTTCATTAACTGGTACTGTTGTGTGAAGCTGTCCTGTCCCATCAGTCATGATCAGGAGACTTTCTGATTGCCCAATGTCTGTTCTACATGTGCATGGATAGAGAAGCAGCTGGCCTTTGGGGTGCAGGGGTTCAGAATCCTGCAAAAAATAACCCGTTTCTTCCTCTGCCCCATGGCTTTCTGAGCTGCCCCTTCCCCAGTCTCTCCTGCATGGGGATGTCTGCCTTGGAGCTGGAAAGTGACCATTTAGTGAGCAACTTATTTAGCGTGCTGGCTTCTGTGGGCCTCTATCCAGCTATAGGTCTAATCTGGTTCTGGCTTCTGGGTTGGGATAATACTGCAGCAAGTAACTGCTCTGGCCTTCAAAATGGCCTCAGCCTCATGGAAATTACTGTGGAGATAAACATCTTTATGGAACCAGCAGCATGCTGATCCCTTCCTAGGGACACCTGCTGGTTGCTTTGGGCAGAGGGAGCTGGCTATGCAACCTGAGTACAGCAGTGGGAGCTCCTCCATCTCCAGGATTTCTTGGTCAATCTGTCTGCAAATGAACCCAGCTAACTTTGGTCAATGTTATGGTGTGAGAAAGAAAAGACAGGGTGGTGAGACCAGATCAGGGACAGCTTTAGATATTTTAAGTGTCCAGCCTTGTAATATCTTGAGGGAAATGACCTGTTGCAATGTGTAAGACTTAGATAAGTGAGGAAGATGATGCTTGCTTCTTGTGTCAAGAAGCACCTGCAGTGCTTGAGGTCAGCTGAGGCTGCTTTGGTGGTTGCTTCAGTGGGCCAGCTGGACTTTCACCCAAAGATCCCACCTTCCACATCAGATGCAAGATGCAAAGAAGGATCAGGAGCCTTAGGGTATGTTGCAGAACCTTAGTTCATAGTGCTGGCTTCTGCATCTCTGCATCTGTCAAACTGGAAGTTTCTCCTTGAGCAGGCAGGGGGGATAGCAGAACTGAGCCAACATGCCAGCCGTACAGGGCAGTCGAGGGGTTTGTGAGGGCAAGGGAAATAACAACTTGTGAAGGCCAAATCTGGTGCTGGTTTGAACTCATCCTAGCCTGGTAGAAGCTGGTAGTAGCGCATCCTATAGGGTCTGCCTTTGGTTTATGTCCCCTGGTGTTAGAGCCTGAGGGGTGGTGGTGGTGGAGTGCAACACAGAAACAACCTGCAGCTTCTTTGTAACCAATCATTTCCTTTCCTTAAGCAAGAGGATCTGGGGAAGGGGGGATAGCATCCTCAGGCTATGTAGGTGCAGTCAAATGTGAAACCTCTTTACCTGAGTTGGAGTACTCGGGCTGACTGTCAGAGCTCAGTGCTCTTGGGAACATGTGTGCTGTCCTTAAGGGTTTGCATGAACTTTGCACTTTTTTGTTAATCTACTGAGATGGTGATTTCCACAGCTGTTCTGCTCTGGTTTGCTTTGTGGTTCTTCTTCCTTTTCTTTCATTGCACTCATAAATGAGCCCCTTATTTGTGCTGTACAGTAACTTGGCAGCTGAGGTATTTTAGCTGCCAGAGCTCATCAGGGAGAAACCTGCGGAGTGAGCGGAGGGGTGGTGCTGCAGAGGAGGGCTGAGCCCTTCCCAGCAATGCTGCGTGGCCCAGGCATGTACAGCTCTAGCCTGGGCCAAATATCATAAACTTCACTGAGCACCAAGCATGCAGTGCTTGGTGGGTGGAGGCAGTACAGGATCTAATTGGATAGAGCAGAATTGCAATTAAAAATTAACTTAGCCTCTCTGCCCCTTGACTGGTGTGGTTATAACATCTGCGCATGAATTTTCCCCCTCCTGCCTCTGTGGCCAATGGTGGGGTCGGGAGGCAGAGGTATTCAACTCTCCCCATATCACCTGTCCTTTTCTGGGGTCACCTTTTACAGGAGGGGGGCTGGGAGTTTCACAGGCTCCTGTGACAAAAATAAGCTAATCTCTGAGCTGTGAGGGGACTCCTCTGCAGTCACTAACAAAGCAGGGATCTGTCTGCAGTTCCTCAGGCACATGTGTCCTGGATTTTATGTTCCTGCTCCACATACACGTCTTGCTGTCATTGCTGTTGCTGGGAGAGCGACAGGCCTGAGAACTAGAGGTCATGGAGGGGGCAGGAAGCCATCCCCTGATGCCAGTCTAGCCTGTGTAGATCTCTTCCATTTCCTCCTGGTAGGAAACCCCTGAGTTCTGGATCAATTGCTGCCTTCCTGGAATTAGTTCTCCCTGAAGGTCCTGGGACTGAACCTGGGCTAGGAAAGGCCCTGGATCAACTACACAGCAGCTGACCAGGCTGTGTTGGCAACCAAGTTTTTATGGCAGTAGTGCTTCAAAGCAACACACTGCATAAATAGTCCTGCATATCTTTATAAGATGGAGAATGAGAGGTTGGGAGAAAAGCTGATGGTCTCTTCCGAAATCCTCTGCAAAGCTAGCATCAATCTGGAGAATGGCAGGGAAAATTTGGATGTGTACATACAAGATTGTTGAAAAGAATGGGTGTTGCTGCTTGGGGATGAAAATTCAAATGCTCAAAGCAGTAGGAGTGAAGAGGGAAAGGAAAAAACAAATAATTGTGGACAATCAGGGGAATTTGAAAACTGCAAACTTCATGTATTGAACCTCTGCATGCACTACTGCAAGACATTAAGGCCCAAAACTTGACCAGCTTCAGAAGGCAAATGGGCAGCTCTGACTGGAACACTGGCTATGGTACTTAAGCTGGCTTTTTGCTGCCGAGTGGCCTGTGGATATGCCTGGTTTTGATAACTCCAAGCTCATCTGCTTCCAAACCTGACCTATCTCAAATTTTGTTGAGCTGCTGCTTCTACTGTATGACAGTGTTGCTAGTCTTGTGACTGCGCAATTTCAGAAGATAGAGTTTTGAGGACTTTCATTGATGTAATGAACAAAAATAAGTTAATTTGCAAAGAACAGAAAACTGGAAAATCTTTAATACTCAGTGGAGCTCTAAAGTATCTTAAAAACTCAAAGGTTTTGCTTTTTCTCTTCTGACTTGAAAACTGTGCTTTGAATTACTTTGTGTCTAGGAGCTATGAAGGAGATGTGTTGCCCTGTGGCAAGAAGAGAATGGTACATAGTGCTGTAATGTACAGTTGGGGTTGGCTGTTTGTTTTGGTTTTTTTTTAACAAACATTGAAGATGGTATGTCTTTACCAAGTAACTAGAAGAGCCCTGAAAGCAATATCTTACTCTTGTTACCTCAGGTATATCTTCATCCACTGTAAACTTGCTTAACTGCCTAATTAGCTGAAATAACTTTTATAAAGATCCTAACAGTTCTGCAAATCTCTGTTTTCCTGACTAATCAAAACAGCGTGGGCAGAGTTGGAAATAGGCAGCGTATGGCTTTTAGTGCTAGGATGCAAGTCAGTGAGTACTGGGACTTGCCCCTCCAGTTTGAAAATTAGGAGGATTGCACCTGGGATCAGATGTCTTAAGTTAAGAAGTCCAGTGCGTTGTGGAGGAGGTTGTTACCTAGCTTAGTTCTTGGCTAGGTTAAAGAGGAGAAAAATATTTGTAACCCCCACAACAGAAATTCATCATTGCCTAGGGATCTGGCTGCCTTCACGTTCTGGTTAGACTGCCAGGCTCCAGTTTGTGATGCTATTAAGAGGAGATGTGCTCATGGTGAAGCCAGGAAGCAAGCCAGCTGGATGGGAAAATTTACACCTTAGTTATCCTTTCCAAGTGCTCTCTTAGGTGTTGGTACCTTCCAGGACTAGTGGCCTGAGAGAATGTTTTTCCCACAGAGGAAAGGAGGAATTCTGCCAGCAGAGAGCCTTCATTCACTTTTCCTAGGTTGGTAGTGATGCAGCTGTTGTAGAGTGCATCTGTGCTGGAACAGAACCTGCTCATAACTGGTGGCTGCACCCAGGGGCACTGGATATGGGAATGTTGTGTGTTTGGTATTTGGTGTACATATGGACCAGAAACTATTACAGAGCTTTTCCATGGCTCATTTGAAGGACCTGTTTTTGGGTGCTGCTGGCTTTATGGCCTTTGACCTGAGGAGTTAACTGAAGAAAATCTGACTCACATGCTGCTAACCTGGCTGTATAGTAAGCTTCTTAGGTGTGATGACTGCTATACAGATGAGATTTTTTTGAGATAAGTCTGTAGCACAGCTGGCTGACATTTTATATCTGTGCTGCTTTCCCATCTCAATAACATCTTGCTAGGTGCTGTGCAGTGATGGGCTTAGCACAGTCTCTAGCCATGGCATTCCTTGAAGTTAGAGCAGCAACTTCAGCCACAGAGTTCAGACTTCTGCTCTCTCCTGGTAGTTTTAGGGTGACCATTGCTTGTTGGGAAGGCTAGCCAGTTAACAAGGCCCACATACCAGTTTAGCTCCAGAGTTAACCTAAATATTTAATAGGATTAAGCAAAAGCCTTTGATTGAAACAAAAGAACGTACTGGATTCCAGTGATCCTTGGTACACCCAGGCTGACAGCAGAGAACCTTGCTGACCTTGCTCTCTCTTGGGGCTGTTTCTTCCCAGGCCAGACTGGTGACCCCAGCCCTGGTATTGTTCTTCCTCTGGCTGGTGATTCTTAAAGTGGCATGGTCTGTTTGAAGAAAGGAGCTTGGTAGAGAAAATTTTAAGGAACTTAAAAGTTCTCTGTTGTTTATATAGGAAACGTAACTGAGTCTGGGGAGGAAGGAGAGGCAGGAAAGCTGACAGAGCCACAGAATGGGTCATGTTAGAAGGGATGATCCAGTGGATCATCTGGTCCAACCTCCCTGCTCAGGCAGGGTCATCCTAGAGTGCATGACACAGGATTGCATCCAGATGGTTCTTGAATATCTCCAGTGAGGGAGACTCCACACCCTCTCTGGGCAACTTCTGGTGTGTGGTCACACACACAGCAAAGGCGTTCTTCCTCATGTTCAGGTGGAACTTCCTGTGCACCCATTTCTGCCTGTTGCCGCTTGTCCTATTGCTTGGCACCACCAAGAAGAGCCTGGTTCATCCTCTGACACCCTCCCTTCAGATACTGACAGACATTAATGAGGTCCCCTCTCAGTCATCTCTTCTCTAGGCTGAACAGGTCTTACTCTCTCAGCCTGTCCTTATAAGAGAGAAGCTCCAGCCCCTTAATAATCTTTGTTGCCTTTAATAATCTGTGTTGCTCCAGAAGCTCCATGCATCTGTCTTACTGCTGTCAGGGAATTGAAGTGGCTTGCATCACTTTCCACCACCAGTGGTAGCTAGGGTTGGTGTTTTGGTTAATGCCACTATTGCAAAGTCCATATAAATAGTGATGGAATTAGCAGTGTATTTGTGATTAAATCTGTTCCATAACTGCTGATAGCTCTGTGTCACTCTCCAGGAGATCTTGGCAGCAGCGGTGGTGGTATCCTGCTTTGCTGTCCTGAAAAGGCAACTCAGATATTCTATGCTGTCTGTGCATGTGCTCTGAGACCCACCAGATGATCCAGAACTCTGCACAGGGTTAGGGTGCTGCTCTGAAGCTGCCCAGAGGACCTGTCTGTAACATAATGCATTATCTGTCTGCTTTCCCCTTAGGTCCTGCAAGTGAAAGAAGATGGGGTCTGGCTGTGTAAAAGTCACCAAGTACTTCCTCTTCCTTTTCAATCTCCTGTTCCTTGTAAGTATTGTGAGCATCTGTGGAGTAAGAAGGAAGGTCTGGACCAAAATTAGCTAGAAGATGGTTTTTATTTTTGGGGTTTTTTTTGGGTGTTGGCCCAGTCTCTTCCTTAAATAAAATGGCCACAGTTTTGGAAGGAGGGAGGGGAACCCCTGAAGCTGAGGGATGTCAGAGCTGCTGTGTGTGTCTCAGGTAAGCCAAGCAGCTCCACTCCCAGTACCCACCTGCTGCCTCCAGTGCAAACAGCTCCCTCCCTGTGCTGGGAGGAGAAAGCAGGAGTTACGGGTTCTTTCTGGGAGGAGAGTTGTTGTAACTACTTTCTCTGACACATCTGGAGCAGCAGCTGAACTGTCCCTGAGCAACAAAGCTACAAAGCCTGCCAAGTAATGGCAGTGCCCTCCTAAATAGGCCAGGCAGGCTTCAAAGAACAACTCTAATTTTGTTTGAGTCCCAACGGCTGGTTTTGATTTGTAACAAGATGAATTAGTCCAAGTCTCCTGTTTGAAATGGAGTTGGGAGGTGGGGGAGACTGGGACAGGCTTGTCTGGGGAAATAAAACAGCCCACTGGCTGCAGTCATTTTCAAGTGTGAGGCTTAGCAAAAGGTGAACTCCTTTTGGAACAGGTTGGGTCTGGGAGGGCCACACATATTCTTGCATGTGTCTTTCTGATGCTTAGATATTGTGTGACCTGTGGATGGTGATGGTACTGTTGGTGATGCCTTCCTGCAGTGGAATGGTGTAGTGGGGAAGTGCAAGGTTTCAGCTTTCCACGTCAGCAAGAAAATAGCCTGTCTGATATCGTTATCCTTTGTGCAGTGTGTAAGGAAAAGGAAGGGTCAGGCTGGAAGAGGAGGGAGGGAAGTAAATCATGATAAGGTGAGCACTGCTTTCTGGTCTCTGTCCCTGCACACAGCTTCACTCCTGCTTCCTGCATGGCTGCACTGTGCTGGTAGCACACAGGATGAACTTGAGGCACATCTGGATCTGGTTTCCCTTGGCTTACTGTGCTCACTCTTTGCTCTCTGTGTTTACTTCCATCCTAAGCGTCGTTAACTGTGGTCTTATGGTCTGAAGCCAGAGGTGTTCAGAGCATCCATGGGGAAGGCTCTTGGGAGGGAGAGGTATTTCAAGTGCCACTAGGTCTTTCTGAGTATGATTTAGTCCACTTTAAAGATAGGAAAAATCATCTGAGTCCAAACCTGTTCTCCTACTAGTGCAGGACTCCTCTACAGAGATCAGCATCCAGTCTCTCTCCTCTGTTGAAGTGATAAATTTTAAGCAGCATATAACAACCAGTCTACCCTGGGAGCTGTATTTGTTAAGACAGTGTTTGAGTCTTGCTGAAGCCCAGTAGCTGGGCACTGTCTGGTATTCCTTTATGCCCAAACCTCAGTCTGAGTCCATTAGCTAATCCCTGCATAGAGAAAGTTCTCTCCAAGAAAGCCAGCCTAGCATGTAGGAAAGGAGGAAGATGACAGCCTGAAATACTACAGTACCATACAACACTGTCACTGTTTCTGCTGTATGCTGTCAATGGTCATTGTGACATCTCTGTTCCACATTGGCTGTCTCTCCCGGCTCTGCTGAGCCAGGCATGGTTGCAGGCAGCCTGTGGGGATGGATGTGCTCTCGAGAGGCAGAGTTGAACTGCTTTGTTGGGCTGACCCACATCCGCACTGCACTTTCCTATATTTTGCAAGACTGTGGGGATGGCAGGCACTGAATCCATCTCTGGGTCCTGGAGATGTTTGAGAGCTCCTGTCTGGGTGGCAAGTGATTGGAAGTAGCTGTTCTTTGTCTTGTGCACACCCTGCTCCAAGCCAGCTCCTCTGGTGTAGCACCCAGACCCCCTCCAGCTTGTGGAAAGCTGATCTGATTCACTGAGCTGGGCCTGGAGAGCAAGAACTGTAGGGTAGGATGTGTTGTGAGAAGGTCTGTGCTGACTGAAGGGAGAAGCTGCTTTAAATGAGCTCTTTAACCCTGCTGTGCAGCACAGGCACTGTCTTCCCCTCGGACTGCTCTGTCACAGTGAGGTCTTCAAAGTCACTGCATTCTGGCTGAGCTTGATAACTCTCTAGAGTGAAGATTTTCAGTGTGCTTCTGCCTTGACTGATGTCAGGCTTTTTGCATGTGCCAAATGTTGAGGAAGGTAGCATACATTACTCCCTCCCTCTCATAGGAAGTAGTTGACCTGAGACCTTTTTCCATTGTTGTTGTTCAAGGTCTGAATTGGGGAGGGTAGTTGGTGATTCTTGAGCTTGTACAGTGTGGTAAAGCAATATTAGTCTAGCAGAGAAACTGCTTGTATTGAGTTGCTGTGAGCTGTCAGCACAGACAGGTTTTGAATGCCTTGTGCTGATTTCCTGAAGCTGCTGAGCTTTGGTGAGGAGAGTGCTTGTGCAAAGGTGAGCACTATGCTACTGACAGAGCCCTGTGTCTGCTCTGACCTTGAGCTGAGCCTATGTGATTGTACCTTGTGCAGGCCAAATTGTACCTTGCTGGCTAAAGTGTGCTCTTCAGCCTTGCTGGTGATTGAAGCCTTTAGAGACATGCTGGTGACTCTTTTTAGAAGTTAGTCATTAAAATAGCACTTCTCTACAGCTTGAGGTCTGTGAGAGGGTCTCTTGCTGTAGCTGAAGTAGTTCGGGGACTTAGTGGTATTTTGCAGTCTTGGAGCCTTAACTTCAGGGAAGGGTTTGACCTGCTTTGGTTAAAGGGAAGAAGGTTACTTGGATTGCCTGCCTGCTTGCTAGAAAAGATACCAGATAAGTTTGGAGTATAATCTTAGTTTCCTAATCAGAATTTAACATGTCTACCTTCTTGGCTAGCAGACATGTGCTGCAGCACATGCTTCTCCTTAAAGGAAAAACAGGTCTGTGAGACAAGTTTAACAGTCTCTGGAAAGTATTTGTTTGGAATATATCTGTCTGTCCTACTTCTAACCCTTCAGTAAATGCAGCAGAAGGCTACTACCTAAAGCAAGAGCCTTTCTGTTGGTCCCTGTGCCAGTCTCAGTGTTACGTCACACAATTTGAGCATGAAGGAAAGCAGTGCTGGGCAAGGACAGCTGGGAACCCCCAGCTGTTCTTTCCAGAAAGATGAGTCAGCTCTATCACAGCTTAGTTTTTCCAAGCCCCTCTTGGCTAGCTCTCTGTGGGAAACTGCTGACCCTGTCTTGAGGGATCTGCATCCTTCTGGCTTGGGTGTAGAAGGAGATTTTGCTGAAACTGGGGGTGAAACCTCCACCCCCCCAGGGAGGAGGGGAGGCATGTGTTCCCCATTTCAGAAGTTTACAGCAGTGGAACAGAGGAATTAAACTCCATGGAAAGCAGATGTGATTTCTTCTATGGAGGGTCTGAAGCCAAGCCAGTAGCAGAAGCATCCTTGCTATGCGATGCACACTCCTGAAGATGCTGAGCAGAGATACTATCCTCCTAGGAAGTAAATATACCTTTGTTAATGGGACAGTGTTTTCTCCCTGTAGTTATTGTCTCCCTGCCTTCCCCTTGTAGTGTTTTCTGCAGCAGCTCCTGGCATATGCACAAGTTGTGGACTGAAGCAAGGATCAGAGTGAAAACAGGCCTTGGATAGTCTGAGCATCTCATAACAAATAACTTCCCAGGAACTCTGCTCAGCAGCCCTTCTGTGTTTTGTCAGCAACAGCAAAACTTAGGTGACATTTCAGGGTCAGTGAACCAAAAGGGATGTCGCATATAGCCCGGTTTGCATCTTTAAGGCAAATGTTTATTAAAACCATAGTTTAAATGTGAGACTGCCTTAAACTGTCAGTTCAGCAGTTCTTGATAGCACCAAGTTTGAGAGAAAGTTTTTAGGTGTCCTGGTTGTTGCATGTTCAAGGGGCCTTTCTAGCTTGATCAGCAGACTGAGCGTTGCGGGTGCGGCATGTTGGGACAAAAGACAAGGGGGAATTCTTTTTTTCTGGGATACAACAGCTACATGCTTTCTGAAGCTGAGTCAGTGTGCTCTTCATAGGTGGGAACTTGCTTGATGACTTTCTAAAGCTGTCCCCAGAGCTGACTACGTGTTGCACCTTCTGCCAAGATGAGACAGCTTGCAAGCAGCTTATATCAGGCTGTGGCTTTATCTTTGTTCAGAAAAGCTTCTTTGTATGAGGAGTTGAAGCCTAGTGTAAGCTTTCAAAATGTGGAGCCAATGCCTGTCCATATAACCCTCTGCCAGCTTGCTTCAGGTGGTGGTTTGGCATTTTCCTTGTCTCCCAAGTGTTAGAACATTATCTGGTGAAGCACAGAATTGCAATCTCTCTTTGGCCCTGTTACTTTATTTCACTTCATCCTATCTTGAAATCCTGCTGATGTGAGAACAGCTTCTTGGAGTTCGCTTGCAGTTCTTGTCTGCTCCTTGTTTCTTCAAAGCCTGTTTTAGACCTTTGCACACGTGTTTTCCAGTCCTAGTTGGCTGAACAGCGCAAGTTTCAGGTTCTTATCAAACCTGAAGACTTGCTGATACTTGAAGGCTAAAACAGAACATGCTTGCCCCCACCTTTCTAAGTGAGATGGGAAAACGAGTGTGTTGCTTGACTACTGAATTCAGTGTCTGGATTCAGCTGAGTCCTCACAGGGGCATATTGCTCTACTAATCCTTGCCCTAGATAAGGCTGTGTGGTGAGCAAGGCAGAGGCCACGGCTAATGTTTCATAACTGTTGACTCTGTTGGGGCTCAGATGTGTTGGCTTGGGGGGCTGAGGTATTCTGGCACAAAGTAGCAGCCAATCCAAAATGCCTAAGCTTGGCTTTGGAAGGGGTGAAGCACTTTGCTCAGGGGAATCTGCTGCTGGATTTTTGTCTTCTTGGTTTGAGGCCATAACATCGTAACAGAGCCTGACAAGCCAAAGATTTCCTGCCTGGAGAGGTTCCTGGTGCCAGATATCTAATCCTTTGTCAGCTATCTTCCAGCCTGGCCCTTAGAGTCACGGGTTTGTCTATTAAAAAAAATATTGAAAATCATATGTGTTTGTCTTGTCTTGGTTCTTCACAGAAGCAGTGCACTTACCTTTTGCTTCTGACAACAATGTTCTAGCAGGAGGGTGTCTCTTCCTCAGACTGTTTTGAATGGTCCTCCTATACAACATCATGTGCTATGAAAATACTGTGTGAAAAACTGCCAAGCAGATCCTGGGGCTCCTGTGCAGTTGCCTGAGGCATTCTTCCTGGAGTTGTGCTAATCCTGTTTACTCTGGGAGGAGTACCATAGGGGAGATGGGTGGGAACAGCAAAGGAATGATTGTTTTTAGTCTGGAAGTATTGATAATAGTGACTGCCTCCTCTTATTTATCTAAGCTTATAACTTACACAAAACCGTGTATGTTTTGTTCTTGCTCTTTCAGATTCTGGGTGCTGTGATCCTGGGGTTTGGAATATGGATCCTGGCCGACAAAACCAGTTTCATTGCGGTTCTACGTAAGACTGCGTTTCTTCATCTTCCTTCTTTTTCTGAGTTGGCTCTACTCTGGGGGGCTGTGTTTGACCATGGTGTAGTCAGGAATAGCAATACTTTTGTGCATGGTCTGTGGCCTGAGCAGTAACATGGTGTTTAGCGAGATGAGATTGCTCCCTTTCACTGTGTTCCTGATAACAATCATGGAGACACAGCATTCCTCTTAGTCTTGTGGATTGAAATGCCAGGGCCAGACTGAGTGAGACCATTGCCTCTTCAACCAACAATCCAGATATTTTGTCTTGAACACGGGCTAATATTTCATCCTATTTTCACTGCATGCTCTGTGTTTCCACAATGGTTTCCTTATTACCATCACGTGCAAAGGCCCCCAATGCCTTAACACAGTTTTGCTGTGCGAGTCCTCCATGCTTCCACTGCTTTCTTTCTGTAATGATCTATTTCAATTTGAATGTTTTAAATGCCAAAGAAAGTAAGTACCTGGTTTTATTGGTGCTTTATGTACATTGAAAGTAGATGCTGTGTTTGTTCCTAAGCAGTGGAGGATGCCAGTTTGGGGGGTGTGGCTGTGTGAAGTCTTTAGTGCTTTGACTTCTAAAACATACTCTTGTATACACTTGATGAGACTTACCGTGGGCATCAGAGCTGTTCTGTGTTGTGCAAGTCAGCCACAAACTTTGACTTGAGTCTTAACAGAGGGTCTGCTTTCTGCAAAAACCAAAAAACTAAGCTGTCTTAGCAGAGTCTGGTCTTCACAGGACTGTAAGTGGCCTTTCACCAAATGAGTATCTCAGCTCTGTCTTTCACAAGATCCTCTTCCTTTGAGCTTTTTCCTAGAAACACTTCAAACTTTTCTGCTTGGTGGCTCTGGTTACTTGTTGTCACTACCTCCAGAATTGCTGAGTTGGGCAGCAGCCTCAGACAGTGCAGGAGGGCTGCCTGCATATGGGGAATGAACAGTACTGGCATTCGTAGCCCTGTTCCCAACTACAATGATTCTGCAAAGAGCTTTATCTCCCAAGGCCTGCTGAGCACCCTGGCCTGGTTTGGAAGGTGCTGGGTGGTGAAGACACCCCTGCTAATACCACACATGCAGATACTGCTCCTTACTCTGCTTTTGTGCTGTGGCATCTGGCTTGCTCCTACAGCACTAGAAGGTCAAGAAGCACAACAAGGGTGTTGGTTAATAAAGTGGGGGCATGAGCAGAAACAACTTTCAATACATGGAGGCTAAAAGGAGCCTGTTGTGGCCTGGCTGTTTGCAGTACCCCTTTGCAGTCTGAGGTGGGCTTAGTACCAGTGTGTCAGCAGCTGATTCCCTCAGGTTGATGGGTGTTGCAGCCACTTGTGGAGGGAGAAGTCCCTAAACTTGGCTCCGTTTCTTCCCATTTACTCCGAATCTCTGCTAACAGAGCATTTAAGGATTTAGTTTCCTTCCTGGAGATTTCCAGTATCAGCTCTCTCCCTGCCCCCTCACTTCCTTTCCCATGCCTTGCCCCTCTTTCCCTCTGCTTTAGTAACCTAGGCATCAGGGAGGGCACTCCAGCTGCTGCCAAAGGAGCCTGTTGTACTTGCTTGGCTGCCTGCCCAGCGCAGGGAAAAACACGGAGTGACAGCAAACAAGCAGGAGTTGAACGCCCTCAGAGCCTTCTCTTGCAAGACAAGACTATTGCAGATGAGAACTGCAAGTGTGGCTCCTGTCCCCTGACACTGTCAGTTCTCCAAGGGGCTTTTGAGTTGGAAATACCTTTTTCTTTCTTCTAATGGGAATTTGATGAAGCAACTGCTTTCTAGCACTGTGGAGGTGCTGCAGCCCGGGCACTTGAACACTGACTTGTGTGATAGCTGAGCTGATTTTGAGGGAGGGAATAGGGTAGATTTGTGAAGGCCACTCCTGTAAGGCTGCTGCTTCAGTAAATGCTTTGCAGTATCAGCACGTAACCTGCGCAGCAAGAGTCACAGAACTGGTGAGGGAGCAGGATCCTGGGGTTTGTGGCATATGTCCAGCCAGGGAGAATCTGGCCTGGAAATTAATCAAGGCTGAAGTGATCTGTGTGGCAAATGGATCTGCTTCATTTCTCCATAACTGAACTTTCCTCTGTTCAGCATATTTTGGGGAAAAAAGTTGGGAAGCTGGTGGCTTGTGCCAGGTATCACAAGCAGGAGGAAATATATATTTGGGGGGAAAGCATCAGCCTGGACTTGATTATCCTCCTTTAACATATTTCAGGAGGAGCTCAGAGGAAGCTTGCCTCCTGGGACTTCTTTAGTTCAGGAAACTAAATGCTGAGGTCTAAGAATGTTATTTTTATTAATCACTGGATGTACAGAATTCCCCTACACTCTGCAGCTTGCAGATTTCCCTATGTCTCCTAATGATAAATAAGGTTCCTAGTTACTGTTTCTAGACAGAGTATCTCTTCAAATTTTATGCTGTAATGATTGCTCTCTCCAATCCTATTCTGCAAGAAATAGTCTGCTGACCAACTCAAATGTAAGGGTTTTTCTTCTGTTGCTTGCAGTACTAAGTGCTAAGGGGAGAGGGCTGACAGCACCAGCATGTCTGAAATAGTCTGACCTAAACTTGGTTGAAAAACTGTTGAGCATTAAAAGGTGCAGACATTACAAACAATAGTGGGGGATAGCTAAGAGGATTTGTAAAAGTAGCTAATTTGAGCATTATATCTGTTTTGATCCTGGAATAGCATCTGTTTGCAGGGTGCTGTGCACAGGTGCTGCAACAGCCTGTGGTAAGTGCCTGGCTACAAGCCATTCAGCACTGACTTGCTAAGTAACCTGTCACATCATCTGTGCTCGACACTAGCTGTAGCTTGCTTCATGTTTCACTCCACAGAGTTAGTGTGTCCCTGTGTTAACTGTAAGTGGCTAAGTGAAAACAGGATGGCTACAACAAGAAATATTGTATTAAAAATGAAAAGACTGTCCAAAAAGGGGGTGTAAGACTTGCAACAAAGCTTCTCTGAAGATAGCAAAGGGAATTGAAGCAAATAGTAGTTGTGGAGTAGATCATCTTTTATCTTACTCAAAGTACATTCATGAGGGAGTAAAATTCCAGTAAGGAAAAAACTTTCTCCAAACAAGGTCCATTTGTTTGGAGTGACCTTGAGTCTTCCAGACTCTGGAGACCTGCAGGATGGCTTTTAAGTCTACCTTAATCAAAAGACAGCCACGTTTGGCACACCTCTATGTAGTCTCTTTGTAGCAGACAAAGACCATTATCCATAGATATGGAGGCAGTTCTATAAATGGTGATGGCAGATGTATTTTTTGTCAGTAGCTGATGTTGTTCTCTCTCCTGGCTCCTACAGAAATGTCATCTCCCTCCCTGAAGACTGGTGCATGCATCCTCATCGGTGTTGGGGCGCTCACCATGCTGATGGGGTTCCTGGGCTGTCTTGGCGCAGTCAATGAAATCCGATGTCTCTTGGGTCTGGTGAGAGTATTCATGCCTCTTTTAGAGCCAACCTTTAATACCTCTCCTGCAAAATATCTGTTGGATTGTAGGTGGGGGCTTTAGTCTCCTGGGGATGTTATTTCTGCTAGGTCAACTTGGATCTAGTTCTTAATTTGCACACATTAAGTTCTCCAGCAGTCAGCAGACTGTAGCAGAGCTCGTCAGGCATTACTGATGATGAGATTGTAACTCTGAATGAGGGAGGGTCACTGACACTTTCTGCACACAGGGGGTTGAGGACTGCCAGCTGAGAAGTGTACCCTGTCCCCCTCACCCTGACTTCCCAGTTGGCACTGTGCTCTCAATGGTGGAAGAGCAAGTTCCAAGGGCAGTGAAAGACAAGAGGAAGAGTGACAGTGTCCTGCTGTGTTAGATCTGTGGAAAGTGCAAAAGTCAAGAGAGACCCAACTAGGAATGTCCTGTGTGTCAGGACCTCTCTTCAAACAGTTAATCTCTAGGAAGTTTTCTGTCCATGATGGGTGAGATGATACCAGCTTCATACACCTCAGCCTGCTACTTGACTCTGGTGTATTCAGAGCACGTCTGTATTGGAAACCAAGCATGGCACACATTGTGTTTCCTGGTATTAGGAGCGTGGTAGGAGCGTCTCCTAGTCTAACAATAGTAACTGCCACCACTTAAAAGTAACCTCAGAAGTTTGCTGCTGGATCTTAAATTTAGATCCTCAAATAAATTAAATAGAATTTTTTAAAAAGGTAATTGATTTTTAAAAAAATTTAAAATGAGGTTTGTAAAATTGACTCTTTTTTTCTTTCTGTTGAGGCTTGGGTAGGCAGAGTCCAACTGATTGACTGAGGCCACAATGGTCTGGGAATGGAGTTGGATGTGGGAGAGAGAGTCCTAGCTGGAGTGACACATGTAGAGAGTGCTTGTAAACCCTTTCCCTCCTGAAGCCTTTCTGTTGGCCTGATGGGAGAAGTGCTGAACTGCACTTGTCTGATGTTGGTGCTTGTACTTAAGCCTTTTCCTGGAAAAGCATTGTTGATAGCAGAGTTTGTCTGCGGGCAAAGAGGTGTTAGCTCAATGTTGTGATTTCTCTTGTATATGAAATTTTATTAACTTTTATGTACAGACCTTTCTAAAGACTGATAGTGCTCACCTATTGTTTTTTGTTTCCAGTACTTCACCTGCCTCATGTTAATCCTCTTAACTCAGATTGCTGCTGCACTGGTCATCTACTTCCAGAGAGAAACGGTAAGTCCTTATTACTGTGTGTCTTTTCCTTGGTCTTGGCTTGGGAGAGGGGTGACATCTAGAAATTCTTTCTTCCAAACTGGGCTGTACTGTTAGCAGGCATAACTGGACTCTCCTTTTCTCTACCCCAGCTTAATAGCTTTGCTGTTTGATTTTTCTGTATCTGCCTCAATAGTGCTGCTTTCTCAAGGATTATGAAACTTTATTTGGTATGCAGGCTTTATTTTTGGTTAGTGGGAACAGTGGGGAAAAAAAAAGTCCTGGAATGCTTTAGACCACACGTCCTCTTGGTCCTGCTGTAGACAGTTATTTGGGCATGTAGTAGCAGTGGTTACTACCATGTTGCCATCACTGGTGCCTTGAGGAGTTACCAGCCTGAGCGCTTTTTTGACTGGTCTTCCTCCTTGTTCTGTCCTTTCAGTCTTTCTGTATCAGTGTGTAGAACTCTTCTTGGAAGAGCTGTCCTCTTTCCCCAGGAGCAAACCCAGGTATCTGGCGGTTCCTGTTCTACAGCTGGAGCTTAAAGCCAAGTGGTTGAATATTTTGAAGTGGATCCCTTTGTCAGGAAGGCAGTTTCACAGTGTGTGCTTTTAGAGCTCCAACATGCTCTGTAGTGTAAAAGGGAATAATTTTTGAGCTACCTAAGTGCATTGCAACAATCCATCCTGGCTACAGGTTTCCTAGCCAAGGCAGTGCCTGGTCAGGCCTTCAGCTACTTGACAGCTAAACTGGGAGCCACATTTATGCAGTGGGAACAAGTTATAGCTGTGGGGTCACTATTGGCTTCTGATACCAGTTGTGGGTAACGCTGTCCTTCGCTACATAACTGTATATCTATACCACTGTTTGGCTGTGCTTGCCTCTCCTAAGTCAACCCTTTAGCTAGATGCTTACAGAAAGCAGAATGGTTGAGGAAGTTATGGATGGGCCTGGTGGAGAAGTTTAGGGGCAGGGGGATGTACGTGCCACCAGCAGATCTGATCTGAGCTTTGTACTGTGGTGACTGTGAGCAGCTGTTGGCTGGGTTCCTTGCCAAATGTGGTGTGACCGTAGCTTGCTCTCTGGGATGGCAGAAGCTGAGGGAGAAACTAAAACAGTGACTAAAACTGGTGTGTAAAGATGATTCTCAACGCACAGCTCTGACTAATGCAGATGTGGAGGTGGGGGGATGGGCATTCCCCTGCAATGGGGAAATGTGACTTCAGATCAGGAAATTCTGTATCTCTGTTAGCATTTCTCCTCCAGCTGCCAATCTACTCTAGAAAACTCCAACTTTTAAGCTATAGCTCTTCATTTAAACCTCAGTCAGACCAGGGAGAGTTTAAAAGTGCTGGGGGTTGTTCTGCACAGCTGTTGGAGACAGAGTGACTGAGATCATCACTTGTACAGGTCTGGGAGAATGGGCAGGGAAGCTGGGCTTTGAACAGGTGCTCCTGTTCAGTCCCTAATGTACAAAATTAATGGAAAAGCTCTTCTAGAGCCATTCTGTTTCAGGGATCCTCCAAAGTACCTGCCTAGAGCACTAAGAAAAACTGTTTGAGGAAGGTCTTGGCTGAAACCTCCAGCACAGTGGTTTGGGGCTGCGCTTCAGTGCTGCTGTGTGAGTTGCTCTGCTTCGCTGGCTGTACGTCATCCCAGGGCAGCTTGGAGCATAGTGAGGCACACTGAAACTGCTCAACAGCCAGTCCCTAGATAACTATTGTGTTCTTTGTGTTACTTCTTTCTGACTTCAGGAACTTGGTTAGATATAAAACAAGGAATAGCAGGAGTGAAGGAAAGGATTTCAGATCCAGAATGTAGCAAGGTGATACTCGCTCCTTCACTTGTAACTGAAGTATTTATTTGTATGGATTCACTTGATGTTATTGTTGGCATATCTGTTCCTTTTGGGTGTCAAAATCCTCCCCCACACTGAAATATGAAAGTATACTGAAATAGAGTTAGTGTAACTGTAAAAGGCTGGGCCTCTGACAGGGAGGCTGCTGCTTTGCCTCTCCCATGGGCATTGTTAGAGGAATGCCCCTTCAGACTGGAATTGCCCAGTACTTCTGGGAGGATGTTGATGCAACATTCTTTTTCCTACATTTGTTGGTGACTGAAACTGTGGGGTGGGTTTTTTTTATGGACAACAAAATAGTAACATCATAAATGTCGCAAATGATATTCTACTTCCTGAACTGAATGTTGATACTCACCTACTCACAAGCCCCTAAACAGAGCCTGGGCAAGTTCTCTCTTGGCCTAGTTCACACAGGTCTGTGCAGCTTGGCTCTAAGTGCCTTGAGTAAAGGAGAACAGTGGTGTTTTGGGAATAGCCCTACTTGCTAGCTATTGTTTGCAGCAAACAGGCCTGTGTGATTGCATGCAGTGACTTGTCTGGGGCTATGGACTATGCATGAGTTTCAGAATCTGAAGTGACAAGGCAGAGGAGAGGTCCCTCCTGGTTTTTTGAGCCTAGTTTTTTGTGCAGCCTAGATGCTAATAAATGCTGAGAGATGGATCTAGCTTGTGTCGGACAGGGACAGGATAGATGACTGACAGTGTCTAATAGGGGAAGAAGCCTGCGCAATCCATTCTGTGATCAAAGGTCTGCTCTTGCCTCTGGCGTTCAGCCTTCCCCATCCCCTGCTTCAGTAGCCCATGTGATGGGGAGACTGACAGCCTTGCTGCTTTTTGTCAGTGAGCTGTGCCTTTGGTGCCTAGGATCTAGGTGCCCCTGCTTTGAGGTGGTGACATTGTGCCTTTCTGACAGTGGGCTTGCTAGAGCTGGGAAGGAGCAGGAAGCCCTGAAAGCAATGGTAGTAGCCATTTCCTGAGGCATTCATGTCTCACACAGTACTGAATCCTGATAGCTTTAAGTGGGTGAAGATGGTGAGGATGTTGAAAGCCCAAGGGTTCCCTGTGCCTCTCTAGGTTGTTGCTCTTCAGTTTTCCTCTGCCAGGTGCTTAAGGGTGAACAGCTGCAGGTGCTTGTGTTTTCCCTTTGGGCTGCTCTGCCGGTTAAACCCACAAGCAAGCTGCCTGTGTGTGTGCTCTCCAGAGCTGTGCCATTGTTTGCATAACATTCCCCCTCTCTCAGATTGCTTGCTGAAACACCTAGGAATGCCTGATTTTTTTCTTTAATTTGAAGTGCCTCACTTTTTGAAACAAGAGCTGTTTGCAAGACTTCTTGCCTGTTCTTTTGTAAGAGTAAGGGCAGAGCAGACGCACAGCTTCCCTATGTAGCTGTGATTGAGGGCATCAGGTTCAGGTCCTGTCTTTGCTTGTGGTGGGGTTCTGGGATTCTTGCAGAAGTGACACTAGGCTCCATCTGACCCAATAGCTAAGGGGCTAGATGGACCGGGGTAGGAGAACCAACCCAGCTCTCCTTGCCTCCCTCTGCATGTGGAGCAGCAGTGTGCAGGAGGGGTCAGGGTGGCAACTCAGAGGTTCAGTAACTGATAAGGCTTATGGCAGCAGCCAAGGCCAATCTCATTAGTGAGAACCAGGTCAGGTTGCCTTGATTTGAAGGGAAGGAAAAAGGGAAGTGAAGTAATTAAAAGGGGAAGAGCTAGACATCATGAGAAGAAAGATCATGCAGCTCCCATCTGTCTGGCCTGACATAGCTGATCCCAGTGAACTGAGCTGCAGTTTTCCAAGGAAGAAGAGTTGCTGATGTAGAGAAGCTTCTCTCAAAAGTAGGCAGTGCATCCTCTTACTGAGTGTCCTGGTATTTGTCGTGATCATTGAAAATGCTTGATAGTAGAAGAAAAGAGAAAACCCATTTCCACTGATTTGAAATATGCTGTAGCACCACAGTCAAAAAGGTAACATGTGGTATGGGAACATCGTAGTGCTTAGGTTGATATAACTCTATCCTATCCCTCAGGCAGTCTAATGACACTTTTTTCCAACCTCTTGTGAATCTGGGTCTGTCCTTAGCAGTCCTCATGTACAGGCTGGTTAAGAAGAGCTTCAGAAGGAGGTGGGAAGGAAAAAGGTGAAGAAGTCTGCCAGGTGGTAGCTTGCACTTCTCATCAAACTGAAGAGTGTTGTAAATACCTCTGGAGAAGGAATGGTGGTGAAGGGATGATTTGATACACCGAATGTTGCGATAAGACTGTTAATGAGCAGTTTAGGTAGTTGTAATAATTCCTGTCCTAATATAGAAACAGCAGTTGTGGGAGTTTGGGGAGAGGTAGATCAACACCTTGTGAAAAAGGCAAGTTTCCACCAGCTGTATATCAGAAAACCCATCTGCATTCAGGAGCAGAGTGGCTCACTGCTTCCCTGAGCAGGGGAGATGAACTGCAGTGGCTGAGATTCTGGACCAAGGTCTTGCCTGCAGTATGAGGTTAGAAACACATGACCTGTGAGTCCTTAAGGCAATGTTGTCCTTCAGCTTGCACTTACTTTGCACATCTGTCTTATCTGGGGTGGGCAGTTAGTCATTCAGCCTGTGTCTTAGCAGCATAACCATACCCAGTTCTGTTTCCTTATTGCTCATCAGGTTTGTACCCTTTCCCTGTGCCCAGACACTTGCTGGTGCTTTGGCTGTTGCAGCAACAAAGCTGCTGTCCTTACCTGTACTTGTTAACTTTTTGCAGTCAACTTTTATGAGTGACTGTAGCTTTATATATGTATCTGAAACACTGAAGAAAAGGCTACAAGAATTGGTAATCTAACTCTCCTGCCTCTTTTTTTCTTGCCAGCTGAAGGTTGAGTTGTCCGACATAGTTGTGGATCTGATTAAAGATTATGACCCTTTGAATGAAGATAAGAGGAACTTGCAAGATGCGTGGGACTATGTGCAGATGCAGGTGAGTCCTGGGGGGCAGCAAGAGGTAGATGATGCTATTTGTCAGTGCAGGCAATGGCCTTTAAAGCTAGGCTGAGGACAGAGAAACAACTATTGCACGTTGATCTGGCTGATCTACAAAGTGGCCTGTGAGGTTTGGTGCCTGCAGACTAGAAAATGGTCTGGCTTGCTGCTTCTTTGTCAGACCCTGAACCATTCCTGCATGCTGCGTGTTAGAACTAGCTAGTGTTGGCTGCATGGCCTAATGTATCCAATCTGTCAAGTGGTACTCCAACACTTCTCTTTGTTCTGCTGGGCCTCCTGAATACTAACATGTGTGAAAAACATTTTTCACATGATTTTTGTAGCAAAAAGTCCCTAGTTTATTACCGGGCAAGTCAGCAGCACCACTTGCCTTACTACTTGGTACATGTTGCTTGCTTATTGTGATGGTTCTTCTGCAAGTATCAGCATTCTTGGGAGCCATCCAACTGCCCATGGTTTCTGTTTTAGCATCAGGGTCAGCACTTGAGCAGCTAGAGAATATTCAAGCACTCTGGAGTCATGACAGCTGTTTACTGCCAAACCACAAGCTTGAGAGCTGGCTGGCTGTTGTGGTTAAATACATACCCAACATGGGACTGATGTGTAGTAAGTACAAGTAACAGCATTTGTCTTCTGTCTGTTCTTTGGTCTGCAAAACACTGACCTGCAGTATTTCTCCTCCTTGGAGAATGATTTATGTGTTTTGTTGTTGTAGTTGCAACTCCTTGTTAGTGAACTCAAGAGAAGCCTCAGTCTACTGTGGAGAGAGGCTTGTGCTTGAGCCCTTCTTTTATGTAGGAACAGAAGAAAAATGTTTTGCAGAGATGGAGAAGTCGAGTGTTAGGGGTCTATGTCGTCTCACACATTGGAGTTAGCATTTGAAAGAGGGTGGGGTTCTGTAAACCAGTCTTGGAGTTAAAGTCCAAACTTCTCGCGAGGGAGAGGTAGTTCCTTCTGGAGGCTGGGTTTTAACAACACTCTTTTGGAAACCAAATGCTTGTCCTGGTGTGAGTTTTCAGCTGTTTGTATCTCATGTCTATTGTAACAGAAACATTACTTTTCCCTTCTGAGCAGAAGAGGATTTTCCCTAAACTTCTTCCTCGACATTGACAGCCTTTCTGCTCTGTACCACTGGGCAAGCACTGGGATCCATGCTTAAGATCTTACTCCTTGCTAGACTTCTCCATGTGCTTTCCCCTCCAGCAAATAAGGTTTTATCACGTGGCTCTGTAGGAATGTAAGTGTTTCTTTGGATGGAAAGTTTTCCCCATCCCGTGCTCCAGCTGGTCCGTAGTACATCCAGGCGGGCACTGGCGTGCAGTGATGTGCTGGGGCTTGGTGGCATGGGAACGCCACCGTGCGGTGGCTGCTGCTGTCTCCGGGGCCACAGCTGAGACCCGGGGCCCTTTAACTCTTGTTTTGCTAGCAGAGTGACTCTTTAGTAGGAAATTATGTCCCTGTCTTCTGGACAGCTCTATACATAGGTAACCGGGGTGGTGTTTAGTGCAGCTAATTTGTGCAAAATGTGTGGCCTGACTGTTGTTTCACAGAGAGCTCCTGAGTACTTCTGACTGCTTATTTTCACGTGCAGCTATCTTACCAGTGCAAAGTGTAACACTGTAATGACTTCTTTCCCATTATTAGATTGCCTGCTGTGGCTGGACTGGAGCAAAGGAATGGGAAAATAATGAGATTCTTAGGAACAAAAGCAATACTGAGTATCCGTGCTCCTGCTCCAATAGATCTAAGGACTTAGTGGAAGGAAGAGGTTTCTGTGTTCTGGATGACCCTGTCAAT
Source organism: Aphelocoma coerulescens (assembly GCF_041296385.1). NCBI lineage: Eukaryota > Metazoa > Chordata > Aves > Passeriformes > Corvidae > Aphelocoma > Aphelocoma coerulescens. The sequence continues at coordinate 26,420,275 of NC_091019.1, forward strand.
GGCACTGCAACATATGCTGACTGGCCTGTTCATGAGCAGGTGAGTGAGCATGTCTGGGCCCTGTGAAGCTTCCACTGAAGCTGCCTTGTCTTTGCTCCCCTGAAAATTTAGAGCACTTCTTTCTCGTCCTTATTGCTTGAAGTACCTGGGGAATTTGGGGCAAGAAGGGCAGAGTGACAGGGATCCTGCCCTTTTCTGCAAAACTTCCATGAAACATGGTATAGCATGTAACTGGGATAATTCCTGTTTGCAAAGATATGTTACAGATTTTCAGTTTTGAGATATTTGGAATCATGCCTCTTCTTTTTGGCCGTGTTTTCTCTATAGGGATGCATGGATGGTGTAGAGCAGTGGCTGAAGGACAACCTTGGTATCATTCTTGGAGTTTGCACTGGTGTTGCTGTTGTAGAGGTAAGTCACTTCCTGACATGAACCTATACAGTCTTATCATGGAGACCCTTTTAAAGGCAAAGCTGTTTTCTCAAGTGATTGACACCTGGTTTAATGGCAGCGCAGTTCTAGCTCTTGGTTGTGTCTGCCTGGACCTTTGAACTCTGCTTTTATTGATTGGATTAAAAATCAAACAAAGCAGACAAGCTTGTGGTTCCTCCTGCTGTATCTGACTCTTGGCAATTCTGTAACCAGAATACCAAGGCAAGCAAAATCCCACGTTAGTGAAATCCCACTTGTTGCCTTAAAAAGCCCATAACATAGATTGCAGATGAAGTCACATTTTTATGAAGCCCAAATTTTTGTCATTCCAATTACTGCATTTGCCTTGTGTTGCAGACTAACTCTGTTCACCTGTGTGGTGTCATTAAAAGATGTTCACTGTATTCTGCTCCCCTGTACCACCCGTTCTTCCCACCTTACCTGTCTGGTTGCTGATTTTGTTCCCATTCTTCATACTTATTCCAGCTGCTGGGGATGATACTGTCCATTTCGCTTTGCAAGAACATACACAGCGAAGACTACACCAAAGTGCCCAAGTCTTGAGTTGGCTGGCTCCAGAGCTACAGCACCACAGAGAAAGGAGCAAACAGAACATTCCTGCCTCATACCCAGACTGTCCAACCATTGACCATTATTCCTGTGACATCCCATTTCTGATACCACTCTGCTAAGAACTGTTAGAGCTGCAACACAGCCTGATCTTCTGGCAATAGGGCCCCTGGGCCACCTGCATCCTGCCTCTGGATTGTTTCTACTTCAAGAAGCAGAACTTAAACTGTCTCATATCACATGAGACACCGATTAACCTGAGGGGACAATGCTTTTGCTGCCTGCTCCATGTTAAACAATACTATTCATATCTTAATTCTACAACCCACTGGGCCTAACATACAACAATATTTCTCCCCCCTTGCTCTTCTCCTGCACATCTTTTCACCTCCCCCCTGAAGTCCCATGAGCCAGGAATTCTGCTGAGATTCCAGTGCTTTGGTAGCTTCACTTGCTTCACTGACTTGTGGTGATAACTAGTCATGCTTTATAGACCTTCTTGTCCCCTGCAGTTAACCTGATTCAGCTCCTCCTATGCATCTTCCAGCCTAGGTTCCCATCTGAAATACAGAGTGCTACTGTCACACTCGCTTCTCCCGTTTCTGGAGTCAGCTATGCCTTGCCTTCAGTGGAGCTCTTCCCTTTGAGCGTGATGAGAAGCCACTGGGAGGGAGCCAAGCCTGCCTATTTATTCCTAGTGTGACGTGGCAGATTGTGGTGGTGATGCTCAGCTACTGCTGGAAGGGATCCCTTGGGTTTTGGATTTGACACTTACATGTTTCTCCCATTTGCCTGTTTACCTTTTCCTCTCCCCTAGCTCTGCTTTGCTGGCTCCTGTCAGCATGGAGGTACATCAGAGACTGCTGCATAGTGTGGACTCAGCCCCAGGCTGGGTCTGCTGGTTGCATTCTCGGGTTGCCAACTTTATAGAGGTTGCAATTAATTTGATTCTTCCCCTGCTCCTTCATGAACATAAAATTTGTTAGCTGTGGGTTTAGATATGAGTATGGAGGGATCTGACTGGATTGTTGATGCTGTATATTAGAAATATAACTGCTATCAGTGCCCAGTATAGGTTGTGTAGTTTGGATGTAAAGACAAATTGCTTTTATTTCAGTTGTCCATTTTTCTGACTCCACTGTGGTCTGGAGCCATGGCTGCGTCCTGAGTTCTGCCTCAAGTGCCAGCACTGCAGCAGAGAAGTAGCAGGTTCTGCAGTTGGGCAGGCTGCAGGTTTCTGTGCTAATGGCTGGGCCGTTTGCTCTATTCAACCAGTGGCCAGCAGCAAGGAGTGGTGTAGACCAGTAGAAAGTAGGAAATGCACATGAAACACTGCCCCAACTGCTTACATAAGAGAGCTGGGTGCAAATCCTCACTCTTGGAGGTGTCTGAGGCACAGCAGATTTCCTGCTGTTACACATGGTACAATCACCCTGACATCAGGAAGCTGTATGGGAGAGAAGTGGGTGGTCCTTGCCAGGGACCTGTTACAAGGTACTTGGTGAGAGAGCCTTTGCCTTACAGAGGTGGTTCCAGGACTGTCTCTGGTCAGGGGTGGGGCAGGTAGTAATAACACTCATAGCAGTTCCAAGGGATGGTTTCAGTACTTACTTGGTTTTCCTTCTGGGAAGAAAGGTTGGTGCAGGGGATCAGGGCCCCAGCAGTGGGTTCCTGCTCTGTCCTCATCTTTGGAGAGAGCAGTGACTGGGGAGAGTAGCTATGACTGGGTGAGTGGTTTTTATGGAGGTCTGATAAGGCTTTGCAATTTTGAGATATCTGCCCCTTCCTGCACAGATCCTTCAAGCTGACCTTTGCTATAGCAGAAGGCACCCTTAGCAGTAAGCTTGCTAGCTTTTGTAACACAAAGTCTATTCTCTAATGCGTTCTTATTTGTAAGATTCTTGTTCAGTTACAGATGCCAATGCTGAGCAGCAAGTAAAAAGGAGCCCATTCTGGGAATTCCTTTTTTGTTTTTGTCTGTTTTTAGCAGCATCTTCCTACTGGAAGAAATGCATGTACAGATATAAAAGTCTAGAGGGTGAATATTTCTGTAATAAAGACTTTGCTAAAAAATATGTATCTCTGCCTATGACTTGTGCATTGAAGTGTTTTCCCCCTGCTTCCTCTCCACCCCTTTCTGCTTTACATGCAGATTACTGACATCTTGTTTGTTCAAGGTATCAAAAAGCTGGTCTGGGCACATGTGTGAGATCAGTGTGGACAGTGAAGATACTGCCCAGCAGGGGGAGGTGACAATTTTTCTGGGCTGCATTCTAAAGTAAACTTTGTCTTGTTTTATGAAGTATGTTTGTCTTATGGTGAGCTGGATGAGTGGTAGTTCCTTGAATTACCTGCTATCTCCTAAGCTAAGTGTTTGAAGATGTTGCTTCAAACCTGCACAGTCTGCAGTCATAAACCTTGAGGACTAATTCTGATAAAATACAAGCTTGCTGCTATGCCCACTGTGCATACAGCTCTTGCTAGCTTAACTATATAATTTTTTCCTACTCACCTTCAGTAGGATTCTGCCTCCAGGCTGCTATTTAAAAAAAGGTTCCTCAGCCCCTGCCCTGCCACTGTGAGAAAGAAGCTAGATAGCCATTTTTTGTAGTTTATGTCCCCACATGCTGGTCTTGACTGAAAAGCTCTTGAGAAGCAGATAGACCAAATACATAAATCTTCTTGCTTTTGTTACCTAAGCGGCTGAGAAATGGATACGAGCTAGATCTCAAAATTCCTTCAGATCCTGCACCATGTTGGTGCACCTGGGCATTTAAAATGGCTTAGAAGAACCTAAGGTAGTGTGCTAATGAATTTTACAGCTGTTGCTGTAGGAAGTAATAAGCATGACCTAAGTCCTCATACGTGTTTGAAGAAACAGAACGAAGTTTGCAGAGGAGGTACTGGGGTGTTACCAGCAAACACTGGTGGCAACTGCTTGAAGTCAGGACTTCAGTAACCCTGACCAGATGAGTGCAGAGCAAGAGGGGCTTAAATGGATCCTAGAGCCACAGTAGGGTGCAATGATCAGTCCTAGCTGTGAGTACAACTTGATCCTTTAGGCTGTCCTTGAGATCTTGGTTCTTGGTCGTAGGGAGTCTCTCCTTTCTGGTTGGTTTCCCGGAGCACCCTGCTTTAATCAGCTGGTGATGCTTTCGCAGAGCTCCACTTCCTGGCAAAGCTGCCAACCCTGATCTGATGGCTCCTAGGTGGGCAAGGGTGCTGCTGGTTTCCGTCTGTTGTGGAGCGGGACGGAGAAAGTAGGGAGGGTGAGGACAATTGCTCGTCCGCAGCTTAGGTCCCTAACTGCCCGGGCTCTGTGGAAATCACTTGCCTTTGGCCACTGGAGGGAGGTGTTCCACCAAGAAAACCCAGCCTGGGCTGGTCCCAGGGGAACGAGAAGATGACACTGATCGTTTCCTTCTGCTCCCAGTTACTCCTGGCAGCAGGGTAGCTAAAATAACTTGTAATTACAAGTGTATTCTCCTTGTAAACGATTTGTGCTACATGCTTGATATTTTTAGGGATAATTTTCCCTTCCATTTCTTGGAGAAGAACACAGTTGGATATTTTGTTGTATGTCTTCCACTGCTGTGAGAGTTGTGTTTCTTTCTTGTGTTTCTGCTCTACCTAGCTGTGGAAGTTCAGCATGAGGAAATTCTCATGATGGTTCTTTCCTTGTCCCCATTTTTTCCCGTTTCCCTCCATGCTCAATTCCTTTGAGTTGGCAGTCTGTGGGGAAGGAGAGAGCATTGAATACTTATAAATCTGATCTAAAAAAGATCCCTGGAAAAACGTCCTCAGACCTTCAGAGAGCATGAAATCTGCTGCTGCTCCTTGGGCCAGGCTCCCAGCTGCTCTCCAGAGGTGAACGTTTGCTGCTGGAACTAGAAATCAAACGAGCACTCAGGCTTCTGGGGAGCTGCAGTGTTTGTCTAGCAAAGCCCACAGCACCAGCCTCTGCAGAAGCTCAGCACATGGAAGCATTTTGTGCTAGCCAGTAAGCTGCTCTATAGCCGTCCCAGGCCAATAATTAATATTGCAAGAGTAGAGCTGTGACCGCCCTGTGGCCTGAAGCAAGGCCCCTAGTAATGAACTGGTGATGTTCCTCATTCTGTGTGATCGTGAAGCACTCACAAGCTGCTATAATTCTTTCCATGAGGTGTTTTTTCCTTCTGGAGAGGGAAGAGGAATTGCATTAGTTAGCATGACTATGGGTAAGTGTATAGGTTGCAGTGCATCTTGTTTTCTGTATGGCACGTACTCAAATTTAACATGTGGCAGCTGTTCTTTTCCCTGTAATTCTCCCATGTGTGGTGGTGTGGCTGGTGCCTGCCAGCTTTGTTCAGGATTTGGGCTGAATGTGGTAGACTTCAGAAAAGCCTGGTTTCTGGCTGCCAAAGGACAGACTGCAAGTGGTGGTGTCAGCCTCTGTGACGTTGTTGGGGAAAGAGGAACAGGCAGCCACAGGGGCTCACTGCTGAAAAGCCAAAGGACCCTGGGATTCCCACAAATGCTACCACTCAATGCCATAAATGGAGAACATAGCCTCAATTACTCATGGTCTGGCTCTATCCCATTAGCCTCTGAGACTCTGCTCTAGCCTTGGACTTTTATTAAACCTCAGCTAGCAGCCACGATTTCTGAATGACATCTTAAACCAGGTTGATACTAAAAGCTTGTCAGTGTAAAAATCTACTAGCATGGAAGTCTTCAAACACTTGTAAACTGGCAAAAGGCCCTTAGCAAAAAATATGCAATTAGTGAATCAAAGCTATTAGTAAAATGCTGCTAGTAAGGTACTAAGTGTGCTTTAGCCATTGTAAACAGTTTCTAGCAGGTGTGTGCTGGCAGAGTTCATGCAACTTGTTTGCCTTGTGGCAGGAATGTTCTCTGCCAAACATCAGAAATTACCTTCTCCTAAGTAAATTCTGTAACCCTGGCCATGAATTCTTTCTTCACACAGGTATAAATTTCCTGCTTTCTCTCCTCTGTGCTCCTAATAATACAATTGACTGGGGTTTGTGTGCTGTTTGGCTTTTGTGGGGAGGGATTAAAAGAATATTGGATGCTGTGTACCTGGAGAGAAGTTATTCTCAGTTCTCTGGGCAAAAAATATTACCTCCATTTAAAATAGGGGTTTAAGAGAAGGATAATACCCCACATAGTACATAGATGCTCTATAAGGTATGGAATCTGAGGGGGAAAATCCTACTTTAGGCTCCAAGGATGGTATTTTTATGCACTTGAATTAAATTTCGCTCTGGCATCTTCTTTGCTGTAACTCTCTCACTGATGAGTGGTGTCGTGGAGTAACTCCTCTGTCCTCAACAATCCAGAGTTAAGCAGAAAGTATGGAAACCTACTTCCATAACAACAACAGGCCCTATCTTAAGTAAACAAGAGAACGTTTTCCTTCCCACCTATAGGGTCCAGATGTTAGTAATTCCCATTGCTTCACAATGTTCCTTTGAGCAATGGCAGCAGCTCAGGGATTATCCTGATTCTGCTCTTCATTCTGAGAGTGTTCACCAGGTTAGGAACTATACCAGCATCAGACCTAGGCCTCCTGCAGGACCCCAGATCCTCACTATGACACCGGAATACCAGACCTTTTCCATTGGGTGTCTCTGGCCAGCATTTATCTGCTGTTCATAACCTTAAGTCTTCTCCATGTTGTCTCTTCTTGTCCAAACAATTTTCCTGGAGGTTCTCAGTCTGCAGTTCTTCCGGAATCTGTCTGCCACCATCAGGTAACCAGCTCCAAAGCAACAGTTGTGACAGTGCTAGAGATCAGAGGACTATGCACCAGACTAACTTTTTCCTTCTTTTTGCCCTCCTTAGAGTTACAGACTGGACATATGGAAGTTCTTCGGAGACAGCAAGAATCCCAGAGCATGTGATCATCTGAATGGCTTACCCAGCATGCTTCCTGGGTATTTTCTACATAGCACTTCTGGAAACTATTTAGGGTTTACTAGGGTGGAAATGTGAGGTCCTGTCATGTTATAGTACAGGCATGTGCTTTGTGCACTGAACTTGCAAAATGATGTCAGAATAGTATAACTCATGCAGTGATGTCTGCAGACAGCCTGGAACAATAACCCAGCACAGTGCAGACCTTTAATTTTGGCAGAGGTTGTTTCACGATACTCTTAAGTATTCGAAAAGAAGTTGTTCTTTTAATATGATGTTGTAATTAACTCTGGTAAGCACTGATTGGGAATTCTTTTGGCCAAACCATTTTTCCCTAGAGGGTGTAAGTTCCTATAAAACAAAGTGCAGGGGTGTTTTGTTGGTTTTTTCTTTCTTCTGCTTAAACAGACTGAAAATAGTTGAATAACTTCTGATTGAGGGATTTCTTCTGCTTTTTCAGTGGTTACCTCATAGTAAACATTATGTAAAAGACTTGGAATTGAACAAAATAGGATTATAAAGCTATACTCTAAACTTGTGACCTAAAACCAGGGTGTATCAGTCTTCTGAGGTGGGATAGACTGGGGAATGCTAGCCAACCCTTTCAGTGAAGAAATTTTTCCTAGTATTCAATCTAATCCCCCTTCTTCCCCTCTCCCCAGTGCTACTTGAGGCTGTTTCCTCTCATCCTGTCACTTTGTCACTTTTTAGTTGGGCAAAGAGACTGACACCTGAGCACTTTGTATTTTGGAGAGGCTCCTCTAGAGCCCTGTGGGCATTTCTTCAGAGCTGCTGAACAAAGTAGGACAGAGCAGCAGTTGAGGTGTGCTCCATGTGGTGTATGAGAGAAGCTGCCTGGAGAAATCAGTGGATGCCTTTCCTCAAAACCAGTGCATTGCCAGTCACCTGGGAACTAAGTACAGTTTTGCACAGGGTTTGACTTCAGTGCCTGCATGGCAGCAGGTGTGTCACTGGAATCATGGTGGTGCTTGGTGGAAGCTAATGTGTCTCCTTGTGTGCTGTGAGGCTGGGAAGAGACTGGTGGAAACACTGAAATGATGCAGCCACTGCTACTGTTGTGTGTGGTTTGTTGGTTTGGTGGTTTTTTGAAGGTTTGGAGTGGTTTTTTTTGTTTTGTTTTTAAGTGGAAATGCATGAGTACCAGGTCTGTATGAACCTGTGGAAGGTGGGCTGGGGCAGTGTGGGAGCCACTGGAAGGTGAGGTGTACTTGTAGGAGGGAACTGCATAAGGTGGAGGGGGAGGCCTTGGCACATGGTCTGGAGGTGGGAGAGGTGTCTGGGACAGACAGTGGTGGTGTGGGGTTTGCCCTTACAAGGCAATGACAGGAATGGCCCCCACAGAGCAGCACCCTGCCCTGAGGAGCCAGCCAGCATGGCCAGGTAGGTTGGTTTGCTGAGCAAATGCCAAGCTGTGGTCTGGCTGTGAAGGGCAGCAGGATGAGTTGCAGCCAGCCCTGGAGGGGATGTAGGAAGCCAGTTTCTCTGGAAGAGTTGTTCTCAGGAGACTGGGACTTACGAGACAGGCAGGGCAGCAGGTGGCTGTATGTCAGCTGTTGAGGTTTGCCACACTGGTCCTTGCCAGCAGTGTGAGATGGACAGACACAACTTCCATGCCTGAGCATGAGCACTCCACTGCAGGGCTGCTGTTGTGGAAGTAGTCAGCAGGGAATGCAGAAACCCAGCACCTTTATCCTTAAGTGACTCTCTTGCCTTTTCCATTAACTTCAGGACCAGTTTGAAACCAATTGTTTATAAAACAATCAGTGAGGTTGCCAGAGTTGCCTTTTGAGTAGTTCCAAGTATTGGCAGTCTGTCTGTTGCTTTATGCACTCTCACCACAGATGTTATGAAAACAATCTCCTGCCTCCTGTAACACTGAGATTGAATGTTCTTTCTCACGCTTGCTGGCTCTTCCTTGAGTCCCCAGCAACTCCTGCTTTGGCTGATGAATGCCAAAACTCGATGAGAAAGTTTGGCTGCAGAATACTGTGGGGTCCAGGCCCTTGGCTGCAAGGAATTTCCTCACCTCTGTGAGCAGAGGTGGGAAGATGTCCTACCAGGGACCAAGGCTCCAGAGCAGAGGCATGTCTGGAATCTGGGAGCCCTCTCTTGTTTTCTCTTAGATTTCCCTCAGTATCACTGTGGCCATTAGTGAGGAGCTTGCACTTTGTTAGAGTAGTGAAGCTGGTTACACCAGCTTTTCTGGGATGAGAAGATGCAGAGAACACAGAAGATGCAGATCACAGTTCAGATGGCTATCATAAAATAAAGTTGGCAATTTCATGCCTGGCTATAGTGGGAGCTAATTAGCTCAAGTCTCTCTCATCTGAGCAAGGCAACAGCAGGATTATATTGTCTTCCTATTAGGCAATAGTCTTGCCTGACATGAAATGAGATGTCTGGCGATTCTCATAATTGCATACAGCTACTTATTTCTTACCACAGCTCGATTGTCTCACTCTTTAATAGGCAGCAAAATGGTAATGAGATCTTCTCCTCTCCTCTGGAATTCCTCACAAGCCATGCTGAGGACTCCTATGCTCCAGCAGCAAAGGGGAGGGTAAAGCAGAACTAGAGGAGAAAGCAGTCTCTTTGTCTCTACCCTGAAATCAGCTTGGTGGGCAAGGTTAGTCTGCTAGCATCTCACTTAATGAAGAAATCTCAAGAGTAACTGTTTCATGCTCAACCCTTTATTCTCCCAGACTAGGAGAATTTCTGTCAAATCCTCCTGTTACTGCCAGCAGGACCTTATAACAGCTTTGCTAACTGTTGTTTGCAGGAAGTGGACTAGAGTAGCCCATGTAATTGGTTCATAGTGTGCAGAGATGTTTCCTGTAAGGATAAAAGCCGTGGACAAGAAGGTTGAGAGTATGGCATGTTTCAGGATACTGGAAGGCTTGTAGTGCTTACAGCTGCTGTTGTCAGATTCCATCAGTAAAGGAAAGCCTGCCTCACTGACAGTGGAAGGTAATGGTTAGGATCCATGCAAGGACAAATAAAAGTTTATTAAAACTGTAAAGCTCACCTGTTTATAGCAGACTGATTGGTAACAGAGGCAGAGAATGTCTTGATAATCTGGTTAGGGGGTTAGGAGGAGTATATTTCATGGAATCTTCATAGAATAGTTTAGATTGGTGGTCTACTACCTCCAATGCCCTTCAGTGAGCAGGGACATCTTCAACCAGATCACGTTGCTCAGAGCCCCTCTGACCTGGCCTTGAATGTTTCTAGTAAAGGTATATCTACCACCCCACTGGCCAGCCTGGTCCAGTGTTTCAGCACTAAAACTATAAAAACATTTCCTCCTTACATGTGATCTGAATCTACCCTCACTCAGTTTAAAGCCATTGCCCCTGTTCTACTGCAACAGGCCCTAGTAGAAGGGCTGTCCCCATTTTTCTTTAAGGTCCTGTATTTGTGCTGTTGGGGCTAAACCTGCCTGGATAGCAAGGCTGCTGTGAGATGTGCCAAGGGGAGCAGCCATGACATGCTGCATCAGGTTTAGGGTTATCCAGAATTTTGAAGAGTGTAGCTTACAGTGATGAATATAAAGTGTGAATGCAATTCTAACAGCCCTGGGTTTTTTTCTGCAGAGTTACTTGCAAGGACAGTGAGGGCTGGGACAGAAAATGCTGAAGCTGGTGTTTGCCCTTTCCTCAGGAATGAATGAAGGCTGGTGTTGATAGGATTCTTTGGCTTCAGTAACATCTTGCTCTTTGGAATAAAGTGAGACCTGAGTTAAGAATGAAGGGTGAATAGCTATGCAAGAAGGTTCTAGTTCAGGAAAACTTCTGGCACTGGAAATTCTTATTAATATATGGCTAAATTTGTTAGGCGTGGGATGGAACAGATATAAGAACACCTCTAACTGCTGCATTCTGAAAAACTAACACTGGAAAAAGAACCTATGATTGTGGGGTGAAATGAGATGAGAAGGTGAACCTATTGGCTAGCTTAAGTTTAGACAGTAAATAAACTGTAAGTAAAACATTCTGGTGCCAGTTGGGTAGAAGGTCTAGCACAGTCATTGTGATCTCAGCACCCACAGCACAGAAGTGCTCCAGGACTGTACCTGAAAAACCAGCAGCTGTGATCAGCCTGCTAGCAGCACTTTGTTGCTTGGTCAGAGGGGACAGAAGTGCAGTCTGATTCCTTCCTAGGCCTAGGCTTTGTCACAGCATGGTGTCAATGCAAGCTGTCGGATCCTACTGAACATAGTTCTTCCCATGATCCATGAAAGTCTTTTGTTAGGTAAAAACAACTCACATTCTCCTCAGTTTTCTTACACACCCTGATGCTACATCATAATTGCTGAGACCTTCTGTCTTCTGAATTATGCTCTTGAATGTTTCTGTCTTCTTGTTCTTCTGCAAGCTTTGAGAGAGTGATAAGAGCTAGTCATGGCTTGTACTTCTTTTCCAAAAGTAAAGTCTAACCCCAGCTATACATCCAGTGTTCAAAAGAGTTTGATGTTGCAGGCTCAAGTACAGCACAAGTGTGGGAGCCCTATCTGCCAGCTTGTGCAAATGTCTGGGGTTCATGAACAAAAGGAGCTCTAGTTACTTCCTATTCATAATCCTAATTTTAGTCAAAGGCTGTTGAGGCACCTCATCCCTGCAATTAATCATGGCTCGGAGGAGCTTTCTGGCACGTTTACACTTACTTTTGGAAACCTCCATTGAGGAGTCTGGCTGAAACTCTTTGATGCTTGTATTTTGGAACAAGAATTATAAATCCAACCTGAACCCTGGTGTTCACTTAGCTCTGCAATAGGTCTCCCTGCAAGTTCAGCCGGGTGTTTGTCACAACAGCCTCATTATTGTTTTCAGGCCCTCTGGTACTGCAGTAAAAACTGTTTATTGCAACCACCTAATGCTGGTCTTAGCTGTGGTCTGCTAAAGTCCAGAGGTCTCAGAGTAGGGGTAGTTTCTGGGATATTACTGATGGCTGCCCATTGAAATGGGTCTGTGAATACAAGTTAGTGTGGAGCAAGTTTATTCCTAACTCCAGCATTTAGAGAGAGTACAGAGTCATAAGGCTGCTTTGAATTTTGGCACGGGTGACAGGACTGCTTGGTGTCTTTCCACCAGAGAGGCAGCTGGGATTTGGGCTGGGATTTATCATTCTCTTCTGCCTTTCCTTGCCTACAGGGCAAGAATAAAGGCTGGTTCCAAGAAGGAACCAGCCATGGATATTTAGGTACCAGTCAGGACAGCCTTAGGTGAGGCTAGGGCTGGGCAGCATTCAGGAGAGGTTGGGAGCTAAAAGGAGTTTTGGGGAGCTATTCAGGATTTGTAGTATTAAGAGAGAGGCTGGTGAAGGTTTGGTGACGCTTGATGTGGCAAGTGGTTGCTGGACTGGATTTAAAACTAAGATCAGGAAAAAAAAGTTTGTCATGATCTAAGGCTTCACCTCAGCCACAAGCTGATCTGATCTTGATGTAGAAATCCCACTGGAACAGCTTATATGGGGTGCTGCAGAGTCATCAGCTGTTCATCTTGTCACCATTATCCTACAGTTTAAAGTTGAAGCTTTTTCTATGAGTCACACAGCATATCAGAGTGCTGATTCTACTCCTTGGAAATCAAGAGTTATGCTTTGTAATAACTCAGATATTTTTTGATATTCCAGTGATACAATTATATTTAATTTCAATTTTTTCCGTTTTCTAAAATGTCATTGCATTGTCTTTTAGCAGTTTTTCTCCTTTCAGTACTTTTTCTCCCTTCCTCACCTCCCACTGCTCTAACCTTTCTTAAACTAGGGACTTGAAGAAAAAGGAATGTGAAGGCAGTGTTGTTAATGGGATAAAATATCCCATTTTATCCTATATTTAGTTGCAGAACTAGCAGCTTGAAATGTTTTGATCTCTTAAAAATCGAGGGAGTAGGACTCTTTGGCAGAAATTTATCTTTTCTCATTCCTTGAAGGTTTCCAACTCCATTAGGCCTTGGAAGGGAGAATGCACTTTCAAGGCCCCTGAGCATGTTGCTTTGATATGAAAAGGGCTCAAGTTCCTGTGATCTGTGTGTATGAGGATTTCTTTCTTGGAAGCAGTTCCTCAGACCCATGTTGCAGAATGCCTTGTCATCTTAGTGCACTAATTCTCCTTTCCAAAATACTCTGAGGAGGATTGTTTTTGTTTAAGGGAAACAGGAGGCAGAGAAGGGAGTTTCCCTTGTGCTTGCCAAGGTAAGAGGCAAACCTCTTCTGAAGCTGCTGCCAGCCCGTGTTACCCTCGAGGGCTTCTTGTCGTCACCTGCTGTTACCAGAGAGTTTATGAACTTCCTCAATAGCTCATTTCAAACTGAAGTGTCCATGTTCCTTCTAGAGCCTGCTGCTTACCAGCTCCATCCCAAAATCAAGGGCATGGGAGAGATTCTCAGAGCTTCAAACTTTTAGCCATAAGCTCTCAGCATACTACATTAAATGCTGCCACCAGCTTCAATCAGGGAATGCAGGGTGCCTCTCAGCAAGAGATGATGAGGAGCTGGTTTAATTGGGACATTCAAAGATGTGGACTTAATTAGGCAATTTTGTTCATCTTGCCTGGGGATAGGAGGAATCACTGCAAATAGGCAATGGAAAGTTTTATGAGAACAGTTAAATATCTGCTGCATCTTCTTGTTCTTTCCCATGCAGGCTGGAGCTCCTCAGACTACTTTTGACTGATGTCAGGAGTTTTTATCATTTACAAGTGCTGCTCCCATCACCCTTTCAGCAGCCTTGTTCTACTTGGCTATTTCCCCGTGGGAACTGTGCATTCCCCATCTGTGCTCCATAGAGGAGAGTAGCAAACCACTGTTTGGGTCAGATACTTCATCTAAGGGTGAGGTGATTCCCAAACTCTTCTCATCCCAGAAAAAGTCTGGTTATATCATCTTCCAAAGAGATAAATGGGTTTGCTTTCTGTTGTCATTTCCTCTTTCTGGCAAAAATCTGCAATCACTTTTTTGAGTAAAAGAAGCAATAGGCTTTTATTCTTGTTGAAATGCCTACATATTTTTTTGGTGAAAATTAATAAAACCTGGAATTAAAAGAACAAAGGGGATGTGCACTGAATATTTTTTCTATTTTTCAGTAAGTGAAAAATCTTCAAAAGAAGTCTGTTGCATGTTCCTCTTTGTGTCTAGAAAAAACAATTTCCCATCTAGCCCTGTGTGTATGTAAAACACCTTGCCCTTTCCCCTCTCTAATGTTAAGATTTATAGGCTTTCTTTCCAAGTGCTAGTCTTTCCTCCACTGAAGAAAAATAAAAACAGCAATAAATTTCCAAATTCAGTTGCCAAAACTAATTCATCATTTGAACACAGACACCAGCTCTGATAAGATATGGACCTGCATCATTCAGCCTATTCCATGAATTTTTATTTAGTTACTGCACTTACTCCATTGGGAAAAGAGCTCTACTGAAGCCAAAAACTGGTGGGTCATTTTGCATCTAACAATTCCATATGTTACCTGCCAGGCCCCCATGTGACAGAGCTGTGGCTCTTTGGGAGCACTGTTCTGTTGCTCTGCAATTGGTTCCAGTCTCAGTACTGGGTATATAAAATTGAAATGTGTTTCTCCTTTCTGCTCCCTTTTCATTTATAGCTTTATAAAATTCCCCAGCCTATATCACAGGTCCCAGTAAATCTTTAGCTGTCTTTTAAATCAAGTACACAAACATTTGTGATAAATAAAATAACACATTTATATAAACTATCTCATTCTCCTAATAGGTCTCCCTAAATTAACTTATGTCACCAGTAATGTGTTAGTACATATATCTGTATTCCTGATTTTCTGTAATATCTTCTCAGGAATTTTAAAGATATAAGTCTCCAAGTCTATCGGACTTACAAACTTATTTTTCCTAAATCTATTAAACATGTATGTATAACTTTAATTTTTAGAATTGTATGAGCGTGAACATTGTGTCCCACAGTAGCCCTCTTGCTGTATTTAATTTCTTTTTCGCTAAAAACATTTAGCTTGCTTATTTCTGATCTGACGTGGCCTGACATGATATTCACTCTTCAGCAACCATCTATCTTGGCATGCTTTGGATTTAGCTAAAGTGAAGAGACATTTTCTTTCATGCTCAGAATGTTTCTGTGAAAATTGGTAAACCAATCCAGTGGTAGTGGGGAGAGAGGCAGAAGTAGAGGCAAGAAAGGAAGGAGCCATGAAATTCAAAGAACCTTCTTTCAAAGCCAAGTGCTCCCCAAAGTACGCTTCATCCCTCTAGCTTTGGGAACACACCTGGGGTGCCCAAACTGACAGCATAGTCAGAGTTGAAAACCTAATCTGAGCTAGGAGCTGAACCCTTCAGTGGCTGTTGAAGAGAGCCTCAGACTGTAGATTAGAGGGCCATTGGTGTCTCTGTGTCCCCTTGCCTGTGGAATCTAAGCATGGGTGACTCCATTACCCTCAACACACACCGTCACCCTTCCCTTTGATTAATCTCAAACTTGGCTGGTTCTTTCAGCTCTTGAGTAAGATCTGGAATGTCTCTTGGGCTACACTCATTGCAAACATATGTTGGGGTGTAGACCACATGTGTGGTGGTGATAGGGGGAAAAAAATAGTATGTGGAAACTTCTCTCTCTCCCCTCCACCCTCTTTGTCACCAATCCATTTCCATGGTTTAGCATTTGTGATCTGAAGAATCTGTTCCACAGGCCCTATTTCTGGCTCACTCTGCAAGTTATTCCATTTAACAGCCCTTGCCAAAAGTGGCTGATGATAGCACGAGGGAGAAGTCTAATGGCTTTCAGCTACGGTATTCACATGAAACCCCGGCTACAGAGCTGAAATTAAGTGAAATTACTGCTGAATGAGAATGTTCTCATCTGATTCAGTGGAACCTGTTCTTACTGAGGTGTGACATCCTTCCCCCAGTGACCATTAAACTGTTGAAGATCTGCAGCTCTTCCCCATTTACGGGATTATCTGGCAAATGTTTTTGCTTTGCTGACTGTACTAGAGGTGTGCTCTTTCCACTTCACTGAAACTAACGAGATCCCACACTTGTAGGTTTTTTTTGCACTATAGGTGGCTTGTATCTAGGAACCTCAGGTAAAGTACCGCTTATGTTGTCTGTGATGCCTGACATGAGGTGAAAAAGGCTATTTCCAGCATTATCAGTAAATGACTGTAAGGAGACTCCAGAATTTCTTGTGGAAAGCAGGCTGTTGGCAATGCTGGTTAAAACTGGGGACATCTGCTAGAAGGTTATGAGAATTCATTGCTGGGAAGCAGAAGGGTAGGAATGGGGACAAGGGCACATAAGCACTGCTAATGTCTCGTGCCCCTAACTCCTGAAAGCTTGGGTGCTCATACTGGAAATCCAGGGGGCAGTTTCAGTGCCAAGACATGAGGTGGGAGTGGGAGGTGGCTCTGAGGGGTGAAAGTTACACCTCATTTTTGTAGGTTCTATAAATGTAACTAGTTCATGAGTACTTCATAACAGCAGGATTAGTTCCCACCTAAACCAACAGCTAATCCCATTTGTTCAGATCCTTCCCCACTATGCACTGCAGTAGATATCTGAGCATCTGAGTTGTGAATACTGCACTTTTCCTGGCAACCCTATGATAAAGGAGAGCAATTCTGCTGCTCTGGTAGGGTTTAGATCTAATCTCCTCACTGCTGACCCATGAAAGGGCAGAAAACTGGAGTTTTTCTTCTGAGATCCTTACCAGACTGCAATTCTGATTGGTTGTGGCTGGGCGAGAATGCCAGGCTTCATTAGAAGTTTCATCCTCTTGAAATTCCCCAGGAGCCAAGCAAGGATAAAAAGAGCATCTACCAAACAAGGACAATAATGAACATGTAGGCTGCTGGCAACAACATGCAGAGTGCGGTACATCCTGGTGCTGCTCCCTAATATTCTCCATTAACAGCCCACAGGCATCCTGGGGAAGGAAATACAGTAGACCAAAGGCCAGGGAACAGACAAAACAGGAAAGGTACAAGCATTCAAGACCCCTTGCAAATGAATCTGATGTATTAAAATGTATCCCACCTTCAGTCAGAAGCTTTATCTGGTGCCCTCCTGACCCTTTGTCCTTCTGTCTCTTTGCTTTAAGCCTGTTGCCTGGCTGGGAGTTCTAACTTAGCTTTTGTAACCATCCCATTTTATCAAAATTGCTTGTTCTTTGACTAGATCTTTTTCTCATGCCCCTTTAGTTGAGCCAGCTGAATTTTGCTTGGTCTTCAGTAACTATTTCTGCTGTCAGTGAGTTAGAGAACGGAGGAGTTTGCCTTCTTTTTGTCATTTCTATAACTCCTTCCAAGCAGCTGGAATTTATTTTAATAAAGTTCATTTCAATGGAGCCTGGAGCCATTATACATGAGGCTGTGATCTCAGACGAGCTCATAAATTAAGTAGGGTCAGCTCTGGTCGCTGCATGCATGGGAGACCTCCAAGGACACCCTGTGCGCTGCTCAGCCTGTGCCAAGGATGCAGAGCCTGCCAGACTGTGCCTGCCCAGGAGACTGTCTCCTTTGGTATGCTGTCTCTAGCCACTGCCAAATGTTTCAGAGGGAGATACGTGATCCCTGCATTGGGCAAGTTATTCTTAACTGATCTTAAAATCCTTCTAGACCCTTGTGGCATGAAGCTGCTGTCTCACGTGTGCAAGGGTAGCTGGGGGCACTGGGCGCTGGCTGCTTACATAACGCCTGGGCCACTTGCTGGCAGCCGTACAAAAGGTGCTCTTGCAGGCTGCTCTGCCAACAGCCCCATCCCAGACTTCACTGTCTGTCCTGAAGCGTGAATGCCCCACAGAGGTATCCTGACTTTGTGAGTGAAGGAGCCAGCTTGAACACACCCTTTGCAGTTTTCCCTCTGAAGCTAGATAGGGTGTGTTTTTGAAGGATATACAGTCTTGTCATAAGGACTACAAAAGCGGGTGACCTCCACTGTTATGCTGTAGTATTTGTGACTTCCCAGAAATTACAACTTATTTAAATAAGAAAGAACTTTTCTTGTTGAACTTCCAACTATTGGTTCACATTATGTCTCTGACAGAAAGACTGAAATGCCTGTCTGCTTGCCTCCTCCGCTTATTAAATGCTTTTCTGTGTGCAAATCCCTATATTCAGCAATTATGTCACCTCTAAAACTTCTCTTCTGTAGGCTGAATTAATTGAATCGAATAAGCCTTACATTTGAAGTCTTGTTTTTCAGTTCCTGTGGTCGCTACTGCAGATAGCCCTGTTCAGCGATAAAGCCTTTGTGCTTTGATATCCAGCAGCGTGTTTTTAATTCAGATCACAATAAAATCCACTGATTAGCAGTAAAATAATCCTTTAGGCTGTGTTCGACAGTGGTTTTTCTTCATCAGTGAACCTACTAATTTAACCTTTCCCCTCCCAAGTGAAGGAAACTCCCAAAAGTACTAAACATTTTTTCCTGTTAACATTTAACAGCTTTTCTAATACCTTGATCTTGAATTAGTGTTTAAAGCAACTATGAGACATGGTCTCTGTTTTCTGGAATAGCACTGTGTGGAAAGAGAGGCCCTCAAAGAGCAGGAAGGCCTCCAGGTCAGGAACTTTCAAAAGCTGTCCTGTGACCTTCCCACTGCAGAGGGATGTACCAAGCTCAGGAGAACCCTCTTCCCTTCTTTTATAGTCTCTGGTGGTGTTGAGTGAGATAGGACTATTTGTTTTCCTTCTCTTGTTTTTCTAGTCCCTTTCCTCCTGCCATACTGTGCTACTTCACCAGCCGTAGAATCACAGTTTGCACAGAGCTATTATTCACCAAAAGATTAAATCTGTAGCACTGCTCTGCTTCCCACTTCTCTTTCTTGATGCCTTTTCTTTTTGCATAGTTTCAAGATTATCTCAGCATTTCAGAAGAAACGAACTAGAGTCAAACGCTGCTTGAGCAGGCATTAGGTGGGTTTTCCCACTGACAAAACTGCTAACATTTCTCATTTCTGACCAGAGGTTCTTTTTGTGACTCCCTTCAGGTTTTTTCTCAGCCTAGAAATCTCCTATCTGGCTGGAGTGCCGAGTGTTTGAGGTTTTTATAGGTTTGAATGTGAAACACGTCAATAGCAGCTTCTGTGTAACAGACAGGCAGATGCTAGTCTCCAAGTCTCACTTGACTTTGAGTGTGTTTTTTTGTGTCTGCAAAGGAACTGTGATGAAACAGAGCATTAATTGGTGTCACCAATTAGCTTCCTCACCTTCTCAGTGTCTGTCTGTGCCATCAGCTGAGAAATATTTCTTGCACGGTGTCATAGGAGTGGCACATATTCTGGATCTGGATACCGGTGCCGACGCACACTCCTGAAGTTCTGTCTGGGCAGTGCCAAGGACTCAGCTAGATGGTTTTACTTGAGAATGACTGGGTATAAGGGCTGTGTTTTGTTTTCTTCCTGCAGCAAAGAAGATACTCTTCAGCATCCAGCCTGCGTTTAGTCAAAATTTTTGCCCAGGGTTAGCATCCAGTGTGTACTAAAATATCTCTTGTGTTTTGTGGTGCTGGTGTCAGGAGGCTGTCCCTGATTTCAGGTGTGCTACAGGAGCCTTCTTGGTAGCTATTAGGTGCCCTGGATGAGTGGGCTGAAGTGACAGAGATTTATGCTGCTTAAAGCATAAAGTTGATGAAGGAGAAAGGTATACTGAGTTGAGTCAAACCAAGTGGAGAGTGGGAGGAAATGGAGTCAGAAGTTCTAAACATGCATCAAGACGGAAACTTCAAACATTTTCCTCTTTCTCTTTTGCAGAAACAAACAGAATTCTGTAATCACCTCAGATGTGTTGTGTGAATGGTCGTGGATGTGGGTGACTCTGTGTCTCCATAGCGTGCTGCAGATGTTTTTCTGTTTGCTTGCTTGTTCTGGACCTTTTGTTCAATTCTGCTGTGTATTGTTTTCCAGAATGTTATAAAATAGATCATCCTCAGGCACTGGGCACTACGTGGTGAAGGTACAGCACCCACTGATTTCACATTTATCACCTCTTGAGATTAGGAAGAGCTGCCTTCCTATGCCAGAGCCAGAGTGCACCAACAGGCTCTGCAACCTTCCATGCACCCAGCACGGGTTTTGGCTGCGTGTGCCCATGCCCAGGTCTGCTATGTGCTGCTGTAACCTGGGGTGAGACGCTGTGAAACAAGCTGTGTGAGATCTGTGTGGAGCCTTGTCAGAGAGACAGACCCGGGAGAGTGGTGAGAACCACTTTTAAACTCAGGCCTTTGTCCTTACTGGAGCTATGTTGAGGACATGCCTGACCATGTTCCTGCCCCTGGTCCCTGACCCAGTGACTGGAATTCATAGCCTGACTTGAGAGCTGCCTTGCCTTTGTGGACTTGTCTGGCAACTGGTGGACTGAGTCCAACCCTGATGAGAATCACTGGACATGCTCTGCTTCCCCACTCCTGCACTGCAGCCCTGCACTTGTGGGTGGGAGCACTGCCCTGCCTGCCCTGCTGTCACCCTCAGCCCTGGCAGAGCAGCCCTCTCCTGCTGCTCTGACACTCTGCATCTGGCAAAGCTACAGCTGAGATATGCAGGGCATCCCAAGCTTGTACTAATAAAACCTTTACAACATCTCACACTACAATGTGTTTTTGAAACACATCCAAGAGGTTAGAGGCTTGATTTGGAATACTAATCACCTCCTTTCCATTAAGCCAAGCTTTTTAGTGGTGTTCAAGCTTCCGTGGAAAGCAAAAGCCTACATCAGAGATGGAGGGAGACATCTGAAAGACAAGACAGGCTTTTCATACACTATATCACAACTTCAAAGTTCACTAGGTACCCCAGTAGCACATGATTTATTTCAAAATAGTTCCATGTGATAATGTATTTTGAGAGGTCATGTGTGCCTTTTGTGGGATTGCTTAAATATATTTGGTGTAGGGATAGTCAGTTAACAGCAGTGCCAGCCTCAATGCATTGATGAGTGATGCAAACTGTACAATGGGTACAGTATCTCACAATGCTCTGGACATGTGTCCCACAGGGTCCTACACATAAGGGTTTTAAAATAGGACCTCCTTATAATTTTTATTTCCTAAGAGCACCGACAGCACTTCAGAGATCTTGCAGTTCATGTGACGGAAGCCTTCCAGCAAAAAATAGGAATTGCTCTGGTTGTCTTCCATATGTGCTGGGATGAATTTATTTTACCACAGCCTTTAGAAAAGTATTTTCCAGCTGCTCCTTTTTTTTCTGACCAAAGAGACTGAAAATAGAGGCTGGAACAAAAGCATCTTACAGGCCACTGGAGGAGATAGAAGGAGGCCATGTGAGGAGGGATTTTCTGGCTGTGATTCCCGTTCTTGCTCCCCAAGCCCTTGTCATATTTTGCATTCCACCTAATCCTCCAGATTCAGATGCTAGCACTAAAGACCTCTGGACTTTAGCAGACCACAGCTAAGACCAGCATTAGGTGGTTGCAATAAACAGTTTTTACTGCAGTACCAGAGGGCCTGAAAACAATAATGAGGCTGTTGTGACAAACACCCGGCTGAACCAGTGGGGCAATCTGTGTGTCCTTTTCCAATCAGCAAATGGAGTAGCTTGCTAGCTGGGGATGACTGAGTCCTACTTGCTCAGAGATTCTCTTGACTGCCAAGAGTTCCCACCACACTGGCTGAATGGACTTTGCTTGGAGTAACAGGTCCTGACTTCTGAGATGAAGCAGGTAAGGGAGAAAGAGTACAGCAACTGAACTGATTCCTGACTTTCCAACATATAAGTATCCTAAACTGTGAGAAAAACTCATCCACACTTCTTGAAGTGTCCACAATCTCTTCTTTGTGTCTTCTTCCAGGGCAGAACTGACAGGAACTAAATGAGACAACAATCAGCCTGTATAGTTAATTAGTACAATTTCCCTTGAATGGCCTGTTGGTTTTAGGCATAGATATAATCTGCTGTGCATGACATCCATATCATAGATATTTGGAATAAAGAGGGGGGAAATATCTCCTTTTTCTGTATGCTATCTCATCCATTCCTCTCTGGTCACTGGGGGTGTCCTCTACAGTCAAAAACAGGACTGGGGAGAAGTACTGATGGGATCTCAAAGGCACAGCCTAATAATCTTGCCAAAATAAGTACTTGGGGAAAGGCACAGAATTTCTTCTGTCTCTGTAGCCCCCCTTCCACACAGCAGAATCTGGGTGGGTGGTTCTCTGTGACTGCAATTATAAGGTCCATGCCTGTATCTACAAGGAGGGTCTGAATACCAAGAACATGAGCCTGGGAGAAGCTTTGAGCTCCATACAGAAGCAGCAGGACTAGCAACTCAAGGAGCAGTTAGAAGTACATCACTGAAGAAGAAAGTTTATTTTGTAGTGAGTATTGCATTTGTTTACCACTGCAAGCAGCCACAGTGTATGAAATCAGGCACTTGGGATGGTTCACCAAGCCCGCTTGTCTTACTGTATCCACACTGCTGCAGGCCCTCAGCTGTCCCTCTGGGCAGCAGTAGAGGTCAGCAGAGTGTGAACATGGATGTTCCCTGTCTGGTGCCTCCTTGCTCTGGTCTTGCAACGTAGGAGTATGTATCAAAGGCCTTGGTTATTTCCTTGCTTTTTCCCAGTTCCTCTTGAAAAGCTGGCACCCACTGAACTTTGCCCAAGACTGCAGAAGCTACACAGATATACTTTGTTTTCTTTTAATCTCCCTCTTAGCCACTGGGACCATTTAAGAGTGGAGTTATCTACTATGGTCCATTATTCTACATGTCTTAAGAGTGAACTTTTTTGGATGAGGCCTTGAGCAACCTGGGAAGTGTCCCTGCCCGTGGCAGGGCAGGTGGGACTAGATGATCTTTAAGGTCCATTCCATCCTCTTAACACTCTATGATTCTATGATTGTTAAAATTATTTTTCCATGCCATGTTCTGGTCCCTTTCTACAGGACAATCACACCAAGCTTTGTCATCTTCAAGTCTAGGCATCTGGGGTCAAAGCAGCTGAGATTGATCCTGCTCCTATAAATTGGCTCTTTTGACCAATGCTCAGGATCTAGTTCATACAGTTTAGCTGCATTTGGACATGGGGAGGTGTGGAGGTTGCTCAGCTCATCCTGACTCAAATGTGAGTCCACTCTGCTATGGTTCTCCATATCCAGCTACTACTGTCAGCAATGGCTAATTCTATAACAAGGTGTAAATTGCCCCACATCTTTTCTTATCTAGTTCCTTTGTTCCTAGCCACATTTCAAAAACATGGTTTCTTAAACTCCAATCCCATTCTCAATTACCACCATTCCTGTTTCAGGGAGTAACCTGCATTGTCATAAGGAGCTGTTGAAAACCCCAGGGGAAGATTAATCACAACATTAATTTAGAAACCAGTAAAATATGAGTGATAGTATTGGTTCCCCTGGGGGTGAGGAAGAGTTAACAATTTGAAGATAGTCAAACACTGATTCTAAATGGAGCTGCAGTCCTTTCAGAATCATCTGTTCTTTTTTGCTACGTTTTTGAATGGGAGGACTTAAAGAGGCTTCTAAGTAGCAATTTTGAGGGTAAGTATTAACTAATGGTTAATACTTTATTACAGTGCTAGAGGGCACTGTACCGTTTAAGGTACTGTTTATGGATCAAAAATAATAGCTAGGAGCTAGACAGTTTAATGGCTTGAGATTCCTTTGCATGTGTTTTTTTAAAGAGACATGTTAATCTTGACGGTGTTGTAACTCATAATAATTGCACTCTCCCTGTTGCAGACACTCTCTGCTTAATTCTTCGTTGTCCCGACCCTGTGGGCTCCTTTCTTCTGAAGATGTGCAAGAAAATGTAAAGTGCTGCCATTCTGGATAAACATTCTGCATGCAGCTTGCACTGGTGCAAATGTCTGTATGTGGTTCTGGCCACATGAAGTCTGCATTTGCTCAACTAAGTACAACTGTGGGCAGCAGCCCTCGGTGAAAATGGTCTCCTATCCAATTAGATCAGCTTTAGAGTTGATAGATAAGGATGACATGTACTTCTAACTGCTGTCAGTTCAGATAAACAGAACTCAAAGTTCTTTTTACACAATGCCACCAGTTGTCTTATAACACTATCAGAAAGCTGGTGTCCATCACTGTGGCTTTAAGCAAGTCTCACCTTGTGCACTTCAGTGTTACATGTTTCTCTGGGGACAATTGCTTGTTTCATCTCTGCTGCTGGACTTTTAAATTGGAAATAAGAAATAGCGACACTATCTGAAAATTCATACCTTGTCTGTAAAGTACTTTTTGAAAGTGTTGTTCACACTTTTTTCCCCCTACATGTTGATTCATAAACAAAACATTCATACATTTGTCTAAAATATTAAAATAGTTTTGTGTTTAGGTTAGAATTCAAAGTTAAACATGAACATTCACTTTTTAAAGTTTGTCTGTTTCTTCTCTTTTTCTCACTTCCATTTTTTCTTACTAGAAAGAGCAAAAAAAAAGAAGTTGGGGATTATACCTGCTTTTTAGAAATATTTGTAATTATCAAACTTCCTACAAGTATTTATTTTCTTTCTAAAGTTTTGAAAACCTGTGTTTTCACTTAGGAATTTCTTTTAAAGTAACTTGACTAGTTCTCTTTCTGAACTTCAATCAGTGTTATCGTGTAAGTTCTTCCTGTATAATCAAAACATGAGGAAAAGTATGTTATTGCTGTTTCTGGCCATCACCAAAAATATCAGTCCCAGACAGTGATATCATGACAGCAAAGCAAATCTTGAGTGATGAACAGTGTGTGCTTTTACATGGTCCCACACAGAAATACACACAGTTAGCAGACCCATGAAATCTACTGTCCGGAAGATTTGTTGCAGGGGGTGAAAGTGTCTCAGGAAAGAGTTTTCTGGCGGCAAGTCTGTCGTGGGTTTGGACTTGGGTCACTGCCCAAGTGCACTGAGGGGACAGCATGCAACTGAAGGTCAGGGAGACCCAAAACTGTGAGGGTAAGCACCAACAGGGTAGATTTTCCTATAAAAATAGTAACTTCTATTGCAATTTTCTTTTTCTTTTCCAAGTTGTGTGAATTAACTCTGAAGAAAGAAGGTCACACTGAACACCTGAACTGTCTTCAGTGGCCTTTCCTACCCTACAGAATATGTCTTCTTTCTTCACCTTGCATGGCTGTGCCTGCAAATCCCATCTTGCACATTCCCAGGGGACTGTTTTTAGTGCAATTTTTGTTTGGCAATGAGCTGCTATTTTTTCTGCTTCCCCTCCCATCCCCCAGCTCATGTTCTAAGCAGCTGTGAGGTGGGCTGATCCTTCTCAGAAAAAAAATCTAGCTGTTGGCCTGTCAGAGGAAGAGAATTAGCTATCCACACTGCTCTGCATCCCATGTTCCTTTCTTCTTCTTTCCCTTTTCCTTTTCATCTCAGCTTACCTTTTTATTTCCCTGCTGCTGCCTTATAAACTATGGTGCTCTCTCATTTTATTCTTCCCATCCCCATCTTAGTGGATTGAACACATCAGGATCATGAAGGAAATATTTCCAAGTCCAAAGAATTGTTTTGAGAACAATTTTTGGCTGGTAATTTTTTACATATTGGGTTTTTCTAGGAAGACACTTTACAAGTATGGTGGGTCTGATTAAAATGGCAGCTCATATCAGAAAAGTGTAAAAGTCGCCAGTACTGTCTGACATTCACCTGGAAGGTAGAAAAGGAACTTGAGGGTGGATTTACAGCATTTCAGGCAGCTTCTTCCAAGTCGTATGCATCTCCCTCTCTGAAATACAAGAAATGTCAATGATTCCCACATACTAGAAAATGGTTTCCTTACTAGCTGTTGCACATCTGTGATTAGTTTATAAGGGTTTAATTTTGATCTTAGCTCCTTATCCTACAGTACACTGAAGTATTTGAGTTGTTCTGTTTTGTTTTGTGACACTGTGACTACAACCTTTATGCACAAAATCTTTCTTGTAGGAGTTGTCATCATTCTGTTTTGCAGTGGATGACACAGTCTTGGGTGCTACAAGAACCTGCAAAACTACTGGACTAAGACAAGGACGATGAAGACTGCTGCTCTTTAGAAAGCCTCAGGTAACAGTGGCTGCAAATGCTCCTCATTAAGGAATATGTGTTCCTGGTTTTCTGGCTTACTCAGCCGCCTTGCAGCACAGTTGCGTGCTCCTGGGTGCCATTTCAGTGCTATGCTTTACCCTTTTCTAAAGATGTAGATTAATCATGGGATGCTGGCCAGCACACAGGGAAGCAGGCTAATGGCTGAGAGCGGGAAACAGCCAATTAAAGGATCAAAGTCAGGGAAATTAAGCCTGAGAGGAAAGGGCACAGATAGGGTGAGGTTGGGAAGAGCAGGGTAGTAGTGGCCCTCAGGGGAGATACCAGAGTAGGAAACGGGACCAGAATCAAAGCAGCCGAGGGCAAAATGCAACTGCTATCCCTTGCAGGAATTGTCTTAGAAGGGAGAGAAGCAGCACAGGAAGAGAGAAACAGGAAAACTGCGTAACTTGTACACTGATTTTCAGAGTTGTTTAGCTACTGCACCCTCAGGGGCACTCCCAGTGAGCAGGGCTGGGCAAACAGAGCTTCCCATGCAGCTCAGCACCTGCATCAGCTGCCTGCAAACTCCTGCTTCCCTTCTCAGCACCACTCCACTGCTCCTCGCTCTCCCTCCTCACTGCTGGTGCCTGGGCCCCTCCTTCACATAGTTCCTCCCAAGCCCCTGCCATCTCCCCTCTGTTTTTGAAGTAATGCTTGCCAACATCCCTACTAATATTCCCCTGCTTTTGACAGGCTAGATCCTTCATTTTAATGCCTTAAGTACACATAGATGTGACTCCAGCTATTTTAGCTAAACCAGCTATTTTCAGCTTGGTGCAGCATGGCAGTGAGAGCATTCATACTTTGGGGTAGAGGGAGCCTACACTTACCCTGCTGAAGCCAACATGAGGTGACTTGGACAGCACTGAAATAGGACATTCCAAAGAATGTGGTCATATTGTGCACAGACTGAAGCTACCCAAGAGAGACGCTCCTGTCGTAAAAGTGTTTTTATGGAAAATTAGATGTTGGCAAAACAGGGAAAGTGCTGAAATATTTGTTTGGGTTGATTTTCCCCCCTGAATCATTTAAATGGCAATATGCAAAGCAAAGTAATTTTTCTTGTATGTCACACTGTTTCATTAAGGCACTAACAGGAGACACTTGATCTAGAAATTAAGATAAGTTGCTTCAATCAGTACTAAGTAGCAGGTGCCCTTAGTGATTAAATGTAATAGAGTATTTCCATTATTCTATTAAGCTTTATGTCAGCAGTTGTCATAGTTCCTCTCATATCCTGAAATACTGTGAAAACACGTTCAGAACAATATTTTGGGATCTTGGAATGAGAGCTTCCTGAGAGTGTAGACTAAAAGGATTTTCTTTTCAGGGAAATTTATAAAATTTGTGTTGAGTCTATAGCAGATTAAAAACCAGGAATCCAAATTTTCTTTTCCTGTGGAGGATGAAGTATTAAGATTAATACAGTATGTTTCTGACAACAGCGTAGGAGTTGTTCTGCTTCTACATTTACTGTATTATTTGTGAAGAACACAGAAATACCTTTCTCCAAGGAGTGTGCTCTGTACCTTTCTCAAGGTAGTGTGCTCTGTACCTTTCTCAGGGTAGTGTGCTCTTTCCCTGCTATTTGGTGCTTCTCACATGTATTGAGGGTGTTGGGGATAAAACCAAACACCCTAAACCTATTACACAGCAAAATAGTTTATTACTTAGGTTGGAAAAGACTTCTAAAATAACCAAGTCCAACCCAGCACTGCCAAGTCCACCACTAAGCCATGTCCTTTAGTGCCACATCTTCTAAATGCCTCCAGGGATGGAGACTTAGCCACTTCTCTGGGCAGCCTGTTCCAATGCTTCATAACCCATCAGGGATGAAATTTTTCTTATCATCCAATCTAATCCAAGTTCAGGGGAACAATCACTGCCCTGGCCCTGCTGGCCACACTATTTTTGATACAGGCCAGGATGCCATTGGCCTTCTTGGCCACCTGGGCACTGCTGGCTCATGTTCAGCTGCTGTCGACCAACCTTCCTACGTCCTACTCTGCTGCGCAGTTTTCCAGCCCCCTTCCCCCAGCCTGTAGTGCTACATGGGGTTGTTGTGACCCAAGGGCAGGACATGGCACTGGGCCTTGCTGAGGCACACACAATTGGCCTCAGTCCATCGATCCAGCCTGTCCCAATCCCTCTGCAGAGCCTTCCTGCCCTCCTGCAGATTAAAACTCCCACCCAACTTCATTTGTGAACTGACTGAGGGTGCACTCAATGTCCTTATCCAGGTTATTAATAAAGAGATTAAACAGGACTGGTCACATCACTGTGGGTCACCTTAGAAGACCAAGTTAGTCAAGCAGGACCTGCCTTAGAGCAGCAGATAAAGAAAGAGAAAAACAATGGAAAAAAAACTTGAATGATGATTAGGTCAGTACCCTGGGCTTTTAGCTGCCATTTAAATTTAAATATGCACTGCAACAAGGTAAATAGGCCAAATGAGTCTACAGAGTGCTTTGGTGATGTGCAGTCTGAGACATTCATAGCAACATATCTGTGCAAATGACTATGGTCTGGCTTCCTGTGGTCAGCTACTGGGAGTGAGTAGCCTCTATCACACATTGTACAGTGCACTGTGTGGAACAAAATACATCTGTAAACAATACCAAGAGCTGGGCTGTTGAGGCAACATCAAGGGGGCTCAGGCTTGGTGCACTGATCTCATTCAGCCCTCTGATTCACATCATGTCTACATCTAGGTTTGACCATATCTTTTCGGGGTATATATTATATTACAGAACCTGACAACTGTAGAATTCCAAGTCTGACAATCTGGTAAGTTAATAATGGACTTTTCTTCTCAAAGTAACAGGAAGGGAGGCATAGACAATAACTTATCTACTTAATTGAAATCTGAGGAGTTCTGGTTTTATTTCTGTCAGCACAATCCCAGGGAAGTCAATCATATGGAACCAAGTGTGCAATTTAATTCTAAATTGTTTGTTATATTCAAGATGCCTGTGTCCACATGGGGTGGGATCCTACCAATTCAAACTGAAACAAATTCATTTCTTTCTCAGCTGAACTTTTACTGATTTAAAAAACCACAAATTATTCCAGACAACTGGTGCGAGACAGGTGAGGTAGCAATTGTGTGGGAAGCAGGGGTGGGATACATGCACTCCCCACAGCCTCCTTGAGAAGTGGGGAAGGCTTGTGATAAGACATGAAACTCCTTTTGATTCATCTGCTATCAAAACAGTAATGTGATTCTGTTAATTTAGATAAATATCTAAGGGCCTGGTTCTACTCTGGCTTACATCAGCTGTTTATTATACTAATGTGTAATGTATGTATGTGGCCAGTTCTGAGATAATAGCTGTAGTTTGGTGTCCATTCTGGCTGCTTTACTGTTTAGAGAGACATGCTATTTTCCCAGAAATGTTACTGAAAGTAAAAAATCCACAGGCCAGGAGAAATGGGATTTTTTGAAAATGTTTCTCATATCTCCAGCTAGGCCCATGCTGACTGAATTAAAATAGACTGATAGGATCCTAACCACGGGTCCACATATTCAAAACAAAAAGGCAAATTCAGCAGTCATTTGATGGCAGGAGTAAGCCCAGCTCCTTCCATATGGGCTGGCTCCCTCTGAGAGGGCTGGCCCACCTGCTGCCAAGAAATGCCTGACTGGGTTAAAACTTCCCTGGCTGTGGTCAGGACAGACATCATTGACTGAAATACAGATGCCTAAACTGCTGGTTTTGCATGGGATTATCTTGCATCAGCTGCAGGACTTTGAATCTTTTTTGAAACTCCAACACGTTCCTCTCAACTCATTTTTTCTGGCTTGACAATGTCCCTTTGAATAACAGGCCTGTTCTCTAACATTGAAAGTTGGTACCGCCCACAAACTTGCTGAGGTACACTCTGTCCCAAAGTCCACCTTATTAACACAGACAACACCTGACATCAAAAAAACTGTCGCCAGTACTGATCCCTAGGGACCACCAGGCACAACCTTTTGAGCCCAGATATCTCTTCTGTTTTTCTCTTTATAGTCTACCTATTCAAACAAAATGTCATCAGTTTGACTATGAGGATACCATGGAGACCATGTCAAAGATATTTCTGTACTTAAAAACGGTATTCACCACTGTCTTCTCATCCCCAAGTAAAGCATACAATTTGCTAAAATAGTGGTCCTTTCATGATGAAATCCAGTCCTTTGGGAGAGGCACTGAGGATGTTCTCAGTGTTCCCTGGCTTCTGCCTTCCCTCCAGAGGTCCTCCATGTACAAGGTCAGTTCCAGCACATAACTTCATTCTTCCAGTGCCCACAGCTATACACGAGTTTCCCATGCAGAACTCAGCTTCCACGTGCCTTCCCTCTCTTACTAACAGGAAGGAAAGATGCCAAGTACATGGGAACGTGTGTCCCAAACCAGAGTTGCACGTAGGAAGTCTGCTTCTGGCCTCACTTGGTAGCATTTTGTTTCCATCGAGTCTGTGCGCATAATGTGAAGATGATAATGTCTCAGTGAGCAAAGCACAAATGCTCTGTGCTAACCTGATAATCCCAGTTTATTTTGCACACTCAGCTAGGGATGTTTCTTTCTCTCTCTCCCTCTCCCTGTCTCCTAGCATCCTGTTAAGTGTCTCTCCCATTTTTGTCTCATGTACTAATCAGTGTGATCTTTACAAAACACATTCAATTATCATTATTACTAAAGTGTCTGGGTGTGCTGATGAAGTTCACAATGCTGCTATAGCAGGTCGTATCCAAATGTGCTTTACCCAAAGGTTTTTTAGCTAAGTAAGACAAAGGCAAGACAGAATCAGAACAGTGAAGCAATTTGCCCAATATTGTTTAGATCAGGAGCAGAACTAGGATCCACAGCTTTAAAATCTGTTTGATCACCTGCTAGACCACATTTTCTGTAAATACACTGTGGTGGTTGTCCACATGCCTGGGTCGCTAGTCCAGGTGATGGAATGCTTTTTATATTCCTTTAATCCTATGTCAGTGCCACAAAGTTTTTCAGCTCTTCCCAATACCTTCCACACCTAAGGTCATATAATTCACCTCAGAAGAACACAGGACTTGTGTAAATAAATCTTAATCTCCGTTCTTCCAGGAATTTCTAGAATCCAGGTCCTATACCTACCAAGGTTTACCTCTGAGTCTCTTTGTTTGCCTCCTTAGACTTCTGTGTTGTGATTCAGTGCCATGAATCTCCATGCTATACATACCACAATTGTCCCCCAGATTCAGGAAAAACTGATGCTGAAATTGTATGGAGCCTCCAGCATTTGGCAGACCAATTCCTCCATTACCTGCAGAAGAATGACTTCTCTTGTTGGTCTTGCCAGTACACTTTTCTTCCCTTCCAAAATTTAAATTACCATATTCTGCCAAAATTTCCTTCAAGGAAAATTGAAAATATTCCCGGTACAGTGTGATTAATCACTGGAGCTTTTTGCTAAGGTGTGCCCTCTGGGTATCTTCCTGTTTTCCCTGCAAAATCATGCTGGATGTGGCAATGAACGAAGCCTGCATTCAGCCTGAATTAGTGTCCATGGAACCCTGAGTAAGGGGACCTGGATTACTGGTGCTGTACGTTTACTCTGAGTAGTGGGTTTGGCTTCTGTAGGACCTGGAGGTAGATCTTGGCTGAAGAAAAAACGACCCAAGAACATGCCTCTGCTGCTACCACAGCCTTAAGGGGCAGGAAAACAAAAGCAAGCAGGAGACCAGGCTGGCCTTGCAATGCTGAGTGGGGCTTTTGGAAGGAAAGGAGAGGATGAGGTGCTTGGATTGTTTAAACAGCTGCAATGAATCAGCAGCTCTCTTTCCTCAGTCCTCCCCTTGCTGCACAGCAGCCCCCGCTACGCCAAGGAAAACAAAGTAATCCCAAAAAGTGCAATCTACCACAGTGCAGCTGAATCACTCTGCAGGACAGAACCAGCCCACAAACTAGAGAGTAAGAAAGATGTTTTCAGATAAGGCCTAAAAAGAACTGGAAAGACTTGTAGCAGCAGCAAAGGAGAACAGGAGGAAAAATGGAGAGGAAAACACTGAAAAGGAAAGGGCTGAATTTAGCTTTGCTGCCAGCAGAGCCAGCTGCGCCAATCACGATGGAAGTTCCCTTCAGTTGTGGCAGGATGAGATGCGCTGCTGCTGCCACCTGTAACTCGTGGCTCCTGCCACAGCTGGTTAACAAAGCTGCTGCTGAACCAACGTGGCAGCTTCTTTGCCCTGAGCCAGTACAGCTCTCTGGGCACTCAGAGCCGATAGGACCTTATTCAGGCCACAGCCAAAAAGTTTGGAACGCTGTAAGAACCACATATGTTATGGAGAGAGCTCAGGGGCTGCTGCCACACATGGATCAAAGCAGTGTTTTGAGGACAACCCCAAATAGGAAGGTCCGTAGGAAATCTGCACGAGAAACAGGTGAGTGAAAATTGCTGCCACTCAGCAGGCGGTAGCACTCAGCTCATTGCCAAAAGGCATCCAGCCCTCGCCCTGCCCGCCTCTGCAGCCGCTCGGCTCAGCTCTTTGCCTGGCTGCTGCTCAGTCTGTTCGGCCAGTGCCCACTTAAGGATAGTTACTGCGGGGAGTGCAGTTACAGACTTTGTAATTGCTCAGCTGATGCTGTAATGGTCTCTCTGAGGATTCAGCCCAGCAACAGTAATGATACAGCTGCCCCGTCTTGCCTGATGGGATCATTTCCACTTTATTATAACTGTGATTTTCAGCTCAATAATTCCAGAGTATTTTTAGACCCCTTGAGATGAAAAAATGTGCTGAATTTGCAATGTCGGCTTTTTTTGTTTGTTTTGCTTTGGTTTTTGTTTCCTCTTAACTGGTGACCAGAAGAAAAATAATTTTTCAAGGAAAGTCAGGCAGGGATCTCCCAGGTGAGCTTTCTTCCTGCAGCCTCTCCAGAAAAGAAGGGAACTCTCAGTAAGCTGTGGAATGAGGCCAGTGAAAGAGGGCAGTGAAGAGGAATTTCAGCTGAGACTGCCTTCCAGTCTGTCATCTTGTGGAAAAAATCCTCCAAAGAGAAGTGAGGTGAACTTCACTAGTCCATTTAAAACTAGACCATAAGAATCTCTGAGCAGAAAACTGCAGGAGACAATATAGTTCTAATTGTCAGCATCAGCACCCATCCTTGTCAGCCTCCAGTTGGAGGACAATAGCTGTGTCCTTCCTCCAGGCCATTTGTCTCCCATGAGTCCCCAAAAGAAAAAGTGAACTGTTGTCCTTTGGCAGCTCCCAGGAGACACTTCTTCCTTCTGGCACACATTAGAGCACCACAGCTCTAAATGGTTTTTCTTGCACCTGCTTGACATGGGATAAAGCCGTGCTCTGTTACATCTCGGGGAGGGGCATACAACTGTAAAAGCTGCTTCTCCTTTGTTATGTATAGATCGGCAAGGGATGTCCTGTCAATTGTCATTTCTCTGTACGTCTGCTTCATGTTCTGGTATTAAAGCCCAGAGCCTCAGGCATCTATTGGATTTTGTTTAAATGCTTTATTGGATTTTATGAACCTCAGATACACCAGACAGACCATAGGAGACATGTCGTGGTGATATCCACAATAACCAATTAAAATCCCTGCCGTGTTTTAACTCCATTTTCAATAAACTATGGAGACACAACCCTCTTCTCTATAGGGTGAACAGAGATCTCATTAACTACATTTAATTGAGAGTGGCAGCTAGTGGATTTTATACATTAGGGAGCACTTCTGTAGACATTGCATCTTTCAAATGCATACAGTGAAAAATTATAATGAATCCCATGATCGATACAGAATCATCTTTCTTGTTTCCAGTGCGGTTTCAGTTCCAAGGTTACTTGAATAGATGAGTTTCAGTTAATAAAATTCACATTTTCTTCACCTTACAATATATTTTACAAACTGACTCCTATTCCTTTCTTTTGGCATCATCTTTATCAGCTGGCCCTTCAAAATAACTGAAAAAAATTTCTCTTTCTCATCTGCTTCATTTCAAGGATTTCAAAGCTCCCAGGAACTGCAGACAAGATTCTTTTTAAGTTTATGATATGTGTGACATCCTGTCTATGTTAAAGAAAGATTATGGGAAAGTGAGGTTAGGTGTTTCCCCCTGTGGCACACACAAGGGCAGTGGTTAAGCTGTAAACTGAGCTCTGAGGCTCCAGGACATAAGAGTACAGCACTACTAACAAAACATCTTTCCTACATAATTCATTAGAGATTCCAGAGGAGGTGTGTGAGATTCTTCACGTTATTGAGTGAGAGAACACAGCAGGAATGTCATTTGAGGTCAATAATCCACTGAATGCAATGACAAAGTAGCAGGCAGAGCAGCCACATGGCGTGTGTGCTCATATGCATACATATACACACACCCCATACACCCACTGCCGTGCTTTCCTCCACCTTGCTTTGACTTAGCCACAGTAATTCCTTGCATCACCTTCCCTTGAAAACTATATGAATGGGAAATTATATAAGAGAAGAGTATACTAGAGACTATTTAGGATGGTGGCAGCCTTTCTTCAACGGACTGTGCTAACCCACTTAATTCTGTGAGAGTCGATCGTCGCTTCGGTCATTTCATACACAGTATTTAGAGAACCATATTCATCATTGTAGGTCAGCTTCACCCTGTGGATTATGTCTTCTTACGGATGTCAATTCCCTTTTGAGTGTAACAGCTTTGTAAAGGTAGTTACTTCCTTCAGGACTTTCTAAGCCCCATTTTGATGTATGTGTAGAGCTTTTAAAACATCTGCTTTTTGACTGAAATGCTTCAGGCTTGGTCTCTGCTTGAAGTTTAATTGTTTTGGAAAGTCTGAAGAAGTTCTTTTCTTTTGGTCTTTTTTGTTGTTGTTTTTGGGTTTTCTTAGGTCATGAGAAAACGAATGTCTGGTTGAGAGTGCAGTAATAGTAATAACACTATCCCACTGGGGATGTGCAGGTAGCAGATCCCCCTCTAGCAGGGGAAGGATTGAGAGCAGGAGAGCCAAGTTGCGCCTTCTGCCTCTCTTCCTGGCCTTCCGTGTCCTCACTGACTTCCCACCTCAGAGCAGTGACAGAAGGTGCAGTCTGTGCTTAGGAAAGCTGGGGCCAGAGGGGCTCCCTGACAGGAGAGAGGTGTGAAGTTAGCTGCCAGGCTTTCATGCTATCAGCTCAGTGGCTAATTGTTTGCATCGCTTTGCCTTTCCCAGTGATCTTCCCCGAGTCCTGTGTTCCTCATGTGGTTCCCATTAAGGTCAGGGTGTGGGGGAAGGGAAGCATGTGAATTACTGCAGTATTTACTTATCATTCCAAAGCTCGGAGCGCTCTGTGCTGCAGAGGCTGCACAAAGGCAGTGTTTGGGAGTTGTTAACTGCGCTGACTGAAAGGTAGGAACCTCCCTCTTCCATCTCTTCAAAAGGCTCTGACCATCTCCTTTTGTTGTGCAAGGTGCACAACAAGGAACACAACGCTGACTCTAACGTGCATGAGAAGTAGATCCTCCATCCAGCTGAAAGGAACACGCAATCTAACAAATAATCCATTAAGTAAGGCTACAGTTTCCAGGTGGGAGGGAGTGAGACTGCCAGCAGAACTGGCCTGAGCTCATCCAAAACAGCTCTGATCTCCCTGTCTCCCCTTTGGGTGTGCTCCGGGACTGGCCTAAGGACCAAACTGCTCAGTGGATCTCTTCTTGAGAGATGACTTTTCTGGTAATGGGGGAACATCTCAGAGTATCTCAGTTGTCACTTGGCCCCTTCTTTTGCATAACAAGGTCTTACAAGCCTTCACATGTAAAATTAGTTTCAGGTGGCCCAAGTAGGTTTTCTTTCCCCTCCTTTTCCCTTTCTCCTTTCTGTGGATGAGTATTCCTTGCCTTTAATGCCAGTGGCATGGGCCACTGGCAAAGCAGATCGACGCCTGGCACCGTGGGCCTGCCGATTGGTCACCACCTTTTTACTGGAGATGCTGCAATTGCCGGAGGTGGGAGGATAGTCCTCTCTTAGGATGGGGTCTGATGATCCTTTTCTTATATGTGGCTCCCAAGTACGCATCTCTCCAGGTAGTTTGAATGCTCTTCTGCTACTCAGAGTTCAGATTAGAAAGGGTACTGGATATAGGTCAGAGGTGCAGACCGGCTTGATACTGATAGATGTTGAGAACACAAAAGCTTGCAAGGGAGATGGTTACAGCCTGGAAGATCCTGGCTGGGTTTCCCTAGACAAACTCCCCATCCTTCTCATGTTTAGTCTTTACTTTGATGGACAAAAGGGCAACATCACATGTAAGAAGCAATTTTCTTTCTGTTACATGGATAAGTTTCTGTAAGGGAAGGTTCAACAACTTGCATGAAAGAAAAAGCTGACCAGAGTAAAGATGGCAACAAGGATGGAAAAGTAGATCAAGTGGGAGCTCTTCCCTTTGACAGAGACACCTGAAAAAGTGGTCCAGTCTCTGTGTATATTACAAGCCTTTGTAAGAGAGAAGGGTTGTTCCTAAAGAGGAGGCATTGTGTCCCCCTCCAGCCTTCTTGGGCAATGGTTTACAATGGAGCAATTCATAAACTGGCCTATCTCTGCACAGGCCAGGAAGAAGAGGGAACAAAAATCAAGGAGTGGAAGGCAGAAAAGTTCAATTTCTAGTGTCTGTTGTACAGACTAGAAATGAATCATGAGGCAGACACAGCTCCAGCAGTAGCCTATGTATTGATGGCTTTATATCACGAACTTCACCTTGCGGTGGCAGGAATATCCTGACATTTCCTTTGGACACAGTTATGGAAGTCTTTGCGCTCTAAGGCTAGAGCGATGTAGTGCTTTTTGTACGGAGATTAACATAGAAGCTGTTCACAAAAATGGCAGCAAGCCCAAAGCAAACTGGGGCTGTGGGTCTGGAGTACATCTGGGACTCTGCACATCAGTGCTTGTATCTGTGAAAGAGTTGTGTGCCAGGGTACTGCTAATGGTGGGGTCACAAGTGGGTGCATCACTGGGACTAGGTTCTACCTGTAGGTGTCAAAGCCAGCTGGAAGCTGAAATGAACTATCAGTGTTTTCAGCCTGTTGGTTTCCAACTGGACTAATTTCATGTTCTTAACATTTTCAGCAGAACTATAATCCTCAGTGCAATAGCACCCCCATGTTCTTTTATGCTCTGTGAAAATGACTGTATGTGTAAAAAACAATCAGCTATAAATAACTTTAGCTGTGAAGGAGTGAAGGTGGGTCTCCAACAGGCAGAAAGGACAGTATACGGTACTGGAGGGATAGAAGCCAGCATGTCTAGGTCCCAGTCTCAGATCTGATTGTGATATTTCTCTGTTTTTTTCAAATAAAGATGCCTACATGCTTTTCTAATAGTCAAAGAACATCAGTCATACAAAAAAAATCTTGCTAAAAATACGTTGTTCTGTGAAAATCTGGTTTTAGTTAACATTACAGCTCTGCAAAACAATCTAATGAAACAAACTAATAACCACATCGGGCTAGTGATGCCTGGCTTTCTGCAATTCTCTCAAAATTGACAAGGTTCTCTGGTGTATGCTAAGACGCAAGTAGCTTTCAAAGGTTCTCACGGTGGGAGCACTTATAACAATGTTGTCTCCCATGGAGTCTCAGGTATCTCCTCAGTCCCAAGCTCAGGTTGCAGTTTTACTTCAGCACAGGATGGGTGCACTTGACAGGGTTTCTCTCCTACACCCAGCCACTGATTTTTTTTTTTTTTTCCTGAACTTCTAGAAGTTTCATAGTTTGGAGACAAAACCCCCTCTTCAATTTGGTTTAAACTTGCCAGCAGAATCAAACTTTTTCTAGGATGGTAAATGGACAAAAGGAGACTGTATTTCTTAATCCTTGTTTCCTTAGTAAACCAGGCTAAAAACAACTTTGAATGAAAAATTCCAACCAGCTCCAGTCACTACTTGGCATACCATCAAAAGTTGTTCTGCTGTAGAGAAACAGGACTTTGTGGCTTCATGAAGCTTAAATACACTGAAGCCATTACTGTTGTATAGACTATATTGTTTCAGATTCATATTTTTCAGGGTCACCAGCAGCAGAATAAAAAGACAGTACCTGATAACAGGTTTTTCTGGGAATATTTCTGAGTCTTTATTAGTGTGCTGGGATGAAGGTTGGAGGGGATGAAGGGTGCAATTTTATGGATTTTAATATTCCCAGATGCATAGAAGAACACCTGCAATTTGTTAGCAAGTGAGTAAAGGTTGACTAGAAGTTTTGACATTTTCAGTAAGGCTAGGAATGAAACCCATAACTAACCACAACTTGTGGGGAGGACGTGGGGATGGTTTGTCATGGGCTGGGCCCGTGCCTTTCGGTATGAGATTCTGCAGCACCACCAAATTCCAGCAGCAAAGCCTTGCATGTGTCTCACACATGATGCATTTTCCTCTCACCTCTCCTGATGAAGATTTGCTTAAGAAGGAGAATCTCAGAGATGAGATGTTTGCTTGCAGGTGCAAGCTTTCATAGGAAAGAACTACTTGCACGTTGTTAGTTTGCGGTGAGCCGAGTGAGCTAAGCCTGATGGTATCCCAATCCTTGTCCAGGAACCACTTGATACAAACATGGGATCATTTTCTTATTCACCAAAGTTTTTTGTATATCTTCTTGCATGTGAAGTCAGACTCGGTGCCCTTTAAAGGACAGTCTGGCACTATCCCAAGATAAGGTGCCCTGACCAAATACTGATTCTGTCAGGAGGGGCCCTCGGGCAGAGGTGGTTGTTCTGGGGTGTGTGTTGCAGCCTCTTCCCAGTACCTCTGAGCAGCACCAGACAGGCAGACTGCAGGCAAACAGGGGCTCTAACAGGGATGGAAGATTGCAGGCATGCTGAGAATGAATTACATGTGCTCATGGTTACTCTTTGTAGGAGGTAGGCATGCTTGGAAAGAGCCTACAACATATTCCTACTTAAGAAGAATAAAAAGGCTTTACACTCAGGTGATTCAGTGGCAGAATATTGATTTCTGAAGGAAACACTTCAGTCGTTCCTCACTAAGTCTTTTGTCTATTGTGGGTGCTGGAATTTTCAAGGACAGTGAACCCCTCAGTGAATTTAGAGATCATCATTATAAGACATATATCTGAATAGCATACTTTTCCATACAAAATACATACAATCTGCAAGCAGATGTAAGGCAGGTTTCTCACATCCTGACCTTCACCACCACATGCTGCACTGGATTTTGTGTGAGTCTTTTTAGGTTTTGAAAGTTGAATGAACTGTTCTGGGTCACTCAAAATTTGTGAGACTTTTCAGTAAGTTTTAGTGGTAGTTTTTTATAGATTTGGGAAATCTATCCTCATTTTTTGTTTAAGGGTCTCCTACCTGCCTATTTCATCCAGTAGGACTAAGACTTCCATTATCCTGAGGAAAGGCCAACTATTTTGTTAATTCCTTTTTTGGGAGAAATGCACTCTCACTGGAATTCAGTCTATATGTAATTTCTCTGAATCATGATTTCGGAATTTTTGTTGTGCAAGGTTCCTGTATTATAAGCTTGCTTCAAAAAGAAATGTGGATTAAATATAGGCAGAGAGAATTAAAGACTTCGGACAGAGAAAAATATTATTTTTCTCTGAATCTCCAAAGTGTTCCTGAAAGCATTTCAAGCCATTCAAATGCAACTTTAATTTGTCAGTCTAGGAGAAATACAGTAGTTTGGTCAAAAACTGCCTTGTAAATTGTTCAAAGCAAAGGAGACTGTGTCTTTCTCTGTGTTTGAGAGACACGTATGGGCTGAAGCAGAGTCTGAATTCACCAGCCATCAGGAACAGAAGTTTTAAGCCTCCTGATTCCAAACCCAAGATGTCATGAAAATTCATCAGTCAGGGAGGTAGTGGAAGTGTAAAATAGCATTTCACCTCTGCAGCTTTGGGATTAGGCTTTGACAAGTTCATGGCAGGAGAGTTTGTTTATCTGATCCTCTCGAAATGTCCTGTTGGTGCAGACTCCCCCACAGACTTACTCACACTGTTTTGCTGCAGTAAGTAACTTTTACTCCACTGAGGCTTTGGACTGGAAGAGAAACAAAAGAGTTCAGGACTGCATCTCAAAAAGACGAGACAGGACTGGAGTTGCAGGAAGTGCAGTCCAAGAACAGGGCCAGTCTGTGGGCACTGGCTGAGCTGAGGCACAGGGTGCAGTGGGCTCTGAGCTAGAGCAGTGGAAGTTCTAAGGACCTTAAACACCTAAGCTGAGCTGCAGAACAGAACCAGTCTCTGATTCAGCTGGGCACCACACCGAAACCACCCTTTCCTTTCGTTCATTTGCAATGATGCAAGGTTCTAAATGTGAGTCAGGGTGCCTCAGCTCCTGGAGGGACTTCAGAAGACAGGGGCTCAACCTCTGCATGCGATTTACTGTATTCTGGGCCAGGAAACATAGCTGGTTTGCTGTTTGGATGTTAGTCTGATGTCTTGGTCATCTGAGGGCTTCATGTGTGGTTGCCTGCAAATCTCCCAGTCTTTAAACTATGGCCACAACCTGTGCAGCCACTGCTGTTTTTCCTTGGTTCAGCTCCCTGCTGCTTCCTCCAAGCCTCCCTCAGCAATCCTATGGTAGATACCACAGGCAATCTCATTGCTCCCAACCTATTTTGCTCCGCTAGAATAAATATTCCTCTAAAGGCATTTCCTTCAGAGGAACCTTCTCCTCTGCAGTTGCCCTCAACACTTACAAAATCTTCCCTCCTCATGCTTATTCACAGGACTTCCTCTCCTTTAATTTCCTTTATTTGGGGGAACAGCTGGACAACTCCAGTTGTTTCCATCCGTGAGCACTTCCAGAAGTAAGGTGATAACCCTGACCCTTCTTGAACCTTGAGATTAGCTGGGGGAGGGTTGCAGGTTAAGTTAACAGTCTGCAAAATATTTGAGGCTAAGGGCAGAGAGGTTGGGAACCAGTGGAATTTTCTGTCTCACCTGGGCTGTATCCCTTTCCCCCTGTGCTGCTTGTCAAGCCTCAAGGGCACACAGCTTGCCTACTTCTTTCCAATTATTTTAATCCTTTGGTAGTGTTACAAGGGGAAGCTTCTAATTAAAAGTGGGGCCTTGCACTGAATTATCCTGTAAGGGCCAGCAGGATCCACTGTCAGAGGAGCAGCACATTCTGGGGGGAAGACCTTACTGTGAGATGATCTAACTGAAGAGTGAGGCCTCTGGACTTCTCTCAGAGCACTGGTACAAAGGGAAGGATCTGCAGGGTTACTTGCTGGGAAGGATAGGCAGGTTAAAAGATGTTTCTTTCCCTGTGTGTGTCTAAAGGGGAAATACAATTCACAGCCATGGAAATGGCCAATGTGCATCTGATCCACACTTAGAAAAGATGAGCAGCCAACAGCACATATTAAGGCATTTGGCCTTCTGTTTTGACTCTTCTTTGGTATAATAAGAAGTGGTGATTAGACAGCCACGATGAGGGTGAAATAAGTAGTTTTGGAAGACACCTTTTGTATATCTATGACATCACCAAAAGCAGAGGGAGAAGGTGAGTTATTGTGTGTTTTGTAGTTTCTGACAGCTGTCACGAATGTATTTTCTGGATAATATCTTCTGGAAGTGTAAGGGATAGCATCATCTGTCAGGTGATACCCTGCAGCTCTTCAGTATGCACTGTCATTTCTGGAGTGGTGTGAGGTCTGGAAGATGTCTTGTATGACCTAATGCTCTGCACCTCTTAAGGCCATGACTGCTGTGCCATTACTGTCAGGGGCAGATACTGTGGCAGCATTTTATTATCCTTGATGCCCTGAGCAGTAGCCACCCCATCTGTCCAGGCTGTTCTGCTTTTGGGAGCCAGCCTCCAGATGACTAGCACTGTCAAGAATCTGCCTGGAGCAACATCAGACAAGCTGAAAGTAGCTTGCCTTCTCCATGACTAAGGGTATATGTGAGGGAAGACTACTCCGGTTACTTAATGGTCAAAAAAAGGCTTAACAGGTGGCAGCATCAAATGTCCTTTATGAGGGCAGTGAATGACGTGACAGTGGTTTTCTTGTGGTCCATCTATCATTGGATTGTTACTTTTAAATGCTCGGTGAAAGGTAACTGAGAAATCAAACCACCTGACTGACACTTGCTATGTAGGGAAATTAGATGGCAGGCTGCGAATTAAAATTTCCTTCCCTTTGGCTTTCTGGATTGTTCATTAAGGGGAGAACAAGTTTGTCTGTCATGTCATCCCCCTTACTCCATTTTTTGAGAATCTGGGCTAAGTATTTGTGTTCATACAACAGAAGAATGCAGGGTTTAGGAGTGGTACCAACCATGATGATGTGGAACTCCAACACGCTACTGCTGAATGGCCCCCAAAAGAGGCTGAAACAGTTTATGAGAGTATGAGTTAATGGCCCTATGATTAGGAGCCTGCCTTTGAGTTCAAGCATCAATTGTTTATTCGCAACTGGAAGTTCCCAAGGTGTTGCTTGCCACAGACGTGAGAGAAGAAAGACACAGGCTGGTG
The DNA here is from genome assembly GCF_041296385.1 of Aphelocoma coerulescens. Lineage (NCBI taxonomy): Eukaryota > Metazoa > Chordata > Aves > Passeriformes > Corvidae > Aphelocoma > Aphelocoma coerulescens. The sequence goes on from NC_091019.1 coordinate 26,462,685, forward strand.
AATACAGGCCCACAAAGAATGAGAGCAGAGGGGGTTTTACTGGATCATTGAGAAAGATCCTGCGTTAATTGATGGCACTGCTTCTTTCAGGCCAGTATTATCATTATGTGAATGCAATCTGGTTGATATTTGTGCCATTAATATAAGAATTTTTAATGAGGGTGATCAGCAGGAGGCAGGACAGCAGAGGAGATTGGGAAGTTTTTGTCTGTAGCTTGCCATTTCAAATCCAGCTCAGCTCAGCAGTGACTGGTGGTTATTAGTGTCTTATATTTCTTGGTAGGCCCTGCACGAAATAAATTAGCAAATCCTTCATTCAGTTCCCCCTCAGAAAAACATCACCCGTAACTGACACTAATTAGACGCCTCATTGGCAGTCGTGCAGTGAGAGCAAAAACTGATAGAGAGCGTGCTCTCATTCTCCCTCGAGTTATCAACACCTTCAGGCATAGGGTCCTTGCAGGTCACGTTGGGTGTAGAATAGTGACCTGAGCAGTAGACTGGAAGAGCTTATCCTGATGTAGAATTAAATGAGATTTTGATTTCCTGTGCTCCAGAGAGACTAGCATTGCTTGTAATAGACAAAGGGTTTTTTTGCCCAGAGAGCTGGCAATAGGTGCAGCCACCTACTGCTGGTGCCAGCTCTCTGGGAGTCCGAACTGTTATTCCAAGAGTAAGTATGTAGATGGTGAGCATCTCTTTCTTCTCCTGGAACCCAGCTGGCTCAAAGCCTCAGCCAGACCAAAGGACCACTAAATATTTTTTCCATGGATGACGGTTACGCGATTGCCAAAGGAGATGAGGATCTCCTATCACGGCACATGAGTACAGAGGCTGATAAGAATGTTGCTGTGTTTTGGTTCTTGTAGAGATTACTGGATGAAGCATGGGAGAGCTCTTTACCTTATAACTGAAAAGCTGGAAGTTTGGAATTAGCTACCAGCAAGTGAAGACCATTTTTTTTGTCCTTATGGACACATTCCTCCTCCCACTTTAGCTTGGTGGCTTGCTTATTTCTTTAGTGCCTTTATAGTGCCATTGTAGGATTCCTTGGAAAGTGTCCCACTCACACACCTTTTCCCTAGGATATGAGTCCTTGGGGGAGGCTTCCAGCAGACTGTTTGCTTAGACACCTGTGCACTATAATGTATGTCTAATTGAAATTGCATTAATGGTATGATTCCATTACAGCTGAGCAAGATGCTTGCTGCAAGAGCACTCCCAGCGGGCCTTGAATCAGCTGCAATAGATAATTTATAAAGTGCCGTGGATCTGCTCAAAGCTCCAGTGTTAAGTACAGGAGGCACAAGGCTATTCATTATTAACATGACATTATGCTTTTTGCTCAGCAAAAACTGCAGGTCTGGGTTGAGCTAGGCTCTATCAAAGGTGAGATTTTGGGCTGTCAGTTTGGCCGAGCTGTTCCTCAGACACTGCCTCCACATCTGACAGCTTTTGAACTCTCTTTGAAAGGTAACACGTCTCTGTTCTGTCATGGTATTCTAAGAATTTAGTAGGTGCTCTTTGGATTTTCTTGCTTTGCATTGTAATTTTTTATGAAAAGGCTGGGGGTGAAAGGAGCTAACAGCTGCATTGGGGTAGGCCTGATGCACAGCAGCAAATCAGACTGCTCTGAACCCAGTCTCCAGTTACTGCAAACTTGAGTTTCTCTCCTCACTTCCACATTTCTGCATGTATTTCCTAGTATGCATCTTCAAGAAGCCCTTGCTATCTTGAACATAGACTACCACCGTTCTTACAGCAAGAAAAGGGTGGAGAGAGGAATGGTTTTTGCTATGAGACTAGGGCAGTGAGAGGGTATGTACCTTAGCAGTGGCTATCCAGACTAAACTACAGTCTCACACTAACGAAGTGTCCAAGTGGCAGGAGGGGAGAAAGAAGAGGTGAAAGAAAGAGGGCAGCATCCACTTCTGAATCTTCAGCTTCCTGTTGCTCTTGCTGTCATTCTTTCTCCCCAGAGCCTGATGTCATACCTGCCTGGACAACACTGCTCTCTTTGGCAGCCCCCCTCTCTGAAGCAAAGCCCCAGCTTCCCTTTGTGGGAAGTTCAAACACACAGACACAGGCAGTACTTGCTGCAGAACCAGAGAGCGTGAAAGGGACATATATGCAAAAAAACCACTAGAAGCAAATTTGCCCTCTCTGAGTCTTGCATCCCTTCTCTCCAGAGCTCTGTAGGTGTACCTGTTCCACTGCATTTTCTGTTATTATTCATTCTAGTGTCCAGTTCTTCAAGACAGTGCTGGCAGGAGGTCCTCAAAAGGGTGTACTTCATTGAAGTGTATAAAGGTATACTACCAACAAGCACTGCTTCAATTTGGAAATTAAAGCAAAAATCTGTGAAAAAAATGAAGACTTTCCAGGAAAGCTTTACATGCCTTTGTGAGGATGTTCTGGGCTAGTTATCTCTTCTCCATAGACTGTAGAAGACATTACATGTTTTCACTTTCTAAAGACAGAGAACATTATTTGCAAAATTCTCACCCTCTTGACCTCTTTGTAATGAGCTGTACTAGCAGGTCATTAGCAATTGTTTTTACAACAGAACTTGAAGTCACAAGTGGAGGATCCGTATGACCTTCTGATTCTCCATTCATCTCTCTCCACTCCACTCCACATGTGTAGTCAGAGCTACCACCAATGTTTTTAGTGATATTTTAATTTTAACTGTGCATTTGTGAGGAAAAGAGGGGAGGTTCTTTTGGCACAGAATCTTCCAAGTCTACGCAGGGCTTTGGGTATCTTGGCAGGAAGATGTGCATTTTTAAGGAGTCACAGATTGTAATTGTCAGCAGACAATTTGCCCTCTAAAAGAATAAACTTAGAAAATGTTTTGAGGCTTTTAAAATGTCTTTTTCTTTTTAAGTAGAAGGAAAGTACAGGCTTCAGAGCTTGAGGACTGAGATCAGACACACATCAGGAAGCATGGCCTTTTCAGTTATTTATTGAGTTGCATTTTTCATTTGCAGTGCTTGATGGTTGATCTTTATGAACTCCTTCCTCTCCTCCCACTGTCTTTTCTGCATCTGTCCTTTGCACAGCTTGAATACTTGTGGGAGCAGCTGGATTAACAGCCCTAGGAACTTGTAGAGAGAAGGGAATATGTGCATTTGATGGCTCCAGCAGCTGGGAGTCCGATGCAAACTCCACTGGAAGTCATGGAAGAGAAGAAAGAATCAAAGAAGGGACACAGGAACTGCAGTTAAGCACAGTCCATACCAGGTCTATCAGGACATACATCTACACCTGCAGGAACCTCTCTGCTGGCCTCCTGACTCCCTCGAGAGATCACTAGGGAGTGTGGCTCCGTCTCTATTGTGTTGTCTGTCTGATATTGTCTGCTGCTTAGCTGGCCAGTTGGCTGCTCATCACTTCGGATTTTTTTTTAAGTAATTGGTGGGTTTTGACCTCCTGCTTTGGTTCTTTACATAATCTATCAACACCAGTGGACTGAGCAATGAAAAATCTCTAAGATCAATGTGGCCCTCTCTTACCACCTGTCCTTGAAAAAAGTCCAGATGGGCTGCTATCAGTACATGTTCAGAGGTATTTTCACTCCTGCTGAATTGGCCTCGTTTCCTCTCTCCTGTTAAAGTGTGAACATGAACCAACAGGGAAAGAAAGACAGTAGGCTTGACTGCGGGTCTGCCTGCAGCCTGGAATGCCACCCAGGGAAAATGTCTAACAGCAAAACTGTTTGTCTGCCATGAGACCAAAAGCTCTAAGTTCCAGTGGATCAGCTTGAAAAATCCCATCCAAATGTCTTTCTTTGAGGTTTTTTTGTTTGTTTGTTTGTTCGCTTTTTTTTTTTATGAAGCAGACTTGTCCAAGCAGCCCAAAGTTGCCATGAGTTTCCTTTCAGGCCTGCTGCTACACAGCTGGGTTCCTAGCAGTTCTGGTTGCTCTGGCTCAATCAGGGCTTCCAGGCTTCCTGCCAGGAAAATCTTTAGTATCCCAGCTGGAGCTAGGTTTGCCAGGCTCTCAATTCTGCCCACTGACCAGGTAGACAGGAGAACCTATGAGGAAACAGGTGGATTTGTGCCAGAAAATTCAATTAAGCAAGTACATTCCCATGAAATAGTTTGATTCTGTTAAACTGGCATTTTTGAAATGGAAAACTGTTCTAACTGAAAGCTTATGTCCAGCTTTGCTCATTAGTGTATCCATCCATGAACAGAAGGTAGCTTGTGCTGGACACAAATAATTGATATGCTTAAATCCCTTCCATCAAGAGCAGCACAGAGTAACACTTCAGTGTCTGGCTCCCCTTCACCAGTTTGATTTTTTCTGCAGACATTGAATCTTACAAGACCCCTGTTAGATAGGGATTACTGTTCCCATTGGCAGACAGGCAGGACTGAGATAGGGCACAGAATAACTTGGTCTTACAGTCGGTGGAAACTTCGCAGAAGCACCCAGTCCTGACTGAGCATCTTTAGAACAAGAGTCCCTTTCCTTTAAAGGTTCTTCAGGAAGACTTGTCAGGGCACTAAGATGTTTAGGGGTTTTGTGACAGTGGTATTCAGAAAGAGTCTTGCCTCTTCCCCTTTACTCAGGGCTGAAATTGTTTGTCACACACTTTCCGTGTGAATCACATTTCCGTCCTGACTCTCCTGTCTGATTCTCTCAGCTGCCTCTGTCACTGTTTGCTGTCTTCACACCCTCCAATGGAACTGGATCACACACTCTTCTGTGATAGGTCCAGGGCAAGAATTTGAATAGGAAACAGGAAAGATTGAGCACGTAGCTCCTGCTGACATCCCACTCTGCACTTCTTCTGTCACTGGCTGATTTAAGTGCTTCTCGTTGGTAACTACTGCTTTACCGATTACAACTTTGAGAGATTTCTTAACCTATTTCATCCTGATTGATGGAACATTGCATGTGAATTGGATGCAAGACAAGGGAGGAAGGGTTTATGAGAAGGGCCTCAAACTCTCTTGCATGAGTGTAATGAAACTGCCTTTATTCTACTACTCAGATTTTGTGCTGCACCAGTTAACAGTGACATATTGATTCCTCACTGGAGCAGAGAACCGAGAGACTTTAGCGTTAAAAGCATCAAGACCCAGCAACATCGAAGATATAATTTAACAGGCTCAAGGGTAAAAGGCAAACTCTTCTGTGGGATTGCAAGCAGAGGTGAAGAGTGGGACAGCTTCATGATTTAACACCTTGTGATTCTTACATCGATGCAAACTGCTACCGTTCTTACTTAGTATCATCTTACAGTCACTTTGCACCTGATGTAAATGACTGCTGACAACTGATAGTTACACCAGGCATCCAAGTAAGGGGTTAGTAAGAGTGTGTAGGCAAGTAACAAAAGACTCCCTTTGTTTTCTCTTCTCTGGAGGAGAGTAGAAGATGCACAGAGACACTTGATCTGCAAATAAAATCAGCCTCACTGTTCATTTGGTTTTGCTCTTTGAGGACAAAAAATCAAAATGGGTTCTGGTGAGCATGAGGCTGATTATTTCTAATTAAGATTTATTGGCTAGTTACAAGCACACTACTAGGAATCAAGACATTTAGTTTGGTATAACTGCGTTTTAATTTTGCCTTGCTGCATTTTAAGTGGTCTTTAAGTGGTGTACAAGTTCTGAGTTAGGTTAAATTTCCTAAATAGGATATATCAGCTCAATGCTTTTTAGCAACAAAGTTCCTGTTCGGGGAGCAGGACTCGGCAACATGTTCATAAAGCTTTGTTATCCCTTCTAGAGAAAGGGATAACCTTCCTTCCCACTTGCTGCTGTTCTCATACCAAAAGCTGAACAGAAATGTTTTGGCACATTTTTTTGCTTTCCCCTTTTCCTGCTTACCTTCCAGGGGACTTGCTTTATAAACAATAATATAATAGGGCTGTGAAGCCTTACACCCACAGAGATTGGTCCCGGTGAAGACTATCTCCTCCGTATGGCAGCATATGTTTCTGTGCATTTCCTGATAGAGCAGCCATCTCCCTGTGGCATTTAAGCATGGTATAATTAGCTGTGTACAGAAGTAGAGTGTTGATAACATTTTGCTGGAAGAGTGCCATCAGCGTGACTGTTCTTGGTTGCTGTAAGTAACACTGTCTGTGGAGAAGAGTCATTGCGAATCTGTGGGCTGCTCTCGCACTCCGCGAGCTCTTTCACGATTTTATCATTAGTGCTGCCTAGAGGGTAGTCCTTTGAGTTTTGGATGTCTAACAGGAGAGAGGTTCTGGCCTGTTTGTTTAGCTATGTGTCTTCTTGATTGCAGTTTGACAGGATTAAGCCCAACTGCAGGTTGGCATCACAACTGGTCTGCTCCCTGTTCCAACATACTTGCTCCCTGCTCTCTCCCAGCTTCTGTTGGCAGTACAAGAGTTGAAAAAAAAGAAAAAGTGAAAAAAAATCCAGGAATATTTCTCCTTAAAAAGTTCAGTCCCTTGCTGGGTCTCCTCCTATAATCCTATAATCTCCTCCTCTGCTTCCCCTATAATCAAATCTTCCTGTCTTTTTGGCATTCCATGCAGACAGAAACCAGGGATTACAGAGGACCATGCAATAACTACCCAGAGTGATATATGAAAACAAGATATACGTGTGAAAATAAGCCTGTCTCAGAGAGTATTCCAAAGCAAAGGTTCAGAGAAGAATGCAGAAAATGTAGAGTCACCAATGACCAGTAGGGCAGGGCAATTTCCATCTTCCTGTAAGCGATTAGAGGTTGGTTTAGAGGATTATAACTTCTTTATCCATCTTATGCTGTTTACAGTAACCTTGCGTGTCCCATTATCCATGCAGGCATCCTGTAGTCTTCTGTGTACTTTTAACGTGTTGACTTCTATGATAATTGTAAAAATCAAGCCCAACAGTTAATAATGTGATGGTCAAAATATTTTCTGATCATAAATGTACTGCTTTTGACTTCCTTTTTCTCCATTTGTAAAATTTCTTTCTGTGCTTACACATTGCTCAGCTTTCAGCAAAGCTGCTGAGGTATGTCTGCAACATCTGTGGGGACAGAGGTGAAGAGTCAGTGCTGAGCTCTGAACCCATAGGTTCAGCAGCACAGCACTGTGATGGTTTCCCTGTTTATTCGCTTACCAGTAGCCCTGAGGGCTGTGTCTGTGTTCCTCCTGAACCCAAGCTGATTCCCAGCTTTGATGCCTCAGCATGCTGCACTCTCGCTCTTTCAGCTCCAAGGACAACACACAAGGTGTGGGCTTGGCATCACCGTGCCCATGGTACACTGATATCCTGCTGGTGGCTGCTCTGTGATCATGACAGAAGCCAAACACAGCACCAGCTCCTCCAGCTGAATATTCTTTAGCAGCAGAAGTAATGTCAGTTCTTCTATTCTGCAGATAGTAGGGCTTTATTATTTCACACACAGCCACAGCAGACAGCCTGCTCAACAGACATTCTTGTGCACTACGTTGTCATTGAATAATGCAGATGGACTTTCAAAAGTAACAAAGGAGCCAGAATTTTAGACTGGGAAAGGAGTTCTCTCTATTCCCCTGCCTTCACTTGAAATATGTCAGGGCCTCCAAAAGAAAGCTAAAGACTCACACTGGTTGTTTCAACTCAGAAGGAGTTACTGAGGCTGAAGAGTGGAAGGTTGAGTCCTCAAGAATCATGTAAAATAGATGCAAAATCTGTTTCATTATGAGAAGTGATACAGATTTTAGAACAGATTCCTCAAATGTATTTTGCTGAGGCACTAGTAGCAAAGACCACAGCAGCTCTTGCTTCTGTATGTGTACTGGAAGGGGCTTTTTTTGTGCTAGGAGTTTTGCTGTGAGTCTAAAACAACCTGTACCACACACCAGAGCTTGACGCCCCAAATAGTCTAGATCATGTATGGAAAGAGAGAGTGGCAGGGAGCATATGTCACTTCTCTTTGTTTTATCTGATGTCTAATCCTGGGAGGAGCATTTATTTTGACACCTTGTTTGGTTTGAATTTGGAGAAGCTATCAGGTCAAATGGGTGCAGTATTTCAGTTTGTTCTCTGTTTGTTAACACCTTCTGACTAGATCAGCACCCAGGAAGAGCACTGAGTCTTATCAAATATTTTGCCTGTAGATGCAGAGAAATTTGGCCTCACCTTTTGTGATTTTGTAGTATTAATAATGGTTTCTTCTTTGCTGTATGTGCAAATGGGAGTCTGACTGCCTCTATGCTCTCTGTGGTAGGTGCATTTGTTGGTGTTGTGTGCTAATCCTAGAGCTCGTGTAATTTTTTTTTTTTCACTTTATTCCCCAGCCCTCTTGTAACTCTAGAAGCTGAGAAAATTAACTTTTGGAGAAAGTATGGCTGCAATCTCTGTAACAACAGAACAAAAAAATGGTTGAAAAGTATAAAATACCTCATTTTGTCAGAGGTTGTCAGTTCCTCAGAAAACCCCAGGGGTGCATGAAATTCTGCCTTTTGCAAGCAAAATCACTAAAGACATGCCTGGGATTTGTGAAGCTGGAATAGGAAAAAAAAATGTTTTGGGAGTGTCTGCTGGGACATTGACTGGAAAGCTCAGGAAAGGCAAGGTCAAGTCCTCCATGTGTCCTGTGGCTGTGAAGCAGGAATGCTGGCTTTTCTGATGTGATTGGAAAAGCAGTCTGTGCCCCAGCTCCCACCCTCACTAGAATTAGTTGAAGTACTGGTGGTGAACAGCCACGGGTGTCCAGCCACACTTGCACTCTCTTCCCCACACAGTCTTGCACCAGAGGGCAGAGGCAGTTGGGCTCCATCTGAGGCACATTCCTTGGTCACAACATGGCAGTCACAGAGGTACAAAGAGATTTCCGGCTTTTCTGACCTGACAGGAAATACAGTGGAGGGAAAGATAAAAACAAGAAGAGAGCAAGTGAGGTTTTCTCAAGCCAGGGCTTCCCTGCCTTGAATTGGTGCAGATAGAAGAATGGGAGGAAGCAGCCTTTGAGGGCTGCTGGAGAGGCAAGCTTCTATTAATAACCTTGTTTATGTGATCCCAAGGCTTTGTTAGAGGAATTTCTGCAGGCTGAAAGTTTCTTCTCTTGTTGCTTAGGATTTACGCACCTCAGTTTTTTACTTTGCTCCAAACAGAGAATTTTTAGAGAACACTTGTTTCGAAGAGACTGCCTTTATCCCCCTTTCCCCCACAACCTTTGGTGTCCTCTAAGGAGGCATGAAAATCCTCACATTGCCTCATACCTAGAGCTAAAAGAGCCTTCCTTTTTAGCCACAGTCCCAGTTGAGAAGATTCCCCCCTTTCCGCTGCAGAGCAAAGAATGTTGGCATGCAATTGCAAAAGCCTTTCCGTGCCAGTTCTTTGCTCACCTGTGCTATTTGCAACCAGTGTTTCCTTTAAGCTCTCCCTATTTGTTCCCATCATAGCAAGCATTCAAAAAGGAATTGTGGTTGTTTGTTCTACATCCTTGTGAACTGCCATTGTTTGAAGCAGCCATGGACAAAGACTTGGAGAGTTAAAAAAGAACATTCAACAGTAATTTTTGGCAGTACAGTAGAGCTGGAAAGAGCTGCTTTTAGATGGTGATGCATATTGTTTAGTGGGATATAAAGTAATGGGTTTGGGTCCTCTTTAGCCCTCTCAAAACAAGGCATCTGTGATAAACTACCCTGCTATCCCTTTATTTCCCTTTTTCTGCTCTTTCCCCTTCTCAGAACAGTGATATATTCTACTATTCTAATATATGCTACTGATGATTACTCTAGATGCAATAAATTTTTCAGTGGTGCAACACAGCGATGTTCTAAGCAAGTAACAGGGTGTCTCCAGATCACATATCCTGAGAATCCTTTATATCTGCTGCTATCAGACCAATCCTTCCACACCAGAGCAAAAGGAGTTTCAGCCCTTCCCAGTGAGTGACTGAGGGGATGCAGACATGCACAGCTGTTATCAAAATGAGCATCTGAGCTTGGTAAGAGGGCTGCAATCTTCAAGCTGCTGCTGAAGAACTTTAAACACAGTTGAATGAGATGGAAAAGATATTTACTTTGTTGCTGTTAGCATGGAAGAGCTTTTCTGCAGGGTTTGGATTTTTTAGTTTTTTAATCTTTGCTTTATATTTAATTTAATCCAGAAAGTATCTCAATAAAGTGGGCAACTGCATTAATTCATTCATGCAGCTTCCAGGAGTGGTCCCACAGTCACAGGAGTTTCTCTCTGCATTAACATATCTATGTTTAAAGCTAGGCCACCTCAGCAACTTTTAGTGTAATGTACTGTATAATTTAACAGACAACAGAAATGGCACAAAACAAAGAGCGATGGTATGAGAGAGAAAGGAAGGAGAGAATATTAAGAAAGCTCTTTAAAATACTACATTTTCCCCAGAGTACCAGAGGAAAAACCCTACAATATGCTCATAGCCCCAGCAACCATGTAAATTTGTGTCACTCTGAGGTCTGCGGGCAGCAGTTTCTCTTCAGTTTTGAAAAATTCAGAAATCCGAAGGCTGGTCCAGCTGTTTGAGAACTGAGGCAGGAGCATGTTTACAAGGACAAACATGCTATATAAAGTGCCTCTGTTGTCTGGTGACCAGGCTTGTACCTGTGGTTTGGTATATTGTGAAAGGTGAAGTCCATACAATGTGAACTGAAGCCAGACCTACAAAGTTAGAATAATCTGGTAAAACAATATTTCTTTTTTTTTGCCACATGCCTCCAGCTGCAGCCAATGTAAAAGATTTTCAAAGGAAGACAAACATGTCTGAGTGCTGCCCTTGACTCAGTGTAGCGAGTGGGTGACAGATAGCTCAGGAATTCTTCCCTGGCGATACTTAAGATTATTTTAGAGTGCACCTGTAAAGATCTGGGATATCAGAAGTCTCATGTGTGTCCTCTCATGTGCCTCCTAGGAATCCCCCATATCCTAAAGGAATTGACTGTCTGAAAGGTTTACAAAAGAGCCCTTCCTGTGCAGCCTCTGCAGCCCTGAGCCAGAGCAACTGTTCTGCTGGAGGGGTGTGCTCCATGCCTGGGCCCACAGGGAACCTCTAGGAAAATCCTGCCTTCCCCTGCTAGTAATGAGTAAGTGCTGGAGGCACTTTCCTGTATGTATTGATGCTATGTCCTTTGAAGCTGCAGTTCCCACAGTGTATAAAGGCTGTATCCCTCCCTTTGATGCCAAATGAAGGCTAGGGTCACTGTATTTGACCTCAGTAACTCAAGGTTTGAAATGGAACAAAAAAGAGTCAGTAACCACTTGAAGTAGCCCACGAGGTTTGATCTTGTGTAATGTAATACTCCATGACAAGAGCTTCCACTGTTGTGGGAGCAAAGAGTGTGACATACAACACAGACAATCTCAGCTCCTCAAACAGAGAACTGGGGCAAGCATAACTGTAGAGAGACTCAGTGATAAACATCTCCTCTTATCCTGTCTGCAAATCCCTTCAGTGTGATGAAATTGCCACTACTGGTCCAGTAGCCGAATATGTAAAGCCATCTGGCAAAATTAAAATGAGTGGGATTTTCTCCTTTGTGCAAAGAAAAGGCCCGTGCACCAAACTCCACAGTGTTTCCAAACTGTTTTACATGGGAGAGGGCTGTAAAGGGCTTCCTTCTCCAGCTGCTGGTCTAACAACTAGCAGTGCTGACTTTCATTTCTTGAATAAATCATTCTCATTTGGGTGATGATGCTTCTCTGGACTGTGGCATTATGCCATCTCATTTTCCATAAGCCAGCCTGCAAACACAAAGACTCTGGATTGCTGGCCAAGTGTTGAACAAGAAGAAAATCAGCAGGTCTAATGTTGAAATTATTGATATTATTTTAAAGCTGTCTTGTAAATACAGTGGAATTAGTCCTGTCATCTCAGCCAGAGCAATCAAAAGAGTCATTAAAGTTTAATAAAGTTGAGTGATTCATCTTTTGCTGTAATATTTTCAAATAATTATCCTACTTAAGGTTTAAGCTCCTTGAGAGTGTAGAATCTAGGCAGATGTGAGAAGGGCTGAGAAAGTCTGAATCCAGTATTGCCTCCTGTTGCCTACTCTCTTCTCAACTTTGTACCTTTTATTCCTACTAATACCACTTCACTGTACTGAGAGTTACAAACTCATTCTTTGTTAACATGTTCCAAAAGTTGCAAAACCCAGATGAGTGCTTGGCCTAAATAGTCTAGGATCTCATCTCTGACAGCTCCCCATCACACCTTGCCTCCTTGTACACTTCTGGTGGCAAGCATCCAATATCCAGGACTTCTGGGGAACACAGCAGCCCTGTCACATGCACAGTGATGCAAGGCACAGTGCTGCCCAGAGCCCTGCAAGTGTGGAAGCCAGCCCAGGGACACTTACAGTGTGGGAGAGGATGTAGCTGTACACCTCAGCTCTCTGGTACAGCAGATGGTAACAGCCCCTGGTGTGGTGTGTTCAATGGTTAGATGTTTCCAGAGCCTCAGGCCGCTGCTTTGCTTGGCTGAATTCCTCTTCATGAATGTTTGCTTTTGAAAGAGATTTATTTAGAAGGGGGGAAAATATGGCACAGAAAAGTGTAGTCACCAGAAGAAAGGAGTTTAAAGGCAGGTCCTTATTTCTATCAACAATAAAAGGACTCAGCAGGTTAGCTATTATATCTGTGTATTAAATAAAGGCATTCACTGTGAGCAGAGTGTGCACACTTACTTCAGTTCAGCTGATAGACACTCATTAAGCTGTAGTGAGTAATTTACTTGCAATTGTTTCTCCAAGCCCTAAATCAGAGGCTTGCAAACTGTGCTAATACCACACCTTCCTTTCCCTGGCATAGAAAGAAGGGCTAAGACACCAATTTATCAGAGACAGGAAAAATGGCCTTGCCTAAAACCTGAGCAGTTAAAAAGTACACCTTAGAACCCAGCCAGGCATTTCAGCTTTGGCTCAACCCAAACAGGAATTGAGTTCACAGGAAATTTTGGTCATGGGGTCAAAATGTGCTTTCCAAGTTTACTCGGTGTGTTGTATATAATCCTTGGTGATGGATCACTGGACAACATCCCCATATCTATTTCACTCTGATGGAGACTTCCCCCAGAAGGAATCCAATGTGCTTTCTTTGTGCCCAGGCTGAAATAACATTCTTTGTAAGATGGGCTTTTTAACAGTGAAAATCTTCACTGTTTACTGAGAAGTGGGACTGGGCATCTTGATAAAGACAAACCAGCTTATCTTGCTCCTCAGCACCCCAGAGTGAGCAAGAGACAGGCATATGCCCAGATCCTGGAGTACAAATCAGCAGTGCAGTAATGACTCCAGCTGCTTTGATAATGATTGTAACACACAAGGACTAAGAAGAGACTGAAGAGCAGGTGGAGTGGCTTGCTCAGGCCCCATCTCAGCCATTCTGCTGTATCCTGTCACCAAGGCACCAGCCTAGCTGGGTATGATTAACCACTTATAGCTCTTTCTTCACACTGATGGGAAGTGATTCAGAACTGCATTTCTCCCCTTTGAGTGAAGTAAAGTGTGTGGAGATCACAGGCACCACCTTGTTTTATTTCCTGATGGCTCCACAAAAACTGAACTGCCTGTGAAAAACGTTCCACCAAGAATGAGGGAGGATTTGGCTTTAAATCACCCTGGTAAGGTGCTTTAAATCCCTAAGCTACACGGTCAGATATATGTCTTAACCATGGCAGTCAGAGACTCAAATATGAGGTGTCTTTTTTTGAGAGCTGTGCATCTGCTCTGCTATTCCATGATTATCTAATATTTGTAGTATTGGACTGATAATGCAGGAAAAACACCGTTCTCTCACAGGGACCACATACTTGACTCTTAGCTAGAGAATTTTGCCTTTCACCAGGGAGATGGCATCTTTCCAGGTAGAATGGAAAATCCCTTTCTGGGGAAAACTGTCTCCTCATATGTCAGACCTTTGCGTTAAGACAGAACTAAGATAAATCCACTCAGTTCACACAGAAATTAAGCAGCACTGAATTGCAGTTATCTGGCTTGCCAGTGGTGAGTTACATTCAGTTTTGGGAAGCACTGCATGCAGTGAAAATGGAAGGCTGTTAAGGCAGCCTCTGGACACATGCATTTCTGCATTTGCAGTGCCTAAATATTTGCCATTTCCCACATGGGGGTGCTGACATGGCATTAACTTTCTGCAAACATTCCCTGAAATGGCAGTCTGGGGACATTCAGCAAAAGGCTTAGTCTGGGTTATGGAACTGAGTGTGCTGTGCTCTGATGTTTGAATCAGCAAGAGAAAGGCTTAGGTCCATTGTCCCCACGCAGTCATTTCTTTTTACTTTGTGCAGCATGTGACTCTGCCAACTATATGCAGAGTAAAAGCTTTCCAGAGCAGTTTTAAGGTTTTCTTTTCATTTTCAAATGTAGAAAAAGGCAGCAAAAAGCAGCTGAAGATGGTAGTCCGAGATTGAAACCTAGGATCAGCTTCTCAGTTCATATTCAGTAAGGGGATTTGCTGGGTAGCTTGTACCCTTGTCCCATAGTTCTGACTTTGATGCTGTCCCAGCATATTTTGCTTTCTTTTCTCTCACCAGGAGGCAGAACATTTTGTCAAATGGAGTTTGGTTTTTTATCTCCATTGAGGGGTGGGGTAGAAAATGCAGAGCTGGAAGATTCAGCAGGAACAGCAGGCACCAAGCCTTTTCCTCCCTGATAAGCACCACGAAAAGGAAATTATCTTGACCCCATAGAAGAATGGCTGCATCATGCAAAGTGCCTGGAAATCCTTGGCCAAGCAGCTACAGAAAGGTAGCATAGAAACATTCCTGCTGTTCACTCAGAACTGCCCCCCACGCTTTCGACTGGCTTTTTCAAAAAGCAGAGACAGTTCTGTGTGATGCTCAAGAATTTCCCCATACAATTCCTCAAGAACAGAGACAATTGTACTAGGAATTGCATGCCCAGTATTTGTGTTCCAGGAAGAGATGAGAAGAGAGAGTGCTTAGCAGTGCTCCCCAGCCCTGCCTCTTCCTGTATCCTTAGCTTCCATATAGTGGTGTTTGTTTATTTGACACAATCCAGAAAATGTAAACAGTTAGTTTAAAATTAGATAGAAAACCTCTAGGGGAATGATGAAATAGAAACATCTTATATGGCTGCACTCATGATGTATGTTCACTTAGTAAAAGAGGCACAAAGATGAATGCAGTGGCTTGCTTATCACTCACTAAGCGTATGTGAACCACTTGATGAAATGACATGAGCATGATGTGCCACTTGCCAGCAGTCTGCAGAGACTTCACCCTCCAGTGTCCCTGCCCAATGGGGTGGAAGTTGGAAGGAGATGACCCTCTTTAAGGTCCAGTCCTACCCAAACAGCCTCATGATTCTATAACTTTGGGAAATTAATTTATTGACAATTAAAATTTAAATGTAATTACTAATCGGGATAGTGGAAAACAAAAAATGCCAAACGTTAAAACAACACCTTCATCTGCTCTTGCCCAGGCTCAACTTCACTCCTTCATTCCAGACTCCTTTACTCTCCCTAGACAGCACAGAGGGGATTTGGGTTATAATCAGCATGTAGTGGTTTCTCCCTGTTGCTCATTTTTATCTGATACTTTTTCTTTGCCCTGGTTTGGGTTCTCCATGGGCTGCAGTTCCTGTCAGGAAAATCTGGTCCTGTGTGGTTCTTGTGTGAGCTCTCACACAGACTGAAGGGAATATATGCTCTGGTGCCATGGAGCACCTCATCCTCTTCCTCTGACCGTGGTGTTCCCTCTGCTGTTTCTCACTCTTTTTGCTCCCTCTTGTCTCTCTCTGTGGCATTTTCTGCCCTTTCTTAAATACATTTCCACAGAGGTGCCACCAGCTTAGCTGCTGGGCTCAGCTGTGTCCTGGTGTGGGTCTGTGGTGTAGCTCTCTCCAGCTGGCTGTGTCCAGCGTGACCTCTCCCCACAGGGGCAGCCTTCCTCTGCCCCACTTGCCACCTGCACCCAATACAAGTATACTGGATATTTCAGATCTCCAGCCCCCAGAATTAATGGCTATACATGCTCCAGGAAAGGTCAGATGTATTTGCCCTGGCCTTCCCCTGTTTGCTGATGAAACATTCCCTCCTGCTTCTTAGTCCTGTCTCATAGGACTGCATGGAAAAGGACCACTCCAGAACTGAGAAGCTGGTCCTGGGACTGAAGTGCAGTCTTGGTCATGAGGTTTTTGTATGGGTTTTTTTCTCCATCCTCTAACCGTACCAGAGCCACCCTCACTTGTTGCTAGGTGATATTTTCCTTATGTGGAGTCATAATTTTGTGTGAGAAGTGGCCTGAGCAGTGAACCTTTGAGAGAAAAAGCACAGAAAGCTGTGTGCAAGAGATGAATCCAGGGAAGTGAAGTAGGGTGGAGACAAATGGAATATGCCAGTATCATGAAGGGAATGATGACGGGCAAACTTTTCCCAAATTGCCTGGTAGCACATGTGTAGGATGAGCACAGGTGTTTGGATCTACTGAGGTAGAAGACTGAAGATTTACTGACATCTGAACCTTGGATCCCTGGTGGGTACAGTTATCCTCTCACCCTTCTTCAATCCCACTTCCTTTTAGCCTGTTTTCAATCCACCCCTCCAAAGTTATCACATCCCAGAAACCATCAAAATTTCCTTGTCATGCTGTGTCATGCTTATCTCTTGGCTGGTGCTTCAGCTGTAAGATAAGATCTTTGGGGTAAGAGGACATTGTTTTCATCAGTGTAATGCAGGGAAGTGTGGCACAGTCCACAACTTAAGACTTCAAAGGGATGCAACATTATAAAGACGAGAAGAATCCAAACTCCCTGTCACTATGCATCCCCTCACTGGGATCTACCACACTGGTCCCAAAAGCTGTCATCTTCAACTGAAAATTCATAAAAGCCAAATGTAAATTCTAAATTGAAAGCTCATGGAAGAGCAACACTGAGAAAGCAGCCTGCCAAGCGGTGACTGCGCAGATAATGAGGGAAATTAACCTGGCCCCTTTGGAACTCCCTTATGCTCTTCTCTCCATCCAAACCTCAAAAATGTAATGGCATGTCTGTGGCAAGGAAACAGTAAATTATTTTTTTTCCACCCTGAGCTACAAGCTGCAGCAATCAGACCCCTGGGAATTCTGACTTCTTCTTCAACTCAGCTGGAAGGATTAATGCAGCAGACTTGAGGGGGTTCCGCTTCAAATCCCAGCTCCCTTGCCTGCCTAATTACCTCCATGTGTATTTGTACAAGGCTGCATGTTGTCTGGGGTCTGCAGGTGGCACAGTGACCTTTGGGCTATAGGTGCACTCTCCGTACCTCACCATATGTTACACGAATGAGCCAAGCAGTGAGAAGGCAATTGTGAGCATCCATGGCCAAGCAATCGCCCTCCATACAGTGACTGATGGGTTCTGTCTCTCTACCCTCACTTCTCCTTTATGCTTTCTCCAGCTGTGAAAGGAGAAGGAATTTTCTGGCCTTCGTTTATAATGTTTAATTAAAAAGAAAACTTTCATGCAAAGATAGCTTGTTTCCACAGCTTTGATGTTGGTGCCTGTGGGAAATAGATGAGTTGGAACTGCATTCTGGGTAACAAAATGCAAATGAGCAACTTTAAGCATTCCTGTGAGTTTTTCAAATCTCAAAATCAGAAGGGCCAGATCAATATATTTTCCTAGCGAATTCTGTTGTGCTGGTGCACTTGAGCTACTGATAGTACTGCTTTCTCCAGCTTTCTTAAAGGCCTTTCCAGAAGTCTCCTCAGCTATATTTTAGATTGTTCTCAGTGAGGCAGCTGCACCCTTGTGTGAGTGCTCTGTAGGGAATGTTGTGTTTGCAGGGAAAAAGAAGCAGCAGTGGGTGCAATTCCACCCATGAGTGCTCCTAGGGAGCACCCTGCCCCCAGGGAAGCATCTAGCTTTGCAACAATTTCCAGTTGTTCCTTACTTATGATGGGATTGGGTAAGGCAACAGAAATTCCTCTTTGGTATTTGCCCCTTTTCACCTTTGAAGTCTGACAGAAAAAAAAAGAAAAAATGTGAACATGTATTTTAGAGAATATGGAAAACCTGTCAAGGGCTCTTGGGGCAAAGGAAGTGGTTCAAAAGAATGGCTCATCTCAGAAATTTGGAGTGCTGGCTACTGGTTCCAGTGGGATAATTCCCATCTACCACACAGGGATATGTATGTCATGCCTTTCAGGCAGTCTGGAATAGAAAACATGATAACTTCTAATTTATGTTTTTCAGCAGTTTCTTCAAATATATTCTGCTAAGATTTCTGGTCTAGCTTCACAGGATTTCTCTTTTCACAGTTTTGTTAAACTCACCTAAGGCATGTGTTATACACTGAAAACAGATGTCTAAAGGGAATATGCTCACTGCCTTTGACTTTTCCTGGAATTAATACTTGCCCCTGGCTTGCCTCCTTCCTGCTGTTAGATTGCCTCCAAGAGGGATAAGGCTGAATGAGAAGGACTGCCCAGGGGAGACTGCCCTCAGTGGGCATTGCCATGGGAGATGGCTCAAGTGCCCTGCTGTCTGAATGACCACATGGACAAAGCCTTTTAGGATGGGCTGTGCTAAAGAAGACTGAGGTTTTTTCTTAGTGTCTTTGCAGCCCCGATGGCTACCCAGTTGCACAGCCCTGATTTGAAATTCCTATGTGTGTCGCTGGTCCTACAGCATATCTCTGGAACATGTCCTCGGTGTACTACACAAGAGCTATCTTCAGGCAAGTCACCAGTCCTCCAGATCTGATGGCAGTGCTGTTTGAGCCCTCTCACACTTGCACTTGTCTCTGATCCTCTTCTACCAGGCTTTCCCTGGGAACAACCTCAGGAAGTCTGCCTAAGATGTGCTGCCTGATTTATGCCGTTCTCCATCTGTGTCCCAAAGCAAAAAGCAACTCTGCTGGGCACTGCTGGGTAGGGACAGCCCCCAGCTTCCCTCTGTGTCCATGTCCCGTGAGCTGGTAGGGGTTGTGCCTGGTCCCTTCTGCCCAAGAGAAGGTGAGGCATGGGAGATGTGTCTGAATAGGTGTCAGGAGTGCCCAGGAATTGACACTAAACTGTGCCATAAATCAAATCCCTCCTGACGGGAGAGAGTATTTTAAAGTCCTTGCAAGGAGTTTCAAAGAATAAACCCAGACTTTTCCTGGAGTTTCAATGCTTCCAGATAGTTGTTTATTAAGTCTTATCAGAGGAACAGAGCCACTAGCGTGACCCAGGCATAACACAGAGCACAGAAAGCAGGAGAGAAGTCCAATTATCAAGATTTACACAGCCTTTTAAAGATAATTTAACCAATGGTTACTAGAAACTTATATTATTTTTACTTTCCTACCAATTATTCAGTAACACGGCCAGGAACTGCAGAATTTTTTCTCCAATCATCCCAAATTACTTTTACTGCAGAATATGGAGTAGTAGAAGAAGAAGGTTTGGAGAACAACAACAATCCTCCATTTTGATATTTTTTGCTCTTATCTATTTACTACAAAGAGAAGCCCAAAACCTCTAAATTTTTCACCCTGTGACAGTTTTACATAGTAGTTTATCACCTAATTCACAGCATTGTGTTTTCTAGTTCTTGTCTGATTGTAGGCAGTTTTTCCAAGGTTGGAGGTCAAAACAGTGTTGTTCAGGGGGGTAAAAACCCTTCAAAACAGGTGGAGAAATATTCTCAGCACTCTGAATTCCTGCAAGGAATTTCTGACAACCTTGGCTTAGTGCATGGTGCACTGTATTAGAGGAGGGGTCCCAAACAAGTCTGTGCTGTTTATGATAGGGACAGTATCTGTGTCTGTGCCAATCTGCCAGCAAAGACAGCTCCCTTTCCTCATCATAGCTGGGTTCTTCCTCTGGACAGGTCGGGTGGGGAATTCCCCTTTCATGTGGGATTTCTTTTTGTTGGCATGCATCCTAGGACAGATGTAGCTGATCAGTGGGCCCCAGAAATGGGAGCACTAACAACTTCCCTGTGGTGTAAAGAAAAAATCTTCACATATGGAGTGGCTGAAGTGATTCAGAGCCTTCCAGTCAAGGTGCTGTGCTTTCTGCTCTGGTGATTTACGGAAGTGCTTTAGGTAGTGGGGTTTGTCCAGACTGCATATGACAGTACACTGCATCACCATTTGTGCATGGTAAAAATGGAATGAGTCAAGCTCACACAAGCTTTCTTCCTAGGACTTCAACCAAAGCATTCTTCCCCTTTCCTTAAGGGCTCAGCAGTGGAGACAGTGAGAAAACTGGATGAAAAAGCACTGTGGAGGCACTGTAATGGTCCATTTGATACAGGCCCAAATCAGTGATACTCTCTGCTCTGCTGGGTGTCAGGGTCCCCACTCCCCTTGCAGACCAGATGGGATCCTGATGATGCCCTGATTGTGTTTGTGGGTAGGCTGACTTAGAGGGAACATTCGCAGAGGACAGTGTCTGACTAGATTAGGGCCGTTTCAAACCATTTGTTTTCAAATGCACCATGTTTGGTTTGGGCCATGTGGGGTTTGTTTGATAAAGGAAGAACCATACTAATTGAATTCGCTGGGTCAATGGCAGTTCACCCGAGGGGGAGGGCAAGGACTCTGCTGGAGGGATCTGCTATTAGACAGGAAACTGCAAGAGCTTGGCTTTTCATCCTGGCAAAACTCATGGGTCTTATCCCCCAGTGAGCCTCACGTAACAGTGGGAATCCCAAGGCCTCAGAAACTCACTGCATTACAAAGGTCTCTGCCTGATGCAGGAGGAAAAAATGAGCTCAGGTTGTGCCTCGGAACTGCTAGTCCAGTTTTGGTCACGAGGAAAGGACCAAAGCTGGCTAAAGAAAACTCCTTAAGCATTTCAGGGCCAGTCCCTTCCCCTTGCAAACCTTAACAAAAGGAGTCTGGTGAGCAGCAGCAGCTCCCCTTCCAGACTCCCTTAGCACAAAGGCTCTGTATCCCTGCACTAGTTGTGAAGAGAATGAGGAAGTAAATGGAAAAAATCAGGCAAATAGGGAAGAAAAAAATTAATTTGTGTCTCTGCCACAGACTGGAGATGGGATTACTACAACTAAAAGCAACAAGTGATGCAAATCATTATTGGAAAACCCAAACAAATGAGAATAGCATCTTTCATTTATCTGCTGGAAATTGCCACAGGCTATGTTCAAAGGCAAAATCTATAGCTCTGCATGTGCATTCTAGTGGGGAATATTCCATCTGCCCCAGTAACCTCTCTTAATAGTCCCCACTGGCTTCAGGGGAGGCTGGCAGTGTTCACTGAGCACGGCTCTTGTCTGATGTGATTGCCCTACAAATGGGAGGCGAGTGGAGAAGCAACGGGGAGTCCCTAATTACTTCCACAGAATATAAATCCATGATGGTTTTGACAGCTTCTGGAGCTGAGGGCAGTATCCCACTGCCTGGCACACCTCATGTCAGAGAGCAGCTGGCTGTAGTCCCACCTTCATCAACAGCACCATCAACACCCCAGGAGGAAAGGGCAAAGCAGGAACATGTGAACAGCGTGACACTTGATGCAGAAATTGCCTATTAGCTACAGCAGTTCTGACCTTATGGATCCCAAGGCTCTGACACTACCTGAATTGCAGTGAACAGCTATGCCTCTCCTACCTGGCCTGTGATTTGTGCTCAGTACCTAATGCTCCTGTGAAAGGCATGGCCTTATATGTGTTGAGAGGATGTCTTGTTATTGTACTATCACCCTAGAATGTGAAGATGTTGGGCACCCATTCGTGAGGACTCAGCCTCATTAAAGTGGTGGATAAAATTAATCTCCAGGACAAATCCTGGAAAATGGCATGTCATGAGTCTGTGTTCCTTTTCCTCCTCCACAACTGCCCTTTATAGTCATCCTGCTAAAGGAAGCCAGCTTTAATGAACATGCCTGATTGATGAGGAAACCTATTGTGAACAGAAAAACAACATTTCCTCCTGCCTACTCTGGGAGCTGTTCCATCTTCCTCAGGTACACTGACATATTCCAGTGTAAATATACAGGTAGCAATAAATTGCTTTGCTGTAGTTTTATCTTGAGTTCCAGCAATATGTTATGACAAAGCATTTGTATCACCTAATGATGTATGCAAGGCATCATTGAGGCAAAACTGCAGTGTTATACAATCATAGAATGGTTTGGGTTGGAAGGGGCATTAAAGATCATCTTGTTCCCACCCTGCTGCCATGGGCAGGGATGCCACCCACTAGATCAGGTTGCTCAAAGCCCCATCCCACCTGGTGTTGAACACTTCAATATGTGCAGCAACAGTTGCTGTATATAATATCCCAGTATCTATCACAGAATTGTGGAATTGTTTAAGATGGACAACACTTTTAAAATCATCAGGTCCAAACAAGGCAGTGGAATCGGATTGGTACCTCCTGTTTGGAGGGCACTTCAGAACTGCTGTCTCTAGGAACAGCAGTTGTTTCCAGGTGATAGAATTAGTGGTTGCTGGAATATGAGATCAGGGTGCTACGGGAAGAGGGTCTTGCTACTGTTCTGAGAAAATTATTTTAGTGACATTTACTCTCCAGATACAAACAAGAATGCTCATGTCATCCATTTATGTAACTGGTTTGTTGCCTTTTTTCCTGTAACAAAAGATTATTGCTAAATTCACTGACCAAAATTAAACTAAACTACTGAATCCATGTAGCTTCTTGAATATGTATATAAATCTCATTCAGAATCATGCAGTTTGGGCACATCTCTAATGTAGTGGAGTTACTTTAGTCTCACTGAAATGCAGCTTCCTTTGAGCAAATCACAGTAGACTGGCAAAGCAGTGTTAAATGACACCCTGGCAGGAAGTAAAGAGGATAATATATCACTGAAGGAAAATTGCAGGAAGTCAGTAGAATGTCTGTTATCTTAGCTGGAGCTGGCACTTGGCCTGGTTCTAAAGATAACACCTTTTTTTACCTCCAAGACTTATCACTTGCTGCTTTATGACCAAGTATCTTGATTTATGTCTCACTCAGAACACCTCCAGCTGCAGAGCATCACCAGTGCCTGAGGGTGACTCCAGGCTTCTCCATAGCATACAGAAAGTTGAATTTTTCAGTCCCCAGGATGAGGGACTGGTGCAAGTCTGCTGTTTCCACAGGCAAGAGAAGAGTAGCAGGAAGGGGTGCAACCGTAATCACAGGCTGAAGAGGCAAGCACAAGGGAATTGGGATTGCTACAACCACTACTGCCAGACCCCTGGGAGAGATCAGGTAGGTGACTGCTGCATCTGTTCTGAATAACTCTGACTTCTGTCTGAGCAGCCACAGTCACAGCCACAGCCAGCCTGCCTTTGCAGAGCTCCCACAGAGACTAAGCAGGCAGCCCGGTTTCCCTGAGCGCATTGCTGTCCTAGGCAACTCTCTGTTCCCGTATTTCTGTGACTGGCATCACACTGAAGTTGTGAATTCTCATCTGGCGTAAAAGAAGAAAATCACATCTGACTCATAGCAGTTGTTGAGATCTGGATTTATTTTCCAAGGCCTAGGCAGTGCTAGAAGCTCCTTGATTTCCAGGATCTAATGGGACTGCTATCCCCAAAAGACAAGTACAAAATGTGCACAATGATCAGTTGGATGCTTCTGATAATTTTTAGCAAGTATAGTAAATAGTTAATTTTCTAAATTGTCGATTATGGAAGGAGGTGTGTTTTATGAAATGCACACTGCCTGTCATGCTGAGCACTAAACAAATACCACTCTTGCTTCATAAATGGTTGATGGGGTTACCAGGAAAAGTTACTTGTCAAGGGACATGCATTTATTCTACAGTTTGGAAAGTAAAAAGGTTTTATCTCCAGCTGATGTTCTTGTAAATCAATTTATGACCAAGTCCCTGCTGACTTTGACAGGCTGTACAACTTCTCTTGGTGGCTGAGGGAAGTTGCCTCATTTCTACCACAAAAATCCCTACTGACCTTGACAGCAACTGACCTTGGATGACTGATAACAAAGAGTTTAGGACTAGATGTTTTGCTGTTTGTGTATTTTTTGTTCACACTCTTCTTCTGAACTCTTTTCCTAGTTTCCTTGAACTTCTCTCTCTCTGTGTTGCCAAAACATCATGTGTGTATCCGGGAGGCTTTCCAGCTTTCAACTGCAGAAGTGGGTCAGTCCTCATCCGTGCACATTTGCAGTCTTTAGCAGATGCCCCGGCGCTCAGCACAGCCCTAGGAGAACTTAAGCAGTGCTGTCATAGCCTGTTGCTCCCAGAGGTTCACAGTCTTGCCAGCCAGCATTAACTCTTACATTTGTTCTCTCTGACTGTCTGTCTACAGAAAGAGATCTTGTAATGATTGCCCAGCTAAGGATGAATTATTAATTTGAGATGGTGAAGGAGATCTGTGTCAGAGCCCAGCTTTGGATGGGTGACTTGCACAGAGCTTAAAAGCATCTCTAGCTCATCCCCCTGCCTCATTCTGCATTCTGTGCCATTTTTCTCACTGCCTCAGGGCAGAATGTTTCAGAAAGTTGGAGTGGGAATATTTTTATTCATCCTGTTACATGAAGTTAATCTCGTGTAGCAAAGCAGCTGTGTAATGTTTTGTATTAAATCTCATGTCTTCCCTTGGGTATGATTAAAATTCAGGTGAAGGGTTTTTTTAATTTTATTTTATTTCCCCCCTCCCAGGGCTCTCAAGGGGCCATTAGGCTTCATTCTTAATAGCTTGCCATCCCCTTGCCTCTGCTCATCCTGCTGCACACACAACTGCACTTGTCTGACTGATGAAGGGTGAAGGCTCTTTAGTGACTCGTGCACACGCTGCACATTAGTGAAGACATTTCTAGCTCAGGTGAAGGGATGGATGCTCCCTGGCACACTGAATAAAGCCTTGGTTGGCAAATTCTCTATTTGCTTGATTATAGTCCTGGAACACAGCAAATCCCAGTTGGAAGGAGACCAGCTGCTCTACCAATACCCTGGGCTTCCCAAAACTATTGCTGTATTTCAGTGGCTGTTTCCAAGAAAGGCAGAGTTTCCATTCTCTTCCTTTCTAACATGTCATTGCTTTTGCTTGCAACAGAGGGATTTGCCCCCATTTGTGAGTTGAAAGAGAAAAACCTCTTCTGACTTTCTCTGACCCCCGTTTCTCTACTCACTCTCTGCTTTGTGTCTTTATCTGTAGAACCAAAATGAGATTGCCTGGAAGACAACACAGAGACCTGATAGTGAGGGAGGGAGGGAGGGATTGATTATCACAGGGATACACAGGGGAAAATAAAGAATTAAAGTGCTTCAGAGAACACAACAGGGCTGGAGATAGTGAGAGAAAAGGAGCCTAGAGAAGTGGAGATGAAAGCAGGAGAGTGAGATGTACTGGAAAGGAGGAAGAGAGAAATGTATGGACTGGGTGGTACACTGCACAGAAGGAGCTAACTCGAGGGCTTGCACCACTTCTTCCCCTCTGCACCTCTTCTAGAGCAACCAAAACCATCTTAAAAGCAGTGCTGCTGAAGTGGTTTGGGCAAATTCCTGTTTCCCTCTAAATCCCCTAATCTTGACTCTGCCGCACATTTCAGGAAAATCCAGTTAACAATTTCTTCTTAAAATCTTTAACTTTCACAGCCACTTCTGCAATTTAGTATCACAGCCAGGAGGACAGAAAGTGCCATAACATGGCATGAAAGGTTCTACAGAGGGGCTGGTTACAACAAGAGGGAAGAGCCGGAAGCTTTAGAGCCTTTGCCAGGCTTTCCACAACTCTCAGGTTTCAGGGGCTTGGTGGATTCAACCTTCTAGTGGACTGTAAGTCTACAGGACTAGTCTTGGGGATCTTTCAAACAGAATCTGAGTTCTGGGTCCTTCACTGAGGGTAGCTCAGAATACAGGAAGATGGTTCTTTCCTCTTGCTTTGTAAGCTTTTGCGATGTATGTACAATAAGTTAAATGCAATAGGTGGCTACAGGCTACTTAGCTAAGAGAATGTGTCCTTGGCATTGTTTCATTGAAATCAGTCCAGTAAAACCAGGGGTGAAATTGGCTCCAACATTTAATAAGTCCACAATTTATCTCTTCCTGATAGGAAACAGCAGCTAATAACTCACAATGTTGTTTAAAACATTCATAGCAGGAATCAGTCAGATAAGTGACTCACATAGTTCCAACCTGTGTCCCATGATGGTCTACAAAAATCCATATTTTTAAGCTGCAAAATAACATTATTGTATAGCAGTGGTTCTGACTAATGAGTGTCCAGCCAGTGAAAGGATTTTCATCTTCAGATAAAGAAAACTCACATTTGAAGTAACTGAGAGAGGTGTAATCATATTTTGATCACAGGTTAGGAGTCCAAAATTCTAATAAATCTGGTCCTACTGCCCACTTGGCGAAATCACTGCCTATTCCTGGCATTCATTTGCTCTCACTTGTAAAAACGGGAGGCTGATTAATTAGTGCCTGGCGAAGGGTTCACAAGGACCATTAATTTTATGACTACATTTTTAAAAATAACTAATCTTGCCCTAGTGTCCAGTCAGCCTCAATCCCACTATACAGCACTCAGGAATTTCCCAGCTCCCATACCCTGCATGGCTGCTCTGTTCACTTACCAGCTCCCTTTCGTTGACAAAAGAGCAGGGCTGCCCTACGCACAAACGCACAAAAGGACTCTTGAGATGGAGGGAAAAAGAAGCAAAACTTGTGCAGCTTTGTTTCTGCCCTCACTGTGTATATGCCTGGAAGGGGTGTGACAAGTGAAAAGAGGTCTGCAAAGAAGTACTGTCTTTTATTATAGAAAGTAGCATATCTGAGAAAAACAACAGAAGCTTCAGAAAACAAAAGAAAGCTGAGTAGTTTTTGACAGCTATCCCAATGAGGCTATAGTAGCTTCACCATCCAATCATTGCTTTGTGGACTTGTTAGGATATGTCATCTCCATTTGTTGCTAGAGATCAGTTTAGATCTGAAAAGCTACATCTCAAGGCACTGAATTTGATCATGAAAAATTCTGGGATCATGCGTGATGTCCAGCAACCTTCACACCATGAAAATAGACTGTCACCACTCTGAGTCATTGATGTTCTTGTTGCATTTTACAGCCTTCCTGAAATCATTTTACACAGCTATGAATATTCATCCCAATGTTTAGTCAGTGGACACTTCAATTTTCTGGATTTAATAACATTCTATTTTGTGTCATACTGGGAAAAACATTAGGTCCTTCCATGCCCAAGGGCATTATTTTTGCAGTCTCCCAGCTAACCTGGTAGCACCCATGTAAACTGAATGCTGCAGAAGGGGGATTAGTTTTGCTGCAGGACACTGTGCTACCTCCTTTCACTTAAGGAGGGGGATGACTGATTTGGAGCTCTGATGAGGTGCTGTTTTGTTTTTCTCCTTAACCACGTTACATGTGCTTCAGCAGAATTTACTCGGGTAGGACATATTCCCCGTTCCAAGGGGAGCTACCACCACTTTTCTGGATAGGGATCCCTCTCTGCATATAGACGTTGGAACCCTTTCCTTCAGCTGCCTCTCTGGGGGGAGTCATTTGGGGAGAAGGGAAGCAATGAAATAGTTTGATGAATGGCATCGACTTACGTCCCCCAGGAGGATTCCATATGTTTTTAGCAGATGTTCAACACGTTATGGCAACACAACTGGCTGTGTTGAAACAAATTGCAGGGTGACCATCTAACTGTTGTCAGAAGTGAAGTTTTCAACACTTCCATCTCCCCCCGGCAGTTACTGCTGTTTTCTGTAGATACCTGTGAACTACATGCCACGTTTTTGACAGGAAAATTGTCAAGAACTTTAACTGTCCAGTAAAGTGTTATTTAACTGGAACATCTCAAGGAACAATAAACCCTGAAGCTATGTTTATTGGTTTACCTTTTTTGGTTTTTTAAAGGAGAAAGGTGCTTTGTAAAATCTTATGAGAATAAAAATACCTCCATGATTTTAGTGTCATCTGGAGTTTTAAAAATGCCTTTGAGCCTGCTCCCTTTGTGATTGAGAAATGTAAATGTGAAGAAGAGTACAAAACATTTGAGGATAGATATTTGGACGAGTAAAGCATTTGTCTGTGATCCAGGATCTCCTAGCTCATGTCCTGGAGCTGACACAGACCTCTAGTACTTCTTCAGCATTCATTCTTCCTGCTTCAATTTCCTGTTTGTAAATGGAGATAGCTGTTCCTCCGTGTTTGTCTCTCTTGTCATATTTAAACATGTAAGGGACTGCAAAGTTCCTGGTACAATGGGGGCCTTCAGTTTGCTTTTTTTCTTAGAGAAAACTACTAAAGAGACTGTGAGAAACAGAGTTAGTTTCCATAAAGATTTCAAGGAGTACAGGAAAATCTCAGTTGTGCACTTCAGAGGAAATATGAATGTTGAGAATTTTCTCAAAATATACGTAGTTGGAAATCTTGATGTTTTGGTTTAATCTCCATTTTAGAAAACTTCTGAAAATAAAAAGCAAACAGGGAACAGGATATTTTCTGGTCCTTTTTTTTTTTTTTCTAGGAATATACATCTTTACCTGCTGTTAGATGTGGAAATGGCTGTCACCTTAAATATGTTCATTTTGCCTTTACAGTATCCCTTCACTGCTGCATATTAAAATTATTACAAAGAATTCTCTTAATTAAGATTTTTCTGGGCAGAGTCCAAGGGTTTGTTTGGTCATTGCTGCAACAGTTTTGGGTTTAGGTACTGCTGCCTGTTCCTTTGTGTAATCTTACAACTTCAAAGACAAGGAAAGAAGGATGTGAGCATGAAAGCATTAACAAAAATTATGTCTGCCTATTTGAGTATCTCAGTGAGCATAAAGTGTTGTTCGTGGGTTGGATAAGCTTAAGAAAAACACTTCTCTTGCCCTGGAAGCCTGAGTCCAATTTTGTGGTCTGTGGGTCAGAAAGACATGGGAAGGTGATATGTGAAATGATGACAAAACATGCTTTTTCACTTCAGAAAAGTGTACATGTATGTTACCATGTGATCAAGTGAATATGAAAACAAAGCAGGGAAAAATAAATCTGTAAATGAATATTCAAAATGCAGCTTAGTTCTTGATTTAAGAAACAAAAACAAAAAACATGGCAAAGGGAGGGTCTGTGATATTTTTTTTCTCCAAAATTTTAGCTGTTGCTTGGATGAAAATGATTGGGAAATGCTGATATTGACAAAGAAACCAACTCATAAACAATTTAGCTTCAGTTTTCCCAGCTGAGCCTGGGAAAGCAAAACTGGGTTGAAAAGATACACTGGCAAGGTTTTAATTATGATTTTAATAATGAAGCTTGAACAAACCTCTCGCTACCAGTGCGTCAACTGCCCCCTCATGCTGTTTTCCCAAGCCTGATGGAGGGGCCCTGGGAAAGCAGTGTGATAGCAGATGAGAGAACATACTGAGCAGTGTAACTTCAGTCAGCACTGTAAGTGCTTGACATGTCAGAAAAACAAGATCTCTCTCTTTGCTGTCTTTATCTGGGAGCAGGTGATCAGGTTCAGACAGTCAGTTTGTCATCTTAAGCTCTTTGTGGCTGAGACCTTGTTTGTTTTGTGCTCTCAGAAGTGCCATTCAGTTTCATGGCAAAGTTAATAGCACTGTGTGATTTCTCCTGAGCACAGATTGCTCCTGGAATGTGCTATGGTTATCTGGAAATAGACTGGTATTCAGGTTCCAGCATGCAGATGCCAGAGAGTTTCCTTCTGCCCATCTGTCTAGGCAATGAGCTGGGCTGTGTGTCAGTCCAGCTCTAGGAATCACAGCCAAGCTGGATCGGGGTTGTGTTCCTGCTTTATCTGCCTTCACAGCAAATTGAGAAAGGCATTTGTAGAAATACTGAGAGGGAATAATAGGAAAAGAAAGAGAGCAGTCTGAAGGCAAAGGAAGCGGGAGAAAAGCTGGGGAGGCCAGGGAAGGAAGGAACAGGGAAACTGTGAAGTTGAGAACTAAGATGTGAAGCACAGACAAGAAATCATTCAAAAGTAATGGGTGAGCTCTGTGGTGTAAAATTTATCTATCTCAAAATCCGTATAGTTGCACCTAAGAGGAACCTGCCATGATTTGTCCATGGTTTCCCAAAAACTCAAGCCTATCAGAAGTGTAACAGAGAGGCTATTTGGATTGTGATATATATGATGTAATATTCAAGGGACAGACCCTTCAGACTGTGGGAGGGTTGTAGCTCTAGGCACTTCTGAAACAGGAGAAAGTGGCTTTAGTGCTTTGGGTTAAACCATGGAACTCTTTTCTTGTTCTGATTTCAATTCAATAATCTATTTATCAGAAAACAACCCTCTCACATGTTGACCTTTGGTAAAATAGGCTTTATTCAAGGTTCTTGTTATGCTTAAAGTTCACAGAGGATATACTATATTCTTTACACATAACAAAGAATGTAAACCCCAGCTTCAAATGCAAAGCTCAATTCAGTGCTGGCTGGGATTCACAAAGCAATTCCTTCATGACGGTGAAAGCACTATAAACTCGGGAAGCTAATTTTCAATAGTGGCCCCTTAAATTGCACAGTTGGGCATGTAAAAGCACTATTGTGTCTATGCTAGCATGTGGAAGATTTGAAAGCTGGGGTCACATATAGTTGACTTTTGTTCATTTACAAAACAGTTTCACAGAATCAGGACGGAAAACAGAAAACACATACAAGTCTTTGGATACATCACCCTTCACTTTTTTTTCCTAAAATATCAGAATAATGATGTCACTGGAGGGGAGAGGGGTGGCAGTTGTTGGAAAAAATGCCAAGAGTGTCCCTGATGAGGAGAGGATTTTGTCTGTAGAATCTGGAGCTGTTTAAAACAGGGATGTTCCCATCAGGACTAAGCCCCGTCAGTTTACTGGAAACCCTCCACATGAGATCTGTGCATTAGGCTCTAAAACAAGGGTAAGTGTTGTGCAGCCAAACAGATACACACTTTCATGATTTATTCACCGGTACAGCACAATTGCCTGGCATGTAGGGTCCTGCAACAGTCCTGGACAGGGCTACAGGCGTGTGAGATTGTTACAGAGGGTGCAGGGGGAGGACCAATGGACCCAGTTTGACAGGTCTGTAGAGCAAAAATGTAATCTCTGCCTGAAAGAGCTATGATCTGCTGCTTAAGGGGTATGACAAGCCAGCCTCCTGGAAAATAGCACTGAGTCCTTTGCAAAGGAATCAAATAAGGAACAAGGCTATTACCTCGTGTCAAACTGTGTCTAATAAAGAAATGGAAATCCCCTTCCCTGCCACAAAGACCAAGCAGAGCTAGGATCATGCTGTGTGACACAAATAAATGAATAGCAAAACAGAAATGGAAAAACATGGGCCAAAACATTACAAGAAAATATCAGATGCTGAAATGATTGCCTGTCTTAAGCAATAGACTATAACAAAACATATGCTTCAAATACAGTCTGGTTGTGTAATCTAGTTTTGCTATTACACAGAAATAGATTTGGGACCATAACTGTTAAATTCTGTGTGTATCTCCCTATTTTTTATATCACATTAGGAAATAAAAGAAAGCCAATGCCAACAAATATCTGCACCTGGGGAGCCTTGTAACTGTTCATTACCAGAGATATGAGGCATTAGCAGAGACTATACAGAGATGCTAGCACATCTATCTTTCCTTTGCATTGCACTGTTAGACATTCCTGCTGTCTCTTGTTCTTCTACTAAGCTTTGATGGCCCAAATCTGCATCCCCCATCTTGAAAAGCATCATGAAATAAGCAGGACTTCTTATCAGCACCAGGACACATCTGCATACAACTTGCATGATCTGGCCCTTGCAGGATTGTTCTCTCTGTTGTTATATGAGGACATAATGTCCAATTTACTGAAGTCCAGTTTACTAATCCTGAGCTATTGTTTGTTACTGAGAATAAGTGTTACTTTTGCACTCTTTTTACTCTCTCATTTTCTTTCATTCCAACCTGGTAAGGATTTAGTGAGCATTAGGAACAGTGAAGAGTAGTTTTCCTAGGGGATAATTGAAATGAACCCCCCTGTGGATTCCCTTGTCATATGCTGTTGGGCTTGAGACACAGTTGCTCTATGTGCAAGAGCAGTAAAAAAGATGACCTCTTCTACACAGTTACCTATTTTAGTGTCATTTGTAGCTGTCAAATGCTACTGAAACTCTTTTACTGGCTCAGAAGTTACAGGCACACACACGTAGCACAACGGCACAAGCCTTATTTCCTTAGGAAACCATGGCTTTTCCCATGTCGCAACACACGGGCTCTTCCTTCGGTTTGGTATGCGTTTTGGAAAGGCTTCGCAGTCCCGCAGTGTCATCCTTTGAAGTTTCTCCGGCAGATCTTCGAAGGCATTTCAGCAGCTCTCACTGCGGTACCGGTCAACGCGTGACCTCTCTGCCACCTCCCTGGTCTCTTCATTTTGCGTCCCACGATCCCCCCGGTGCATCAGAAGCCCTTTGGATGTTACCGAGGACACTCTGCAGACGGGAATAGGCAGCTCTCCCTCCCACCGGTGCCTGCTGCGAGCTCGGCAGCTCAGGGCTGCTCTCAGGTCCCAGGCTAAGCTCCGCCTGGGCCGCCCTTGCCGGGCTGCCACTCCCGCACCCCGAGCGGCCGAGGCACGGTACGGGGGGGACGAGTCACCCCGGGCTGCCCTTGGCGGCTCCTGCCGAGGGCACCAGGGAAGTTTTCTGGCGAAGGGGAAGGCAGACAAGAGGCACGGGCGGCGAGGCGGGGGCGGCGGAGCGCGGGCAGAGGCGCGCCCAGCCGGAGGGCCCGGGGGGCCGGGGCCGGGCCGAGCCGGGCCGGGCGGGGGCGGAGGAGGGGGCACGGCCGGGAGGTGGAGCCGGCTGCGCTGGCGGCTCCGGCGCTCCGCGGCTGCCGGGCACGGGGCGCGCACGGCAGTGGGAGCCCAGCGCCGCCGGGAGCCGCCGCCGCTCGGTCCGCCCGCCCGGTCCGTGCCCGGAGCCGCCGCCGCGGGAGCCGCCAGGTAACGGGCGCGGTTCCGCTCTCGGCGCCTGGCTGGGCGCGCAGCCTTGCTCCGGCTCGGCACCCACCGCCCTGCCGCTGCCCCGGGACGCTCGGGGATGCCGACGGGGGGCACCGCGGGGGCGGCTCGCCTACCCCGCCGCTGCGCTGTTCCCTCGGGGGAGGGGAGGATGTGCGGGAGAGCCGTGACTCCCCGGGGTTCTGGGCGTGCAAGTTAGTGGGGCTGAGAAGCCAGCCCGCCCGCCAGTACCGCCGGCACGGGAGCTGGGGGAGGGAGCCCTGGCTGCCCGAGCCAGCTGAACTCGCCCCGCTGGTAACACCTCTCCGGGGTCGGGCCCCGGGAGCGTCCCCGGGAGCCTCAGAGCCTGCCCTCGGTATTTCTGTATTCTGTTGCCTCCGCCCCGACACCCCTCCCTCCGGGATCCCTCTTACCGTAAAGGCAAGCGGAGGAGCCGGCGCGCCCGGAGGCTGTGCCCGGAGCGCCCTGCACTGCGCCTGTCGCGTGTTGGGGCGTGCCACCACCCCTGAAGTTCGGATGAGGAAGGTGGGGCAGTTACTCGTGGTTTTTATTTCAGCCGGGTCTGGTAGGAATTTTCTCTTTCACACTTTGCTGATCTTCCATCCCGCTACCCTGGGTTAGTGCCCGCTCTTTAACACAGATTTACAGCTGCAGCAACATGTTAGCGAGGTACCACATGGGGGTTCTGCAAGCTGAACTGGGCACTTCAAGTTTTATCGTAACTTTTGTATTTAAAGGTTACAGTGAGCGAGTAAATAGCATTTTTCAGATGTGTTGTTGTATTTGGGTGGTTTTCTGTGAAGTTTGTTTGGTAATCATAATTTTTTTTTTCTCTAGCACTTCTTTCAGCAATTAGCAAGCTCGGCCTGATTACTGCTTTTTTTTCTATAAGATAAGAGCAAATTTGGACACAGTTAAAAGACTCCATGCACATAATTCACTGAATAGCCAGTGGCTACCAAAGTTGGTTGGGCAGAAGTGTGCTGGAGATGGTTGTGTGCCTGGCAGGATACATGCAAATTGTGACCGTGGGCTCGTCTTGGACTTTTGCTAGTGGGTAAAAAGTGTGTGGAGTTGTTAAAGAGTTGTCTTAATTCAACAGGATGTATGCAAGTGTTTGATGGATTCTACCAGTAAAATGCTTATTTTGATACTCAGTGTTTTCCTAAGGAGCAGCAGTTGTTCTGTCACAAAAGTATAGAAACTGAGAGCAAACGATAGGGATGTCATTCAGAGAAATAGATACATTCTGTATTTTTTTCATAATTTGGGGGGAACCTTTCAAATTTGCCTGTGTAGCACAATGTACAGATGCGCTTCTTTATTATCTTCTTCCACTGAGGTATTTTTATAGTATGTTAAAATGATTCGAATGTTTGACCCTCCTTGGAAGGCAGTTAATGTTTCTGTGTTTGTTGTGGCCGAGGTACAGCTTTTGTTGGCGTAAGCTGAAATACCATGTGATACAGTTGCCACGAACTCAAGTGTAGCGGGGTGAGGAGAAAGGAAGAACTGTAACTTCTCTGAGATGTTGCAGGCTGCCAGCAAAATCCACACAAAATTTCTACCGTTTCTGCAAGGCAGACCTGTGCCGCGGCTTGTTCGGCTGCCCGCGTTGTGTGTTTAACCCCGTGAGGTCTGCAGGTGGACGGGCGGGAGCCCTCGGGAAAGGGGCGGATGTCAGCCCGCGGGGGAACGGGGCCGCGGTGGGAGACGGGGATCGGCGGCGCCCTGGGCAGCTGCGGCCGGGGCCGGGGCCGGGCCGGCTCGCAGGGGAGGGCTCGGGTGGGTGATGCTGGTGTTTTCCACGAGAGGGCTTTCTCGCTGTGCGGTGTCAGCGGCTCCTCGGCAGAGCCCGCGGGGCGCCGGCAGCCCCTCCGCTCCCTCCTCCATGCGGAGGAGCAGAACGGGCTTGGGGGTGGTTTGCGCTCGCAGGGTGTTCCAGATTTCCTTTGTAAATTATGGGGAAATCCCTTTATTACCCCTGAGGTGTAAGGATAACACATCCTGGGAAAAACACCAGTCTTCAGTTTCCAGGCTCCCTTAAAACTCAGAACGGATCCCAACAACTTAATTTCCCCACAGTGGAAACCGAGAAGAGGCTGAGTGTGTTTCTGACAAAAGAGGAGAGGGGTTAGAATGTTTGCATCCTCTCGCAGATGATGGCAACGAAGTACTCTATCCTGGCGTGATCTCATTTTTGGCTGCTTTAACATGTATTATACTTCTCAGGGTGGGGCTGGGCGAAAGGAAAACAGGAATCATTGTGCGAGAACGAAAATGCTGAGCTATCTGCAAGTCCTTTGCCAAGTTGTCTGTGTGCTGTTTCAAATAATTTCACACGCACAGCGTTGCAGGTCTGTTTTAAAAGGCAGAAACTGTGTCTGTAACTAGCAATAATATTGCAGTTCATAAAACATGAGAAACATCTGTTACTGTGACTTCAATTTGTTTCTCTCTCCTTGGAATAACCGAGTTGACAGCTCAGTCAGGTTTAATGTCCTGTGCTAAACCTTTGGTCGTGTGTCCCACGGCTAATTCTGACTCACAGAATCAATAAACCCAGCTCCTGCTTCACTGCAGCAACTCAGCAGGGGAGTGGGAAGGGCTTCAAATCACAACAGCAGATGCTGGGGGACAAATTTGGGCTTCTGCAAACCTAGGCCTATCATGTGCCCTTGCCACTTTCAGTGCGGCAGAGCTGGCTGGGGTCTCAGCATTAGGGCTGAGTAAGTGAGGGAGAGGGTCTGCACTGCTGTAGGGGCTGTATTTTCCCTCGTAGCACCTTTTGTCTTGCCTTAATCTATCCCAGGTTGAATACTGTAGGCAGTTGAAGCAGGGCCATCTCATGCTTTGATGTGTGTTTATTGGCTTTAGCAACTCATTCCTTTGCCATTTTTTTTTTTTCTAAGTTGGTTTGGTCTCTTCCCACCTCACCTCCCCCCTCAAAAAAAAAAGAATTAGAGCAGAGGCAAAATGTGAATGAAGTGACTTTGTTTTTTTTGTGAATGGGTTCTCTTGCATTGCCCCTGCCTTCCTTGCTGCCTTCTGTAAGATCCTTTCATAATTAAAATATTACGACTATGCTTACAGTAGCCCTTCACTTGTGGCAAGGATCCTAATTTGACGTCAATGAAAAAATACTAGTTTCTGGCATAAGGGCAGATGACATTTCATCAGCTAGTGCATGCCCATTTTTTTTTTTTTTAACCACAGTGCTAAGACCATATGGACAGATAATGAGTTTAAGCTGATAAACAGCTTACAGATTTGCCCCACTAAAGGACTTTCTTCCTAGAAAACACATTTTCCTTTAAAATAAATAATGAAGTTCCTGTGTTTTTATTTAATTATCTTGAGCCCTGTCTGTTCTCACCAGGCTGCAGGAAAACAGGCACAACTGCTCTGGGGACAGAGGCTACTGGATTTATGGGGCTATAGGTCTTAGAGGAGGAAAGACATGAAAAGTTCAGATGCTACAAAATTGAGGCCTAAGGGGCCTGATGTATCTAACAAAGCAGATGGTGGTCCAAGTTGTATTTAGAGAGTTTCATGAGGTAGTGCATAGTTCTTGACATCTTGAAGATGAGTCATTGCATGAGGTGGTAGTAGGTCCAAGGTCTGCTTGGGAGTTATAATTAAAACAGATGGATATCTATACTCCTTGCTAATCCTGTGAGGCTGCTGAGGCAGTCCTTGTCTGGGAATATTGTTGCAAGACAATCCCTGCTTTTAGTTTTTCAAGAATTTTTGACTAATTTCAGTATGGTTTGTTTGTTTGTTTAATTTAAACTGACTTATCAATAAAATGGATCAATTTTTCTTGTTTTTTTGGGGGCAAAAAAACCCCACAAGTAGTACTGTAAGAGTTGAAAAGTAACTTGTTTTGGGAAGGGGTAGTCATTAGTTGTCACTTTAAAATAATAACTCAAAACCAAGTAGTGCATTTGCATGAGAGGGCAAAGCCTGTGTATTTCTCCCTCAAGATGCATAAAAATGAGCTGTTTCAGATCTGAACGTGCTCATTCCCTTTTAAGTTACTTCTTATATGTTCTCTTTTTTTCTTCTTTTTTTCTTTTTCCCCCTGGAAATAATTATTAATTTTAATTGGAACTGGCAAATAAAGGAAGAAAATGGTTGCACAGAAAAATCAGTACAGACAACTCCATTCTTTCTCATGCTGCTTATTCCTTGTAAAATTTTCATATTTTGTGCTGTCCCTTCCCTTCATGCCATCCACTTCTCGGCACTGGGAAGGTGATCGGACTTTAATTGTATTTCATGTGAGGATGTATTCCAGATGGCTAGAGCTTAGCTTTCTGATGGTCACTGCTGCCTCACTGGTAACTGGTACGGCAGCCAGGTTGCATTTGGTCCTACCTTAGGTCATGACTGCACAGTTCAGCATTCCTCGGGTGTCCATTCCTTCCCCTACACCTACATTTCTTATCTTTTCATTGTTCAGCTTCCAGACTGGTGAATGGGTTATCCCATCCCATAGTTTCATGGGATGTGGGTGAATTCATTGCCCACCAAATGGTGGATGGGTCTCCTCCCCACCCAAGCTCTTGTCTTGGAGCATTTCACAGCTGCTTTGCTGTTTATCATTTGTGCATTGGTGAAGATCCGTCATGGGCTAATTTCGTATAAATTGTCTGAGACTGAAAGAAGTGGCTATAGGAAGGCAGTGTGTTGATCTTTTCCTGTTAACCACACCATCTGCTAAACCAGTTTGTCAGCATGTTTTTATTTATTTTTGCACAGATAAAATTTAAAGAAACAAACTATGATAAAGATGTTTTGCTCTTACCATGGGATTTGCTTCTGCACCTCTGCCACCCTCTGCTCTCTACCAAGGCTGTCCTTCACTGGTCTTCCTTGGAGCTAGAGGCAGAGAGGCTCACCATCCTGGTGAGTTGCATATGTGTGGGGTGTTCTGGATCTGAATTGCCTCTGCAGGTGTGTTGATACAGGAAGCTCCAGATGACCAAGTGCCTAATGTGAATGCTGCTTTTCTGGTGGACTGATATGCAGCAAATACTGCATGACAATTGAGACTAGTCATGTGGTGTCAATTTATCCTCACCAAGTTGATTTCAAAGGAAACCATAACCAGTATGTTGTCATTGTCCTGAGATGTTGGAAGTGGGGTTTTGACTGTCACAGGTTTTTAGTAAGGATCTTGTTTCAGCACGGGATCCTTCCTGACCATATGGTCCTTCCAACAAGGACTCCAATGACTGATAAGTCTCTGAGGGCTCTTGTGTTTTGGATGGTTGTTTTTTTTTGTTGTAGCTGTTTTTTGGGGTTTTTTTCTATAAGGATCTTCCCTTTGCTATGTGTTTGCTAAATAAACCTGGTCTAAAATGGATGTTTCCTGCTTCTTGAGAAATAAATTAAAAATCACTGTAGAAGACTCAATTTTTAAACTCAAATGGAGTTCAGATTTTTTAGACCAGTCTATCACTTCAGGCAGAAACAGAGGATGCTTTTGATCAAATAAATAATGCTGAAACTGAATCTCATCTGTATGCTTGATACTACTTGGTTATCAAAGGGCTGCATGATTATGTGAATTACGGCTTAGTTCTGAGTTTGTTTAGTAGCTCAGCTTCTGATCAACTGTGTTTAGTGTATCTCTGTTCCTGCCTTTCTGTTGCCCTCACTTAGTTGGTGCATGGCCATGTTAGAAAAGAACTTCATTAGGTCATTTCTGGTGCTTAGTGTGATCTGGAGTTTGTCCTGGTAAGTCTTCTGGCAGCAGTATAACCAGTACCCTCTTTACCCCTGATGCTGTGGTGTTACTGTCAGGAAAAAACCTTATAGTGGTTGTTGGTTCTGGGGAAGTGGAACTAAACCAAACTGCTAATGTGAAAAGTCATGTAGTATAGCAGAGATAATAACAGCTCTTATATTTTTTCAGACTTCTCACTCGAGCTGTAAACAGCTTTAAATACATCTTACACCATCCCAGATATCAGGAAAGCCCACAAGACAGATGAGTGGAATGGGGTATGGGGCTGTATGGTGACTTGTTGGCTGTGGGTCAGTGGCACAGCCTGGTAGGGGCTCAGGAGCCTAGAGGCCCCGGCTGCAGCTCAGGTTATGTATATTGTGCATGATTACTGCACTGACTGTTTCTGCAGCTCTGTGCTGCTCCTAAGGCTCAACACTGAGATTGTAATGCTAGCAGCTTTCTTTTCATGGCCCAATGCCCAGTTTGAAGAAGGGTGATTTTGGTCATGTTGCTAGACATACGTATTTATGGCCCTGTTTCATCTGTTGAATTTAATCTGTTGGGGTATTTTTAACATTATTATGGAAACAGTTACTATATTTACTCCTTACAGAAAGCTCAGTGTATGACAGTCTAAGAGGAGAGAGTTCTAGAGTAATAAATATTGCACTAAATGATGGTGTCTACACTTCTTCAGGAAAAATGGTCTAAATGAACTGACTGGCAGTTTGCCTATTCCTGAGGCATGGACCTCACAGGGCACCCAACTGGAACACTCTATGCTGGGAAAGCAATGGTAGAGTTTGTTCTTGGCTCACTTGATAGCACATCTCATTTTCTTGGGGAGGGAAAATAAACCAGATCTTCTTGTACAGAGGGAGCTTGTGCCTGTACTGGACTGCTTTCTCAGACCTGCTGAGAACCCGTTTCCCACGGCAATCTTTGGGACCTGTGGGCACCTTTCAGATGAAGTCCTCAAAACCTGTTGCCAGTGTAAAAGAGATAGTAGGATTCCCACTGAATGCAGTCAGTGGATTTTGGAATGGCAGTCGGTGTCACTGTTGCTGATGTGCTTATTTCTGTAGTCATTTGAAACCAGAATGTGTTTTAATGTCAGTCTTGCTGATAAAAATTGATGGAGCTTAATGGTGGTAATAATGTGGTGGGTACACCGTGGGCATGTGTTAAAAATAATGGCAAATAAAGGATTGAATGTCTTGGAATGTTATTGAGAGGGGTGAACTTTGGATAGGATGTATTTTTGAACTGGTGACTACCCTTTGTTCCTGTTAGTGTCAGAGAGGATTCTCAAAGCTGCTTGGGATGAGGTGCTTATTTTGTGTTCATCAACAGAACTTTTCCTTCTGATGGGAATATGGCATGTAACAGGGATCTTTTAGAGTTACACCAGGCTGTTTTGCAGAATAAGAGACAGGAAAAACTGAGAGATAATTCTGGAAGTGCTTGAGGCACAGTGCTGGAAGCACCAAAAGATCTCTTTGCTTTGGCTGCCTAAGAATTGAGAGTGTAATACCTTGCTGATGTGATGAATCACTCTGGGTTCATAGGATTGAAAAAAACCATGCAAAACTGATAAGGATTTCAGCTTACAGTGATGCTTTGTTAATTAAGAACTGTTTATCTTCTTTTAAATGTTAAGGGAAACATCAGTCAGGATCAGCAGTCTGATGTGATTAAGAAAGAAAAAACAGAAAAGACACAAAACAAAAGAAAAAAACTACTTAATCCAGCCAGTCTCTTGGAAGCCTTATTCTATCTCCTCACTGTGCTGAAGGGAGCAGAAGGTTTTGGGCTTCACATTTTGTGTGTTCGTATTTTGATGCTGCAGTGGGGAAGGCTTGGCAGGAGAAGAGTTGGAGTTAGTTTAAAAAACAGTAATTTTCTTTGTTAATGCTGGAGCAGATAGTTCCAAGTTTCAGTTTGTAGTGGATTTCTTACAGTATTTCTGTAATGTGATGCTTTTGGGAAGTGCTTTGAAGCTCTGTACTAGCCTTGGGGAGCAGAGGGCCTTGGGAGGGGGGTTGGACTCTCACTCCCAAGTGCTCTCACTGATTTTACAGCTCAGAGCTGAGGTGGGTGAATGCCAGCATCACTAACATCAGCCTGCTGTAGACACTCCTTAGCTCTGGGAAGGTTGCATTGCTTTTCTGAGCATCTGTTTCACCAGCTGTGAAAATGGAGACGGTACCCTCAGCATGTGGGTATGATGATATCTTGTTAGCTAGTCTTGCTGGAGTGCATTGGAACTGTGAAGCATTGTGGGTTGTTGTTGGAAAGTGTGAAGGTTTAAAATGGTGTGAGCCATGAGCTTGCATCTTTGTTAGGGAAGAGAAGTATCAACGGGGATACCTTTGGCAACAGGCACAAAGGGTTTGTGGGAAAGAGGAGAAATTTGCCTGCAATGGAGGGACTTGAGTGAGAATTATGCCTCATTCTAACCCTTTACACAAAATCTGCATGGATTTACTTGGAGCTTTGTAAAGCACCTGTCCAGGGCTGGATTTTTCCCTAATACTGGTTGCATTTCCTCTTGCTGTTTTTCCATCCCCCCTTCCCCCCCCATCCACACACTTGCTTTTTATGATCAAAGCTCCATTCTTTAAAGATATGCCAATGCCTTGTAATAATGCTCAGAAGATCCCCTATGGACAACAGTTCTGATTAGACACTGAAGAATTCTTTAATTCTCTTCATACTTATTACTGTTAGGAGCATTGTGTTGATAAAAGGTGTGGCTTTTTTTCCCTTCCTCTTACTACTTTTTCTTTGGCTCCCCTCCACCCCAGACACTGCACTTATTCTTTAAGCTTTCACTTTGTCTTGTCTTATACAAACTTGGTTCCTTGGTTCTTTCTTTCAATTCATTCTTTTATCTTCTGCAGTGCTCAATGAATGCTTAAAAATAATAAATATTAATAATAGGGCTCTTTGAACCAGCAGGTTCTTTGCAGCTTAAACTCACCTTTTCCTGCTGCTTATCCCCTATTAGAAGTTGCTATAATCTGCAGATTGTAGCTGTAATAAGTTCTGAAGCACTGGCTGGGTTTGTGACAAGCGTAGGATTATAGCTCCAGGTGGGGAAGTGGCAGCAGGAACAGAGAACCTCAAAGGCACAAATATGTTGTTCCAGTTGAAATATTATTAGCAATAAAGGAAGAGAAGCCAACAAAATTTAGTGTGGGGATAGAGCTATTTATCTAGGTTTCCATGGAGTGTCAGTGACCTATATAGGGTAATCCTGTACAGCACATAAAAAAATGCAGTGTTTAGAAGTAGAAAAACATTCTTTCTGGAGAACACAGTTCAAGAAGACTGTACTTTTGGAGATTCTTTCAAGCCACTCCATAGGAAGTGTCTTAAATCAGCGAGACAAGCTATGACATACATCTGGGGCATTACTGTGTTTTCTTTGAATTCCTTGTGGAGACAGGTTTACCTCTCCTCAGAGCTACAGAAGAAAAGGATGCTGTCTGCCCCCGTGCGTAAAATTGACCACATAATGTACAACCCAGGCTCCAAAGCTTTTGCCACACACATGCACAGGCACATGCTCTTTTGGACATCAGCAACGTTTTTCCTGTCCCAGACTAAGGAATGAATAAAGTAAACATGAACGGAGAGTGTGAGGTTTTCTCACCATTCCTCCTTCCCTCTGTTTAACAGCACAAGCTACTGGAGTAGGAGAAAAAGACAGAATCCTGAGTTGTCAGGGCAAATTTTATGAAACCTTATTTGTTTCTTCTATGCCACGTTGCAGTGACTGTACTTAGGGGAGACGAGCTGCTCCTAAGCAGAACCTCTGTTGGATGGGTTGCTTCCAGGCTTATGTCTTCAGCAGAAACCACACTGGTTACTACTTGAGGCTAGGACTGGCTGGGAGTCTTCAAGGAAACAATTTGCCTGCAGAAAATGCTGATTTATTGAAACCATTGCTGCTTTGTGGGAAAGGGTTGGTCTCCACTCGGCTCTGCTTGGGTGAATTTCTTGCATATAGGATAGAATTTCTTAGTCAAAACAGCTAGGAGCCAAGTGGTTTGGGTTTTTCACCTGGGCTGCCACGAATCCAAAAAACAGGGTCCTGAAAGCAAGTTTCCTACACACCAGAAATGCCTGTCCTAACCACAGAACAGATGTTCTAGAGCACATGGGTTTATGTATGAAGGGTTCCAAGGTGTATTCTAAACTTTCATCCCTATGTGAAATAAAAAAATATTTCAAGTCCCAAAAAGTGTGGTTCCCTCCAAAAGCTGAGTTCCCATCCAGGTGTCCCTGTGCCTTCTTCAATGGCCTTGCTGTCTTTCCTCACTAGTTCTGCAGGTTTGTATCTCCCCTGGATGTGCTCTTATGGAGTGGAGTGAAGAATCTCTGAAGACCTTGGCAAAGCAATCAGCTTGCCAGTGACAGGAGGAGAACGACTGACCCTGAAGCACTGCTGGTGTATTTTGTCAGGGTCAAGGCTGTACAAGGCTATACAGCTCCTAAACCACTGCTTCCTCTGAGGAATATTATTAGAAAATCACCTCAAGCAGCCAAGGAAAATATAGCTGAACAGTGCTGATATGTTTGTGCCTGGGCCATTGTTGTTGGGCCGGGTTGGAAAAATAGTGCTTAGGGCAAGAGAGGAACAGCTTGGAACAGGATGAAACACTCTTGTGCTGATTTGATTGCAGCGAGCTCAGCAAAGGCAAGGCTAACACATGGTTTCAGTAATAGGCCTCTTTCTTCCAACTTCTTTCCTTGTATTTTATGGAGAGGAGAAGAAAGTAGTCCTGTCTGGATCCTTTCTTAATTCTCCTTGGAGGGTAAGGAGATAACAAGAAGAGAGTCAAGAGGGGATCTCAGCTGATCTGGGTGCATGCTTAGCAAGGGCGTTTGTTCTCTGTGGTTGTGCTCTGCACCACCAAAGACCCTGACTCTGGTTGTTCCAGTGCAGCTCAGCTCCCTGAACTCCCTGAATGGTGTGCTCTGTGCTGCGTGGCTGCCAATGGGGGCTTTCAGGGGATCCTTCTGTCATAAAAGGTGGGATGGCAAAATTGAGGTGTGCACTCCAGTACTGATTATATGGGGAGGCCACTCTGCCTTTACTTTGTATTTTGTTCTTGCTGTTTTTAGAAAACAGGGGGGGGAAAAGGCTGAGGGTTGAAGCTTCATCATTGCACAGACAAATACAAAACACTCCTCTTAAAGGCAAAAAATTCCAAGCCCTTGCTGTGTATTTGAGGTTTAAATAATGGGAGTTTCCTGTTTCAGAGAAGTCAAATTCATCCTCAGATGGCCTCCACTAAGCTGTTTTAAGAAGACTTGTGTTCGTCTTGTGGTAGATGAGGAGTCTGAGCTTGCCCCTTTTGTTTCACCCCTTCTTTTCCTTCAAGTGAAATTAGGAGGCATAAGGTGTGTTTACAGCATACAGAAGCAGCAGTGGAAGGCCTGACCTAGAGGAAATCAGAACCAGGATTACCATACAGCTTTTTTTGGATGCAGCATAGCATTTGGATCCACAACAGTCAGCTCTGGAAATCACATAATGTCAGAGCAGTCCTGGATGTGAGACAAGCTCCATTGTGTCTGTCTGTCTGCAGAGATGCAGACCCCAGAGTGTTTGAAATAAAAACACCATAAGCCTTGCTTTTATGTTTTTGGGGTTTTTTTTGTAATAAACAGGCAATACTTATCTTAAAATATTAGATGACAATAGTATCTTAATATGTTTTCACAAAAAATTGATCTAAGAAAAGAAAATATTTCCCTTAATCAAGTGTAAAACCTCTATGGCTGAAATGACAGCAGATTTCTAGTCTTGCTTCTTATGGTTGCAGTCATCAGAGGAACCTTTAAAGGAACCTCTAGGAGGCTGATTGCTAAGGTTCCGTAGATCCCCAGGAAGATAAAGGTAAGCTGCTACCTTTCTTCAGAGCCTTCGACTGTGCTCTCAATGATAGCTGTAATTTGGGAGTTATATGAGGCCTTTTTAATGCCTCTACTTTTTCCCCTAAAAAGTCAATTACACCTTCTAATCCCAGAATGACCGGACTGCTTTGCATCCATTTCACGTCCAAATTCTGCCCATTTTTTAAGTACACCTAATTTATTGGAAAAGCAGGCTATTGATGTAAGACTTCACTCTTCTCTTCTGAATCA
Source organism: Aphelocoma coerulescens (assembly GCF_041296385.1). NCBI lineage: Eukaryota > Metazoa > Chordata > Aves > Passeriformes > Corvidae > Aphelocoma > Aphelocoma coerulescens. The sequence goes on from NC_091019.1 coordinate 26,507,431, forward strand.
GCAATGATGAATTGAAAAAAAAAAATAGGCTAGTCTGAAAATAGTTCCAGCGAGCTGGGATCTTACAGATATGATTGAGTTACTCTGTAAATTTGTCCCGTTGAGATAAAGTCAGGCTGCACCAGGATAGTGTTGCAAAGGGCTTGCCATAACCCAGAGCAGGGCTGCATGCTCCAGCTGTTCCCTGAGACTGGCTTGCAAAATCCTTTTTGTGGCTGGAGTATTGTATTCTTGTTGACTTCAATGTCACCATCCAGGACTTATTCAAAGCTGAAGGAGCCCAAGAGAAGCCATTCAGTGCATCTGTTTCCCTTAACATCCTACAGGATTACACCTGTAGACTGTCCTTTAACAAGAAGCTGCAATCTTCAGCTGTAATCCTTGACTCCTTGATGGAGTGCAACAGTATGGAGTGGGACCAAATACTGATTTTTTAAAAATAGAATATGATTAAATGTAAGGCTGCCTGAGTCTGGCTGTCTTGTAGCTTTGTAGGTAACTCTTCACGGACAAGATTTGTTTCTTCCTGTCCCTTTTCCATTCTACTGAGCTTTTTTCCTTGTGATGAATTCTGCCTAAGTAAAACAAGGATTTGTCCAGACACACAATTGTCTAGCAAGGAGGTGGTGAAGCAGATGCAGTTGTTGGAACTGATGATAAGGTAATTTTCTCACCCTTCCAATAACTGCAAATGCGTTTGAAAGAGGATTCTCAGTGCTGGTCGCACTTGCTGTTGTGTGTACACCCCGAGATAGAAATCAGAGATTGACTGGTGGATAATGAAACAGTGCACTGTGCCTGAAGGAACAGACTGGGCAGGCATCTCAACTCTCCCTGGACTGGCCCACCAGAATGAGTCAGTTGCTCAGAATTTTTCTGGCAGATGCAGCCTCTCTGTTTCCTGTCACAGTAATTATCTACCACTTGTTTACAGTGTCTGTGTGGTCCACATTATCTGAACATCTCACAGTTGCAAATGGATTATATCTTTGTAGCACCTTTTTGAGGCAGAGAATTCCCATTTTACTGATGTAAGTGAAATCTAAATGACTTGCTGAGGGTATCACAGGAAACTTGTAACACACTAGAAAATAAGAGAATATCACCTATCCAAATTTTGCTCCTAGGAAAGATAGCTCAGGTTTAAAAAATGGAAGGGAGTATTTCCTTTAGCATAAGAAGATTTTTTTCCATCTAAATAAATGACTTGCTTTGCTGTGTTCTTGGAGCCAAACGTCCCAAGTAACTCAATGATATGTTGCTAAGACCTTTTCTTCTTTTGGCTGTGTTAATTGTGCATTTACCAAATTTGAATAGAACACCTTTTTCTCTGTAAATGAAGCTCTATTTGTGAGGTGTTTGGAGGTTTTTTGCAGGGGGAGGTTAAGGGCAGGCCTTGGTTGATAGTTTTTTTCTCATAGAAAAGAAAGGTCTTCTGAAGATTTGGAAGGAATGGGGTTGGGGGTGGGGAAATTTTTACCTCAGCCAAAATAGTCAGTATTTCATGGTTTGGGATATGCATTAGAGTGTGGGAGACTACATGTGGTGGCCCTGAGATCTGAAGCTTCTTTTCCACATAGTACTGCAGTGCATTCACTGCTACTCTTTCTTTCTTTTGAATGTCAGCTTCTTACCAGTTAAATTTCCTTAGAAATGTGCACAGGTTCATAACAGGCATTTTCCTTTGAACAGACTATTTTTTTTCAGACTGTTTTCCCCCAAAAATAGTGTTTGGGAAGAGCATATAATCAGGCCTAATAGCCCTTAACAAGTTAGTGACTCCTTGAATCCTACCCTTTAGTGGTATCTGAGAAGTGATTCGGTCCTGAAGCATTTGCCTGTTTTCACTGCAACAAAGCTAATCAAAGCCACAAAGCGAGATGGCCTCTTTCTCTGCCCTGAAGCACTCCCGGGTGCTTCCTTGAGAAAGCAATTTGCTTTGGAGTTATTAAAACAGCACATGCTGTAAAAAAAAAAAAATAAAGCAACTTCCCAGGCACAGGTGGGGAGCTGCTGAGTATTAATGCCAATTGTGCAGTTCAAAATCACAGCTTTGTTCTCGAGGTTGTAATAGTGTTAAAAAATTCAGCCTTGATCTTGATGAGAGCTCAAGTCCCTAAGCTTGTGTGGAATCAGGGTCAAGGTTTTTAATTTGTTCATTCTTCAGAGATGCTGAGCACCTTCTGTGGCAGCTGAAATTAGTAGGAGCTGTGTGCACTCAGCATTTTGGAAGGAAAACAGCGTGTGCATGTGTTGTGAGCTGTGATGTACAGAAGCCAGGATCTCTAGGGGTTTGCAGTATCTAATAAGATGCCCCCTATAGTTGTTTCTTAATTAAGCCCCAGACACCTTACATGGCTTCTCTTGAACTTCAGGACTCTGCTTTTCTCGAGCATATTTGAGGCTTCTAGCCTGGCAACTCCTTGGAGCTTTCTATTAAGTTATTAAGGGGAGGAAAACCAGTCGGTTGCCTCAAGCTGAGGAGGAAATGCTAGACTTGAAGGATTATCTCAGTGCAATGAATTTTAAAGACTTTTTGCTATATATGTGTGGAAAGCTATCAAAATGCTAATGGTTCTGCTGTCTTTTTTAACCCTTTCAACATATGGAGCTGATGGGGGAGAAGTGAGATTGATATTATTCAACTGTAACACGACAGTTTAGTCAGAAATTAAGTTTCAAGTAGCTTTTCATCTCTTAGCCACTTCTCCCAGTGATAAGGAAGACTGATGCACCCATGATTTGGACAGACCAATTCTGTATGCACAGTTGAGCCCATCTGCAGGTGTGGTGTAGGCCAGGTACTCCCTGCAAGCAGCATCCTACAGGAAAGGCTAGCACAAGGCTGAAGAGCTCCTTTTGGTGCCCTCCCCCTCCTCCATAAAAAAAAGTGAAGTTGGAACCAGGTTGCTGTGGCTGGATGATCCTGCAGCCCCTTTTTGGAGTGATTCAGGTAGCAGCGTGGAGTCTGGGTGCTTGCCCACCCACTCTGTGGGGCGTGCAACCTGCTTGCAGTGTGAAGGGTGCCTCTGCTCTGAGGGGAGGTCTGTGTGGCTGCCAGAGCAGGTGGGGATGTCTGTCCCTGCCAGAGCAATTCATCCAGCCATGTACATACCTGAGGGTCCTGGATGGAGCATCCTCCCTGCACAGATTGGGCACAAGTGTCCTACAGTAGCACAGTTTTTCACCAAGGAGACTCTGGCTCTCCTGGGTGCCTTGCCTCACCATCCTAAGCAAGGGAAGGCATGGGCTCTGGGTGGACACACAGGTCAGAGCACTGGGAATGTTTTCTCCATAGCTGCTGTGAGCTGGGCAGCAAGGCTTGTAAAAATGCTGAGCAGGTTCTGTGTTTGCAGTAGCTCTGTGCTGCTGTGGCTGCTCTGCTGCTGCCGCCCAAAGTGGCTGGGCTGGTTAAGTCTGTGCAGGAGGCAACCAGGCATATTCCTTTGGGGATACTGTCTGTATCTGTGAGGAACTGCTGTTGCATTTATTTAGGTTTCTGGCTGAGGTTTTTGACGTGTTAGGAATATCTCATTCAACCCTACAGAGATTCTGTTAATGTTCTGCTTTGGAACCAGGTAAATACTTGGCTAGCCAATGATATAAATAACTGAAATTGTGTATTATTAGACCCGTGAGGCTCAGTCATTCCTTTAGCTGTCTCTGAAATATGTTAGAGTAATGGGTCTGTCTGTGCTTATCTTTTTAATCAGGAGTAGCCAGGCAATTTTAGCCCTCAGGAGAGCCCAAATCACTGAGCTGCAGGGTTATCTTGGCCATTAAGCTTATGGCTTTCAGGTTTCAGTGAACCTGTAATGTTATTTATTTATAATTTTTAAGGTATATTTACTGTTAAATATGAGCTGCCATCTTATTTCATATCTTCAAAGCATCAGTCCTTTCCATTTTGCAGCTGAAACATACGGTTGACCACAGGTATCACCTGGGGGCAGGAGCAAGGGCAGGCAGTATGGAAAGGATTGCTGCAGGGATTTGTTTGGGGCTCGGACTAAGGTGACACTGGATGGAGCAAGCTGAAGAGACTGGGATAGCAGTGAGACTCTGTGGAACAGGCTTTTCCTTTCTCATTTGACATGAGTGTGTTGAGGTGTTGTATAGCTTGGGGCATCCTAAGGTAGACTGGATAGGACACTGGGGAAGTCAGCTTTACAGAAAACTTTTAACTTGAATTGTTCTAAATAATATGACGATATGGCTGGTGCATAGTGCACTAAGCATTGTGTTGACCATGGTTTCCTGTTTGGCTTTCAGCAAATTTATTACTCTGAGTCAGTGTGTATGTGTGAAGAAACAGCTATTCGCCCCATCCCCTTGTATTTTTTCCCATCATGGACAGTTACAATTCATTTGCTGATCTCATGTATATTTAAAGTCTGTTTTCAGTGGACTCTTCTCTCTCTAATTCTTACATTTTCTCAATGAGTGGCTTTAGGAATTTCAAACAATATTTTTTTTAATGAGAAATTATTCCCCTTGAAATTTTTGTGATCACTGGGAAAAAAAAAATCTCTACCTTTTTCTAATTCTTGTTTCTCATAAAAAGTGCTTTTTGCTTAATCTTGAAAATTTAAGGTTGCATGAATAAACAGGTGCCTCTTAATGTGTCCATAGCTGTTTTGCAGACATGAATTTTAAACTGTGGAACTCTGTTGCATTTTCCATTTGGGTTTTTGTGTGTCCAAAGAGAAGGGAGCTTGAGCTGCGTTCTTCCACTACAACCCCTCCTTCCATTCTAGAAGATGGTGGTGTTGGCAGTGGGAAAAGTAGGATTTACAGTGGAGTGTAAGTATGTGACATGTCAACGTCACTTCTCTGATTAAGTATGCAGGTAATCTCTGCAGATTAAATGCTAAACACAAATGCAAAACAAAATCCTCTGCTATGTCTGAAGAAACATGACATGCAGAGTCAGGCTTTTGGATGAGCCTGTGAAGCTGGTTGCTGGGCTGCCCAAAAGGGCAGTGGGTTATGCAGGCATGGTCTGTAAAGGTATTTATTGGAAGGGAATGGCTCACCCTTTTTGATAGATGGCTTCTGCCTTTTTTTTTTTTTTTTACATGCCTGCATAATTTTAAAACTAATTCTCCTTTCTTTTGACTGCATGAGGAAAGAAGGGGTGCAGAAGTGCTGGTTAACAGCAACCACAGTCTAAATCTTGCAAGTTGTCATCTTGCAGAAATTGGTTCTGCATGTACTAGTCTATGTTTCTGAGATGAGAAGAGTTGTAGGAGATGCAGCCATGACAGTAAATAGGCAAAGTTCCCTATTTGCTCATACTGGACATATCTGTGCTCTCCCATCAGAGAAATTGAGGTTTAAAACATTGGAGTTTTGTGCTCTAAAAGATTTCCATCTTCAGTGTAGCAGTAATTATTTCCACCAAGAATCTTTGTGTTTCCAGATTCCCAAGATTGAAGATACCTTATCCCAGGACATGTAGCAGCATGATGGGTAGAACACCTTCTGGGAAAGAGAAAGTTCTCAGTTCAAACATTGGCTTGAACTTTAGGCAAAAAGCCTATATGAACCAGTCTGCAGTATTCCAGAAGCCACGCACACAGTTAAATTACTTGTTGGATGAGCTGTGGTTGTTGTCCATGTGTGTGGTCTTAGCCCATGGCAAATGAAAGGTAATGCAATTTAACTAAGCTCTATCACTGCTATATTAAATTACCTCACATCACCTGCAGGGGATGAGCATGCACATGGAGAGCTACCAAGAGCTGATGCTCATCCTGCTCTTACTGCAGTACACCACAACTGTATTGGCACCTCCACTTGAGAGTCCCAGCAGGCAAGCAATAGGTAATAGCCAGCTGTAAGGAGAAGGGAATAGAGTTGTGCCTCCATTTAGAGAATGTAGTCCCTAAAAACCATCATGTTTTTAGTTTGGGAAGTTCAGGTGACTGAATTTGAGGTTGATGGAAATAGAGGTTTTCCGCAATTACTGTACCTAATAAAAAAAAAAAAAAAAGCGCCATTTCCAGCAGATGTTGGCTCATTTGCTGGTAGGGAGGTCCTTTTGCTTGTAACAGGCAGTGGTGCCAAACATATTTTCGTTCTCTTGGGAATGTGTTTTCTGAAAGATTCCTTTCATCTTCAATGAATTCTTGTGCTTTAAACACAGGAAACATTATTGGGTTTTTTTCCAAATATCTGTGAGAACTTCTTTTTAAATAAATTGAAATTGTTCCATTTGATAGCAGACCAAGAAGCAGTCTGTCCTCACTTTCAGTTGCTTTGTCTCTGGGATCAGTGTTCCTTGCCTAGGAATACCAGGAGGTACTGAATGATCTGACCTTGCCATGGATGATGCAGCAAGCTTGGCAGCCTGGAGATGCGTCCAATTTGACTGCCCTAATTGGATTTGAAAGGGAATTGGTGTAAAGTGATGTTAGAAAGGACATAGGAATCCACTTTGGCTCCCTGGCCTTTATGCTAGGAAGAGTCAAGTTTAGCAAAAGCCTCTGTAGCCAGTCTGTGTCAGCTCAGCCTTAGGAGACAAGAATTGCTGGCAATGCCTTTGCTCTGCTGGGCAGTGGGAAGGACTCACCTTGGTCTGACCTGATCCCCTGGGGCTCATAGTGTGAGGGTGGCAAGGTGGGCCATGCCAGCTTCAGAACCTCTAAGAGGAGAGGGAAACAAGGGCTTGCTGAAAGGAGATGCTGAGTCTCTTGTCCCCAAACACTTGTCCTGGCAGTGGCCATGATGATGGTGCTAGGCAGTGCTCTCTGCAGTCCAGTGGCTATCATCTCGATGGTTTGGTACTGATGGGGCGATGCTGGCGGCACCACTGCACCCTGATCATGGAGTCAGGGTCACAGGTGCTTCTGTGTCCTTGTCACCTGGTTGTTCATCCTGTTTTCTCCCAAGCCAGGGCTGAAATCTCCTGTTACTGGCTGATAAAAGCTTTTGGGCTGAAAATTTCCCATTCATATAATCTCTCAGAAATGATCCCAGTGTGACAAACTCTCTTTCCAGCTCTAGTTTCTCTTTTGCTGTGATTTCTTGGAAACCAGGGTTGGAAAGTGTCTCTTAAACATAAATGAAGTTTAACATCTGTTGTTGGTGACACAGATCACTGCACATAGAAGAATGAATGTGCAAGTTCATGCACAGCCTGCTTTCACTGCACAATGAAGATGTGGTTAAATGGGAATTAGGATTAATACTGGATTTAAGATCCTCGTAGTTGGCTGGTAACAGCCTAATCTCCTCAAAGGCTGCAGGCAGCCTGGCAGCCTTTAGCTCAAGGCCAACGTTGTTTGCAAAACCTGAAAGAAATTGAATTTTGATTCTTAGAGCACTTTAATCGTAGCCTTTCAAGATAGGGATGGGAAGAGCATATACTATCTCAAATGCAGCCTTTTAATTTCCTTCTTGTATGACAGTCACCTAGGCTTCTAGGTCTGATGGGCATTTGACAGCAATATTTTTCATTTCCTTTTGTAAAAGCTTAGGGATTCTGATTGATTTTGGAAATGTATAAATTGCATTCTGAAAGTTGATGTACCGAAGTCTCTGTATAGGCAGAGTGAGATAAATCCAAGTAGGGCAGCAAACATTCCCCAGTTTAAAGTGTTGGGAGTGCTAAATATCTTTCAGGTAAGGAGGCTCAGGAGGCCATAGAACTGTGCAGCTCCTGGGTGGTGTGGTCAGTTCAGTCCAGCCTGGTTTGTTTTTTTTGCTGTGGTAAAATTGACTGGTGAGAAATGCACTGCTGAGTCTGTGCAGGTCCTGAAATGAATCACTGCATTTGACATTAAGGCCCACGTTAGAAAACAACATGTTTTACCACAAAGCATTGATGCTTCTCCTGTTTATTGTGGCTACAATTTTTCTGTGTGCCTAGTCAGTCTATTCTGGAAGCCAGACATTTTGTTATCTAAATAACTTCTTTCTGCAGCTGCATCTTAAGGTAGACTTTATGTAGGCTTAGTCCTGCATAGCCAAACAGGACAGAGGTGTAAAGTTTGCCTGTACAGATACTTCTGATTCCTTGTGTTCAGTTTTCTCTTTGATAGCCATTTTGATTAGTTCTGCCCAACCGCTGAGAGCTGTCCTTTGCAAAATGCTTTTCTATCTGTATCACCGCTTGTGACAGCCTGGCAAAGTGTGTCTGCTTTTCCTTTGTTTTAAATCAACAGCCCACCCTGTGGATGGGTCCCCTTTAGGGGGGGTATCAAAGGTCTCAACAGTATGATCCTGGATGCCACTGTCAGTCAAAGTGGCTCTGAGACACTGAGGATGGAAGGAGCAGAGGCACATTGACTAGATTTGAGTGGAAAGCTTGTGGAATGCTGCTGATACAATTCAATATCCATGTCGCTAAAAAGAACTACTTTTTTGCAGAGGTGGTGATGAAGTGCCTTTGACTAGACCTGAATCCACTCTTATGAATTTGTTTTCTCTCAAGCCTACTTATTCAAACTCCACCTAAATAGATTTCTTTGGATTGTTTCTCTTTCCTTCTGTGTTGGTCCTCCTTGCTTAGGCTGGCCTTCTTCTCTCTGTTGCCTTGTGTAGAACCTGTTATCAAATAATCCTATTAATCTTTTTAGATAATCTCTGAAACACTTACCATCAAGCAGGACATTTTTTCTGAGGTATGAAGTTTCCTTGCATACCTTAAGTCTCCTGGCTCTCAGCATGTGAAATTGAGAAATGGTCGTCCTTTCCAAGGCTCAGCGCCCACATGATGACGTGATTAAAATTTGAAAGACAGTGACTTTATTTAATATATTAATGCATGTCTCTGCCCCCATTGTTGTCTGAGTAAAGGGGAGCATCTCAAACATTAGGCCAGCTGGAATTCAGGTGTCTACTGGGGCTCTCAAGTCCCTTAAAGCACAAGCTGTTTGAGGTCATGTTGATGGGAAAATTTCTGTTCTGTTTCATAAAAGCCATAAGCCAGTCAAGTCTTTGGTCTTTCAGCTATATTCCCTTTACTTTTCAACAGAGATTAGTGGTAAGAAACAGTGGATAGACAGGGAACCTGGGCAAGTCTGGCATCCAGCAGCAAAGGTTGGTAGAGATACAAGAACTGTACCAGCACAAGAAGGTTTATTTCGGTTGGTGAAAAGCATCCAGGTTTCGCTGACTCTAAGAGAACTTATCTCACTGCAGAAGTCAAACAGCTTGGTTTAAAGCATGCAATAATTCATGGAAGTGCCTTGTGAGCATCTTAAAACTGTTGTTTTGTTCAGTATTATGACTGGTTGGAAGGTTTGGTCTGTGGTTTTTCTGGTGTGTGGTGGGAGGTGGCAAAGACTGCTCAGAACAGCAGTGTGTAATGAGACAGTGCCATGCTGGGTGGGGCATGTGGGGGTGAAGCTCAGGGATTTTTAAGCCTGTTAAAATTCAGGAGAACATGCATTAATGCTATTGCTTGCTGTTGTAGCCTCTAGCAAGCAGATACGGAGCTATTAAACTCCTCTGAATAGAAATAGGAGTGAGGAGGAATATCTGATAACTCCAGCTTGTATCAGCTGTACAAATTACTCGGAGGAGAGGAAGCACAGGGATAGTGTTTATAAAAAGAAACCAACAACAACCAAACCAAACAAAAAAATTCAAGCCAACAGGAACAACAAAATCCTCTTGACATGTGTCAGGATGTGCCTACCAAGAGGATGCAGGTTTTCATGCTGGCTGAACAGTGCAAGAGGGAGAAAAGTGGCATGCTGACCTCTAGTTGCATCCTGGCATGTAGGTTAAACACTGTTTGAAGTCAAGGAATTATAAAATTATATTACATTATGAAGTAAAGGAATTATAAAAAAGCAGTTGTGCTGGTAGAGATGAATGGGTGCGAATAAACTTGTGTCTTGCTCATGGTAGCTTAGAGAGCTCAGTGACAGAAATGCACCTTATGACTGCACAGTGGCAATTTCTTACTATTCCTTCAATGAGTCCCCTCTATGCTCAGCACTGCGACTGACAGAGGCCCTTTACCAGCACTGAAGCTGCACCTCAAAGCTAACTCTGCTCAGCACAGGTCTCACTGATGATGCTGTGCTTTTCAAAGCATTTGCAGCCTTGCCTGAGGAAGGCCAGCCAACATCACCATGGCTAGTAGCGCTCCACCACTTTTCTTTCAAATTCCCCAACTGTGGCCAGGAATGCACAGCCCCTGCACTCTGCTGTGCCCTGGCCAGCCCGGTGTTTTGTTGCAGATGAATGTGGTGGGATGATCTGTAAACACTGCTGTGTGTTCTGATGGTGAATGTTTGCAAGCTGTTTGCACAACGTTACTCATTTATCCCCCCCCCCCCCCAGCCCTCTCCAAGACCAGCTTCTGCTTTATCACTCCTGATAAGCTGGTGTGTGATCTGAGGCAGAGCCATCAGCCAGAACCGAAGGCAGGCAGGAGTCCCAAGTGCATAGTTTGGGGGCAGCTCGGTTTCTTTTCTGATAAGCCTGTGCCTCTTGCGGCAGTACAGTGCACACTCCTTTTAAAGTGTAATCATAATCCTCTTTGCAGCCGGCGCTGCTATCCCCACAGGAAGCATTAGCAATATCACAAAGTGCGGAGACTTCATTGTTTTCCCCTAATCTGCAAAGGGAACTGAGACAAGACAGAGGAAACTTTAACCTATTCCGTGCCTCAGTGGCAAATAATTAGTTTCTTACTGAGTGGGAAAACGGGGGAAGCCTCTTAGTTAAGATAAAGTAAGCACAAGGCTCACAGGCTTATCTTGCTCTGTGGAATTCGGGAAAGGACATGTCCTTGAATTCGCTTGTCTGGCATGCCCAGATTTTGTGTTTGGGAGAAATGAGTCTATTAGAGCTGCCCTAAGTGATTGCTGGGTATGAGACACCTCTTGCCAGGAAATGCAGTAGCCATGCTTTTGTTTAAGGACCTGAACAAAAGGCTCTGGATGCTTAATAATGTGCAAATTTGGGTGGGTGGGATATGGAGAAGGTTAATAGGGCACGCTAACAGAGGAGGAGCTGAGTTTGAGAGAGGAGGGGAGGAACACCGAGGGCATGGCAGCAGACAGAAAGAAGAAAAACAGGAAAAGCAGCCCCTTTCTGCCATGTTAAAGTTAACTTAGTCCCCACTGACATTTCTGGGTAAGTGCAAGCTGTGTCTCATAAAATAATGATATTTTCAGCCATGGCTGTGTGAGAGGTCACAGTGCAGCTCTGAGGGCTGTCGGTGTGCAAGTCTGAGTGCTGTGTAAGTGCTGTCCAGACACTGATCCATCACAAGGTGTGACTGGCTGTGGGAGTGCTTTTGTGAGTGGGAATTCACTTTGGGTCAATGCTTTACCTTTGCAGAACTCATCTTAGCAAGCTGCCTGTCATGAAAATTTTCTTGTCATGCTTGCATCTGAGGCTGGGCTGTGCTTTTCCTGAAAAGGAAAAGCTGAAGCGGGAGGAGTTGCCCTGGCCTGGCATGGGGGGCACAAATCTGGAATGGGGAATGGTTTGCTTGCACATGTGCTGTGTCTGTGAAAGTCCTTTAATCCAAAATATGACAAGAGCAATGGAACAAAAGAAAATGCTCTCAAAAATAACATGAGATAAGAATCTGGGTAATTTGCTTTTTATTTTGCTCAAGAGTCCCTGGAGACTTCTTCTTTTAAGGGAAGAAATGTAGCTTTCAAGGTCGAGTTGTTTTGGTTTTTTTTTTAAATATGCTCTGCCCTCCCCCCTTTTTCTTCAGACTTCAAAGGCAGTCAGCTGAGAGCTTCTTAGGAATGTTACATCTGTTCAGAGTAAACGTGGATTGGTGGGAAGGCACTTTTTCTTCCTCCAAAGTGTCTGAAATTTGTACACAAATTTTCTTGAGACTGTGGTAAACAAAACACGTCAGTGGGGTCGGGGCTGAGTGATGCACAGCAGTGAAGGGTGGAAAGCCAGCAAGTGAGAGCAGTGTTCTGCAGAGGCATTTAATTTAAACACAAGTGGGTTTTTTTTCTTGATGCCTTAATAGAAAACAGTTCAATGTCTGTTCCTTTTAATAAAATTGCTTCAGAAATTGAAACCGAACAAATGGACTGAAATGTGAAATAATGCTTGGCCACTCCTCAAACTTCTAGCTCGTGCTAGCTGTGTACCTGCTGGCATACCTGGCTTGCCCTTTTGTTTTCAATCTTAATCTATGTGTATCAAAGAGTGAAATCAGAATTTTGCTCTCTGGCTCTAGCAATTACCTACTGGTCCTTTACCAGCAGATCCAAGACCTATTGGCAGTAGAGGGGCTTTGAATCAGGCACTTGACATGAGACAGAAAATGTCACTGTAAGCTTGGAGGGTACAGCAGGTGGGCTTAGGAATTGGACTTAGTTTAACACCGCTTTGCCTGTAATGGATGGGAATTTATTGCTGATTTTGATGAAAGCTGATGTGTGGCATTGCTGAGAATGTTTGGAAATCCTCTCCGCAGCAGGACTTACGGACATGATCAGGTCCCAGACAGCCTTGTGCATAACTGCCTCTTCACATCACAAAAGTGTAACTGAACTGTAAATGGTTTTCACACCAATTATTTCCCTCTTGTTTTTGAATAGAACCGGGAGGGGGGTTGTTTATCCCATTTCCCTGGTGCAGCTGACACTCAGATCAGCAAGCTTGTGCTGAAGCTGTTTCCTCTGTGTGTTTCCCATAAGGAGGCCAAGGAGTGTGAGATTTGTGATTCAGTGTGTGGTTTTGTCACATGCCTACCTAGGCTGAAGCTGATAGAAATCTTGGTGCTATGTCACTTCAGGTTGGGTAAGTATATTTTGTTTGTTGCTTTTGTGGGATTTTCTTTTAAACTAGGCTTCTTAAATGAAGAGCAGCAATATTTAAGCTTCTGTGTAAATAAGCAGAGAACCCTGGCTTCATCTTTACTAATCTGTTTAACCTTCATCAGCCCAAATATTTACTCTAGGCATTGAATATCCAGGCAGTGTAATTCTGATGCTAAAATTCATGCCCTGAGAATGCTGTAGATTGACTAATCCTGCAGAATTCCCGAAATCCCTGTCTGTATAAATAAACTTCCTATATGAAGGATTATAGCTAAATGCCGTGAATTCAGATCAGCAAAGCAGAAGTACAGCAGTTGGCCCATTTCTTCTGCTGCTTACTAATGCATTTTTATAAGGTTATTCATCTTAGTCTAAATAGATGTGTAAAGAAAACTGCAAATACTGAAGCACGATGCTGTCATATACTGCATGAAGAAATTTAACCCTCTGCCTTTTATCAGTTTTCAAATCAACATCAGCTTGATTTACCCAGACTTGAAATTGTTACTCCTTTTGGGTACGGCATTTCTGGTGAATCTGTGTTTTGTAGGTCTTTGACCTCTTCCTGCAATTGGGCGATGTAAAGAGTTCATTAAACAGTATCAGAAACACAAAATTTGTAGCTCAGTTGCTGAAGATGTCCCCACCCCTCCACAGGCACATTCCCCCAGCTGTAGAGCAGAGCCTACAGCATCTGGATTTATCAGCAACGAAGCTGACATCTCAAGACTGGTGTGAGGTGTCCATTGCAGGCAATACTTATAAGACCCCTGTGCAAAACTTGTTGGTACAGGCATGGTGTAAGCAACCTTCTGAGCAGCTAAGCTTCTGTCCTGTTACTGTATTAATTACCTGTTCTTGTGAGAGCAAAGTGCAGACTTATTTGGGATCCTTATCTTGGAGAAGTTCTGTTAGTATCCCATCGTGATGCCCTGTCTGTTACTGGACAGTGTTCCAGAGATGGGAAGGCTGTTAACACCCAGCAGACAGGAGTTAATTTGGCTATTTTAAATGGAACAACTGAAAACAATGAGATCAAGCTACAGAAGTAAAGTAAAAACTGTTTGTGGAGGACTTCGCAACAGCATTGGTCATTAGGTTAATGAGAAGCTAATGCATTCTGTCTGAGAATTTTGAGAGTAGACTTGCAAAAATTAAATAACAGGAGAGCCAGCAGGATGGAATTATTCCCTATTGGCAGGGAAGGGTCCCAGCCAATTTTACTCTGTTTTTTGCTTACGAGATTCTGTGTAACAGTTGAAAACTAGAAGGAAGAAATTGCTCTGCTGCTTCAATATCAGGAAGAGGTCTAGCCTGGAATCTGTGCTGGTCATGGCCACTTGGTCCTAACAGATAATTCTCTTTGCTGGAAAAGGACCAGTAGGGGAAGAATTGTACCTCACTTTACTTGCCAACAGGCTCCATAGGGAAATTCCTTCTCTGTCCCATGCTGGGTTAGTCAGAATTTAACAGTATATCTGGGTAAGAATCACTGCAGTTAGGCTGCTAATCTCATTTCTGTCCTCAGATAAGATTGTTATCTGAGTAATTGTCTGTTTGCTCCCCCTTCCGAGTCTAATCAGAGTGGATTGTGCCAGTACCTCCTGGGGCAGAGGAACTTGGATGTTGATTGCCCTCAAAAGAAAGAGAAAATCCTCAGTGTATATTTAATGTAAACTTCAGTTTTGTTAGATGTTCACAGGAAAATCATCTGGAAATAACTTGCTCAGACGTGTCTTGTGCTTTTCAGAGCAATATATTTGTTCTGGTTTAAAGTCTAAGTTTAGTCAGGCAAGCTCATGTAGTGCATGCTGTGGTGAGTCTTTCAAAGAACAATGCTGTGCACCAGGAAAACTGATATTTTCTCAAGCCCTGGGACAGAACAAGTTCATGTCTGCAGAGAATGCATACTCTTAGGTGCTCCAGCCAGCAAATAAATCTGAACAATTAGTGCTTTTTGCCTTATTTCAAAGCAAATTGCAGGAGTGGGTGGATTTTGCTGATGGGTATAAAGGAGACCCAAAGATATTAACTTTTCTTATATCCTTCAAGTTGAGACTAGAACTTGTCTCTTGATGTGCTTTCCTGAGGAAATATACTGTTTGGTCTCTTTGCAGAAGTAAGCAAACCGCAGGTAAAGCAGCACTCCAGTGCGATACAGAAATTATGTGTGTTCTGTTATATGGGTGAGAAAACTGAGACACAGATGTACCACAGGCTGCTATGGGAGTTGCCAAAGCAGAGTTGTGTAGATAAGGTCTGTGCCAGAGCCAGCATTGCTGGTGAGTGCTCCTGATTTCTGCTCTGGGTTACCATCTCCCAGCTCCAATCACCAGCACCGTATGAAAAACAAGACATGGTCCTGCCCTTAGTGGTGCTGCTGCTGTAGAGATGCTGTCTGACTCAATCAGACCTGTATCCCTGGATAATTTGAGGAATCTCTAGTGTTTTCGAGCGTGATACCTAAAGAAAGCTCAAAGGGCAAGGGCATACTACTGGAGAGAGTGCTCAGAGCTGCTGAACTTGCACAGCTTGTGTGTGAGAACCTTGGAGGCTGTTTGATTCAATCAGGCTTAAAAGATGTCGAATGAAGCAGGTCCTTTCAGGCACATGCAAAAGACATCTTGGGGACCTTGAATCTGGTATGGCCACAGCTGCTTCTAGCCTAATGTGTGCTTGGTGTGCTTAGTGTAGATATTCTCTTAAACTTTTATTGCATAGTTTGCTGCTTCCTGCTCCATTAGACTTCAAATCACTAATAGTAGTGGTGGTTTCATGGCTATAGTGTCCCTTTTAGCAGGAACTGTAACCACTTTCCATTTGCTGGATGACTTAACTGATGTTGCTCTCTTTTTTACAAAGAGGGAAACAGACTTGCAGAGAGAGAGGAAGAGAAACAGAAAGAGATGGAAAAGCTGTGTTTGTTTGCCTATATTGAACTGAAGGGATGCCAGAGACAGTGTTTAGAAAAGTGCTTCTGGAACTGGAAGTAATACGATGACATCAGGACAGCCAGCAAACAGAGCCTTAGAAATGCAGGATGGTGTGGCCATCCTACTGCCTCCAGAACTCGAGTTTGCATCTCCACACAGAGCTGCAATATCGCCTTACTCGGGCCTAGCTGTGGTGTATTTGATTTGGCCCTGCTGCACATGCCACAGATGTCAGTGTCCAGCAGCAGAGTTTGTGGTCTTGAAGGCCCCTTTGTATGGTTTGTGGCCTTGTGCACAGGAATTCTTTTTTTTTACCCCTTTTCCATTACATGTGTTGCTTCTTAAGGTTCTTGTTGTGGTTATGTTTTGTTTTTCCATTTGAAGCATATTTTTGGCACCCCTTGGTCCTTTAATGGGCTCTCATGTTAACAGACACCACAGCCATTAAATGTGCTTTGTTATCTGGATTTCTTTGTGAACCATTCGTATTCCATGATCTTGTCTCCAGCTGAGGAGAGTGTTGTAATTTACTCAGCTACTTCTGCTGGCATAGCACTTCGGAGCCATCCCTGATTGGATGCATCGCTCCCCGTGCTGTGGAGTGGAGGGTGAAGTTGTACATTAAGGAGCTGTTGGCTGATTTATGAAAAGCTTTTGGAGGCTGGGAGCAGATTCCTCTGGAGGGGCTGAGGAGCTGTAGTTCCTGCCTGTTCCCTTTCTCCAATGCCCACAGCACAGGGTATAACCCTGTGTCTGCTCCCTTACCTCCCTCAGCTCATGGCTCCATCTGCCCTGTTTAATGCTACCCTCCCATCTGACACCCACGGCACCGCTTATTCAGTCCACAGCAAGGATTTTTTTGAAGCCATAACTCTACATCTCTGTCTAGTAGCCCCTTCATGCTGAACCTTGGACTGACCCACCAGTTTGCAGAGTGGTGAGTCACAGTCACTCTTCAGCAAAGTTACAAGGCTGGTCTTTGAATCCTTGAAGGTACCCGTCCCTTTCTAATCTGAGCATTCCCTGGTGAGCGGGCTCTACCTTGAAAATTTATGGAAGTACTTCATTAAACCAAACACTAGCAGCTACCATAAAAAGCTTTTCTAGACTCTATTAACAAGGGAACACAAGAGATGTCACTGAGCTGTCAGGCCCAGACTGACAGCCTGGCCTTGCCATGCTCAGGAGTACATGACATGACTGAGGAGTTCCTGCATTGGAGTTGATCTGAGGACAAATCTCTCCCTTGACGCCTCCAACTGCTATGCTGCCTTTCAGTAGCAGTTGGAGATGTTGAGATAGTTGAGAATTCATCATAAACTAGTTCTACTCAGCTACAAGAATAGCCATGCATAGTGTGAACAGGGGTAACAAGTCTTGCCAAGCAATAGTTTTAGGAGAGATTACATAGAGAGATTTATTGTTGAGGCCAACAACAAATCCATGTGTGAAGCGTAGTATCAAAGAGCAGGAAATAAAAGAATAAGAAGAAATATTTTACTTGTAACCTCTCAGATATGTTGCAAGGAGATTTGTCTCATTTTTTATGGGTCTTCAATTATCTATGACAATGATCTTTATTTGTTTGGATTAATCCTCAGAGGATCTGTGCAAACTATGGACAAACTTTACATACATATGCACCATTTCAGTTAAGATGGCTCCAGCTTGGAACTTGATAGAGGAAATACAGCTGATTTCAGTGAGAGATGAGGAAGGCACCATCCTCCTTTTGAAAGAAAACTTCAGCAGAAATTATTTTGTGTAGATTGGCACTTGAGTCCTACAAGGCACTTCCATCACAGAAGTTGCTTCTTACCCATAAGGCATAAAGGTCAGGAGAAAGGAAATAAGTTAACTAATTATAGGGAGGCATCAACAGCACATGGGAAAACAGAGAAAAGAAAACGGTTCAGGTGACCTGGGGAGTCAGGATTCCTTTGAAGTGAAGCCAAATGTAAACTTTCTGGTTACAATGTGTTGTGGTCTTTCCAGGGCAGAGTTTCTGGCCTTGCTTCCTATTAAGCACATCATGTTGTGAATATTTAAGGCTGGCTTGTGCCTTTGGGTGTTTCTCAAAAGACAGATGCTAAAGAACTCCCCTTCTTTCTGTTGAATACTAGAAAGGGGCCCAGTTTATCTTGTTTTTCCAGATTTATTTCTCTTCCATTGCTTGCAGTGGTTTAGGTCTGTTAGTAGAATCACACCAGTGGTGAATCACAGCACTGGAAATATTTTAAGTCCCACAGTTCACAGTTTGTTCCTAGTGAATGTCCTGTCCACTTGAGCTCTGTTCCAAGAGAATTGTGGCAGAGAAAGTTTAGATGGGGGCCCGTCTTCCTACCGTATCCTTTTGCAGATGGGATCATGATTGCTGCCATTACAATTGGTGCTGAGGTCTCCATAGGTTAAACAGCATATCCAGAAGTTTCAAATGAAGCTCTGGCTTCCCAGTGGTAGGAGTGCCAATAAAATGTGGCTGTGAGTCCTTGGACACAACATGTAGGAGAATTCTTCAGTAGTAGGAAGGAAGGGAGAGCACTGATGCTATGGCAGACTTCTGAATTAGAAATGCTGGACTAGAACTTCCCTGAGAACCTTCCAGCAAGGATCCTGATTCCTCCAGTAATTTTTGTGCTCTGTCTTTAGCTCTTGCTGCCTTTGAGATTTGTACCTGAACAAAGACTTTGGTCATCCCATTCAGTAATAAAAATTGGCAGCGAGGTTCCTGATGGCTTTTTGCTTCATATTTGCTGCTGCACAATGGCAATAAAGTGGCATGGGGTGAAAATCTGTACTAATTTGGGAGTTAGATTGCCTGTGTAATAAGCTTCTCTGTTATTCTTTGGCAGGAGCAACAGCTAATATAAATTTTTTGCTGTCACTTCTGCATGGGCCATGTACCAGCATCAAAGTTAATCTCTCAAAATTATGTTCCATTATAAATCTCTCTTCACAGATGAAGTGGGTGCAAGTAGGCAGAGAGGTCCAGAACCAAAGAAAAAAAGTCTGAAGGACAAAAGCAGTCTGCCTGTGCATCACAAAATTGTGTTACATCTTGCCAGTGATGTCCAGAAAACAGAAGCTTCTTGGCCACAGTGTTCTCGAGGCTTGTTTGGCAGAGAAGATATGGTCTGTGTTGACCAGAACTGAGTTCCACCTTTGTAAGTACAAGGTGTAGGATCTTAAAAGGAATTTGAAGCAATTTGTGTCAGTTGTCCCTTATTTTTTTTCTTCCAACAGCACACAGAATGTTTAATGTCACTGTTCCTGCCTGAGCTCTGGGAAATCAGAAAAGATCATCAAGACCTTAGTAATAGGCTGAAAAAATCCCCAGCATATTTAATTAGCAATTATTCTTTTGATGTTTGGGTTGATTTTGAGGCTTGTTTTTTATCAGGTTACTCTTGGGTAACCCTCTGTATACAGAACAACTTCCCTGCTTTCATGAATGTCAAAGACCCTCAAGGTTTAAATGTACCAGTGTGGTTAAATTACTTTCATTTTTAAGCTTCATTTAAGTTTAAATTCTTTTTGGATAGGGAAAATGAAAATACTCCTCTGCTGTAACATTCTGACAACTCTGGGCAGGGCTGAAAATGATTGATTTCTTACACTCAGTTTAGAACCCCAGTTTAAAACTGATGTCTGCTTAATGCTTCTTCTTGCCCCTTTTTATAAGGGGATGATGACAAGTGACTTAGTTCCTGGGGGTGAGGTTTGATTTTTCATTTTCAGGAGGTTTTTTTTGTTTGTTTCTTTGTTTGCTTGGTTTTTTTTGAGTAGATTTTGTGCTTTTGTTTGTTTGATCGTTTTGTTTTGTTTTTCCTTTCTGGAATAAACCTTAACTATATTAAATTAAGGTGCATTTCTATTCTTAGGGAACCCAAGCTGTCTTTTCATTCTTGATGTTTTCTTCGGACTGCTGAGCAAATGCTATCAAGTTTACATTGAAAATGACACTGGCTATGCAGAAAACTGAGAAGTTTATTCCAATGTACAGTAGGGAGAGTGCCCTATTAAAAGTCCCATATGTGTGTGGCTGCATATGTTATCTACCTGTTTCTAAGCATAAAGCTTTAGAGACATTGCAGATCCACTCTAAAGTCATTCAACTTCACTCAGACTTTTTAAATCAAAGACAATGGTAATATTTTGCTTTACATTCTGTTCACTGCAAATATTCTGAAAGGTTTTACTTTCAGCAGTATTTAGTACTTCAGTTTGAATTTGATAGAATTAATGTCAGAAAAACTGCAAAAAGTGTGTCTCTGCGTACTTGGCAGTCAAACATGAGTTACAATACCAGGACAAGGATGAGGTAGACATGAGAAGCTGCATCCAATTTTTATCATAAAAAGCTCAAAACAGTAATCTGGTTTCCCAGAGAAAGCGCCTTTATTTTATTCATATCTGGCCTGTTGAGCAAAGGTGGGAAATAAATCTATAAATGAGAACAGCTTGCACATGAAGTACTTACTATTCTGCACATCAGTCATTCGTCATCCTGTTAAATTCAAGTGTACTAAAGGTCTACTTGGCATGCCCTTGGCTGTGTTCTATGCTCTTCCATGGCAGAGGATATGTGTGTCCTCTTCTAACTCACATAACCTTCAGTGGGCTCGAGTCTCCTTCAGGCTGCTGCGTCCTCTGAACTGGGCAAGCAATCATCGCTGATCCTTCTTGAGAACCCAGTGTCTGCTCACTCCAAAGAAGCCTCCTTGACTCCTCTTGCTGTGTTTTGCCAAGTACTGGGGGCAGCTTGCAGTGTGTGATTGCAGCCTGCTTGTGTCGTTCTTCTCCGTTTTCCCTATGAGTTTTCTCAAAATGTTTTCTCCAAGCATATTATAATGTCTAAGGAAGGGGTCAAAGTTCTTCATATATTAGAGTAAAATTGGGTTGAAGTTCTTTTTATGTTAGAGTAAAACAGGGCTGAGGTCACCACACAGTTCTTACTGTTGTCAATTATGACTTACTGCATTTTTTGTCAGCTACATGTGAGAAACGTGTAGGGAAATGAACTGAGGTTTTTGTAGTTGATAGAATTTCCAACTGAACCAAAGAGTAAAAAGCCCACTAACAATGCACTGACGTCAGGCTGCCTTGATGTGACTGAGAGAGTTTTTGTCTGCGAAGACAAATGCTGGAATAAATCACTAACTGGGTTTTAACAACTGTGGTGGTTTTGGCCTGGTTTCTGAACCTGGAGATAGACAAAGAATTGTAACACAGCATCTCATTTTCAGTCTGTTTTGACCAACCCGCAACAGGGTCCTATATGTACTAGAGTCTACCAAGACACAAGTTTTGACAAGCTCCAAAACAATTAATTACAGTTGATAGCTGACGCTGGAATATGGGCTGCGTCAATCACAGGAATGGTTTCCTCCTGCTGCTCTACCAGAACAACTTCAGGCTGATGTTTGGGGTGGCAGAGAGAGTCCAGCTGCCTTCCACACCAGACAGCTTGAGTGGTGAATAGCTTTCATACACAGAATCCATCGTCTCTCATGAGGGATGTGACTGTGAAGTAGCTGACTTCTGAAAACAAACTTTCTGCAGATACTTTTTTCCACCCACAACAAAGGTCTTGTTTGGGAATGCTTTTTGGCTGCCGTCTTTGCAACCCCCCTGGGAAATGCACTGTGCATTTGACTTGCGCTCACCAAAGGAAAAAGTGAAAGTAACACAGCTGTAGTGATTTACTACGAAGTTTTGGGGCTAATTGCCTCATATGTTTAATTAATAACTGACACATTCTGTCCCTCAAAGAGCTTGGAGAACTTCCATCTGGACCCCTAGTGATTACAGCCTGGAAGCCATCCCTGTAATTAAGGAGCAGGCTATAGGAGGCCTGTTCCCATTATGGGCAATTATTGTGCTTGCTACTTTCCCCCTCCTTTCTTACAAAAGGACTGAGAAAATAGGGCTCAAAGACTAATCTGACATAAAACCCTGACTAAAGAGGTGCTTTGTGCTGCCCCATGGTAGAATGATGGGTTATATTTTGGTGCCAGAACTCTTTTTTTCAACAGGCTGTCAGGGGACAGGTTCTCCAAAGAGCAAAATGTGTCTTACACCAAACTGAAGGACTTCTTGGTCAATATTAACTGCCAGTGCAAGAAGAGGATTTTTGCAAAGAACCAGGCAACTGAGTATTTCTACTGTTCCTTCTCTATCTCTCCCTCCCAACTTTAGACTTGCACTAGGTTTGACAGCTGCTCATCTGCAAAGACTCTGGCTAGCTCAGGAGCCCTCGGAGTAGAGGATGCTGTGTCTTTAAGCCTTCCATACAGTGCTGAAATGTTATGACAGAGCATCTCACAGGGGGATGCGGTTTCCATGGCAACCTCACACTGTAAGATAAGCAAACTGGATTATTTTTTTTCCTGAGAGGTTCAAGAGAAAGGAAGGAATGAGGCGATCTGTCAGCAGGCAAGACTTGAAAAGAGGAAACCATGTCCATTAATCCTGTAGCCCTGGCTGCTTTGTGTTTTAATTAGAGAATGTTATTATGGCAGAAAGCATGGGCGCCTCACCCTGTTATGGGTTTTTGAGGACTTTTTTGTTTGTTTCTCTTTTTATATATCCAATTAATAAAAAACAAAAAAAAAAGGGAGGGGGGGCAGGTGGAAGGAGGAGGAAAGAAGCTTTGCTAAGGCATAAAATGAAGGTCTTAAATAAAGAGCCTCAGGATCCCTGTTCCAGAGCTTGTGTCCCAGGCCAGAGATAGGAGGTAGTGGGAATGAATCTGCTATTCTCAAATTGAGAGTATGTCTTAAATTCATTTCTTTATGTCTTGCCGCTATGTTTAGCAAAAATGGAACCCCCCCACACCCTTGCATCCTGCACGTGTAACCATGAGAGTGTGGAGTAAAGCAGGGGAGTTGTTGTTGTCCTCTGCAGTCTGCCCAGAGGCATTATGCATGAGTCTTTATTACAGAGCTATACTGCCTTCCCCTGCCTTGGTTTTGGGGTAGTTGATAACTTTGGGATCACTAGTTACCCTTACGCGAGAAATCCTCCACTTCCCAAATGCCACCACTGACGCTGTGCGTGCTAAGAGATGTAAGGACAAGGAGGGGCAGAGCTTCAGCCCATTATGAGAAGGCAAGCTCCCACACAAGCTGCAATGGCATCTTAGCAATCAAAAAATATCTTGGTAGCAGCTAGTGCACCAGCTGGATAGGAAACTGTGCTGGTCTTGTAAATGCGCGGTGCGTAGGAGTTTATTATGGAAAATATTTTGACAACCTTTATTATTTTAAAGCACTTGTATGTGTCACCAGAAAATTAGAGTTAAAGTAAATGTTAACCCAACAGCCGTCTTGTCTGCATAGTTTCCATGTCCATCCTTTATAGAGTACTCCCTGCTCCTTGCAGGGAATTAAAGCCCACTATAAATCTTCATGTGAAATGAAAAGAAAGTTATTCCAATCCTTCAAGAAAGCAATCTACCAAAAACATTCATTTCTACTTTCCTATAAGCAGCAGTATCCCAGGCTCCTTTTCCTGGTGCTTACGAGGAATTCTTATAAATGTAGCTCTCCCTACTCCCCTGTCAATGTCTTCTTCAATGCCCTTGTAGAGTTCAGCAAAACAAGGTGCAGAATGAAGAGGGCCAAACAGCCTCAGAACCACTGTTCTGGATTTGATTACCTCCTACCCAAAATAGTTTTCTCCTATGGGTACAATCCATGCACGTGTAGCAGGAAGAGTTGTTAGCAAAGTTTGAAATCATGGGCCAAACAAATGTTATATCTTGTGTGGGAATTTAGGGCTAGGGCAGACCGATACTTAGACCCTTGTTGAATGAGCCATCAAATGCTCTAATTGACAATAAGCAGGGTTACAGGCAGCTTAATTTCTTTGGAGACTGCTCTCTCTATTCCTTTCTTCTGGCTGCATGGACAAATTCAACTCTGTGGTGTTGATATCAGCTTTATTTGATGTTTTGAGCTAAGCTGCCCAGAGATGACTTTTTGGTTGTACTCATAAAGAAACTGCTTTTGACAGCTTAGATCAGTTGTAGTTACTGCCAGCCAGCACCAACTGGACATGTGGCAGGCTGGGTTTGTGATCCTGGTGGCTGGGGCAGAGTTGGCCAGAACAGGTTTCTCTGCCCCTCACACCTCCTCTCAGGACCTGCTGTGCCTGCCTGTGCCCTACCAGGAGAACCCCTCACACATCTGCTGCCTAATGGGGGCTTCTCAATTCACACCAGTCTGCGGCCTTCATAATTTGCCTTGGACTGAGTGTTGTTAAACCCTTGAACATTGTTGTCCCTTGAGGCACTGCCAGATCTGAATCACTGCCAAACAAAATTCTTCCACCTGCTTCTGGGCTCTAAGCATCTAATCACCCAAGCCCAGCAGAGTTTTGTTTAGAGAACAGAAATAATTGTGGTGCTGCACTGGTTCCCAGCAGAGCTGGCGGTGTCCATGTCAGCCGGTGAAATGGGGAATGAAGGAGTAGCTGGATGCCTCGTTTGGCATGTTTCTCATGGGAATCTTTCTAGGGCTTTCATAGGACTCTCCTGGGTCTGCCCCAGCCTTTTTGGTCAAAATGAGTGCCCCTGAGTTTATGGTGGAAGGGAGCAGCTGGAGAGTATTAGGCTCTGCTCCAAGTATGATTTTGAGCAGCCCAGTGCCTCACAGCTAAAGCTAGATGTTTTAACCAATTATTTGCTGACTCATCACTTCTCCTGGTTTCTTTCCCACACCATTTTTAATGCCCTGCCCCTCTTCCTGGAGATAATGCATTACTTGTGCATCTGAGTTGTTCATTCTTGGGTAATTCTTCTAGCTAGTACTGTTTCACACTAATTTCTTCTCCCAGTTTTGCACAGCACCCAGGAGGTACCCAGGAGCTGGAGTTTTGATGATCCAGATGTATCTCTTCCAACTCAGTATATTCTATGATTCTGTAGAAGGTAGATTTCTGACCATGATCGAAATACAAAACCTTTTAAATCAACTAATCTCATCCATCCAAAGTTCTTCTTCCCTCACCTACTTGCCAGCCAAAATTCCTTAAACAAGCCCTTTAGGAAAAATGCAGGTCCTTAGGTTCTTAAGCCCTTACCTCCTGCTGGTGGTCCTGAATTTAGTCTGTGTATCTGCACATGCTAAGGAGCATAGTGCTGTTTTAGGGTCTATCATAGCTGACTTGGAGGAATTTTGCTTACTAATATTTGCATGCTATCTTAGCCTGGAAGTAATTTAGACTTAAAAACAGAGAGTTGTTCTGCTGCTAATCAAGAACTGTCTCCAAGAAGCTCACTAGTGGGGCTGCTGGCAGGTGCTACCCTGGGTACACAGAGACCAAGCACGTGGAGCTTGGTTGCAAGAGTGGGAGTGCAGGGATTTCTGGGCAGCCCTAGAGACCTCTGAGCTCTGTTCAGATGCTCTCTGTACTGTCTACAGTTTCCCTGGCTCGTAGAAGCATTGCAAAGAGAGAATACACGTAAGATACCGTAATCCTGGAGTAGTAAGGGGGTGCACAGTCTTGAAGCAAAATTTTCTTTTGTATATTTTGTATTTGATTCCAACACATGCCATACTGGTGCATCCTATTTATATTCAGGTCTGTTTTAGACATCCGGCATAATTCAAGAACACTGTAGCTCTGAATGCATGCAATAAAAATATTTTCATACTCTTTTCTACAAAATAATCCTTGGGTCTGCAGTTTGCCAGTTTGTGGTGGTTTCAAGGCTTTTCCTAGACTACAGAATTTTTTGAAAAAGGAAAAATGTCTGGGAGCTGTATTTATGTTCTACGAGTCCTAATAATAAAAGAACATTAATTTCTTTTAAACCTCTCCAAGCAATTTCCCCAAAAACTTCCCTGTCCAAAATAGTTTGTTGAAGCATGTGTGAATGTATCTCTGCTCTTTAACAACATACTGATGAAATATTTTTGTGCTAGGACAAGCCAGAACCACAAATTAAATTAGATGAAAAAAACTAGGCTGATATGTTTCATGACATAAATGAAAGATGCTTTGGAAAAAACACAGGGGCAGTATTCCTTCTGGATAAGGTCTCAGCATGAAAACATGAACAGCAAATGAGTTTATTATTGGAGACATGTACATCAAAGCTGACTTGACTGAGAAACTTTTTGGCCTAACCTTCAGTTGTTGTCTTTGCTATTATTAAATGTCACGCATTGGTCAGCAGCTAAGAGACCAGGATCTTTTTCCCATCTAGAGTTTTTTAAATCTGATATAAATGGTCTTGGTTTCAAAACCCCCTTGCTCTTTGCATTAAGCCTGTATGACTTAACTGAGCCCCAGACCCCAGGCTGGCCTCTGTCTGGGGTGACTTTCACTCTTACAAGGTGATGGTGCAGAGCCACAGAAAGTGGGGAGGCACCAGCTGGAGCAGAGAATGACCTCAGGGTCTTTGGATTGTAAGTTAGAGAAAAAGAAATAGAGCATTTGTCTAAGACAAATATTTTCTTTTGACTATTCCAGTTGATGACATTTGTAGGGGAAATAGGCTTCCTTCAGAGAGCAGAGACCAAACGTATGTCTCTATTGGCTTCTAACTTACATCAGACCGTGGAAGTCTTTGAAACAAGTTCATTTTCTGAAATTAAAAATAATTAAATGAAACCAGGAACTGATTGTGATTTCCCTGCTGCTAAAGCCTGTCTACAACCAAGACAGAGTTTTTAGTTTTAGAAAAATTCTGAAGCCTTTTTTTCTCAAAAACTGTTCAACTTGAATTTCTATGTCTTTGGGAGGCGGAGTGAGGAAGGGAGCCTGCCCAGTCTCATGCACATTCATTGATTACAGTGCTGTGGTGCTCAGCTCTTCCCAGACGTCTAAAATCACTGTAAGTAATTGGGTTAAAGTCAGCATTTATCATACTTAGTTAGCCTAGATCTAATCGTTCTTTCCAGAATTGTTTGCTGAATCGCTTGGCATGTCTAACCTTATCGCCCCCGTTAACTTCTTATCCCCATTTGACAAATCTAATCTCTGTCTTTACTTCTGCAAGGAGAGAGACAGGAATCCTTAGAGGCTTCTGTGGCTTGCTGTGCAGCCAGCCAACAGGCATCCCAGAAGCTATTGGGAAGATGCTTGCAGCTGCTGGAGAAGATTTAAAAGGGTTTAAGGTTTTAATGGGCATGGAATGTAGGGTTTCTTGTCAAGATGGTTTACTCATTTACTCGTTTTTATCTGTTTTAAAAACAGAATTAGAAAGTCTGCTAAAGTTAACAGATGTCAGCAGTCAGAGATTGCTACATGGAGCCTAGGGCAAAGGGTATAGATGGTGCTTTGTGCGTTTCACAACCCACCCCATTGTGTCTTGCTTGAGACACTTTTCTCTAAGCTTACAAAATCACTCTTGGCTCTAGTTATTTTCTGAGAGTATGACTGAACCACTTTACAGGAAAATGCTTACAGTGTTGTGCCTGAGTTGCACACTGGGGACCTGAGATTTTGCTCCCTCATAAAGCAGAAGTGACACCACCAAAGCAAACGGAGCCACAGGGCTGTGAAAGTCGGCAAGCAGAAAATCCAGCCTGTATTCTGTATCGTATGTTCATTGCTGGCTATTTTTGCTATGAGAAATTTTTGTGAAAAGGAGGGCAGGGAGGAGATAGGAATATGCACGGCCAGAAAGACATTCTTTGAGGTTTTTAAGGAGTTTGCAAGCACATGCTGAAGAGTTAATGCCTGCCACAACTGGGAGAAGAAGTTGGATGTCCTCCTCCCCTGTGTGTTTATGTGCATAATTTTACATAATTCATGCTCTGATGCACAATGCTGTCATTTGCCACCCTGACTTCTGGTGTGCTTGGCTCAGCTCAGTGAGTTGGAGGATGTTGCTACCCTCAGATGGAAAGGAGGCTCATCTCCTGCACACAGTTCAAGGCACCTTTAGAGGGCAGCTGTCCTTGCATTGGGCATGATGGTCAATAAGTGCTCGATTTGCTACACTGCCAGTTGGGACTCTTAACTTTTTGTGTGCTTCAGCCTGTTCAGAAAGGTGAGGGCTTCATTACTGGTTCGGTTTTTCAAAAGGGATGTTTGCCCGGATGTGAGCATTTCCCCCGAGATGTCTCGTTCACAATGGAGCTCTGCGTCAGAGCTGGGGCTTGCGGCCCCAGGGATGGAGCCTGGCCAGCAGCGCTCGGCCCTTCCCTCCGCCGCCTCCCTGCGTGACTTGGCACCCAGAGACTCGCGTGTGCTGGCTGTCCAGAGTGCGTGTACCCAGCTGTGAACCTGGAACCACGGTCTGAATGTAGCCTTAAATTCAGCTCTGCTGTGGGCTGGTGACTCTGCTGGCGGCTGCCCTGCCTCAGGCGGCTGTGGCTGGGCTCAGGCAGCAGCACTGGTATTTCCCCTGCAGACACATCGGTGGGGCAGAGGCCCAGGAGTCTCTTCTTTTGCTGCCTTGAGGAGGGTAGAAGTAGGGAATACAGTATGTACCTGCTCGACTACTGCCTATCTCCCCTTTGACCGCCCCTGTGGAGCATGCCAGGGCTGGGCTATGTCTCTTTTTCACTTTTAAATGGACAATCTCAGACTGGTGCGATGTCACACTGATGTGGCTGCCCAGAGGCTCCAAAGGGCATACTCTTCTTCTAGAAGATGTTGATGGAGATAACAGCCACCCTCCCCAGCCTCTCTAAAGTGCTTGGCAGCACCCATGGTGCTTGTGCCAGGAGAGGAAGCATCAAACTCAGCTCAGTTCTGCCTAAGCTGGCTAGGGTGAAGTGGCATAAAGCTACAGGAAGGGCTGGGCAGTCTTTCAAATTCAGAGGCAACATATGGGATGAAAGAGAGGAGAGAAGGAAGGAATTGTCCATGAAGTAAATCCATTGTTTTGTGAGAGAGTGGAAACTTCAGGCTTTCCAGTGAACTTCTCTCCTTTCTTTGATCTGGGCTCTCCTTTACACAAGGTATCTGAACAAAGACCAAAGGGTGATAGAAATCTCCTTGCATTGCAGGATACTTTCTTTTTAGTTACTCTGCTATCCCTTTCTGCTCTCCATGAAATAAAGCCATTAGATGTTTTGCCGTAGAAACGGAGGAATTTAAATATGTGGGGCTTACAGCCATGTTGATTTAGCATTGCTGTTAGCTACACCTGAATGATTCCCAGAGGATGGGAAAAATCGCCTGCGAAAAGAAACTTTGTGTTCAGGGGCAACAGGAGGTTGTTTGCCTTCTGACAGCACCATGGTGATGGATGTTTGTAGCTGTGGTCTGGGCATCCAAAAATTATATCCATAAAGGGTAGATCTGACTGTTAGAACAAGGAAGCTTTGGAGAAAATTGCAGCAATGTGGTCAGCTGCACACATGAATGGATCTCTGCTTCCTCCAGCTCCCTTCAGTGGGGATTGAGGCAGGTTTCCTTTCAGTAATGTTGAGAGCACTTCCCTCGGGGTAGATTCCCCCTGCATTCATTCTGGTTGCACATTATTACAGGTTTAACAGCTCGGAGAAAAAACCCTGGTCCGTTCGTTCCTATCTACCCTACCAGGTGAAGCCTTTAGCTCATTCTCATCTGTGGCCAAGAAGCGTGAAGTTTGCTTTTGCAGCATGGCTTGGCACCAGTGTGGCCCACAAAGTGGAGCAAGCCACTGCAATTGCTGGCTGCCACGGGGTCTGAGCCGGCAGGTGGGCGTCGATCCGGTGTGAGGCCGCAGTTCAGCACGGCACAGGCTTGCCACATCAAAGTCACTGCCTTGTCTACGTCAGAACAAAGTTTCTTTCCATTTACCTAACCCCATCCCCATAAATTAGGATACGTTTGCAACTAAATCTACCAAGTGTGGAGTGCCTCGTGGCAGCCCTGCAGAGGGTTTCCTGTCTCTGCTTTTGTAGCAATCACATTAAAACCAGCACCTCCTCACCAAGCAAGAATCAGAATGCTTCGAGCTCTGCTGGCTCCTCGTAAGCTGTGCTTGGTTAGCTCCAAATATTCTTTGAAAATGATCTTCTTCAAAGCTGCTTTTCAGGTAGAGTCATTTGAAAACCAGGAGAGATTACCATGGGGTGGTTTTTTCTTCTCTCATTTTGAGAGGAAGTTTGAATTCAAAATGTTTTGACCAGCTTTGTTTTCATAAAAGAGTCACCAAATGTAGCCGTGTTCTCTTTAGTATAAGAAAGGTAAAAAGGATGCAGTGCTTTGACAGTTATCCATCTGCTGATTGCCACATGTACCAAGTGTCAGGATGAGATTAATGGCCTCAGAAAATAAATCCTCTGAGGCAGGAAAAGTACCTTCCTTTGCTTTTTTACAGTGCTAAGTGTGTGTATTGACTGTGCTGAGCCAGTGCTGAATAATAATGAGTGACTACAGCTAGTGTCTAAGCTGGGGAAAGCCAGGCCTCCAGCCAGCCTGGGGGTAGGAGCTCTGCTGGTTATTCAGTTTAGTTTGAGCCAGCGATACACGTTTTTCCTAAATGCCTTAGTCTTTTCTTCCCAATTATTTTGAGGTCTAGGAAGATACACTCTTTTCTGTGGAATTTCTACAAAGTCAAAATGTTAAAATCTAAAACATGTAAGATGAGAGTTTTAATGTTTTGAGCATGTTTGTTTGTTTGTTTGAATCTGAGAAGAATTTTTGGCTAGAAAATATCAGTTAGGCTTGTGATTGGAAAAAGAAGGTTGTCACTAAAACAAGCAAATAGCCTCTCCTCCTTCCAACTTGCTTTGTTTTGAAGGGAGTGAAATGTGACAGGATTTTGAGTCTGTTCAACATCTGAAAATCAGAAAGTGAAGATTTCTTGCAAAGCCTTCTTCCCTGTCTACCTAGGTCTCTGTTTTTCCCAGCCCACACAAGTCCTGCTGCTGTGCCTGTGTCAGACAACAGTGCTCATCTGGTCCATATCCACGGTGCCAGTGAATTTACATCCTTTCATGGATGGGGAGATGACTAGGGTAAGGAAGTTCTAATTCCACCTCTCAGATCTCATTTTAGACATCCTTGAAAATGGGTCTCTGGCAGTCCAGAGTCTGACTGGAGTGGATGGAGGAAAAGGATTAGGGATTCTGCCTAATCCAGCTCAGAACTCCTGACAGCACCCAATAAAAATGATACCCTGGCTGCTTTTGCAGTCTATTCCCTACTCAAAGCAAGTATTTGTCCTTGGCGGCCACTGTCAAGTAGAGAGCTGGAAGTCTGATTCTGTATCACTGAATGGCTCTGTGTTTTATGGGTATTTGGGGTTTTGCTTATTATCAGCTGTTTATTATCAGTGTTTCCTTTTGGAAACAGGATTGACTCCCTGAAATACAAGGCTCCCGTTTCCTTTGGGGAGGAGCGATTGGTAGCTGTACATGTAGAGGCAGGTGGGTTTTGGCAGCATGTTTTCCATTCAGATGCTTATGATTTTGAGCAGGTTCATAGCTGCTCTTTGTAAAATCCTCTTCTCATTAGGTTAAAGCACCTCAGAGTTTCAGGACCTGCTGCTTTCTTCTCTTATCCCTTATTTCTTTCCTCCCCAACCATCTCCTGGTGTCTCTGCACTGTGCTGAATGAGCCTCATGCCTCCACTGGGATGTCACACGTGTTATCAGCACAAAAGCCTCTTGACAGAGCAGCCCTGAGGAGAACAAGCTGGAGCAAAGATGTGATAGGAATGTTTTGCTGGACAACCCAGCTGGGTTGCTTGGCTTATCCTTTCTTGGAGGAGTGAGGTGGCTGCTTTTATTCCTTACCTTGCTGATACCTAAAGAAAACCTTTGCTGCTTTGGCTCAAAGGGCAGGCTGCTGCTCTGAGGGTTTCCTGACTTGGGCAGAACAAGCTGTGCTTGCACGTCTGCTGGGTGCTGCTTCAGAATGGAGAAAGAGGAGAGAAAAAGTGCCTACCTTTTGTAAGAATGCAAAGTGTCAGTGTTTTCATTGACAAATGGGACAGGGAGCTTGGACAAGCGTTCCAGGAGCCTTTTATTATTTTATTCTGTTATCAGTCTCACATAACAAGTTGAGACAGAGATGGTACAAAGCTCAGGCTGTCCTAGACATTCAGAGATTTCCTAGTTACAGAGCATTTTTAAAAGCTTCTCAGCCAATAGCATGCTTCTAAAAGTTCCATACAACTGTTTTAACCCATCTTAAACAGCACATGTACATCTGTTGTACACAATACTCACTTGTTATACCTTACATTATAATACACAATATTCCATTATTAAGCTTAAACTTACCTATCTTGCTAAGCATATTTTTTGCTACTTCAAAACCTATCTCTGCCAAATCCAGAAACTCTAACCATTGTTTTAATGTCCTCGCTTGCTATTCATTGTAGCTTCTTCTATCTTCAAGTTTTTGCAGCTAAAACTAATTTCTAAATTATTTTGCTTTATTTCTGAAACCTGCCTTTTTATCATACCTAAAACTTTTCCACCTTTTGTGTTTCCCCACACAAAATAATATTTAGAGTTTCCTCTTCCATCTTGTGTTGAGGATTTTATTAGCTTACAGGAGTTTGGTGCCTGTTGAAACTTGGAAATAAGATGTTCTGAAAATATGGTATTTTGCTCTCAGGTCAGTGTGGATAAAACACAGAACTTAGAAATAAACTTTTGAGAGCTGAATTTCTAATGGGAAAGGAATTATTTTCCCGTGCTTGCTTGGTAGCTGTTTCTGCTGGACTAGGAAGACAAATTAAAGTGAAGCTAGAACAACTGAGTTGCAGTGGGAGGAAATGAGAAGACCCTCATTGATCCCAAATGCTCAATCAAGAAGCATTTGCCAACGATGTCAAATGAGATTTGTCAAGTCCTAGGTAGAGGCCAGCAGGGCCTAGAACTGAACAAAAGGAGGAAGTATCATAGTATAAATTTGGTTTCAACATATTCAGAGTTAATTTTCCTTTACCTACCCAATATGAAGGTTATTAACCTGACTGCAGAAGGACCTACTGGGGAGTTAAGTGCCATGTGGACGGGACTACTACATTTTGAAAAGAATTTGTGCTGGTGGCTGTAGCATAATAAATGTAATAAGTGCCTCTTTAGATCTTCTGTAAGTGGTAAAGAATCATTGATCACCCTGTGGGATGGGGGCTGGGGAGCTTGTTTTTGATGTTTTAATACCAAGTCAGAAATGAGAGCTCACAGTTGTTGATGAAAAGAGCACAGAAATTTGTTATTATTATCATTATTATTATTCATTTTTCTGTCTTAAAGAGACCGAGAGGGAGTTGGTGCCAAGGGGTGAGAAATAAATCATTAGCATCTTCAAATTTGCACTGCAGATTAATCTGAGGAAATGAGGCTGGTAGTTTTTAAGCCTCTTGCATATTTGCCAGGTGAACTATTTATCTTGATCCCTCCTTTTACTTTTTTTCTAACCAGAGAGTTTTCCACTTACAGATTTAAAAGGTCACAAGGTTAAGCAGAAATCAGAAGCTGATTTATTGCATAAGTACCCTCAGCAGGCATTTTAGCCAATGCTGTATGAAAGTTTGTTTTAAATTATGCTATTTTTTTCCTTCCACTGAAAGATGTGATTTGGTTTTCTTTTATATTCCTGCTCCACTTACCTCGTGCTCACTTTGCTGAACCTTACAAGGTTCTCAGTGCAAGAATGATTTTCTGATTGTTTCCAAGTAGGTGTCCAGCTTGGAGGGCTGGCAGTGGCAATTCTGACATTATTTTATGCTGCCCTCAGTATTCACACTTGATTTCTCCTGCTGGTCAGTACGTAGCAGGTAAATGTTAGGGTTGCTAGGAGCGGATGGCAGCTCCAAGCACGGCCACCTTTGCAAGGCACAGGAAAGTGATGGCTGTAGCAATACAACACAGAGTGAAGGCTCTGGCTGAGGGAGCTGTGTTGGGTGTTTAGAAATGCATATTTTAGTGGGGACACGAAACAGAGATCCTGACTGCTTGTGAGCACTGGAGATCCCCTAACACATGTTCCAACAACAAGCGTCTTTGCCAGAGTATCGGAGGTAATTAGTCAGTCTGCCTGCATTCCTTCTGCAGCCTCAATTAATTATGAGGCTCTCACTAACTTGTGGATGAAACCATTCTGTAGTGGTGTTAGAGGATGTTAACCAGCTGCCACCTTCAGCTTCCATCGATACTTTATAAATACTGCACAAAGGACTTGAAAGCAAGGCCTCTTGCTAGTGAGTGCAAGCTCTGCTCCTGCTGATCTCTTCCTCCCTGAGCACTTGGCCTAAGAGAAGGAAGGCACAATCCTGCCTGTACTGGTAGCAAGTACAAATGTTACAGCAAGAAAATGCTTTGGTATGCTTCAAGGGGAAAGCTGTTGCTTTTAGTGTTTCATCCTTTATTGACTGAAATATGAGCACCGGCCGGCAGAGACATATAAGCAGATTCAGTGGGGAGAGCTGTACTGAAACACAACTATCAGTGTCAGTTTCTTGGATAAAGTTGACAGGGAAAGTAGGTTGGATCTTTTATTAGTTCTATTGATACTGTTGGGGAGGCAGTCTTTTAAACATGTAAATGTGGTTTCTCATATCTGAAATAGAAGCATCAGCCTTTGAAACTAAATAAATACATGTTGAGAACACTTTCCCCAAGTTTAGCAAAGTTATGTTAATCACTTAGACCATCTGTTGGAGAAAATGTAGTTGTGAAGCTGGGATAGGTTAGGGGCACATTAGTGAGAGAAGAGATAACAAAATTGTTTGTTTCTCTAGGATGCTGTAAAGTTTTTGGGAATTGCTTGCTTTTCCTGGTGGTGTTACAGTTCCTTTTTAGAAGTAAGAAAGATGTTTTATTCTTTTTTAAAAGATAAGTTTTCTGTGAGGCTCCAAAATTGTGGTATATTGGCTTGGTGTTCTCATGACGGCAAAGTTCCTCAGTTTAGCAGGAGGATGAGGCTGGGAACTTCCTTGCCTGTAGCCCTGCCTGGGCTGGGAGAGCTCCAAGGGTTCCTGGGACAACTGTGCCCAGCCTCTGCAGCTGGGGAGTGTGAAACACGTCTACTTTATCCTGAGGGGAAGCAGGGCAAGAGCTATACAGTAAAGAGCTAAAGTCAGTCACCCTAGGAAGTGTGGCTGGTTCCTAATGGCCTGCTGCCTGGGCTTTTCAGCCTGACAGCATCTCTCCTCCTTAAACACATTGTGAAATGTTGAAAAATGATTTGGATGTCTTTATGACAGTGGCATTTGTTCAGGAGGAGCTGTCTGTTTGTTTAAATACAGCCCCAAAGGAGGTGCTTGTTTTCCTAGGATTTCCTCTAACTGCTGACCCAAACAGGAGGATAGAGTGTCTTCACTCTCTTGAAGGGATATCACAGAAGCCTGGCTGAGTGCTGGCAGAAGTGTGATTAATCTTGACTAGACAACTGTGCCAGAGCCACTTCCAAAATGTTGGACTCCAAACCAAACACATAGTATATTTATAATAACTCTCCTGTCCTTTTACATTACCTTGTCTCTCTCTCAATTCCAAATACATCAGTCTTGTTTGAAGGCTTTGTTATACCCCACTGATGTGCTAATGCAAGTTGTAATCTCTCCTTGTTACAACATTTACTGCCAGTAAAGCTCATGCGGACAAGGAGAGGTACAACTGCAGGGAAAAGGAGTATTTTTTGAAAAGTAACCATCTACTTAGTAACTTCCTGCTTTTTGGGAGATATCAAAATACACCTGAGAGCAAGTTCTTCATCTGGTCTTGTACCTGACTTGAAGGAAAAAGGACGAGTGTTTGAGAGCACTTGCAAAACACTCAGTAAATGCAACAAGTCTCATGGTTGTTAACATTTCCCCAAATGTGTAATTCATGGAAAGCTGTGGAGATATGTTGCACTGCTGAGCTGTAACAAGCAGGGATCTAAAACTTTTAGGAGGGGCAGGTGGTAGAACCCCAAATGAATGAAGATACATGACCCTATGTAGAGTCACAAAACCCTCAAACTGTTTGGGAGGGAGGTTGCTCCCACCCTTCTGCTGCTCTGGTTTCTGTGATTTAGCAAACTGGGTTATTTAGTCAATGTGATTCAATGCCTTTTGGACTGTCCACTGCAGTGCTCCTAATTTCAGGTCAGGAGGAAGGAAGCAAAGGTTTCTGTGTGAAACAAAGGATGTCACGTACTGATCTCCATTGTTACAGCAGTAGAGGAACTGGTGTAATAACCAAATGAGGAGCAAATGAAATGCAAAATTGATGAGAGAAGCCGAATGATAAAGTAATTTTTAAATGTTGTAAAATTTCTGCAGCAATGTTGGCTTCTGCCATCTTGTTACTGAGGTTAAGGAAACCTCAGGTTTTTACAAGATCTGTGGCTCTGGGAATTTTCCTTCAGAATAAGACCCTTCTAGAAATGTGTTTCCTTTTGCTCCTGGAGTAGATCTCATTAAGTTGAACAGGGCCAGCTTTCCTGGTGTTCCATAACCTGCTGTTTTCCTCATGAACTGGGAGGCTCATGAATTTTCCATCTGGAACTGCAGCCATGAACCTGGAGGACTGAGGCTTGTTGTTGACTATTTGCTGCCTTTCCATGCAGTATTGTGGTAAATCCAACAAATAATTGATTTAGCAGTGCAGGAAGGTCACCAATCTTCTTTTGCAGCTGTCATGTACAGCTTGAGATCCCTGTCCTGCAGCTCTTAGCCCTTGGAAAATCCATTGCTAGGAGGGCTTGTGGTCTTTTTCGTTCCCAACTGCACAACGGTGGCAAATCAGGTGCTTTAAATTTTTAAAGGATTAAAGAGGGCTGTGCTGTGTTTTGAATCTCAGGTCACTGCTCTTCTCCAAATCAAGAGAATGAAATCGTTATTCGGTATGGTCACCTGCAAGGAAGATTGAATAATGACATTCAAGTACAGGTTCATTGACGTCAGATTTTGCTCCAACGTGGTGAGAGCAAATCAGGTTACTCAGGCATCAAGTTTCATCATTGAGCCTCCATCACTCACTAATGGCTTATGCCTTGGGAATCAGCAGAATTATAACTGAAAATATTATTCTAATGCACCTGATTGGTTGCAGAATATACTACAAGAAAGAAAATGCCTTTTCAACCCCTGGTATAATTACTTATGTCTCTTCATGATGAATCATAAATGCTCATTTGATATGTACATGATAATTTGTAGAAATTTTAAAATACATTTTTATGTGAGTTCTATTGACAAATTTTCTACAAATAACTTACTGACTTCTCAACTGCATGAGTTACTTGAAATTACTCATAGATTGCTTCTTGGTTTGCTGATTGTTTACAAGCAATTCCTTTTTAGTATTCAGTGGCTGGTGTTCAAGTGTTCAGCTTCCAGCTGCACGATTCAGTTTGTATTTTGACATATAGGTCACACAATAGTATTTCTGCTCCCTGACTAAATGCGTATAATTCATAGGATCTAGCTTCTTGCATGAATATTTGCATGGAATTACAAAATTCTTATTCTGCAGCCATTCTTTAACACTTGATTATCAGCAGAAACTGAAACAATCCTTTTTAATCTTATTTGTGGAGTATTTATGGAAATGCTAATGCACAGTGGACATTACCATAAATGAAAAAATTTGCTGTAAAGCTTCAGCTGGCACTCAGCTGCATTTTTATTAGTTTCACTGTGTTTGCCCATCTTCTTTCTATGATCTCAAAATATTAATCATTTAAATATTTATTTTTTGACCTGTGTGAAATTAAGTAATTTTATGAAAAATGTACACATATATATTGTTGAGTTATAAGCATTTTCCATGGAAACTGCATATAGTAACCTCCACCCTCAGTGATGGTTGCAGAGTGCCTTATATGTGTCCTTCCATCTGATTTTGCAAGACTTTTCTTGTTATATGTTGCTAGAGCTCTGCAGTTCTGTTTAAAATCACAGTACCATGAATAGTTCAATAAAATAGTTCAAAAAAACCATGAAAATGTTCAATAGACAAATAAAATCCAACACTAACTGGACAAGCCAAAGCCATTAAATGAGCAATAGCCAGATGCTCTTATGAGTCCCAGTCTTTGGTTTGTGGTCTCACAGATCCCTTTTTCCCCTGCTCTCCCCAGCTGCCCCCTCCTCTGTAGAGAGGAGATAAAATGATTGCAAACGTGGAGACATTTCAGTCCAAGAATTACATTGGAAAGTAGAGAGCATGTTTGAAATTCTTGCACACATTTCTAAAATAACAGTGAGAACCACACTCTCTTGCTGTTCAGAGATAAGGGAAGACTGTCCCTGAAGAACTAAAGTGTCCAAAATATGAAATATCATTGCTGTTTCTTAATACATGGACCATTTTGAAAACATTTATATTTTTTTTTTTTTCACATATTCAAATAACCACAGTGCAAGGCATCTGGCCTCTCTAGATTCGGTTTGCTGTGTTTCCCTACACCTCTCACTGGTCCCTGGGGTTCAGGAGGGTGTTTATTACAAATGAATGTTTAATGTCTGCCTTGAAAAGCTTCTTGTCTGGCTTGGAATTTCTGGTTGCAGTGCTCTGGAAAGACCTGCATGTGGAGAAAGGCCCTGTGGAGCATTATCTGGGCACTGAGAGTAGCTCCTGCATCTTGTGATTGTTTTTAGGGAGGGTTTTCTTCTCTTACTGGTTGGCAGCTCATTTGGCAGAGCTGACACCATCTTGTTTGACTCACTTTGTTTCCAGTTAATCCCTGGTACAGGAGTCCACTGTTTTGAGAGTGAGCTGTGGAGACAGGACGGTCAAAGGAGATCCCTGACTCAGCTGGCCCTGGGTACCAGCAGGACACTGCGGCAGCTGTTCAAAGGAGACACTGAGAAAGCAAAGCCCAAAGTGAGCCAAATGCTTCTTCCACATGTCTTGCTCCTGAGGCGAGGCCCAAGAGAGAAAGAAGCCTTTAGTTCTAGACGCTTGTGCCGTAACATTGCTCTGACTGCTTTCACCTGCGATGGCAGCTGGTGCCTGCACCTTAGTTTTCCTTCTCACCTCCCTTCAATTTAAATGCAGCTGGTTTCTGCTGTAGCTAGGAGATGGAGTGTTCTGAATGCTTCAGTAGTATGTGAAAACTCTGGCAAGCTCACTCTGAGGTGTACTTAGGTGAGGGATATGCACATTACATCTCTTGTTACTGTGTTGACACTTGTTACTGTCTTGTGCCTTGGAAGAGTTGTTTGATAATTTGCCTGGATGGTCTGGT
This sequence comes from Aphelocoma coerulescens, assembly GCF_041296385.1. Lineage (NCBI taxonomy): Eukaryota > Metazoa > Chordata > Aves > Passeriformes > Corvidae > Aphelocoma > Aphelocoma coerulescens. The sequence goes on from NC_091019.1 coordinate 26,546,213, forward strand.
GCTGTGCAAGTGTTGAGAAACCTTTCAAAGGCTGTAAATATTGATTGCACCATTGGTGTGAAAGAGCAAGGTTTCACAGCCTCCCAAGCCTTTGTCCTTTCTCCCAGTTGCTGGGCTCACTTTCCACTCACCAAAAAGCATTTTTCTGATAGAAAGCTCCTCCACGGTCCTAGCTTGAGCTCTGTGCAGACTGCTGTATCTTGCCAGCTGGTAGCCAGACATTAGAGCTGACCTAAGTAATCATTGATTATAAGCAGCAACTTTCCCCAGGTGAGTCAAAGGGAACAAAATTTTCCCGTTGGAGGAGCTCTCTTTGGCTTCTTGCAGCTAGGAGCTGCTTTCTGAGAGCCTTTAAACACCTAATTCCACCCAAAATACAGCTGTCTGTCCAGAGCAGCTGTCTTAGGAGCTATGCTACTGCTCATCTGGGAGTCTTTTTGTGTGCTTGTGTGGCCCGAGAGACCAAGACAAATAATACAGCAGAGAGTCTTTGTGCAGTTGTTTCCTTGTTGTGTTTTCCTGACGGCAATGCCTACCTAATGAGTTGGGATGCTGCCTCCTCTAGATTCTTGTGGAATGCTGCAGTTAAAAGCTAAGTACTAGTAAAAGCTCTTGTTGCAAATTGTAAGGCCAAAAGGCTTATACTAGTTCACACTCTTTGTCAAACTGTTTTACAAGTAGTGTTGGTCTTTTTCACTGTCTCTGTTTCGCTGTTTCTAGGCTGAAGCAAAACACTGAATTGTAGGTGTGCCATTTATTAAAATGCTGCAAAAAAAATAAAAGGAAGTTGAAATTACAAAAAAAAACAGCACAGGGGAAGGTCAGGCAAAAGATAAGGCCAAGATCATTTTCAAGACCTATCCTTGCAGGCAGCTCTGTAATAGAAAAAACAGAATGCAGAATCTTGGTTGGAAGGAAGAGGCCCAGCAATGGGAACCCTTGGGTCCCACTGTCACGAGGAAACCTGAGTCAGACCCCCTCTTTATTTTTCAGGCTGGTAAAAAGTTGTATTTTGGCTTCTACAGGCTATTGCATGACCAGGCTCGGAAAGACAGGCGTATCAGCATGTGCAGCGTTTTGGTAACACTTCTGTAACTGTGGGCTCGTGAGCAAGGCAAAGTCCCACCATTTATGTCAGTGACATCTAAAGTTTTGAGAGTGAGACAGATTTTTTGGTTTCATTTGAAACACTCCCAAAGGGCCAGGTTTTTCAGAAACAGCTAAGTACTTCTTGCCTGAGGAGGCTTGAACACCCAGACTGAGAGGTTTGTACTGATGCATTCCCCAAACCACTGACCACTTCTGAAACTTTGTGAAGCTGGTCTCTATACATCTGTTTGGGATATGGTTATGGTCCTGTTGCTGACACAGAGTTTTGCTCCCAATTTCAATGGAATCGTAGTTTCCCTTGGCATCCCTCCTTCTCTTGTTTTCAAGGCTCAGAATTGCTCCTTCGCTAATTGCCTGAGTCCTCAACAAGGGTATTCTCTGACAATACAGTGTTTTTACAACAGAAAACATAGTCTCACATTTTAATGACTGTATTAATAACTGGGAAAGCTAGGGAGAGATATTTGTTTGCTGACACACTGTGACAGTGAGCCAAAGATCTTGATTTCTGCAGCTTTCACAGGGGTAGCATCCCATTTCTCCAGTTATGGGAGATCTTTTGGGATTCATCCAGCGTTGTTGCAGAATCTCCAGAGTATTTTGTTCTGTCTGTGTCATGTAATAAGAACAACTGTCCCTGATCTAGACTGCATGAGCAGCCCCATACTTGCAATGTCCATTATGCCACTCTGTTTTTGATTACTAGGTCTTTAAACTGCTGAATGAGAGGATGGAAGAGAAAAACAGTGGCGAGGATTGGGGGGAAAGCAGTGATGAAAAACATTTGCAAAGATGCCCTAGTAATAAAAGCTGGTATGAGTCCTTAAAAGCACCATCACCAGAAAATTCCAGCAAGAAATTCATACCCGCCTTCTCCCGAGTCAGTTCATTCTGATGTGCTGTAATTCTGCTGAGTGCCACGCGACACAAAATGGCTATAAGGTGCTCATACAATTGAGCCTTAGCTAAGGAAACCATTACCTCATCCCCGTGTTTCTAACACATTCTGGAATTGCTAATATTGATAGTCATGTTCCCTTTGGACTGTTGAAAAGTTTTGAACATTTTTAACACTGAATTCTAGAAAAAAGTCTGTCAGAGTTGCTCTATCCTGAAAGATTGGTGGTCAGAAAGTTTTTTGTGTTTGTTTGGGTTTTTTGTTGGTTTGTTTTTTGTTTTTTGGGTTTTTTTTAACACAGAGAGTAGAAGGGAAAAAGGAAAATGTAGCTCTTATGACAATTTTTTATTTTTGTTTTCTGGGAGAAGAATAGGATGGATGTATCTCTTTGCCTGGCGTTAACTTAGAGTTCCTCCTTATCTTGTACAGCTGTTTGTTTGGCTGATTCTGCATGTTCTTAATTCCTTCCAGTTACTGGCTTTCTGTCATTAATAGGTGCCTTTCTGTTGTGCAGACAGAGGAAGCCCTTTTGAGGCCTTTAAGATTTATGTTGTTAATAGTATTTACATTTTGGCATCTGATCCTTGGTACTTGAAAATCTAGTAGCTACTTCTGTAGGGCTCAGCTCTGCCTTTACTCAGTTTTCTGCCATGGACAGCCCTGTCACTCAATAACAGCATGTTTTCCATCCAAGTCAATTAAACTGTACTTCCATGTGTGGTGTGTGACTTTGCTGGCTTGCACGTTCCATGGAAATTTACTCATTGATAATGTTTTAAGTTGCTTTACTTTGACTTAGGCAGGTGGTGTATTTGCACTGTACTCTTCAATGATAGCCTTTATTCAGAGGTTAAGTTCAGTGATTTGCAAAAATCAAACCTTTATTGTGGCTTATTTGTACCTATGCACAGCTGGAGCTACCTCAGACTCTAGGAGGAAGCAGTTAAGAGCAGCAGAAGGTTGGACACAGAGGCGATGCAGAAACGATGTAACGTGGGCAAGGAGACCTGACCTGCTAAGTGGGGAATACAAAGAAGGATTTGAGGGCAGAGGCTGGTTTCTTCCACGTCTCAGAAAATCAACTTTCTTTTCTCTTTGCACCTAGCAGTTTGATTTCATGTGCTGATCCCAAGATTCATTACTGTGAAGGACCAAAACCTTTGAACCATGTACTAGACGTTCAGAACTTGATGAAAATGCCAAGATGTGTGGTGTATAATGGCTTTGTTGCTGTAGTCAGGAGGATTTACGTGGAGTAGCAGGCACTGGAATGGAATTTTGCAAGATTTAACTCTTCATTTCAAGAGGATAATGGAACAACATTGAATGTCCTTTTCTATAGCTGACTGTGGCTTTCTCTTTGGCTTTTATCACTTGATATTGGGTTTTGTGTGCTTTTTCCTCTTGAAATACTCCTGCTAAACCCTTTAAAATTATTGTGTGTTTCAAGAAAAACAATCAGGACTTAAGAGACATTTTTTTGGGAGTGGGGGAATCTGGAGTTTGTTTAAAGAAAGGGGATCTGAAGAAGATAAGACAGAGATATCAGTTATGCAGAACTAATGATGCATTCCAAAGGAGAGGTGAAGAGCTATACAACTCCACGAAGTGCCCCATTCTGTATTAGCTTTTTCACTGGGAATTCTTCTGAAGGACCAGAATCACACACACATGTATTATACATAAAACTCTGTAATACACAAAAGTATATTTGGATCTAGCACTGCATGAGGAAGCCCACGGCATTCTCAAGGAGCAAGCAAACAACACTAAATTCCCTAGGCAGGAATCAAAGCCTTTCCAAACTAACCTCATTACCAGCAGACATTTGAATTGCTATAATAGTCACACACCCTTGCTGCACATACAGCGTGCGCTGCCTTGAATGTCTGTTTTCTTCCTACTCTTGGATGCTCCTGTAATTCTGGGAGCATCCTGCCCAAAACTGTCAACATGCCTTCTCAGGTGAATCTGAGGAAAAAGCTACAAGAGACAGATGAGAGCCTTTAAAAAGTATGATAGAAAACTGCCAGATTGTCAGAGCTAATAGAGTGACAGCTTGAGTGTGAAAACCCAAGTGCTGTGCTGCAGTATCCCAGGGATCAGCCAGCCCTTTATTCAAGGAAAGAGGAGAGCAGCAATAGTAAACCTAAATTAACAATTCAGGCTGACAGAAAGCATCCTTTTGAGTCAAACAAGAAAGAATAACTTGAAAAACACTTAGACTGACTGTCGTTTATGCACTACAGATATTTCAAACTCAAGAAAAACTGAGGAAGTAGTGATGGTTGTTAAACGATGATTTAAAATTATTTGAAGTAGCTATTAATATTGCAAATGCTTCTGTTAGGCAACCTGCTTCCTTGGGGCAGGTAATTTAATCCTATTGCTCAGAAGTGCAGTTGGTTTCTTCTTCCAATAGGTTTAGGGCACAGAGGGCATTTGAATTAATGAGTGGCAGACATAGTAGGGAAATACTCCATTATCCTTAGCCTTTGGTAGGTCTGGGTAATTAGTGAAACATTTAAAAGAGGTATCTTTCACTTCCATACAATTTCAAAATAATTGTTTCATCTGGTAGGCTTGCCATGTGTGTTGACTGATAACACATGGGTAATACACGAAACATCTTCCTTGGAAGTACCTGCGCTAAAGTGGTTCTGAGCTGGTGAGTTGAAGGCCCCATGATCAGGTATATTTAAAAACTTCACAAAACAGTACCTGCAGCACTTGTTCATTTAAAGGGGGAGGCATTTGGCCTTTTTGGGGCAATTTTTGGGTGCCAGCTAAGAATTCCTTGCGCTTAATTTACATCAGAATCTCTAAATCTCCTCCCCGTGAAAATGAGAAGCATCAGTAGACTGTCAACTTTGCTTTTAAGGATGAACTTTACAAGCTGTAAAAGAAACAAATTTTGTGGAAAAACAGGAGAACGAGAAAGGAAGAAACAGTGATCTCCACACTGAAGGAATAAGCTTGAGACTGAAGATGTTCTCTTCCCAGTTCATTCACTGGCTTCCTGCATAATCTTTACCACCAAAATTTCTCTGGATTTCTGCTTCCCATCTGTAACAAGGGAAATGCTATTTTTTTTTTTTCCTGCTTTTTATTTGTTTAGTCAGCTAGCTTTTTGGGCAGGGAGCTCTTTTATGCTGCACAAAGTAAGAAGCTTGGTTCTGTGGGACCTCAAGGGACTCTTGTGATATGAACAGTAATAAAAGGGCAGGAAGATGAATAAAGGCATGTTTTTGGCAAAGATGGCCAGTAGTTCACATATTTTTCTTTTTTTTTCTTTCCCTTTCTTTCTTTCTTTTGTTGGGGGAGGGAACAAATTCCTTTGTCTTAGTTGCCAGGGAAGTTAAAGCATTTCTGAAATGTAGTTTTGAACAGTTTGTCACAGTTCAGCATGGTGCTCAGTAGGCCTCGTGGCTTCTTTGTGGTAGGATCCCCTGTTGCAGTGGTTACCATGAATATGATTGCCACTCTTGTCATTGGTCACAGATCAGGTAGTTTTTCCATTTCAGGGTACGGGAAAAAAATCTGTATTACTTTATTATAGTATTAGAATAGTAATTGTGAATTTTAACAGTTGAGCAGCCAGCAGCGTTGGTGGGGAAACACCTGGAGGACAACACAGTCCCCAGTCACAGCCAGCACAGCTTCATGAGGGGAAACTGTTGCTTGTCAAACCTGATTTCCTTTTACAATATGGTAACCAACCTAGCTGATCTAGGAAAGCCAGTAGATGTAATCTCTTTGGACTTCAGCAGAGCTTTTGGTACTGTCTCTCACAGTATCCTTCTGGACAAAACATCCAGCACACAGCTGGATAAACACATCATGGGATGGGTGAGCAACTGGCTCTCACAGGTCAGGCACAAAGACTTATAGGGAATGAGATGACATCAGACTGGCATTTGGTCACCAGTGGGGTTCCACAGGCCTCCATCCCTGGCCCAGTTCTCCTCAACATCTTCAGTAACAACTTGGACACAGGACTCGAAGGAATACTAAGTAAGTCTGCCAACAGTACTAAAGTAGCAGGAGCTGTCAACTCCCTTGAAGGCAGAGAGGCCCTGCAGATAGACCCCAACAAATCAGAGGGCTGGGCATTCACCAACCATTTGAAGTTTTAACAAGGGAAAGTGCCGGATTCTGCACCTGGGATGGGGCAACCCTGGATTTATGGACAGACTGGGGAACAAGAGGCTGGAGAGCAGAGCCACAGGGAAGGGACATGGGGGTCCTGGTTGACAGAAAGTGGATTCTGAGTCAGCAGTGCCCTGGCAGCCAGGAGGGCCAAGCGTGTCCTGGGGGGCATCAGGCACAGCATGGCCAGCCGGGCAAGGGAGGGGATTGTCCCGCTCTGCTCTGCGCTGGGGTGGCCTCGCCTCAAGTGCTGGGGGCAGTTTTGGGCACCACAGTGTAAGAAAGACTTTAAGGTATTAGAGAGTGTCCAAAGGAGGCCCATCAGGATGATGAAGGGTCTGGAGGGAAAGCCATATGAGGAGCTGCTGAGGTCACTCGGTCTGTTAAGCCTGGAGAAGAGACTGAGGGGAAACCTCATTCCTCACAAGGGAAGTGGAGGGGTAGGCACCGATCTCTTCTCTCTTGTGGCCAGGGATAGGACCCAAGGACACAGCATGAAGCTGAGCCAGGGGGTTGGGTTGGATATTAGGAAAAGGGTTCTTCCTCCAGAGGGTGGTTGGGCACTGGAACAGGCTCCCCAGGGAAATGGTCACAGCACAAACGTGACAGAGTTCAAGGTGCATTTGGACAACACTCTCAGGCACATGATTTGACTCTTGAGGTGTCCTGCATGGGGCCAGGAGTTGAACTCCATGATCTTGATGGGTGCCTTCCAACTCAGCATATTCTATTATTAATATTATATTCAATAGGGCAGAGGTGGTGGATTTGGCCAGCGTCTGATCATGTCATTTGATGTGCACCTAGATGTGCACTGGCTGTTCCCCACGGCATGTTGAATAACTCCCACACACACTTATATATCTAAACTCAGGTTTCAGAGGTGAGTCAGATCAACCTGAGGCATTGGGTGTTGTGACCTACATTCTCCCAGGGCATAATTTCTGTGGGAAGAAGTTATTACGTAGATAATGTAATGTACCTTTAATTTTCAGACATTGTGACAATACTGTTTTCAGCAGGGCAAAATGCATTTTTGCATAGTCTGGTCTGTAACTGGAGCTGCATCTGATGCTCCTGGGAATGCCAAACCTCACATCTGATCTGAAATGCCAATGAGCCCATATGAAGCTGTTAATGTTTGTGTGAGGTTTTTTAGTCCTCATTACCAACCTGATAGAAAGATAATTCCTCAGCTGCTGCTCCAACCTGTGGGATTTTACCCACTTAATTAATTTTCTTTCTTGTTAAAAAAGATCTCTTTTTATGCACAAGGAGCTGTGTTTGACTTGCTTTTCAGAGACTCTTCTCATGTCTGTATCAAAGGCACAGAGGCCCCAGAAACTGGAGGGTGAGCCCTAGGGGCAACATGGTTGTGGAGGCTGAGCTTGGAAGCTCTGCCTTGTGTGCTAAGGGCTTCTGAAGGGGACTTAAGTCTGCACAGTGGAGGGGATCCTGGTTCCTTCCCTGCTCCCCCCTTTTGCCACCACTCAGCAATAAAATGGAAGCTTGTGACATGACCAAAGGATAACAAACCGATTGCTGAATGCCTGCTGAGAGCTTAAAATGCCAGCCTACACCACCCTCCCCAACCTTTCAGCATGTCAGCAAAGCTGTCTATGTAAATAAATACACACATCAAACAATAAGCAGATGCCTTTTTAACATGCACTGTTTCAGGCTGAGATACTCAGCTCTGGTGCAGCTCATCTCAACATCTGTCAAGCTAATGCCAACTTCACAGCTCCCTTTCACTTGTATTTAATGCACAAAGATTTGTGTTGTGTTAAGTAATGAGGAGTTGGCTTGGTTTACATCAGTTTTGGTGTTATTTCTGATGCATAAAATGTTAAATGGGAATGCTCTGTGTTCCTCCTGATCTCTGTGTCAGTATGTAGTACACTCTCTTGTTGCTTATGCTTGATTAAGTGGCTTTATACTTCCATGTGTGTGATTGTACAAGTATACAAGGAGGAAAAAAAAGTCATTTGTGAAATGTACCACCACTGGGGCCCCAAAGCATAGAAGCATTGAGATGGGGAAGAAGTTGTGATGAGGGATGGATTTAAAAAAAAGAAATTTTTAAAAGATAAATTCCAGCAGAGTCACTTGTGCCCCTTAAATCAAACCCAGGAGCTGCAGAGTCTATAGCCCCAAGGGTGAGGAGCTCAGTGCAGTGCTGTGGGAGCAGCACCCGTGAGCTGCTAGTCCGGGTCAGGTCATGTCTAATCCGGGGTCTTGTCTCTGATAGCAGCCAGCACTGATTAGAGAGAATGTAAGACCGGGGCAGCAACCAGGAGAAATTCCACGTTAAGCTTTTGTTTATTTTTGTTTTCATATTAAAAATGTATTGAGCCCAGATGATCTGTAGTCCACTGGGCCTACTCCTCTACTGAAAATTCACCTGCAGGCTAGAGGAGAGTTGGATCCTCTAGTGCTGCTATCCATCTCTGTCCCTCTGCTTCAAGCTTGGAGAAGAAGCCTGCTTTTTATTTTCTTTATTCACATTTCTCACAAGCTACTGCTTTTCTCTGGTGAGATACTAAGGAATGACATTTTTTAAAAAAACAAACCAGACAGACTCTTTATGTATGCAACAAGTCTTTAAGACAGCTCTCTGTCAGACTTTTCTGGAGTCTGCTGAGAGAAAGGGAAATATTCCTGCTGCTTGAGACACTTTCAATTGGATTACATGTAAACAAAGCAGGGGGGAGAGGAGAGGCACGATCCTCCACTGGAGAGGAGGATTTCTATGACCTGATATATCTTGTGTTTCTTAATGTTCCTTGAATAGAGATGATTAAAATCTCTCATCTGAGCAAGCACGCACAGGAAAGAAAATACATTATTAGTGACCCTAAATATATTAGAGCCCTCTGCTTCTGATCACAGTGGTGCATCAGCTGGAATAGTAATAGGGCATGAATGGGGTTTGCCTACGTGGACAGGACTGTTCTTCCATAATGGAAAGGGAAAATTGCTACTAAAGATGCCATTGAATCAAATTTTAGATGACTCTCTGTATGCCTGCCTCTGACACTTTCCATGTTGTGGTTTCGGGTCACTTTACAAGCCTGACTAAAGTTTTTTTTCCCCCTCACTGTCTTCAAAGGCTGGGAGTTAATATGCAATACCTTGTGTCTGAAAGGACTAGGACTGTGTTCAATAGGATATGTTTTTATTAGGCAGCAGGCACTTTGTGCAAAAGTGTATAGATATATGCATTTTCTACATACAAGCACTTGCACCTCTCAAATACTTGTCCTTCTGCTTCAAAGAAACCAGGATATGGCTGGTATATGTGTATTTGAAATGCCAGGCTGTGCAGAGCAGAGAACAGGCTTGTGAGCAAACACCCATGGGAGGATGAACCACTGCTGAAAGTGCTGAAAGAGTCCAATGGAGACACAGGCATGGAGAGCATCTGCCCAAGTACCACTTGGTGGGCCCCTGCTCTGCTCACTAGACCATGCTGCCCCCCTACTGCATGTAAGATGAGTGTCCAGGCTGCAGGGCACTCCTCACCAGGGCCCCTATGTTCCCACTGAACCCTCTCTCTCACCCTGGGGGAGTGTGAAGTAACACCTCTGTGCTGGGGAGCAGGGAGCTGCTGACAGAGGGCTGATACCCTGTGCGTGGGAGGAATTTCCTTTCATGTGGTCTGGTGTGACATAAGCACTTTCCAGCTGGCTTGTAGGTGCCTTTGTAATCCCTGGATTGACAAATGGCAGTTCAGCTCAGTATGGCTGTCCTCTTCAGACAGCATGACAGAGAGGGGGAGCTTGACATGTCCTGCTGCAGGCCTCTCTCCATGTCTTATGGGGCTGCTGGGTGGAGTTGCTGCGAAAAGACCTCTCCCAGCTTTTCATCGTGATCCTGAAGGAGGTGCTAAGCATTGGGTGATGCAGAGGGCTCAGAGATGCTACCTGCCGTTTCATATGGACAGCTGGCATTGACCCTGAGGTGCTGGAGTGGCTGGGCAGGGCAGAGGATTTGGCCTTCGAAAGAAAGCAAAGCAGCAAGGTAGACTGGAGAGGAGAGAATTAATATCATGAAATAGATTTACACGGCGCCATCTTCATATCTGAGCTGGAGCTGTCAGGGAGAATGAGATCCAGACTCGCTGCTGTTCTCCAGAGAGGAGCTGTTATGGAGCGATCGCTCAGTTAAAGAGGTGGCTCCACGTCTGTGCCCTGTGTCTGGCTGATTTCTGCAAGCAGAAAACAGACACAATCTGGCATGATCCCTTCTCCTCTCCCACTGGCCTTTTGTGCCTTTCTGCAGGCTCTGATATACCTTCTTTTGCTTGCCTTATTGTTTTCACCCCTGGAGCACCTGTTGGTATCCTCTTCCCACCCTTATCTGCTTCTCAGCTCCATCACCTTGCCCTCTTTTTCATCCTCAATCATTTCTGGCTCCCTCCATTCAGAATAAGTTGTACTTGGACATCTATGTAGTAGATGAACAGTTGTGTGCCTGTTGCATACAATACGGAAAGGGGTGGGTGTGTGTGTTAAACATTTAACTACCTGTGTTTTATCACACTCTACTCCATCCTCTGCTCTGGAACTTGCCTTCCGGGGATGCCCAGCACCTTTTCCTGGGTGTGACTGTCTTCTGCTGTGCAGAGGAGCAAGAGGGGAAGATGCAGAGCAACTCTGTTGCTTCTTTCTTATTCTGCTGGAAATAGTCCTGTCCTCCTCCTGCCTTCCAGTGAAAGCCCTTTTCTGGTCAGCCTAATGAACTAGAAAGTAAGGAGGAAGATTTTGCCTTTAGTCCGGACCTTGACAGGGTCTGCAGGGTCACTGCGAGGTGCTTCCCATTACTTCCTTCAGGTGCACAAGAAGGAGTTGGTCTTTACCCAAGCAGGAGGAAGTAAAACAAGGTGGCAGTCTTCTCCTCAGGCCCAGAATGTGCTTTATGTATTTTCCTTGCTGTTTCTGACAGGTTGACCAGCCTCGATCACAGCGCTAGAGACCCGAAGCAAGGATCCTGACCCATGTGTGTTCAGTACAGCCTGACTTTTTGAGGAGAACAAGTATTTCCCTGAAAGTCTGTCCCTTCAAAGCAGCACACAGGTAAGGCAGACAGTGTTCCTGATGCTCAGGCTCAGCTGCACTGGATTGAGCAAAGGACTTTTCCCATTCAATTGGCTCAAGAGGGGCTTTGTCACCACTGCCTGCCATGCCTGTAGGGGTGAAACCTTACAATGTATTTACAGCATGGGGAATGTTTCTCAGCAAAAATGTACTTTTAGAGGATAAAGTCTGCTCATATGGTTGAAATAAATATAGGTTAAAAGCGTGAGAGGAGTATGCTGAAAAAAGAAAATTGTTACATATGAGCTATTAATAAAACAATATTTTGATTTTGTGTTCTAAAATAATTTTATATTGGAAGTACCTTAATTTAAACAGAAAACTTCTTCAGACAAAGGAATAAAGGAATGTATCTTGTGGGGAAGGGGTTAAGTAAGAAATTAATTTAATAATGTAGTTTTCAACTAGGAAAGATGTATCAGGTCATCTGTAAGTGAAAAAAACAAACAAAAAGCCTTGCTGTTCTAATTGCTATGACTCATGGAAACCAGATCTAGAAAAAATGAGGCCCTTTAGTCCAAACTCTTAATCCCCTACTAGTATGTAACATCGTTCCCAGCAGCGTCTACCAGTCCTGATTTAAATGATGGGATTTTCCCTTGTCCCCTTGGGATACTATTGCACAGACTAATAGAATTAATCTGCTTACTTCTCTTTCAACCCCTGACCACTGCAGATGCAATTAGTAGTACGTGATGGGAGGATTCTGTTTCCTATGCTGTATTAGGGAAGCTTAGGGCTGCATTGTGTTAAACCAGACATCAGTTGCAAGCGTGTTTGCCTGAGTGTGGCTTATCTGTCAGTACTCATTACAGCCCCAGAAACGTCTCTGAACTGTGTTTCTCAGACTTAGGAGCTTTGCTACAATGGTAATTCAGGATCTGATAAGGCACAGACTAATGTATTTGAATGCCTGTGAGAAAGATAGTATGATTGGAAACTAAAGTGAAATGCAAAGTCATATGCTGGCAGTGCTAGAGACTTGCAGAGGCAATTTACTTCTGTGCTTCTGGAGCATTCTCTGGTCTCTTTGGCTTTTCTCTCAGACAGTTTGGTAGGATGAAATACCTTTTTGCTCTGTGTGGTGCTGCTGGATGTACCACTGCACCTTTCCATCTGTGAATTTCAGACTTGTCTTAGCTGAATGCTGTGGGCTTCTGCTACTGTTTACTGAAAGACTCCAGTCAAATAACCAGATAAATACAAAGTCAAATAGATTTGAGCTGGAAAATTATAACTGGTGGTATTTAGTTAACACAAAGTAGAGTATCTTTCTGTCCATTTTAGCTGGTTTGCTTCTCAAATTTGAGAAAGTTTTATTAGGGAGAATAGTTAATTTCTAAAGCAGATGAATGGAGTTTCGGCTGGGTTACACCTGGAGAGTACAGCAACAGCTGAGCTGTACAAACTCCTTGTGTGGACACGTGGATTCATCCACTTCCAAAGTGAATTAGAAACAACATCCTAATACAGACAGCAACTGCAATAGAATTGCTAGTGTAGGTTTGAATGAGGCTTCAATGTGAAATGGAGCCTGGGGGTCCTGAAACACTAGGCATGTGCCAGCCTTCCACATGGGGTCTGTCCTCTGGCACTAAAGGAGGAGGTTACAATCCTGTTCCTCCTCCCTCCCAATAAGTCCTGGCTCTAATGTGCCATAACTTTCCTGGAGTATTTCCTCAAACAGAAAGCCTAAATATAATCTTAGCCACTGGTCCAGTCTTTCATTATCAAGATAAGTTAATTAAGCTTATTAAAATTTTACTAAGTTGACTGTGTTTGTCAAATCCGAAATTCTTAAACACTGAAGATTGCAAAGCTTTGATGTGCTCAATGAGTCCTGTGCTAATTTTCCCATTGTTTTTAATCACTTGAAACTCTTTTCCAGTTTGGTGCTTGGCTGGTTCATGTGGTTTCATGGTGGACTTTAAAGGATGGGGAGGTGAAGACTGAAGCCAGGGGTAATGATCCATAGCACTTTGGATCATCTGCAGCTTATGTTCCATCCATCCCTGCTTTGCCAGTCAAGCTTTATTCCAGTGAAAGTGTCAGTAAGCCCAAGGCAGATAGGTACTGTTTCTCCTCTACTCTTGGCATTTTCTTTACCCTGAAAGTTTATCTTGCTGCTCACTTTTTAAAAAGCCTTGCATTAGCTGGGAGGCCATGAAGTAAAAGGCACGCTTTAAACAGAGATGCTGGTGATAGTCCTTTCAAAAGCTGCATTTCTCAAGCTGGGAGCTATTGACCCCTTTTAGTGCAGTCACAAAGAAATCCAAGAGGAAATGGAGGGTGAGGGCCAGCAGGGAATATATATATATAAATTTTTTTTTCCCTCAAGCCGCCTTCTTACTCCACCCCCTGACAAGCTGGCTATTGTTTGTGCTTCCACAGTGACCATATAAGGAAAACGGCATAATGCTACATTCTTTCTAAAAACTGATTTTTTTTACAGTGGCTTTTTCTTCCCCCCTTGCTGAAAGTTCTGTTTTGGTGCGAGCTCTCGGCAAAAGGAAAGTGGTAGCTCCTGGTACGCATGTATACCACCTTGGGCTGTGCAAAAGACTTACTTTGTTAGTTCAGGTGATGAGGGAAAGAAGCAAAGTAGCAAATGATGAGGTCCAGCTACTATGACAGGAGCAGAGGATGTTGCATTTTCCTGCGTCTTGAACTCAGTAATAATGAATAGTAATGATGTTTGTTTTCTCGCCTTTTTTTCCTTGCTGAAGAGGATGCTCAGGCCATGGGACAGAGGCACAGAGCTTTGTGTCCCTTTTCATTCACAATCTACCTTTTATTCATGAATGTTTGCAGCTGAAGTGCTGAGTGAGTGGCATGCACCAGTTTGGGCCAGCAGCTTCCTCTGCTCTGCTGGATGGCCGAGCCCACTGCTGGGGACGACCACAGTCCAGTTACCCTGCAATGTTTGAGCCTGCAGGAAGCGAGGCTGCGAGCAGCAATATTTTGGGGAGTGAAGTTCTATGGGTAACAGTGGTCAGTCTAAACACACAACAGCTCAGGAAAAGGACTCCTGAAGTTTGGTATTTTTCCCTGGTGCGACTGTCACTTGTTGATGATCAGAAACTGCCTGCTTTTCCGAAATGAGTCTGAACTTCCAACACATCCACTTAGCAACTTCTACAAACGAACAGCTGGAGCAACATGAGCACAAAGAAGGCTGAATCCCCTGGCTCCACAAAGCAGAGGCAGACCCTGGAGTGGGAAAAGCATAGGTTTGGAAGCTGGGAAAAAGATAAGTCTTGAAGAGGAATGAATGTGTGCTTGTGCATTTGACCACAAGATTTGGGCACTCTTCCTTTTGTATCCTCTTGTAGCCTCTTGAACTGAGATACAGTTTTTAGCTGTGCTTCCTGTGGTTGCCATCACTTCTGATTCTTTGTGATGCTCTGCTGATTGTCCCTGTAAAAATCTGTTCAACAACTGATAATGTTGCAAACTTGGTAAAAATTAAAGCAGAAAAAACCCCAATTCCTTCTTAGAAAGAAGAGGCAACAAATTTTGAGGTCCATTTACCACAATCATGTCACAATTCTCAATCTGTGTTATGCAGAGGTGTGATTACAGAAGTGGAAAAACAGAAAGTACTTTCTAGAAACACTTTTTTGGGTAGAATATTAATAGTTCAATATTATTATGATTATTATCTGTGTGTGCATTGACAATGCACACTTTTTTTTGTTATTAAAATGTTGAACAGTTTGACAACTTTTAAAGAAACTGCAATTTTGTAAGAATGGAGTAAGGACGTTTTAAAGCTTCAGTGTTTTTTATAAAAGCCTGCAAGTGGAGGCTGCATTGACCAAAGGAATTGGCTATCTTACTGAGAACGTTTTAATTTTCTTTAATCTTTCCTTTGACTGTGAATTAAATTGTTTGGAGAAGCTGTGCTACTCTCAAATATCTACAAAATTAGTCTCCAAGAAAATCTTCCTCTATGATAAATTGTGCTTATACTAGAGATAAAACTGGGAAAGCCTTCTGGGCTTTACTTTACTCTGGGTTTGAGCTGGCACCTGTATAGCAGGGGAATGCACTCGCATGGCTTTTATTTCATGAAAGGTGATTTGGTGTGTCCTAAACGCTGTCCACTGTGGCATCAAGAGGAGATATCACTCAGAGCGAGTGGTGTGGAAGAATGCGATGCCCCTTGGGCTCGGTTCTCAGATTACCAGTGAAGCGGCAAACGACTCCTGACACGTACACGGCTGGCGTGGGACGCCTGAGCTAACACTGCATGGATAAATGGGATGCTCCTGGCCCAACAGCCGCTGCTCCAAGCTCCCTGCAAACTCCCAGGCCTCGTGTTTGGGTCTCAGCCTGCTCACATTATAGCTGTCCCAGGGGCTGTCGCGGCCGATACTCATTGTGCGCGCACTAACGAGGGAGCGAGGAGCGCCAAGGGTGAGTGCCAGGTCAGCCCTGCATCCCGAGGGCAGGCAGGGCTCCTGCAGCCTGCACTGCTCAGTCTCGTTCCAGCAACACTCAGCAGTGGCCAGCAGCACCGGTGAGCTCCTTCTCTGAGGAGCAATGCTTGGGATCCTGGCTGGTAGTGGGAGATTTCTGCTCTTCTGCTGCCAAAGGTGCTGCAAGGAAGCTCATCAGGCTTTAAGTGGCTGCTGACAGTGTGGCACGTGTTTGCCACTTCTGTCTCTTATGGGTCTAGAGGACTC
Organism: Aphelocoma coerulescens; assembly: GCF_041296385.1. Lineage (NCBI taxonomy): Eukaryota > Metazoa > Chordata > Aves > Passeriformes > Corvidae > Aphelocoma > Aphelocoma coerulescens. The sequence goes on from NC_091019.1 coordinate 26,562,157, forward strand.
AAACGTCGCTAGAACTGATTCTGCCAGCAGTGGATTGACCTTTTCAGAGGTATTGCCCCAGAGACTTGGAGCTAATCCTTCTGATCTTAACTGTGGTGCATGTGGGGACTGGTTTGGGCTGTGCCTGCTTCCCTATGGAGTTGGGAGCTTGTGTAACATGGAAACAATCATGATGGAGAAGAGAAATTGTCATTAACTCTAACAGTTCCTGCCACTTATATCTAATGCCAGAGTAATTTAAAGCTTTTTTTGACTGACTATATCATGGGTAAAGCGCTTTGTCAAGGGAAAATAGAGTTTACCCAATGTGACAGGACGGGAAAGCAAAGCTACCTTTCACTGCTGTGCCACATCCTGGGTGGAGTGGCTGAGATAGGGTGCCACTGGGAATGGCAGTGAAGGCTTTGCATTGCTTATTTTGAGACCTACAAAAGTACATTTGCTTTTGATTTTTGCATTTTGAGAACTATTGAGTGAAGCTGGGGACTTAGTTTAAAAGCTGCTAGAACTATTCTCTCACTATAGAGATTTCTCAGGAAACGGATACATAAGAGGGGTATATGTGCATGTATTTGAAGCTTTTATTCTTGGGCTTATGAGTAAGAGCTGGGATCAGTGAAAGGTGATACTACTAAAATCAGTAATAAGGATAGTATTACCCTCTAAGTAGTGAAGTGGGTTTGGGGAGTTTTGCATTCAATTATTAGCTCTGTGCCCAGACTGCATACTGACAGTGGGAAGTAGCTTGATTCCTCTCTGCCTTCCTTCCCCATCTATATATAAAGATGCTAATACAGCTGATAAGCTTTTTCTTGTAGGAGATGTATTTTATTTTGTGTAGAAACTAGTTTTGTGGAACTTAGCATTCCTTTTCAGAGAAACCTGAAGATTAAGAAGTTTTAATTCTGCAGGGTTTATCTTCACATTTTTCCCCGTTGTTCCTCCTTTCTGTGACAAAACAGAAATGGGGAGGGGAAGAAAAAATGAAAGAAGTAATCCAGAAATTCCCTTTCCTCACTTGTAAAAGTGCACATCAAAAAATTTCTATGTGTCTTACATTAAAAAGAAAATAAAATGAAAACCAGTTGATTTTTAAACTTGCAGAGTATGAAAAAGGTTATTATTACTCTCGAATGCCCTGACCCATTTTAAAGCTGAGGTGTCTTGCTTGCATTGATGCATCTATTTAGTGCCAAATCTTGAGAGCTCTTTTGAGACAGGAGCCTACACATAGGTCAGGCTTGTGCACAGTAAAGATAATAATGATGATAATCTCATGTCTGGTTTGTCCTTTATCAGATGACTCATGCTCCAGTTACCTTCTAATGAAGGGGAGGGCATCCTTGGCAGACATTACATTTGTTGACAGTTCTTGGCAGATAAGAAAGTAGGAGCAGCCTTGGATGCTCTGGTGCTGGACATTCAGGGCTGTTCTCCTCAGAAGCACGTGGCAGGAGAGCTAAGGTAGAGAGGACGTGCAGGCATTTCATGGCTGTATGACATGGAGGGGGTTATAATGGCAGTGCTCTGCCTGTAGTTTAGCTTCCAGTGTCCAGGACATGGAGGACTTGAGCTGAACATGTGACTGTCTGCAGCTGTTCCTTTTCCCAAAAAGTGGAGTACAGCACATGTATGAGTGGACCAACACCCCCAGAAGCACATGCAAATAGAAATATATTTCTAAGAAATCTGTTTAAGGAGCATAAATTTCCTTTTTTAAAACATCTGTGAAAGGTTTATTTTCAAATGCCCAGTCACTAATGAGGTGCTAATTTTCAGATGGCTTGTAGCACTTGATATTTTAAATTATCTAGGCACTTTAACAGGCTTAGTCTCTCCCTGCAGCATGGCATGAGTCAGGCCTGAGCCCAGGAGGGTAGGAGGAAGCTTTTCCTGTGAACTGGCTCTGTGTAATTGCCACCTGGAAGTGTTTCTGGCACTTTTCCTTGGAGGCTGTTAATGGCAGGATATTAGAGTTTGTGGCTATCCAAACCACTGGTTTCCCCATGTTCTGCAGCAGGGCTATCAGGCTTGGGCATTCTTGCTGCTGTCTGGGTAGCCCTTGCTGAGGCTAGAGAGAGAAAGATGGACACCCAGTGCAGTCCAGAGGACATGTTTGGCAAGGCAGAATTTGTTACTGACTCCTCAAACTGACCTGGGCCATTTATAACGTTTCTGGCTGCAAAGTACATCCAAGAGTACATTCCAAGAAAGCTAAAAATAATATCTTCAACTTTTACTTATTTCTCCCACAAGGACTCAGTTAACAAGGAAAGAGTTTGTTCTTTTTTCCCCCATGCTAAGAATGTTCAGCTCTCAGAACAGAGCTATAAGTTTATCGCAAGTTATTGGCTTGTAAGTTGAGTTGGCTTCATGTATGGATCACGTTACTGGAAAGTGTAATCATTTGCCAGGACTGCCTTTGCTTTTCCATTTCCCTTTCCATCTCCCAATTCTGCATGTTATCTGGTAGCAGCACTGAGGGCCAAATCTCTCTGAACTGATTGGAACCAGGAGCTGGCATTCCGCTATTCTGGGTCCTTCTGCCAAAAGCCAGTGTTCAAAGTAAAGACTGTAAGTACAGACTACTTACGTGAGGCACAATTTATGGTTGTTTAAAATACCTGAAGATCAGTACAGCAAAGCTCTGACTGTCCTGGAGACTTAGTATGACCACATGGTGGATAAAGTTGTGTATACTCCACAAAGCATCTCAGGAAATGGGGATAAGCGATGGTGACTTCTAAAAAACAGTTTTTTGGTTGGTTTGGGTTTTTTTTCAAGATGTAGAAAGAACTCATTTGGAAAACTCCGAACTAGCTAAATGTAAATCCAGATGTTTAGGACTGGCAATATAAATCCCCAGGGGTACTCAACAGTCCTGAGTGTTAGGTGTACAAAGCTAATCCCAAACTGCTGCCTGAGCTGCTTGGGATCTTGGTCTTCTGCTGTGTATTTTTTCTATTGATCAAGAATAACGCCAATTGATCAAATGTCTAGTGTTCTTTTCCTGTGGCTAGGAAATCAGCTGTGTATATAAAGTCTGTGAATCACACCTCTGTACTAGACAATTTTTATGAAAGACAGGAATTACACAAACTTTTATATCCAAGAATCTTCACAGAGACTGTACATCTTCATAAAATCAAGTTAAAATTAAGTAAATAGTTTCAACCAACAGTAGGACTACATATGTATATATATACTTGTAAACATTAATATATTTACTTCCAGATTTTTTAATGTAATGTATTTTTAGTTTAGAAATGCCAAAGCTGATCTTTTTAACATCTAAAAATGAAACCTACTTTTTCTATTAAAATTAGATCTAAACATTTTATAAAAAGAGGTTTTGGGTTCTTTTGTGTGGTGTTTTGTTTGTGGTAGTTGGTGTTTTTTAAGTTAGAAAATGTAAAAAAATAAAGTTTCTTCTTAGATTAAACAAAACTTTGGGGAATTAATGTGAAGAAATACCTTTGTATTGTTTTGTTTTTAAAGAAAACTCTTCCAGTTCACACTGAAGCAATTCTTCCCATCTGGTTTGTTTTTTTATATTTTTCTTTTTGTCATCCAAACAACAGAATCTTTTGATCATCTTGCTATGTTTTTTCTGGGCATACTGCTGCAGAGTAATTTTTGTTTTGTTGGGTTTTTTTAATATAAAATTTCTTTTTGTGCACCATTTCTGAAAGAGTTTGGGTCTTGTCTGGCAGGAAAATTATGATTAGGGCATTACTCTTCCTTCTGCTGATGAGTTGCTTTACACTCTTAGTGGCAGAGAGCCTGTCTGCTCTAGGTTTTTCTGTTCCTGTTTTCCCATCCACCCCTGAACTGCTGAATACTCTCAGCTGCAAGTCAAGGAATAAAGCATGAATGCTCATTGTTTTCTTTGCTAATTCTCTTTTATTGTTTCCCAGTGACTTGCAGCTGAGGATTAAAACAACTGCCTTCAGCGCCAGCAGTAGGCTCTGTTTGAAACCTCCAAAGGGCATTGTTTATCCTCCCTGTATCCCTTGCACTATGCCTGCCCTGGACGAGCAGCACTCTCCTCCCCATCCCAAGTGATTCTGTTACTGAGGAATGTTGGACAGATACCATTATACACATAGTAGAGGTGCTCCCAGATTTGGGGTTTCAGCTTGATTTAAAGGGGAGGAGAACGGAAGGAAAGGGAATGGTTTTTTTGCAGGAGAGACCCTGGCTGTAGTGCTTTGTAGAACTGCTTTAAATATGCTCCTCAGGCAGGGAGGTCTGTGGGTACAGGCGAGCTTTTCAGATGTTTCCATGCGCTGCTCAGGGCTCCCGTCCCAGGCACGTACTTCATTATTGCTCCAGGGAAAGGCATGCTGGGAGTAATCAATCAGCATCGCTCTGGGTTTCTCCTCAATCAGAGCTCCTCTGATGTGTCTTTCAGTGCTGCTCATTTTGGTTTTAATTTCTGAATGAGGGATTGATTTGCACAAAATAGCACCAGGCAGAAGAGTTGGCTTTGCGATGGGTGAAAGCATCTGGCCCGTTTTCTCCAAAGCACTTAAATGGGTATTTTGAGTGGTAGGTCCTGAAGAAGACAGTGGTGGTAGTGCTTTGCTGAAGTGCACTCTGAAGGTCTCAGTGGCTTCCTAGCCCAAGATTAAGTTGTCCCCTTGGATCTTTGCTATCGCCTCTGATCTGGAGCACACCTTATCTTAGAAAGGACGCCTGTGCTTCAGTTTTACAGTGGTGCCATATCACTGACCTGCCCTTTATCCATCCTTCTTCTGTCCTTCCACTTCTCATTCCTCCAGATTCTTTGCTGCAACTCTTTTGCTGTGGCAGTGTTGCAAAAAGGACATGTTGGGAAGGGAAAAGCTCTAAGATTTATGTGATTCAAGACAGTCTTTATGTGCATGAGAATTTGGGGGAAAAAGCTGGTCTGATTTAAAAGGTTGAAAGCTTTCCCCTTCCTCTATCAGTGGGTGAACTCAGATTGAAGTCCAGGACACCTGGTACCCAGGTCCCACCTCACCCTTCTGATTTAAGCAAATTGTTGTAAAATTGGTGTAGCTGGCTGGGAACACACCCTGTACTGCAAAGGATGGTAATTGCACGCCCTGAGTTAATCTCCTTGAGGGCATCTGGATAACGTGCACTTAGGCGAGGACTTTCTGATGTTCCATGTCATTGCTCACAAAGAAAAGAAGAACTGTACTTATTTTCCCCCAGAGTTCAACTGGAGTTGAAGGGAAACAGTTCTTTACCTCCCTTAATGAGAAACTTTATACTGTGCTGTCTCCTACAATAACAGCTGTCACTGCTAGAAGGAGAAGAAGCTATTTGCCAAGACAGTGAGGCTGTATAAGTTGGTAAGAGAGAAGGAAAGGTAGGGGCAGGGAGCTGAGATTGTAGCCAGAGTCATTAGAATGCCCAAGCTCTGAAGAGTGCTCCTGATTTTATCATTTCATTCACCTCTGGGCAGTGTTTGTTTAACGTTTCTAGTCATGGTGAATGAAAGTAAACATCTTGACTGAATAGTGTATTAGTACTGTGATGATGAGGAAGGTCAGGCTAGCTGTTGTGTCTGCTGTGCAGTGCCATGTCACAAATTATGTTTATGGCTAAGAACCTCAAATGCTGACACAGCATCAAGTAAGATAGGAAAGGGCCGTCATGACCCCTTTCCTGTCCTAGACACAAGGTTTATTTTAATTAAGTCTGGTTTGGCTCTGAGCATCTTCATGCAGCAATTTGTCATACCTTTTTTCTGTTCATGACCATTCTTCCCTGTATATCTTGCAATCACATAATGTCCATATGGCAACTTGAAAAATTGTTTGGAGGGCAGCTGAACACTACAGAAGCTCTTGTAAGTATCTTTCCAGTTCTTTGTCAAATAACTTCTTCCTCTGCAATTTGTGTTTTGAATATCAGTGGCCTGTAGATTATCTGAGAATTGAAGATGCTCAGGGAGCAGGTTTGTGTCTATAACTTTCTTCGCTCATGGTGTTCTTTGGTCTTTCCTCAAATATGAAATCTCTGTCAGATTGCCCCAGTCTCTCTCAGCATCAGCTGAAGCTGGAAACTGAGTGGAACACAGTGTCATGAGTAAACCTGCCCAAGGCACTGTGTATGAAATCTGGATGCCACTGGAGTCAGTGTAAATACTCCCACTCATCTCCCTGGCTCTAGAAGTTTATCCTTTTACCAATGAAGAACTTTTTTGGAATATAAGAATTGATGAATCACCTGTTCTCAACTGATCTTTTCTTCCCACAGACTGTCTTTGAAGCCTGGTTATGGGGGTGCATGTCCATTAATCATGACATTGGTAGGTTTTTCCTGGCCAAACCATGGCCCCAGGAATTGAGACTGCTGCCTATGGATGTAAATGGCTAGTAAATCTGGAAAATTCCTGCATAGGAAGAGGTGTACCTAGGAGAGAACATACACAGCACTGAGAAAGAAAAGAGAAGGTCACAGTAAGTTTTGCACCTTCCCAGTGAGCAGTGCTGGGAAAGCAGGCAGCCCAGGGGGACCAGGCAGCCCCAGGGAGACCTTGGAACATGCTTTCATTGACAGAAAGTAGTTTGGCAGCTTGCTTTACTCTCTGGCTTTATTCTTTAAAACAGGAAAAGCTCCCTCTACACCACATTCCATGAAGTCTGGGAAGGTACCCGTCCCAGCTTCTCCTCCCATGCACTGCAGGGGTTTGCAGAGCTTCAGGGATGCCTGTTGCCTGGATACAGGGTAGTCCTGCATCTCAGGCCCCCAGCCAGCCCTGCGAAAGTGGAGGTTGTGGGGGGAGAGGTGGGCAAAGTAATCCTTGTGCACTTGGAAGCAGGAGCACGAAGTCCACCCAATGCAGTCTGTAAGCTCAGAGTTTCCTTTCACTTTGCTACTGTTATTGTTATTTATCATTATTATTGATAGGAGAAAAGTGCAACCCAGCTGCTCAGTGCAGAGATGTGAGGGCTCCCGCAGGGCGAAGCGCTTCGTGCCACTTAGCAAACCAGCCATTGTGCTGTCCCTGGCGTATGCACTTTATTTCACGTGCTTGTTCTGAGCCTCCTGCTGTTGCTCACACTACAACTGCTGACAAGTAGCCTTCCTGGCAACATGGAATCAGAGTCTGTGAGTTGAGACCCTGGGAGTACAATATGAAGAAGGCACAGACTGTTGAATATTTAAAATAAATTATTTCATCTTAAACATGAAAATGCTCTTTGCAGTTCGTACACATCACTGCTTGGTGACAGTGACTGGCCAAGTCATGCATTTTTCTTGTGTTCAGAGGGGACTATGCTGACTGCAGGGCAGCAACGTTCTCCTCTCTCCTTTGCTGAGCACATGAAGCTCATCGTTAGTAGGACGCCCTGTTGTACAGCACATGTGTAAATGTCTATAAACTTCACTAACTGACAGTAGTCAAAAATAATTTTTAAGCTCAGCTAGTTTAAATGTGGACTATTTCATATTGCAATGCTATGGGGTTTGCTGTATATATCTGTAGAGCACTGTGCTATTTCAAACAGCACTTAGGAACTGTGTCAGTAGCGGTAATTAACCTTTAGACTGAGAGACCATGAAAGATCTCAGATAAGGAATCAGGGTCCTCTTGCTCAAAGCACAGTCAATTTTTACGACAGAAATACTACCTGATCTAAGAATATGTACATTCAACTTTAATAAGTGAAAACAAATTAGTATAATGAAGTGTGTGTGGTGGGGAAATGAACACCAGGGCAAAGTCACATTGAAGATTGGCTCGTCTTTATTGCTGAGGGAGGACAGCACCAAACTTTGAACTGATATTAGAAACAAAACTGTTAGAAGTCTGAAAACCTGAAGGGTTTCAAGACACACAGCAGAAGGTCAGGAAAAGTGGAGCAATTTTTCCCAGGCCTTTAGAAAATATTATTTATGAAGGTATTTGCCTCTCTGCAAAGCGAGTGCGAATGGTTGGCGACACAAGCGTATTGCTCTGATGTTGCAGTCCACACCTTGTACTTCTATTTATGCATGTGTGAAGAGTGTCAGAGGATGAAGAATGGGGCTCACTGAGACTCCTTGTGAAGCAACTGTTGAGAGGCTGGGCTGAAGGTGAATCTGCTTTGTCTTGGCTCTGTGTGTGTATAAATATACATATATACATACATATATATGTATGAAAATATGCACACAAAGCCACTGATTGTCAGTAAATAGCTATTCACAGAAGCCTAGTATCTATTGTAATTAGAAATGACAAATCCTTTTCTCTCTGCTGAAGGTGAAGTTAGACATAAAATTGCTATACTTTAGTACAGGGTTTTTGGTCATATAAATTGTTTATTTCTCTCTTCCTCATGCCTTCAAAAATAAATTTGGTAGGTGTTTTACCAGATTGTTTACTTAGATCACCCAAGTATATGCTAACAAGGGGTATCAATAAAATGCCATCTCTTAATCAAATTTTAGTATTAATATCCCAACAACCTGTTGGATTAAGCACTTTATACCACATAAATTTTCCTGTTTAAAAGGGGGAAAGCACATCCCTTTCTCTTCCCTGATTTTTTCTTTTTTCCTAGTAGAGACAACATGTACAAGGCCTGTGTAATTTCTGGAGTGAAAATTGGATGGGAGGAGTGACTGTGCTCTCTGGTTCCTGCTGAAATGATGAGTGGAGTAACGTTTTTGGGAACCATATTAGTATCGACGAACTTGAAATGACAGTGACCAGAATGGAGATTGAAATTCTTATCTCTGTGCAGATCTGTGTGAATGACAAGTCTGGGCTGAACACCAGTTTTGTTGAGAGTGTAAGGAATTATCACTACTCAACTACCTCTACTGGAAAAAAAACCCTCATAGCTCACAACATATAGGAAGACAAATAGAACTGCAAGAAATTCTGATTGAAAAATTGTTTGAAAAATCTGTTTGAAACCAGATTTAGCTATGCCACACCACCTCTTCTTCTAGCCAAGTAACAGTAGCAATTGGAATGGAAATTAAATTGAATATGTGCAGTATTGAAACACTGGATTAAAAAAAAACCCCAAACAAAATAGAAATGAAAAAAACCAAACCTAATTTCAAGGTTTGTTTCAAATAAATGTTTTTTCCACAAGGCAGGCAGGCAGGTCCAAAATATATAAAGATCTGAAGTCTAGTCTCAGATTATTGTTTAGTGAATCCAAAGGTACAGTCTCCACTAAAGAGTTTATCATTGCATTGAGCTTTAAATCCTTTGGGCAGCTAAAAATATGAAATAGGCCAAAAGGCAGCACCAAAAGAAGCATAATTATTTTTCCAAGGTTAAACAATTAACCCCTCCTTCTAAATTTAGCACCATCCAAAATTGAAAACTTAAACTAATGGAAGGGAAATGGTACAGGATTAGTAAACTGCTGTCTTTCCCTCCAGCTGTGGGACATCAAAGACATATAAACCTTCTTGTTACTTTATTGAAAATGCTCTTGTATCCTTCTGAGTGACGTGGAAGGGATGGGATGCTACAGCTGTGTTTGGACAGAACCTCTGTGCATTTTGCTGCTCTTTCATGACATTGCAGGAGCTTCTTTTGCCCCTTATTGATGTTTATTGTCGTTCTCTTGAGACAATTTGCCTGAAAAACAGAAGGTCTCAGTTGCCTTCAGTGTGACTTACGTGATGATGATGAGTTAATGCAGCAGAGACATCATGCACATACATTTGGAGTCGGCTTAACTGAATTAATTTTTTAAATGAGTGAATCAGCCTATCAGAACCAAAGTCACCCTCAAACCACTGATTAGGGGAAAATAATTAGGATTGAATGATAAATTTAGATTGAACTGCAATATACAGGAGTGTTTGTTTAAAGAAGAGCCAACAAAATGAATCTTGGCTCTGAGGATCACCAGGAAGAAGCCTCTTTATATATTATGGCCATGTAGCAACCAGCTCCAGAGATGAATTGCTGGAAGTGACATGTCTGATTTATTGCCCACTGCAGCTTTGAGAGTGTTTGCAAACTGAAGTGTTATGGTTAGGATGATTATAATTGGGGTTTATTTTAATTTAGAGAGAGGAAGAAAATAAATACATTTTTGTGGCTTCTGGATGTAGATTACTTCGGTGGTTGCTTTTAGCTCTTAAGTAGTTCCCCCAAACTCAGTAACACCAGTAATGCTGTCCAGACAGTCGCATTTGCAGATGGTTTGAGTTCCATTTTGTGTAGTATCAGAAACTAACCAGCTGTTCATGTATCAGTAGTTCATATGTCAACAGCCCTAGATAAGCATAAGATTTCACTGTGCAAAGTCCCACTTGCACACAGTTTGCACTAGAAGCCAGTCTCTTTTTAGCTAAATAGAAAAGTAAAGCTGTGAGTTGGCATCAGAATGCAAAAAAAGACAAAGATTTAGAGTTAGAAAATACACCTCAGAGCTCATGTTTTCAGCTTCTGGCTAAGCTGTCTTACAGAAAATATTCAGTTCAAACCTTTTTCTATTTCTCTGTTTGTGCTGAGGGAAAAGGAAAAAAATCCAGTGAGAGCAAATTCCTTCAGACATGATCCGTCTCTTTGTGCTACCTATGTTGCCAACATGGGTTTGTGCTTTGTAGAGACCTGGATAAAATTAACTGGATATCCAACACAACCAGAGAACATCCTCACTAAGTTAAGTAATAATGAAGAGGAGATGAACTATCCTATCACTGCTCTTGGCTGATCCCCTTCTGCTCCCTATTTTAATATCCTTCTCATCCTGCTGGCAAGACGCTGAAGCAGCACCAGCCATCCAGTTAAAATACAGAGTAGTCAGATGTTTCAATCAACTCAGATTTCCTTGAACACTTACTCAACATTCACTGCAATTCTTATAAAAATGTCTAGACAACTCATTGCTTAGGATTTCAGCTTGTTTTGTAGCTGCTGCTTTACAGCACCCTGATTTTAAAATGCAATTTTACAAGTGTTACTTTTACTGACTATATTTTCTTTTCCACTGTGCATTTCTAAATGCCAAGAGTATGAGCTGGCTGGAAAAGGGACCAGTGTTGTAACAGGTGATACTGAGTTCTGGCCATTCCTGGTTCTGCTTCTGTTAAATGTATTTCCACTGTTTTAGGTGATTGTGAAAAACAGCATTCCATGGATATTCAAAATATATTGAAAGCAACCCATTATTTGGGGACAAACATTCTGTGTTTGGTAGAATGCCTGCAGCTAAAATATTTGCTGGTCCTATAGCTCTGTAAAGAATACTCTTTATTCCATTTCTGAGAAAAGTTGTCTGGATACAGCAAAGTACCTGACCAAGAAAATGGGAAGGTTTTTACCCTACAGACACTTTCCTCTTTCACAAAGTTGCGGACTCCAAGGATCCAGCAGTGAAGTGGGTGCTTCAATGCAAGTCATGGATGTATTGTCAGAGGAGATGGGTGAAATGTGGAACCAGAAGAAGAGGATGTGGTACAGGCACTGAGTGCCACAAAAAGAGCAGTGTGAGGGTGCCCAGAGTGGGACTGTCCTGGGCATTGTGTGAGATCCTCCCCCTTGTTAGAAGGGCTGAGAAAGGAGTGGCAAAGGGAGATGCATCAGAAGGGTAGCTGGCTCTGACCCCGTTGCAGAGAGCCAGAATGCCTCAGATAGTGCCTTCTGTGCTTCATATCCCTTGCTTTCCTGAACAGTGACTTCCCCATGCTCCCCCCATAAACTTATGAAGAAAAATGAAGGGGAAAATTGATTTATTTAAAGTCTAGTACTGAGCAGAGCTGCATTAATAAGCCTTCATGCCTGGTAGAAAAAGCCTTCCTTAAACATGATGAAAAATAAATCCCCCTGAGTCTTCTGCATCCTGCCTGAATCACTAATTCCCCAGGGCAGAAAACAAGGCAAGCAAAAAAAAGTTTGTTTTCACATAACAAAGCCACAACCTCTCCAGTTCTGATTTAAGAAGAGTCGTGGGAGCCGTCTCCTCTTTAATGTAACATGGGACCAGTGTAGGTGAGTTGATAAATATACAAATCGATTTTTTTCCTCACCCTACAGAGAACACCTATTCCTTTCTGTGGGACTCATGTCTGTGTGTGTTGTGTGCCTGGAGCTGCCCCAAAGCGCCCGAGGACCAGTGACTGTCAGCAACAGGGCGCACGGAGGGTTCAGATGCCTGAGTCACATTTTCCCCTAGTGCAGCTCCGTGTCTGGCTCCAACCACCAGCACCAGTGGGACTTTGTCCTGGTCCTTCCTCCCTTCCTGGCTGCCTGCACAGGCTCTCCCATCACTCTTCTGATGCTTTTTGCCCCTTTGAGACATCCCTGGCAAAGGCTTCAACATCCTAAGGTTTCTACAAATTGTATCTGCAGCTCCTGAGGAAAACAGCAGAGTAGTCCTATGGTTCCCTGAGGCTTTATAAATACATTCCCAACTAAAGGCAGTTTATAAATCTACTCAGCTGCAGAGCTGCACAACTCTAATGAAGATTCTCCACTTATGATGGGATAGGAGAGAGTGAGACTTTGTGCTAGCAAATGACCCCTGACTGGAAGCAGTCTGCTAACAATTTTTCCATGAACTACTGCTCAGGGCTTGATCCAGAAGCACAATAGAAGGTGCATTATTATAGGTGTTCTAATTATGGCTGATAATTGTTCTGTTCTCATTTACAAATTAAATGGTTTGTTAATAACCTCTGATTTAATAACCTATACTGAAATATAGTATAGTCTATCAACTAAAGGTGGCATAATGGCATTAATAAGAATAATTGAGGTTGTTCCTGTGATCCTGTTTACTCTTTGGCTTGTTAATTAAAAATTACTTATCTTAATGTATGATAGAAATAATATTGCTTCCCTGTGAAACCTGGGCATCTTGAGGGAAAAAGGGATGTATCAGTCTGTGCTGTTAGCAATGGTTGGAATATCTGTACGGCAGTGAACATACGGGCTTGAACCAGCCTTATGTGTCAGGTATTGTGTGTCTGCATTTATATTTTGTATAAATAACAGCATGTGCTGTTACTTATGGCTGCACGTGTCTCTTGTTGCAAGACTCGGTGCGTAAGGTTGTCTGGGATCCGTGTGATTGATTAAAGAGCTGCTACAGGAGGAAATGGAAATGAGAGACAGACAGACTGCTGAGTATTTAACCCTGGAGAAGAACCTTGGCATTTCATCCTCTATCAACGTTTGCCTGTAACTACTATTAACATTAATTATGGAGATACTTAGTGAACACCCTGTTAGCCCTAATTAGAGCTAATGGAAGATACGTGTGGATGTTAACAGGACAAGAGACAACCAAGCTTCCATTTCTAAGGTTAAATATTCAGTAGCTCCCTCTCAGACATCACCAACATCCTATAATCATGCAGTCAGACTCATCCAAAAGCAGAGCAGTTTCTCATGTCTTTTTTTTTTCCTCTCTCCAATTATGGCCACCTTACACTATTTTTGCTTAAATTAAAGGGAGAACAACAATGTGGCAGTGACCTCAGTCACCTTAGTAATGTAATTATGCTACCTCTCCTCTATTCACAGTGCACCTCAGAGTCAGTCTTTGCTAGCAAACCATTTGCTGTCCCTTGTACTGTCCTTTTAATGAATGCTAGTAGAGTCACTTAAGTGGAGCTGAATGGACTTGGCTTTGTTCTGAACACAGACCTTGTGACAAAGAACTCAGGGCCTGAGTGCTTGAGTAGGTCATGTAATATCCAAGGTCTGTAGAGCTCCTGTCACTGTGCTTTTGTTTGAAGCTGTAAACACAAAAAAATACATTCCCCTTGCACCCAGTATCTTTGGTATTTTGAAAACCAGCATTGCTGAAGAATTGAGGCTGCAAAATGTAGAGGTTGTCTTATTATCCTGCTGTTGTGAGTGATGGCACTTCCCTGCCACTAACCTCTGCCCAGCAGGTCAGTGTCCTCATGGAAACTGGCTTTTCAGGACTGATTTGGAAACCTGGAGCCCTCCCTGTGAGCCCTGAGCCTGCCTTAGGTGGTGTCACACACTCATGAGGGTAGGGTGTACTCCTCTGCAGTCCATTTCCTTTGCCATGGACATATGTGGTGAACTCAGGTGGTGTACTGGGCAAAAAGTGCATTTTTCTTCCAGATGATCTATTACATACTTCTGGGATTGTCAGTGCAGTGCCCCTTTGAATACTGCTTAGTTGCAATCTGATTTCTTACAACCTGTAACTCCCAGGTGCTTGTTGGCTGGAGCCATCTAGGAAGAAGTTCCTATCACTAGATTGACTGAGTATGCTACCAACTGATTTGGAAAATAACGTTAGGGCTTTGAGAAGAGAAAGGGTAAGTTGTGGTGTGTCCTTGACAAGAAAACCCCATCCTTCCCTAGCATATTGCATAATACTAAAAGCAAACACAGAAGTATGTCCATACCTCACTCCCTCGAGCTACAGACACTGCATTTCTCATTTAACCCGTCAAAATGCCAGTGGCTGCCCTCCTGCAGGATGGTGCCCTGTAAAAGGTGCATTGGATAGGTAACAGTGTAAGGCATCCAAGCGTGCTTTGGAAGTTCCTTTGCTCACTCTTTACAACGTCACCTGGGTTTCAGTAGAGCTTCATGTTGTAAGGAAACATGCCACAGGTGTTAATGGGTGCAGCGTGTTCTTAAGAGAAAAGTCATCAAGCAGCGCTGTCCCAGCTTTCCAGCTTGGTGGCTCTCTCGTTTCCCCTGAAGCAGTTCCGAGCATAAGCACAACTGTGCTTGGCCCAGGAGTCACATTTGCCCTCTGCGGAAGCTGATCATTGTGAGTTCTGGCTGAGGATCCTAGCACTCACACCTGGGGCTCAGCTGGGGCTGGGACAAGGCACTTGGCTTCTGGGGCTGTGGGAAGTCTGTCTCTGCTCGTGTTTACCTGGAGGATGAGCTGGGGAAAGGTTGGTAGATTTTAACTGTTGTTTAGTGTATTTTCTTTATGCCTCTGTCTATTTTCTCAACTGTGTAGTTCAAGGGCCTATTTCATTTTGTGGTGGTCACAGAATCTGTTCAGCTTTGTAATAAATACTACTTTCTTTATTTAATATGTAGAGTAATGCATTCACAGGTCAGACCTCCGTGGACCTTTTTTTAGTGGCCATGGAAAGCTTAAAGTGCCTGTATTTAAAACAGTGGGGCAAAAAGGCTTTTGATGGTGCTTTTCTTCAGGGTTTGGAGTAAGCTTATTGATTTAGGAACTCTTGTTGTACATTGGATGAAAGGGACAGAAGCTAAGGAGCCTTGTCCTATGTTATGCAGGGTTGCTAGTTGAACTCTTAGCTGCATAGTTAAAGTAGCAGTATCCCCACTGCAATATGGTTTACTCCAGTTTTTGGGAAAGAACAATTTTTTGTGGTGTTGTTTGATCTGTTGACAAAAAGGATAGATACATTACCTTTAAGAAGGAAAAAAAGCACCCACATTATAAAGTTTCTATTAAATTGCTCACTAAGCCTTCAGGTACAGTAGAAAGAAATTGGTGCTGTAAAGGGAACAGAATCATGACATATCACTTTATTTCAACAAGAAAAATGTGGCCTTGCTCAGAGCAGCAGAAGCTGCTTCCGTGATGAGGCCATGGTCTGGTTGTGTGGTTGGGAAAATGAAGCACAGTCTGACTGGAGATATTGTCAAACCCATCGAGGTTAAGCACCCTTTGCCCCAGGCGAATTCCCTCGTTTAAATGAGCCACTACAGCTAGGCTGTAAAATGCAGGTCTCCAAGCAAAGCTGGGGTAATAACCACAGGTGGTAACTTAAAGTTGCCTTCATGAACTAAATCCTGCATTTTCAGCCCTTAAAAAAATGAGTGTGTGAAGTAAATTCCTCCCAATCTTGCCTATGACTCATATAAATGTATCATACTTCTTGAAGCAGATATTCAAAGTCTTCAGCCAAACCCTAGCACATCAGTGCCTTAATTAAAATCAGTTTATTTTGTAGGTTGATAGCTTTTACTATACCCACCAGTGTGATCAATTTTTTTTGTTAAATGGTTAAATGAGTTCTGACATGAAAGGAATATCCTGTCCTAGAATTATTTTTTTTTTAAAATCTCCAGACCAAATTATTGGTCCAGTTGAAAGGAGTAGTTTCATATTCACTGAGCCAATAGCAAAGATTTAGACTTAAGTAGTGAGAAAGTCATTATTCTGGGTGTTTGGTATAGATTTAGCAGTATTTCATTGATTTACAGAAATGAATTCCCTGGGTTGGTATTGATAGACTGCAGTTATCTGGTCACCTCTGACTACATATTTTTACCAGAGGGATATCCTGGATTTTACTCCAAAATGCTTTGGAGTCACCTAATTCATTTGTGATCTTCCCAGGATAGCAGAGAAAGCAGCAGATAAGTACAAGCTGAGAGACCTGAGCCATGTCACCCCAGGATAATGGAAAGATAGCATATTGTATGAGATGTCATCTCACCAGAAAAAAGAATTTTAGGAGCTGGTATTTCATACAGGATATGTAAAGTGCTTAAATGGGAGCTTGCTTGGCACTTGCTTTTATTCTCTCATCCATTCTTTTTGACTCACAGATTTGTTTGGATGCTTCTGAGCAAAATCAGATTTTCTAAATGACAACTCCTGTGCAAAAATCAGATGACAAAAGAGATTAATACGGTATGAGATATATGGCGCAGCTAACAGTGTCAACATCATGCATTGCAGAAGAGAGGGAAAGTTAGGAAATAAAAGGTAAAATAGAGTCTCTCAAAATCTGAAGCAGTGGAATGGATGAGAAAGAGAAGTACAAACAAGCCCCTGCTCAGAGGAGAGGAGGGTGGGCGGTTCAGTCAGTCAGGGCAAGGTGAGCCCATGCTTGTTTCAGCAGCTGCAAGACTTCAGGGAAAGCCTGCACATCTCAGTGTGCTCACTCTTCTGGGGTTCAAGGGGCTGAAAGGGGGGAGCTTGGCTCTGCTGATGAGGTGTTCTCAGCTCCAATGACTTGGAGTATTTAAACAGCAAAACTGCTGAAGGACAAACCGAGTCAGCTATTTTGCAGGGCTTTCCACAGTGGGCCAGCATCATCACCTGCTTTCCACTTGCCCATAGGGAGTGTGCAGGCTCAGAAAAGGAGCACAGCCTATCGAAATGCTAGATCCCTAAGCGCATCTCCTGCCTCTCATATTTCTCTGTGCATCTCTGGTACTTCATATTCCATCTCATCAGAGTCATGCTGCACTCACCTCTAGAGCACCTGGGTGCACAGCTTGAAAGGATGGAGGTTAAGTATGGGCTCTGAGCTGGAGGAGGCTGGTGCAAATAAACAGAAACAGAAATATTGGAAGGCAAATTTACATGAGTGCATCATGTGTCCACATTAATGTGCTTCATCCAAAAGGTATAAGAACAAACCTGTTTTTCCAAGGGATGCAAGTAGTTGATCCCTTACTGGGGGAAGTTTTGCACTGTAGCTTTTCTATGAGTATCAGATTATTGGAAGTGTCTGCTTCAAATTCTTGATTGACACAGTACTGACTGGAAAACTTTAGTTCCTGAGCTACTTCTGATTTTCCAAAAATGTCCCCACATCCAGTCCCCATGCCTTATTAGCAAGTGGGGCCTCCAGGATACTGATCCTTGACCCCAAATGCCCTTGACCCCAAATGCCCTCACGTCTCTGCTGGCCCCTGGAAGAGCTGGTTCACGCCACTGTCAATGGCAAACAGCAGGGAGGGTGCTGCTGTGGGCTGTGGAGTTTCAAAGCACACTGAGTTGGCAGTGGCCCTCAGATTGTAACCAGAATGCTCCTCCCCTCCAATGTGCAATGCCTGGGATCCAACCTCTCACCATCCAGGTGGTCAGTGTGGAACCTCAACTGCATTGTGGACAACATCTACTTTTAATATTTCAAAGCTTGCTTTGTCTCTCTTCATCAGGAGATCCTTGGCTTGGGATTCTCCTAGTGAGAAATTTCCTCGTGTGAACCTGTAGAGGAAACTTACAGGAGTTGTTTGTTTGAGGGCTGCAGGAGAACATTTTCGGAGACATCAGCTCTAAATGGTTATTTCTACAGTTTTGGGCACATTGTTGTGAGGAACGTGGCAAAGATGGAGTGCAAACAATCTGACCTTTTTTGGTCCATATGAAGGACCTCACCTGGGCTTTTGTACCTGAGAAGTTTTAAAAAATAGTGGCAGTCATTCAAAATACTTGTTTTCACCTCAAAATGACAATATTTTGAACACTGTCTTCTGGGTTCTGTTTTCAGTACAGGCAGCCTGGCACTCTCATAGGGTACTGAACTAAACCTCTAAGACTCCATGGGTGGCAGATAAGTGTTGTTGTTAATTATATTAAATACAGGGAGAGGGGGAGGATGATGAACACCAGCTTGAAATGACTTGCTGATGTCTGTGAGTTTCTGTGAGAGATGTTAGCAGAACTGGAACTATAGAAGTGCTTTGAGCACTAGCCAGGAGACCACAGAAGCTGCCCAGGACACTTGCTGGGTATCCCAGAGCTAAGCCACATCAGCTTTATAAAGGACACAGCTTCATAAAGGGCTTTCAGACTAATGTGGAAAGCAATCTAAGGCTTAAATGGTCTTTAATGGTCTGATGCATCATCAGACATGAGGAATGATAACCACAAATCTTGTTATGAAATTTGTCATAAAATTTATTGTCAAATGTGTTTTCACAGCAAGACTCCACAATGTTTTCAGAAAGATTCTTTTCCCCATGCTGACAGCAGGGATGGGAGAAGAAGCTGTTAAATGCTGTGTTTCTTGAGACAACTTTTCTTGTCCTTAATGCAGAGCAAATCTGCAGCTTACTGGGAGATTGTCCCCAAAGGGTTGTCTCTCCATGCTCAGGAGAGCTTGAACATCCTGTTGTTTCCTATGTTTTCTCAGCCTTTACCTGGACTGCTTTGGCTCTTTGCTCTGCAAACCTCATTTTGATACTTTTAAAATATGGGATTTCCAACTGAAATGCAGCATTGCTTTCAAATTGCATGCTGATCAAGAAAAGAGACATAGCAAAGCGTGGGTATAGTGAGGTCCAGCCACTGAAAACTGGTGTGATTTTGCATTCAGAATTCTGCCCAGCCCTGACTGGTGTGAAAGTTAGACTGTGGAGTCCTGTTCCTCATAGGAGATCTAGTTTTATCACAATGTTTTGTTGTCTCTAAAAAGATTGACTAGACTTTCAAAATCAGAATTGCTGGGTTGGGTCAGACTTGTTTGTGCTTCTTTTGGATGGGAAGAGGAAGGTGCTCACCAGTCCATCTACAGATTGTTTTTTGTACTGATTTAAGGCCATGGGACCAGCTTGTGCCTTGATCATTCACTGATGCACTTGTAATTATTGCAGCCCCTCTGGTTTGAATTAGAAAAGGTTTTATGTCTTTAGTTTCTAAGTCCTGACTTCTAGTGGGTAAAATAACAGTGAAGCCTGAGTAAAAGAAAATTCATCAGCATCTGGAGTATTTCCATAGTTAAATTTGCTGCTTCAGTTTGGAGAGTCCTCACGATACCCTGTGAGTGCATGCCAGTTTTTATGTGTGTGTATGATTGATGGTGCTCCAGGTTTTGCCCCAGGCTATACCCAGGCCTCTTGCAAGCAATGCTGGTAGTGAAGTTTCCAGTGCTGCTGGAATGTGTTATTTAGATTACAACAGAGCTAAAAACCTGGACCACTTCACAATCAGAGACACAATCCTCTCCCCCCAAAGCTCACAAACCTTAAAACAAAGACTGCCTGGGGAGGCTCTCTGGCACTGTATTAAATATCCTTGACGAGAAAAGGTTTCTTACAATTGTGGCCTTCCTAATAGGCACCGTGGGTAGTATCAACACAAAGATATCTGTATTACATGGTTTGACCTGCTTTAACCTCAGCCAGTCTCCTGGAGATTTAGAAAATATCTGTTCCATACAAAGGTCTTGGCTTTCAGGCAAAGTAGAAGCAGTTTGTTTAGAGTCCCAGCTTTGTGAGAGGAGATGTTATACTTTTTGTGGGTGAAAGTCACCCCACTGAGGCTGTCTGAAAGCCTCTGGATCCATGTCATCAGCACGTAAGCTGCTGATTTTGTTTGCAAAAATAAATTACTCCCCAAGTACTGCACTGTGCTCAGGAAATAAGGATATTTGGGGAAAGAGGGTATATTGTTCATAGTGTTTCCTTTAGGGGAAAAAAGGTATGGTCTTTTAGCTTTTGGCTGTCGTGGAATGTTTGATTAAATCTTAATGAAAACTAGAACCCCAATTTTGCAGGTTTTTACATCCTTTAATTTCCCCCCACCCCCTCCCTTGGAGGAGTTTGTCTGCCAGCAATATAAGTGGGATTTAGATCAGCCTCTGAGCAGTTAAGTGGTAAGGAGATTTCTGTAAGGTTATTTGGTTCCACTGCCACACGTGGAAGGATGAGGTTATTGAGGGGGAATTATTACAAGTGGCAATGGAAGCGAGTTCCCCTATAGCGGCACCTCAGCAAGGTAAAGCTCCTGCCTCCTCAGGTCTCCCCAGCCCGTGTTCTCCTTGTTGCCCAGTTTTCCTGCAGTGTGAAACAGGTGCCTCCAGACCCCGGAGCGGGCTGTGCAGCCGTGTCCCAGGGGCGGTGTGACCCATCCGTGCTCGTGGCAGGGCCGTGGCAGGCGCAGCAGGACGGCTCCCTCGGGAGAGCTGCGCGGGGGCTGTCCCTGCTGCTTCGGGAACGCGGGTGAGGCGTCAGCACAGGAAGTTTAACTAGGTGCCTTTCATTCCTTAATTTCTGCAAGAGCTGAAGCTGCTTGCCTGGGCTGAAGGGCTGCCAGGCTCCCTGTGTCTGATGCGGGGAGAGGTGGCTGTGTTGCTATGGCACTGGAGGTGTCTCCAAGCCCCACGGCTCTGGCAGCTGAGACGGCTCCCAGCAGCATGTCCTAATTGTGGCTGTGCAGCAACAAAACAAATATTCAGAGATTTCCATAAAGCCTGTAATCAAAGGAGCATCCCTTGCTTTTTAATATGTGCTGAATGGGTTCATTTGTAAGCTTATTACGACTTCAGAGAGAGAAGCTATTAGGATGATCATTAGCTGCCTGTGCAAATAGCAAGGAAAACCATGGCATGTTCCAGAATAACCCCCTTTTAAAGGCCTGCACTTTCAAATGCATTAACAATAACCAGCCATGCAGTCTTTCATGGTTCCCATGCCCTGAGTAAGGACAGAAGAGAAAGGAGAAGGGGACAGTGAACTGCATGCTTTCAAAATAAGTTCAGATGGAGAGAAAAATGAGGTGTTAAGAGAGCAGCAAAATCACTAGCATGACAGTGTGTGTATTGATGCAATATCTGTTATCCATTGGGAAAGCAAAAGCAGCTGGGAGCCAGCCTTTGAGTCTTGGCTCATATCTCAGTCCCTCTACTCCTGCCATCTACGTATGAATTGTGCTTGGGGTCTTTTGTCTGCCTGGAACCTGATGGTTGCTGGAGCACTTAGATTATACATCTCATGGAGGAAGAGAGAACATTTAGAAACACGTATGCCAAGATTATGGGGTTTATTGACTCTCATTTATTTTCCTGCAGAACATCTGAAGCTCTCTTGTGGGCTGTGGCAATGGTTCTTTCTCTTAATCTGAAATCAAAAATAGCTGTAGCAAAAGATGTTGAATAGTTGGGCATTCGTACCTTAATTGGGACAGGTGTGGTTGAGATCAGTCACATTTTCCTTTCAAACCACATTAACTGCAATTTTATGTGTTAGAGTAAGTTAAAAGTGCTGATTACAGTGAAACTCAGTTTAGATTTGCACATGGAATATTTATGACATATGTATCAGTTTGACTATAAGCAGGGTAAATTGAACTTCAGGTTTGCCTCTCTTTCCTAGGTAATTTCTCATGTCTTTTGCTGCATTCAAGTTTTCCTGCACATATTGCACCTATAGCTTGTGAAATGTATGCATTTCCTATAATATCCTATTATGTTTAGAATCCATAACACTTTGGGATGCATTATTATTCTTCTTGTTAAAAAAATTAAAAGATGACCAGAAACAGATAAATAATGTCACTTCTCAGATTTCCAGAAATATTATTTTCTGGTTTATTTTGTACTACTGACATCCCTCATTTAAGATCTGCTTTTCTTAGAGGTTCTTTTTCCTAACCTTTGCTTTTCTAGACTGATTAAACCTGACTAAACTGACTGTTTTATTTTTATATCTGTGTAGTCTCTTAAATTGAACAGGGAATTTTGTTAGTTTTCTGGGGTTTTGGTCTGGTTTTGGTTTGGTGGGGGGGTTGGTTTGTTTGTTGGTATCTTTTTTTTGTTGTTTTCTTGTTGTTTTGGTATTTTGTTGGGGTTTGTTTTGTACAATATTTAATGCATTTAATGTTCTGTTTGGGATTTCTTTTTTAAAAGGAATTAAAGTTATTTCTTCCCCAATTAAATGATCCTAAACAGTGGGTTAGTTTTTCTACACCTC
The DNA here is from genome assembly GCF_041296385.1 of Aphelocoma coerulescens. Lineage (NCBI taxonomy): Eukaryota > Metazoa > Chordata > Aves > Passeriformes > Corvidae > Aphelocoma > Aphelocoma coerulescens. The sequence goes on from NC_091019.1 coordinate 26,584,529, forward strand.
TGCCTTATGAAAGAACACTGAGAATAAACACAATAAAAAGAAGTTAACCTATTGATCTGCAGGTCCATTCTGTGTTAGAACAGATGATACAAGCAGAGATTTCAAATTCCCTTGCCTATGGCCCCTTGCCTCTGCCTCTGCTCAGACAGTCTGGGGCTTCTTTTTCTTGCTAAGGACATCAACATCATCATCTTTTTGATAGGATGAGGCCCTGTGGCTTATACTAATCCCTTTTGGTAACATCCTTACTTTAAAATAACTTTTGTTCTTTGCCTTGTTTCCCTGAAGCCTGCAAAGTATCAGGAAAATTCTTAAAATATTGAAAATCATGGTCTGAGGAGGACAAGGTTGCCACAGCAACTGTCCAGTGTTCCTGAGCTTTATTCCTGCATCTCTCAAAACCATCATGGATGCCACAAACTGCTGAGGCATTTGCTGCAAACAAAGCAGGGCTATAGGAAAAGAGAACAGAAAAGAGCACCGAGGAGCCACATGTTGTAAAGGTGAGATGTGTCAGGCTCAGGGAAAAAGTGGCAGGCATTTAGGCTTTGTGTTAAATCCCCTCAGCACCTGGAGCTGTGCAAGCGCATGGAGTGTTTTGACACTCGACAGTATCTGACATGACAGTGGCTAATGTCACTTGGCTTGTGCTGCAACCCCATGATCCACTCAGGAGGGTGACATTTATTCCATCCAGAAGAGAAATACTTTCAGAAATAGGAGGCCAAAGTTAGCTGCCTCCCTTTTGATTTGTTAAATAACAGCTTTCTGGGACAGAAGATGCCTGGCAAAGAGTGCAACTTGTCAGCCAGAAGTGATCAGCTTTTTCATGGGTTTGGGACTGGTCTCAGTACAGACCGGTGAGCAGAGAGCTATATTGGGGGTCAGGAGGCTTAGCACTTCCATTCCCCTTTTAGCCCTGGTTTTCTCATCTAATAAACAAAATTAATGTTTTTATATTATCAGTGCATGTCATCTCTGGGTCATCTGTTTAGAAAGGCAGACAATCGGTACCATATGGTTCCATTGTACTGCAGTTAATACAAGGGAAAATACACCTGTGAGCTATCTGAGGACTTTTTTTTTTTAGAGGAACAGAACTTAAAAGCATTGCAGGCTATATTTTGGTTCTGTATGCAGGATCTTCTTTTCTGAGACAGCTGGGGCCTGTGTGTGAGAAGCTGTATGAAAGAGCCAGATGTGATTACCTGTGGAACCTGGCTTGGGAAGGGGCCAAAGTGAGCAGGCAGTTCATGTTTCGAATGGTGCAGTGCACACATTTGCACCAGCTGAAGTGGAGCAGCCTGTGGCCCGAAGCCATGCTGGCACTTCAAACACATAATCTAGCACTTTTCAAAACGTTACAATATTTAGAATTGGTTCTGCTCTGGGACTTCTGAATTTCCATTCTGAATGTCTGTGCACGTGTGGGAGATTTTACCTCTGTATGATCTCATGTGTTCTATGCACACATTGTGCAAAGTTGCAAATATAAAACAGAGGGTAAGAGTTGTGTTAGTAGTTTCGTTGCAGAGCTGGCATTATTTATATGAAAATTTAGAGGGTTCAGTCCAGCCCTCTTTTTCCTCCTGTGTGAGACTGATGTGCTCTTATGCACACAGACTTTTGGTGGCAGAAATGTGCTTTTGTTAAAAGCAATCAGGATGAGATGGGACCCAGTTGCTCTGCTTGTGTAGGAAACTTAGGGTAGTTTTGGAGGCAGCTCCGATTCATTTAAACACTGTCACAAGCCTCATATGGTTTTAGTGTTATAAAAGCCAATCAGGTTACTGTTTGAAGGTATAAGATGCCCCTAAGGGCTTTGCTCACTCAACTGTGCTGAGGAATTAAATGCTCTGAGGCAGTGCAGCAGCCTCATTCACTCCAGTGTTGCAAGGCAAGGCAGTCATCACTGGTAAATGGGCCCATGTTACAGTGACATTAGCATTTTAATGCAACTAAAGAGGAGGTAGATTGACTGTAATTTAGTATCCAGTTGCATGGCCTTGTGCAGGTCTCATGGCTGCTCCACAGGGGCCGATTACAGTTACACAGTGCACTTTGAGACCTAATTGGATTTACGTGTGGTAATGTAGTTGTGTCATAGCAACGATTCTGCTGCACAAGTGCTATGAAATTCCAGAACAATTAGTTATTTATGTAGGAGCAATAGTTACAGGATAACACACGGGGCTGACCTTGTGCCAAGGTCCAGTTCTAAAGCAAAAAGTGTTTCACTTTTTTTCTGATGCCATTGCAAGGAAATGAAATTATTCTGATCCTGCTTCCACAGAGATGTTTCTCCTCACCCTTCACCGTGAAAACACTGACTTGATGTAGAGATCCAGCAGGACATGACTTCTGTCTTCAGCTTCTCCTTTGAATATATGGGCTGGCATGTGTTTAAGTGTCTCTCAACCCTGCAAATGTGGTGAGCACAGGGGTCTGGCAGTACTTAGAAGCCCTTGCGAAGCAAGACACTTGTAAGGGGTTCATCTGGTGACCCTTCCTGATCTAGTCAACATGCAGGAGGCTGGATTTCTCACAAAGACAGGCCCTGCTTCTCCATCCTGCACACTCCACTCATTTCTTGTTTCAGTTGCTGCCTTTTGTCTGTATCAGACTCTCTCTGCTCCATCTCTCTTTGCTCTGGAGCTCCAGCTGTCTTTCTTGCAGCATGATACCAGCAGGAGGATCGTGTTTAGATGCTTTTCCTTCATCAAACCCTGCTCCTCAAAGGGCTGCAATGTGAAGAGAAGCCAAAGCCAAGGAGAGTTGATGTGGTGGCTGTGGACAATGTACCAGCCACAGCTGGCCAGCCCAAGGATGAGGCTTGGCCTCAGCTGTTGCTCCAGCTTCTACTGTGTTTCCTCAATGACTGTAATTAAAGGCATCAGCTTGCTGGAGTCACAATTAGGCATGGTGAGTTTGCACTTTGTGCAATTCTCCCTAATGACAAAATCGTAGCTATTAACCAAAGAGAATCTGTTTGGCAGGGACTTCCTCCCCTTTAAGGCCACAGAGTAAGGTGGAACATTGCTGCTGTTTGGCACCAAATGCAGTCTTTCATCCCTTCTGACACACTACCTGCTGGTACCTACTGAAGCATTTAAACTCTTCTTCTCTGGGGTGCTGTAATTTCTTTAAAATATTGTGACTTATGATGGATAAAAAAATAAAATTTCTCTCCCAGGCAGACCTCTGAGGGCTTGTAGGGATGTAATTATATGCAGACACAGTAGGAGCAGGAATCCTATTATTCTGGTTATTTTCTTAATGACAGGTTTGTATAGCACAGTGTCATCTCTGCGTTAAAGTTAGAGCCATCTTCTCTTGGCAGCATCTCTCCTAAGACAGTGGCATTACAGGACAGGACAGCTGAAGAAATTGTCTCTCAATCACACATGCAAAACACAGGATGAAGTGTCCCTACACACCAAAGAAACAGCTATAAAGGTCAGCGTGGGCACTGGGCTCTGAGTGCCAAACAGGGTCTCTGCTGTGAGGCACTGTCCCTTGTCCTAGCTGTACTCTCTCCAGAGCCCTCTTCAGATGTGCTGAACCTGCTGCAGCCATCTCCCGGCCAGTCACACAGCACCCTCTGAACTTTGACACTGGTGGAAAAGCTGTACTGATCCAGGGCAGCCCTTGTACCCAGCATTGCAATGTAGGGCAGTTCAGCCACTGCCCGGCTCCTGCCTTCAGCACTTCACAGCACAGACAGGTGGATTGGCAAGAGATGTTTGTACACTCTGGATTTCAAAGGGGAAGCTATCACTGCTCTTCATCTAGAGATGTAGGTTTTCAGTGACAGAGGAAGGACATTAAACGTGAAGGATTAATGCAAAACCAAAGGTCTATGAATATTCATTTATGTTTTATATTGTAATAGTTTCAGCCACCTTGAAACTCCTTGTTCGCTTCCTGCCAACAACAAAGGATAGACTTTTACTCACAGAAGTCTTAATGGGAGGCAATTTTCAAAGGTGCATTTACAAATGTTTGTGGGCAACATGTTAAATGCAGCCACTCCAGAAATCATGATGGAATGCTGGCAGTGAGAGAGCAGGGAGAGACCCAGGTGACTTATCTGGTGCCTCACAGGGAAGCAGCAGCTCCAGCAAAGCTGCGAGTATGCCAAAACCATTTGTGAAGCACAAGTGAGTGAGTTACAGTGCTGAGCCCTGTGTGAGTATTGTGATCTTATGGCATGTTGTGCTCTTTGAAGAGTTAAAGACTACCCCTTCCCCACAGCCCTGCAATACAGGCTTGGGGCTGTGTCAGATAGGTGGGAAAAGCAATCTGGGAGAGGGTGTCCTGAGAAAGCAAGAGTCAAACCTCTGTGCCTTGCACCTTAGTCTGTAGTCTCACCTCACCTTTGCCTACTCAAGAGCTGTCATTAGCATCGTGTGGGCAGAAATTAAAACATACTGAGAAAATTCTGATTGTTAGCTTGAGGGCAGTGGCAGTGGGCACCTGAGTCCCTCTGCCTGCACCATTATATCTAATGCTTTTGGGTGGACAGGGCTGTGGCTTTGCTGTTCCTCTCTGTCGTTGCTTCCCAGGCAGTGACAATGAGGCAAAGGAAATAGTTTGCTCAACTTGGCATGACAGCTGGCTGGAAGAATGAGGGATAGCACCCAACATTTCATGCTGCTGCTCCTAATGGCTGCGCTTCCCAAAGGTGCATTCCATCTTCCTTCCTGCCCTTTCCATTTTCCCAGCAAATGGGCTGTAAAGTCACAGCAGATTAAAGTTTGTCTAAACCTCCTATAAAATACTGAAGGTGCAGCTGGTATTAATCTAGTCCTCTTGTGGTATGAAGTGCATGTGTAATGGGACTATAGATTTACGTGTGGTCTGTGGGCATTTAAAACACCCCAAAGATTGTTAAAGAGATTCTGAGGAATTGAATCCCTTGCTGGGTATTAAAAGCTCTTCATTAATGCTAATGTACACTAAATTAAGGTGGCAATTAGGCTGAGCATATTCATCAGGATGGTGTGTTTTAATAAACTGTGTATTTAACATGATTGCATTTTATTGACTTCTTCAGTAATTGCATATTTTTCTCTTACAGGACAAGCTTGGATAGAGGGAGATACATGGGACACACAGACAATTAAACACTGGAAGACACACTGTGCCTCAAGTCCCAAGATTAGCAAAGGTGAGTGCTGTTAATGGGTTGCTCTTTCTGTATGCCAGGTACTTTCTCTGTACCTCTGTCAGGGCAGGTTAAGGGTGCCCTAAAGGTTAAGCTATGGTGTGCTGGAGGGGGTAAGAAAAACACAGCTCATCTGCCACCGCATCACCAGCAAGGTACTGCAGAAAGTCATCCTTCCTTATGAAACTCCTTATGAAACTGCCCTTAATCTCTGTTGTATCTAGAGGAGCAGACTGTGTGAAAATAATACTCTGAGAGGATTTTCTGGAAGGCCCTTCCTGTTAGATATGTTCTCTTAGGAGATCCCACCACTTTGGTTTAAAGTTGAGCACTGCTTGCAGACAGTGAACACAGAAATCCTCTTATGGGAGATGTACTTGGGAAGGAAGACAAGCATGCTGAGCCAAGTCTCCACACCTGCAAGCCGAAGGGTGGCCTGCCACACTGCTGGGGAGAGGACACCATGGAGCAATGCCAAGTGGTGGTGATCCTTTGCCACTGGTATGGCTTAGAGCTTCAGGGATATTTCCAGTGACGTTGTATCTGGGAGAGGGTCTAGAAATCAATACATTTACTTGAAGGAGAATTTAGTCCTTATTTTTTAATACCTTTAAAGGCTGCCTGGCATTGGTTCTGGAGAACTTCAAACACATCTTCTGCTTTTACTTGGTACATCGTGAATGATTATGAAAGTAGGTGTGAATCGACATAATTTGCTCCTCAAACCACAGGCTAATATTTTGTAGGAAGTACTGCAGAACTCGTTTTTAGGTTTTACAGGAAGCAACAGTTCAGCATCAGTTCAGTGGACAAGTTCTTCATGCATGTTGACAGCAAAGGGATATTTATGCTGAAAGAAGTTAGACACGGATCATATGATAGAAGAGTAGTGACTGAAAAAGTGATCTGCATGAGGGTTGGGCAAGAGGACCTGTAGACATCTCTCTCAATCTCAGTTATTCTGTGTTTTCTATCATGTATTTGAGATGGGAAGACTGTGACGAGCAGTTGGGCAATCTGTCTGAATTTATGTGCTGAAACAAGAATTGTCTGCAGTGACATGTTAGGGATGGGCAAGGAAAATGGTTCACACACTTGTTTTCAGTAGAGGGTAGTAGTGATAAGATACGGAAGACGTGAGGGTTGAGACTGGTGAAGATAAGGTGCTCCTGACAGTTCTGAAAGACTAGCACATCCATGAGATGCTCCTGTTCCATTTGCCACCAGGTAACTCAGACACACCTTGGGCAGCTGTTTTGAAAAATCTTTTCACCAAGGAAAATCATCAAACACTGGAAGAGGTGTCCAGGGAGACTGGGGAATCTCAGTCCTTGGAGATATTCTAAACTTAACTAATGTGACCCTAAGCAGTGTGCTCTAACTTCGAAGTTGGATCAGATTTGGAATTGGCCCAGGTTGGGGGCAGTGGATTCTTGTACTAAGTGACATCCAGAGATCCTGTCCAACCTAAGTTTTTCAGTGATTCCATCTTCAAAGCAAAGCTAAAGGAGCAGCCACAGTTGAATCTGTGGGTTTCAATCCAGTGTTACAGGGAAATGGGGTTGAGGGAAATGTCAGTGGTAGCAAAGAGAAAATTGGAAGCTTTTCTGAGGGGTGTGGTTGAGCAGCTGTCTTTAGAAACGTGAAGTTCAAGGCAGCTGCAAGGCATGCAAAGCAAATGACAGAAGGAAGGAAGTGGCTGGAGAGCAAAAAAATGCATTGCCTTAAAAAAGTAGACTTTATTCCTAACTGATTACAGCAGCTGGGCTGTGTTTCCTGGCTACACTGCTGGGGACTTTTAGCCTCCCCATCACTTTGCAAGATAAAATTCACGGGGGATATAGGGGAGAGAGAAATGTAGAATAATGTGCTTAAGAAAAAGCTGAACATTTATAGCTACATTTCAGACAAAAACAAATGCATCTCATATGTCTCAGAGGTCTGAGATGGGACAAGCCAGGGAGAGCATCTGTCAGCCGCTGTCTTCTGCAGTTCTGACTGTTAATGTTTGCTTAGCATTAAATATCTCCTGCAGAGATGAATTTAATCTCTCACAGATTTGGGGCCTGGAGGAGGGGAGTGAAGATATTTTTAAAAGGTAGATTAAGGCATATGCATTCAGTTTTTATCACACTAGTATCAGTGTGTAGTAGGAGTAACTCAGATGATTTGCTTTTTGTGTGTATGGCTTAAAAAGAAAAGTAGAAGGAAAGCCCATCTCTGTGGGTCAGGATTGTCCCCTTATGTCAGTTATTTTAGCCATGAAGCCTGTCATCAGGGACTCCAGGTACCTTCAGCTAATTAGCAAGGCAGTAGTTGGCACAAATGCATTCATAATTATGTTATTTGTAACTCATATTATCTGCATTTTGCTTGCATTGTTTGTAAATAGCATTACTTACATACTCTTCAAAGTCTGGAGCACCGCCGCAGATACGAGCTAGATGGTAAGATATGCTAGAGTGCCCAAGCTCTGACACCAAACGTTTTAAGTGCCTCATAAGAGATCAGATCATGCTTTTGGTTGATTTGCCCTGTTTGAATCAGTGCAGTCATAGGATCCAAAGAGTGGCCTTGCCTGTGCTGTTTGGAAAGCTGGATAGCCAGCAGAAACCTGTGTGTTGTGCTGGTATGTGTGGGTCTCTCCAAGTTCTAAGTTCCAGCAGTGCAACAGTTGCTCAGAGCTCCTGTTTCTCAGATCAGGTCAGTGGGCTGGCATTTTCTGGAAGCTTGCATTGAGTTCTTCTGATGTGGAAACTCTGATATGCTTTGTTCTTGGCTTTACTAGCCCAGACCTCACATTATTGCCCCCGAGTTTCATCTGCACATCCTGAGCGGAAGAATTTTGGAATCTGAAAGCCCCAGTGGGTGTGGTCTTGAGCTGAAGCACAGTGCAATGAGTAGGGCTGCACTTTGTTGTTGTGTGTGAAGTGTGATGGGTTTAGAAATTACAAATCTGAGCCTAGTACCACTCCTGGGGACGATTTTGTGCCCAATCAAAGCAGAAGGGAGCCCTAAAGCTGAGTGTGCCTGTGTCTGTGCTACTCCCAGGTTATTGTGACTGACTGATTCTTTGGGACAGTGAAGTTTTCAGGATCTTATTGCTCAATGGATTTACAATTTCCCTTCCCTGCTTATGCCGAGAAGACATTTTAACAAACTGAGTGGATGGGCAGGCAGGAGCAATGCAAAGAATCATAGCCTATGTTTGTCTTTGAAAATAAAAGTAGACTTGTACTCAGCTCATGTAAATCAGAGCAGTTCCAAGGGAGCTTGCTCGCCTTACAGAGGGAGCAGTCCCAGACATGGAAAGGAAAGTAAGGCAGGAATGTGATTTATCAACACTACAAAGCAGCAAGACAGTGTTATGCTTAGGAACTGCTGCTTCTTGGACCACAGGCATTGTCTTTCGTGTGGATGACTGTAGTGGGGTGTGTGAATGATGTATAGTGGCACAATAAGGCTAAATTCTTGTGTTTTGTTCTTTTTATTTTGACAAAGGCTGCTGTAATATGGATCACACAGGTGGGTGCTCAAGGCAGCAGGAGTTTGAAATTTCTGAGATAACTTTAAGACTTCGGCTAATATACTAAGATTTAGCCATCCTTTGTTTCATTGGAGCGTGAATTTTGGAGTTTCATTCAGTGAATTTTTAGTGTGGTGATGGGAACACCTAGGTGATACTAATTGTGGGACTCTTGAAATTGCAGTATCCCACTGATCTGTCTGTATTTTCATATCCCTCTCTAGTGTCCAACTCATGTGTTAGTGGACCTGAAGGCTCACCTTTCCCATGAAACTGAAGAATTCCCTGCCCAGCTCCTCACCCTTCTGGACTTTAAGAACTCTTTTCTTCATGAGACTTGCAAATATGGCTTTAAACAGTGTCAGGAAGCTGTGGGCATTTCTTGCAGGCCCACATCAGAGCTCTGTGCAGTCATGGTGTTGTCTTTGAATCTCTCTGGGCAGAACAGTTATGTATCATAGGTATAAGAAAATAAACTTTATAAAGAAAAAATATTGCTGTCGTTCTCAGGTTTAGATTCAGGTTTGTGTTTCTCCAGAAGCAAGGTGGATCTTCTCAGGATTTCTCTAGCAAAAGGGGTTCCCTGGGTAGTACCAGCCAGCAGAGGCACGCTGTTATCCTGCCCCAGGTACAGGCAGATGCAGAGGGAAAGCAACTGCATGTCCACATGAGCTTCTGTGTCACACCATTTGTCTCAGCCTGTCTTGTCACTAAGAAGGAATTGATTTGACTTTAAATCAAGTGAAAGCATTGCACCAAACACACACTGTGTAACAAAAATCTGGTTCTTACCTCAGGCAGCCCCGTGCTGGGAGCACTGCCTGCCACGGGTTTTCTCAGCTCTTTGGCTAAAGCAGAGCAGTTCCTATGGTCACAGGGGAAAGCACCTCATGAGGCTCTACAGCACTCACAGATTTTGTGGTTTAACAGAAACAATGGAGTGAAAGGCAGTTTTATTTCTGGCCTGGTGAAAATCTCGGATAATTTCAGTTTTTTAAGTGAATTAAATGGACTTTGCTAACATAGCATATCATTAGCTGCAGGTCTGTTTAGAGAATAGCATTTGCAGTGGAGAAAGGGAATGAAATGCATTAAGAAGCATGTGGGCTTTGGGAAGGCTCATCTGTGGAGCCAAGCAAACCTGTGCCTCAGTGTTTGCAAATGTACAGATCCATCTATGCACTGTGCCATGACTGCATTGTTTTCTGTTTCAGTGGAAGTTTTACTATTTCATGTATTTATTCGTCAGTCCCTCTAGGGTACTTGGTGATATAATGGCATATTAGGAAACATAGACACTTCATTAAACAGCAAGCAGGAACCTTCCTCCAGTGTAGACTCACCTGGTCAGGATTTATTGCTGGTGTTCCAATGAAAGCATTCCCCAAGCAGTTGTCTAAATCAAACATTGAGTTACAGAACTGGTTAAGACTCCTTAGCAATTTTTCCTGGCCTCAAAAGCTTTCCAATGTTGATCTATGGGTTCCTCTTGCAAAAGACCTGTGCAGGGTGGGGCATAGAGCAGCAGGACTTCATTGGCACGGGAAAATCTCACACTCATGGCAAGCAGGTGTTGTGCCCCAGGCTGAGTAACCATGCGAGGACAGCCTCCTTGGGCCCTGCCATGTCCATGCACTGCTGTCATTCCAAGGCCAAATGTCTTCAAGTTTCCCTGAAGCTGTTGTCCATGTTTGTGTGGCATTCATTCTGTAGAGGAAGCTTGTATGAAGATAGCTGTCCCAGACACTTTTTGTGCATCTTCTAACTGGGTACAGCTTGTTCTGGCTCCTGTTTCAATATAACCTTTTCTCAGTGCGAAATAGACAGGTACATTCAGTGATTCTTAGACTTGACAAGCTTTAAGGAGTGGGGGAAAAAAATTCTTCATGTGCAGAGGGATATCTTTTCCCCAGTATCTCACTCTGACAGCAAAGCTAGACCTTTCCTCTCCTGCAACCTTCCCCTTTACTTTTGTGTTTGCCTTCAAACCTTAAAGAATGCAAAGGGACCTAGCAGAAGTCATTATCTCTTACTAGCCTGCACTGTGTTGCCTGTTAGGGTAAGGAAAGAGCTCTTTTGCATAATGAACTCCACAGGGCCTTGGGGGAAATACAAATAGATTGGAGATAGGATTGTGTCATTCCAATAAAAATGGGTGTGCTGTTGTTTTGCAGGAAGAATTGGACAAAGGACCCTGAAGACCATGGAGGGAGACTGTCTGAGCTGCATGAAATACCTGATGTTTCTTTTTAATTTCTTTATATTTGTAAGTATTTGGAATTCACTTTCTTTTCTGGATCCCCCTGTTTCCAGCAGCCTGCTGTTCCCCAGCAGGATAGACTACAGTGTGGCAAAGTTGCCACGATACAGAATATCCCCTCTGCTTTTCACTAGCAATCACTGAGTGTTTTGCAGCATCCATAGATGCTCAGACATTCAGCAAGGCAGCACAAGTGGTCACTGTTGTCTGAGTTATTGCTGTCCTTGACAGGGGAAACCACAGGGAAAGCTGTAACTAATGGTGCTCATGGTTTATCCTTGAATGGCAGAAGAAATTGTTTTCTAGTCCTGAGTGCCCTGCTGAGGTTTTCACTCAGAAGTAGTAATTTTCCTACCACATGTGGAGTCATTCTTAGTTGTTCTCGTTTTTGAAAGGAAGGATGGGAGTGCCCAGCCACCCTGGCATCTGTGGCAGGTATGGTTCATGCTAGCCCCTTCACCGGGCTGTCCTCTACAGATGTGGCAGCAGATCAAGACTGTCTCTCTGCAGTAGGGAGAGTAAACAGTTGGTAGAGTGATGTGCCAAGAAAGAAAGGTGCTTTTGCTGCAAATGATTCATTTATTGAGCAAGAGATACAAACAGCAGCATGTCAGAAGTCACCTGCACAGCAGGGAACATATGCCTTGGAGAAACACAAATTCTCCAACTTAACACCTTTGATCGAAAGATAGCAATGAATCCCATTTTTCTGCAAGTTGTTTTATGTTGACCTATCTCCCTCTCTCTCCTTTCCTTGTGCTGTGACAGCTGGGAGGAGCATGCCTGCTGGGACTGGGAATCTGGGTCATTGTGGATCCCACAGGTTTTCGAGAGATAGTGGCTGCCAACCCCCTGCTCTTCACAGGAGCGTACATCATGCTGGCCATGGGAGCAATGCTCTTCCTGCTGGGCTTCCTTGGCTGCTGCGGTGCCATCCGTGAGAACAAATGCCTCCTGCTCTTTGTAAGTGTCCTTGCAATTTCTGTTGGCCCTCTGGTGCTTCCCAAGAGTAGTGGTGACTGGATAGATGATGTTGTGATAAGTGCAGGAATGGGTGCCTGTTGTTGTAGCCATTATTCCTTTAGATAGTAAGTAGGCTTAGGATACCTTTGCACACCGCTAGAAATACAGGTAATTTGCTTTTTCACCTATATGGATTTGAGCCCAGTCTGGGAGTGTATTTTAACTTTTTTAAGCTTTCATTCTAATTGACCTCATTTGGTTGTTTGGGCTTTTTCTACATTTATAAAGTGACTAAAATCAGTCCTTTCTTGGGTACTCAAAACCCCCTATTCCACTTGTAGATTCATTCCTCAGGGGTTCACAACAAAGCAGAGGGAACACTGGAGCACAGCTCCTGTGCAATGGAGCCCCCCCATGCCAGCAGAAATGCCCAGCTCAGAACTGCATCATTGCAGTCATTGCTGCTGTCAATAGCTGGTCACTTCCTGATACAGCCTACTCTGCTCCTGAAATGAACCAGATTTGTTTCCTTTGGACAAATTTTCCCCTGAATGACAGGATTAAATTTCAGCCCATGCTGGTCATCAATACCACTTACTTTAGCTCATACAAAGAGCTAAAGTAAGTCACTTTTGCCCTTGTCCCCCCACTCCTCCCAAGTTCTGATACTGCAGGATTTCTGGCCATTATCTCCTACTGGAAGGCATTGCCAGTTATGTATTGAAAGACACAGACCATTAGTTTTCTTTTTCTTTTATTTTTGTGAAATGTGACCATTTGTTTCTCCCAATGGGTCTGGTTGCACTTTGGGATTGTTTGTGGGTTTTGATTTGGTTTTGTTGTTTTTTTTTTTTTCCTTTTTTAAAATATTGGTCTTACTGCATTTTGTTAGGATTGCATCCTGCACAGCTGCTTCATGGTTCAGAAAAGGCTTGTCTATAAACAGGACAGGAAAGTCTTTCTTGGATGTAAACCCATGTTTTCCTAGAGATGAGCATTGCTTCACTGGGATAAATTCTCTCTGGCCCTTGGCTCCCATGTGCCTTGAGGTCATAGCCTGCAAATGAGAGCCCTTTAGGGGAAGCCGCTGTGGGTTTGATTTCTAGTGATTCATCTCAGAAGTAAATCAGAAAAACAATTGTGTCACCTGCAAAGTCCGTGGAGATCTGCCCAGAGAAACCTAATAAAATGAAAAGGATCAGACCCAGTGAGCCTGAGGTTACTTCAGAGCCTGTCCTTGTCAGATTAAGAAACTAAAAGTGAAATCTGATGAGAAATGTTGTTGTAAGTGAATGGGAGAGTAATATTTTCAGTCTGGACCGTGTCTGCTTCATACAGACTGGTGACTTGGCTGGAGAAAGGGAGCTCTGGGCCATGTTCTTTCCTGATTTAACATCAGTTACAGGTTTGAATGTTTATCCATGTGTTTTAGTTATACTCCAGCACACTCAATTTTGTGGTTATTACTCTTCTTACTCCTAGAGATAGTTCTGAGCCTTGCTGCTTTATTTATTTATCTTTATTATTATTTTATTTTGAATGAAATGTGAGAAAAATGTGGACTGGAAGTAATATCCTAGACTAGGAGAAACTCTAAAAGTAATTACTGGATAAGGAATTATTGTTCCATTTTGATCAGTCAGGTCTTCAAGGGCTTTTGGTATCAGCACCAACTCTGCTAAACAGCCAGCCATCTCACATGAAGCAGTGTGAAGCACTTGGATGAGGACCTGTGCTGATATACCAAGGGAGAACAAACATGTTGCTAAATTCTTTTTTGGGGCCACACCAGCTGATGTTAAAATCAGCTGATCTTAAAACATCTGTGAAACCCAAAGTCTGATAGGAGTAAGTTTTAGACATTGAATAGGCAAAAGATTCATGACTGTATGGCAGGGAGACTGGGAACACTTGCAAAACAGAGAGTGTAAGTCTTTGTGGGGGTGGTACCTGGGGAGAAATTGCTAGATCAAATCAAGTCCACTTACAAAGTTGTTAAAGAATTGATGAGCCAGAGAGCTTCTTGAGTGAGATTTCACAGTGATGCATAATGTATGCCTGAAGCTTTTAGTCCAAATGTAAACAGAAGATAGAAGGGACAAGAAAGATGCATGTTCTCTAGGTTCTGGTTTCAGTGTTTGCAAGGACTTTTATTTTTCATTAAGCTGCTTGTCTCTTGGTAAACAATAACCCCATCACTGTGGAACCTAACATGTTGCATTAAGCACAAGGCTGTGAAGTATTTCTAGATTTCCTGGCATTTGGACCTGGCTCACAAAAAAAAGGAACAAACAGTGGCCTGCAAATAAGACGTTGAATAACTTGTCCTAAAGGTCCTCTGACTGCAAAACAACACGGTAAAAATCAGAATCCAAAGTACTGTTGAACATACAACATTGCACCAAGGGACTGAATTCAGCTTTGTTGGAAGAACAGCCCATGTTAGCTTCATTTGGCTTAGTTTCAAATACAGACATCGTGTTTTTCACTCCTGTAAAATGGATGTAGTAGCCCCTCAAACTTCTCAGCATGAAAATGCACATCCTTTGAGCTAAAGGCAGTTGCTGGTCTTTTTGGAACAGCAGTTCTGAAACTGGAACACTGGATGAGTTACGAAAAATAAACACGAACCATTAATTTGTGGAAACTTCTGATAAACCACTTCTGTGAAAACTTCTATAACCATCACCTGGAGCTGAGGCAAGATTTTTGACCAATATGAGAGACTCCATTTCTTGGGATGTTCACCTTGGATGTGGGGAGTATCTGTGTTCAAATGTCAGGTATCAAGCTTGAATTTGAATGTGAGGTTACTGTGTCCCATGCATTAACCAGCTGGGTCCGTTGTGCTCTCACATATTAGTAATCAATTTAATTTTTGGAAGGAAAACACAGTTAAGCAGATTTTGTCTCTCCTTCAAATGCAGAATGGGAGCAAGTTCTGAAACACTGATGATCCATCTTTTTCTCATCAACCCTAATGGCTGCTTGTGGGTTTTTTCTATTGTAACTTACAAATCTGTAATTCAGAGAGCACAATATAAGTGTAAATCAGTTTGGGAATGATAATGAAGCTTATCACGGATAATCTGGGAACAACTGCTTCCACTTCTGCGCAGAGCAGACCTGTGCTGCTGCTCGGGTGAACATGTGTCTCCCAGTAATCAGTAAATGAAATGCAATTAGTAGGGTGATGGGATTAATCACTTGATCACCACCTTAGACCTCAGTGACTATGCTGAGATCCCTTGATGGATGATGATGTGAATTTGCAAAGCGTCGTTCATTCTCATCACTTGTTCTTTGCCCTCCTGTGGTGAAATTAAAACAGTCTCTGAGCAGGAAAAAAAAAAAAAAAGAAGCCACACAGAAAACTCCAGCAGTAAGAATAAATTAGAGAGTTAACTAGTTCAGCAAAATCAAGCAACAGCATGCTCTTAGAAACAAAAATCTCTACTCATCTGGCTTTTCTTGTTTTGTCATTTGAGCCCAGGCTCCTTTTCGTTTCAACTGCAGAAGCAGGAAGACAAATGTGATAGGGTGGTGTATGTGCTTTTCCAGTGGGGAAAAATCACTTACAGCTCTGATAATTGACAATAAAACAACATTTTGCCCATTCCAAGCAGGTAGTTTGAATTCTCTCTCCATTATTGAGGTGCACAATGCACAGCCTTTCAGACACTGTTTGTTGCTTGGGGATCACAATAGTACTTCTGGCCCTGTCTGCCTGTTTTGTGTTTCAGAAAGACCTTCTATAAGCCTCTCTCACACACACAACAAAAAAACAACAAAAACCAAATTCATCCAGACTTCTCTTGTGTTTATTTTTACTTGCTGTTTCATCTACTTTTATTAATAACATGTACCAAGTTCATTACCCTCCACATGATGTGGTCTTACACAGTTCTCCATTCACTTTTGCCTTTCTCACACAATGCCAAAATCTGAGTTAATGTCTTAATATTTACTCAGTTCTGTAAAATCATCCCAGAGTCTGTGGGCTAATTCTTGGGTTGTTTGAATTTCAGACAGGCTGATTCAGAAAATAATTTTCTCTTTATGGAGATAAGAACGTAAAAAATGTCCACCTAGTTCAGACTTAGGGTTTCTCAAGCCCGCTATTTTGTCTACAAGAATGGAAATAAATGCCACTTTGGGAGAGAGTGGGAATCTAGCCACTTTCTGCTCCATTCCTATAGCTGTTGCTCAGCACCAGCATTCGTTGTTTTAAGGATGTTAAAAGGCAGGTCCCTGTCTGTTCTTTTTACTGTTTCATATGGACTGAAGCAGCATCAAATTAGCATGAGGCATCAGTGTAACTGAGAATTGGTCACAAGAACAGGTGGAATCTGAATCAGAGCCTGCAGGAGTCCCATCACTCATCCTGGGCTGGAAACACTCCCGAGTGCCTGAGTGCTCTGGGTAGACAAGGTCCCAGGAACAGCACCCTACAGAAGGATTTCAGCCTCTGGGGATGAGACCTCTTGAGTTCATCTGATTTACTTCTGTGGGGTGGGGGGGTGAAGGCACGGTGGGTCACTTGGGCTTGGTAACATCACCGAAACAAGGTGCTTCTAGTAAGACTGAAAACCAAACTTTTAGATTGAAGCAGCAGAATGTTGCAAAGGCAACAGGACGAAATACAGTTCCAGCTTAGACTGAACAGCCAGGTGCCTCTCTGTTGTACTTTCCTTCCCTTTTCCTAAAATTATGATGACACAAGTGTAAGGGTAAGGGTTTTACTTCAACCTGGATGTCTGTTTCCCTTTTACTATCACTTAATCTGCAGACTGTGCTTTCTGTCAAGTCTGCAGCATGCCCTTATCTTAAGGATGTGAACATGCACACTTTGGATACCATACAAGACAGGGATGATACTTGAATAATTAAATTAAATTAAATTATTATGGTGTGTTATCAACTTTCTGTAGAGGTCCTGTGTGGTTAGTACTTAACTCAGTGCAACCCCATTGTGTGGAGGGGGATATTAACCAAGGCTAATTTTGTCCTGAAATGAAAACAGTCCATTTTTGGTTATCAGTATAAATATTTGAGGGTATATCTCAGTACTTCCTATCACACAAAATAAGATGTGATTATATCACAGTAAAATTGTGTTGTTTGTGCTGTAATCAGGGGTGTGTGTGTGCATTTGCATGGGATACCTATACCTGTGTCTGGGCAGTTTAACCCTGTGTGAGCACGTCCACAATTATATAACTTTTTCCATCCAAATAGGCTTTACTGTTTTGACCTGGTGTGGATTTATCAGGGGATACTATGGGTTCTGTAACTTCATTTGCTTTTACTCATTAGAACCAGGCAAAAGTGTCACAAGCTCCCATGTCCTGTGATGAGGTCAGAGATGGAATGTGTGTGCTCCCAGCGTCTGTCTCATAGGCTTTTTTAATTGTCATGGGAAAAAAAGTTTCCTTAATTATTTTTACCATCTATTTAGTGATTAGCAAAACCCTGTATTCCTACTACCTATTGCACACACTTAATGCTATGTCTGTGTTTTTTATCTTCTCTCTTCCAGTTCTTCATGTTCATTTTGTTAATCTTCCTGGCGGAGCTTTCAGCTGCAATCCTGGCTTTTATATTCAGAGAAAATGTAAGTATCCGATGGTGGGCAAACTCTAGTGGGATTATAACAGCTGGAGCAGGGTGTTAGATGGTGGCTAATTTGTCTTTAGAGTGACTGTTTCAAATATCAGCAAACCTCCTTTGTTCCTATTCTCAGTCTGCAGAACTGCCAGCACATCAGGGAATGCTGGCTCACCTGGCTAGTGCAGGATGGATAGCTTCTGGGGACACTGGGGGGACTACTTATTCCTGAAGTTTTTAGAGTCTTTTAAAGTCTTCCTGACTCTCTTGCAGCCAAACCAGCTGCACATTCCATCAGAGAGAAGTTTTATAATAGTCACACTACAATTAAAAGCAACTATTTTCCAGTATGACATATGTTTAGTATTACTAGTGGAAAACTCCTGTTTTCTGAACAGATCCAATGCTTGCTCTGCAGTGCAAAAATTCTCTTATGAATCTTCTAATCATATTCATTCTTGAACTTCCATGTTCTGCTGCTCACCAGACTCCTACCAATGCCACTCATAAGATATCCCCCCGACCTGCCCTAAGCAAATCTCCCCCCACTTATTGCTCTGCTTAGTTTTGTCCTTCTCTCCAAAGCTTCATATGATGTAGCCATTCTCTATTTTTCTGCAATGAATATTATTACATGGCCATCATCCCTCCCCTATGCTAGTAGTAAACTTTTACTGCAGTAGTAATAACCAGTCTCATTTCTTTCTCTAAACAGCAAAGGTCTATGCATTTTTTTGCATGTTCACACATGTGCAAAGGAGAGCCTGACTGAAGTAGGTCCATCCTTCTCTGAGTGATGGCTGTGAAAAAACATTGGCTGGTAGAGGTGGTCACCAGTGACTGCTAGTATTTATTTTGCTTACTTTGCCTCTGGCAGTAGCAAGAGAACATACAGCACATTTGCTGTACTGAACACGAGAGAAATGTGGCATGAGCAAAGAACAGCCATGTATAATGATGATTTTCTTAAACCAGGATATACTTTTAATTTTATTCATTTAAAAAAGCTTTTGATAGAAAAGAATCAAAACTTAGGAAGCTCACAGCGAGACAGTGCGGTGTTTTTATAGTAGGATGGGCTTGGGAGGAGGTGGTGAGAGGATTTTTTTCCATTTATGAGCTGGTGGTCTTTTGTCTTTGCCTCAGATCTTAAGGCAGTGGGGAAGGGATGGCACTCTGCACACAGAATGGGTGTCCCATTCCATCTTAGGCTTGGAGACCATGCCCTCATAGAAACACCTATTAACAGATTGCAGCATGGGGGGTCTGGTGTCTTCTGGTCATGGCAGCTCTGTTAGGAGTTTTTAGAGAATGCCTTTGGTTCAGAAGAAGGAGCAGACTGCACACGTAGAAACTGCCCTGAAGACCCAAGCACAGGCTTTGTGACAGAGAGAGGACACGGTCCCTGGGGAGCAAGGCCTGGGCAAGCAGCTGTCAGCTGATGGCTCCCACCTCCCCCCTTCTCTGTGGGAAACCTGTAAAAGGTAGAAGAAACTGCCCAGGCTTGCTGCAAGTCCTGGGTGTGGGGTGACTGCACTGCTGACGTGTGCTCCTCGCTTACAGCTAGCTTCTGGGCAAAGAATCAGTACCTTCCACTCCCATGGGAGCCATGGGACATGTAAGGTCATGTCATCTTGCAAGATAAGGTCGTAGCAGTTATTCTAGGCTTCTGTGGCATCTGGCAGTGTTTTGTGAGATAAAACTTGAAGGGGAACAAACTTCTATCTTTCTTAAGCTTGTCTCCTTGTTTGTATCACCAGCTTCCCACTCTGCCAGAATGATTGACAGGAAGGGCTTAAATGGGAAGGAATGAAGAATGTCAGATCCCAGCATAGCTGGAGATGGCTCTATGCAGAAGTCAAACTTGATCTGCGAGTTCTTGTGGTTTGTTCTCTCCTCTGATTTCTTCTGAAAAAATAGCCCTTGTTTTGGTGTTGCTGTATATTGTGGTGGTAGCTCGTCTGGCTTGGAAACTACATGGGGTCAACGTTGCTGTCACCTTCGGGTTAGGGTGAGCTGGATGGCTGGACAGGATGTCCATGGGGACAGAGGTAGTCTTTCAGTGACGCCGGGTTGGGAAGAATTCTTCACAGTAGCAACTGAAGGTCAAGATCAGATGTGCTTTTCTCTTTCTTGCAAAACAAATTACTTTCAGGGCATGTGGTGGCAAATGCACACTTAGGCAATCTAAGTTTCTTCGAAGCTTACCAAGTGGGATTCTTTGATGGTCGCTGCAAAGTCCATGTGGCAG
This sequence comes from Aphelocoma coerulescens, assembly GCF_041296385.1. Classification (NCBI taxonomy): domain Eukaryota; kingdom Metazoa; phylum Chordata; class Aves; order Passeriformes; family Corvidae; genus Aphelocoma; species Aphelocoma coerulescens. Next base: position 26,604,303 of record NC_091019.1, read on the forward strand.
TGGCCTCTCTGGGTGTGTAAAATGAGCCAAAAGATACACTTCATCTGCTTGCTTTATAGATAATGTTCAGTGCAGCTTTCTCTTGTATAGTTTCACATCCAAACCAGCTCCCAAACACTCAATGGGGTTAAATTATTAACAGCTAAGGGAGTGAGAGAAATCAAGAGACAAAAATAAGGGAGAACAGAGATGTTTTCTGCTGAGATTTGACATGAGAAGAAGAGTCAGTGAAGCAGAGCAAGGTGGGGGGGTAAGTGAAGGTGGTGTTCGCCAAGGTGAGCTACTGTGACCTGCAAGTCCAGCTGCATTTCTAAAGAGCTATTTAAAAGCAGCCTCTGCAGAGGAAGGCTGCTTTTCATCACCTATGGAATTACCAGATTCTCTTCCTTTGAAAAGGAGGTTTTGGGGGTGGAGAACCCTTTTTCATCTAGAAGTTCCCCCATAAAATAATGACTTTCATGAACACTAGAGAGAGGCTGTGAAAGAGCAATAGGAATTTCTCTTTATATGCCCTTCAGAGGTCTGGGTGGGAAAAATCCAGGAGGGGTATTGATTCTTAGTGAACTATCTTAGCAAGCAAGAAAGGATGGTATGAACAGAAGAGTCCAGTGGCAGGGCTTTGGAAGGAGTCAGGATGCATTTTAGCCCCAGTTCTAACACTTAATAAGCCAGTCCCTTTGGATGCTGGTGCCTCTACGTCCTCAGACATAAGGCAAAAGCGAAGAACATGAACCTTCCTCAGCTGAGCGGACAGAGGTCTCTCAGGTAGAGGGCACTGCAGGAGTGGGAAGTGCAGCACTGGTGACTGCACTTCCATGCCCCGTACTGTGCCAGACACATCAGAATGCTCCAGGCCAATGTAGATGGGTAGGAGCGTGTCCTGTTTTCCAAGCAGGCACCACGAAGGCAGCTTCTTGCACAGCATTCAGTATCCCTGAGCACAGCGTGGCATGAGAAGGCAGTGACCTTCCTGGGCAGTGCCAGCATGCCTGTGCTGTGCAGAAATGCCCCCCTTTTTCTAGACCCCTTTTATCTGGCTGCACTAATCCCAGCAAAGCTATTTTTTGAACCAGTGTGACAAAACAGTCTCACTTCATTCACTGACATGTAAATGTACGCGTGCATGTGCTGCATCGGAGGCACCCCGCCCAAAACACAGCTGAACAGCTCCTTATTGTTCATGGCTGTGGCTGCCACAACTGTGTTGTCAAAGTGTGTGTGATGCTCTAGTTTTACCAGTAGGTCCTTTGCTCCCTTCCTAATTGTTCTTGCCATAAAAATCCAATGTGCACAAATGTCATCAGGGCCGGTACTTGTTTCAGCTAGAGGAAGGCCATGGGAATGGCAATAGGACTGTCTTATTTCATCCTCCTTTGTCAGCAAGTTTTTAAAAGAAGAATTTTTTTTTTTTTGGCCTCATTTTTCTGAACTTGAGATGCTCAGGATAAGCAGTTATTTTCCTGGCAAATGTACCCTTCCAGCATTAGGCTTTGTTTTAGGCCGAGTGTTGTAAAAATCACACACAAACTCTGAACAATTTCCTCTGGGATTACTGCTGTCAAAACAAAGGTTTCACTTTATATTTAAATTACTCTTTTGTTTTAGACCCCAGCAAAGGCAGCAGGCTGGGATTATTACCAACGGTAATATCAGTTTCAAAGTCTGTGCTTCAGGAACAGATGAGCATCAAAAAAATGTGCTGCTGTCTGCAGGGTTGGATGCTGCATGGATAAAGCATGTAGAGAACGGGAAGGAAAGGAGAACACTGAGGACATATTTCAGCATCTTCTAACTCACCTTCCCTCAGTGCACCAAATTCCCAAAGGAAAAATGCCATGCCCTCTGGTATTTTAATATTCAAAAGCAAAAAAATGACTGAATATCTGTCCAAAAAAAGTAATTTAGGAATTTAGCAGCATAACTAATTAAAGGTAGTGACATTGAGCTAACTGCATGATTCAAGTATTTGTGACAAAGTTTTACCCGTTGCTGATGAAGTAATTACATTTGGCCTTTGTTGGTATTTGTAAAAGAGAAGCCAATACTACATGGTATTCAGGGTCTTTTTAAAAGTCACCACAGCCTTTTTCTCTTTTCAGTCCTTAAATTTTGTGCTAGAATTACAAACAAAACAAACAGTTTTGTGCTTGTGCTTTTGTGCGCGCCCCTAGAGCTCATGCATATGCATGCGTATGTGCGATATTTCACGTTGCATATCAAGAACCTGAAAGCAGCTTGTAGCAGCCTCTGTTACTGCGTCAGCAGTGCTGTATGAACAACAGGGGGGAATAAAAAGGGTGTTTTTCAAGCAGCTTAATTCCTGATTCCTGCAAATATGCAACATCACAGCAGTGCTGTAGCCAGCCAAGTCCAGCCCCCTTTGCTGTGGCTTTTGCAGTGGCAGAAGATTTTGCCTATGTGGCAAGTCACAACGTATTTTGGAGAAGGGACCACACAAGACCTATTGGGAACATGAAAAGAGAATTTTTTTAAGTTTTTGTCCTGAAGTGACAGAAAGGCAGCAAGATTGAATTGGGATGTTCAGTTTAACAAGATGACTAGGATTGTATGTTTACTATTCCTTCAGAGAGTCATCCTAAGTAAATGCAATTTCAAGGCGTCTAACTTCTCCAGAAGACTCTGAGACAAATCTGTGCATTTTTTCTGTTTTACTGTAAATATAAACAAGGGTAAATGAAATTCCAATAATTTATATTGTTGACTTTTGGAAAAAATGTTTAAATTTTCTAAACACAAATATAAAGAGGATTTTTTAAATTCATGTACACAGGTTAGTTAGATAATCTAAAGCATTGTCAAGGAAATAGTGTTTTTTTTTCTGATTAATAAGCTGAGTTGACTATTTCCTATTCATTATGTGTTTTTTAATTCTTTTTCTTTTCCAGAAAGTTTCATGTTAGGGCTTCATTCTGCTTTCTCACACATGGAAGTACATTCAGAGCAGTTCCCTTATTAGGAAGTTAACTGGTTTGAAGGAAAAGTGGAGTGGAAAATCATGCTTTGCTTGTGGACTTCATGAAGCACACCAAGTGAAAATACAGTTTAGGCATAGATTTGACAATCTTTGTAAAATCTGGTTTAGGCCTGTTTCAATTAATGAAATACTTTCAAATAGTGCTGAAAATTAAAAAAACAAAACAACAACAAAAACTAAAACCAACCAACATTTAAGTGTAAACATTATCTTAATTATCTTAGAAGTACAGATATAATTCAATCCCTGATTTTAATGAGTGACAGTTTTATTCAACAGGTATCCTTCACTGTGTACACAGATATGGCTCAGCCAATGGCTTTTCAAGTTTCTCCTATGAGGTTTGCAAAAAAAAGAACAAACCCAAAAAAACAAAGAACCCCCAGCATTCACAGAAGGGAGCTTTGGGAAATGCTGGCAATAGCCTTTACATTTCCACCTGTCTGTATTTCAGCTGACCAGAGAGTTTTTCACCAAGGAGCTGAAGAAGCATTACCAGAGGAACAATGACACGGATGTCTTCTCTTCCACCTGGAACTCTGTTATGATCACAGTAAGTCAGACAGCACCAGTCCCATTCTGCCCGTGGTCAGTGGCCCCCAACATGTTGCTCAGCCCACACCCTCAGCTCTCCCAGGGTCAGCCTGCTTCAACCATCCTGTTGCGTCCAGCCTAGCACCAGGGCTTGTGGTTGAAGGGAGGTGAGACTTTGGCTGGAAGTCAGTCTCTCAAAAGGAGATGCCAGTTCTGAGAGAGACACTCTTAATGACTGCATCAGGGTCACCTGATTTGCCAAAACCTGAGGCATTGGACTTAAGTGGGTACCCCCAGTTTTCAAATATCAGGCACAGAGAGCAGTGGAGGTGCCTGCAACTGGGTATCCCTGCATTTGCTCTGGGCCTTCTACCTTGCAGTCTGCTTCAGAATTATTCCCAGCCAACAGCAACCAAAAGCTGGCATTAGCTAATGTTTTGTGGTTAACAGCAGCTTAGGCAGGAGTGTTTATGATATATTTTCACTACAGAAATATTAGCCATCAAAATCGACTTTGTCATTACAGCCCTAATTGGGCAGGTTACAGGTTGACTGCCATTGGAACTGCAATTGTTATTGTCTACCACAAGAAGTTCAGTCTGTGTGTGTGTGTGTGTGTGTGTGTGTGTGTGTGTGTGTGTGTGTGTGTATACACATGTGTTAGTGCTCTGTACACCCCACGGTGTGTCCCTTCAGGAGTGAAAAGCAGGATGTCAGCCTCTGCAGATGAAAAGTCAATTTTAATCTTAAAAGGAAAAGATGATTGCTGCCCTTCATGCTGATTCAGGACTTTATTAAAGATATTTCCTCTTGCTGACTGAAAGGAGACAGAGTCAGAGTATGACTTGAATCCTTAAAAAGCATCTGACTGGAATCCTAAAGAGGGACCTTATTTGAATCACCTAGCAGTGCCTTTGAGCAGCAACAATCCTGGCCATTAGCCATGGGGAGAAGGGGTGGTTGGGAGCCTGGGCTGTACTGCTGGGTGATCTCAAGCAAGTCGTTGTGGATATGCCCCAAAGCCCTGTGTAGTTTGCAGTAATATTCCCAGTAGTACCTTGGAATCTACAGTATGACATAGAATCAGTGGGACTTCATAAAGACTTCAATAAAACAGAAGCTCCAAGGTACAAGCACAATCCACTTCTTTGGAAAGAAGGTTGTCTCTGCTTTGACTAAAGCTTTGATCCCTATGAGAATAGGTCTTAGATTTGTCACGTCTGCTTTCAGGGAAAGATATCAATTCTGTCTTCCTTTCTTCTCTGTGCCTCTCCCTAGTTTGCCTGCTGTGGAGTGAATGGACCAGAAGATTTTGAAGCTATCCCTCATCTTCCATACTCCTCTTTGGAAAGGGTGACACCGGAGGCTTGTTGCCAGCGAGAGCTGCAGAGCCGGGAAGGGATGTTTGTCAACAAGGAAGCTTGTCTATCAGGCATGGAGAGGTTTCAGAACCGGCAGGTAAGGGAGGCTGAATGCTAGGAAAAGGAGCTTCACAATGGGCAGAGAGACAGCTGCAGTGGCCATGGGTAGCTAGTGGAGCTGGCAGGCCCTGACTGTACCTCACATCCTAGTTACACTCCTGCTGACAGCTTTTGAAGTGATGGTATGTGGCTGATTTTGAAAATCCCCTTTCATTGCATACACTGCTAAGTCCATGTTGTGCTGTATCATCAGAAATATGAAGATTTTCCTAAGAGATTGAGAGGTAAGGTGGGAATTTAGATCAAGTTCTGTTGTGTTTCTGAAGGTTAGAACTACCTCTGAGAAGTTAATTAGCAAGCCAGCACAGGTCAGGTAGGATGGGATGGAGTTGACTTACTGGCTACAGGAGTGGTTCCAATTTAGTTCACAAAGACTCCTAATCATTATATACAATCAAAACATCAAGGGTTAAACAGCCACAGAAAACCATGTCTGTTTCCTAAGGAAGAGAAGAATTGGAGAGCTGCATTTCTCTGCTTCTTTCATCTTTACATTAGAAAAATGGCATTTCTTACAGTTGTCTTCCAGTACCTACAGGGATCCTACAAGAAAGCTGGAGAGGGACTTTTTATAAAGGTGTGTAGTGATAGGACAAGGAGGAATGGCCTTAAACTGAAAGAGTGTAGTTTTAGTCCAGATATTACAGAAGAAACTATTGACTGTGAGGGTGGTGAGATGCTGAAAAAGGTTGTCCAGAGAAGTTGTGAATGCCTGATCACTAGAAATGCTCATGGCCAGGTTGGATGGGGCATTGAGCATCCTGGTCTAGTGACAGGTGTTCCTGACTGTAGCAGAGGGGTTGAAAGTAGGTGATCTTTAAGGTCCTGCCCAACCCAAACCATTCTATAGTTCTATTCTATGATTGTTTTGCCAGGCCTCTTGGCTTGGCAATTTTTTGCAATACTGGGCTGGGACAAGACAGCTCATCCCATTGACACTGGGTCAAGTTTCCTTCCAATGTCACCAAGACGCGATGTTTAAGAAACTTTCCTGCAAAGTTCCTGACTGTGTTCACCACAGCTTTAGTTAAACCAACTGAGCTCTGTACTGACAGTATGTACAAGCCTCCTTCTCCCTCCAGACTAGGCAGTGGTCCTCTTTTCAGCACTTAAGAGCAGATTGAGAAAGAGAAGAAAGGAGTTTGGAAGCAGCATGTGAACTGTTCCTTGGCTGGCAGCTGGAAGTGGTTGGCAAAGGCAGTCTGGGTGAGATCATAGCAGACAGCACCATGCTGCTTCTGCCAGGTCTGATTGCTGGGAATAGATAGGGAGGAGAGAGATGACACACAGCAGGGAGGGAAAGAGAAATGCATTTTGAGAAAGAGGGTTAAAGTTTTCCCTGTGTAGTGATGCTGAGGCTTACAACTTCCATGGAAAGGGAAGGTTTCCTGCAAGCCCATGTCACCACAGAGTGTTGGTGGGAGAAGCTGTGCACACAGCAAGTGTCACCAAGCACAGTGGTGCACTTCTGTAAAGTAGGAGAGACAATTCCAAGCAACTGAGAGCTGAATTGAGGCATTGCTAGAGCAAAGTCAAGCTCTTGGGACACCATCCCGGTAGGACAGCGCTGACCACACTTGTGCTCACCCCTGTCTGTAGCCAGCTGAGCAGAGCATGCTGGAGGCTGGGTTAAGGTTGGAGGTCTGGCAAGCTCATTTGTTGCTGGGCTGAATGCTTTCCTCTGAAAATTTGGCTGAAACATGTCTGGAAGAGAGCTGATGCTGAGTGGTCTCATGTTGACAAAAGCATGGTTTTAACAGCTCAGTTACTGCCCCAGCAGTCTGTGTCCCCTAGGCTGGCCTCATGAGTGAATCCTCTCCATGTCCTTCCTCACTCTCCGCTGGTTGGTCCTCATTCACAGTGAGCAGGCTCTGGCATGGACGGAAGTACATAACTATTGTGCTGTCTTTGCAGTTCCAATGCTTTCATTAAGGGTGGAAGGAAAAAACCCAGGTAATCGAAACATCCTAGCAGCACAAATAGGATTAAAATGTATGTGTGAAGTATATTCTCGGTGGAGAGGAAGCTACTTTTCATACTGGACAAACTCCAATCTGCTTCTCTTTTTATGTGTCCCGTGTTTGCAGAAATTTCCCAGTGGGTTGAAATTTTATGCTGGGAGAACTGAGGCCAGGATAAGCTGGTGATTTCCAGAAACATCCTGAAACCTTTGCAGGAAGGTCTACCTGCTGTTAATTGTATTAGCAATAATAAATTTAATTAAGGGTGATGGTGGCTATGCTTCATAAGTGGAATAATTGCCATAGTGCATGGCCCTGAGTTCTTAATGAAATTCTTCTCCAATAGCGAGATCAGCAGGTGTTCAGCCAGCCTCTTTTGGGGCAAAGCACAGAGAAAAGGTCCTGGGCTGCTGGCTGTGAGAGATGAATCAAGAATCTCCTGCCTTGGCTTTAAATAAATCATCCTTTTTGCTAGCAGCCTGGGATGTCTGTCACCTGCAGTGAGTGTCCTTCCCTCTGTGCTTAGTCTCTGCCCTTTGCAGATGGCGTTCCTCTCTGTGCTGCTCCTCCCCGCCCTGCAAGAACTCGCAGTTCCTCATGGTCAGTGAGGGGTGTGAACCATTCCCACCCCACTACAGCAAAACCTTCCCCTCCCCAGCACTGTCCTGTGGATCTCTGCCTCCTGTGCCGTGGGGCTGGGTGAGGTGGTGAGAAGGAGCCGTGCTTGTGGTGCCTAGGTCTGAGAGCACCTCACGTCCTAGTGAGGGCTCTGCTGTGACAACAACAAAATGTGCTGCTCAGGTGTGTCTCACCACGTTTTGTCTTTCCTAGGGCTGCTACACCGTGATCCTGAACTCCTTTGAGACGTACGTGTACCTGGCAGGAGCCCTGGCCATCGGAGTGCTGGCTATTGAGGTACTTACTGTTGTCCGCCTGGAACAAAAGCAGTGGCAGTAACACATCCAGCAGCGAGGCAAACAGGCAGCTGCTCCCCCTCGCCAAGGGAAGCTGCTCTGGCAAAGTGCAAGCAGGCTCTCAATGCGTGGTTTTAATCGCCTGGAAAGAGGCTCCTCGAGCCTTTGACACAAAAGGCAGGGAAACACCCGATGCCACACGCCTGCAGTGCCACCTCGTGCCGGGCCTGCACAGAGCTCGGGCCCTGCCACGCTGGCCACAGGGCCTTCGGGGATCCACCGCTCGCCACGGGGCCCTGCACAGCCACTGCTCCCACTGCCGCAGTGCCCGGCAAGCTGACTGATCTGTCACTTGGTTAACGTGTTCAAACCCGGCCTGTGCTTTAAAACCTTCTGCTTAAAGCCTGAAACTGTGTGGAACCCAGAGCATCTCCATCGTCCTGCATTAGTACCCACTTCTTTGGTGATGTCTCTGACGAACATCCATCCACCAGACATGGTTTTAGCCCACAAGTGATGTCCCTGTGGCATTGCAGGGAAAAAGCTGGGTACTTTTAAAGTCCCCCATGTTGTGCAAAGGAGGGAGGTCTGGGCAGAGAGGCCCAGCAGCCTCCCTCAAAGGCTGTGCTGTGCCCATCCCAGGCAGTAGCAATGATGGGCAGAGCAGGGACAGTGGATCCTGCACCCCTGTGACACCAAGGGCAGTTTGGGAATGAAGCCAGGCTGCTGCTGGAGCCACTAACAGTTTGGGGGGGAGGGAGGGGCAAGAGTTTTAGGAAAGAGTTCCCAAGAGTTTTGGGAAAGAGTTTTGCCACAGTCTCGCCTGGGTGGTAAGGGTCCCCCTCTCTGCTTCACTGAGTGCTGGGCAGGAGGGAGCAATGGGGGTGGTCCCAGGGCCAGGGAGGGCCTTGCTGATCTTCTGGAAGATGCAGCTGACATTTATGGTTCTCTGTTTTGTTTTTGCCCTCTTCTTCCCCCCTCCTCTTCCCAGCTGTTTGCCATGATCTTTGCTATGTGTCTCTTTCGAGGGATCCAGTAAGAAGTGGCCCATGAACCACCATGTTCCCCACATGCTCAGAAGAAAGAAGGAAAATCCGAAGAAACAAAACCTGAAAACACCCAAAAAACTTTATTTTTTTTAACAAAATGGGACAGGGAGAAAAAATGAAAAGAAAAAAAGAGGGTTGTAATATATGAATGACCAAAAGGATTGTACTTCAGGGGCTGGAACTTTGAGGTGATGTGCACTACACTGTACACCGGACCCTTGCCCAGAGCCACCCGCAGCAGCTGTGGAGCAGGAGCCAGCACAGCCGATTGCACTAGAGATGGACGGAGCTGGGAGGATGAGCACAGCTGCCTCTCACACCAGGCTGAGCCTACCATTCACCACTTTATCATGCTTTAGACAACAAAGGACTCAAGAACAAACATGCAGGGGCTGGATAAGGCAACAGGTTGGCCTTAACTGTCCAGGTGGGTTTGAAACAAGCAGTGGTGGCTTGTCTAAGCAGGTGTAGTCAACGTTTGTGTGATTCTGGCTTTGATTTCCAGCCACAGGATGAAAACACACATTCTTCAGTGGAAGTTTTGCCCCTGTCATGTGAAACTTGTCAGAGAAGTCAAGCACTTCAGTGAGGCTGGCTTTTCTCTGGAACTCCAAGCAGGGGCAGCATGATCTAACTTAGCAATGGGACTCAGCTAAGGCTGGCTGAGGGTCAAGAGTTTGGTGCCTACCTTTCTGTTTTTACTAGGATTTATTGTTCATTGTTGTGAAAGAGACCAAATGGTTCCCTGCTGTGTTCCCATCTCCTGGGAAAAATAATGGCTCTGGTCAAGCATCATTGATACTGCTGCCTTCCTGAGAAGGGGAGGATATAACGTTTAAAACTTGTCAGCCTTTTCCTCTCCTCTGATACTTGCAAAAAAATGGTTTGTGGTGCTCTGTTAGCATAAATATTTGCAGTGATTCCTGCATGCTTTTCCAGCCCTAAGGGGAGGTCCAGACATGGTGCTGGATTGAAGAGGCTGAAGTTTGTCAACCACTCCCATGCTGTTTTCCTGGACCAGAGTGGTGGAATAATTTCTGGTCAGAGAACTTCCCTTGAGATTCTCCCACGGGCTCATGATGAAAGTAATCATCAAGTCAGAATTGTTTTAGCTGATAGTGTTTCCTCCTTTGAGATAGTTTGGTATTTAACTAACATGTCAGCCACTCAATCATTTGGAAGTGAACTTGAGAAAGATGCCTGGGACTGGATCTTGGTCAGAGATTAAGCTGGAGCTGCTGAGCCCCCAGGCAGGCTCCAAGAGCACCCAGTGTGCAGCCAAACTGCTCCAGCTGCTGCTCCTGTGGTGGTGGATATTGACTCAGACAAGTGACTGGTTTCTCTCATCTGGAATCATCAATCCCTGTTGCCTTAATTGTTCATCAGGTCACTTATTCCCTGACCCCAAACACATTTTACCTGGGGAATGACAGAAGGGGCTGTGGTTTCTTGTTTAGATTAGGTCTTTTTACAGATTTTATAGGCTCAGATTATGGGAGCACTTTTATACAGACTCAAACCAGATCCTCTGAAAGCTGTAATTTCTGGCAAGGAAGGAGCAGAGCATTAAACTATGTGCCCAGGTTTTGCAACAGCAGCATGTTCATCCTCTGGCTGTTCCCTTAGACCCCTGGGGCTGTGTCCCTTGAGCTCTCCCAGTGGCACCGCACAGGCTACAGGCAAGGAAGGAAAACAGCAGAAAGCCTGGGCCATAACAGACAAAGACCATGGCTAAATATCTAGGTGGGGGAATCTGGATCCTAAGGAACAGGAAGGAGGCATTAGGAGCTTTTCCAAGCTTCATTTAAGAACAACAATCTGTTCATTGGCAGGAGAGGGCCGGGCAGGTAGAACTGCAGGCCCCCCGTGCTGCAGTCAGCATATTCCAGCAACCAAGTATGTGGCCAGAGCTGCTGAGCAGCATCAGATGTTGCATTAAGCCTTGTGGAAAGCTGTTCTGAACTATTTCCCTCTGGACTTTCTTGTAATGAGGCATTTTAGCATTAAACTCTGCTCTGTTGTTTAATAAAGGAAAATAGTTTTGTTAGCCAAAACCCAGCAGTATTTTTTACTGGACAGCAGGTGCTGCACTTAAGATAAGAAAAATCTGTTCCATCTACCAATCTTGTAGGGAATGGGCTGAGCAGAAAGCGAGCTTATCTGTTCTCCTTCTGCCTCAGGAGCTGGTGTCAGTGACTGTTCTGGGAGAGCAATTCCCAGGGAAGGAACAAAACTGTCAGCAGAGTTGGTAATTTGGCTGGAGGTGATTGAAAGAAGCAGCACTGCCTCCCCCAGTCTCCAGTTTCTTCCTTTCCCCTCAGTTTATTATGCAGAGTTCTCAGGTCAGAGCCTGGCTGGCAAATATCCTCATTTGTGCATGGTGGGTGGCTGAAGGGAAAAAAAAGCCTTAAAGCCTTTTTCTACCAGTGGCATGGGGGAAAAACCTGTTAGAGCTGGGGGAACCAGACCAAAGCAGCCAGAGCACCAAGTACTAAATGTACATGCCTGAAGTATGATCGCTGCTGGCTTGTGTCTCTTTGGCTTTCCTAATTCTGTACTCATTGCTTTGTCTGTTTTCAGATTTATTGCTTTCCCTCTCTCCCTAATGATAGTCCCTGTACCTTCAAAAGGATCTCTTCTTCACCTGTTATTCTGGGCTGTGCACAGCTGTTGCTCCTCTACCTTTTCTGATCCCCCACTGGTCTTTGCCATGTGAAAATTTCAAATCCTCTCTGCAGGCTGGCTCATGTGTCACTAGGAACACAGCTCAAAAGGCCAGGCAGCAATTCCAAACAAGAACTGGAGATAGCTGTAAAGATGTGTGCAAGTCTGAGAGGATCTGTGGCAGTTAGTAACATGGAGAAGGAATTTTCCTTGGGGGAGTTTAATGAACAAGCGAGCCCAGAAAGCAGACTCCCACTGTATGGCAAAGCACATAAATTTGTTGGTTTTGTCCCTTGATTTCGTGGCTGCCCTCTCTGTTGTACAGTAGTTTTCAGAACTGTAGGCAGGAGAAGCAATTGTATTTTTTGTACTTGTTTTTAACAGCTCTGGTGAGTATTTTGGGGTCAGGGGCTCAAGCTGGAGTCAGGGCTGGCTGGAGAACTCGAAGCAGGCTGGAGAGCAGAAGGAGCTGCCATCTCCTTTGCTGTAGCACTGTGACCATGGCCCAAGCACCTTGGAGGGAGTGAGTAGTAGAGACCAGCCCAGGCAAGCCCTCAGCCCCTCTCAGCATCCCTGCCTCCTGGTTGCTGTTTAATGCTCCAATGACTGACTGTCACAAATGCCTGGGAAAAGGGCTGTGTGTGAAATAATGTTTGAATCTATTTTAAAAAAAATGTAAATGTTCTTTTTATTAGATAGTGGAGCTAATTTATCCTGTATTCCCTATTGTAATGCTTTTTTATATTGAAAGGAAATTTTTTTTGGTAATATAAACCAGAACACAAGCCTGAAGCACTCTCTGCACGGTTTTTATGTGCATTTCTTAAAAAAAACCCAAAAAAATAAAAGAAAGATATTGTGACAGTGAAGTGAAACAGCTTTAATTTTCACTATTTGCTTGGTGTTAAGTACAGTCACTTTCTTACCAGAAGAGAAATAAACTCAGGTACAGCAGCTAAAATGAGGTATAAATTGAAGTGTCCCATTCTCCCCTATACCACCACCCCCCACCCACACCCTCCCAAGTAAAAACCCTTGACCAGAAAAGAGGCCAGCTTAGGACAGACAGAGCCTCTCCTGTGTCACCAGCTCCAGTTTGCCAGATATTGGTTAGGTGTGAACAAGATGATGTAGGGAGTTATGTGAATGATGCGTTTTCTTCACCCTCCAAAGAGAGGGCTCTGTGAATGCAACGGTTTGGGTTCATCCCTGGCAGAGAAAGGGGGTCAGCTTTAAGTCCTGGACTGTGCCTGCTTAGAGCACAATCCCCTAGGGAACAGACCCCCACTCCTGCACAGCACTGCACACATGCAGGAAGTTCATTGCAGTCTCCCTTGGGAGATGACATCGGTCCAAGGCCTCCCTCACAATGTAACAGATAAGGAAACTGAGGCCTGTGGAGATGGAGGTTTTTTGTCAGCAGATCAGTAGCAGAGCCTGAGGTGACACCTCAGGCTTTTGATCCCAAATTATGTTCTCAACTGCCACCTCCAGCTGTGATGTCAGCACTTCTGTCCTTGGGGACACAGTTCTGTACAAAGGCTTTGGTATCCTCCTCCCTTTCTCCCCATTCACAACAGAGGGAAGACAAGCACGTGCAGTTGGTTTCTGGCAGTGCTGCAGCTGCTCTGTCTGGGCTCCATCCTCAAGGCACCCTGAGAAACTCCCTCCTAGGCCTCACCTGCTGCACACTCACCACCTCCAGTGGGCCTGGCACTGTTTCTCCTGCAGCACCTTGCTGCTGAGAGGGGACATGCCAGCAACCACAGCTTAGTTGTAGAAGAGGTGTAGAGCTCCGTATTTTCTACATGGTCCACTTATAGTAAGATGGAGCAAGAAGCATCAAAATAAAACAACTTCATCACTCCACTTTTGGGACTAGGTACCAAGTAGCATGAAATCTTTTAAGTGGCCCCTCCCCCAGGCTTTGCTCTATGTTGGAGCAGAAGAAGCCATTGACTGGCAAACCTAGAAGTGGCTGACTGTTTCAAGTTTTGCAGAGGGAGCTGCTAATCAGGGGACCAGAGGAATCTGATCTCACCTTATTTAAAGCTACCCTGGAAAGCTGTAACCGCTTCCCCCACCCTCCCACTTGATCTAACCATCAACCATCTAATGTGAGAGCATTTGGATTACTGCTCTCACATAGTGCAGTAACTCATTTCTCTCACCTATGGGATGACATTTTAAGGTACTCTAATCAGACCCAAGTCATAACTAAGTTCATAGGACCTGTGGCCAACACAGATGGGAGGCAGCATTAAGAAGACTCTCCATTTCCTTCTTCTGTAAGATTGCTTTTGCTGTGGTAGGTTTTACTTGTCTGTCCTAGAAACATAATTTCCCACCCCCCTGAAAACCAACCATCAATCTGTGCATACATTCATGTGACGCCCCAAAACACAAAGAATCAAGCTTCACGTACCTATACCCACAACTACAGCCAAAGTGCCACACTGAGGCCATTGCAGCTGCCCATGCAGGTGTTGCACAGGGGGAGAGCAACAGCCACAGCATGCCATGCTCCGGCTCCTGCATGCTGCACCACTTGGTCTAATTTCTGATTCTCTCCAGCCTGCATTTGATCATTACCTGCCTCACAGGGAAAGGTTTACCTCTTAGAGCCCAATTCTTCCATCTGAACAGGAACACTCCTCTCAATTAAAAGTTTTAGTTGCTCAGTATCATTTTTGGACATGCTGAAAGCAGCTTGACAAGTGTGTATTGCTGTGAGGCTCCAGAATTTAGCCTGCTGTTGGATGTTGGCTCTCCATTTGATTTACCTATTAGGCAAAGAACTAAGTTACAGTTGTGATGTTTCCCAATTCAACTATTTCCAGCATTCTTAGGTGACAGGCATTTTGCATGGCTGGTAAGTACAATGCACACAGTGTCCCAAGTTTATGCAGCTGCTTCTAAATGCCAAAAGCACTAACACAACATACAATAACTACCCACTACCTTCTTCTAACTCTACTAAGGTATTAAATAGCAATAGCTGTAGATCCCAGTCTCACCAGTGGATTGAGGACTGTTCACACAAGCGGTTCTGTTTGTATAGGAATCCTTCTACTGGGATTTTGGAACACCAGCTATATTCCAGGGCATGCTTTGATCCAGTGAACAGTAGTGCATGAGTAAGAAGTCCGTATCCTGTACGCAGACCTTCTGGCTTTAGTCCCATGGAGAATAAAAAATGCTGCCTCAAGCTGTGGACAAGGATAATCCACAAGGAAAGCACTAGGAAGCAGGGCAGTCAACACTGTTAAGCCCAGGAGGTGCTGGAGAAACTGGCCAGAGAGTACTAAAGCACATTTAGTCTGTCCTTGCCTTCATATGCTCTGCTCCTTGCTGTTCTTCATCCCAGTTAAATATTAAATGTCTTAATGCTACAAACTTAGGTCCTCTCTTCTCGAGATCAGAAGAGATATGATGCCTGCAGATGTTAGCAGAATTGGAACACCATCTCCCACAGCCAGGGCCCATTTCTAGAGGCTGCTCCCTGGCCCAAGCTTCTGTGCAGATGCTCTTACAGTACTCTGCTCTTACTAATGCTAACCACAGCAGCACTGCTCAACTAAAGCATCAGGTGCTGCTGCACATCCACCACTGCTACTACCATCAGTAAAGCTTCAACTGTGTGAAGTGTTCTGGGGTGAAGGGACAGGACCCCAGCCTAGAAACTTCATGACACACCCCAAACAAGGGGATGTCTTTGTGCTCAGTGGGCTATTTCCAATAGCTTCCTTCACTTCTCACATCTTGTAATTCAAGTTGCTCCACTGTTCCCAGTGCTGTCCCTTCAGAGGGAACAAGCAAGGGTTTTCCCTCTTCTTTTGCTGTATCTCCTGCCCAGCTCTGCACAGCATCCAGTGCAAAACTATGAACTACACAAAAATGCACCTCTGGCAGCGAGGAAAGAAGAGCTGTTTGCAAAGCACTGAACTTGACCCCATCCAGCTCCTGGCTACCTAGACAGTCAGTACTTGCTAAAAGGGGAACGGGCTGTAAACCAGGGGAGGTGCAGGGCTTACCAAGTAGAGTAGCCAAGTCCTTTGTTGGTTGTCTTGCTGCCCTGTCTCCTCAAGGGTTTGGTTTCAATATGCTGGCCTTATTTTGTGCTTTGTTCCAGCGGGTTCAGAGCCTGTGATCCCATCAGCCAGTTCCCCCTATAAAACTGGCTTTTTTCCCTGAGCCTGCCAGGCCCACACACTTCCCTGAGCCTTCCTCCCGCTGCTCCTCACCTCCTGCAGAGGGGCTGGGGGGGTCCCACCGATGTTGCTCCCCCCATTTCACCTGGCAATGCCACCAGCACTGGGTTACACACTGATTCATGCCGGTAAAGAAGGAAACTACTTTAGAACCAAAAGGGACTAACAAAAAAAAAAATTAAAAATAATTATAATTATAAT
Source organism: Aphelocoma coerulescens (assembly GCF_041296385.1). Taxonomy (NCBI): domain Eukaryota; kingdom Metazoa; phylum Chordata; class Aves; order Passeriformes; family Corvidae; genus Aphelocoma; species Aphelocoma coerulescens. Next base: position 26,620,313 of record NC_091019.1, read on the forward strand.
GCAAAATTACCGACACAAACTCCCCCCTCCCACCTTTCCCATAACAAAAAGCCCAGGAATTAGACTTTCTTGGGACGACGTCCAACTTGGTAATAATAATAAACGCTGATGAGGATGAAGAGGGCTCGGCTGATCAGGAGGAGCATGGCACCTGTGGCTATCCGGCTACTCTCAACCAGGGAGACAGTGGTAACTGGAGGAGAAGGAAGGAGACAAGGCAGAGGTTGGTGATGCAAAACCAAAAGGAGACAAATAGCACAAAGCTGTTTTCTGCTGCCCTCTAATGCAGAGCTTCGGCAGGAACTGCTGAGCCTTGCGAGCACAGGAGCTTTCAGCACAGGCTCATTCACATGCACAGTGAACCCATGGCAGAGACTCTTCACTAGCTTTTTTCCACAGCCTTGAAGCTTGCCAGGGATCCCAGAGCTCTCCCTTACAGAAACCCTGCTTTCACGGCAGCCTCATATTCAGGCAGCCTGAAACCGTCACTCAAGCAGATGTGAGTTTCCATTACTCTCAGGTGTTTATGTGGGAGCCACGTCCTCCTGACTTTGCTTTGTTGCTTGAACACTTCAGTGCTGATAAACATTTCTCAACTTTAGGAACATCTACAAAATAGGCACAGTCCACACACATCGCCTCTATTGAACACCTCACTTTTTTGGCCACCAACACACAGCTTGTATCTAAACCAGCTACACATTGAGCTACCAAGACACACATACAAGAACCCCCTTCGTTGTTAAATATAGATAAGCTCCCTAGAAACAAGCTAAACGGTTATGCTCTGTTTTGGTAACACTGAACATCCCCCTTTTCAGTATAGGTTGCTACAATCTTTTCTTTTTAGACCCTTGCATCTAGGCAGCCTGCTCCAGCAATGACCTGCGCTGGCTATGAAGCCCAGGACATTTTCAGGGAGAAAAATAAATGAATTGTCAGAGAGTGATGTTTAACCTTTCAAGGAGCAGCTCAGGGAAGAGGCTATTCCATGGGGGAGAAAAAAGACAAGCAGCTGGCACAGAAGATACTCCACCACTGCTCACGCCGCTGCCCTGCCCACCGTCGATCCCCATGGGCGCACAGCCTTCGCACCCTCCTCCTCCTCCTCGTCCCGGCCGGCCCGCGGGCACTCACCCAGGAACTGCACGGCGAAGTAGCAGGCCTCGGCCAGCAGGCTCCAGCGGATGATGGCCTTCTCGGCGGTGTACAGGGCGTTCCACATGATGAGCGCGATGCCTGCGGGGACAGCGGGGCGCGCTGCCCGAGGGCCGGGAGGGGAAGGGCCGCGCTTCCCGCCCGCCCCGCGCGGTGCCGCTGCAGGACGCGGCTCGGGCCCCTGTTCCTTCCCACACCGCTTCTCCCAGCTCCCCTCGCCTCCCGGTCCGTCGCTCCCCGCTCCTCCTGGGCCCCTCCCGGGATGCCGCTGCAGGCCCCACCTCCCCTGCGGCTCCCGCTGAGCCCCAGCCGCAGCCCAGCGCCCTTGCCCGGGCCCTCTGCAGGCTGCCTTTGCTAGGGTACATGGGGTGCTCCCCCAGGGATTCAGAGCATGCACAGCTCTTCTTACCCCACCTGCAGCACGCCTGTATCCCTGCCAGGAAAAAGCAGCAGTAGCCAAGCTTTTCAAAATACCCCTCAGCAATTTCTTTGCTAACAGCAGATCCTCTGCTCTCCAGCTGCAGGTGTCCGGCTGGGCATGGACTTTGTCCCCTGCTGCTGTTTTGGCCACCTGTCCCCTTACTCTGTGGGGCAGCAGCATGCCCCAGTACGGTGGTACAGCACTCACTGAGCAGGGCTCCTCCATAGAGCCGGATGGGAGTCTTGCTGCTCACCGATTCCTCCTCAAAGATGGCATCAAAGAGCTGGTCAGGGAAAACGAGGGCCTGGCAGAGGGCAAGAGAGAAACTTAGCAACCTGAACTTGCTGGGACCACCAAAATGTCCTCTTGGGCAGCAGTGCTCCAACATCATGCCTTTGTGGGATTGGAGCCACTGGCCAGGAAATTGGAAATTAAGGAGGCAAAAGAAATATCACCATGTCAGCTGCATGGCTGGTTTCTGTGGCCAAAGCTGCCATTCCTTGGTTTATGGGCCTTGCTAATGAAAACGGACTCTGGTGATGGGAGCGAACTGCCAAGGACACTGTTGGCAAAGCCCATTACTGAGACACAGTGAGGGCAAAGGCCTCACAGGAGAAAGCAGTAGGAGCTGCTGGAGGCAGTGGAGAAAGATAAATGCCAGGGACCGAAGGGCCATGCTGAAGCACCCCTTTGGCAGTCAGGAGCTGGTTCTTCCCAGGACCACATCCCTCACTCACCATGATGGCGACCCCGGAAAACATGACGGCGGAAACCAGCTGCCAGACCCTGCATGAGAGGGAAGACAGAGGACCCAGCGTGAGCTTGGAGGTGACCCCATCACTCATACTTCACAAAGCATTTCTGGCTGCCTGCTTGTTCATCAGCCTTCATCCTTCCCACATGCACAAGCAAGGCAGCCAGAAACCTCCCATGGAAGGGCTCAGCTTTCCACATCCCGCTAGCTCCAGCCTCAGCATGCAGACCAGCCTTGCTGGTGAGACAGAGCCAGACTCTCCCTCACCCAAGCGAAGGAGGGAAATGACCCTGCCAAGAGGATGGTGCAAAGCAGGGTCCCCACAGGACACACCACCCTATCATACAGTAGAACAGGAGCTCCTCTAGCCCCACGGAGCCCTTATAGTTCTCTGCCCACGCAATGAGACAAGAACTCGAGGGCCTCAGGCTCATTTACGGGAGAAGAAGGCAGAGCTGGTCTGGTTCCACAGCCTCCAAGAAGCCCCTGCAAGGAGCAGTGATGCTGGCACAGCAGCAGATTTGGTGTCAGAAACCAGAGCTGGCAGGAATGCTGTGGCTGAGGGCCCTCAGATGACCCAGCTCCAAGGTGATCCAATACCTTACCTGAGTCCCAGTGGCTCCCGGACTGCAAACTTGATTTCATTTCCCAGTACTTGGCTAATCTGAAATTAAAATTCAAATGAAAGGCCCAAGCTAAGCAGATCCTTCCCCAGTCTTTAGGCAGTATTCACCAGCCCAAAACCACATGCCTAATCCCATGTGGGAGTTTCTCTCTGAGAGGGCTGGAAGGAGGAGGAGGAGGACAAGGGATTCATCTGTGACTCCTTGGTCCCAACACCTGCCTTGGTTTCCATCAGGAGCTACAGCCTCCACTGCTCCCTTACTGGGATCAGCCGCCTGCAGCATGCAGGGGAAGGGTCAACACTAACTCTTGTTTCCTCTTACCTGTGTAAGAAGGCAACTGACTCTTCACACACATCACCTGCATGTCACATCCTGATGGAGCACAGGCTCCTGCAGAGCCCTCAGCGTGTCTCAGCATCTGTCCTGCCCTCACGTGCACACTGCCCAGAGCCATTTGCGTTCATGCGGACATGCTCCTGTTCACAATGCCTGGTGTGATACCCCAAACCACATGGATGGCCAAACCCTGGTTTGCCCAGCCTAAGGTCCCTTTTCCATCATTAATGCACACAGGCTCTCTGCTGCCCTCACCTTTGAGCGATGGACCTCACCGTCGTCATCCTCCCCACCGACGCCCAGGATCTTGCGTGTCTTCAGTCTGCTCACCAGGTCGGTCTGGCTGTGCTTCTTCATCAGCGGCGGGGGCTGCTTCGCCGCCATGGTGGTGGCCCTGCCCCGCCAAGCCCTTGGCTGCGAGGTGGCACAAGGAAGGTGCAAGGAAGTGGCTCCGCTGTCACATGAAATTCCACGAGGTTTGGGGAAAATAAAACAACCGCCACAAAATCTTTCTGTTAGGCCGGCAGATGGCTCCTCATCCTTGTGGGGCACAGAGCCCTGGCAACGAGGCCGGCCCCAGTTACAGGTGGCTCATCTCAGGCTGATTCTGCCCTCACCGGGATCTGCCATGGGGGGAAAGAAAAAAAATCAGAGCAGAGTGGCTTTAGCATGGACATTTAGTTATAAATGCTTTTAACCTACAAACCATAATCTTGTCTATCCCAGCATGAGGCAATGCCCAATAGTACCTCTTTGCTGGTTTTCAGATTAGGGGAATTAAATGCATCTCAGACTAGGGGAATTAAAGTCATTAAGTAATACTTGGCCTTTTTTCTTTTCCCATGCAATACATCACATTCTTCAGCTGCCATTTCAGGTCAAATCCCAAACAAATATCAGGTATTTATTTGTGTGTCTCCCCTCAAATGCTGCAGCCCCCACGTTGTGCCAGAACATATCAGCCCCTGAACAACAAGAAGCCAGAGGAATGATTTTCCCTGAAGACATGTTGCTTTCTGGGAAATGACGGCAATTAGAAACTACAAATACCATCTGGGACAAGTAAATACAGTAAATACTGAAAGAATTGAAAAAGAGAACTTCTGCCCTGGCATGGGTATAAAGGTACAGGTACTGAGTCCCATGAAATCACTCTGTCTCATCCCGCAGTCATAAAACCCTGGAAACCCTTGGTTCAGAAAGCCTTTTCTTCTAATTTGTCTTCATTTCATCTGGGCTCAGGTGAACACAAACACTTCTTTCCATTTGCCTCTTCACCCTCCCAGAGACCCACTGAAATTCGTCCCCAGGCACCAAAGCACAGCTAATCCAAGTAAGTGTCAGGCTCAAGCACCAGCAGCCCCATGCCCCAGGCAAGCCTTCCCAGAGCTGCCCCAGGAGACCATGTATGTTGATGTCTAAATATTTCATGAGTCATTGGGGAGTAATAAAATGAGGTACAATTATTTTGGCATTGTGCATGCAAATGTTGCCCCAGTGCCTTGCGTGGGATTTCCCTCTCACAGGAAAACCCTTCCCTGTAGTGGTTCAGACAGGTTAACAGCGAGTCCTGTCTGCAAGTGCTCAATATAACTCTTTCTTTAAGGCAAAGTTAAGAGGTGAACCCCATGATCAAGGGTTTAATAAGATCCTTTGAGCAGAGCAGGCAAAATGCTTTTCAGTGAGCCAGTTGAGCTACTCAGTGCTTTGGAGGTACTTCTTTTGGATTGTAGCACGGCTTGTTTGGTTGTGGGTTTTTTGCTCTTATTCCACTGAATAGCTAAGCCCAGGTTCCTGGAAAGGCAGCACAAAGCCAGATGCAGCAGTCAGGGTCTAGAAATATTGCAGAAGTGGGACAGTGGAAAAAAACTGCTCAGAAGGAAGGTAGAAGCTGTATACTCAGGCCTACCCTCGAGCACAAGGCCGGAAGCTCAAATGGTAGCTGACAGTAGAAAAGTTTGAAAGATTTATCATGTCTGGGTCTTGCCAACCTAAACTGTCACAATAAATTGTGTGTATTCAAATCTAGATAATGTGCACACAAAATCCACCCCAAAGCCAGCATGATGTGTCTGAAAGAAAAGCTCGACCTCTTTAACTAGCTACAGTTTTTGCCATTTTTTCTGCTCCTGGCTGACCCAGACTCCCCAGGTTGGATGCTGAGTGGTTTCCCACCAGAACTGCTGAAACCAGAGAAGACATGTGGCTGCAGTATTTCTAGCCCAGCATTTTCTGATCAAAGCCATCCATTCCAATGCTGAAGCAACACCCCTGTGGTGAATGCTCCTCTCTCTCACTCTGAGCCTCAGGACCACTCTGAGGCCATCCCACATCTCTAAAACGAGGGAAAAGTCTGGCAGAGCACCTGAGCAAGAGCATCCTATTGGCTCTCCTCAGGGATAGGAGACTTGAGGCTTTCCAGTCTTGACAGGACTTGGGATGCTGAGTGTGCTGGCCATACCATCCTGGCACTTCTGGATCCTTCCTAGTTTCTTGCTAGGGAAAGCCTGATGCCCACGCCTCCTGCTCTGGCCTCATGGCCAGAAATGCTAAAGGAAGGGAAGATGGATGGGGTGGGGGGGTGGGGGAAGAAAGGAAGCAAGGAAGAAAAAAATGAAGGAAGAACAAAAAAAAAAAGAAGGAAGAAGAAAAAAAGAAGGGGGAAAAAAAAGAAGAGGAAAAAAAATGAAAAAATAAGGAAGAAAAAAAAAAGGAAGGAAAAAAAGTAATAGAGGATTTCTCCTGAGAGCAAGAAGCAAAGAAAGGTGGGACTCCATGACTCACCAGTGAAGACTACACTGAAGAGCTTTGTGGTTACAGAGGCAGTTTTGCAACTGGCTCAAGGCCAGAAGATCAAAATTTACCTTCATCATTTGTCTTGCCAGTTGCTTTCAGGACAGGAGTTGGTGGAAATGTATCCACATCATCATTAACACTGCTCTCCCATTAAAAGTTTCCACTAATTTGTGGTAAGCTACTTGCCAAGAGCTGGGACAACACAGGCTGGACACAAATGTCAATAAACCAACCTGGTACATAAACCCACGCTCCTACAGCACAGGTATGGCATGGCCCCGCAGCCAGTCCCACATCTCATTACCCCCATCAGCCAGAGACAGAGCCAGCCTAACGAATGCTGAATATTAATGGCTAACGAGCTAATGAATGCAATTAGTGCTAATTCAGTGACATTCAGATAGAAGATGCTGAGGATTTGAAAACATTATACTTACATTAATGTATCCTGACACACTGACAATTTAGAGGATGATTTCTATTAGCCTGTGAGTTTGCAAAGGGAAACCTCCACCTCCTCGTTCTCCTGCGATTCTCTCCTCCTTAATCCTTTTTCCAAGCATCCCAGGGACTGTGCAGATCAACCACCATAAACAGGCAATTCCTACTCCCTGCCACAGTTCTCTGTGATGGGCAGTGCCTATGTGCAGCTGAAAGAGGGTTTTTTCCTCATAGATCCCTTTCCTTCGCAGGCTCTCTTCAGTATCTGCTCCCTTGCTCAACTGTTCAGCATACTGCATTCAATTTTGATAGCTACTGCTTAGTGGTGCAAAGAAACCTCACTGGTGCCACGCTAATGATAGCTCAATCTCTCCCCACCTCCACAGCTCTTCCCCCAACGTCTCCGCTTCCCTCCCAGCGTCTGGAGAGGAGAGCTCTGCAGCGTGGGAGAGAGGAGACTCAACTGCACACGCCACGGTGCTGCAGCAGCCAGAGCCGCGCACCGACCGCAGGGTGCGGAACCAGACCCTGCTCCCGCCGCGCCTGGAGCTGACTGCCTGTGGCTGCCGCAAGCCAGAGCCAAACTGCTCGTGGGTGGCACCCTGCCTGCCTGCCTGGGAGGACATGGCTCTCCAGGGCCCTGGGGACAGGGATGCTGCTTACTGCTAAGCTGGATGCTGTTTCAGTGGGCCATCCACAGTGCAGCCTTTTACCTGACAAAGCAGTACTGCTTGAATTAAAGAGGCGGCACTGCAGAACCTCCCGCTCCAAGGGTTTGATGGCACTTCCAGTCTGCAAGCAGGGGAAGAGAGTATGAACTGGAGTCAAGCTGGGACAATGAAATATTTATACATTTAAGCTGGACAAAAGTTTGTTCAGCTCAATCACATTCTGGCCAGTGAGACAACTCAACATCTTTGATTTGTTACTCCTAAGAATTAACCAAGAAGGTACAGTGGATGCATGTCCTTTGTAACAGCCTAACAGGGCACTTGCCATGCCTCAGCATCTTCTACAGAGCACAGGTTGAGAACCAATGCTAAGTATGAAACAGAGGCAGTGTCCCTTTCCAATTCAGCAGTTCTCTGGGAGCAATCTGGCAGAGCCCAGGGGAGTTCTCCAGCACTGCAGCAGCACAAGGGAGCGTGCACATGAGAGGGGCATCCACCATGGCAGCTGTGCTGTACTTGGCCCTCATAGACAGGCTGATGCCCACAGCATTTCTCTTGCAAGGGCCAGCAGCTGTAATGGATTTGTCCAGCTCTTCTAATGTTCCTCCAGGCTGTTGCAGTTCTGTCTCTGCTGGTGAGGACAGTACTGGGTCCATAGCAGCTGCTCTGGACCCTATACCTTGTCAGCCACAGAGCTGTCAAGAAAGCCTGGGCTCAAACACGTGGGGCAGGGTAAAGAGAAGAGGCAGTGGAAACACAAGTAGATTAAGGACAGGATCCACAGACCTACCAAGTACCTTGGTCCTTGCAAACATTACGCTGTTGCCTAATCACATGGGACCCAAGACTCCTTTTTTCCCACCACACATGAAGGTTCAGTCTGCTCACTTTTACATGCTTAAAATCTGTTGGTAAACAACCTCAGACACTTCAGGACTCTGAGGGATGAGGTAGATTCCCTGTGTCTAACCCAAAAACACACTCGAGAGCCACAGAACATCTTTGTGCATCCTACCTAAATGGCCTAACAAGAGTTTCCCCTGGAAGCGCATGGTGCAGCAGACCCTGAGCCAGAACTCTCCATGTCCCATGTAACTACCAAGATATAGCTATATTCATGTTGTATTTCTGCAACTACACATCCCAAGCCCACAGTGACCAAACCAGCTCTCTGCCTAGATTTCTATCAAGCGTGGAGATTGAGACTATTAGGACCTCTTTACCACCAGCCGGCTGGGAATGAAACTTGATCAAGCCAAAAATAACCTGATGCTCAGGCAGTAAAAACAATTAGCATTCAGCCACCACAGCAGCAGAATGCAGCGGCTGCTCCCGCTCCGTCTGGCACAGTCTGTACACCTAAGCAACAGGGAGACTTCAGATTTCTCACCTGTAACAAGCCAGGTACACAGGACTCCTATTCCCACATAAACATCAGCCTTTCAGCACAGAAGGCTCTTTGTAATACCAGCAGGAAGCACATCTTGTCAAAGGCTCATCCCCAGCCCTACTACAGCCCTGCTGCTTCCTTAAATGACTCTAAAAGGCACAGGGACACTGTGTCATCCCTAGGGAACACCTACAAACCTAGGCAGTAGATTTTCTGCCCCTACACACAATGAAAGTGCAAAGCAAGATCCTTAGGTCAAAGGACATCTTCAATGGGTGCCTCAAGATCATCTACCACATCATCTGCAACACACCAAGAGCCTCAGGCACATCTAAAGCTCATCCTTCAGGCTGGGCACATCTCATGGTCAGACACCGTTGGATGCCCTCCAATGCTGTTTGTGAGAGTGCAGAGCTGCCCACGACCACAAAGCCACCACTTGCAAGGCAGCAGCACCCAGTGCCTACAGCAGCTCTGGCACCCTCAAACATAATGGATATGGCAAGCATCACCCTCAATAGGGGACAATGAGTCTCTGCAGCCTGCTGGGGAGGAAAGAGTTAACTTGTGTTGCTTACTCAGTCACCACTTCACAAAAAAGCATCCAAAGTCTGCTCAGCCTTTTCCATGCATCCTCTCCTCCGTCTGCTTCAGGGCTGCTTTAGCCCAAGCAGGCTCAGCCCCTGCACCCTCCTCCCCACTGCTCCTCCGCAGCCCCTGGGTACAGCGGCTCCTGCCTCTAAGCTCCCTGTGGCTGTACAAACATCCTGCCCCAAGAGGAACGACTATTGGCTATATCCCATAGCATCTGGGAGGTACGGCCCATCTCCAGAATTTTATTGCCCATAGGTTTCAAATTTCCTTCTGCAGAGACCACAGAAAAGTTTCCGTCTGTGTCACAGGATGTGTTGTTATATAGCAATCAAAACCTGTAAAGTGCTCAGTTTCCCCAGAATACAATAAAAAAGCTCTGTTGCTCTACTAGTTTCTCAAACGGGAGCTATAATTAAACACAGCAACCTCACTCCTGCCAGCCTGCCAAGCACCACCTGCAGCAATTCGCTGACCCCTCCGCATGAGCCTGGACAGCACCTCAGGGGAGAAATGCTTGTTTGCCTCTTGAAGCAGCTGGCAGGGCAGCCTGTGACACCCTGAATGTGCTCAGGCAGGTGTCCTGCACAGCTGTGGTGACTGGCATGGCACACAGGACTCCCTGTGGGTGCCCAGCTGGACACCTGGCCCCACCGTGGCCCCTCTGTATGGGCTCAGTGGGCTCCCACCACGGGGGACAAACAGACTTCACCCTTCATCTGCCACACACATGCACTCACCCCCCACGTGCAGGCCTGGCCATGCTACCCCTGCCTTCTCAAGTAGCCCATTCCTGGCTGCAAATACAAAGGATGCAAGGTACAGGCACAACAATGTACAACAGCTGCTTCAGCAGCTCTCATCTCTGTTACTCACATAAAAGTCCACCCCCTGCATCATCCTCCTTGCTGCCACCGAGGCTGTCAACCTAGCCAGCCACAGCAATCCATCACCCCAAAGATGCCCTTGCTCTCCCCAAAGGCTCTGGCTGCCACCTCCCACCCAGTCCCTCGCTGTCTCAACAGATGGCCACAGCCAAGCAGTTAAGTTTCCCAGGAAGCTGGGAAGATGTAGATAAAGAGGGAAATAGGACATATTAGGATCCGGTGCTGGTTTTCTTTAAGGGCATTAAAAGAGAAGAATTCCTTATTGATTCCCAGCTGCCTTAGACAGGTGTTTGTGAGAGACAGCCCCAGAAGCTTAACGGGCCATCTGTCCTGCAGATGATTTCTACAAGAAAACATTAGAAGGAAAAATAAAACCCATATGCAGACACACAGAAACACAAAAAAACCACCAGCCAAGTAAATCAACCCTTGCTACTGAAAAAGAGCAGCTTAAAAAGCTAGGAAAGCCCTTCAACCAAACAGGGTAATACAGGTCAGTTTTACAGAAAAAATGGTGCAACTCTGCATTTCATCTCCTCTGCCTCACACCTGAGGTATAACAGAGGCTCAAAGGAACTCTATGGGAAGACCCTGGGAGGAGCAGGGAGGAGTCCATACACGTGCTGCTTATCCACCACACTGCTGGACACTGAATCTTCACAGTAACATGGGGCTTCTTGGCACCTCTTTTCCTGACAACCTCAAACCTCCACAGATTTTCTTTCCACTGTGCCCCCAAGCACCTGACAAGAGACTTTCATAAATGCTCCAGGAAGCCAATGCTCTTTATTCTCAACAATTCCCCACACCTCTGTCCTTTTCCAGAACTCAAGAGAAAATTGTTAAGAAACTACAATTTGGGACATTAAGTCCCCTGAGCCACACACAGGCAAAACATCCATCTGCATACTGTCACTGGAGTAGTGATTTCAAAGCCATTCTCAATGGATTCCCTCCCCAAAGACAATAATCTACACCTCCAGCAACATTAGTTCTCTATCTGCAGTCCTGGAACTTGGCACAATGCAACCAACTGTGATTTGTACACTACCAACATGTCTACATCCATGAAATGCAAGATGAAATGAGTCTGTTCCACTCCAGAACCACAAAAGCAGATTCCCAACCAGTTTCATCGGCCAGTTTGCAACCCCAGCCTGAGAACAACTCCTGCAGGACACCCCAGCAGCATCAGATTTTCCTCCATTTGTGTAGAAAACAAAGGGTTTCTCATCTCCATAGTCTGTCATGATATGACCAGATGTGCAGTCTAGGCACACACAATAGGGAGGAAAAAGGGCAGACGAATAAATTTGCATTAAGCAGCAAGATTGTCTTTTGGTCTAGCCAGGATACTTCCTGAGCCCCAGGGATATAGGCACTCACAGGACTCACACTTCTCATTGTACAAGCCAATAAAGTTTCCTTTCCACAGAAGTCCTGTAAATTAGGTCTGATATGAAATGGCCCAAGTGACTATCAGTCAACAGCTGAGTTGTAAACAACCCTGTTACAGAGCATTTCCCATATACATGGTTACATGCACATCCTGTAAGAGTTTATTATTTATACAAATACATTTAATTTATAAATAATAAGTTATATATGAACAAATAACACCTAGATAAATGTACATATATAAAAATGTACATATATATTTTTATATATAAATATATGTATGTTTACATGAATGTAGATATAAATATATTTATTATATATACATATATATTGTGTGGACTTACTTTGGGTTCTGCTGCACGATCTCTTGGCTGTTTAGTAAAGAGAATTCAGACTACTAGACCAGCCAAATATGTTGGCATTCATCTATATTTTGGTCTCGGGGTGAGAGGAGCAGCTTATCCCAGACTCCTTCCTGGCAGATGCCACTGAGAGTCTCAACTCCTGCTTCTAGGTCAACCATTTACTGCCCTAAAGACTGATACCACTGGTGATCTCTCAGCCCTGGACACCACTCGGACCCATCACTGCATCTTGGGAACACCTTCTCACACCTTCCCTAAACAACTTGCCTGTTCATTCACACACAGTTAGAACTCTGGCTCCCTCATGGCTCCTTAGACATGAAATAAGCCCAGACATGCAGACAGGCTTGGGGAGTTGCTTAGCAAAAACATGATGGAGAAGGCCTTCCAACAAAACACATACTTCAGCTACTTGGTAGCCTATCCCAAGGTGGCAAAAATCTCCCTCTGACACCTTAGCAGTTTCTATAGCAACAGGTTACTGCTAAAAATGTCAGATGCAAAATTCCCCATGTTGGGCAAACAGGAGCTAGGAGGACAGATTTAGAAGAGGAAAACTTCTAAATAGCTGCTGCCAGAGCTAGCACAGGCTCTGCTAATTCACAAGTCAGTGGTGCAACAACTTAAAAGAAACTTCTAGCAGCCCACTAGAGGGGTACCACATGGTGCACAGGGACATGTCTGTGGAGCACTGTCCCACAGCATCCCCCAAAATAAGGAGGAGCCACAAGTATGCCCCTCTCCTGCAATGAGGCACTTGAAAGTGAAACCAGCTGTTTTTAGAAACAGAACTACAGCACAGCATGCAGAGTAGGAAGCCTGAAAACCAAACTATTAGATTATAGGTTTGGCAGTGCTGCTTCTCCTTTCATAAAATCAAGACTGGGTCATTAAACCTCTGAGACCTCAGTTTTCCCAGTTGTACATATGAGAAGTAAATCTACTGCAGAAGTTCATATGGCTCATGTGCAGCAGGTAAAACATTTCACAAGCTATGGCCCAGCCACTGTACCCCACCAGTGCCAGCTTGTGACACCCAGGCCTGCTCTGTGGACACCTGTGCAGCCCTTGGTTCACTACACACATCAGAGGCAGAAATGCCCTTCCTGGCCTGACTAACAACCAGCTGAGCACAACAATGATTTTTTTTTTCTGTCTTCCTTCACTGCTGGTGGGAGAAAGCACTGTGGAAACCTTGGGGTGAACCTCACATCGATACTGCACACACCAGAAGCTCTCGGAAGATTCTCATGGTCAGATTAAACCCAGATGCAGAAAATCAAAGCAGCCACAGCTCAGCACAGAGCTGCACAGGAGAGGAGGGCGGAAGGAAGCCCACCACACTAACAACAAGTGGCTGCATTTGCCAGTGTGGTTCTCAGTCCTGAAGAAGGCACAGGCTTTCCCCACAAACATGGCACCCACCCCCCTGGAACTCACACCCACCTGACTTTGCTTTCATGTGCTGCTGAGTCAGGGGAAAACTCTGCACGCATCCATGTATGTGGATGTGCACATGTTTGTTTATGCATGAGCTGTCAACCCCTGAATTATGCACAGATCAACAAGGCTCTGAATTCCCCGACTGTGAAGTGCGTGACATTTAATCTCAGCCTTCCTTTTGGATTTCATATCATGCATTATCAACAATGGCTATTCAGCACACAAGGACCCTTTAGAAAGCTTTCAGCAGAAAAAGGAACTCATATAAAGGAGACTGAAAGAGACAATGTCTCTGATGCATGACAGGTTCTCCAGCTTCCACAAAAGGCCAGGGTATGTGTACTGTGAGGAGCATACACAGTCAGTCTGTCCCCAGCCCAGAATAAAAGCACTTCATGGGTAAAGAGAGTGGAGTTTGGAAGCATCAACTATAACTTGAATCTGTACATCTCCTCACGTCGCTCTTTCAGGCTCCCTGGGAAATAGGCAGGGTGAGCCAACCCCCAGAGGTGTCCATTTTAGGACAAGATGCATCATCCCCTGCAATGGTTCACCTCTTTCCATATACTACCAGAAGGGCCTAAATGGTGAGCAAGACTAGGCTTTTGATTGCTTTTATATGCATGGACAAGATCAAGATCCTTGCAGTGAACTTTTCACACCTGATCCTAGGCAAACCCTGGATCACTTTTGCCCAGCAAAAGTTATCACAGCATGGATACACACTTTGGGATTATAAGAAAAACTAGACAACAACATGCAATGAAAGGGTATGGAGATGCTATGCCGTAAGTAACTCTTATTAGTCACAGCCACAGAGGACCAACATCAGCCTAAGGAACTAAAGCAAGATTTCTCTCTTCATAGCAGAGAGGAGGCAAAGGGGTGGACACCAGTATGTGGCATAAAGCCTTGCTGACAAGGGATATCTGAGAACTGAGAGGTACCACAGGAGCTCTCCATCTTGCCTGGTACATGCAAGAGAAGTCTCAGGAAAGAAATCAATAAAGGTTGTACAAACTAGTTCTTCTCCTTACTTTTGTTTGATTCCTCTACCCAGGAATAGGGAAGCAACAGAGAGATTCAGGCAGCCAAGTGATAGCAGCATCAGTGCTGACAAATCAAGGTCTCAAGTAACCATGGAAAACGCAGCACTGCCAGATGTCCCATCTCTACTATGAAGGGTTGTTTAAGGACCTTCCCTTCTTTTACAGTTTTAAGTCTCAGACACTTGGGTACAACAAGTTCCAGTAATATCAGGATCACCCATCAGGACTGCGTATGTGTGTGTACACACACGGTGCTGTGCTACTGTGTGTGTGTACATACACCTGTCAGCAAACATATAGCACAGCCTCCTGCTTAGAAGAGCTCATGACATGGAAGTGTCAGGTTTTAGTCAACACCTTCCCCACTGCCTTTCACTGAAATGTCATTTCCATACAGCCAGGGCCCTGAGGGTTCCAGGTTGGCCTCTTCTCCCCTATGTTCTTTGTAAGCACTAATGACAGGCACTCGGTTTGGATGGTGATGTGATGCAGGGAATAAACTGGCTGGAGGGGATATGCTCAACTGCTTTATTATTCCTCCATCCAACTCTCAATGCATCCTACTTGTCCAGAGATTTAAACAGTGGATGTTGTCACAGTTCATGGAAGGAACTGGATGAACTCCTGATGGGTTTTTGCCAGCAGACAAGGCAAGAACACATTCATACACCCCAAGGAGAAAACGGTTGCACTGGGCAGAGCAGTAGGGCAGGAGGGTGGAAGGATGCACCATAGGTGCCTGCTGTTCAGAAGCACGCCAGGTCTGTGGTCAGCACTTACAGAGACTCCACCAGCAATGCTGATATCAAAGACAGCTAAATTTTATTTTACTTTACCATGAAAACAATCTGGGGAAACACAGACAGATGGTCCACATTCTTCTCCTGTTTGGTGCAACCCTTGACTCCTGGTAGATTTCTGTTTTCTGTGGAGTAATGTTTGGATACTCTTTATTGCTATTAAGCAGCTTCTACAGAAACTTTTCTTCCTAGGCTACAAAGAAAATGTTGGTGAAAGCCAACACTACCCAGGCTCCCCTGGATTCAGTACTGTGGTTTTTGAATTTCCCTCTCCCCTCTGCAAGGAGGTGGCTCATGTTTCTACCTACTTAGAATACACCAAACATCTACCATGAATGGCGTGCCAGGCAGCTAAAATTAAATGTCCAAGAGAAAGACTAAGAGGGACTTAAAACCATGGACCTTTATGGTATCTTGTTTCTTCAGAAAATAGCCTGCTTCCTGGAGCTCTGGTTAAGACTGGAAACACAGGCCTCCATGTCCACAACACAGTCCTTCCTGAGGACTCCGTACAACATGGCAGAGTGTCTGCACCCAGGCTGTGCTCCAGCATTGCCCACACATCTCCCACAACTTTGCAGCAACACAGTACGGGGCACTAGAGAGGCTGCTGCCTGGCTGAGTTGATGTCACACACAGCAAGGCAGGGCCAGACAGCCAGGAAAGGCACCTTCTTGGTGTCAGGAAGGATAGGAAGCACAGCTGTCCTTGGGAAACTGCCTGCTCTTTGTCACATCTATCTCCATGTACAGCAGCCCTAGCTGGAAGCCCAGAAAGAAACTGCAGCACCCAGCAAGGGCTGGGATTATTTTAAAGCTCAGCAGTGGAATTCCTGGAACATCTGTTGGCTGGCAGGGATACTCAAGTCTTTATATGACCACAAATATCCGACACCAGAGGTTTGTGTTTCACTCATAAGGTGGCACCACTACAAAAAGCATTTCTGCTGCCATCATGGGTTACTGAATGAACGGGTACTCAGACAAAAACACCGTCTGAGTCACCCATGGGGTTTCCTGAAGACTTGTGGGTTTTCTCTGTAGGTCTCTTGTTTGGCTGATGACACAGCCTCAAACTGTTTACTTTCTCAACCCAGGCAGGAGACAGCTAAAAACAAGAGGGTTGCAAGCCTTTATGTGCTGCTCTGCCTGCACCTGCCCCTCTGGGCCGTGCAGTCAAAGTGCTGCTGCCTAATTTTAGTACCAGAAGGAGGGATTCCTCTCTGGTTTGCAGCAGCAGGCAACTGCAGAGGGGACTGCACATTAATCTCCCTCTAAAACATAGAATCCCTTCAAACAAATAATTGGTTGGCCAGAGTTATCTGACACTCCTCTGTGAGCATCTCCTGCTACACCAACTCATCCTGTAGTACCACTCCTCAAGAGACCGGACTACTGAACCGCGGATTTATTCCTAAGTGCTTTGCTCCCCATGCCCTCCTCTGTGCCTTTGACTTAAATTATGTTAACCCAAATCCCTAACAGAAACTTCTAGGAAACTCTGCAGCAATGGAGCCAGCTACCAGTCCCTAAGCTTTGGCTTCTGATCTTGGCCCCACAGGTTCAGAAAGTGAGCACACGGTTCCTGGCCATCATCAGCAGAAGCTGCTCAACCTTTAGCACTAAACCCAACTACAATGGTTTTCATAATTTCCCTGTTTTGGTGATGGATCTCTCCTCCCCATAATCACAGCAGCAGTCAGTATAAATTTGGACCAAAGCTTTCTTACAGACATTGGTCCTTGACTTTTCCCTGGAAGATGAGCTAGGTAAGGGTCCAACCAAGGTCTGGCATAAATGAGTCAGATACAGCCTAGGCAAGGACTTCCCCATCAAAATCAATGTGCAAATACGCTCAATAAGTTCTTACTTTGCATACAGAGGGATAGAAAGACATTTACAGATTTAGGCAATTGGAATGCATACCCACTGCACAGACTGAGGATGAGAGATTTATGCACATTGTGAAACTCAGAAGGAAAGTTTGCCCCTGGGGTTCCACCAGAGCCCTGGGAGGCAGAGCTGTGGCGCCAGCACTGTGTGCTGGGCCTTCCAGTAAAGGCCTGTGCATCTCCAAGTCTCTTCTCCATCTGTCATCCGGGGTCAGCCAGGCTAATCAGCACCACAGATGGGCACTGAAACACACAGAGATGCATTAAGCCCTGCAGATGACACAGAGCTTCACAAACAGAAGAAACCCAAGAAGACCAGGGAGTCATTTATCCTTTCCATTCATGTCTAAACTACTGCGAGTGTCTTTGGTTATAGCTGGATTTCTTTGTGAACATTTCTTTCAGCATCTTGAACAAGAACTTTTCAAACACGGAGTGAACTCATGCTAGCCTGCAATCTCCACAACAGCACCAAACCCATATTTTCCAAGGGAAGGCAGAAAGCAATGTGAACAGGGAACACCTGGTCACCTCTTAAGTGTTGTTTTTCCTGGTCTGGAAAAAGTCCAAATGTATTTTGTGGCCAGTATTGGGTCTTTTCCTCCCGAGACTTATTTTCATATTCCTACATCAAAAATACAAAACCCAGAAGATCTACATTCTATAAATAATGTCCCAGTAGTGCCAAGGTCATCAAGCTGCTCCCTCTGGCACCAGGCCAGAAGTCAAACATAAACAATCTCAACATCTTTCTGGTTCACGTGTGCTTTTATCCTGTGCCAAGGGAAAGCTTGTAGCCAGAAACGTAGCACTAAGAAGACAGACCTCATGCACGGCCCCACCCAGGTCAACGTGCAGCCTCCTGGGCAGCCTGGTGGGAAGGCAGCCAATCCTGTCTGCATCAGAGGGAGATACTCTTTGTGTTCTAACGGCATTTAGCAGTTTTCATTAGAAATTTGGGGACTTACTGGATGAGGACCAAACACACACGGCACAGAACATTTCACAATCCAAACAGCTCAAAGTGATGGTTGTAAGCAGCATGTGGTACCATCCCTCCCAGCCCCTACTATTCAACGTGTTGACCTTCAGAGAGCTGCAGGACAAGTGAACACCAGCTGCAGATGTACTCCTGGCATTTTGCACACTTCAGCACTCGATGCTCAATGAGAACAACAGGAAAACATTTCCCTTTGGATCACGCCCCAGCCTCCAAGCAGCTCCAAATGGACTGAAAACCTCAAGGGAGGGCATGTCTGTGGTTTATTCTGCAAGAGATCAATGGCCACCCCAAGCCTCGCCTTGATGTACATCTCTGGAGATGCTCTTCTGCTCATATCTCTACGATAAAACCTCACTACAGGACTGCAAGCAGAAAGGACCAACTTCTTTTGATACTGTAGAGCAGACCTCACCTTCTCAGCCTCCTGGTTGGGACAACAACCTACTCAAAGAGGAGCTCCCTTGACCTTACTCTGCACTGCAGTCAAAGAACAAGAACACACACATACTAAAGCAACCAGGTCCCCCTTTTCCCAGCTGCCATCAGTATCCAGCTCCTCTCTGCTGAGGGCACAAGGATACTCCAGGTTCATGGTGTCCCACTCTCTGCTGTGCACACATCAGGTGTGCATTTATGCAACCTAGCTGAGAGAGAGCTAGGGCTAGTTGAGGTGCCTTCAAGATGAGTCTTAAGACCTTGTTTATTTGGGGGTTTTGCCAAAACCTTTCTAAGAAAACTTCCTCCCTGGGCCGACTCCCCTACTTGAATTGTAACTACTATTTATTTGTTTAAAAATCACTTTCCTCATCCACAGGCCCTGAATGCCATTATTCAGCAGACTGCTCTACTGCAGATAGAGTGACTGAACAAGTTATTTATGCCAAGTCCAGAATAGCCAGGGCTCTTGCATACTCTGTAGTTTCTCACGGCTCAGCTGTGCCAGTGGTACCCTAAAGTCAACAACGCTTTGGTTGCTGCTGGCATTTCTAACTCCTAGCCTCTGCAGAAAGAGGAGATTAAATGATACCCATTTAATCACGCGCAGCCCTGATTCTCAGGCAGCTCCAAGAGCTCAGGTTCATTGCTCAGGCAAGAAAAAGGCTCACTGAACTGCAACTCCAAGCAGCACTGAGGCAGGGCAAGGAGCAGGTGCTGAATAAGGTGCTGCTTCTTGCTCAGCGTGGTTTGTTCAGTTGGAGCTGTTCTCAAGAGGGAAGCCTAATAGCTGCTGCTGCCGCTCTAGACAGAGCAGTGCACCTGCTCAGACGGGACACCGAGACCCTGCAAGAGGCATAGCAGACGGCTCAGCACGCAGGAATGTGCAAGCTCAGGCGGGGATGCAGAGCCCGCTGAGAGCTGGCTTTCCTCATCTTCCCCTCTGTGATGTCAGGGGGTCTATCGCAGCTCCCTTCCCCTGCCCCTCTCCCTCCATCCCCAGCCCAAGCACCTCCCCGTCCACCGTGGCCAAGCCTTCCTCGCAGCCAGGGCTCCCTAGCACACCTACGGGATTGCATCCCACGGGGAGCACAGCTGTGCTAGCTTCCCTCATCCCAACCCAACGCAATGCTCAGCCGCCGAGGCTGACCTCCTAGCCTGTGCAGTGGTCAGGACTCAGCCTCCCCTTTCAGGCACCTGAGGTACTCATTTGGGTACCTCCTGTGACGCTTCCCGAGCACGTGGAAAAAGACGGGGCACTTCCAGGAAAGAAGTGACATCGGACCCCTGCCTTTGAGTCGAGTAACAGCCAGGAGAAAGCCCTCGCCACAAAGCCAAGTGACCGCCTGCGCATCACCTCGCAAGGCGGCACGGCTGCTGTCCCTCCAACGCTCAGAGTAACCTGCCACCCTCCCACCAGGATACAACGCTCCACCACCTCCTCCTCCACCCATCCCACCCGGACTAGGCACGGCCAGGACGGAGACGGTCCCATCGCAGCCATGCACAGCCAACACAAGGGCTGATCCCTCTCCTGCCGCCCCTGCCCGTCCGTCGGTGCATCCATCCCTCCCCCGTCCGCGCTGACTGCGAGGGGAGCGGGGGCAGCTGCCCGCAGCGCGCTCCCGCGGGGCGCACGGCCGCGCCGGGGTCCGCGCCCCGACCCCCGAGGGGCGGCGGGGAAAGTCCGCGGCGCGGGGGGGACGCGCACGGCACTCACCGCCCTAGCGCAGGTTCCGGCGGCGGGGCACGGTCCCGAGGGCTCGGCTCGGCTGCCCCATGGGCAGAGCGGTCCGGGGGCGGCCGCGGAGCCGCGCAGCCCGCAGGCGGCCAGACTGAGCGCGGCCCCCGCGCGGCGCCGCCTTTACCGCGCCCGCCCGCCCCGCCCGCGCCGGCCCACGGCGGGCGGGACCCGCCACCGCCACCGCCCGACGGGGCGGCCCCGCCGCCCGGCCCGGCCCGGCACCGCGCACCCCGCCCGCTCCGCAGCAGCGCCGCGGCCGCACGCCCGCGCGGGGCAGGGCGGTGTGTGGGTCACCTGCGGGCTGCGCCGCGCTCCCGTGTGGCTTCGGTGCGGGTTACGCGCCTGTGACCGCGTCTGGGCGCGTGGGAACAAAGAGCGGCGTCCCGGGGCCGGGTTCCTGCGAGGGAAGGAGGGGCGGGGGCACCCATGGAAATAAATCCCCGGGAGCAACAAAAGGCTCCTGTCCCACCCGGCTCGTCTGGGAGCTGCCGGAGGGGATCTCAACGCTTCATGTCCGACGGGTTAGAGCCACCGAGGGTCGGCAGCGAGACTGTCCCAGTCCTTCTCTGCGATACAAATGCGGCCTCGGTCGTGCTGGTCACGGCCGCGTGGTTTCGAGGACTGCTTTACAATTCCCTGCGAAAGGCGAAAGAATAAACGTGGGCGCAGGGGAACACGCATATTCTTTCCAAGTGAGTTGGTGCAGGGGAAGAGCCTGGCTGCACAGAGAGCTGCAGAGCCAGCTCCCACCACCAGCCTCGCCAGAGGCTGCCCTGGAGCGAGGCTCACATCACCGGGTCCCTCTTGGAAGGATGCTCGGAGACCAAATCTGGCTTGCCGGCATTTTAACGTCGCAGTTGTCTCAGAGCAGATAAGATTGTACGGAAAGAGAATGACAGCATGGTAAAGGGCAAACATCACGGGCAAGTAGCACACAGAGAGGTGGCAGAGGAGTTGACGACAGCTCTGTCCCTATCCTGATGGAACTCTTTTTTTCCAAGGGAGATTTCTGCTGTGTTCATTTGACCCAGCTCGTTTCACTGATCCAGTTTGAAGGCATAGAAGAGGACAGTGCCTGCGGGAGAGAAAGGGAGAGGGAAGTGCAGAGAGTGGGATCGGGTGGCAACCTTTGAACTCACTTTAACCCCATGGATAAACCCTAATGGAGAACCACATCCTCAAACATACAGTGTGATGAGGTCGTTGCAAACACAAGGGTGTCCTTTGAGAAACTGAAGGCTTATCCACTGGGAATTGGGCTGAAATGCATCATTTCACAGAGGCCAATTAATGAATCTTTGGGAAACAGAGCATTTCTTCAGAGGGAATATCTGACATTTCAGTAGATGTATAATGGGGGGGGAAAGCTGATTTTTTTTTTTCCAATCCAAGTTCTAAAACAAATTCAATCCTGCCTTGGAGCTAGTCAAACATTTTACTGTGATAAAGTTTAAAATTTTCAGTGTGATTGTGCCAGAACATGTACAAGAGATGAAATATTATACATACTCCATCTGGGCTTTGTGGCATTGAAATATGATAATGAAATACAAAAGCACACAGAGCAAAATGAGAAGGCACAGCCGAAACAATCACATTTTACATTATTGAGATGAAATAACTATGATATTGTCAAACAAGGAAAGTCAAAATATGTCATGCTGGCTTTTTTTAAAGAGAAATTTTCATTCAAGGAGATCTCTCAAAATTGTTTCAAAGAAGTAATGAGCAGTTTTCTGAGGATAGCTCAGGCTGCTGCAGCAGGGTAAGAGTTTCAGAAGTAGTAAGCGTTTCTTTTCAATGTTCGTCATTCAAACAGTTTGTGTCATCTGATGTCACAAGGAACTCTGGGGTTATTTCTGGCACATATAAATGTGCTTTTGAAAATATTACCCTCAGCCAAGATTTGAATTCATAAACAAGAGCCAGAGGCCTTCTGCAGCAACTGCATTGTTTGAGACTGCCTAGATCACCCACCGACCCACCCACCTTTTATTAATTCAGAAGCCTGGGTCAAGCTTTGTCCTCCCTGCTGAGTGTTTCAATGGCAAGACAACTACCACAGGATGTGCTTTCAGCTCTGCCCCTCTCCCCTCTCTCTTTGATGCTGTTTGGCCAGAGCAGATCGTCACAGCATTAATACTGGTCTGTGTGACTACGTTTGATAAGAAACCTCAGGCTTTCAAGCGTGATTTTTCCCGGCTCCCCCATCAGCAGGCAGATGGATGGGTGCAGGCAGATCTCTCCCGACTCCTTGTAGGCAGGCGTGGGGTGCGACACAGCTCACAAGGGGGATCAGCAGCTCTCTGCAGCAGGAGGCACTTGTGAGAAGATGTACAAAAGGCAGCAGCTGGTCTGCGGGAGGCTCTCACCTGCGCCACGCTGCTGTGTTACACGGGTCCAAACAGGCTTTAGTTTCCTTCACAGCAGCTGTAGTATGTGCGCAATCAAACCCTTGCTGCAGCATCTCTAGCAGGCACCAGTGGCCTGGGGCTGACAGTGATGCGCAGCGTTGTACCACAGGACCAAGGAAATCAAGTGGTTCAGAGCCACCAGCTTGCTGAGCCCCAGGAGCTTCGGCTGCGGCCTTTAATCAGGCAGGAGAGAGGGAAGGATGTAAAACAAACCCCAAGCTGTGGGCCTGGGGGAAGAGGCGTTGCAAACCAGAGTGGGGAGGGGAGCAGGGAAAGGGCTGCACCCACCACTGGAACGTGCACGATCCATCCAGAGCCTGGCGTTTGAACAAAAGGGGAAAAGGAAAGGAAAAAATTGTGAGCTATCCCTAAAGAATGTCCTGCACTTGGTAAGAGTCCCTGGACAGCGACAGTGACTCACAGAGAGTGGGACACAGAGCGATGGGGGCTCAGAGGCCCCAGGCAGCAGTGGGGAAGGGAGAGTTTGGTTCAGAGTCCCTCCCAAGCAGTGCTCATGAATATCTGGCGGAGGAGCGTCTGCAAAGGAGAAGGGTCTAGCAGCCTCCCCCGGTGCGGGGGAGAAAGCCTTTTGTGTAGATCAAAGGCATGGCAGAGCCCTGTTTTCCATAGTCCTGGGCTGGAGAAACACCAGCCTGCTTTCTGCATCTCCAAATAGGACAGTCTGTTAAAAACGATGCCTCTGAAATGTGCTAAGGCAGCTACATCAGTAGGATTTGTTATATGCAGTGTTGAACACATTAAAATACGTGCTGAGAGGATGCAAGGCAGGCTGGAGCACAGAGACTCGGTTCTGTTAGACTGTGCGTGGAGCAAGCCCCCGCAATGCTGATGGGGAGGATTTAGTTTTTCCTCAGACAATGCTGAGTCTTAATTTTTCTCCCAGGTCAGCTGGAACCTTGGAGAGGGCAGGTAAAGCCGGTGGGTGGCACTGCCTCCTGCTCTTCCCTGGGGGCCTGTCCCCTTCTGTCATCTTCTCTGTGAGATCCAAGTCCCATGAGGGCATGAGTGGGTGTGTCCTGCCTGTGAGGTAATGTATGGAGACGCAAGAGAGAGACAGCAGGCTGCTGTGAGGGCCCTGAGCTGGCAGTGGGGTGTGCTGCTTCCTCAGATGTCCCCTCCTGGGCCCCAGCAAGTGAAGGTGGTCCCTGTCCAAGGGGATGGAGGCTGAAGCCATCTTCAAGCAAGCCCTTTGCCCACACAGCACCTGATGGGTGCAGACCTACTTGAGTTAGTTACGTTGTGAGGTGTTGGGTGGAAAGGACTTGGAGAGGACAGCGTGTCCCTCTGAGCCTGGGAAAGGGAGGCAGCAGGCTGGCGTGGAGCAGGCAGCTGCCTGCAACTGTGAAACAGCCGAAACAATCAATACTCTGTAGATGTCTCTGGTTTTTTATTAGCACCTCTTGCAGCTCTGGCCATCTGTCCCCTGGTGTCCTCTGGGTGTGAGCCCAGCTCCACAGGTCCTGCAAGACAGCGTGTACCATTGGGTCACTTCTCATGAAGGAACTGATTCTGCCCCTGAGGTTGGGCTGGGCCGTGAAGGTGATGACGGGACGCTTTCTTCACCAGGAACAGGACACAAACTGCTTTAACAGCAAGGCAGCCTTTTTGTCTTGGAAGGGGAGCACAGAGATCTGGTGCAGGGTCTGTGTCCCCAGGCTGCTCTTTTAGGGTGCTGCATAGTCAGATGGACAGGCTTTCAGGGAAAAAAAGCTGCTGTGAAAATTGTGTTTTCTGATCTGTGAAAAGTGGCAAGGCCTAGAAAGAGAAAAAAGTAGGTTCCGTATTGGCACAAACTTTTTTGCTTTTCTCTCAAGGAAATCTCAAAAACTTGTTTCAGGTCAAGGCATTTTGATTCAGGGCCTGTAAAGGGTTGCATTTGAATCTCTGTCTTTTAAATAATTTTGTGTATACACAATTAAGCAGAAAATTATCACCGGAATACAAACTTTAAAAACAATCTCTGCAAATTTTATCTGAAGCAGAATAAGACATACTCAATAACTTTGCTGAAATATCATTTTTAGGAGAAAAAAACACCAAAACCCCAAAACAATCTAAACCACAAAAATTAAAGTGAAAAAGCTATTCCCAGCTTTATCTGTCATCTGAAGGAGCCAGAGGGAGGCTTGTGTGTACCCAGCGTCACTGAAAGGGGCTCCAGCGCCTGCACAAGGCTCCTGCAGAAGCTTTGTTACCTCAGCACGTTGGGCACAGACTCCATCCCCTGTGAAAGAAGGAACAGAGCATTATTTTTTTCCCCTCTTTTTCCTGCACCTCAGCAGCCTCCCACACCCCTTTGGCTTGCCACCTGCTGTTGTGTCCTCTGGGAACAGTTCCCTCTCAGCCCGGGACACAGCAGGCAACGGGGGCCAGCCTCTGATATCGGAGGGATTGGGGGTCTGGCTCGTGGGTCCTTCCAAGGGACTGCGGCGATAAAGGCAGACGGCGGAGGAAAGGGGGCAGGCTCAGAGTTGGGTTAAATCCAGAAAGTTTATTGGTCCTCTGAACGAGGGGACCTCAACCACCAGGGGTGCCCAACCCAGAGCACCTGCCGATGGCGCGCCGGGGCATTTTATGGTGGGGGGAGCATAGGGGGGTACAGAACAACCAAGCAGGGAAGGGAAGGGTGCGGCAAGCAGAACGAGGGACGCATAAGGGAACCAACTATAACAGGGGAAGGGAGGGACTCCTTTCCCAGGACTAATCACCTGGGCCCCTGGCTAGAACTTTCCAGAAGCCTGGGAGGGGTGGCAGAGTGACAGACAGGGTCCTGGGAGGAGATAAAAATGACAGACAGGGTGATTTAAATAAAACAGGGGGGGGTGCCAACTGGGGTACACCAAACTTACAGAACATAGGGGGGAGACCCAGACTGAACTAAACAAACACACTCCCACAGCCACCCTTATTTTTCAGAATTCTACAATGCTGTTTTGCTGTTACCCTAGAGCTGCTTCTACCCCCATCTACTCACCCCAGCAACTGAGCTCCTCTGAGCATCCCTGAGAGTTCTCTTTTCAGTCCTTTTATGCTGTGCATCTGAGATTGTCTTGTTGTCCCTACAGCATGTTGAGATAGTTGCTGACTTCAATTTTCACCCTTTCGGTTGTCATCTTCTGACACTCAAGAAATCCTTCCTACTGTTTCCTTTGAAAGATGGTTCTGAAAATGTGCTGAGAGGTAGATTTATAAGCTGTAAGTTCAGGGAAGATGGTTAGACTGTGTAGTCCAAGCTCTTCTACCCATCACAGCTTCTTGAGTTTCATAGCCATAGTATACTTTCCAGAAAGGCGGTTAGGACTAGCTTTTACCCTACAGCTGCTTTGCAGAAGTTACCTTCCTGAATGCTGAAGGACTACAGCCAACACAGAGTTTAACCCTGTGTCTCAATCCACAGGTCACCTTGCTGTCCCCCACACTGCCTTCCAGAAGGCACGTGGCTGGCAGGGGCAAAAGCCATCCTGTTGTGCACATCCTACAGGCAGCATCTTGCAACCAACAGCAAGTCTACAGGGTGGGCACAGTCTCCCTCTGGGCACAAAAAACGGGTAGGATGGGCAATCAAGTGCCTTTCTGTTGCAAGACATGGATCATTGATAGAATTATTGGGATCAATAAAAGAACTAAACAAGCAATAAGCCTGCAAGCAAAAGGCCTGTGTGAGAAAGACTCTCCATAAGAAAATTCTTGTGTGAGAAAAGGCCTGGGAAACAAAGAGGGAGTTCTGAAACTATGCAGCTGTCCTGATAAGATGTGCTAACCAGGACAGAAGGGAGGTGAATTCTGAATTCTTTTAATCATAACATAACTGTAAAAGCTTGCCAATGTAAGTCCAATTAGGTAGAAGTAGAAATGTGCTTTGATAAGTTTTAAGCCACTTAAGAGTTAACAAGCTGGTATACTATATAAGTGCCTCTGGATTGCTAATAAATGGAGTTTTGCTCTTATCAATCACATTGGTTTTGGACTGCAATTTTCTCCCCCCGCCGGAGCCGGACCCTTTCTTTTTTTTTACTTTCCAACACCTTTCCCCTTCCAGAAACATGCTGTGATGATTGATCAGCCTAGTGGGAGAAACATACCTAATTGGGCATTGAAGTTTGCTTGGCATCCGTCTCTGGTGACTGGAGGTTTCTGTACCCTGTACTGATGGCTTAAAGGACATGGAACACCTGGAAGCAAAGAGTGACCTGCTCTCCTCAGCAGTGCTGGGCTTCTGGTGGTGAAGCAAATATGTGGAGCAGTTGTGTTGGATAATGTATCATTTGAAGCTGTGGCACCTCAAAGTTTCTCCGTGTGTTTTCTTCCTCGTGGACATCTTTTTGACAGCAAGCATCTTCCTTAACCCCAGGAGTAGCAGCTTTATGGCTTCTGTATCTAAAGGTCTTACATTCGGTTTTCACTGGAGATGCTTTGGAAGCATGTGTATTTTACATCTTTTATTAATAGATGAGACACCACAGGGTCATCTCCTGGACCAACATTCTGCATTTGTCTCAAGCCTCCCACCTTGGGCAATTTACCTCCTAACCCCTCCTTGGTGCTCAGCAAAGGCAAAGCAACCTGATTTGCTGCAAGAAAAATGAACAAGCCATGTGTGCGATATGAGAGAAGTGTGAATCTTGAATGGAGAGAGTTGGTTTTTGAGACTTGATGTTAAGAGTCAGCAGATCTCATCCCAGCAGGCTTTGTTACCTGCTGGCGATCCCAGGTGCTGTGGCAGTGACAGCAGCACAGTGATCATACCTGGGATTAGATTTCCACGACTGCCACTTGTAAATGGTCCATGACTATACCTTGTGCTGTGGTTCTGCTTCCTTGTGGTGGTGAGCAGAGCAGGCAGGTGGGCAGGGGGCTGTGCTGTGAGGGCTGCAGCTCCTGTCCCTGCCATTTCCCTCCTGTCCAGAGCTCTGCAGCCACCGCTGTCTCCTCACCCATTGGCTCCTCACCCACAGCTGGAAACCACAATGGCTTTATCACCAGGATTGTGGCTGCTGCAAAGCAGGAAAAGGCATCTGCCATCCTCTCTCCCCAGCAGGGGAAGGCAGCAGGGAGGGATGTGAGCTGTACTCAGGGGAGGCCACTGCAGCCCCTCTGACATCTTTGGCACCTGCTGTGGCATTTCCTTGGGGAAAGCAAAGCTGATGGAGAGCTGCCCACAGGAAAAGAGCTGCCTGTCCTTTGTTTTGCAGGTACAGGCAAAGGTGAAGCAGATGATGCAGGCAAGATGCCGGTCCTCTGGTACCTGGGGCAGCCTGGCTTATACCCTAATGAGTGGGTCTCCTGGCCAAACACAGGAGGGAGGGAGCAGTGGGAAAGGGCAAGAGGGCTGTGGAGAGCAGTGATGCAAAAGTGTGAGAACTAATGGGGCAAAGTGGGATTTCCCCTAAACCTAGGCACCACACTGGGGTCTGGTAATGCTCTTGCCCATCTGGAAGTCTGTGAATGTTTCTGACAGGCTGCAACAATAGAAACTATAAAGGAACATATAGAAACAAGGACAGAGCTCCCTCCCAGCCCTGTCCTCTTTGATTTGAGCTGGAAAATCAGTGACTAAACCTTGTTTGGAGCCCTTTCTTCCAAGGTCAGCTGTGCTGCATACTCCAATTGCAGCCATTGCATTGTCTCACTGCAGAGCGGCCATGCTGCCATGCCAATGAAACCAGGAGTGAGGAGATTCTCTCCCTGCCTGGACACCCCCAGCCATCTGCTGCTGATGGTTTCTGGGGGGGAGGGAAAGCTCAGGTGCCAGCTCAGTGGTGCTGTTTTCAAACCACAGAGGTAGGGAAGGGGTGGCCGGGCTGCCGGCAGTCACATACCCAAGCTGCACCCCAGGCCAGCCCCAGTGCTCCCCACACCAGTGCTCTGCACACCCCAGCAGCCTGTGCCCTTGGTGCCTGCATACTCCCACTCCCTTTTCCATGTTAAAGTAGGCTGATTTAGCTAATGATTACAAAATGCTGTGAGAAGGATGGGTAGGTAATCAACACCAGATGTTGGGGTAGGCACTGCAGCAGTTTTTCACTGACAAATATGAGGCTGCATGAGCTTTTCCCTTCTAACTTCTTGCTTCTGGTTGTTTGTTGCTTTTCTTTTCTCACCTGTGGGCTGAGATTTCCTTGGCTTAATCTCTGACAGAATGTGAGATGCTTCTCCTTTGTGTTAATTGATTTCTGCTGCCAAAGTTCCAGGTCAGAAGGGTGGGAGAAAGAAAGGAGATGACTTCTCCCTTCTGAAAAGGACATCGCCTGTCTCTTTTTGTAAAGCAGGGAAGCAAGGTGCTGCTGGGGCTCCTCGTGAGCCAGATCTGGGGGCAGGCGCAGCCCTGGTGTGTACCTGTGGTACAGATGGAATGTGTGTTACCCACATCCCAACAACAGCTAAGCAGCAATTTGCTTTTTAAGACTCAAGGTATAGACTTCAGAGTTTGTTGGTACAAGGCTGAGAATGAAAGATTGCAAGAAGACTGAACCCAGTGCCACTGCCAAGCACAGGTGTCTTAAGAAGGTGTCTCTCATTTTCCTGGGGTACTTTGCCCAAAGCGCATGCAGCACACACCAGCCCGGGTCCTGATCACCCACTCTCCAGCAAGTGACCCCATTACAGCCTCCCTGTAATTCTGGATGGGCCCTTTCTGGAACAGCTCCCAGATATACTAGTTTTCTTTTCATCTTTTTGTTAAAGAATAAGTGTATCCCCAGAATCCAGACCAAGTGCATGCCTCATTTTTGAATCATCCCAGGGTGCTGGTGACTGGGGAAGGGGCTCTGTGCCTCCCACTGGGGTTGACAAGGATGGAGGGAGAAACCCATGTGCTCTAACCACAGCTCACCAGTCAGAGAAGCTGTGATGCCCAGGGTGTCCTCCCAAAGAGGGGGAAAAGCTCCCATGGCAGAGCCTGGCAGCAGGATTTCCCCCCGCGACCTTAAATGACTGCGCACAGTGTTTATAGTGCTGCCCGCTGTTCTCTGCATGCATGACGAGCTCTTTGTAATTAATTTATACGAGATGCACAGCCAACCGTACTCGCACAGCATACTACAGATTAAATTTAACATCAAAGAGCAGTTGTGAATGTTTCTTGGCATATATAGGCCACCTAGTTTAACATTTCAGCTGTTTCTGTAGTTAACTGCTTCAGCCCCTGGACAAAATCAGGCAGCTGCCAACAACTGGAAGGCTCCAGCAGGATGGCCAGAGCATCCACCACAGACCTCTTTGCCTACGTGGCACTTTCAGAGCCACAGCCATGCAGGACAACACTGTGCATGGCCACAAAGGTGAATATGCAAAGCAGGACCCTCGCTAGAGCTGGGGCTGGTGGTTTGCTGCAGGTGTGGTTTCCCTGGTCGACAGTTGTGCCCTTCTCAGAGGCACTCGTGTCACTGGTTGTGATCTCTGCCACAGTAGGGCTGCTGCCAAGCAAGCTCCTGCACTCTGCTGAGTTTTTGGTTAGTCACACACAACAGACCTTTGCTGTCTGCCTATAGCTGCTCCCAGGCTGGGTACCAGCGCAGCTGAAGCAGGGTTTCCAGACCCTCACCCAGAGCATGCCCACCTTGTCTCCTCATATTGAAAGCTCAAATTCAGGGCTTCCCGCTGGTGACACTAAAGTTTTTGATGGGGTCGCCTGCCAGGGCTGTCACTACTCCACCATTGCCACTGCAGCAGCATCTCAGAGGAACAGTCTCTGCCAGAGGTGGGTGTGCCCTGCTCAGCCATCACTGCTGGTGTGCATCTCCGTGGCCTGTGGCCATTTGCTCTAGGCTGTGTAGCTCCCCTCTCCCACATACCTGCTGACACCAAAGTCACAAGCACCCAGTTGCTCTCCCAGAAGAAACCAGGATGTGTTCATACACCGGTGACAGATTTCCTCCTGAAGGTAGTGGTTTATTTGGCAGAAACATAGAAAAAAATGCATAAACAGTGAACTAAACCCAAGGTTTCTTTAGCAATTGCACTGTGGGAAAGGGAGCACCTTTGCTCACTGGAAGCCAAGATTAACATAAAAACATAAATCACTCTTCAGTGTCCCTTGGTGTCTGCAGTGCACTGGAACACCTTCCTGCAAGCAAAATGGTGCTTGTTAGGGGTAGGCTGCTACTGTCCTGCACCTGACTGTAGTATCGGCAGGAAAGATTCTTTTAGGGAGAACACGATGAGTTCCTGGGAAATAAGCTGCCCCTACACCCTGCTGTACCCTACTGAGTCAATGTGAGCTGGGCAGTGAGGAGCCACGGGCACCTGCAGAACGCTGCCCATGAGGAGTCTGATGTAGGAGAAACCAAAAGAAGGGAAAAGCACCGTTATAAGGAAGGTGGGAGTTAGCAGGAGATGCTCAGGGTCAGCAGGACCCAGGGCCAGTCTTGTGCAGCACCACCCTGACAGTCTGCTGTGTGTGGGGTACGTGATGGGGATACAGCACGATGGCATTCAACCAGTCCCTTGTGAGGGAGAGCTGTGACCTGCTGCCCACAGCCAGGTGTCAGGATTTGCAGGGTCCCACGCCCCTGCCTTGCATCAGGCTGAGGTCAGGCAGTGCTGGCTGAGGCTTGCCAGCTCCCTCTTTCCCTGCTGACTGGGAGCGTTCAACACTACGGCAGCAAACGTTGTAGCTTAGCACATGGTGGTCACCAAAATAAGGGTGGGTAAATGGTATGAGCTCAGAGTAAACAAGGGAAAGTGCAAAAGAGACAAAACGTTTACATAGGTTTGCCCTGCTGACAGAGCAGGGACAAAGTTAAATTCCTCAACCCTTGGTTGATGGGGTTGGCACTGGATGAGAGGCAGGATCTGATCTTCACACCAAAGGGACAGAGCACTTGGTTCTTCTTCAGTCACTTCTGCCTCTTTCACTGCCAGCCTGGAGGGCCACTTGGGTTTTTTTGTCACCAGGCTGCTGGCCTGCCCTCTGCCCTGGCCATGGGGCATCCTGCCTGACCTGTTGAACACTGATGTGTGTAGCTGAGAGTACTTGGTAGCTCATGGTGGGACCCTGAGGACCCCTTTCCCTGGGAGAGCAGGGCCTTGGTGACCATCTAGCGGGATGGAAACGTTCCACTGCCTGCTAGTTATATAAATATAATGCTTGGCATCTTTGCATATGTACTTTTAATGCCATGAATGCCTTTGCCAACTCCCACATTTTCCAGTGTGCTGAGTTCTGTTCTCAGTATATTTTGCCAATTTACTGAACATGTTTTCAGTCCCACTAGGGTAAATAGAAAGCTTCCTGCATCTGGCCTCTTCGTGTCTCTGGGCGCTCTGACAGCTCCCCTCATGCCAAAAGTTAGGCCAGCTCTCAGTGCAGCTGTTCTTGGAGCCTGATCTCCTATCAGGGAGCAAGGATAAACGGCAGCACTTCTCAGAAGCATGGCTGAAGGGAAATGCACCCCTTAAAAGTGGGATTCAAAGTCATGGGTTGTTTTGGGGAGAAGAAAGGAACAAGAATTAATGCAGGTTCTTCATCTCTGACACAGACTTTGTCCTGTCCCTGCTTGTCCCTGAGTCAGGGATGTGCAGACACCTCCGAAGCAGCAGGTGTTAACAGTAAGTGAAGCTGTCTGTCAGAGCTCTGGACCAAAACTGCAGTTCTCCACTGTGCCAAGAGCCAGTCCAAAGCCTATGGACCACTTCCATGCTAACTAGGAACACAGTAGGATGCTCTCTGTAGTGAGTGCTTCTGCCTAGTAAGTTTTAACCTGAAGTGATATAAGAAGTAAACAAGCAGCACAAAAAAATCACCTTGCTTTCTAATAATCAAAATTAAGCTTTAAATGCAAATTAATAGTGACACCAATAGGCAGACTTGAAATAAGGCTTAGATGTGATCATGTTTCCATCACACTCTTCCTGAAATGTCTATCCATAGCCAGAAAAGGTCAGTTTTATCACTGGAGGTGTTAAAACTGACAAGAGGCCAAGTCTGTGATGATGTCTGTTGTTCAGGATGAACTCCAGCTCTCACTCATAGCCTTGACCCAGGGCAGACTTGGCCTGAATTTTAAACACTATACTTTTATTCCCTGCACAAAGAGCTAGGGAAGTTAAATCCTGTATCAGCTGGCAGCAGGCCTGCAACAAACAGCTTTTCTTTTCAGATTTTGGTCAGCCCCTAGGCCGGCCAGAGCTTGGACATAGTCATGGGGTGGTCAGATCTTCAGGGATTCAGGCAGGGCAAGGCCCAGGTTGCATACACTTCTCCAGTGTATCTTTGTTATTGGAGGTGCCTTCAACTTTTATCTAATGTCCACCTTGCTGAGTTGCAAACTGGCCTCAGCCCACACCTTCTAATAAAATTACAATGATAGTTTTCCAAAGAAGTGTAAAATATTTCCCTGGGGCACTGGGAGGTGAGTAGGGCCAGGAATCCAAGGAGACAAATGTCATGAAATTTAAAAAAACACCACCACTATCAGAGCAGCGAGAGCCTACTTTACAGGAAATACTGGGAACTACTTTGAGTGCAATTAGCAGTTTAGAGCTTTACCTTTGTGGGAAGGACATATGGGGAAAAAAGGAGATGTTCATCATTTCAATTCAAATTTGCTTAACATAAGTGTGAATTCTAGCATGGATCTACCAAGGCTGTGTACTCCCAGACAACATTTAAAGTAAGTAGAAGCCCGTTATTGCTTAGTAGATTTTCTAGGGTCACATCTGAAAAATCTCACTCATTTTATTAAGAAAAGTCTTTCTGGGGAAATAAAAAGTCCACAGTATTCACACTCTGTTCCTGAAGCCCAAAGTTATTTGCTCTGGTAACTTCAGCACAGACTAGTGGAAGCACATTAGCTTGGTGTCCAGGAGCCTAAACCACATGCAAGGTTCCCCCTTATCTTTCTAACCCTTGTACTGTCTAAGGTAATTTTCTGAGAGCTTCTTTACCTACTCTGTGCACTCATGCAGAGTTCTTTTTGATTATACAAATCATTTCCTCAGCATGCTTTATTACAGCGAAGCAGACTTGCACTTCCTTATTCAGCAGAAACAGCTCTCGCAAACAGCCCAAACACCTTCACTTGGCAAAACTCCACATCTGCGTAGCTCTCACTTATCAACAGAGATTTCCTTTGCCCTTTTTGGGTAACAGCATGTCAACAGACATTCAGCCAGGTCTGTGCTGTGGTGGCAGCAGCTCTGCCATGAGCAGTGCCCAGGGCTGTGGACACGTGCCCTCTTCCAGCATTATTGGTGCTGTGTGGTCTGACCCACAGCCACACACACGCCTCCATCGCCGGCTGCAGAGCATCCCCCTCCCCACAGAAAGGATGTTGCAGGGCAGCAAGAGAGTGTTAAAAAAATACCCACAGCAAAAGCCCCTATCTGGAGATCTCAACCTGAGATCTAAACAGATCTAAACAGGACAGGCTTTGGGATAATTGTACCAACTCTTCATCCACTTGAGTGAGCAGAGTTTTGGAGACAGGAGCCCAGCAACAGCACTAACATTGAGGCTGCTGCTCAGGGCAACTCCTGAGAGACATTCCTGCTCTCACTGAAGGATGATTTAAGAAGGAGTGTACAAGTGCATAGAGAGGGCACAGAAGGACATGTGCCCCTCCCAAAGCTCTACATTCAATTTTTCGGTTTTGTTTTCCCCTAGTCTTTTAGTTTTAGTAATACCTGTACATATGCCTTTAGGTGGACTTGTAACAGTGAAATGACCCCTCTGGTTACAAAAGATCTCTGCTTAATTGGCCAAAAAGCCTCCAGGCACTCAAGAGAGCCTTTGTCTGTGTTATAACAAACAGCAGTCACCATGGTATTTTAAGCTATCTAAGGAAATGTGTATCTTAAGGTAAAAAATGAGTGTTTGAACTGGCTTTGTGAGCATTTGTGAGCATTTTCGAGCATTTGCAAAGTCTCACATTCTTCTGCACAATGTGCCCAGCATAAACGGTGGGTTCACATTTTGCACACGTGAGCTCATTAGGGCTGATCTAAGCCTCCTAGTGCAAGTGACTGCCAGGTTCCCGAGACAGCCAGGAGAGTGACAATGAATTAGCTAAAGCCTACCTACTTTAATCCTATAAAAGGAATTTGGGAGGAGTTTAATGAGACCGGAGCTCACACGTGTTGTTTTCCGTGGTGCTTTTGGTGGTTTGGTATCCCAGCATGACAGACCCCCAGTGCTGCCACCCTGGTAGAACAGGGTGGGGCTGTCCCCTGGAACAAACCACCAAAAAGAGCCTTTTGCTCAAACTAACCTGAGGACATTGTATGGACTGGATGGCTCTAGCACCCTAGCAGCTGGGCTCACCTTGGAATCAAACCAAGCAAGGAGGTGGCCAGAGCACATCTCTGGAGCTAGAGCAGAAAGGAGGGGAACAGGGACATGGCAGGGGAACGAGTAGGGACTTTCTTCTCAGGGTGGGGAACAGCTGGATTTCCTCTGTTGCACCTGAAACTGTCTCCTGGAGAAACCAGGGCATGTGGCAAAACCCAGGTGTTGTAGCTGGGCTTGGGTACGCTCCAGGCTGTTTGCTTTGGGGGAAAAGAAGATGGGTTTTTTTCTGAGGAAACAGAGAGTGGGAGACAGGAAGAACAATATAAAACAGCTTGAATTCCAATGTGTCCTTGACTTTTAGAAACAACATAGGTTGTATCTGTTTTTTTCACATAATACAAGAGAGAAAACCGATTTCATTCCACTTGTAGTGAGGCATAAGATTAGATGAGACTAAATACATGTGTGGGCAGTTTATTAGCAAATGGAACTGAGCAGAGAAGGAAAACAAACAAGCTTGTTTTAGGGAGACTTTGTCATTATATCACTGGTCACAGGCTCCCCAAGGAAAGCAGTCAAGCCTCTAATTGGACTTATGCTGCAACAAGCAGCTGGCCCAGATCCCTGCTCAAGTGTAGGAGAATTGTGAAATTTGGCTTGGTTGAAAAAACATGCCATTTTTCTTAGTAATGCCAACATCTACGTGGTTTGCAAGTATTTGTTGAGAATTGGTTACCTTGTGGCCAGTGGGACTGCTGCCACAGCCGGGTGGGTTGTTGGGTACAGAGGGTTCAGGGAACTGAGCTGGGCAGAATCCTACACCCCGAAAAGTTAGAAAAACCTATGGCTTCATTTCCAGGCACTTCAGCTGCTGAGACAAGACTGCAAAGGAAACACTTATTTTTGCAGGGCTGGTGCTTCAGCCACTTGGGCTACACCATCAGCCAAGGCTGTAACATGGGGGGTGCACCACTGGGTGGAAGTGAGAAGGATGGAGGAAGGCAGCCCTAATTTTATACAGCTTAGGCTGCTGGGGAGGATTACTTTTGGAATTTTTTCAGTCATTTAGCCTTTGGTTAAAGTGCTCTGACTGGGAAAATTACTTCCCTAGCCATTTCTCCCTCTTCTGCAGACCAGCTCTCTGGTGACGGGGACACTCATGTGTGTCATGAGCCACTTCTGAGCATCATTGCCTTGCCTCCAGCAAAGACTCACTTTCTTTGTCTTTAAAAGTGTATTCATACATCCCACTATGATTTTGATTTTTTCCACCAAAATGTAACTATGGTCTAAAGTCTGCATATGTGATGCTTATTGAGCCTTTTTCCTCCAGCAAGCCCACTACCTATCCCACCTTCTCCATCTCCCATTTAAGGATCTGATTATTCCTTCCTAAGGATACTGCTTTGGACTTGTCTTTATTAAAGACTCCTGTTATTTATTTATCTCCTGTTATTTTCAGACTATTTCTTAAACTTATCAAGAGCATTTTTAATTCTCATCAAATGTGCCTGCAGTCCCTCCCAGATTAATGCCACCTGCAAATTTAATAAACTTGTTCTCATTCCATCATCTGAGCCATTAATGAAAACATTGAATAACATCTGCTACAGGAATGATCACTGCAAAATCTCAGCTGATGAATCATTCCAACTTGACAATTAAATGTGAGCAAATTTAAGCTACCCTTATACTCAGCCTATAGAAGCTGCCTTCAGGCCATGCTACCCTAAATTGTTTATGAGTGTGTCATATAAGCCCAATGTCATAAACCTTACTGAAGTGAGGACACATGATATTGACTGCTCCTGCCTCATCCACAAACCCTATTACTGTCAGGAAAGAAATTGGATCATGTTGACACAACTTACTCCTGACATATTCCTATTAACTTAAAAATGTCTCAGCCTTATTATCTAGGTGCTTCAAAAATTTTCTTCAATTATTTGTTTTAGGATTTTTTCCAGGAATAGTTCAGCTCATGGCTTTATAATTTTCTGACTTCAGTCACTCCCCCCCTTTATTCAAATGAAGCAGTTTTTCTCTGCCTGGGAACAGGATTTGCAAAAGCTCTCCACGGTGGCCATTATATTCAGAGAGTAGCCTTAGGTCAGTGTTTGCTTTGGGTTTTTGAAAAATCTCTTCTCCATCTGCACAAAAGACTATGAAAACCAGTGGAGATGTTGTTCCTGCACTGCCTTTCTTTAATGCTACTCATTTTTGGGATACAGGAGGACTTTTCTCCTTCTCTCTGAGAACCAGGTAAAGCCTATTGCTCTAGCAGGAGCAGAGATGCTCTGCTCCAAGCGTAGCCAGCCCACTCCGTTGCCCATCGCTGTGTCAGGAACGTGTGAGCACATTGGCAGGCTGACCAGCTGCGCTCAGTTTCCGCAGAAGCCCATTAGGCTGATTTTAGAATTACTTTCTTATCGCCTAGCTTCTTCTAAAGAGAACTCGGATGCTGAGAATTAGTAATGGGTGATGCCATTTGCATCTTTCAGGAGGACAATGAGAGAAGAATTAACAGCACAGCGATACTGCCAGGTATTATGATGCTAATTTTTCAAATAAAGGGTCAGAGGGCTTCAGGCAGTTATGAAAAGAAGTCTCTCTGTTCTCCCTCGACCTCCCACTCCC
Source organism: Aphelocoma coerulescens (assembly GCF_041296385.1). Classification (NCBI taxonomy): domain Eukaryota; kingdom Metazoa; phylum Chordata; class Aves; order Passeriformes; family Corvidae; genus Aphelocoma; species Aphelocoma coerulescens. The sequence goes on from NC_091019.1 coordinate 26,657,813, forward strand.
CACTGCATTTTAATTGTCAGTGGAAGCAGAATACATGTTGGTGCTGGGAGCACTGGGAAGAAGCCACAGTCTCTTCACAGCCTCTCTCTGCCTTCCCTGCCTGTTCTGGGCACGACTTGTGCATTGTGGCCACCAACCCATGTTCACACCTATTCATTTGGGCTGTGCCAGAAACGGTCAGAACATCATCATCAACGATGATGCCTGTGCTCTGTCGGGGTGTCCAGAAGCTGCCTCATAAGAGCAGAGCACTGAGCCTGGCCCTGCTCCCCCGCGGCAGCCCACAGTGACCAGAACCTACTGGAGCCAACTTCAGCCTGGTGCAATTAACCCTGCAGTGCTGATTTAACCTTCAGTGGTAGCTACTGATAACAGGCAGCCTTCAGACACAGCCTGACCTGACATGAGCGAGCTGGCATGGCAGTGGGGCAGAGAGTAACCCCACCACAGCAAATCTACGCATCAGGCATTACACATCTCAGGCCTCTCAAATAAATATATTGTGGGAAGAAAGGAGCAGCAGGGAAGGCAGGTGTGCACAGTGGAGAGGTGAGCCTGCTATGTGCATGTGTCCATCCAAAACCCTTTCATGACAGATGGACCTTGAGGAAAACGAGTTTACGTGAGGAGCTTCGGCCGGCGCAGTCAGTGGCATATGCAAACAATTGTCCAGATGCCCGGCTGCAATGAAAGCGTTATCAGGCAGCACTGCTAAGGCACAGCAGCTGAGCAGCTCTGGGGTTGCACACTGAAAAGCCCCTGGCATATGGGGAGGCCAGCCTCTTCCTTTAACCCCTCCCCAGCCTGACAGATTGGGACATGAAAGGGAGTTGCTGCTGCAGACTGAATTGTCCGAGCAGGCGGTGACTGTGGGCAGCCATGGGAAGGGATAATCCCTCAGGAGACTCTGCTCCTTGCTCCTTGGTGCTGGTGACACTTCAGGTGTTAGGGTGAGATGAAGGTACCACCAGCTCACTGCCGAGCATTCCTGCTGCTGTGCCCACAGGGACAGGCCCTTCTCCCCCTCTTCTCCCGATGTGCTTTGGCTTGGCTTAAATTATTTGCAAGTGGATAAGAGAGGGAATTACAGTATTTAAAAATACTTTGTAGCAGAGTTCTACCCCTTCTCCAAATTCCTGGGGGCAGCAAGGAGAGCAGCAGGCATGGGATTGTAGTGAATGGTGGGCATTTCTTTTTCATGGCAGAGCTCGATAGCCACTCTTCACCGGCCGGCAGTGGTGTCTCCCCTCAACACTGACATATGTGAAACTGGTCATTTGGGAGGGCTGGACAGAGAATGGGAAAGGGCTGTGCAGGCAGTGAAGTGAGAAAGGATGACTGAGTTTGGAGAGGTAGGATGGGTGCAGGGGAAGGTCTGACAAGGTGCAAGTCTGGTCAAAGCTGGGGGGTCAATATAGAGCTGAGAAGCAGGAGCTGGAGGAGAAACCCACTAAGAAGTGGGCAACAGAGCCCAGCAGGCTGTGGGGAGGGGGGGATATATAGGTGTCTTGGTTTGAAAGACAGGTGTCTGCCTAAGGAAGGCAGGAACCTCCCTTGGAATGGAAGATGCAACCCCCCCTCCCTCCAAATTATTATAATTTTGAAATCAAGGGGCTTTCAGGCAAAGATATGGGAAACAGGAATAACAGTTCTTTATACAAGGCAGGGAAAAAAACTGATTTAAATGGACAGAGTCAGATATGACCTGACCCTGTTAGTCAGGGTAGCAGTAGCAGTCCGATAAGGTGGTGGCTGCAGTCCCCCTGAAGTAAATGGATGTGGTTCTGTGTTGAAAGATCTGGTCTTCCTCAGAAGGTCCAGTGGTAGGTTTGTAGCTCTTGTCCTCTGGAAATCCAGTGGGAAAGGCTGCCTGTGGTCTTCAAAAATTGCATTTATATCCAGGATGGGATGCTTGGTTTCTCCCTCTGGGTGGAGCATCTCACAATGGAATGATGAGTCATGAGACAAGGCACTGTTGGGCCATTAACAGGACATGGTCTTGAGGGAAGAGGCAGGGAGCACTGCCCCACCTGGTTTTAACAGCTCATGAAGATGGTGATAGAATACATGCTTGTGGGCACATCTTACATTGTAACCCAGGACAATGGGAGGACAAACATTGTGCTGTTTGGAATTAAGCCTTTGAGATACCTTCGAGTTATTCCATCTAGCTTCCAGTGATGCCCATGAAAGCCTTACCCTGTGGCATTGCAAGCCCATCAGTGTCTGCTGGAGGGGGTCACCTTCTAACATCACTTGCAATTACTGCTGGTGAAAAATGGATTTTCTGCACTCAACTAAAGCCTTACTAAGTTGATATGAATCCGATCCAATAAATTATTCCAAATTAAGTTGGGCAACAGCCTCTGAATGAAAAGTCCAGTTAATGAGGGAGCATTGTATCCAGAGGGTGAGGGATGGATGGAGGAGGGGGCTGTGCCATGCACAACGGTCTCTCAGTGTCATATTCTGCACAGAGGGGATTTTTATTTATTTGTCTCCTTTTCATTCTGGGATGACACAAAGGAGGAGAAAATAACTCCTTTTCTACTCCAAACTGGAAATCAATGTTGCAGCTGTGCAAGCAGCACCCACCCTGATTTGCCTGAGAGAAAAGCCCCAGTTAAAAGAGGGGAGGCTCCCAGCAGCCAACAAATTGTGTTACAGGGGAAGAAAGATACAAGCCTCTCTTGTTTGATGCTGGTTCATTTATTGAGCAGCATTAACCCTTCTGCCTGCTGCTTTGTTGGTTGGCTTGGAGATATCCCCAAGCAGGCTCCCTGCATGAGCTTGTAGTGACCCCACTCCCAGCACGGTTTCCCCTCATGGGCTGGAGGGTCACCCATAACCTCTGAATAACCCCAGCATCTGCCACTCTGCCTCATTAGGGTCTGAGAGTTAATGCTGTATGGCCAGCTTCCGCGTGCCCTACATTGGTAATTAGCTTTTCAAGGGGAGGACTGGGACCAGATGAGAGGGAAAGAAGATTCATTACTAGCAGTGGGGAGGGAAGGGGTTTCTTTCCGTTGCTAACCGTGCTGGCTTCCCATAGGATCTGCCTTTAAAATCTTCTTTTTGATTTTCTTTTTCTGAGCAGTAAACTGAGCTATGCAGATAATTTGTCTCCTGACACCTTCAGCTCTGCCTTTGCCATACAATGGGGTATGAGATGCTTAAGGTTTCATTGGATGAATCAGTGGATCCTGGTATTTCTGCAGGGGAAAGTGTAAGCGAGGTGAATGCTTCTGACAGGTCAATTGCAGCTCCAAGCTGAGGACACAGAGAGATGTAGGCTCCTGGGCTAGACAACCTCCCACATCTCAGAAAAGTAACCCCAAGAACTGGACAAGGAGAAAAGACAAAGAGTTAAAAAGTGAACTAAAAATAGAAGCAACAGAAGTGCTTACAAATGAAAACAAGTGAGGATATTCTGCAGTTTAAAAAAATGAATGAGGATATTGAGAAGTAAAGCGCAGAGAGACACATATTATGGAGATAAACAAAATGAGTCAGGGTTAAAAATAGGTAAATATTGAGAGCAAGCAATGTTTAACATTTACTGACTGTAAGAGCAGGAAGGAATTCAGACCCAAACAGCAAATAAGAGCATTTCAGGAAGAGCAACCTCCCGCCGCCCCCCCGCCTCCCAGCTAAGCAGCTTTAGCTGCAGAAAGAGACAGTCAATGGCTTGAAAACGTGCAAGAAAGAGGAAATGAAAGCGGCCAAATGAGATGAAGAGTCAAACGCATTTGGACTTGAACTTAAATGTTACTCGAATTAAAAAGATACACCCAACTTTTGCGTCAGACCCTAGCACCTTTGTTCTCCATTTTATTGTCCTTGGAGAGTAGTTACACAAATCAGTGTAAGGGTAATGGCTTACAAGTCCGATGGAGGCATCCACAGTCCTCCAGTGGCTGAAATGCTGTGCAGCTCCCTCCTTCCCCCCAGCCTGCCTCTAATCTGGTTGTGTCCCAAGAGGTTCTCCTGGACTATGAGTAGTTCAGAGCTCTTCCTATTTGTCTGTACAGTCTCCAAGATGCAAGTGGAACAGCAAATCGTAAGAATTACTGAAACAGGCAAACTTGTCCTCTTGGATTTGGGAATGCAATTACATAGCTGCATAAAATGAGGAGGATTAATGCTCATATTTGAAACAGGGAAAACCACAATAACAGGACTGAATTCAAGAAAATTGCTCTGATTTGTGATTTATGAAAGGAAGAATAGCATTTCTCATCTGCCATTCACTTCAGGGATCCTGAGCCTTCTATTCTGTACTGTCTGTGAGGGATCACAAAGCCTTTCCATGTTATTGAAGATTATTCTCCTTCTTTAAATAGAATTGAAAGAGAAATAAAATCCAGCTGCACCTTCTTTTACAGGAGCAGAGTGGGACACATTGAGATAGTCTCTGCTATGATTTATATACACCAATCATGTCTGAGGGGGTGTATGAATAATACCTGCCTTGAAAAGGCTGTGGCACATCCACCTCTATTGTTATTATTGATCCCAAGGGCAGAAAGGTTTTGTCATTAGTTTCTTTAGTATCATAATCTCTGGCTCAAGGACTGGCTTCAGGGAGGGTCAGTGCAAGGCAAGGTTATGATCCCTGAAGGAGGGACCTCTATGATTACTCCAGGCCACTCATCCAGCTGGGTCCAGAAGAAACCTCTCAGTGCATCACAAGCTTCAAAACACCCCATGACAGATTAGGACCTTCATTGCATAGGACCAACTTCCCTGTGTGTTACAGACAGATTATTTTATTGATAGGAAGCATATAGAGGACCCCAAAAGAGGAGACCCTTATCACCAGTAGACCATTATAACACACCAGAGGAGATTGCTTGCTCCTGGTTACCACAAGTTTAAGCACTTTGTGAAACGGTGAATCAAACAAAGACTTAATGTCTGTCTGTTGCCTAAACCTTCTAAGGACATGGAAGCAAAGGCTCAGATGAAAATCAGAGTTTGTTCCTGGCTGTTGTGGTTACAGATCCAACAAGGATTGGGGAAACTTGGCTGCACCAGCTCCCTAACAAAGCCGTGGTATGCAGCACCTTAGAGCAATTGCCCACACTGCTGCCAAACGGGGTCCATGCCCCCAAAATTACACCAGCAGCACAGGCAGGTGCATGAGTGTTCTAGAAACACCAAAAGAAGTACGTCTAGAGCATCAGTACCTCTTGTTTCTACCCATCCAACCCTTTATACTGATGCTTTCCCCACAAAACTAGAGTGAGGGGAAAGAGGTGTTCAGGCAAGGCTCTTCTTAATTTCCCCCCAACCTGCACTGAAGGACACATTTTTGTTTTAAGAGGTCTGGATTATTCAGACCATGACAAGTGGTCTTGGAGGAGCACAGCATATGCTCCATGTCATGAGAATCATCATGGAGGGATGCAGTAGCTCTCCAGCACAAGAAGATGAGATTGATCACCTGCCAGGAATATTATGTGAGTTTTCTTAAAGTGACAGAAGAATCCCCATTTTTAACTCATTTAGTCACAGGCTATGGAATACTTTCACCTGAGTCCAGGCCACGGTGCCAGGCCAGGTGACGACTGTCCTTGCTGTATCCACCAAGGTGATTACTGAGCCATGCCCTGAGCTGCCTGTTCTTGCTAATGGTAATAAGCCCCACCGTGGTACAGAACACCTTGATAGGTACAGCCTCTCAAGGCCAAGTGCTTCCAAGCTATCTGTTAAAAAGCTTAAAATCCTGCAAATCTGATGGCATGGGGAGCCATGTTTCCCAAGAAACTTTTGATGGCACAAAGTCATTATTGTTATTGCATGTCATCTATTGCTCTTTTTTAACCATAGGGGAATTCACACAGCAAAGTAGCCATGGTCCTCATCCTGTGTTTGTAGCATGCCAGCTGGAAGCCATAGGGATGGCTGTTTTGTTGCAAGACAGAGAAGTGCAATACTGAGGTGGAGAGAAAGTGAAAGAGGAGCTGAATGCTGTAGAAGCGTGGGTCGGTCCAGTTTGTTTTGAGACACATGCTGCCCTACATAGAAGCAACACATTGTGAGCTGCACTGGGGTGACGTGTTTTCCACAAATTGCTGTACTGCTCTGACTTAGGCTTTTGGGGTCATCCAGAAACCCTGCTAGAGACAGCAAAACAGAAGGCCCACAGAAAATAAAAGCTTAGACATGACTGTGTGACCCCATTAAGATGTGTTGTTCCCTTCTTCCCAGACTCTAGATCATCCTAGCTCCACTCTCAGGCAGTGTGAGAAAGCAGCTTGTTCCCAGGCCTCTGGAGAATATGGGCTTGGAAAGAAAGTAAAGTGTAACTAAGGGTATCTTTGCACGGTCTGGTTAGGATTCAAAAGCTGAGGTCAATGTTTGTCTCGAATTTGGCTACATGTCCAAGACTGCTGGCTAGTTGTCCGGCATGGTCTCTGCCTTGGCAGAGTGTTTAGAGGGAAGGAGATGATGTATTTTTGTTTCCACAGAGATACGATCCAGGCCACCTGGCTCAGCCATTCCTAGGCTCTTTTGCACCCTGTACTGAACTCGCAGAGGCTGTCTCAGGCCAAAAATGTGGCTCCACCGCCCAGCCCCAACACTGCTGCTGCAATCCCTGCAGGGTGTTCAGTCCTGGGGCTGCAGCCCCGCTGTATCTGAGGAGAGTGAACATCAGGACCCTTCTCATGGCTGCTTCCACTCTGTTAACCAGGCAGTGCCAGTTGGAAACCAATGCTTCTGTTAGGGAAAGGAATAGAGAGAATGTGGTCAAATACTTGAATAAGGCAGAGGATACAGACCCAGTAGATTTGGGTTCTGGTATCACCTTAGCTAAAAATTTGCGATGCAACACGTTGGCAATTGTAGGCAGGAGGTTCAAAGAGTGTCCTTGCTATTTCCCATCTTGGCAAAAGGCCCTCACCAGAACCATGCCCTGAGCTGATCATCGCTTTCTCTGCTGGCAATTTGCTGCCCTCACAGCAGGGCCAAGGAAGGGGTACTTTGCCCGTCTTCCCTGCCGAGCTGAGGGATACCCTGTGCAGCTGGCTTGTGCTTGATTGCTTGAGTCAGTTCACTAGCTCATCTCCCATCCTTGCCATAGTATCATGTTGTTGCTGTGCCTCTATATTTGTGTTTGTTTTCCTGGAGCCACTGCCTTCATTGCCAGTTTCTGTTGGCTACACAAATCTGCTCTGTTGGCTGCCAGATCCCGTTTTGGTCCCCACACAAATGCTAGGAGAGAACTCTGTGTAGCTGCTGTCCCCCTGTTTGGACTCACCTGCCACGCCCTGGAGACACAGCCACACATGGCAGTGAGTGCAGCTGGCCAGCCTCTGCCCTGGCATGGCACCCACCACACAGTGGGAAACCCCACTGCTGGTGGCTTCATCCATCAACACCTGCACAAGAGCTTAAAACAAACCAGCCATAGTCAGAGCCAGAGATAAAGATGATTCAGCCTTTTGCAGACATCTGAAGTGTGAAATTGGGATGATCTTTTCCCATATGTGAAGCAATGAGCAAGAGCTTTTGTGGAGGGAGAGGTAGTACCTGTCACGAGCATCACTCCTACAGATGGGAGAAAACAGCAATCCTTTGCAAGGAGTCTTAAATTTTGAACACAGATCTGAAAGGCATGTTCATGCATATCTATTTCTATTATTAATGAAGGTGTCAGTGGATGACAATTGATTTTGGTGGGTTGGGCTTTTTTCAGGGGGGGAAGTAAAGACTGGAAAATTATTATAACCTGTCCTTTCTGTCATCATCAATGTGCCAAACCACATTATGTCTGGGTAGCTCCACATAAACACTGCTGAGTCAAACCAGAGATCGTATTTGGTCTCTAACAAGTCTGTCTCATTTTCTAATTTTGTGACATAAGCTAGAGTGATGCATAAGTGGGAAGCAAATATGATGAGTATATAAACAAAATAGGGAATATGAGTCAGTTCCAGTGTTCAAGTCACTGAAAACAAGACACTCTCAGGACTGTGACTTAGGGTTGAGCAAGCTTTGGTGAGCCCTGTGCTGGGGATATGGCTGGTAGAGAAGAACACCTGGGAACCTGCATGTTGGTCCAAAGAGCAGTGGGCTCAGGCCAGTGCCATGACTTGAAGGCTTTGCCCTGCAGCTGTTTGTGCCTACTGTATGGAAAGAAGGACAAGAAATTCATCACCTTTTCAAAATCTAACACTGGCTTTTTTTTTTTTTCCTCCCACAAAATGCTCTTTGTGGAACATGTAGTCATGAGCCTCACTAATTGGCTTCGTCTCGAGGATAAAGATTTCCTTTCTGGAACCAGTCAGCAAATATACTCCTAGATTTGCTTCTCTAATTTGGAAAAACGACCCTTCCCTTTTCTCAAGTTGTTGAGGATGTAAGTTCTCCTACCTAGTCTTGAGGTTTAGCAGCTTTCAAAGGCCCTTTCTTCTAAAGGAGAAATAATGTTATAGGGCATTTTAATTAAGAGGAGATAATAATCCAGCAAGAACTAAAGCTGGATCACACTCTCATCTTCAGACCAGCTAATGACCAGCCACCCCCTTTTGTTCATGCCTGCAGGAAGGAAGTTCCAGTGTCAGACCAGAGGCCCTGAGTTCAGAGTAGTGAGAGCATCCTTGGTAAATTAATCTCATTTTCTTGGCTTCCTACTGAAGATTGCAATCAAAACTTTTAAATATTGTTACTACTTGGCTGGTTCTTCTCCCTGACACTTCATTGTCCTTTTCTTCTTACAGCAATCTTTGGTTACGGGTTGGTTATTTTTTCAGGGAAAAATTCTCTCGGCAGTCATTACTATTGTGGGAACTCATCAATAACAATTTTTTTCTCTAGAGAACTGATCAGGGCACGTTAATTGGTGTTATTTGTGGAGGTCTGCATATAAAATGCTTGTCATGCCTTCGCCCTTTTGAATGATTACAGCTAGAGGTGCACAGGTTTTTCTTTAACAACTGCACACAAATTCAAATTAGATTAGATAAAGATTATTCCAGGCATTTTTGTCTTGTTCAGACACTGGTGACAGTCCTCTAATTTGTTGAAGAAATGGGATAATTTTCTATTAATTTGCTGGTTCTTAATGATATAAAGCCAAAATCTGCTATCAGATATAAACCACAAAGCTGGGTGGGTCAGAAGTGTAAATTTGTTGATCATGCAGGGAAACAGCATATTTAATGAGTTGTAGACAAGTAACTAGAATGTCCAATTCCCAACATGGATAGCAAACATGAACCCTTCAATACAGAAACATTTTTCCCCTCATTGCCTGGAGGAGTGTAAAAAAAGCTTTTGAATGAGTCTTCATCCCATCCCAAAGCCAAGAGATGCCCTCTGGTTTTCCTGGGTTCAGGACAGCGCATCTCATTCAGTGCCAGGAGCAGAGAAAGCAAAGCTGAATGTTATCTATCATTTCATGCTTTGTGGCCTCAGTGTCAGAAAGCCCATTTAAAGAAGCACATTGGGATCTCTTGCCCATCACTGCCACCCTGGAGACACTGTTGAGCGTTATTGCAGAAGAGTCTAAGCAGACATTGAGCCTAACAGCTGCTTCCCTTGGCTCAGTGTACAATTCCTTCATACTGTTCTTTTATTAGTTTGTGGCTGATCCTATCTCTCCACTGAACAGTGCTTCTTTGGTATGAAATTGCTGTCAGCACTGACAGTTGTGATTACCATCCTCCCTTATTTTGATTATTTGTATTACTCCACAATTTATTGACCTGTCATGGTTTCCTGACAGTGTATTTATCTCTGGTTTTGGTAAGTCTGCTTGTCTTCAGTCCTTTTCCACAGTCATCATGACTTATCTTAAAGCAGACTTTAAATCTGTAATGGAACTTGGAATACTTACTTGAAATCGCTTCCATCATGTTTGTCTGACTCCGTAGGAAAACAAAAAAAAATTAGAATTAAAAACCCCCACACCAAACCCCAGAGCTCACACAATCCTTCTGTTAGTTAGAATTTGAAAGCTAAGCAATTAGAATAACTAACACAGATGTGTCTGTCAAAAGTTGGATTGACTTTGTCTAGTGTAGCCCTACAATGCAAAAGCACACGTGGTTAAAAGCACACGTTCTTGAGTCCAGTGCAAGGGGCTCTAGGCAGAGACACTGGGCAGTCCTCTGTATATGCTGTAGAGCCTGTGCCGTTGTGTTGCACAGGGATATGGAGACTATCAGAGCTATCCAAGGATGAAGGTGACAAACAGAGTGGGACTCTTACAGACAAGGGTGCTCCATGATCCTGCTCTTCTCTTTCTCTCTCTTTACAAAATTGTGTGAAAAATTAGTTAAGAAGCGCTGAGAGGGGCAAAGAGAAAATCACCTAGGCAGCAAGGAATTAAAAGAAACATGAGGAGAAGAGAAAGTTAGACATGCAAAACCTGAGTTTTGCACTGTAGAAAGATTGCACAGAGTGAGGAGAGGGGCTTGATGGGAGAGATGGGAGAGTATAAACACTTCACAACAGCAGCAGTGAAAGAGGGAATTAGTCACACCTACAGAAGACAGTAAAACAAAATGAAAGAACTGATGCTAAAAAGATTGATTTTGCATCTCTCCACCACTAGACACAGACTCCTCAGGAGCAAGACAGCAGGACACATCTCACCAGCCTGTCACAGTGTGAAGTGCAAAGGGCCAGCACAGCCCTGAGAAGCTCCTGGCAACTCTCCTTGCTGGCAGTGCCTGTGGCTCGGTTGCTGACTGGGAGCCATTGGAGGCACAGGGACAATCTCTCAGTAATTGCATTCTGTGTCGCAGGGAAAGCTGCTTTCTTCCCAATAGACCTGTGTGCAGCTGAGTGTAAGCAAAAATAAAGGAGATTATCTGCCTCCAATTTAGGGAATACAGAGTAAATGGGCTGCTCGTATGTACTCAACAGGTCTGTTTATCCACATTTTATTTACTGCTACACCATTTAAACAGAGTAGTGGGGCTCCCTAGGACATGCCCTGGCACTCTGCCCAGAGAAGACCAATCCGTCCGTCATTTATCTGCAACGCTACTTGGGGATTATGCCTTGACTTGGCTTGGTGCATCAGCCTCAAACAAATCCAGCAGCAGCCCAAGTAATTCCTTTCCTTCCCTTTGTCAAATAAATATGCTCCAACATCCATGCTGCAAATAAACTCCAAGCCACAAAGATTGTATCAGCACCGTCATCTGCACCAGAGAGCAGCCTTTATTGTAAATCAGCTTGACAATTCTATTAAACCCTTGCTTGCAGTCAGAGATGTTTCCTAGAGAATCGTGGGAGCATCGCTAGCCCACCACTGTCTGTACCCTGCTGCTGCGCTGAGTTGGCCCCTTGGCGTGCATGGAGCTCGGGCACAATGAAAGCAGAGCCCAGAGTAGCAGCTGACACTTGCCATGGGGAGCAGAGGGCAGTTGAGGGGTGAAGCCCTCTGAGCCATGCTCACTGCTCCACTGGAAGGCTCCCAGCTGAGCTGTGGAGCAAGGGGGTACCTGTAAGTCACAGCGTGGCTGAAACCACCCCGTGCCAGCCCAAAATGATGATAAAGTGCTTCAATAAACTCTGAGCATCTTCTGCGAATAAGGAAGTGTCAATACATGACACAAGGCACTCTTGATCTCCCTGGCATGGTTTTATTAACATTTATTGCATACATAGAGAAATGCAATTGAATTCATCAGAGAAAAAAGGATGATGTTGATGGGATGTGTTTATGATTGGAATTAGTCAGATAGTTACTTGTAGGTAACAAGTGGTTTTTTTATACATAAATATTAGGGCTTTGGGTTTGATTTTGTTTTGAGGAGAGAAAAAAGTCACTCTTTGTTTTCCATTCTGGTGAAATCCCCACCTGGAGTGCTGCATCCATCTCCGGGGTCCTCAGTAGAGGAATGACTCAGACCTGTTGGATTGACCTCAGGAGGGCTATGAAGGTGATCAGAGGGATGGAACAACTTTCCTGTGAGTACAGGCTAAGAGAGTTGGGATTGTTCAGCTTGGAGAGGAGAGGGCTCCAGTTAGACCTTATTGAAGCTTTCCAGTACGTAACAGGGACTACAAGAAAGATGAGGACAAACATTTTTGCAGGGTCTATTGTGGTAGGACAAGGGGCAGTGGTTTTAAATTGAAAGAGAATCAATTTAGATTAGATATAAGGATGAAGTTTCTTACAATGAGGGTTGTGAAACACTAGAACGAGTTGCCCATAGAGTTGGGGGGGTGATCCCTCCCTGGAAACATTCAAGGCCAGGTTGGATGGGGCTTTGAGCAACCTGATTTTAGTTGATGTTCCTGCTCATTGCACACAAGTTCGACCAGATGACCTTTAAAGGTCCCTACCAACCCAAACATTCACGACTCTATGATTCCCATGAACACCAAAATCACTAATTTCCTCTGAAAGTGGATCCCCTCTATCTACACCTTTGACATTAAAAAAATGTATATCAAATACTGTATGTCAAACATTGCCCACATCTGCATCCACTGAAGGGGGAATTTTGTCCTGGAAAATGCAGAAGCCTTTCCATTCAGCTGGCAGGGGAGCAGCTCAGCCCCACAGCTGCTCACAGGAGACCAAAGACAGGTCTGCAGGAAAGACTGTGGCCCCTCCTTTTTCAGCATATCCATTAATGGCAATGCAGAGCTGCTCTTGGTAGTAACAAAAAAGTCTGAAACTTCAAAGCAAGGTTTATATCCTGTAAAAAGTCCCAAGTGATCTTAAGTGACAGTTTGAGACATCGTTGCATCAGATACGTCCTATTACCAGACAAGCAGGCAGGTAGGAAAAATACGGTTTTTCTGCATTACCTTGCTTTTTCTTCATCATTTCTAAGTGGTCAGTGACAAATGTGTGCCCAAGCTGCATTTGATGATACTGATCTTTGACTCATCTTGCTTCCCTGGGAGGTTCCTTCCCCATCCCCAAAGCTCTGGGGTGGGGCGAGAGGTAACGAACCGTAACCAGCCTGCTACTAAACAGTGGACTGATTTCCACCAGACAGTGCTATTCATACCCCTGATTGTATGGAGATTTTATCCTTTGAATTAGAGTCTGGTCTGAATAAGCAATGGAAAATGTTCCAAGAATAGATCACTTACTGTTTCCCCTTTGTCAAAAATTGCCACATGGGGGACAGACAAGTTGAAAGTAGCAGCAAATTACCCAAAATGTTTGAACAAGAATTACAAGATGTGCCCAGATAATGATATATTTTTTGGTTTGCAGTCTTACTCATCTACAGAGCATTAAAATGAGCCTTCTGTGGTGCTTTCCATTTTGGGATAGGCCTCTCATGGCATGCTGATGAGCCCAGCCCTGCTGTGCTCCACCACAGGGGCCATGATCATCCTCACCCTGGTCTAACCATCTCAGCTCTGGCTGAGGCCACAGGGCATAGAGGAAGAGCCTGGGGATTGTTTTGGTTGGATCAAAGATGATGTGCAATATGTTCTCTCATGATTATTATTATTCTCAGTCATGTGTTAGAGATCTGACAGCCAGATCTGATGTTATCTAGTCTGAAACACTTGCACAAAGAACAGATTTCTTTCCCATCCTGATATGAATGAATTTTAACCCCTGAGGGATATAGAATTGGCTCAAAAATAAAAAGGGAGCCTTCTTGGGACTGGTGCCATTACAGCTAAGATGAATCTTCAGAGGGATAGAGGAAGATAATTCACTCCTACAGATAGGTAATGGGACAAGGACTTTTATATAAATTTAAGGCAGATAAGAAAAGTGAGCTTACAGTCTCATGTTGTTGTTTCAAACAGAGATTCAGCCTGATCCTTCTCCACAGATGTTCGGTATAAAAGGAAATTCATGGGAAAATAAACTTGCATGCCTGTGTGCGCATTCATCTGTGTGTACGTTTGTGTGTGCACAGAGACAGAGGAGAGTTTCAGCTCTGTTCACCTCCAGATCAGCCCCTTCATGCCTAAACCACATCCTCTCTCTGTGCTTCCAGAGCCTTGAAAGGCCTGTAATAAATGATGGAGAGTCACACAAGGGCTCTAAGACCAAAGCATTTATCTTCCAAAGAATCATCTGGCAATTACTGTTCCCTTGCTGCTCCACAAGGTTCCAGGTGTCAACACATCAGAGGCAAGTGCACTAATGTGCAAAAAGAGACCCTCTCCTACCAGCTTTCATGACCATCTGCAGCAGGAAGGCAGCAAGCTTGCAGGGCTTTCCAGAACAGGAAAGGTTTTGGGCTGCCCCTCATCTCCAGGGGCAGTTTCACCCTAAGGGAGTGCTGGTACGCCTTTCCATCTTGTGCAGCACTTTTTGATGGCTATTCTGAGCAGAAACTGCATTCCTGATCCTTCCAAAGACACAGAGTGCTGGTCCTCATTAGTAACAGTGATTTCACTGGTTTGTTTTGTTTTCTCTTAAGGACTCATGAGGCTGCTAGCCCTTCCCTCACTGTATATGGCAACTGATAGGACCACGCTCTGAACTAAGAGCTCTCTCCAACTGAGGCTTTCTACTTGCCCTGAACCCTGCTTGTCCTTGAGCTGATGTTGGTTTCTGTTCACGTCTTGTTCAGGAAACAGAGGAGTTGTTTCCTGTGCAGGAGACCCTAGTGGTAGCTCAGTAGTTCTGTGTATCTCCCTTTTTTTATTATCTCTGAACTTCTGATCTGGCACTTCAAAGCAAATATGGCTAAAATAATCTGCTGTCAGGGTAAACTGTACCAGATGTATTAGATGGCCTGCACCAGTGCATCTAATACAAGGCATCACCCTCCCTTACAGTTCTTGCCTTGTTCTATTGATGACCCCTTTTTGTGGGTGATAGGGGAAAAGGAGTGTACAAATGGTACCGGCACAGAGCAGCCATTTTGCATTTCACATGTATCACACAGCTTTATTTTGCTTTCACTTTTCAGCTGTTATCACAGCATTTATGGAGGAAAGGAAATGTGTGGATGATTTGTGGAGGAACAAAATGTGCCTTGAATAGTTGTGTGGGTTTCCAGGGGCTGGGGAGCTGTCAAGATGACTATGACATGCTGCACGTGAAGTTGTGTAGGGCAGTCAGGTGTGACTATTGCCACTCAGGTAGGGGCTAGGAGGGCGTGGTACACTGCCAAGGTGTGCTGGGTTTGTGTGGCAAGGTTTGGGTAGTGGCATGGCTACAGGGTTGTCTTCTGCTGCCAGAAGCCTCCCCAATGTCCAACAGAGTCAACACCAGCTGGCTCCAAGATGGACCTGCTGCTGGCCAAGGCTGAACCCATCAGCAATGGTGGTAGTGCCTCTGGATATCAGAGCAATTGAAACTGCAGCAGGAGAGAGGAGTGGGACTATGTGAGAGGAACAGCCCTGCAAACACCAAGGTCAGTACAGAGGGAGGGGCAGGAGGTGCTCCAGGCACTGGAGCAGAGATTCCCCTGCAGCCAGTTGTGCAAACCATGGTAAAGCAGCTGTGCCCCTGCAGTCCGTGGATGTCCATGGTGGAGCAGACATCCACCTGCAGCCCATGGAGGAGCCCCACACCAGAGCAGTGGATGTGACCAAAGCAGGCTGGGAAGCCTGTGATGGGAAAAACTCCTGGCAGGACCTGTGAACCCGTGAAGAGAGGTGTCCATGCTGAAGCAGGTTTGGTGACGGGACTGTTCCTGAAGGACTGCACCTTGTGGACAGAGACCTATGCTGGAGCAGTTAGTGAAGAACTGGACAGTCTCCTGTGGGAGATACCCCACACTGGAGCAGGGGAAGAGTGTGAGGAATCCTAGCCCTGAGGAGGAAGGTGTGATGAACTGACCACAGCCCCCATTGCCTGTCTATCTGTGCTGCTGATGAGGGGTGCAGGAAAGGAGGGGATTGGGGGGAAGGGACAGAGAGAGAATCAGGAATAAAGTTAATCTCAGGAAGAAGGGAGGGGTGGGGAAAAGGTGTTTTAAGATTTATTTTTAATTTTCTCATTACAGCCCTCTGATTTGATTGGAAATAAATTAAATTAATTTTCCCAAGTTGAGTCAGTTTTTCCTGTGATGGTAACTGGTGAGTGATCTCTCCCTGTCCTTATCTCGACCCACAAGCCTTTTGTTGTATTTTCTCTTCCCCCTCCAGCTGAGCAGGGGAATGATAGAGCAGTTGTGGTGAGCACCTGGCATCCAGCTGGGGTCAGCCCACCACACAAGGCTCTTTGAGCTTTGTGTTTTAAGAAAAGATATATGGGGCCTTATGATCCTGGTTTATTTGGAACGAAGCAGCCTGACACCAGAGGCAGAATGGTGTAGGGAAGCAAAAATGTCAAGGCTGCATTTAAAGCACAGGGTTTACAATGCTATTCTGGTTGCTTTGCATGTCTCATATCCAGGGACATATCTCTCCATGCCAGTCAGCACTTCCGACTGCGTGGGCCAACTCATGGACTTTTTGCAGGGATGTTCAAGAAGACTAGGGAAGTGTGAGACAGCAGGTTTTGGCCACCACACAACGTCTTGCTTTGAAAAATGTGTGATGGATTATGAGAAAGGTACAGTTCAACCCAGTGGGGAAATTATGTGCAAATGATTTGTAATGAATTACTTGGGTTGTTTAGTCTTCTTTCCTTTGATTTTATAGTTTCATGTATTTTTTAGTTTTGTTTGTTTTTGTAGTCAAACAGTATTCCCAGCTTTCTCTTTTAAAATCCTCTTGGGCTGGTAAAAACTCCCTGGAAATCAAGTTGTTTTACTGAGGTGGCTCAAAAAAGCCCACACTGCTCCAGTGTGCTGCTTCTGACATCAAAGTTTTGTGAATAAATCAAAAGTTTCTTGTTCACAAACAACTGGGCACACGGCTCTGACAGTCCCATTCACAGCCCTCCATGCCAGGGCAACCGTCCTGTGTGAGTGCTCAGAGAAAGCAAATCCCATCAAGACAAAACCAGGCCAAGGGAAGTTAATTTAAATGAATATTCAACAGGCATTTTTTTGGCAGTAACAGTCCGTCTTTATTCGAAGGTGAAAGGCTAATTGAAGACGATTAGCTTCAAAAAGCCTTGCCTCACACTGGTATTGCTGCTGCCTTGCTTACCACCCCTGCACCACTTCGTGCACCATTCACTTTCATCACTTTTGTACATAAAAGCAGCTACACTAGTCGGGATAAAAGCCCACTTAATGCTGCCACCCTTCCAGCATCTTTAGTGGGAATTCAGAGGAAGTGTGTTATATGCAGGAGAAGCTCAGGCTCACAAGACTGAGCTGTCTGAGGTAGAAGCTTTTAGCTTCACGTTATTTAAACTGCAGGGACTTCCAGTGCTAGAGGTTGAACACAAATTATTACATTTACTTGCCATTGGTATTTAATTGCTTTGGTATTCCCACAATTAAGATGGCTTTTATCTTTAAAATAATTTCTGCTTTTGATCAGAATGATGTCCTGTGGCAATGAATTTTGAAGCTTAGTTATTGTTTGGCATTCATGCATTTTTCTCATCATTGAGAGAATATAGAATCAGAGTATTATTTAGGTCAGAAGGGATGTGTGAAGATCGTCTATCCAATTGTCCACTGGAAGCAGGGCCAGCTTGGACCAGGGTACTTGGGCTGCCTGGATCCAGACAAGCTTTGAATAGCTGCTGGGATGAGAGTTGATTTTTAGCAGTTCCCAAAGTAAGTCTTTCCTCTGCAAAACTCTGTTTGTTCCTCCTTTTTGTACCATTTATATTGAATGGGATGGACAACAGAAATGCTGGTTTGTGGTTCTCAGATCACCCCTTCAGTTCTGTTTTTGGAAATGGTGCCCTGATTCCAGTGCTCAGTTCTTCTGTCATCAAAGCAATAATTCTTCAGTAATACGGCAGGAAAATAAACAGCATTTTTTCACACAGTGACAAGAAAGTAAATAGATAATTTGTGAAATAAAGTGTTTTGAAAAGCAGATCTAGACCTCTGTCACACCATAATCAAGGTGTTTATCACAGTATTAAAGCACACCTTTGTGGCAAACTCATTATCATTAGGTTACACTGGGTAGAGCAATGTGTACATCTATAGCATAACGAATTAGCAGAGGCACTGCCAGGTTTCTGAGCAGTGAATTCCATGGGATTGCACCAGAAGACCTCCATCAACATCAGATGTGTTATAGGAATGCACATGAGCACCAGAGAACTGAATCAAAAAGAATCAAAAATTGGGGATAATTGCTGCCTTTTTTGTGAGGCAGATTGCATGTCAGAAAGAGTACAGAGGAAAAAAAAGAAGAGCTCTATTTAAATAAGACTAATAACACTCTTCCTAGATTTTGGGCAGGAATGCAAGCATGCACTCTGTTCCATAGATCATAAAGGTTTTTGTTATTAATAAGGCATTCCGAATTTTTTTGTAACAACTTTACTGAGCTTGTGTGTACATAAAAGACTAATTAGATACAAGGAATAGCTTATCCTAGGGATGACATGTCCAACTGTGCAAAAATAATTAGTGTAGGGCTTGAAACCTGGTTTCTGTCATCTTGTTGGATGTTACATGACCAGGGTGTTGGATCTGCTCCATGCTATTCACCAGTGCTGGGTGACATAGCAGGTTTTTATGTTTCAGAGTTTGGATAATTTTCTCCTGAGCAGTGACACTGCGGGGGGGGTACAGAAAGACCCCTATGGGTTGTCCTGTAACTGATCTGAACACCAGAAGAAATTAAATGTGCTGTACTGGAATGGCATCACCAAAGTGCTCCTGCTAAGTGGATGCAGTACCTTCAAAAGATAGTCATCCCTGAATGGCTTTATTTATTAAAAGGACTTTCTGGGGACATGTCTTGGACAATTGTCCGTAAACGCTGGACAGAAACCTATCTCACATTTTCAGGGCACTTTGGTAGGGCAGAGAACACTGACAGAAATATTAATTTCCCTGCCTCCAAAGGTAGAGTGGCTGAGCTAGATGGAAGGGTGAGATCATTGCTCTGGGTAAGAACAGGCAAGGCAACCTGTCACAGCTGATGGCCATCTCCAGCTCGCTCCCTCCTACTCGTGCAACGCCTGCTGTTCCTTCCCCCCCGCTGCATCACCAGCACTTGGCATTGCTGGCCAGAAGTGACAGGCTGGTAACACAGAGGCAGATGTGGATGCTCTGAAAGCTGTAGCTGCAAAACTGTGCCAATATGGCTCAGGGCCCAGACCTGTTTTCTCCTGAGCTGAAGTGCAGAGAAATCTGATGGCCCTCCTGGTGACTGAGAATTTCAGTATGAGAAAGGATATAGAAAAGCTGCCATAAAAGAGCCTGTTTCAT
This sequence comes from Aphelocoma coerulescens, assembly GCF_041296385.1. Taxonomy (NCBI): domain Eukaryota; kingdom Metazoa; phylum Chordata; class Aves; order Passeriformes; family Corvidae; genus Aphelocoma; species Aphelocoma coerulescens. Next base: position 26,677,015 of record NC_091019.1, read on the forward strand.
CTTTCCCAGAGGTGACATGAACCTCATATAAATGGGGAAAATCAAACTTCACAGCAAGGTAGAGCATAAGTACCCCTGAGGACTCATTCAGGAGGTACCTGATGAGTGCCCCCTCAGTGCGGAGTTACCCTCAGTGCATCCCAGTGCTGCTGCTCTCACTGAGCCTGTGGTGCATTCACAGCTGGCAGAGTGCACAGGGGGCTCTACAAAGCCATCAGTGGTCCCTAAAAGCTTTGGGTGGAGCTGGGGGAGAAAAAAGGTGCTGAACTTGCAGTGAAACGCACGGTAACTCAGAAGGTCACAGCTGTACCTGCTCCACCTTATGCTTGTGATTGCATCTAACAAATACCTGTGTTGGAAAGAACCTGTGCACCCAAGAGGTTCAGTGGGACATCTCCCTACTCTTGGTGCTGTTAACCCCCATGACCACAACTGCATGGCTAAGTATAAAATCAACAGACATCCCAGTGTGGTATAAAGTTGACAAGACTAAAAGGGAGGTAGTTCCCATTGATTTTTATGGGGTGGGTGACCAATCCCTGTGCAGACAACTATGGTGCAAGGCAGAGCAATGGGTGAGCAGAGTGGGGCCATCTGATCTGTGAAAGTCTGATGTTATATTATCACTATTAAGTAATGACAGCTCTTGTAGGGAACAGTCTGAGAAATTTCAACCCCCCAAAATGCCATATTTTCACTATCTCACAGGGACTTATTGCACAACTGATAAAAGACAAGATATGATGATCAGATTGCATTACAAAATACTCCTATCTAGCCCCTAAGAGACAAGAAAAAAGCCCATGAGGCCAGCCTGGCTCCCCTGGTTCTGTGCAAGTGAGAACTTTCATCACTATGTCTGGGTTTCGTATTAGAAGTCATCATTAAAATTAATGTGGAGAAGGAATTGCTGGTTGTCATCGCTGACAAAGACAGACAACCACTAAAGCTATTATTTGTATCAAATACCATCAGTGGTTAATAATGTTGTTTTTTTCTGTCTGAGACGATGAGTAGCAGACTGCAATATTTAATGAGAGTTCAGCTAATTGAGCAGCACAGCCTGTATGAAGCTTAAAAGCTTTCAGACACAAAAATGAAATTATATTGGCATCTAAATTTGGGTTAATTACCTTATCATTAGCTAATATTAGCCACAGTGCTTCTAATATATAAAATCCTATATTAGTACCAAGAAATAGCATCATCTTGTGACTGATATTGTACTGCAGTGTAAGTATGTTTTCACTGAGGTGCAATGTAGATGCTGGGCAAGATTTATTGCTGCCATCAAGATATATTAATGAGAGTTTTGTTCACTTACATCAAAGAATATTCTGGCTTACAGAAATATATATGGATGAAACAAAAACAACATGGAAAATTAACCATGACCAGACAGGAGAAAAGGGGTTTTTATTCAGAAGAAGTCTGGTTGCTTTTCTAAAACTTATCTTTTACTTAAGCAGGAGTTATTACACTCACTATGGTTGTAAATGAATAAAAATCTGTGACCTACTTATGAAAGTCATACTAGGCAATGGCATAAATTTAAAGATTCTAAAACATGCTTCATGTTAATACTGCCGGATCAGAGGTCATGCCTGTGTTATTGAAGTCTCTCCTGGTTTTGCATGTTCCATTTGTCTCTCACCTGCCTTGTGGGATGGGTTTGTGTTGGGAACTGCTGAAATCCATGCTGTGTGTGTGGCATGATGCTCCACAGGTGTGCTGCCATTCCCAGAAATGAATGTATGGAGTCCATAGGGGACTGTGGCCCTGAGAGAACGCAGCTCCTGGTGGTGTGACACTGTACCTCTAGCTGCCTCTGGCCCTCAGCAATGCTTCAGAGGACAGCACAGACAACCTGCAGCAAGCTATTGTAAAATAAATGAATCCAGGTGAATCTTCAGCCTTTACTCTCCATTAGTGTGTATCTTGTGTCCTGGAACAAGACAGTTTATGTCCCTCCCAAATTCTTGTAGTTTTCCAGCTGCAGATTCAACCTTTGCCATAGTACTTGGGAGTATACTCATCTGTACAACATGCACTCCCTCCTTGGGTTCTGCTGAGCTCCTGGATTAAATACTGAGTCTCACAAGCTGACTGTGTGCTGTGTGAAAATTACATTTTTCTCCTAGGTTTTGCATTTACTGAGTATCAGCTTCACTGAACATCTTATTTTTCTACCAGAAGAAAGCATTAAGGATTTACTGTTTCTGCCTGTTCATATTTTATGTAGCATGTCCTTCTTACTCATTTTCTTTGCAAACTAGACAGGTTCTCTGTCTTCAATATGTCTTCCTATGAAAGTTTCCCCATGCCTCTAACCACTTTTTCATCCTGCTCTTCTATTACTCTACATCACAGCAGAAAACAGCTTTGTCCTAATTAAGGCTGAAAGTGCTCTTCTGATTTGTAGCTGAATTTTTCAAGGGCTCAGAAATACATGTTTATGAATGCAGCCCCATAGATTTGTCATGAGTCACAGAGACCAGGACAGTGCTGGAAGTCCAAACGTACATTCACTAGAGACTAGAGACACAGGGGTCATGAGATCTAACCCCTCTCTGAAAAAAAAGGGTTCTGATTTCCTAAAAAAAGAGATAAGACCCTTATCCCTTTTCCTCCAAAAGTGTCAGGAATTCAACATATACTGTAGGTCATCTTCCCCTGGAGGCATTCCTGGAAGGCTGCACCTGATGTATTCAAGGCTGACAAAGAGCTGGTTGCTGCTGCATGGAAGGCAAAAGGCACCACTGGGATGCAGGGTCACGTGCAGGAGGAAGAACAGTGTTTTCCTGATGCTGCCTTCTCCATCCTCTTGTGCTTCCCAGGGAAGACCAGGCATTGAGGTGGCACAGGCAGGTTTCTTCTGGGGCAGAGCAGAGAGCAGCAGACAGCAGGAATGTGCCTCAGCGCCCACCCAGGGCACTCAGCACCCAGCAGCTGCCTGCGGAGCTGCCCACAACAGCCCTCCCTCTTCTCCTCTGGGTGTGTTGGGACGAGGCCTGGAGCAGAATGAAATGTGCTCCCAGCCTCAGGCTTCCTAGCTCGAGGGGTTTTGGACACGGCTGTGTTGAGCAGCAACCATGTAACTCAGTGAAGCAAGACTGCAGGAACTTGATTTTAAAAAACACACAGCTCAGCCCTGCCTTGGCAGGAGTTCTGCATGCCAGTGCTCACCTCAGCGTGGCATGGGACTGCAGTGTGATGTTCACTTGTGGCATGAAGTGATTCACACCAGCGCAGACCTGATATCAGGTGTTAGGAAAGCCAGAGGCAGCATCGGTTTTGGGGAGCTGCATCCATCTGCCATCGCCGTCACAGAGAGCGGGGGATGGTGCGCTGGCACGGCCACCGACGTTCCGGTCTGTTGTTGAAGACTTCCGGAGGCTTTTTCATCTTCTGCTACCCAAACCATTATAAAAACCATTTTTCACTGGCTTTGTTGGAAGCGCGGAACTGGAAATAAAACCTGCCTTCAGCAGGTGCTGGTGTGAAAATGCGGAATTTATGAGATGTCAGAGCAGGAGGGAGGAGATGCCGTGTATATCTGTAGTTTATACTAATCTCCACAGAAATGAAGTTAGTCTGGTAAGTCAGAAAAGAAGATGTTGAAGTCCTTGCCTTTTTTTACCTTTGCTCAAATAGAAAATCTGTCCTCACTCCTGTTTGAAATTATTTAAGTATTTTCTGTGATGTGACATTTCTGCTCAAGTTGTAACAAAGGACATTCTTTAATAGCCAGGCTTTGTTGCTTTTGATACATACCACTTGCAGGGGAGCTATTCATTGATTTATTTCGGGTTTTTTTCTCTGAACAACAGGAGGAAGAATGGTGAATTTTCCATCTCTCTCCCTCTCCCTCTTTTCAGCCACAGTAATGACAAACCCTGAGGTACTAGGAAACTCATCAAGACCAGCTCAGCTAATATTTGTGTTTATTCTTCCGCTTAGAGTGAAAGGCTTTCATTTAGAAATAATTTCATATAATAGCACTGAATAAAGAGAACTCCTCACCTCTGCCCTTTGCCAGAATGGCTTCTTTGTGCTGGGATGCTGTGGTTTGTACTTTCTTGGAATAGCTGGGGTCTATTTCCTCTCAGAGCAAAAGATTATAATATTTTTTGTGGTAAGGAAGTGTCTGGGGGACCACCACAGGCAGTAGCAGCTCTAGCACATTTTAGCTGATGGGGTCCTTAATAGAAGAAGCCGTAGCAGCTGCACATGTGTGTGTACATGTTATACAGTTCTATATAGTGGGGATCTAAGAGAACAGCAGGGCACAAAACAGGGCCATGTTGGGTCACTCATTGACAAGGCAATACTAAGAATGTGAGGATTTCTTCTACGTGTCCCTTGTCACACTGAACCCAGGTTGCCACATGCTTGTTTCTGCAAGCCTGGAGGCTGCCAGCCCCAGTGAGACCCACTGGGTAAGGAAACAATGACTGAGAACTCAGAAATAGGAACTTGCTGCCTGTAACTGCAAGTTTGAAGGATCTTTTGTAGTTACCTTAGTTGCATAAGACAAGTAGACCTACACTGTGTTATGCCACTTCTGTCACTGCTAAGAAAGAACAACACAGAAAAATTTTGACAACATTTATAAATTTCTGCTGGGTTTCTCCCACCACCCCAGGGCAGATGCTTTCTGATCAAAGGTGCTTTTTCCAATGAAGTGGGGAGTTTGCTGTGGTTTGTTGTGGCGGCTGTGGGGGTTTTTAACAACCTTGTGTAACCTGGTATGTTTCTGTGCACAAGAGCACATTCTCTGTCACAGGAGCTGTACTTCAGGAAGTCTGAAGAAGGGTCACCTATTTCTGGGTGTATGGATTCCTACTATGACTCCATACACCTGACTTCCATGCCTAGATGCAGTACTGTCTAGCTAGATCGCGTTCACCAAATTACTTGATCTCCTGTTTTCTACTTTCTGCAGTTAGATAGAAAGTTATTTAGCTCAAGGCCTCCTGTTTCCTATGCTTGCACAGAGTGTCTTGAATGCCTGCAGAAAAAATTGCAATCAAGAAGCTTGTATACTAAATCAGAGAGCAAATACCTTCCCAGTCACACAGAATGGGTAGTTGTAAAACAGTTGTAAAAGGGATGGTGTAGTTGTAAAAAGAGATCCTGGAAACAGTTAATTCTGTTATAGGGAATAACTGCCTTCACTTTAGTGTTGATCTCTTTCATTTCTGGGGCTTAGGAATTATTTTTCTCTTCTTGCAAGGGTTATTGTAACCTGTCCTCCTCCACATGAAAAGGTGAAGTGTCTCCAGCCTCAGACAGAAAGGCTGTGGAGCCATGGCTCTTTCCATCTGTGCCCATGCACAGCAGGCTGTTCTGTCCTCTTTGCTCCAGTTGACAACCTTTCCCATTCTTCTTCTCCAGCATCTGCTGTCTATTTTGATCAAACCAAGCCTGCCTCTTCCTTTTCCTTTAATTGTGCTCAAGGAATGAAAAGCATTTGGCTGGGAAATGTTTCCTCAGAAAGTCAAAAATCTGTTTCATAAGCAATACTGAGCTTTCCTGCAGAAAGGTCCCGGACAAGATCTTTTTCTCTTTGCCTGTCTGTCCCCTTAGAGGTGACCTGAGGGTAAGGCACTGAAAATGATTTATCCAAAAGGGAACCACTTTGCTTTTCTCTTCACTTGTGATTGATTCAAAACAGGAATTTGAGAAAGGATCATTTTACACAACACATATGTCTAGCACCATGGGTCAGCACCACATTTGACAAGTTCTCCCCTCCTCCACTCTTTATACTTTCATATAAACTTCATTTTAAGATTTTTCTAGAAATAGTACACTGCTGCCTAGTAAAGGGAGGTACTTAGAGTTGTCTTTTAGGACATTTTCATGTTTCTTCATTGTCACTGGAACTGTTTCCATGTGAAGATCAAGAAAGGATGTCTTGATGTCCAGTGTTAGTGTGTCCCCAGGGTTTTTTTTTAAACTTATTTGCTTTTGAGATTGTTTTGCTGGTGAACTTAGACCACAATACTGATAACGCATTCCTGAATGAGTAGTTAGAATAGAATTAGAAGATTAAGTTCTTGCCATCATAATCACTCACTTCACTCCAGTCTGGGCTCTACATTGTCTTTCTTTGACCTAAGGGATGTCACAGGATGCTTTTTGTTGGTGGGCACCTTGGAAGGTCATCTGAGCTGACCTCCCCCGGAGGCATAGCTGTGTTCACAGTAAGATCAGGCCATCAGGGCCGTGTCCAGCACAGCTTTGGGTCTCTCCAAGGGTGGACACACTGAAGGCTCCCTGGGCACCCTTTCCAGTGCATGAACACTTTTACAGGGCAATCAAAAGACACTTCGGGGCTTTGGGACAGTTGGTAAGAGAATCTGGAGCACAGGTTGTTTTTTCCTCTCTCCTTCCAGTTGTGGGCAGTGACACTGGAAAAAGCAGATGGACCCAGTCTATTAATACATGTCTCTGTGGCTGGTGTTGCTGCCAAAGAGCTTGTGAAACCTCATGAGACCCCACCTGGAGTGCTGCATCCAGACACAGGAAAGACATGGGACTGTTGGAGGGTGGCCAGAGGAGGGCCATGCAGATGATTCAAGGACTGGAGCACCTCTCCTGTAAAGACAGGCTGAGAGCTGGAGTTGTTCATCCTGGAGAAGAGAAGGTTCCAGGGAGACTTTATTGCAGCCTTTCAGCCCTAAAGGGGACTCTTAAAGAAGATGGGGACAGACTTTTTGCAGGGTGTGTACTGATAGGACAAAAGGTAATGGTTTTAAACTAAAAGAGCCTAAGTTTAGATTAGATATAAGGAAAACTTTTTTTAACAATGAGGGTGGTGAAACACTGTCACAAGTTGCCCAGAGAGGTGCCACATCCCTGGAAACATTCAAGGCCAGGTTGGATGGGGCTTTGAGCAACCTGATCTAGTTGAAGATGTCCCTGCTCATGGCAGGGAGGTTGGACTAGATGACCTTTAAAGGCCCTTCCTATCCAAACTGTTCTATGATCCACGATACTAGGATACAGGGAGGAATGTTTTCCTTATATGCAACCAAATTTCCCTTTTTGCAATTTGTCTTCCTTGATTCTTATCTTCTTCCTACCCTGAGAGGAGGCTGGCTCTGTCCTGCCCCAGCAGTTAGCTACAGTCAGCAGTGAGATACATCCTGAGGCTACAGCAGCCCAACTTCCTCAATCTTTCCTTGTACATCATGCATGGCAGCCTGCCAGTGTCCCTCAGACAGCTCTGCTTCAGCTCAAACACACGGTGTCTTCCCTGATTTGGGAAGAGCTGTTCACACACCCCATGATCTGGAAGTTCAGCTGGAGAAGGATGCAAATGTCTCTCTGGGTCTGTTTTCCTAATTTGCAATTGCAAGAGAGTACCTGTTGCCATGAATATCTGTGCCACTGTTTGAGAATTGTTGCCTGGAGCACCTGAGATTTGTTCATGGATCTGTGCTTATCCTCAGTTATTTACAGGAAAACCAGGTATTCCCTCCCCCTGGAAATGTGGTGTCAGGACAATAACAACTGTGTTTCAGGGATGACATTATTTTTGACAGTGCTAGAAGGTGGATGACAGTTGGATATGAGTAAAATCTGCCTGGAAAATATGTGAGAATAAACTTGTAATACTTTTCTCTGTTCTTTGAGCTCCTGGACAGTTTTGCTTGAAGAGTTATTGTTCAGTGCTTGGATTACTGTCCAGAAAATGCTTCCATCACGTGCTGTCAGTGTAGCCATCGGGCAATGGCAGCAATACCTGACAGATGGTGAGATCCACTGAAAAAATGGTTTTCCACATGCAAAAGGGAATAAACAGAAGAGTGTGATGACTCACTGAAATGGAAACTAGCTGGAGAAGACAAAGGAGGAAAGGCTAACCTGTCTGTAAACTGAGAGCTAAAGGAGAAGCACTAGAGCAGTATGGCTTAGAGAGAAAGCATGCACCTGCACAGCCAGAGTGAGCAAGGGGCCTCTGTCTTCTCTGTCATAATCAAGAGGTTTTAGAAAGTCCAGACTCTGTGTGTTGGGGCTTCAGCCACCCTCCACAGCCAGTGCAGTGGTAGTTAGGGGCAGGAGTGAGGCAGGTGGAAGGGTAGGGAGGGAGGGCTCTGCCTGCCCTGGCTGACAGCAATGCTCCCAGAGGGCAGGCAGAGCCCCTGCTGCCAAAAACAAGTCAAAGGAGGAGAGGGAAATTCCCCAAGGGCTTTTCCAGTCCCCTGGTGACCCACTGCACTTGATAGCCATGCTAGGTAAGGTGTACTCTGCCCAAAACTGTAATAGGGAAAATAATCATAGAATCATCATCATAGAACCATAAAATGGTTTGGGTGGGGAGGGGGACCTTGGAGATCATCCAGTTCCAACCTCCCTGCCGTGGGCTGGGAGACCTTCAACAGACCAGGCTGCTCAGAACCCCATGCAGCGTGGCCTTGAGCCCCATCTGCTCTGGCCTTCAAAAGGAGAAAGGAATGAAAGTTTCTCTATGGTTTATGAAACAGTCAAAATGAAAACCAAGCACATATTTCTGTTTACGCCATCCCATGTCTCTTCACCTTCAACAGCAGTGCTTACCAAAAGGAGGTTACTTGCCTTTCCCTGTAATATAACCTTGGGGTTATATTTTGCCTTGACTTAGGTGACATAATGAAGGAATCATCTCACTAGCACAGCCTACTTCCCTTCATGCATCTGAGGATTTCCTGCTGGCTGGGGTTGCACTTCCCTGTTTTGTTTGTTCTATATAAATGTGCAGTTTTATGGCATAGGGTTATTTCAGGCAGAACAAGACATGTTCTCTGCAGAACAGCATTTGTAGCTGTCATTTGGGAGGGCCATTGTGAGCCTTCATTAGGGCTCATAAAGTACTGTAAAGCTACATGGCACTAAACACACATTATCAGTTATGCTGCTTCTGGATCTTCCCCTCCCTTCCCCAGATTGTTCCCTGCCTTCTGCACACAGGTTTTATATAAACTGTATTTCCATCTGTTTGGCTTTGTGGACACATGGCAGATTCCCTTTCCCATGCTGAGTTACAGCAGCTCTCCACTTAGCCCATACACACACCCTACCTCCTTGTTCTCCATAACTAAACAAACAAACAAAAAGAGGCCTCTGATCCATTGTCATTTCCTCAAATGTTTTAAAATTTTTCATTGTAACAAACCCCTGCAACTTCCAAACATTTTCAGCAAATCCAAAAATGCCTCCACAAATATTGCATCACCTACATAGAAATGTTATGACAACATCAAATGAGAATAGATTTGATATTTCCCAGACCAGGAAAGTGAGTGATGGCCTATTTGACTTCTCTCTTTCCTCTACAGTTTTCAGGCAAAGGAGGCAGAAGGGCCTGGAGATGCTGTTTGCTCATTGTGAGATGTGTTTGTTCACTGTTAGTTGATAATTAAGTTAGCTCTGTTTCTCTGCTTCTTCCCTGGGAACTGCCCTGGGAGGTGCTGAGAAAGCTCATATGTTTCAGAGATCCAGACAGCCCTGCTAGCAAGAAATTTGTCTCCCAGCAAGACTATTCAAGTAAAGAAAAAATTACCATGCAAACTGGACAACCTGCAGATTTGCACTGTGTGATGTACCAACAAACCATCAAAACCAGAGCACTGTGCTTCGGGAGAGCAGCGCCAAGCCCTGGTGCCACACAGGGGAAAGAAGCAGAGCTCTGTCCATGCTTTGAGTCACTTCTGGTGGCACAAGTTGCACTTGGTTGTCTCCCTGTGCGTTAGGAAGTGGCCTGATGCCACAAAACCCCCTTCCAGTACATCCCAGTGTCTTCCAAACAGGCACAGGGTGGGTATGATCTCTGGGGCCAATTGCAACATACATGTGCTTTTCTGAGAGTCACCTTCCCCTACTGCTGTGCTGAGAGGGCTGTGAGGATGACACAGCTGTCTACCCCTTTCCTTCTCTCCCACAAATATTCTTTATTTAAAACATCTCCCACATATATGTTTATTTTAACAATTCTTGTATTAGCAAACACGTGCTTACACTGCTCTCCTGTTTTGCTGGAACTTGAAGAAATGTTAACCATTGCTGCTACCACCAGCTTGTGGAGGGGTGAGTTCTAATACAGGTTTTTTACAGTATTTTGCCCCTTGAAGAGCACTGCACAGCTCTCCTCACCTGCCCTGAGCTCTCACACAGAAACCAGGTGTTGGCCAGGTGACAGTAAGTGTGAGAAATCTCAGCACCCAGTGATGCTGAGCACAGACCCCACACAAACAGGAACCCAGTGCTGAGCATAGCTACTGTGACACCAGAGGAGGAGAGTGGCAGATAAACTGTTGTGTGTCTCCCTCCAACAATTCATCAACAATATCACCTTCCAGATCTGATCCAAAGAAAGCACATTGCTGATGGCAGGATATTAGTTCAGTGGATATGCACATTATGAGTTGACCATATGTGGTGTGAAACCACCTGCCATTTCTTGTTCTGGGAATGAGATCATTAAAAAAAGGGGTGGAGGGAGAGGAAAGGTATATTTCCTGCAAAGATAGCATTGCCTTTCTAAGCATACCAGATGCATATATCCTGCAAAGAGTCTACAACACACACCTAAGTAAGCCTCCTAACAGGAGATTAAAGAACACAGAGCCCAACTTTCCCCATTTTTGGGATCAAAGAGGCAGGGAGGGCTTCTCTGCTCACTCCCAAGTAGTTTCACAGTCTTATGTCACTGGGAGAGCCCTAGCTGTGTGAATGAGGAAGCATGCTGAGGAAAAATGAGGATTGTGGTCATCACTGAGATTATCAGATAACAAGGCCACTGAACCTTTTCCATGTCCCCTGCCTATCTCATCCCTTCTCTCTGTGCCCCAGTTTGTGTTGACACTGAGAAGGTGTTTTTGATAATAAACCTAGTAAATTTGTCTGTATTATTAGGCATTAAACAGTGGGCAGCAGAAGCAGCCTGCCTGGGAAGAGCTTCACCATGCTCTGCTCCCATGGCATCTCCCCAGAGAGTGGGCAGAGCCACCCTGAGCACAAGGACCTCCTCATCCCCAACAGAGACTTTATTTGTTCTCCACTGCCATTCCTGATACTGATCCTGTGCCAGTCTTGCCTCCTGTTGCTGTGGGTGCTCGGAACAAACCTGGGCACTTGCCCCAGTCACCAGGACTGCCTGTGTCTCTTCCAGCTTGTATATTTTTGCTTTGTTGATCCCTGCCAAGAGGAGGGATCCTGTGGTGCTTCTGAGGTGTGCCCCAAGAAGCTGCTAAACACCAGGAATCTGGTCTCTTGGGGCTTCCTTGGGAAGGCATTTCTCAGGGGTACAGGCAGCATGACTCAGGCAGGACACCTCCAGGCATGTCACCCAGCTCCAGAGCATGGAGTTACTTGTGGCCAAGCAATCTCTCCCCAGCAGCTTCTGCAGGGGAAAAACCCAGCCTTGGCTGCCCCCTGCGTCACTGTCTCTGCTCCAGTGTACTTTGCCCCTCACTGAAGGGGTAAAGGAAGGTGTTTAGCTACTTCCTTCCTTGTTCACAAACACATGTCATCTGGGGGCTGGCATCTAGCAGTGCTTTGCTGATCCCGTAGAAGCAAGATGGTGGTCTCTGTTCAGCTTCTAAAGTATCACACAAGGGATGAGTCTGCTCTGTCCTGTTAATTAATTTATGGCAGTGAGAGCTTATGCACTGCCATTCTCCTAAGTTTGCAGTGTGGGCCCCTTTGAGGCAGCTACAGACATCCTCCAGGTCTTCATCACCCACACACATCTGTCTCACAAGCCTGCTTTGCAATGGACAAACTAAGGGACAGACTGGAAGCCAATGTTGTCTGACTGAGAGCAGTTTACTTGCCACCACAGAACAAGAGCTGAGCTTTTCCAACCACCTCGTGCAGATCATCAAAGGCACTACTGGACATCTGCAAACCTGCACCTGCATGACATGGTCTGCACCTGTAAGGATACTGGTCCTGCATCCAAAGGCTTCCTGCTTCGCTTGCTGCCTGTGACTGCTGCAAAACCAGCCTGGTACAAGCTGGCAGGTCTGGGGGCTGTGCTGGCTTGTGCGGGAGCTGGCTGGTGAGAAAGGGTGGTGAGCAAAGTGGGTTTTTCCACTGCCAACCTACATGGAAAATATTTAAAAAAGAGAAAGAAAACCCCAAACCACAAGCCAGACTGAAAGGAAACAACATGCCCAACAGAGTGGGTTGTTTTGTTTTTTGGTTTTTTTTTTAAACTGAAACTGTACAAATTTAAGAAGGTTGTGCTCGACATATATTTTCAGCTTAAAGTGGCTACATCAGCTAACAAATCCTTGTATGTGACTTGTCACATTTTCCTGCCTATTCCTTTATGCTGAATAATGCCAATTCCAATTGCTGATACCACATCTCAGCCCTGTGAAGAAAAATGACATACTTTTTTTTCAGTAAGTTTGTATTTCTCATGTACTTGGTAGACCCCAGTTTCTTTCCTGTTTTAGGGAAAAATATTTTGTTTAAACTTCAGCATTATGAAATAATCCATTACGTGGTAGAGGAGATTGTCTTCCAACTGCATTTAGAAACAGAAAGTGATTTTATAATGTGTAAGCAAAAGCCTCATCCTGTCATAACGTCCTTTACCAGTCCTGTGCCTATAGGTTGCAGAAATGAACATGAAGAAATGTAAATATCTGAAGGAGAACGTGGATGCAGAATCTGGGGCTAGAGATGCAGTTTTCCCAGGGAATTTCCTGCTACATCTTCCCTATCTGAGACCCAAAAGCAGTCCATCTCTGGCCACGTTCACACCCCTCTGTCCCATCCAGATCCACTTACCTTCCCTGGGAAGGGCAGCTCACAGGGCTCCTTATGGGAGTAGCAGCAGACCCCAAGGGTGCTAGACAGCTGTGCCCTTACCCCTTCTGTATTTCTCCATGATTTGGGGCGAGCTCAGCTGCTGCCCCACAGCTGCACAAGGCCCACAGAGCCCCAAGCCCTGCCGCACTTTGCAGCTGTGCAGGCCCAAGCCCTGGCCCTTAGCATTTGCCTGCCAAGCCCTCCAAAACTCAGGCTCCATCCCCTGCTCCTGTGCAGTGATGCCTGCCTCTGAGAGCAAGCAGAAAAAGCCTGTGAGATGGGGTTTTCCCCAAATACTGAGCTTGCATGGCTGTGTTTTCTCAGTTGCAGCCCCTTGGAGAGGCCGCCGCAGAGCAGCTTCTCCAGAGAGCCTGAGTTCAGTCCATCATGGATATACTCAGCTTCACTCACCAGTGAACAGGGATCACCAGGGGATCACTGGGGCTGGTTTGAAAGGAAAGAAAGAGGGGAGCATTCCCCTTGCAGGCTGGGCTGGACACCTTCCCTCTTTCCATGCCGAGGAGGCCCTGCCTGGGCCCCATGTGCCACTTTGCCAGGTTTGGCCATCGCCTCTCCAAAGAGGTGCTGTGGATCTTGTACTACTCCAGTGGTCCCTGACAGCCTTACCAAGGAGTCAGCAGTGCTGGGAGCTCTGAGGGAAGCTGATTATGCTTTTATTTATTTAGATAAATGGAAAGTAGGCTTGCAGCTGGGGAGAAATGGCTGCTTCCTACTGCACAAGCAGCATCTTTTGCCTCTGATTTAAGCAAAGCCCTGAAGGGCTGGAGGGATAAATGTATTTCTTTGACCTAATTCTTTCTCCCAGAACTTTGTGACAAGTGGTCAGTGATTTGGCCATGACTTATCATGGGACATTCATGCACAGGACATGGATACATCTACCAATAAACAGAGCTGACTCATCATTTTGGCCTTAGAACATTGCTAACTGATTAATAGACCCTATTGCTGGTAGAAAACACTGTGCAGGTAGGCAGCAGTGTTTTTAAAAATTGTTTGTCTAATCAGACTCAAATGATGTCATGGCAATAGCAGCAGCAATCCTGGACATGGATTCAGACCTGAAATATTAAATCCCTTTGATGCTCACGGTTCAGCAGTCAGCACAGTGAATAGATGTTTGTGCCCAGAGCAGTGGAAAGGGACGGGGCTGTGATTCATCCTGTCAGCACAGAAGTCTCTGGGAAGCACCATTTGGCCTCCTTGTCCCTCCACCTGAATCTTTCTGGTCTAAGCACTGATGCTGTCAACTCAGTTTAAGTTCAAAATACTCTGTGCTTCTTTTCATTAAGGAGCTAATGTACTACAGGCTGCCAAGCAGCACATAAAAGGCAGCCTGGGAAGGAAAGGGTGGAGGAGAGGAAGTGTGGCAGGCTCTGTTGATGTAACAGAGACTTCCTGGGCAGCTCTGTCTCCTGACAGTGTCTTGGAGCAGGTGAGAGTCCAAAAGAAGCCGAAGGAAGAAAATAAACAGGTGAATCACTAGGGACATGGACCCTTGAATGTAAAAAAAGTAAAAGCACAGTGCATTTAATGATGTCTCTCTCCTCTTGCTCTCTCGGCCTGTGTCTCTGACACATTGGTACAGCATTCCTGGAAAGTACTTTTCCTTCTGTACTGTTAAACACCTGCTGGGGATTGTTTGATCCACATCTTCTTTTGGTTACTGGAAGAGGCCTGATAATCACAGGAGCAAAAAGGCAACTATTCATGATAGGACAGTCTCAAACAAATTGTAGTGTTGGCATGCTGTTCACTGAGGAATTGCTCAGGAGCCTCAGGGGAGGAACCAAAAATAGATAAGATTTACCATGAAAATTCAAGGACCTTGTGCACATTCTGTGCATGATGAGGTCATGTGCAATGACTACACCACGACACAATATGTCTTCACCAGCCTGGTTAGTAGTTTAGTTTCAAGATGTCACCTGTTACTAAAACAGGGTGTTCTTCTGCATTATGGCTTGGCATCATTTTGATAATTGGGAACTAGGGCTACTCTGTGATTCTCAAAGACAATCTGAATCAGACAGCTTGATCCATCCTTCTCCTTACCTCTTTTGCTTCTGGATCCTCAGATTTCACCTAGACAAGTGGCAAGTCTCCTCTGTGGACTTAAGGTGTCAAGCAAGTAAATGATCAGTTTCCTCATCTTTAAGCAGCTGACAACACTGCCTGTGTGTCGGCCTGGGGGGTGGAGATAAGTGGAACAACAGCAGATTGCCTCCCATCACATGTATGAAGTCATGAATTAAAATGTGAGAGTTTCTCCTTAATGAAAATTTCCCCAGAAAGGGAAATGTTGGCAAATGAAACTGTTTCTAGCATGGCAAGTTTGGCATGTCCAAACTCTGATCTTGGGAAGTGATCTGGGAGAGAATGGATGTATGTCAGAGCAGGATGTGTGATGCTCCAGGCTTACAGGTCATGAATTGTGGCTGCAGGGCTCCTGTGGGCTAAATTTCCTAGGTGAGACTATGAATATGAATGAGTCAGTCCCTGAAGCCCTGGGACAAGTTGAAGGTGACCTTGCTGGCACGAAGGACAAAGTGTACTGACTGACATTCTGGAGTCTGCTGTTTTGGTACTCCCAGCTTAGTTTGAAGCACAGACTGCCAGAAAGCTGGCAAGAACTTCTCACATAGCACTTCCCAGAGTCAGTTTTAGACTCAGAAAAAGTGAAATAAAGATGATAAGATCTGCTGTCTGCACTGTTGAGGATCAAAGTCCAACCATGTTCCAACAAGCTTCTCTAATTTTCACAGTTCTGCAGTGTCAGAGATGCTTTTCTAAGCCACGCTTCTGAACTATGCCCAGTGCAGCCCACTGTCTGATGTGCAAAATGGATGAAGTAAATGCATATTACATCTAATTCTGTTTGTAATTAACATGGCATTTTATGATGAGTGAAACTAATTGTCTCCAAAGATATTAGATGTGGGCAACATAGCTGACAATTTAATGTAGCAGGACATAAAATTGGTGCATTAGAGCAGGCTAGAGAGGTTTTGATGAACTGGTGTCCTTATCCAGTCTGGCAATAGCTAGGAAATGTAACCATATAAACAAATACCTTGCTCTTGTGGGCAGATGCTGCCTTCTGAGACCATTTCGAGACACAATTTGCCACTGTTTCAAGACAATATTATACAACTAGGCAGAGATGCTACATGTCAGGGATTTGCATCTAAATTGTGCTACCTAGAGCTAGCTGCATGTATTTTTGCCCTTTCTCACCTGTCTCACAAACAGGTTGCTGATACAATCATTCATTATAAATAAGCTACTTTCCCTCTACATTAGTGCAGCCTGCTTCTGCTCTTATACTGCATCTTATACTGCAGTATTGAATGTACTGAAATGGTGAATCTGAGTGTCCCACTTACAACTTCTTCCACTACAGCAAGCAACACTGAAAAGTTGTTTAAGATCCACCAGCCACACTATATTTAGCTTTCTTTTTATTATTAAGATCTGTGACAGAAGAACAAATTGTGTCGTTCACATGAATAATCTCTCCCATAAGGAGGCACTTTGAACAATGCAGATACAATAAGGGCTATAATTATATAAACTGGAAACAATCAAATCCCACCATATCATTAAATAAAACAATCAGGGCTAAATGACAAAGAGTTATGTACAGGTGCATATACCTCATCATCTACTGACCATGTCTTTTCCAGAGTTGTTTGAGGTTTTGGATTCCTGCCTCACACAGCTTGCACCAAATATCAGGTTACACTGACCCCCTAAATCGACATTTACAGGGTCTGTCCAGCATAAAGACCAGCATGAGATAATCATGCAGAGATTTATGCTCCTTATTAGTTGGATTTTACTGGCTGCTGTGAACTTAGAGTGAACACATCAGTGTTGTTATTTGGGCCCAATTATGTAACTTCAGTTAAATTATAATTTCAAACTGGTGTAGGTGTATCAATGTGTACCATCTCCACACCTTGACTGTGTATTTTAGAGTTCTGCCAGATAACTCTGACATATTCTTTTCAGGAACTTTCTGTACCTAACAGCCCCACCTGTGTCACCCTGTCTCTATCAGGCATTGGGATATCCATTGTCTCCTCATATATGTTTGTTTCCAAAGTAAACCGATAAATTATAAGAAGTAAGGAACAGAAGCTCCCATCCATTTAGTGATACTAAATTTGATGCTACCCATCTGTTTGCTCAGAAGAAGCAGGTTTCATGGGTTATTTGCAGCCCATGAGGAGACAGGATTTGGTGAGACCTACCCACCTGGGACAGGCATTATTTTTACCTGAATATTGCAGAACTGTGACAGGCAGAGTACCATGAGCAGAGCAGAGGATTAAGTGGTTCATTTATCAGGACCAGGGGTTGCAGGAAATCCCAAGGCTAGAAATATACTCAGCAGAAAGCTTGAAAGAAAATGTTTAGGGGATATTTCGTGCTGCACAACCAGCACTTTAGGAGGGGGCAAGTAGAAAAAGCTTGGCACAGGAACAGGACTCAGCTTTGGGAAGCTATTGGAATAAAATGTTTTACTCTGAAGCTTTTTGAGTTGGAGTAACTAGCTACAAAACCGAGGAGCAGAAGTGCCTTGCAGTGAGACCACAGTCATAGGAGTCTATCTCTAAATATAGTAGCTGTTTCTTTAGGCCTTGCATTGCAGTAACCCCAATGTAATTTTTTTTTTCTTAATGTCTGCCTATTGCTGAGGGTGACTCGGGGGATTGGCAAGCTATCATATTTCCTTTCTGCTGGGAGCAATAGGCTGAAAGGGGGCTAATGCTCCTCTCCCACTGCTCAGTGCTCTGAGGCAAGACCAGAGATCCCCAGGGGCCTGCAGGCTGCTCTCCCACTAATCAGCCAGACCATTTTCTGAGGCATAAATCCCACGGCAAGGTCATCATAAAGCATCTCTAGATTGTAAAGTAGCCAGTTTCCAATATTGAGGATGACCAATTTTGCATTCATGGTCAGCCTCATAGGACTTCAGGGTACTCTCTGGGCTGGCTGCTCCTGTAGAATATCTCTGGGGTTTGAATGCATGCTTCATACATATGCACAAAGATAACAGCTGCTTTTCCCAGGCTTTCTTCCTCTCTTTTGTCTATGCAAAATTATCTATCTTCCTGAAGAACTGCAACAAGGAAGAAAATGGCAAATTTAAGTTTCTTTCACATTTTTTAACCCCAGCATAAAATAACTTCCACCAGTGCCTGATGTGCAGTTGTGAATCTCATTAATGTGCGTCCTCTGAGTCATGTTAGTTCTTTTGGGATGAATGGAGGAGAATACAGAATTTATACTAATGTGCCCAGGAAACGGGAGAATAATCAATTTTGTCTCTAGTTCTCAGCTTTTCTCTACTCTCTACACAACCAGGAAGGGCTGTCCTTTAGACCACACGTTGAGGTTCATGGGGTGTGGATGCTGTTCAGATACAGGCAACAGAGACAGGCAGAGAAAAGGGCAGTGAGAGAAAAGACAGCCCAGCAACGGCCTTCAGAAAGAGTAGATTTATTTGCAGCATTAGTGTAGCACCAGTGGGGAAGATAACTTTCTCTACAGTTCTTAAAGCTACTCGCCTCCTGCCTTGAAAGAAACACCTCAAAGCAGAGAGTTATGTCCTGCCTTATCCCGTAAAACCAGACAGGAATGCCTGTTGTGGTTTGACAAGGCAGAATGTGTCACTGCATTGCAAGTAGGGCCATTAAGGGTTGGATTCTGGGCCACCAAACAGTCTCTACCTGGGTTAACTGATGGGGCTCTTAGACAGTCATTTATTGCTGTTATTCATTCTGAGCTAAATGTGAACGAACCCTCTTTATACTAAAAAAAAACCTTTGTGCTTTGTCCTCTCAACTGCTGCTCTTTAGCATAAAGCCAGGCAACAACACTGAAGTGAGTAGAGCTCAGTCATGCTTTAACTTTGCATAAATCAACAAATCAACAAGGGCCAGGGCTGGCAGCACACCCAAGATGTCCCAGTATGTAGGTCTGCTGTGCCATCTCCTGCCATTTGAAAAACTTTTTAGCTTTTTCCCTGGTTACAGATATCTCACAGGTTTGGGTTCTGGCTCCAGCAAACTGTTCCCTTCTCCCAGCTCCTATTGTAAGTGAAGGTTTCCTCAGCAGCAGCGAGCACAAGAGCTTGTTTCATAATCCAGCCTTAACTCTAGCAGTCACAGTGCTGTGCAAGAAGACATCCAGCCTGGAGCAGCTCATGTCTCTTAAATTAACTTGCCTCCTGGCTCTGCTCCTTCCATGCCTGGTCCCTGTGCTTTGCCTTCTGTGTTTATGTATTCCTGTTCCCAGTCCGAGACACTCTTTCTTGTCGATCTGTATATTTTTGTTTCAATTCAGCATCAGGCACGCTCTGTTTGTCACTGGGGAAGCCTTTGCAGGACGGGTTGCTTCATTTAGAGGAGTCTCCTGGGAGACAGAGATGAGATTTTTTTTTTGCTTTCAATATCGAAACTAGCACCACTTGTGCTTTAATTATGTGAAAGCAAGCTGGTGAAGAATTTGATACTGATAGATTGCAGTTGAAGGCTGCCAGGTCTGGGCAGGCTCCCTTTCCAGGCAGAGAAAGCAGTTCTGCACAGGTGTGAGCCCTCTCTCACCTTTCTCAGTGAGCTCAGGGTGCAGTTGTGAACTGTATATATTAAATACATATATATGACTGAGTCATACACACATACACACATATATATATGTATTTGACAGTGAACCGACAGAAGAACCAAACCAAAAGAACATGAATATCTAGAGACAGGTGGTACTCATCACATTAAAATTCTGATTTGTGGAAGACAGGTTTTAGGGGGGGGGTTGGTGTGGGTGTTTGTCTAAATACAAAACCTACTTAAAGATTCTTAAAACTTTTTGATTCATCTCCTTGATAGTGGACAGAAAGCTGCAAACAGCTCCTTGAAGAGTGCTCTTCTTTGCTTCTCACTCCACAAAATCCTCAGTAGACCACCAGGATATCCCCAGGAGGAACATGGGCTTTGGCCCACAGACTGTTGTCAGCTTGGGCCTTTCAGCTAGAGGCTTCTGAAGACCAGTAATATTCCTACCCAAATTCACATCTTTGGGTTTCTTTTTTTCCTTCTCTGTTTCACAGTGACACAAGGAAGAGGGTGATGATATAAGCAGCGAATGAGAAAAAGTGGTCTCTCCAAAACACCCCAAATAATTCTTCAAGAACATCCCAGATAGGGATGGGGACAACAGTTAGTGAAGGATACAGATAGTTTTCCTCTGGGAAGGCCCAGCCTGGACAAGGATGGCATACAGAATGTCTGCAGAGGGTTCTGTGTTGGCCCTGTGCTAAGCCAAGGTTAGCATGGGCTGGCGGCTGGTGCCTGTCAGCCTGACCCACATTAGCCCTTCTCTGATATGTATCAGGGACTCCCTTCAGTTCCCCACGCACCTGGGTTATATTTATGCAGCTGCATTTTGCCTCCTGAATGAGCTTGTTTGGAGAAAATCTTGTTTTATAAATGCCCCATAGATTGCAAATACCTGCAGAGAGCAGCTTGCCCGGTAGCCTGGCAGCTTTGGCTGTACCTGCAGCAGAGCCCAAAGCTCCTGGCAATGCTTCCTTTAGTGTGCAGGCAGATGAGACCAGCGGGTGCTGAAACCACCACACTGCCTGATGACACTGTGCAGTGTCACCACAGCAGGAAATTATGGATTCTGTCACTTATTCAGAATTTTTAAAAGGATTAAATTTTGCATGGATGGGATTTGCATGTGAAATGATACTCACTAGGAAGTAATTATAAGATAAGGCTATCATTGTGCTTCAACGCAAGGCTGATTTCCATCTGCATCAGAAATCACTGCCTTCCCACTCTTGGAAACATACTATGATAGTTAAGGTGATGCTTTTGTCCCTGGTCATTGAGTCAGGGAGGGATGTCCTGATCCAGTAAGACCCTTGGCCTGTCCTTAAATAGAAGACATATTTGTGAGGGATGAGTGCTTTCCTCTAGTTGGAGGTTAGTACAGTATTAGGCAGCGTTGCACGATCTCCAGGTTCCCGTGCCTGCAGCCAGGATCAGCTGGGATTGGGTTGCTGCAACCTGGAGAAGCAGTGCCTTGCCTGCAGCTTTCCTCCCCCCAGGAGCACTTCAGCTGTGCTTGAGTGCTCTGGGCAGCTCAGGGGTTCTCACCAGCCTCATCTTTCATTATTTGCTTCTGTCCAAGTACTTCTGCGATGGGCTTGTGTATCAGCAGTGTCTTTGCTTGGGGACAGGGAGACAGAGAGCCTGTGTAGTCCTCCCAGACACACAGAAAGTCTGTTCCGGACACAGGAGTGAGCCACAGACCCCTT
The DNA here is from genome assembly GCF_041296385.1 of Aphelocoma coerulescens. NCBI lineage: Eukaryota > Metazoa > Chordata > Aves > Passeriformes > Corvidae > Aphelocoma > Aphelocoma coerulescens. Next base: position 26,698,178 of record NC_091019.1, read on the forward strand.
GGCTGTGTCTGTAAAACCCAGCCCGATGGAAACTGGCTTTTTCTCTATCCCATCATGAAAAACTCTTAGGAGGGGTTGTACAACATAAAATTTCTTCTATTATGGAGCACCCAAGTTCCCTCATTTTTTCCAGCAAGCAGAACAGAAAGGAAAGGGTAAGAAGAGCATAACCCTGGCTGTGAGTATATTTAGAGGTGGCAAAGAGCTTCTCTGCGAGCAGTGGACATGGAAACATTATGCAACCTGCTGTGAAGAGCACTTCAGCATTGTTACCCTGTTTGCACACTGAGCTCCTGGCAGGGCTTTTGGGACAGGGCTCTAAAGAAAACAAGCAAACCTCATAGTGTCTCAGCCTAAGCATAACAGCTTTAAGAGAGCAGAGGAAATTTTTTGATCTAGTTGGTGTCCTGCAAACCCAGAAGATGTGGAGATTTTTCTGAAAACAATTCCTTGGAAGTAAAGGAGTATTTATACATGTATTTTTATGTACGTATCTAGGGGACATTGGAGAACCAGTGTGCATGCAGGTGCACCACCCCTCCACAGTGGCACTTGTACATGGGTAATGAGAAGACCTGGGTGACTTGCAGCCACCTTGGCTGGCTCTGCATCCCAGTCCTGCACCTCACAGTCTGGTTTCACCAGGGAGAGAGCTCAGTCATAGCTCACCCTGGCTATTAGAAGAGCTCATAATGGTTTTAACAAGCCAGTCTTGTTTGCAAAACTCCCAGAAAGGCTCTGCAGAAGCAATATTAGCTCGGAAATTAGAAAGGAGAAATACTTACAACCTCCTGCAGGTGAAGTGGCATAAAAATACATGTAAAGGCACTACTGCCATAGTTCATAACCAACACAGTGAGCTATTGATACCTGAACTATCACAGCAGTGTGATTAAGAATCACTTTGTCTCCTACAGCCAGCAAAAATGTATTAGCAAAGGAAACACACAGCTAATGTCATTATGCAGCAAAGTAATTGAATAACACCCTTCAAAAGCAGAGCAGTCTCTGTGCCTCCTGGCGTGCAGACTCCTGCTCCCAGCTACCATCTCCTCCAGAGCAGCAGGAGACCTGCAGGCTCTGCTTTCCCTTTGGAAATGCCAGGCACCTGGGAGCTTTCCTGTTCCCTTCAGAGGACAAGGTCCCTCTCCCCAGCCTGACTCCCCTGTTTCAGAGGGCAGAGACATTGGAATGCAGCAAGCAAGGCCCTCTGGATCCACTTTGGAAAATGTATTCACACTTCTGGCACTGTGGTGCCACCAGGGACTGACTTTGCAATCTCCATCCCTGGGGCAGAGCCAGCCACTGAGAATGACTGATCTCTTGCCTGTCCTTGCTAATGATGGAAATGATAGCCAGCTCAATGACTGAATTAATTAGCATTCCCACTTTGATGCCCTTTAGGATGAGAGTCCTGGATGTACTGGGCAGGCATGGCTTTTACCTGCATCTCTTGGTGATATGCCTTTCCCTTCAGGCTCCAGCATCATGCAAGAAGAATATAACAAACCTCAAGCTTCTCCCTGGCAGAGGGCTATTGCCTGCCTCTCTCTTGATTCCTAAGATAGCAGCTACCAATGGCTCCCAGGAACATGTGCCTGCACCAAGCTTTCAAAACAGCACAGATGATGGGGACATGGAACCAAAGAAACAAAACCTTTTTAGTCCCCCTTGTGTGTTTGCAAATGATTGAAAAAACAGAATCAAAAGAATGCCCAATTCAGCAAAACTTTGAATGGCATGGAATGAGCAATTCCTGGCGCAAGCTGTGAATTCCAGGTCTGATTCATGAAAACTTGGATAACACTGTGTAATGAGAGCTAGGGAAGGAAAAACAGCATCACACTGGGCGGTGAGCTGAACAGCAGGGCTGGGTCATTCGGGTGCTTCACCTCTGCTTTACGAAAACCTCAGCTCAGAAATGCTGCCTAAATGTGACTGGTGGCTGCCCTGCTTTTCTATTGCAGATGTGGTCTGTGCCTTTTCCACAAGGTGCAATTTAGGTATAAAATGTTTCCACTTTCATGCTACTGGCAATATGAGAAGCAAAGCAATATGAAATTTGGTCCAAATAGTTAATTCAGTAATAAAAAAAAAAGTATCATGTCTTGTTTGAAGCAGACCCATTACCATGACAATGTAATGAGAGGGGCAGAGGGGTAGAACAGCCCGGCAATGAAAAGAGGATCTCTCTCCCGGACAAGCTCCCCAGCCAGTGTTGGAGCATGCAGATGTGTAGGGAACATGAAACCTGGCTCCCAGCGTGGTGGCTTGGACCATGGTGTCAGCACCCCTGCTCGTCTCTCTGCAACCTCTTTTTGATGAGCCTAAGCTGCAAGGATTGGATCCCTGATCTGCCAACGAGTGAGTGTCAGAGTATGTGTGGTCACTCTCGTGGTCATCAGGATGGTCACATCTTTGTCCAAGCATATTGTTCCTGCTCAGAGACAATCAGAACAAGGCCAGGCAAAATTTGCATTCCTCTTAATGAGAGGAAAAGACTCTGGGAGGAGTTGACTCAGGACCTCATGCTCTGGGGGATTTACCTGTAGCACTGGGAAGGAAGTGCCACATGTGACTTCTTCACATAGTTAAGATTTTGCTCACAATAGACTGCTACCAACAAGCAGTCTGGAAAGAAGTAAAGTGGTTAGGATGTCTTTAAAAGAAGAGCAGATCACAGCTTGGCACAAAGCTACTTTTGTTGGCAGTGCATAATTGATGTGAAATAAATTACAAGCCAAAAAACAGAGAAATCAGCCTGTTCTTTAGGGCACTGCCTCTAATGGGGGTTGAACGCTTTCTATTTCTGGCTGAATTATTCTGATGTGTGAAGCATGACAGATTGAATTGCTGCCCAGCATCTTATTAGGTTTATTTACTAAAAGGCAAAAAGCATGGGAAGACAAGATAATCATACCCGAAGTCTGCCTACCCCTCCCCACTGTCTCCCTCACCCGACAGTGCAGAGGCACAAATAATTTTATTACAGATCCATGACAGAGGTGTCAGAGGCCCTTGGCAGATGGAGTGTCATGCTGTGGTGCTGTGGCATTGCCAGCAGATTCCCTGTGGCTGTCCCAGAGGCTGGTGGCCCTTGCTCAGGGGCTCTGGGCAGGAAAAGCCCCTATCCTGTGGTGTGATCTGGGAGGCACAGCCAGGACTCTGAAGCTCTGCCCTGCTCAGCCACTGCATCTTGCACACTCTTGGGTAGAACTTGCTGTGCAGTTGTCTTTGGGGGAGGCAGAGAACAGGGAGGGGGCTGGGAGACGGCCAGCTTTTCTGTTTTATCTCATCTTTGAGAGACAATTCAGATTAAATCCCTTCTAACAGAGACTTTTCCTCTACATACCCACCTCTCTCCATCTGGAGAGTCCCCGGGCATTTCAGATGCATCCTCACAACCACACTCTGCATATGAAATTACATCTATATGTGAATCCAGAGATGCCAAAATGGGGAAATATGCTTATTAAAAACATATTTATTACTTTAAAGGAGTCCTCAAGCAGCATTGTTATTAGGCTGTAATATTGCTGTTTGTTCCCTCTTGCCTGTAGTGTTCTTTCAGAAGTTTAAAAAGAACATTTCTTTCCCTGCCAATTTTCTCTTTTGGTTTCACTAAACATTTAATGGTTAGTATGTTTCTGTTCATGACTGCATTATTTCTGAGGAATTCAGCACTGTGACAGGAAAGGTACTTGTGCAAGCTCTCAAGTGATGCTCTCAGAGTTTTGTTCCAGGCTGTATGAAAATGAGTTCTTTCACCTGAAAAGAAGGGACAGTGTTTTTTCTGCTCCATTTACAGCAGCTCTAACAGGTTCCCAAGTGTTACTCCTGGTAAGGCTGGTCACCCAATCTATGCTTTAATCCGCAGATGGATTGCAACAGGACCTGCTCTCTGTGCGTCACCTGTCATTAGAGTGGCAGCCCCAGTCTCTGCTTCACTTCCCCAGCACAGATGGAAGCAGAAAACAGGACTGTGCATCTGTGCAGCCTGCAGCAGAGCAGAAAAAGAGCAGGCAAAAATCTGACCCAAAGGAAAATGTAGGGCGCTTTCTTGAAAATACTGAAAAATGCTTTACAATAGTTCATCTCCACTCAAGGCTTTCACTTCTGTGTTGTTTTGACTCCGCCTTCTTACACAGGTAATGGAGTGTCATGGGTTAGCAAGTGTAGGCCCGGAAGTGATGTTCTTGCTAAGGGGTGCTTACAGCTTCCTCTGTGACCTGACAGAACCTATCAGCTGGCCAGTTTGAATATGGACAATTCTTTAAGCCACTTAAAGATCCACACTTAAGAAGAGAAATCCCCCCCCCCACAGCTCTGTCTTGTTTCTGGCGCTGGGACAGGTGGCTGCGGGCTCCGTGCGGGGGCCAGTGGGCCCAGCCCAGGCCCTGCTTGGGCCAGGCTGGGCTGGGCCACGGCCATCCTGGAGCTGATGGGCCCTGTTCCACCCACGGAACCCCCCCACAGCAGGGCTGTGGGCAGCCGGAGCGGCTCAGCTCCCCCCCCCCTCCAGTGCTGCCAAGATTCAGCTGAAGCTGCACTGCTGTCCGGCAGAGGTCAGGTGACCAACAGCGATAAACCACATTCCAGCTGCAAGGCCGAGGTGAGATTAACCCTTTTAGTGCTGTGAAGAGCTGAAAACCTGAGGGAAGAGAAAGAGGAGATGCTTAAAGCTGAAAGTCTGTTGTGAAGCTATGATATATCAGAGTATCCCGTTGTAATTTCATGAAGATATGGGGGGTGAAGCGTTCAGCTTGTACTTGTGAGCAAAAGCACCTGCGCTGAGATAGGCAGATGCTGACGCAGCTGTAATTTCATGAGAAGTTTGAACAGGGAGAGATGGAAGCGATGAGGACTTTTGCTCCAAATGGGAAAGGAGAAAACCTAAGTTCCTAGAGATGCTCCCAGAGATAGTCCTAGAGATGAAGATGAGGAAGACCCTTTGCTCCCAGGGAAGGAGAAGGGCCTCTGTTCTTAGAGATGAAATGCTCCCAGAGATGGGTGAAGAGAACTTTTGTTTCTGAACAGCTCAACCTTAAAATTGTACCCCAAAAAACTTCAAGAGTGGACCCTCGAAAGCAGTTGTGGGAAAAGCTGCAAGTCAGGGGAAGGGACTCACATGCGAGCAGAGAGACTCCTCTTCCTAAATGGACTGAACAATATTTGGAAGTGGGCAGCTGTCTCATTGCGATAATGTTTTCATAGCATGGGCAAGAGTGATTCCTCTTCCTAAATGGACTGAACAAGGTCATTATGGAACTGATAAACAGACTGAACATCTCAAGGGTTGTCTTTTTACATTGTCACTTGGAGAAGGGAGGAAGGTGGGGGGAGAAGTGTTCTGAAGGTGGTATAATTTTTTTTTCTTTTAGGTCTGTTAATAAACTTCTTTATATTCTCTCAAGTTTTGTGCCTGCTTTGCATTTATCCTAATTCTTATCTCACAGATGGTAAACAGTAATGAGTATTTTGGACCAAACCACTACATGGAGTTCTGTTGGTCAGCCTGTGTTACTGTCTCAGGGGGGCTAATGAATTACCAGTGTAACTGAGCTTTCTTCAGCTCTTGGGTTTATGGGCTCAGATCTGTCATTTCATTCCAGCTCCGCCTGGTAAAGAATTCAAGCAAGCATGCTTTTGGATGAAAGCTAGAGAACAAAGCTGGCTTTTTCCTCTAACTGTCCTTCAAACCCTAAGCCCCTAGCAGATCGCGGGATGCACTCACCCTATTCCAAGCCAAAACAAATATAATTAAAAACATGGACCACATAATGAGCCAGAAAGAGTAAAAATTTTAACTCTGGCTTGCCCATACCTGAGATAAATGCTTTAAGAACTGGGCTATTTGGATGCTTCTGTAAAATTAACAATTCCTGGCTGTTGGTGGTGTGTTTGGGAGAAGGGATGGTGTTACGATTTTGGGTTTTTGGTTTTTTTTTTGTTTTTTTTTTTTTAATCTTTAAACAGCTCTGCATTTGATCCTTTGTAAAAAGCCTTTCTTTCTAGTCAGCTCTAAGTGAATAAATTGGATTTCTTCACTATTAAGTTACAAGAAAAACACAAAATAATGAAACAAAGGAAAGGTTAAGGCGAGCTGTGAGAAGTAGCAATGTTTTTTGTTTAAAGAGCCTATTTACATCAGTGGATTTAGCACTTTTGGTCACTTTTATTAACCTAAAGGTTAGAAATGTAAATTTAGATGCCTATGTTCAAACACTTTGCCCAGCCTTTGTTTGGAACATTCACAGCTGTTTCAAAAGCCATGTCATCCTGACATGACAGCAGAGTGCCAGCAGATAATTTGGGAGGATATGTGCTTCTGAGGATCATCTCATCCAAAGCAGAGCCAGCTCAGGTTGAGTTATTTGCCTTTTGTTCTGCCAAGTTGTGACTATTTCCAAGGATGGAGGTTTCACAACTATTTCAACAAGCCAACCTGCTCCAGCACTGCACTACTTACCACTCTCCTGAAATAGCCATAACAGAAGTTGTGCACTCATCTCAAAAATTCTGTTCTTGCGCTCTGTGTGGAAGCCCTGTGTTGAGGATCCAGCCCCCTGCTCTCTCTTGTAGGCCTCAGGAGGATGAAACTCCAGGAGACTGACATTTAAATACCACCACCAAGGAAATATCTCAGATGGGTACAGAAGAGAATGTCCCAGACCATTGGTGACACCTCAAGGTGTGTACAGGGTGGATCCACTGTGTCTGGTTTCCTCCCTCCCTGCCCACCTCAGGAGCTGATGGAGCTGATTCAGAAGCAGGGACTGTGTGTGTCCCCCTGGCAGAGGGGCTCTGAGTTCGGCAGCCACAGAGAGACCTTTGCCTACAGCCAGTTCCACCAGCGGATTTATGGTTGTTTAAAATTTCCTGTGACCCTTCCTGCATTTAGACCAGCCTCCTCTCTCAGCAGAGAGTGGAAAGCAGCTGATGGACACTATTACAGATTAAGCAGAAGACAAGTGGGGTGCTGCCAAGGGTTCAGGGAAAACCTGCCTCAATTACACCTATAGCCAGCCCAGCCCAGCACATCTCCCAGGAAATTATGAAAGAATTTAGCTGCAGGATACAGTCAGTGCCCACCACTTCAGTATATCTAGCACAATTCAGGCCTCCAGCACAATGAAGAAGTAAACAAACTTTGCTTAAAATACTGTGCTCTGGGTGTTCTTCATTTGTTCAGACAGAAGACATCCAGTTAAAAATCAAGAAAATGCCCTGCAAATTTTGTTTTCATTGTTCTCTATTTATAGCTAAATATAAAGTCTGAGGGAGAAAATTCCCCAGACATCAGCACTCGCTGCAATGGGTTTGGCAGTGGCAGCCCTCATGCCTCATGCCAGTGCTGTCACAGGCAAAGGCAGCCAAGGAACAAGCCAGGATCTCAGGATTATGAGAGTTCTTGAACTGTGTCTACAAGGCTTTTCACCTCTAGCACAGGGCAACGTCTTCCTTCCTCACTAACTGAAACTTCTGAGACCTTCAAAATCTGAAGCTGGGCACAATATATTCAATGTATTCATATTGCATCCAGCAGCCTGTCTCAGCATTTGAGCTGAGCAATTGATTTGGGAACAGAAAGGGACCCTCGAGGGTCATTTTCCCTGCTCTGAGTTTCAACAGAATTCTAAACTCAGGCATAGTGCCTGCAGAGCATCCCACTGAACTCTGTTTCTGAAGAGAGAAAATAAACTGCTCTCAGTAGTTTTTAACATACAGCTTTGTCTGTAAAGTTGGAGAGGCAAATCTTGAATCCTTAGAACAGATTTTTTTACTTAAACTTCCATTTCTATTACACGTTAGTTTACCCAGATGGTGGATGACAAGGCAGTGTTGATAATGCAATTTAGACCTGCCATCTATCTCATCAGTAATGTCTCCTAGTCTTTCTGATATATTTTAAGAGTAGAAGAGATCAAATACATGTATATAAGCATGAAGCTAAAAGCACACAGAAGAAAAAAGTTCCACAAAATTATTCTACAACATTTCTGCAGAATCTGAACTAGATCTGAGTGGAACTGCCCTACTTGCAAGCAGTTTTGTTCACTAGATTTATCGGTTGCATGTGCAAAACTGTGGGGCAGCAAGAGGAAGCAGAGGGACATCCTATCTAGTTTGGCTCTGTGAAAGACAAAATGGCTGTGGTTATTTGTTTAGATGTCTTTAACTTAGACAAAGCAAGATCTGGACACCAACCTGACTCCTTTTATATTGATATGCCATCACATGGGCAGCCAGCATCTGTGCCACCACTTTCCAAAGCTCAGGGTCCAAGCCCTGAATTCAAGTTTTGAGGCTTTTTTTTTCCCCATTCTGGCACATGTAAGCTTAAGATTACTTTTCAAGCCTGAGAGCTATCTAAGAGGCTGAGTAGAGACAGCCAAAGATATTTCTCCAATGAGGACCTATGCTGCATTTTCACATGCTTTTCATGAGCCTGGAGAATTCCCCACATCCCAGAACAGCTGCCACTTTGTACACTAGGAAATATTTCTTAATAATTTAACTCCGTTAGTGCAGCTTTTACAATAATTGAGCAGTATGGCATAGGTATCCACCTGAAAATTATATCCACCATGGGTCCACCATTGTACAGGCTAATTGGTCATTAAAGGAAAGAACTGGAGAAAAGCAAGTGCCAGTGATTAGTGATTGTGAGCAGTCAGCGCACAGTGTAAAAAAAGATTGCTGTCACTGCAGATTAACAGCATTACTAATATCTTATTTCACACAACATGTGGTGATGACTGCCAGCAAATACAATTAAAGCCCACTCTCACCCTATCCTTTACAACCTACTAACAGCACATATTCTGGTCCTCAATAACTACCTGGGTTATATGGATCATCCCATTAGTCCTTGTGGGAAAGGCAGATTTACCACTGACTCAATCTAAGAGTTGTGCATCTTGCTAGTCCCACTAAAATCAGGGAGCAGTTTTGTCTCCCTGTTCAGAGGGGAACAAGGTTTCACCCTGCCTCTCTAAATACCTGGTGGATGAATGGATAGATGGACTTATCCCCACCGTGGATCAGAAACTTCAGTGGTGTAGTTCTTTCAGGCCTCCTGCAAGACCAAAATTATCCTCTTTGGACATGGAGGTGGGAATGGAAAGTCTGGAGAAAGCTTCACAGCAGAAAGTGGAAGGCACCTGTGCCATTACCAGCATAGCATCCAGCCTCCCCTCAACACGGTGCCCGAACAAGATCACAAGGATGGCATCATTAACAATGTGTTGAAGCAATCTTAATGGAAAAACACCTTGCAGTGACAATATTGTTTGCTGAGCACTTTGTTACTGCAATCCTGAGCATATTTAGAAAAGGTTACCTGTCAGCTGACAGCTTGAACTGGCTCTAATCTGCACCTGAATGTTAGAACAGTTCTTGCAATGGACTGGGGACTGAGAAAAAGAAAGCAAACAGAGACGGTGGATCTTAAACAGATGTTGCCCATCTGAAACTGAAATTGCTGGTAAGACAGTCTGGCCAGCTTGCATAAATAGGTGGTTAGGCTGAATTGCCCTGTCCCTTCCGGGTTTAAAGGCTCAGAGTCTATAAATATAGAAGAGAAAACAGTGTATGAATTATTTCAAAATCATGTGATAAAATTAACTATCCTTTTCAAATGTTTTCTGCCATAGTCTAATAAGATTACTTGCCTAAGAAACTGGACAATAAAATGGCACAGGCAGGCAGGACCCCACATCTTATTGCCCAATATGCACTCCAGTGGGCATTAGGGCTAGAGCCAAGCACTGTGATTATCAATGCTGCCTTAACTTTTGAACTGTTCCAGCTCCAAGAAAACCAGACATGTCAAGGTTCATTTGAACCGAGGTGAGAGGTCTGCTTTGACCTCCACTGGTCTATTTTCTGAAGCAAGTGCCAGCAGATTCCAAACTGATTTTCTTTGGCTGGTCTTGGTTCAGTCCTGTTCAGTCATCTCTCTGCCTTGAGAAACTGCTCCCCGTGAAGCATTTCTTGCTTTATCACCTCAATCTATTTCTGTTGCTATGGTTCTCCCAAGGCCTGTTGTGCTGCTTCAGTCAGTACTCTCTCTCTCCTCCTTCCTTATGCACTATAACTTGCCATGGCACATTTCTCCCTCTACTTTCCTCGAGGTCAATGTTATATTATGTTAATTTCTTTCATCTTTCTTTCAACTTACCTGGCTCACTGATCTTTGTCATTGCTCCTCTCCAAGGAACATGAGGATTAATGTGTTTGCTGATGGTGCTGTTATGAGCTACTGTGAAATTTATTATCTTTTTTAAATCAAAAAATAATTTTAATGATCAATTTTTTTACCAAAACACCTTCCAAAATTAATGGTTGCAATCCCCTTGTCCACGCTTGGAGCAACCCAAACAGGGAGGAGTTGCCAAGGCTGAGCAAGCAGCAAGCTGACAAATGGTACTGATTTTTAAAGCTGCCTCCTTGCAGCTCCACCCCAGCTCGCCGATAAGCGTGCCTTCCCACGCCTTGGCAGAATGTTCAGCACAGCCAAGCTGAGGCCTCATTAATCACCTGCTCAGCTGTTGCATCTCCCTGGATGTAAGGAGCTGCTTCAGCACATCTGATCTGCCTGGATTTAAAAATTGTGTAGAGGATCTCTTTGTGCCCCTCCCTTCCTCCCACATACTCTTATTCCATGCTCTACTGTATCATCCTTCCTGATGGATGTTGTTAGGACTTACAGGGTAGCCTTGTTCTTCATACACTGGAAGAGTTGTGCATCTCTGCAAAGAACAAGGAAAAATGCTTGTTATTGTAGGTGCTATTTTGCAAAAGCCCCTGAAATTGTTGCTCCTTCTGTGCATGCAGCCAAGGTCCTAAGATCTCCTAAGTTCAGCAAAGTACTTGTCTCATCTGCAGCCCACAGATGTGCTCTGATGAGCCATCCTCCATGCTCACAGGCTGCAAAAAACTGTTCATCATGTGGCAGTTCAGTATCTACTGGCAATTTAAAGAAGAGTCTTGCTTACTGCAACTGCTGTCTTTGACAGGGGACTTAAAAATGCCATCTTAGGTCTCTCTTTCTCTGACTCTAATGGTATGGCCCTTCTATTGCTCTAGTGCCAAAGATAGGAATGGGATGCTTCTCTTCCTCATGCTGCCAAAAGGATCTTGCCCTTTAGGCAGCCATACAATACACCCCTTCTTGTTCCCTCTAGACCCAAGCAGAGGTTTGGCTGCTGGTGGGGTGAGGAGAAGGATGTGGCTCCAGAGTGCTGCTGGAGCCCAGCACAGAATTTGTTTCAAGTTCTTCCCCCTTCTCTCCTACCACTGCTAGTTCTCAAAAGCTCTCAAATGCTCCAGGGCTGGAAGAAGAATTTAAAGAAAATTTAAATTAGGAATCTAATGAAAACAGTGCTCCTCAGTAGTAACACACACTGAAGGTGAATGCGGTCTTTTTTCTTTCTAACTGCACTGAGTGCCAGTCCTGTAATTATTTTCTTCACATTAAATACAGCATTTGCTGAGCCCAGAGGCTGTGCCTAGGTTGCTGTGATTATCCAGAACCAGGCCCTGCTGAGCTCTCCAGCTGAAGCAGGGCCAGCATTGCATTGCTCCAGGTCACTAGGCTTGTTCCTGGCTGACACCTCCCTGTGCAGGACTCCTGGCACAGAAAGAGCTGGCAGCAGGCTGCTGGGTTGCCAGAACTGCACCAGAGAGCCTGGCCTGCTGTGATGCTGTGTTTCTTGGGGCTGGGCAGCCTGTTGGGGTGATCCAGGGCACCAGCAGAGGACATGGGGCTCTCTGGTTTAAAGGAGAAGAAATGCAAAGAGTGGTGTGATGGGAGGGTGAGGCTGATATCTAAATGAAACCTTCTCTGTACAATGCAGAAAAAATGCAGGGAATCTCATGGGAATAGGAGTCCAAAAAGACAAGCACATGCCAGAAAGGACATGAACCAGAGGCAGCCTCCGTTAGTGTTTCCTCAAAGGGAGTGGGAGGATGGGTGCCCCAGGGTAGGTCGGAGTTGCCTTTCTCCAGGGAGATGCATTACTGTCTTCCAAAGCCACCAAAGACAAGTCTGCTGCCCACCCACCCATGGCTCACACTCTGCTCTGCATGGGTGGAAAAATTCCTCTGCTTTTTCTTAAATTTCCTGGGACCTAGTAAGTCCCAATGTCAGGGAGCTTTGGCATCAGAGGGGAGATTGCATTAAACAAGTTCTCAGATCAGGACAGCCAGCAGGAAGGGCACTAATCTACTCAGTACAAAAGAGAACTCTTAGCTGCCAGAGGCTGTGTGTGGGAAAGCATGCCAGCCCCACCGAGATGTTTTCTAACCTTAATCAAACAAGAGAGACCAGAAATTCATGTTTAATTCCTAGAGATTTAATTCCTCAAAACTAATGGCACGTATGGGGTTTTTCTGCCTCCTCCACAAGGCACCCTTGGCACACAAGGCACTCTTGGTGCAGGAGCACCAGGGCTGAGTGCTGTCCCTCTGACGAAGCAGCAGCATGGCCAGCCCGCTGCACCAGCTCTGCCCCTGATGGCATGGGGAAATCCAGAGGGGTACGTGGTCCTCTGGGAGGGAAAGAGAACAAACACTGCAAGGATCAGCCTAGGGAGGCCAAAGTAAATGACCTGCATTCCTTGGAATGCAAGAAAAAACGGAGGGCAGCAAAAGAGCAATTCCAAGCTAAGCTGCTGAGTCACTCCTGGGAGGATACACCTCGCCAGGAGAGCTGGGCCAGAAAAAATGTTTTGCTTTTATTCTCTTCCAGCAGGTACTGGCTAACATTTGCCAGCAAGAAGGCATCCTCCCAGATAATACCACAGCCTGAATTCACACAGAGAGTGGAAGCCCAGCTGGGTGGTTTCTCTTTGCAGTAGATTTTTTTAGAACATGGATATTTTTTCACCATTATCATCACTGTTTAGCAAATGACAGATCTGCTGGAGAGCCTCACAGTTTTGATTCACTCAGGGCCCAGCTCTGTTTCCTAGAACTGTAGCTTCTAGGGACAAAAAACTCAATTTTCTCCATCTGTTGGGCCCAGAAAGGCTTTCTTTGCTACAAAGAACATAGTTTCCCAACATTAAATGCTTTGCTTCACAAGCGTGAGGTGATGATGTCCCTGTTTCCCTATGGTCTGCTGCCAACGTCTCAGACACATCTGGTTTCATCTGGTCCTAACATTTCTGACATGGAGAAGTTCCTCAGCCTCTTCAGCCAGTGCTTTTCTCATCAGGTGCAGTGGTAAAACCTTTAAGTGATATATCTGTGATATTTTTTAATCCACAAAGATTTCAAAGCATTTACTGGACTCTAATATATGAGGATCCCTTGTGGGTTGTTAAAATAACAGAATATCTCAGCTCTTTCATAAAAATTTTCTTCTTTGTGTCCCAACTGGATTTCAAAGAAGTGAGGAGGCCAGCCCTGTCTTGTAGGGGCTGAAATTGATGCGTAACAATACCCAAATTATTTTCCTGAAACCACACTGCCAGGTCAAAAGCAGAGTCTGAGTCCTCTGAATCCTTTGGTCATGCACTGTTCCTCCATCCCCTACCCAGGCTTTGGGGATCTGCTCATTGCTCATGCTAGACATTGGTACTCCTCCATTTCCTCGCTCTGTGACAAATGGTGCAGATCTCTGGCACTACCCTTGCCCATGTCACACTTAAATTTGTCCCAGTACCAAGCCTGCTGTTTGCACAGGCCATTCATTAGGGATGAGTAGAGCAGGGAGCAATGAATGTTGCTAATTGCATATAATTACAGATCCAAATTATCTTATGCTGTATGTGTGTGTCTGTTTATAGGGCAATTAATCTGTAAATAGGATGCAATTAGAGTGAGCTCTGCTGGAGGGCTGTACTTGTCACCGGGTGCTGAACTGAATGGACTTCAAATGGGGATGCCATCTCCTTTTACTGGAGTTCCCCCCAAATCAAGATATTGTCAGGTTCTTCAGCTTTAACCCTGACCATTGAAGGCAATTTCCACAAGTTTGTCTTGTTCTGATGCCCCTGTGGCAAGCAGATGTCTCACTAATGCGCTGTTTCTACTAACTATCCCCTTCTCTTAGTTTTCCTTCTGCTGCTCCTCTTCTTTTGGCTAAAGCACATGTACTACTCAGAAACATATCATATCTTTAGGTCAGGGTCCTCCTAAAACAGGATTGTGACGGCAGCCTAAGGAGATGGTGAGTGCTTAGGTGATGTCAGGTGTTCACACTGTTCCCTGCATAAAATGAGTTTGCAGGTCTTGGTTGGAACAGTGATAATCCGCAGAATGTAGCTGCCTTTTCATTGGAAGTCTCATGGGAGTGAAAAATGCTTTACTGTCCTGGTCCTGCTTGCTAGAATGGAAGAGGTGGTCTGTTTTTACAGTGCTGAGCAGCAGGAGCTCCTGGCTGGAGCTCCTAAAACCTGCTTCAATACAAAAGTTAGGTAGTAAGAATAAAGTTGGCAGGGAGTTCTGAGAAGGAAGTATGTTCTGCTGCTGGTTTTTTTCTCTTGGTTCAGTGAGTAAACAAACCTCTAGTCCCCACAGTTGTCAGTCTAGCATTTTTACCAGAACTGGCATCTTAAGCAATACAGATGATGTTGGGTCAATAAAGTCTCTGCTAAGAATAGCTGTGCAAAGAGGGCTTTGGGCTTTCTGTAACATTTACCTGTGAGCTTCTCACATCCTGTCTACAGAGGTTACTCAAACAGGCACATTGTTGAACACAACCCTTTTTGGGAAAGCAAAACTCAAATTCAAGTTGGACTTTGGATGCATCAAAAAGATGTGTCAGATTAACTATGACTGTGAAACTTCCCTGGCTGTTCCCAAGGTTGGATAAAACCATGATGCAGTTTGAAGGGTTTTTGTTTTCCACCCTGAGCTTTTACTGAATAAATCAGTATCCCAGTTTAGTTTTTAGCGCAGTGGTGCTACTGCTGGCAAACTGGATGGCACTGACATTTGGAGAGCTAACTACGACAGAAAATAAAAAGTCAGGTGTCAATAGTTTTCCCCCATGGGTTGCTGGTTTCACAGAGAAGTCTCTGGGTTGTTCAGTGCAGTCTGTTTGGTACTGCTTGGCACAAACTGGTTTTCCATTACCTCCATCAAGAGGAGGACTTCACAGTTTATAACATCCCTTGAGTCAAAACTAGCCCAGAAGGTCATTCAAAACAAAGATCAGAGATTAAAAGGCCTTTAAGCAAGTCTATTCCTCACCTCTTTTTCCAGAAAGGTGGAAGTCATACCAACATGGGCAAAAGCATGGTGGAGATGCAGGTATTGCTACTTCTTGGGTGCATTCATGCTTACCAGGCAAAATGAATTCTGATTTTTAGGCTTTTCAACTTCATACCTTTATATGTTGAACAAATTAATCAATTTTTTCCTTGAACTTCTCACCATGCACAAAGGACCTCTGCTCAAGCAACCTGCATGTCCTTCCCTATCAGTGGAAATGGGAGTGGGACAATGCTATGTGCATTTCCTCATGGTGATCTTATAGAGACTTCCACCTTTCCCTCTCCCTTCAGAGGAAAGAACATGGAAAGGCGAAAGGTCCCAGCATTGTTAGCCCTGGCAATGACTGTCAGACTGGCCTGCATTTAGTCTGGTGACGAAGCAAAAGGAAAATGCTTGGCAGGGCACACATAGTCACAGAAAAATCCAAGATTGCAGGAAAACAGCTTTTCTGTGAGATGTGTGAGTGGTGTCCACCTCATTTTTCATTGAAAAAACCACCTGAGCTATGGGGCCTTGTCCAAGACCATTAAAAACCCAGAGATGAGCTGCAGAGGTAAGTGGGGCAGGTTGGAGCAGAAAGAGCTGCAGTATCACTGTGACACTGCTTTCCTCTGAAAAGAGTTCATTCCCTACCATACATTCCTGATGCATTTGTCTATCTATTCACACAAATATTTGAAGAAAGCACATGAAGTAAATCTGGCCTAGATAAAAATGTCATGCAGCTATTTGTGCCGGGCACATTCTCACAGCTATTCCAAAAACCTTGGAAGGGGGTGTTGAGTGATGTGGACATCATGCTTGCCTGGGAAGAAAAACAATAGCACTCCCACATTCTCACAGTGCAAATATTTGAAAGTCATTAACTGCACAGTTAGAGACTGTCCGTGTTGAGAGCCTCCATGTCAATGTGTTTGCAGGACCACTTGGCAAGCATTTAAAAACAGGGGGAAAAAAGCCTTTGAAATTTTTTGGTGTTTTACAAATCCAAAAAGAATCTACCTCCTGCCAGTAAATGGATCTTGTAAATTAGCTTAGGCTGCTCTAAGTCCATTCAGCTTTCTGAGTTTATGACACCAGGGGGCTAGGAAATGCCTAAGAATATCTCCATTTTGGAGATAACTAAAAGGAGATGGATTTGATATGAAAGGGATGAATACAGTTATCCTGAAAGTGAAGTCCTGCACAATGAACAAGGGCAGCAGCACTTGTACTGCAGAGCAAGCCACAGAGCCACCTCTCTGAAGAGTGAGAAAGGCAGTCCCATGGCACCAAGGAAGACTGTACCAGGGGCTCACGTCTGGATAGTAAAACCCTTGTTTGGAAATGGCTGGTGGGAAACTCCCTCCGTCCAATATCATCTCTTCAAGCTATCTTCTCACTGATTTTTCTTTGCCCTGGCACTGGTGCTGGCAATTGATCATGTCCTGCCTCTCAAGCATTGGGCCTTTGATAATTTTAACTCTTTTAGTAGGTCTATAAATAGTCAGACAGTCCTGTGTTATAGAGGAAATTGTTTATAATCACTGGAAATAGAACATGATATGAATATGAGTAGTGGTTTGCCAGAAATGAGTAACTTTAACAGGCATCTTAGGCCACCCTTGCTCTAGTTAAGCTAAGTGGAATTTAGGTACTGCACAAATATGGGAGGTGAGAGAAAGAGATTAGTCAAGATTTTCCATGAGAAAAATGTCAAAAGATCCAGCTTGCTGGCAAGTACCAACAGACATATTCTTCTCATTACTTGGACTAAGGTGAAATGACAGGAACATACTTAATTAGATCATCTGGAGTTCAAAATTCATAGATGTTATATCTTAAGACCATTAAAAACCCAGTCTCATCAAAGCTGGGTTCCTCTGACTGATGTGCCTGCAGAGGTTCTCATCTGCAGTGGCTGATCCCTTTCTAAAACCTGATTTCTGAGTTTAACCAAGACTTCCTTCTTTAGCAAGGATTCCCTTTCACGTCTTCACTTGTGATTATTTTCACTTTTCTTTCTTATCTTCACTGCTGAGCCACAAAGCCTCCATTTTCACTGGCTCCCAGCAGCCCAACGCATGAATTTGCTGTGTCCCATGTGCCGTGTGTTGCCCCCCGCTCCTCAGCGTGCTGTGCTGTTGGACCATTAGCTGATCTTCTACTCACCTGTGTCCATGAAAGCCAGTTCTGTTGGAGGTGGCTCACAAGATCGCCTGTGGCTTTTCAGCTAATGTCTGGGGGTTAACACATCTCTCCTCTTGAATGCCAACTTCCTCGAGGCAGGAGACAGTCTTTAAACACCGAGTCTGAGATGAGCACACAGCTGCATGTTTCTATTCATACAGACATGCCTGTCTGTCAGATACGGATAATTGGATATTTATCCATACATTTGCATGAGAAATCAGAGGAACTGTCTACAGAGGCAGAGACCCTGCTTTTCAGGGACTAGCTCAGATCCCTTCTGCCTTTAAAATGTCAGCCTCTGGTAGCTTCCCAGACAGTGACTCTGTACCCGGAGCAGTCACAGCTGCAGGTTTGAGCAAAAAGTTAATTATAAATAATAAAGAGAATAGAGGAGAGAACTCTGTGCTTTGTCTTTTTGGCATTAGGCAATTACTGCTCAGCTCATTTCAGAGGTTCATGCTTTTTTTTCATTTAGCAATGTCTGACTGATTTCTCCTCATGGAACCAGAGAGCATTGTATACCACTTGTACTTACCTTTTATCTCAGGGGCTCTCTCTTAAAACTGGTGCTGTGGCTGCCTCTGATACGTATGTTTAATAAATCTTTAAATTCTGTATGAACTTAATACTCTCTGCACTTAATCTTTTAACATCATATTGCTGTCTGAATGCCCCTCCCGTGATGTGCTGGTGGCAAAGTGCCTTATCTCCTCTGAAAGCTTTTTTGACTCCCAGCTGTACTCTCTCTTGTTCTTTAGCCAGGCTTTCAAAGTGATATACACAAATAACCAGCTGCTAGATATTTATGTGGAACATTATCCTTGCAATTAAAGGGAGAGAAAAAGAAGCTCTACTTTGGGGTCCTTCAGAGTTTCATTACTGCCTGTTCTACTCCATTACTGCAGTTCTTTGAAAAGTGAACAGCATTAAGGGGCCCAGCTGCAAGCAGGTCCCATTGATCAGCAGTTGCCTAAGGAATTATCCATGCTAAATCAAACAAGTAAAGTCATGCTGAAGGTTATGGGTGGCTCCCCACTCCTGTCCACAGCTTATTCCTTCTGGTCAAAAAGCATGCTGAAAAGAAGGTCCCAGGCTGCAGAAGCAGCCTGTCTGCAGATACAGAGGCTACACTGCCGTCATTGTCCTGCTAGTGGGTGGCTTGCTATGTCCTAGGCAGGACAAGGCTGCAGTGGGGGAATCCTTCTCCCTGGATAAGACTGATCCATATCCAGACTGTCCTGTCATTTCATCCTGTATCTATCCTGGACAAGATTTAGCCTGTCAAATTTAAGTCCATGCTGATTGAAACACTTTTAAAACATTTATCATTCGATCTTAAGCAAGTTCTTGTGAGCTCAGCAAACAGTGGTGGAAGGAATGAACTCTGAGGAACAATTACTAGCAACAAAGTGCAGAGCACAGAAAATCATGTATTTTGAACCATATGTCCAGCAACTAGGTAAGACTGTTTTTTAAAAAAAAAAGATTGTAAGAGTTAGGACAGTTTTCAGGAATCTTGTGGTAGCCCGTTTGCTGTGATGCTGTAGCTGAGGGGTCAGGAGTGAACATGTCTCCAGATAGTGGGTTATGTTCTGATTTCAGAGAAAGCTACTGTGGGAGGGCATGTCACTGCTTGGCTCAGTACGCTGTCCCCAGCTGGTGAGCAACCAGATCTTCCATCTCCCACCCAAAGGATGCTTGGAAGGCTCCATAAGGGTAGCCTTGTAGCTGAGAGGAGCACATGGCAGCCAGTAAGTGTCAGGAATGCACATGATACATTTCCTTAGGACACGAGACTTGAGGGTCTGCTACAGCTCACTGTGGTCAGCAGAGAAGGGAAGCCAAGACAGGGCTGTGTGGGGAAGGAAACGCTTTCTTTCCAACCTTCCAAATACTCGCAGCACTCCCATGATAATTTCATTGTTTCCCTTTCCCATATGAGGAGAATGGATGATACTGTTGTGCACAGAGTAAAAAATAAGTTTCCTGGTTTCTATTTCTAGCTCTGCATCTAGCTATTTGTCTGATCTCCAAACCAGATACTTATGCTGATCCACAGCACTTCGTTTCATCTCTCTGCAAAATAAGAGTAAGAAAGGGCTGCCCTGCAGGGGGACTGTGAATATTCCCTTTACTGCTTTTAAAGCAAATTTTTATATCACTTTTAAACAATGAGATATATATATATATATTAAAATAATTTAATTGCCATTAATTTATAATTTGTAAAGAGAGAGCTCATATGGCAAGCAAATGCACTCAGCAATCCCCACACTTGAGATCTCATGTACTTTGATGGGCTGCTCTCTGCCTAGATGAAGAAGTAGTTGGTGCTTGGACTCCAGGAGTTTTGCCATATGACAGGATTTAATTAAAATCTGCTCCTACACAGCAGGGTGGCTGTCCCCACCATGCCAGCATCAGCTCAGGCCGCAATGCTGGTGGGAGAGCTCACTACCCAGGTCTTTGGCTTCCCTTCCTCCCTTGGTGCAGGGCCAAGACATCTCCCAAAACACCAGACAGCTGCTGAGGAGGTTCCTCACTTGCAGCAAGGCCGGCAGCGCTAGCTGGGCCTGCTGCTGAGCTGTGGATGGACAAGCAGAGCTGACAGCACAGCATCAGGAGATGCTGCCTGTTGGGGTTTCAGTTTAGTCCTAGTTTTTTTTCTGTTAAAGGAATTTTTTTTCCCATAGCATGTTGCTAGGAGATAAATGGCCATACTTGAGAGGAGATAGCCATACTTAAGAAAGACAAAAGGGCCCGTCCAGGCTTTTGTTCTCACCTGGCGGGCAGTTCAGTTCGCTCTCAGCGTCTGGAGAGAGAAGCCGCGGAGAGAAGAGCTGCTGGTTCCCGTTTTCGGCGTCTTTCCTTTCTGCTGGGAACAACACCGGGGATCCCAAAGCTGCTTTTCCCTGCCCTGCTGGAGGCTGGGCTGCGGCCGCCCGCCCCGCTGCTGCTTCGAGCCTTCGCTACGCTGTAGCCGTGCTCACCCTGCCTGCCTGGAGCCCCGGGGGGTTCCCCTTTTGGATACATCTCGTCTGCCACCCGGGATTTGTGTTTGTGCCTGCCGCTCCAGCCTACCAGTCCAGCCTGCTGTTTCCGGGAACCGGGACCAGCTGCCCACCAGTTTGTGAAGCTCCTTTGTTCCATCCTTTCCCGGGATCCCAGGGCATCAGAGCGGCCGCGTGTTCCCCGAGCTCGCTCCGGAGCGCCCCCTGCAGCCGCGGGGGAACCATCGCACCTGCCCTGCTCACCGGGAGCCGCCAGCGATCCCTGCCGGCTGCGAGCGGAACTGCACCCGAGGGGAAATAGCCTGACAGCCGAGAAGGCTGGGACTGGGTTTGTGTTTGCTGTTACTGTCATAGTTGTTGCTGTTTTGTTTGACTAGTTATATATATATATCTATATATATATAGTAAAGAACTGTTATTCCTATTTCCCACATCTTTGCCTAAAGACCCTTGATTTCAAAATTATAATAACTCAGAGGGAAGGGGTTATCTCTGCCACTCCAAGGGAGGCTCCTGCCTTCCTTAGCAGACACCTGTCTTTCAAACCGAGACAGATCTTGGCGCCCAACGTGGGGCCTGAGGGCATTAAGAGAGAGAGGTGAAAAAGGAATAACAGTTCCTGGATAACTTAATTTGGTGTGTTGGATATAAGAACCTTGGTAGGCAGCACTATGTGGTCTACTTTGCCCTGGTTCGGGTGGCATGTGGCCGTGGCTATATTCTTCCCCTTTGCAGCTCCTTACTTGAATATGGGTCCTCTGACTAAGGCTACCATTGCTGTTATCCAGCTTGTGCTATGGGTCGAGAAGGTGAGGAATTCATGGATTTTTAACTTCCTCCGGAATGTGGGCACGTGGATAAATGGCTATCACACACTGAGCGCATGTTTTTGGGGTTATGTTAACAATGGTACCTTCTGTGAGGAAATGACACCAGGGGAAGTTTTCCCCCAACCCCTCAACCAGTTATTTGGACCCACCCCATCAATTTTCGAAGGGTTTAGATTCCCTCTGAATACTAACCACCTGCTGCTGGTAGGCCTACTCTATTTAGCATTCAAGGATAAGTTGAGATTGGCTTGGATAACTACCCAGACACCAGCCCTAGAGACTAGAGATCCTGCCCCAGAGCCTGATCCTGCCCCAAAACCTGACATGGCCCCAGAGAGTAAAGTTCCTACCCCAGAGCCTGATCCTGCCCCGGAACCTGACACGGCCCCAGACACTAGAGATCCTACCCCAGAGCCTGATTCAGCCCCAGAGCCTGACACAGCCCCAGACACTAGAGACCCTCCCCCACAGCCAGATACCGCCCAACAGCCCACCTCAGAAATGGACTACCTGAAATGGGTGGGGGTACTGGCGAAAGGGATGCAGGAGATGTGCCAGGAGATGGGCCAGGTGCGCAAGGAGATATGCCAGGAGATGGGCCAGGTGCGCAAGGAGATGTGCCAGGAGATGGGCCAGGTGCGCCAGGAGATGGGCCAGGTGCACCAGGGGATATGCCAATTGCTAAGGGAATACACCTCCTCAGCTAGTGAAAAAACCTCTCCCTGCCCCAAAAAGGGTGAGTCTGACGGTGCAGCAGTGGAACCCACGGATGTTACAACCACCCAGGTTTCAGCTGAACCCCAAGGACAAGTACAGCCAGCAGCAGTCGCCCCTGTGCAGAGGAGGAAGTGTAAGACCAAATCAGTACGACCAGTTAATGATGATGGGGAACCAGGGCCCTCACAACCAGCAGGTGAGCCAGAGCCAGAAATCATCATTGAGTCCCTCTCGTACGACAGTCTCCGTGGTATGCGAGATGACATTGTGCGAAGGGGGCGTGAGCCTTATACCACCTGGCTGCTTCGGGTTTGGGACCTCATGGGCACAAGTGTGCAATTGGATAGTGGTGAGGCAAGGTATCTGGGATCGTTGACCCAGGACCCAGGTGTGAACCAGGTATTTGTGAGGGAGCCAGGGCCCCTTTCTCTCTGGGACCGGCTCTTAATGAGTGTGAGAGAAAGGTTCATTCACAAAGAAAGAATGCAGGAGTACCATCATAGAATGCAGTGGAAGACACTTGAGGAAGGGATCCAGCAGCTAAGAGAGGTGGCAGTATTAGAGGTACTCTTTGGGAGGGATGGACAGCACGGTAATGACCCCGATAAGGTCAGGTGCACAGGACAGATGATGTGGAACCTGGCAAGACTAGGGCCATCGCAATACACCACCTTCATTGCAACCATTGATGCTGACAATAACCGAGAAACAGTGGGCTCTGTTGCCAACAAGCTCAGGAATTATGACAGCATGGTCAATGGTCCACTGAAAGCTCATGTCTCTGCTGTGGTCCAGGACCTCAAAGAGGAGATGAAGGAGATGAGGAAGGAAATGAGGGAGGAGATGGAGGAGATGAGGAAGGTCAGTGTGGCACCAGTGCGAGTCACAGGCCCCCAGGTCAGAGCCCGTCGTCCCCCTGCTAGAGAGAGAGTGTACACCCCACGAGCTGAGCTGTGGTTTTTCCTGTGTGAGCATGGGGAAGACATGAGAAGGTGGGATGGGAAACCTACCTCTGTCCTGGCAGCGCGGGTGCGTGAACTCAAGGAGGGAGGCACTAACCGAGGGGGTTCCGCTAAGGTGAAAGTAGCCTCAGCCTCCCGTGACCGAGCTGCCAGGTATTACAGACAGGAGGATGATATGTCAGATCCCCTCGAAGGTACCTCTAGTATGTATGCCCAGGGAAAGAATGATAACCAGGGCTAGAGGGGCCCTGCCTCTAGCCAGGAAGAGGCACGGGAGAACCGGGTTTTCTGGACGGTGTGGATCCGATGGCCTGGCACATCAGAGCCACAAAAATATGATGCATTGGTTGATACTGGGGCACAGTGTACTTTAATGCCACCGGGACATGTGGGGGCAGAACCTGTATCCATTGCTGGGGTGACTGGGGGATCACAGCAGTTGACCCTTTTGGAAGCTGAGGTGAGCCTGACTGGGAAGGAGTGGCAAAAGCATCCAATTGTGACCGGTCCAGAGGCCCCATGTATTCTGGGCATAGACTTCCTCCGGAATGGCTATTACAAAGACCCAAAGGGACTCAGGTGGGCATTTGGGATTGCTGCTGTGGAGGCAGAGGGCATTAGACAATTGAATACCCTGTCTGGACTATCAGAGAATCCTTCTGCAGTTGGGCTCCTGAAAGTGGAAGAGCAACGAGTGCCAATTGCCACCTCGACAGTGCACCGCCGGCAGTATCGGACAAATCGAGATGCTGTGATTCCCATCCACAAGATGATTCGTGAGCTGGAGAGCCAAGGGGTGGTCAGCAAGACCCACTCACCCTTCAACAGCCCCATTTGGCCTGTGCGCAAGTCTGATGGGGAATGGAGATTGACTGTGGACTATCGTGGCTTGAATGAAGTGACTCCACCACTGAGCGCTGCTGTGCCGGACATGTTGGAGCTCCAGTATGAGCTGGAGTCCAAAGCAGCGAAGTGGTATGCCACTATTGACATTGCCAATGCATTTTTCTCCATTCCTCTGGCAGCAGAGTGCAGGCCTCAGTTTGCTTTCACCTGGAGGGGTGTGCAGTACACCTGGAACCGACTGCCCCAGGGGTGGAAGCACAGTCCCACCATCTGCCATGGACTGATCCAGGCTGCACTGGAAAAGGGTGAGGCCCCAGAACATCTGCAGTACATTGATGACATCATTGTGTGGGGGAACACCGCAACAGAAGTGTTTGAGAAAGGAGAGAGAATAATCCAAATTCTCCTAAAAGCTGGTTTCGCCATCAAGAAGAGCAAAGTCAAGGGGCCTGCCCGAGAGATCCAGTTCCTGGGAGTGAAGTGGCAAGATGGACGGCGTCAGATTCCCACTGAGGTCATCAATAAGATCACTGCGATGTCTCCACCAACCAACAAGAAGGAAACACAAGCTTTCCTAGGCGCCATAGGTTTCTGGAGGATGCACATTCCTGAGTACAGCCAGATCGTGAGCCCTCTCTACCTGGTTACCCGCAAGAAGAACGATTTCCACTGGGGCCCAGAACAACAGCAAGCCTTTGCCCAGATCAAGCAGGAAATCGCTCACGCCGTAGCCCTTGGCCCAGTCAGGACAGGACCAGAGGTGAAGAACGTGCTCTACTCTGCAGCCGGGAGCCATGGTCTGTCCTGGAGCCTCTGGCAGAAGGTGCCTGGTGAGACTCGTGGCCGACCGCTGGGATTCTGGAGCCGAAGCTACAGAGGGTCCGAAGCCAACTACACTCCCACAGAGAAAGAAATCTTGGCAGCTTATGAAGGAGTCCAAGCTGCCTCAGAGGTAATTGGAACTGAGGCACAACTCCTCCTGGCACCCCGACTACCGGTGCTGGGGTGGATGTTCAAAGGAAAGGTTCCCTCCACGCATCACGCCACCGATGCTACTTGGAGCAAATGGATCGCCCTCATCACGCAGCGCGCCCGAATTGGAAACCCAAGTCGCCCTGGGATCTTGGAAATAATTACGAACTGGCCAGAAGGTGAGACTTTTGGGTTATCTTCTGAAGAAGAAGAGGAGCAGGTGACGCGTGCCGAAGAAGCCCCACCGTATAACGAGCTACCAGAGAGTGAAAAACAATATGCCCTCTTCACTGATGGTTCCTGCCGAATTGTAGGCGCTAGCCGGAAATGGAAAGCCGCTGTATGGAGCCCCACACGACAAGTTGCACAGGCTACGGAAGGAGAAGGTGGATCGAGCCAATTTGCTGAACTCAAAGCCATTCAATTAGCTCTGGACATTGCTGAAAGAGAGAAGTGGCCAAAGCTCTACCTTTACACTGATTCATGGATGGTAGCCAATGCTCTGTGGGGTTGGCTGGAAAGGTGGAATAAGGCAAAATGGCAGCTCAGAGGAAAACCAATCTGGGCTGCTGAGGAGTGGAAAGACATTGCCGCTCGAGTAGAGAAGCTATCTGTGAAGGTCCGTCATGTAGATGCTCACATTCCCAAGAGCCGGGCTAATGAAGAACATCGTAATAACAAGCAGGTAGATCAGGCTGCGAAAATAGAGGTGTCCCAGATAGACCTGGATTGGCAACATAAAGGAGAGTTGTTCCTAGCTCGATGGGCCCATGATGCCTCAGGCCATCAGGGCAGAGATGCCACCTATAAGTGGGCACGAGACCGAGGGGTGGATCTGACCATGGACAGTATCTCCCAGGTCATCCATGACTGTGAGACATGCGCTGCGATCAAGCAGGCCAAGCGGGTGAAGCCCCTGTGGTATGGTGGGCGGTGGTCCAAATACAAGTATGGGGAGGCCTGGCAGGTTGATTACATCACACTGCCTCAAACCCGCCAAGGCAAGCGCCATGTGCTCACAATGGTAGAAGCCACCACAGGATGGCTGGAGACCTACCCTGTGCCTCACGCTACTGCCCGGAACACCATCCTGGGCCTTGAAAAGCAAGTCCTTTGGAGGCATGGTACCCCTGAGAGGATTGAATCTGACAATGGGACTCACTTCAAGAACAGCCTTATAAACACCTGGGCTAGAGAACATGGCATTGAGTGGGTGTACCACATCCCTTACCATGCACCAGCAGCTGGGAAGGTTGAGCGGTGTAATGGACTGCTTAAAACCACCTTGAAGGCGCTGGGTGGGGGGAGTTTCAAAAACTGGGAGGTGCATTTAGCAAAAGCCACCTGGTTAGTTAACACCCGAGGCTCCACCAGCCGAGCCGGCCCTGCCCAATCCGAACCCCTACAAACAACAGATGGGGATAAGGTTCCAGTGGTGCACATGAGAGGTATGCTTGGAAAAACTGTTTGGGTAAAGTCTGCCTTGAGCAAAGGCAAACCCATCCGTGGGGTTGTTTTTGCTCAGGGACCAGGTTGTACCTGGTGGGTGATGCAAAGGGATGGAGAGACCCGATGCATACCGCAAGGGGACCTTGTTTTAGGGTGAACTACCCATGGCTCTGTACTTGTATCAGTATCAGCATGTACATATGTATATAATTTAGGTGATGCTTGTATTTATATGGTTAAAAAGTTAAGTTTCATGTAACATGTTAGTATGGAAAAAAATTCGGGGTGGATAATGTTGGGGTTTCAGTTTAGTCCTAGTTTTTTTTCTGTTAAAGGAATTTTTTCCCATAGCATGTTGCTAGGAGATAAATGGCCATACTTGAGAGGAGATAGCCATACTTAAGAAAGACAAAAGGGCCCGTCCAGGCTTTTGTTCTCACCTGGCGGGCAGTTCAGTTCGCTCTCAGCGTCTGGAGAGAGAAGCCGCGGAGAGAAGAGCTGCTGGTTCCCGTTTTCGGCGTCTTTCCTTTCTGCTGGGAACAACACCGGGGATCCCAAAGCTGCTTTTCCCTGCCCTGCTGGAGGCTGGGCTGCGGCCGCCCGCCCCGCTGCTGCTTCGAGCCTTCGCTACGCTGTAGCCGTGCTCACCCTGCCTGCCTGGAGCCCCGGGGGGTTCCCCTTTTGGATACATCTCGTCTGCCACCCGGGATTTGTGTTTGTGCCTGCCGCTCCAGCCTACCAGTCCAGCCTGCTGTTTCCGGGAACCGGGACCAGCTGCCCACCAGTTTGTGAAGCTCCTTTGTTCCATCCTTTCCCGGGATCCCAGGGCATCAGAGCGGCCGCGTGTTCCCCGAGCTCGCTCCGGAGCGCCCCCTGCAGCCGCGGGGGAACCATCGCACCTGCCCTGCTCACCGGGAGCCGCCAGCGATCCCTGCCGGCTGCGAGCAGAACTGCACCCGAGGGGAAATAGCCTGACAGCCGAGAAGGCTGGGACTGGGTTTGTGTTTGCTGTTACTGTCATAGTTGTTGCTGTTTTGTTTGACTAGTTATATATATATATATCTATATATATATAGTAAAGAACTGTTATTCCTATTTCCCACATCTTTGCCTAAAGACCCTTGATTTCAAAATTATAATAACTCAGAGGGAAGGGGTTATCTCTGCCACTCCAAGGGAGGCTCCTGCCTTCCTTAGCAGACACCTGTCTTTCAAACCGAGACACTGCCCTATGAAAGCCAAGATATCTTGTGAGAATACTTAGTATCAGTTTTAAGAAAAATATGGATCAAGAAGGGTTTCATGAGCAACTTTCTGATTTCATTATGTTTTGATTTTCGTGAACTACCTTGCTATCTTTACAAAAAGTTTTAGCTAGTAATTCACTTTAATTGTGTGCACTTATAGCAACACATATGAAAGTTTGTCAAGAATGAATGTTTTTAATCCATACTATGATATGTGTTAACATTATGGAGATACAGTATTTTTAAATTCTAAAATGTACCTAGCAATTGAAGCTATTTCTGTGTTAAAGTTAGAAAAGGGAGCAGCTGGGCTTTGCCTTTCCACAATAAATTTTGAAAATACATTTTGGTCCAGCTTGGAAGTCCAGATCTCCAGCCATAGCAGCTTCTTCTGTTCCAGGCAGCTCTGTCATCAAAAGGTGGGTCTTTCAAAAGTGGTCTATGAGAATGGGGGTGTGACAAACCCACAGGTTTTACTCCTACCTGCCTGAGCTACCTTCCTGGCTGCAAAACCTCTATAACATTCTGTGGTGCTTCCACATCCCCAGGCCACTAGTCATTTAGCTGGGACATGGAGAGATGAGAAATCTAGATGAGAGTGTGGGGAAAAGCTGAAGGAGTTCTTAACAAGTGAGTTTCAGGACAGAAATTGTTCTGTTTGGATTTCCTTCACTTTCTTTCAGAGCCATTATCTCAAATTTGTGTGTGGAAGGCAAAGCTTCTAATTATACGCTGCAAAGAGTGCATTTTTTATAAATAGCACCAATTGTTCTGCTGGGACATTCTCATCTGAATCAGCTCCTCTGCAGCTTCGCAGCCTCTGTCTTCTATGTTCAAGGAGAATATTTTTACTAATGAAACCCAAGTGGATCACAAAGTGACACAAAGGCTGAAGCAATACAATAGGATTTGGGATTTTGCAGCCACCCAACAGCTGTGCCACCCTGAATTCACTTCGGTTCCCTGTAATTCTGCCCTGCTGTCACTCCTGAGTCGTGGGTACAAAGGCCTCTGGAATAGGGTTGTTACTACCATGACCAGTCTCACTGCACATGAAAGCATTGCTGCTTTGTGCAAGGCCTCAGTGGGTAGAACTTGTTCTGTTTCTTTCTCTGAAGATTGTGCTAAGGCCCAAATGCCAAAGCAGGCAGAATCCCTGGCTATACTGCAGACAGTGTTAATTACCCTCTCCCCACCATCACCAGAGCGTCGTATCAGCCATGGGGCCCAAACCCTGCTGCCAGGCTGGGAGCCCATCTGGAGACACTGAGCCACACTCCACTGAGAGACCATCCCAACCTTCCGGTCAGCCACATCCCAGCTGGGCACTTGGCTGTGCCCATCCCAGCAGTGGGGCTTGCCTGCAAACAGCCATGGAGAGAGACAGTGTGTTCAGGAGAGGGGACACGTGTGTAGAGGACACCCAGGACACACAACCAGCCAGGTCCTTGCAGCTGCTGCACCGCCAGACACTGGCTGTACCTCTGCAGCTGAGGGCAGCCGGGGATCACCCAGCCCGAGGCCAAGCCCATCTCAAAGCAGCAGGTCCCCAGAGCTGCCCTGGAGAGCCCTGACTCTGCTTGAAAGCCAAATGATCCACTGATGCAGGCCAGTGTCAGAGGCTGTGTTTATGTGGCAGTGAATCTGTCATGGAGATGACATCTCAAGCGTGCTGGGGGCGAGCGATTCACAGGCTGCTCAGTTTGTGACTACAGCTCAGCCAGGAGCGTGTGTTTAATTGCTCAATGTACTGTAACACCTGCTGCTTCCTGCATTATCCACTTGCCCCAGCACTAGAGCTGCCACCTTCTCAAAACACTAATTTCATGGAGTGACTTGCCTTTCCGTAATTATCTTTTTATGCAATTAATATTTCCTCAGCAAATCACAGATCACTCTGCCTCCTCAATAGGTAAAGCAACTAATGAGCCCCAGCTGCCAGCCATGGCTGAATGAGTCACTCTGCTGGAGAAAAAGATATTGCCATTGCATATTGTCCCCTTGTGCTGTCATTTGCTACTTGATATCATGGTCTGAGGGTACTCATTCCCACAATGGAGCTGGACCAGCCCTCCAAAACTGCCAGGCCTGGAGGGTGGGTGCATGTTCAGAGGACTCAGTCCCCTCTCCCCACTCATCCTGGCCATCACTTCTGCCCCAGCCTGGTGACAAAACAGTGCTGAAGGCTCACTCCCGGCCGAAAAATAGATGGAGGTGCCTGCTATAAAATCTTAGCCCACTTGACTTCTATAATAGGGTTTATGAAGTTCAGAGAGCTACTTCATGCCCCGTACATTATGAAATGAAAGCAGTTTTACATCCTTCCTCAAAGCAGGGAGACATCCCTGGGGCAATTTATGTGTCATTTTTTAAACATATGTGCCACCCTTTCAGCATGTATGTCTGAGATGTTTCAGAACATGCTTCCAATCCATTCCTCTCACAGCCTACAAGAGTTAGCTTTGCTGACCCAGGTCAAAAAGGCCTTTCTGAACTCTCTCTGCCATACATTGAGATATGTTATCTCTCCTATCTGACAGAGTTAATGTGGAAACCTTTACAGTGTACAAACACTTGAAGTGCCTTCCTGCAATGGGTCTTTAAAGAAAAAAATAGCACTGAATTTCTTCTGTTGCCATTTACCTGTCTGATTCTACAAGAAGTTGCTTTGAGTCTCCTTTCATCTCTACTGACTGTGAAAAACGAGATTCACTCTCCTGTGAGAATTTAAAGGGTTTAATATAAAGACAATAAGAGACGCATAAAATAAAGCAAAGAGGTAACGGCCGGGTGCCTTGGCACTCTGCCAAGAGCACACCTGATGCTAGAGGTGAGTCCTTTTTATACCATTTTTACTGTCTGTTCTCTATTCATATTAAAACTTTTCCCGGAGCTGTTCTGCATGGCCACTCCTTGGTTCCGCCTTTTTAGAGCATGCGAATTCTTCTGCCTTGCGGTTTTATTTCTCTTGATTCTTGGGGTTGGGCTCACTAGGTAAGAGTCAATGGTAGGGTGGATCTCTTAATTCTCCAGACAGTCAGGGCTGATTGCAGCTTTGGGCCTCTTTGCCCCCCGGGCAGAGCGGTGATAGCGGCTCTCGGACTCTCCTGGCCGCCCGTTCTCCGGGCAGAGCAGCCTTTGGGCCCTTTTGTTCCCTGGACAAAGTGTTGATTAGCAACTCCTTGGGCCTCATCCTCTGTTCGTTTGGAGGTTATCTTACTTGCTCACACTTGCTAACATTCTTGCTAAAAAGAGAGAAAACTACATCCACACAGCAAAAAGCATTTCTAACATTATATAATATCTACCTTTATACTTGCGAGAAGCCAATATTGTATGTTTATAACACTGACTAAAGAGAAAGATTTGTCACCAGTGTGTTGTTTGGTCTTTTTGTTCACTTGCTGTTTTTCCAAACAGAAAGACATGTGATTTGTGGGGTGCATTTGTGTGGAGATGAAGGCTCCTGGCTGAGCTCAGGAAAGCAGCTCTGTACGTATCTCAAGAGAGCTGGAAACCAGCAAGAAATAGACAAGCAAAGTGTTTAGGCAGAAAAAGGACAGACAGCCCAAGTGGGATAAACAGAAGCATCAGAAGTCCTGGGGAAACAAAACAGGGAGCAGACTGCAGAGCAGGACAGGATGGGAGACTAAGTGTGGATGAATTTGGGTAGAAGCATCATACAGACATTAGCAAAACCCAAGGATGAAATCCAGCCAGAAGAGGCACAGGTTGCTTGGATGGCATTTTAGCTGACAAGCAGAGGAAAATCCAGAACTAGGAGAAATTAACAATACGTGAGGGAAAAAACAAAACCCAAAAAACCTTAGTAAAAATCCAAGTACTGATGATTCAAACTCTCTTACTGACTCGGTTTTGCATATTTTTTCTCCTAAGACTGTAGCGTCCCCTCTCCAGGGTAAAAATGGAAAAAAGCCTGTAAGAAGGAGGTAGCAATGAGCAAGGGGCCCTCAAAATCTACTGAATCACACCATTCATGTGTTGGAGCTTTGATTTCTCTCACAAGAAGGCTACAGGTCTGCCAAATTGTTAATCTGAAGCTGTTAGCCATCACTTTAGGCAGTGAGCACAGAGATATCTGTGGATAATTTGTAGATTGTGTTTGTGCATGGGATTAGTGCTGAGTCCAGCTATGTTCTGGTTTCCCCACTCAGGAAGCCCTCCTACAGACTGTCTCCCTGCCCTATACAAAGTAGGGCTCAGGAGGCCTCGTGATGCCCTTCCCTGGACATCTTTATTGCTGCCTGTTGAACCAAAGATGTGTAAGAAAGACACAGACCATACATTAGCCTCCTCCTTTCCCCAGCATTGAACAAGATCCAGAGAACAATACGGACTTCTACTTTCCACATGACTCAGTTAATGTTTCTTTTGGGAGGGGAGAAAATCAGCCCACAATTATTATTTTTTAAAATCTTCTTCATGTCAGATCATGAATTTCTGACCTATATTGTGCATTAGCAAGGAGCTCATTGAAGGGGAATTTTGCCTAGAGTAAGGAGTTTGAGTTTAAATCTATTAATTATTAATTGCTCTATTTATTTATTCAAAAGCCCTGGTGAAATGGGAATATTAGATGTTTTCCTTCCTCATGAATGAATCCTTTTCCCTGGTCTCATCTGGCTTTGTACGTGTTCTTCCCCAAACAAACACGCCAAGAAGTGTGTGTTTGTGGAGGGAGAGGGTCAGACTTGTTGAGAGGCAGGTCGGGGTCCAGTCACATTTATTTTTCTCACACACTGCTTTGTAGAACAAGCTGGCAGATAAAATGAAATATTAGCTTCAGTTCCTGCAGATCCAAATTTTTTTAAACGCCCAAGGATGGAAGAGACTGAATTTAGAACAGCAAACACCAAAGCTACAGAGGTTCTGCCAGTCAAAGAAAATCTTTCACTGCTGTGATTTACTAATTTGGAAGATGCTGTAGAAGATCCTCTTCCATCAAGACTGTTCACCTACAAGCCCATTCAGTTGCCAAGATTTGGAGGATGCATCTGTGCCAATCAGTGTCTTGCATCTTCCCAGCATATTCTGCCTCCACTCTGCTTTCAGTTACTCAATAACCCAAACCAGTAGGAGCCCATAACCTTCCCTTTTGTGCTGTCCCTCATATCATCTGCAGCAGGCTAGTGTGTCCTACAGCCAAGCCACAGAGTCAAGAGCGGGGCTGGGAAAACAACCCTGCTCTGTGCTGCAGAAAACAGCCATAGAGAAAGAGCCCCTCACCTCAGATGGGATTGGAGCAAGCACTGTGTGGACACCTCTGTGAGCCCAGTGCTCCTGCAGAAAGAGGCTCTGCTGTGCCACTTGTGCACTGAACAGAAGCAATGGCTGCTTCTGAGACAAGGCTTCAGGGACTGCTCCAAGCACACAGCACAAAATGAAATGAAAGGACCCCATAGCCAAAAAACTCTGTGTGCTTTCAGGGAAGAGTGGCAAAACCACATTTCTTGACAGAGCTGTAGTCAGACCTGCCAAGCACTCAGGTGGGAATGTTCAGATGGAACATATTGATGTTTGATAATTTAGACCCTTGACATGCACAGACGTTTCCTAGGATATGAGAATGTTGTAGTCTTGTACTGCTTAATGTTACCCACAAATGCAGGAAGAGTAAAGAAACCTTCTTGTGTGTCTGCCTGAGTGTAACTTGGTTTATTTTTGAGGCAGACAACCCAGCTGCAGGCTGCTGGCCTTCTGGGAACTGTAAGGTTGCAGACGTCAATGTAAATAATCCTCATCTCTCCCCTCCAAATAATTTCTGAAACATCATCCAGCATTTCAGCTCAGCATCACATATACTCCTTTGTTTTTTGTTTAGGAGGGAACAATTTAGGGCACAGATTTTATTTGAGTGCACTGCATTTCCCTTCCTGTGGAGGTCTAGATATTGCTGCTGCATAAATACTGCCCCAAGGGCTCTTTCTAGCAGCTCTTGGGATAAAGTTATTTCCTGCCTCACAAGGGTTCCCACAGTGAGGAAAGAAACATGAGGTTTCTTTCCAGAATCCTTTGCTTTTGTATTTGGGTGTTCTTGCAGCTCAGAAGAGAGAAGACAAGAAAGTGTTCCTCTCTTTCACTGTGCTGTTGACACACCCAGCTCCTCTCTTTCCTCTCCCTGCCATGTCCTGCGATGTCCATTGACCCCAAGCCCCACAAACTACTCTGTCAATAAGCTCAATGTGTCTCCATGTTAGAAGAAATAGGAAGCCCCACATTCCTATAACAGTCTTCTTGTTTCAGTGTTTTAATTGTGCACGGAGATTCTGTGATTAGGTTAAGGGATTATATCCATTGGCCAGTAGGTAGTGACATTACTGCAGGTAATGGCAGTGCTAAAAGGTGTGGATAGGGCAGTATATAGGAACTTTCTTCTCTGAAATTCTCTGAGAGCAAAGCAAGAGAATAATCTTTCAAGGATAGATTACAGCTCCGAATATTGCCTCTGTTGGAGTTAAAGGCAAACAATGTGGTGGGAGCAGGTCCAGGTGGAATTGGAGTAAAATGCCTCCAGGAGAAGCATGGTTTGAGGGCTGGCAGCCTGCACGATACCCACCTGGGCAGGACCAAAAGCACAGTGTGTGGTGGTGGCAGGCCTTCTCCATGACAGGAAACATGAAGTATCAGAAATCTTTCCTTCTTGTGGGGTTTACAGTCTTGGTTTGCAGATATACCAGTTTGAGCCAACGTGGGGAGATCCAGGGAAGCCTCAAAAGCAGATCCTGTTTTGTTCAGTGCTTAAGCATGGAGCTGGTTTCCTTCCTCAGCTCCAGATTTCCTGCCTAAGCCAGCAAGGCTGCCCCATCTGGGTGTCTCTGCTCATGAGAGCTTGCTGGGATAGAGCAGGGGACCGTGGAGAGACCAGCTGCCAGCCAGCCAGCACCCCGGCAGCTCAGGCATCACCTTTGCTGAGTCTTCTCAGAAAGGACTCCAAGTGTCCCACAAAACTTCCCCCACTGCATTGATCCAACCACTCTGCAGTGCTGGAAGTACAAGTAACCAATGCTGACATGAACTGGAAAGAGAAAAGCAAAGAGAAAAAGAGGTTTTGTAAAAGTTAAAGTAGAGTCAAGTAGCAGCAATCTCCACACCATCTCCTTGCGATTTTCAAGGAAAGCTGACTTCTTCCAGGTCTGAGTGCTGCACCTTCTTTCTCCCTGTTCATCTCAGCAGCCTCCCCATATCTGCCTTGGCAGCAAAATCCCTGCCTCTCTGATGAAGCTCCATCACCTCCCACCCACCTCCTCCCCACCCCTGCTTGTCCATACTTTCTTTCACATCTGCAAACTCAGTTTCTCTCTTGCTCAGTGTGATTTCTCCCTCCACCTAGAAATCTCCATTGGACCCAGAATGCAGCAACCAATGTGAGGGAGCTGGCTCTTACCCAGTCACAGAACACATGACCTGTAATAAACTTCGAGCAGGTGAACACAAGGGTGTCATCCATCAGAGCAGGCAAGCCCCCTAACGTCTGATGCAGGTCTGTGCTTCTGTGTTTTAACCCAAAGGCAGGTGGAATGCTGGAATGGAGCTCCAGTTCAGACCTATTCTCTTTCCTGAGACTGACAGCACTCTACATAAGTGTTTGGCTGAATCATTTTCAGCCCATCATTTCTTTTCGTATTGTTTTGCTTCCATACACTGCTGTTCATGGCTGCAGATGTGTAACTGGTCAATAGGCAATTTTTTTCCCCTCACTAGTTGTGTGCTTGAAATGTTTAAAGTGAAGAATAATAACAAACAGAAGATGAATATTGAATCTCATGCCTCTGGTATCAACTTTCAGGCAGGAAGTAACTCCTGCCAGATATATTCCAAGAGTTTCTGAACATTTTCACCACATTATGCTCAAAGGTAGAATTGCTTGGGCTTTAGGGCTTTTGTTGCAGTGTTTTAGTTGTTGGTTTGTTGGGTTTTATTCTGAAGGGTCCATGTTTCATTCAGTAGGGTGTGGGTGGAAAACAGGTTTGGAGTTTTCCTCACCACATCTAATGCACAAGGTTGGATGCACCTTCCACAAACTAAATCTAGGAAGTTTCTGGATGAAAATAAATTTCTTTCATGGTATTTTTGAAAGAAATTTAAGAGCTGTTCTCCACGTGCAGCATGCTTGTGTGCAAAGAGGCAGGAGAGGCCAGTGGGCATAGGAGCTGTGGTCCATGTCTGCATGCAGTGCTCCATGTGCTGTATAACCATGTAGGAAAGCAGACATGATAGGGCAAGGGAGCCGAGTTTGCTGCACATCAAGGGTCATTTTTGGTAGACAGGGGATTTCAGGATTCAGTGTCAACTACAGGGAGGGGGGAGCCAAGGAGAGGGGTGGTCTGCCTTTGGGGAACATCAGCAGCCCATGGGAAACTGGGCCCTGCCAGGGGCAGGGGGAGGTGCACCCTGGAGCAGAACGGGGTCTCCTCCCATATGGCACTGGCTCCCAGCTTTACTTCTGCAGCTTTGCCTTTAAGAATTTCCCGTAGCAACATTCTTTAATAACAGGCAAAAAGAGCATCAGCTGTCCCTAAAGGCACCAAATGTAGGTCAAATTGCAGGAAGAGTCTTCACATTTCACCCACCTCTCCTGTAACTCACTTATGTTCTCACAAAAACCTGTGCCCCAGCTCTGTCTCTTGTCCTAGTTCCCATTGCATCCCCTTACACCACACTCTGTCACTGCTGCTGGGGTGGGGGAGTGAGGAGAGCTCCTCACAGTGATCTTCTGCAGCCCCAGCAGTGAGGAGAGCCTCTCACAGTGATCTTCTGCAGCCCCAGCAGTGAGGAGAGCATCTCACAGTGATCTTCTGCAGCCCCAGCAGTGAGGAGAGCATCTCACAGTGATCTTCTGCAGCCCCAGCAGTAAGGAGAGCCTCTTGCAGTGATCTTATGCAGCCTCACCAGTGAGGAGAGCCTCCTGCAGTGATCTTATGCAGCAGTGAGGAGGAGCAGTC
The DNA here is from genome assembly GCF_041296385.1 of Aphelocoma coerulescens. Lineage (NCBI taxonomy): Eukaryota > Metazoa > Chordata > Aves > Passeriformes > Corvidae > Aphelocoma > Aphelocoma coerulescens. The sequence goes on from NC_091019.1 coordinate 26,734,575, forward strand.
CCACAGCACAATCATTGCTGTTAAAAGGGCAGGTTTTGTTGTGTCTCTGCCCAGAAGGGCTGCCACTTTCCAAGGGAGGACAACTGGCAACCTGTAAGAAGGACATTTGTCCCAACCCCCATCTTCCACCCCCACACATGTCCACTTCCTTTTCCCCAGGGAAACATTGCACAGACACTGAAAATGCTGCAGTGGATGCAAGACCACACAGACAACAGGGAGCCTCATGCAGGAGAACAAAGAAGCTTCTTGTGGTGGCTTTAAGTGCACCTAGATGAATATATAGTCACAAAGTTGTCAGGGCTTGATTTATCTTGGTATTCTGCCTGATGCTAAAAACATATACATCTGTTTCTGAAATCACCACATGGTAAGATGTGACTGCCTTCACCTCTGATCTTACGGGAAAACTGATTGACTTCAAAAAAGAAACTCAAGGCAGAGCAGAGACTGTGTCTCACAAACTCCCTCCCTCTGAGCTGCAGTGGGAAGCAAGGGACATAAGGGCACTGGAGAGCAGTCCCTATGTGTACCCAAGGCCAATGGGATTGTGAGTGTGGGTTGGAGGACATGTTTTTTCCAAAGTCCTAGCCTGTCTGGGGCCCTCCTCTGCATGTGGCTCCCGATGGTAGGGCAGTCAGGTCTGCCTGGGACCCCTGAGGTTTAGAGTTTGTTATATATATTATATTTAGATCCATTATATATTATGCGTTGACTGGGAATGGAAAAAACCCCATCTAGATTCCCCAGAGGAAACCTACTGCATTGGCATACAATCTTTTGTTGGGGTGAAAATGAAACAGCCCTAGGAGGTTCCTTCTGGGCCATTTCCCTCAGAAAAGACAGAGGGAGATTATTTCTTCCACCTCGTTTTTTCTGACACTATTTCAGTTATACTTGAAATCTGGCTTCCCACTTTATCCCTGTGATACTGTCTCGCAACCACACATCCAGCATCCATATGTTCCTCCCTGAGTTTTCCATGTATTTCCCTGCTTTACTGCTGTCAATTCCAGATGGAGGTTCCCATTCAGTTCAGCTAGATGTTCTCCCTCCTCCCCTACTGTCCCATAAGCTGGTGGATACTGTACTGGTGCTCAGCCATAGCTTACACAAGCATTTTGGCTTGGCTTCTCTTCATCTCACCTCATATGTCTGTCCCTGAAATGCCTTTTCAGCTGCTCTCTAGGCTCAGTCCAGGCTACCAGCATGGCAGCAGCCCTCATTCTCCCTTCCCTCACACCTCTATGTGACCTCTGCCCAGAGAGTTTAATCTGACTGAGTCCAAGAGACTCTGGACAGACACCTGTGAACCTTCTCCCGCTGGGAGCCAGGCAACGGGACTGCTGCTGGCTGATGGATTGATGACACATAACCAACAACCTCATGATTGACAATATTATGAGTAAAAGGGACATCTGGGAAAGAAATCCTTTGTGGACCAGAGGCTTCTCTGTTAGCCTGTGTGATCTGTTCAGTACCATGGAATCCTGCAGGTACGTCACTCCTTTGTCACCACCTAATGCTCACAGCACACGCAGGCAGTCGCTGCTTTGGGCAGGAGCCCAGAGCCTCCCTGCAGTTTGAGGAAGGTGTGTGTTGCTCCCCACGCAGGCAGTGCCTCTTAATTACCTCTGTTAAAATGACTTAAATTAACACTGCAACTTGTAGAGTCAAGAAGCTCCTAAGGATGCAGCGATGCAGATGTGGCCAGAGAAATATTAAGACAGCAGCAAGAAGAGATGGCACATTCCTGCATGGAAGGGAGAGAAGAAAACAAGGAAACAGAGCTCCCAGAGGCAGCTGAGATGCAGAGAGGTCGCCGACTGCGGGCACACACCCACCACCGCAGACAGGGTCGGTCACCCATGTGAGGGCGCAGCATCTTCCCTCCTGCCAGCCCTGCAGGGCCAGGCGGGGCACACCGGCAGCCAGTCACACCTCTCCACCCTGGCTTCAGCACTGCACCCCGCTGTCAGGTGCTACTGGGCACAGAGCTGGGCATCACTCACCAGCTCAGCAGAGGCAGGTGGAAATGGAACTCTGATGGGTTGCCCCCAAGCACAGCAAGGCACGATGGGGCAAGGACCACTGCTGGCAGGACTTCCACCACAGCACCTACTCACTGCAGGCTGCCCAACAGGGGTTTTTCATTTTGTGGATAAAACAAGGCCTGAAAATTTCAAAGCTACTTGGGAATTGTAATTGTGTTTTATGCAGCAGGTTTAATGGTATCTGTGTGGATAAATCCCTTGGACCCCTTTGGATATCACCAAAAAAGACCTGGAATAATGAGTCATCAAAGGGCTTATTATATTTCCCACAAGAATTGATTGTCTGATGAGAATTCCAGATCAAGAAACCACATTTAAATTCCACTTCTCATATCAGCCACAGGCGAGATCTAACTCATGCTCTGCTCTGAACCTCTGTCTAGTATTGTTAGCCAGCCACTGTGATATGCTCCAGCTGCAGAGGATGAAATAGTGCCAGTGCATCTCCTAGTTTCCCTTTGGGACAGCAAGGCTTTGTTCTGGCATCCTTTCCCCGCTGGTGAGCAGACCCACTGCAGTCAGTCCCACTGCCTGACTGTGGCAGGGATGCTCATGGGGCTCAGCCCAGCTCAGCAAATGACTCTGATCCTCTTCTGAGGATCAGAAAACTCCTCAGGAGGGGGTAAAGTGCACTGCTGATACTGCTGCAGGAATTTTTACAAGTTGCTATCCGCTAAAGCCCTATCCCCCTCTATTAGTCTCCAGACCTATGTCAGCAATAGTTGTCTTCCCTTTCTTCTACCTTCTGCAAAAATTTCACTCAGTAGGAGCAGGGTGAAAGTGCTTCTAAATCCCTTTACTCTTCATGAAAGTGGATCAGATCAAAGAAAACCTTCCCTTCCATTCCCGAGAAGGAAATGGTATCACCCTGCAGACTGACTCCTCCTTACAGTTCTTTAAATCCTCAAAGAATGGATCATTTTTCAATGTTTTCCACACTGTGTTTTGCACTTTTCCACCTGTCCTGATCTGTGGCCCCTAAATATCTTCAGTTGCCAGGGTGGAGAGTTACACAGAGAATTTAGGCACTTCCTTGGCATAGTTTACCTTTGCTTTCTGCCAAGGGTCCTACAGGAGCAGACCATGGTCTTTCACATGCTTGCAGGCAGAAGGCATTCCAGGGCATAATAAATGCTCATTTGTGTCATGTATTGGCAAGCTCTTTCTCACAGCATATCCGAGCTTCTCTTTACAGGAGACTGTAAAGGCCAAAATTTGTGTCCACTTTAATCCCAGAATATCTCCAGTAGATGACTGTGAAGCAGAATAGAATGACTCGCTTTACATTAGAGAAAGCTGAATAATTCAGACACCTTATTTAGGCCTCCTCATCTCTTCCCAAGATAATAATCATCCCACATTTTTCCCTTACAACAAAACCAGCCACCCAGGACTTTTCTGTATTCTCTAGGCTTGGTACTGACAGGAGGAAAAAGCACAGATCTCTTTGCCATTGGAGTGAAAAGAGAATTTTATTTGATTGCTGGAACATGAGCCTTGTGCTGCAGTTGTGCATTTCCAGCTGTCTTGGAGGATGGGCAGTGGCAGGTGCCCACACGTACAGATCTCTGTTCATGCATTAGGGAGGATGTTTATACAGCCCAAGGCTGGGGACTCAGCCAGAATGGGAAAAAATCTTGCAGCATATTTCCTCTGCAGATTTCGGCCACACCACTTTGCCTGTCTGTGACTCACTGCTCCACCTGCAAAGAGAGCAGTAGAAGCACTGCCTGCCTGCTGCTGGGGGCCACAAGAAGCAGCATATGCAGTGAGTGCCACGGGCTCAATGACCTCGATGACCAGGAGTGTTAAAGCTGCTCCTCACCCTACACAACTTGTCCCCAGCCCTCCAGGAAGCCTTGCTGCTCTCCTATGGGATGCACCAGCAGCTTGTTCTAAGCACAGAAGAAATCCTAAAATAGTTATAGATCTTTTAGCAGATGAAGATAATTATGCATCTAATATTCCTGCACAAAACCTCCCAGCCATGTCCAGTAAATATTTATCTTCTGTATTCTGAAGAAAAACAGGTGCTATATTAGTATCCTATGAGATTAATGCATTATTCTACTCTGCTCTACATTAACAACAAAAATTACTGAATATACTTTACAAGAGATAAATATTTCTAAATCAGGACACCTAAATAGTATTCAAAAGGTTTCTATTCAGAAGGTCAAATAGTATTTAAAAGGTTTTTAAAAACTCTCTGAAGACCTCTCTAAATAGTTAATGTCAATTTTTAATAAAATTTGGGGAAACTGAGATTCGTCTGCAAACTGTAAGGGAGGCATCATTCCATTAGCACTTCTAAATTATAAAAGGGACACAAAGAAGAGAGGGAGATGAAGGGGAGAGGGAGAGGCAGAGGAAGAGGAAAGCTGTCTCCCTCATCCCCTAGGCCACTAGCCCACTACTGGGGAGAGGGATGTGAGGCAGAGGCACATGAGGCTGGGTTATTATTGCACAGAGGAGGGTACTTTGTGTCTGACGATATTTGGAGGAGGGAGAGTCACAAATGTACTTTTGTCCTGGAACAGTGCCCATCACTGAACTGGCTAAATTATACCCCTTCATTTCTTGCTTTGCAAACCAACTAACTGACAGATCTCAAAGTCTTTTCACCAGCCAGGAATGGTCAACATGATGTCCACTATCTCAAGTGGTTTTGATGCCATGATGATTTTTTGCCTTTTCTTTTATACCCCTGTTACACCTTTTTACAACTTCATTATTCTTAGGGCTTTTTGCCTACATTCTTGGACTTGTTTGTTCAGCTAGGAGACTCAACATCATAGAAGCTTCGTAGGTAGGGGTTAGTGTGCCCCACACCCCAAGGTCCTCTCCAGAACACATTCTGTAAACCAAGATAGAACCATCCAGGGGAAGGTTCCTTGGGGAGGGGGGCTCACTTGAGCCTCTCATTGGGGAATCTTTGATAGATATGCTAATTAGTAAGACCTATAATGTTATACCAGATCTTTTGGGGGTGCATTTTGCGGGGTGCATTTCGGTGCATTGAGCCTGGACATGGTGTTCCTAAGGATCCTTAAAATAAATACCAAGGTAAAATCCCTTTTTCCCTTCTAACCATGTTTGACTCTTGATTTCAAGACAAGAAAAAGGCATCAGTTTCAAGGGAGGTGCATCCCTGACCTGCTGCTCTCCCATACTCCAGCAGCCATCCAGAAAGGAACTTAGTGTCTGCAAATTTCTCAGCTCTCACTGCCTGGAAGGCTGGTAAATAATGAAGATTTACACACATAAATTCTGGTTACACTGACAGAGAATGACTGGAAAACAGTATTTGTGAACAGCCTGGTGAGAGCATGAACAGACACAGTGACGGGCTGCCAGAGAGCTGCTGTGACCAGTGGAAAGGCACAGGCTTTGATATACCGGAATGATCCTGCCAAGAGGGTGCCCTTGCTGGGTCATCCTGCATGTGTTTGTGCAAGATAATGGCCAGATCTGCAGTTATTTGGAAATGTGGGCAGCTCAAAAGATGGAATTTTTTTCTGCCCGAGCAACTCTTCAAAAGGCTCTCTGTTTCAAGATGTTACTGAAGTGCATTTGAAGAAGGCAGATTTTTTTTAAGTATTGTATGATATGAGCCAGTAGAAAAAGCAGTCTGTGTCCTTGGAAAGATACAGGCATGGTGACAGCTTGGGATTTTGGGTTTCTATTACCGAGGAAACCCTAAGTGTCCCATGTCAATGTGCACAGTCTCTGCTGCGAGAGCAGCTGGTGCACAAGCACCTCTGGGAACAGCCAGAAATTCGGTGTCTCACCTTCCTTCAGCAGTAAGACTTCCTCTGGTTATTGAGACTGGCAGTCTCCCAAGCCATTCAGGGGTCTTTATATTTCCCTATGATCCTTTTCTTCTTCCCATCACCTTTATCACAGAAATCGGACTTTGCAGATTCCCTCATAAAGTGGAATGCCTGAACCTGGGTCAAGTGATTAAACCAAAGACAAATACAGCTAAACCCATTACCTTCAGTTTCACTGCCTAGCTTGCAGCTCCAGACAGGTGAGATTAAGCTTTGCCTATCTCCACTGCTTGAGTTGAACCCCTAGTGACCACCTCCTCTTCCTGCTCAAAGTTTCTGAGGTAGCATATTCCACAGAAGAGGCAGAGTTGTGAACCCAGACATGAAAAAGAAGATAGTCCTCTCCTCATTTTGCCATGATAACAGGAGCAGCTTTTGCTAATGGAATTGCTTTGCTGCATGTAGAGGTATGCTAATACACTTTCACAGAAAAAACTTTAAATCTCCTAAGCACTGGGAATGGTGCAAGCAAATCATCTGTGTGTGTGTGTGTGTGTGTGTGTGATTGCAAAACAAGATGCATTGCTCTGTTTCATGTGTGTGTACACTTACCATTTCTTTTGATACTTGCTCTTGTCAAGCTCCAAATATCATATTTTCCCTTTGAATGCAGTTTCCCTGCTCTGTCCTGAGTAAGAGAGATGACTTATCTACCCGTTACATCAGCTGCTCCAGGTGGAGAGATAAACATGGGCCTGGGGAAAAAGCTTTGTCAGCTTTTGACAGAAAGATTAAATGCAAGAGGTTGCTGAACCTAAGGCAGTGCCAGTGCCCAACACATGAATCTGAGCAAACAATACAAATCCTTCCATTCCAGAGGCACCAGTAGCGTGAGAAATGTGTCCCACTTAACTGTGACAAACGGTCTGATCCCAAGGGGGAGCAAAGCTCAGTCAGTCCCAGTGCTTCTTATTGTTGCCAGCAGTATTGTTTGCACAGCCCCTCCTCTCTCAGCAGCTGGGCAGCAAGTCCCCCTTTTTGGGGCTACATAAAAGCAGACAGTTGGTGCGAGCTATCTCACCATGTGGGGGAGAGCAGTATGAATTCAGAGAGGGTTTAGGTGTTGCAAAGGGCAGGTTCAGCTTCTCCATCCAAGTTTGAGTAGTATTAATGAAAAAGCATCATAACAGAAAATTTCTCCCCATACTGGAAAAGGGCTGGTGAGATTTACTCTGGTAACTGTAAAGTGGTAACACCAGTCGCAACCACAGACACGTCAGCTCTGCCATTAGCTGAATCCTTCTGCTTTCCACTGCAGATTTACAGGGTAGCATGGATCAGAATTCCTTTACATGTTTGCACACATGTTTTGGATACCACAGCTGGGAGCAGAAATGCAGAAGTTTAACACCCTGGCTCTAATTTACTCATCAGGTCCTGGGGCAGCCCTCACTGAGCAACACCACACCAGCAACTCACTACATGGGTTGAGGCTGTTCCTTCCTCTGCCACCCATCCTGGTGATTCTAACTGCTCAGCAGAGACATGCTTTACCCTTTCACAGTCCCCTCATGCACCAGCAGCCAGGTTTGAACTATACACACTGCACTCTGTTGACGGTGCCTCCAGCAAGCAGGCAACACATGCATGCCTGAGTCCTTGGATTTGGTGATGACTTTTTCCAGCACATGTGTCTCACTGGAGCACTGGAAGGATGCAAAGAAAGGAAAAACTGAAACAAACCTCCCATGACATGTTGATCAAAGCAGGAACATTCAGGGCTTTGGCTGTATTCACTGACACCACCTTGAGAAGGACTGAGGCTGCTTTGAGGCTACAAGAGACACTTTGCTGCTGAGAACGAGAGGAAAGGTGCCATCTTTCAGTTCCACTGTCTGTGAAATTGTGCCTTCAGATACACATTTACAAAATGGAATGTGTTGCACCCCCACAAGTACTGAGGAAGCCTGTAAATGCATAAACAGTACTGAAAGAGGGATACTTTATTTTCACACCTACTCAAAATCTGCTGTTCTTTGCCCCAAACTGGTGTAAACTATCGCATGGGGATCAGAGAGCAGTCTGCCAGCATATCTTGAGCATTCATTTGATTTAGTCCTCCTAGGTGGCTCAGAGATGCACAGAAACATGCCATCTCTGGACTTGAAGAAATAGTTTTGCCAAGAACCTAGCAGGCCCCAGTGAAGTAGCTTCAGGCTTCAGCTAAAGATCTTCCACGCCCCTTGCTGGAGAAACAGTGCCATAACAGAGCTCTGGACAGCAAAGAACGAAACCAGTGAAGTGGAGAATAAAAGCCAAGTACATAATGAATCTATATTCCCACGGGTAGAGAGGTCTCCTAAAACTCACTTCCAGTAGTAAAAAGTGAACAAATAACCCATGCAACTTAAACTGCAAAACAGCACAGGCCTGGTATATACTGGCACCATATGTCTGATGTAATACAGTGTGTATTCTCCTGTTTTTAAAACCAGAATGACCACTTCAGAGGCTGTGGTACATGAGAAATCATAACAGATGTTCACATAGCATAGAGAAAGATGGCATAGAAGTGACTGTGTTGTAGTATAAAGATACTGGAAATAACTTCAAAATAATTAGCTAGTGTTAGTCCTGATAGCCATGCAGTGGTGCACTCTGAGATCTGCATTGCCACAGGCTGTTTCCATTGCTCGAGTAAGCCAGCTCCAGCCCAGCTCAGGAGCCTCCACTTGGCACCATCTGTAGTGCTGTGACTGCATCATGGAGAAACCCAAACCTTCTGAGCAGCTCTTGCACAGAGCCAGTTAAAAGCAGAAGAAGAGTAGAGAATAAATCAACTTGAGCAAAGACAAGTGTAAGGTCTTGCACCTGGGAAAACGTAATCCTGGAATACAGCACAGGCTGAGATCTACCTGGGGTCTGTGGAAAAGGACCTGGCATCCTGGGGGACAACAAGCTCAATGCAGGTGAGCAATGTGATGATGTGACATAGAAACCAGTGGGATGCTAGGCTGCATCAGCAAGGGCATCACAAGCAGAGGTAAAGAAATCATCCCACACTACTCAGTGGCTGCCAGGCCACACCTGGAATACTGTCTTCAGTTTTGGTCCCCACTATGCAAAAAAGATGTGGACAGGCTGGAGAGGGTCCAGAGAAGGACCATGAAGATGATCAAAGGACTGGGAAGCTTGCCATGTAAGGAAAGGCTGAGAGAATTGGGTTTGTTCAGCCTTGAGAATATAAGGCTTAGGAGAGAGTTTATCACCATGTTCCAATATTTAAAGGGTGGCTACAAAAAGGTTGGAGACTGCCTTTTTACAAGGAGTCACATGGTAAAGATGAGGGGTAATAGTACAAGTTACTCCTGGAAAAGTTCTGACTGGACACAAGAGGACAAATTTTTAACAATGAGAACAACCAGCCACTGGAATAATCTCCCCAGGGAAGTGTTGGATTCCTCAATATTGAACAAATTAAAATTTTGGGGAGACAGGGTGCTGGACCATCTTGTCTAGGTCATGCTTTTGCCAGATGATCTTTATATGATTCTATGATCCTCTGAACTTAAAAAGAGAAGTGATTTTGGGTTGCTTTGGTTATGTACAAAAGGTTAATGCTGTATTAACATGACCCATATGCCCATGTGGAGAGTTGGAGCTCTGACACTGCCATCCAGAAGACTTTGAGGTTGTTTGAGAGATTGGCAGTGCTGGGTGGACAGGGGTTTCATGGCATTCAGCATTACTGTGGGATGAGATGAGATACTTGTATTTCCACACCCCACACCTTCCTGTCAGGACTTTTCTTTCCCCACTCCTTCGCTCTACACTGTTCTCTCTCTGATACAGGCTGTTCCAATCCAAAAATACCTTCCCAACAATTCCATCTTGCTCTGCCTTGGTTTGGATCATCAGGGAGCTATCTTCCTCAAAAATGAGCTTTGATATGAAAAATATGGAAAATTTCACATTTAGAGACACAGCTCTATTCAGAAATCAATTTGCACTTACTGATTTGTCAAAGGCAAAAGAAACAATGCTGTGCTTTGTGGGGAGAATAGTACAATTTACTTGCTGTGTTTCACATGAAGAAGGAGCTCCATGGAAAGCCCTGTAAGATTCCCACTCTTAAGCTTCTGTTCTGCCTGCAGAGTCTCCATGAAAGCTGAAGAAAGATCAGTTTCAGGAAACCTGAAGAAAATCAGTTTTGTTTAAAATATTGGGGGTTTTTATTATTTGGCAAACATTTAATGTGTTCCTAATGGAGCATAAAGTGAGTGGACTCATCTTCTAACACTTCATTACCTCCTTTATGCTTTGTTTATTGGTAGTGATGGCAACTGAGTGGCCTAGAGGGAATTGGCATTTAAATTTCTGTAGCAGCCCAAAACAAAATTGTTTTTACTCTAGGTCGTGTAAAAATGAATGGCTAATTTTCATAGAATCATAGAATGGCTGGGGTGGGAAAAGACCTTAAAGATCATCTAGTTCCAATCCCACTGCCATGGGCGGGGATACCTTCCCCTACACCAGCTTGCTTAGAGTCACATTCAACCTGCCCTTGAACACTTCCAGGGATGGGGCATCCGCAGCTTGTCTGAGCAGCCTGTTTGCTCAGACATGCCGCGTTTGTCTCCCAGCCCCGGAGGCGGCCGGGTGGCGGAGCCCCCGGGCCGCCCGGCAGAGGGCGGGGAGCGGCAGCCGGGCGGCTGAACATCCATCCCGCCCCGGGGACAGCAGGGTCAGCTGGGGAACCCACGGGCAAGGACTCGGAGCGCCGGGGCGAGCTGCGGCGGGGCTGGAGCCCGCCCCGGGGCTGCCCTGAAGGAGAGCGGCCGAGCGCGGGTCGGCCAGGGCGGAGCCGGCCCATCGCGGGTCCGCCGCCGCGCACGGCACGGCGAGCGTGCCCCGGCTCCTTCTCAGCGGGCAGCAACGTGATTTGAAGCCAATAGAGACTTCAAACCTGCCGGGGTTTGCGGGGCGGCTTGGGCATCCTCTCAGCTCGCCTGTAAAGTCTGGAAGACCCGCACGACAGGAGAAGGTGCCTATCTGCCCATATAAACCACCCCGGCAAAGGGACCGTACACAATGTACTGACTCGTTCACAAAGGAAATTGAGGGAGAAAAACACCCTCCAACTTACTTTTTCCTCGTACTGGAAGGGATCATGACACGAATGATATTCCAACAAGTCCGGAGGAAACTGTTAGTGAAAATCTAAAATGAAAACATTCTTAGGAGGAAAATCCGTGGAATCTACCCCATGTTTTAAAGCATTCCTTTGCCCAGATGTTCTTACAACTGATCAAAATTAAAAAATCCATTTCGGTGAAATTTTTTAAAGTGTTGGATCTCTTTTAATCTTCAGACAGCAGAAGAGCAAAATCCAGAGCTTTTACTGATTTCCTTTTTAGTTTGTATGCATTTTTATTGAACTTGTTCTTAGAAACACTTTTGACACTTTGTAATAACTAAATGGCCTTTTAACTTAAGCTAAGCTTAGGGAAAGTAGCAATCACCCTTTGGGGGAAGCTAAAGCTTTCACTAGGCAAACACATGGTACTTCACCTCCACGTAAAAGATTTCATCATAAAAAGGAGAAGGCAGAGCAAATGAGAAAATAATCTTTCTTCATTAAAAAAAAAAAAGTTTTTTATTTTTTGAAATCTCTTATCCGTGCAAGTTATACCCATGGAAACACTGTTTTCAGCTCAGTGGGCCTTTTTTGATGTATTTCTTCACCTTGAAGACTTTTGATATTCATGCTTTTAATAAAGTAATGTGTTGGCTTTGAAACTACCCTGCGTCATGGTCATTGTTGTCACTTGTATTAGTCCTTTTATTACGTGTATTAATGGAAGACGTAGAGACTATAAGATTACCCGAGTGCTAATCAAATGCAGAACACACACACAAAAAAGGGGTTCTTGATTTAACACACTTAACACACCTTAATCCTTAAGGGATTAGGCAGGAGACCTGGCAGACTGCAGAGTTTTTTCTCCTTACGGACCAGAAGATCTGGACAATCATTTTACTTTTTGTTTATTATTAGCTCCCAGTCACAATAATTTTTAGACTCTGATGCATTAGAACAACATGAAATGGTTTGAACTGCAACAGAACAAGCAACAATTTACTTGGTATAAAATTTTTTTTTTTTTTTCCTCTAGGATTTCAAAACCACATGGAAGTATTTATTTGATGTAGATTAATTTAGTTACTTTAAAATTTTAATTCAGAGTTAAATTTGATCTACATGTCTCTAATTTGGAGGAGACAATCCTGAGATTTATAGATCATGTTCTCATGATGTAGTGCCTGTAACATAATATGCCGGTGCAACAGTGAATGGCGGAGGCTCTGCCTGTGAAAATCTGCTGGAATTATTTGCTTTGGAGCTCTCTGCTCTGGTCGAGCATTTGTGTTGACTTATTTTACAAAATAGCCTGCTAAGGACAACATCAGCTAGTGGGGAACTGTTGCACAGATTGTCTGCAACATACTGTGTTAGCATTTCTGGAACAGCAACACTCCTGCGCTCCCAGTAAAACGAAATAGTAATAAATGATGTGTGCAGGAGGCATTCCATATGGCTGTCTTAAAGTTGAACTGGAAGAGATGTCTGACAAGGGCCATCCTCTTGTAATGCAGAAGCTTCATGAGAGCCTACCCCAGCCTTCCCAAGAGCAAAAGGGTGTAGCTGCAACTCCCTGGTAAGAAGAGTGGGTAGAATATCAAAATGCAGAGTCAGAGTCAACTGCAAGACTGAAGTGACAACCTCTTTCAAATTATGTCCCCTGCTCAGGAAATCTGTCTCCAGCTACTGCAAGAGATAAACTGGTAATGAACAGACTTTCTAAGAAGTATTTACACCTAACCTACTCAGTATTATACCAGAGAGTTAAATATAAAATTACTGATTATAAAATTCACAGGTGAGATCAACATGAGCAAACGAGGGAAGAGAAGCTGGTATGCTATCTGATCTGAGAGTGCTTCGTGTCAGAAACAGGGCCCATTCCCAGAAAGGGATTTTGTGGGCAGTGCCATGCATGGTGCTGCAGGCACAGGCCATTCCCAAGGACTGATGGAACAGCTTCTGGGTAACAGCAGCACTTGAAAGGGTAAAAGGACAGTTTCATGGGAAACTTGTAGTGTCCCTACACAACGATATACGTGGTGATCCTGAAAGCATAGCTGTAAAGATATTTTTATATAGATATATATGTGTATTTTGGGTTAAATGGATCCTATATTGCCAGGGGCAGTTCAGACAACCATGTTTTAAAAGGGATGTTGAAAAATTGAGTGTAGTTCACAGGAAAAACAGGAAAACAATATAGGACTGGTAAAAATATCTTTTATTGAGAAATTTAAAGAGACAAATTTGTTAACTTACTCAGAAAGAAATATTTTGAATTGACTAGATGACAGCATAGATAATATTTTCCTTGGGAGAAGATATCAAGAATTTATCTAAGCATAAAGAAAAGCATAAAAAGAACCAGTTTCTAGAAGATGGATGCTGCCAAATTCATACAGGGAATCCAAGCCCATGTTTATAATGAGGAGAGTGAGGACAATGGGAAAGAAATTCTTTATCTCTTGATTTCTGCACTTCAGAACTCAGTGTCTGTCTTAAAGACAGCTTTATAGTTAAGCACAAGTTATTTGGCTCAAGCCAGGGTGGCTGCTTGTGATATACAGAAGTGCACATTCCTATGGACTGCCAAAACATGTGACGGATGCCTAGAAACAAACCACCGAGTTTTGAAGTGCTTGTGAGCAGAGACATTCCTTGCTTTCCAGTCTTTGGGCCAACTACAGAGAGACCATTTCATATGGAAAAGCAGTTCTGGTTATTCATTAAAAACATACCAGCACAAATTCTCAGATCCTAGTGTTTGAGAAAGGTTTTATATGTGCCTCCTCTAGTCCAAAAGATTTCAGGACTGGTCTTGGGCAAGGGATTAAAGTTCTGTGTTTCTGGCTACAGTCTGACTGCTCATTCCTGCTGCCATCCCTGCAGCCCGAGGTATGGGCACCAATCTGGGTAAAAGGCAATCCACGTGCATGGACCAATACTACGATAATCAAGCAGCTTTCTTCTTTTTTTGGTGGATTATTTTTAACCCAGTTCAGCCTTCTTCCCCAGCTCAGGGCCTATGAACAGCCTTGTCAGCACAGCCAGGGCTGGGCAGCCATGGCAGCACCCACTCACCACAGAGCAGGAAATCCTAAAGACAGCACTGCCTCGGAGGTGCAGATGCCAAGGCTGATTCCCTGGCTTGCTGCTGCCAAGGGAAAGGTCTGGCTTTCCCCCTCTTCCCCAACAGCACGGTCCCACCACCACCTCCTTTTGCTGATGTTGGCAATTGCTGGGTTAGGCATCCAGCTCAGAGTGAGCAGTCTGAGGGACTGTGACTGCTGGAGTGGCTCTACCTACCTGCTGTCATCATGGCATCTGTACCATCAGGCCATACCCTCAATTCCCTGTACAGCTCTACAGCATTGCCAGGAAGGACTCCATACACTATTCTAAACCCCGGGCAGGATCATCCCTCCCTCTGCATTGTCCCTAACATTGCCTTTTCCTGCTCTCTTGTTAGCATTAGAGCTGCTGTGGCCACAGTCTGGGCAGGCTCAGCCCTTGAGGCAGTAGCACAACCACCAAGCCTGGAGAAGAGAGCAAAGGGTAGAAGGTTGCATCCAGAAGTTCCTTGCTTACCAGTTGAACTCAGCAATATTCATCTGTCTCCATGGAGAATGGTTCATTAGGCTTAATCCAGTGAAACCCATAACTTCAAGGAGAGCACTGTATTGCTAAAGGATTCCTATTCTTCTACCAGTAACAGTGGAAGACTCATATAGCATGATGAGGAAAAACAGCCAGCACTGCTGGGTGAAGGTCATCGCTGCTTCTATTGTACAGCAGAAGTAAAAACACAAGCTGCAGCTCTGCACAGTTACGTGCTCTTCAAAGAGCTCATCCCCCACACCTCATTCGGAGCCTCTCCCACCCTGCTACAGTAATTTGTAACTATGGGTTTCTGGCTGAATTTCCTTCTCAGCCATGTAATTTCCTTTTCTTTTGTGGGCCATTTTCAGATTTTCAAAGGGAAAAGTTTGTATTCCCTTCACTATCCAACAACCTATCAATGTGGAAGAGAAAGGTCCTTGATTTTGGTGTGGCTTATTACCAGAGTTTTTAATGCTAAAAGATGTTTAACAGCTAATGACACACTGAGTGAGAGCATCAGCACCATGGTCCTGCAAATTTGAATCTTTTCTGTTTGCAGGAGAAATGTTGCCTGCATAATAGCAGTAGGATTTTCCTTTCTGCTTGCAACCGAGTGACCTTTCCTGGAGGAAGATGAAGTTTGGCCCCAAGCAGCCAGTTTCTTGGAGCTTGGGAAGCAGATGCCAGCCTCTTTGTATTGATGTGATTACATAGGATGCTGACAATCTTAAACGAGAGAATACTCAGTAATGTCAAGGCTGCTGCTGTGTGCTACAGCTTGCAGAAGAACCCAAATGCTTTTCTACCTTTCCTTAGGTGCCCTGTTGAAGACAGCCAGGTATCCCCCAGCACCCCACCTCCAGCACATGTCCTGACTTCCATCCTCTTTGCAGTTTGTGCCTGAGCCACTGGGTATTTTTAGGTAAGCTCATTCCACAAAATACATCCAGACTCTTCTGGTGCAGGGGTCAGTCTTTGCAGCTGAAAGATGTACCTGCCAACTCCCAGCACTTTGTGCTCTGAAGACCATTTAAGTGTGGTTTTTGACAAGCTTGATTCAGTTTTATCCACTTTTGCAAGCATTATTTTTTATACCATTGGCTAAAAGTTCAGTGTCAGCAGAAGAACCTTTTTGCCTCTGCAGGAGAATATCCAGCATTTCATGGAGGAACAGATTTGACAGTATAATACTGGAAAGTCAACACCTAATTAGACAGTCATTCTGTCAACACCTAATCAGACAGTCATTCTGAAGTGATGTTGCCATCTGTAAAGTTTTATTCTGAGAGCCTGCAGACAGAGGAGATTTGCTGTGGTTGGTGGAGTGGGGGCTGAATGTACTCATTAAAAAATTTAATCCTATGTCTTCTTAATAAGTGAGGAGACAGTTTGTTGAAGAAGGGAAGCCTTTTCAAGCCCCAAAGGTAACATTTTTGCAGAAGGAGTACACATTTGCACTGTCTTCCTTCCATAATTTGCTTCTAGATAGAAAAGATACAAAATCTTCTTTGTGGGGATTTTATCTCCTGATGTGATGGGTTGACCTTGGCTGAACACCAGGTGTCCACCAGAGCAGCTCTATCACTCCCCTCCCCAACTAGATAGTGGAGAGAGAATACAACTACTAAAAAGCTCATGGGCTGAAATGAGACAAGGAAAGATGACTCACCAATTACTGTCAAGGGCAAAACTGACCTAACTTGGGAAAATTAGCTTATTACCAATCAAATCAGAGAAGCACCATGGGAAATAAAAACTAAATATTAAAACACCTTCCCCCACCCCTCCCTTCTTCCTGGGCTGAATATTACTCCTGAGTTTTTTAATTCCTCCCCTCCAGAAGTGCAGGGGGACAGGGAATGGGGGCTGTGGTCAGTTCATCACACATTTTCTCTTCTGCTCCTTCCTCCTTAGGGGGTGGATTCCTCACACTCTTCCCCTGCTTCTGCCTCCCACAGGCTCAAGTTCTTCACAAACTGCTCTTGTGCAGGTCCCCTGCAGGGTCACAAGTCCTGCCAACAAACCTGCTCCCGTGTGGGCTCTTCTCTCCACGGGTCCCCAGGCCTTGCCAGGAGCCTGCTTCCAGTGTGGGCTTCCCAAAGGGTCACAGCCTGACTTGAGTATCCACCTGCTCTGGGTTGGGGTCCTGCAGAGGGTAAAGGTAGATACCGTCTACACCATGGACCACCATGGGCCGAAGGGGCACACCTGGCCTCACCATGGTATTCTCCACCGGCTGACAGGAAATCCCTGCTCTGGCACCTGGAACACCTCCTCCCCTCCTTCTTCAACGGACCGTGGTGCCTGGAGACCTGTTTCTCTCATATGATCTCACTCCTGTCTCTGGCTGCAATTGCTGCTGCAGTTTTTCCTTTCCTTTTTAAATGTGTTGCTACAGTGGTGCTTCCACAGTTGTCGATGGGCTCGGCCTTGGCCAGTAGTGAGTCTGTCTTGGATCTGTCTGGAGTTGGCTCTCTTGGACATTGGGGAAGCTTCTGATAGCCTCTCACATAAGACACCCCTGCGGCCTCCCCACTACCCAAACCTTGCCACACAAACCCAACATCCTTGACTATTAAACATATAAAGGCAACTGGCACACATTAAGACAAGGCAACTCCCTCTCAATAAATTAGCATGCATGTGTTTACAAGAAGACATAATAGCTGTTATTTATATTGTACTTACATATTTAATTTTCTTTATAAATAAAAGCGTTATGCCTCCCTTTGAGCCTCCTCTTGCAGCCTTTGTCTACAATAGCTACAACTAAACTATTACTCCAAATTAGCCTGGCATTCAGTGTGCATTTGTATTACTCACATGATTTTTATTGGTTTTTTAATTATTATTTTTTCTCTTAGTTCATTCATCAATCATATTTACAAACCCATTGTTGCACTTATTGCCAGTTGAGTGTTCTCACACATTTCAGCACACAGACAGAAACTGCAAACTAGGGCAGCTCTATTAGGATCTCTAATATTTCTGAGGAGTCTGAAGGTGCTGACAGCTTATGGTCTTTCCAAGGCAAGTGCAAGTGCCTCAAAGTCCATCTATCTGCAATTACTGGAAGGGGTAAAATGACACCGCACGCTTTTCCTTTCAGAAGGAATCCTCTCCCCAGAGGTTAGAAATGGGGACCAAAAAGCAAACTACAGCTGGAGATCTGATGACTGATACTCACTTGAACTTCTGAATACTCATCTGTCCCACACTGGCTGCTTTTGCAAAGTGAGCTTGTTTTGAACCCGAGTTGATTACCTTCCTTGTTTTGCCAGGCAATTTAAATTAAGTGATACATTAAGACCTAACCCTGAAGTTCTGCCACCCCACAAGGCTCAGTGAGAGCAGTGGAAGCAGCTCAAGGATGGCAGAAGCAGGTCTTGGTTTTGCTTGGGCTATGTACTTTTTTACTTTTTGTCCTCACTCAATTTTTCTATTCTTTACACCAACTTTGTATAGTAGGCACTTCAGGGTGGAGAGTATCAAGAAAGAATTTATTTCTCAGGACTGCAGAAAACGCTGTTTCTCAGGGCTACAGAAAAAGGCAAGTAGTTCCAAGAATCCAAGCCGGCACATTGTCACCACAGCCGTGCTTGCATACAAGTCCATTGTCAACCGAAGGAACTGGAAAATTGTGGCTATTTATCCATCCCTCTCTTTACCCCCCGTTGTGCCTCTTTTGGCAAAGCAGCTGAAGAGTTTGCATTGTTTCAAATTTAATGCTTGCAGATGGTTTTATTTAGAATTTGTTTTATTGGTGAGACATGCTTCCTCTGTTTATTAAATTGTGCCTACTTTTTGTCATCCGTCATGTTGCTCACAATTTCTGCACAGAGCTGGAGGGTAGGGTTTGTTGTTACTGTTGCTGTTGGGTGGGTTACTTTTTTGGGGGGTAATTTGAAATATGATCAAGGTCCGAGCGCCAGGGAGACGCCGCGTCTTCTCATTCACTTTTTTCCCGAAGAGCATGAGGTTCCCGACGGGCGGGCAGAGGCGCGGGGTGCTGCCGGTGGGACAGGCGCCCGCCCCGGGGCAACTCCGCCCCTGGTCCTGGCCGGCGGGGGAGCCCCGGGGCACGGCCGCGGGCGGGGGTCACGTCTGGCCGCCGTGCCCCGGAGGCGGGCGGCCCCGAGGGCGCGGGCGGACGGCCGGGTCCCGCTCCGCGGAGCGCCGCGGCGGCTGCCGGGCGGCGGCAGGTGGTGGCCGCGGCAGCGCCCGGGGGGAGCCCGGCGGCTCCTCCGGGACGGGCCCCCTCGGTCGGCGGCTCCCCCCTTGCGGTGCCCGCGGGCCGTCCGGGCGGGTTTTGTCCTCCAGAGCCCCCCCGAGCCCCCGGCCGGCCGCGGGGTCTGATCGCCGGCGGCTCCGCGCGGAACTCGCAGGCTCCGGAGCAAGAGGTGGGAACCGCGGGCGGTTTGGGCTTGCTCGGCTTCTTCTGCGCTTGGTTTTTGGTGGTTCCCCCCCCCGCTCTATGCGGCTTTTGGGGTTTGTTTTTTTATTATTTTTTTCCCCTCCTCTTTTCCCACCGCGGGTATTTGGAAGAAAAGCAGGAATGCCGCGGCCTCCGGAGAGCCTCGGCGGGCCGGGCCGGGCCGGGCCGGGCGGGCCGGCGGCGCCTCCCCCCGGTTCGGGGGGTCCCCGGGCTCGGCCCCCGAACGCCCCTCTCTTCCGTTCTCCATGTCATTTCCTGTGCTAATAAGATGGTGGTCACGGCCGGGAGGGAGGGAGCCGCCGCTGCCGCCTCCGCCGAGCCCGGCCCGGCCCCGGGACCCGTCCTCGCCTGGGACTAGCCAGCGGGGCCGGCGGGGTGGGAGGGCGCAGCCAGCTGGGCTCCCCCCGCCCCTCCCGGGCGGAGCGGGCCCCCCGACGCCGAGGCGGGCTCCCCGCGCCCGCAGTGCCGAGGTGAGTCAGCCTCGCTGGTAGCCAAGGTAGCCACGAAAATGGCTGCGGAGCGCGGGGGGGGGAGCCCGTCCCAGCCCGGGGGGGAGGTCCGGCCGGGGTGTGCCCGCAGCGAGCGGGACGGCGGCGGAGACCCGCGGGCGCAGGTATCGCCCCCTCCCCCCCCTCCCGCCCCGCTTTCCCCCCTCGGGGCGGGCTGCGCGGGGCCCGGCCCGTCCCCGCCGCTCCCGCCGCGCCGCACCCGCCCGCGCCGCGGCTGCGCCCGCCCGGCCCCCCCGCCCCGCCCGCGGCCGCCAGCGGGGCCGGCGACTGACGCGGCCGGCGGCCAATGGGCGGCGGGGGCGGGCGGGCGCGCGCCGCTTTGGAACGCGGGGGCGGGGCGCTCCCGGGGCGGCGGCACCCGGGAACCCCGCGGGACGCGGGGACACCGCGGCAGCGGGCACCCAGCCTGCGGCAGCGCCCGCGCCCCGTGCACGGCGCCAGGGCAGAGTTGCCTTTGCGCCGCGCAGCCGGGATGCTCTCTCAACTCGCGCAGAAAACTCCAGCTGCATATTCTGGGGCCTTTTCCCCTCTGTGGGTTTGGGGTGGGTTTTTTTTAGTTGCAAAACTTCTCAAACTTCTTTGCAAATGGTCCGATATCACTTGTCGTATTTCAGAGGGAAATGGAAGATGCCTCCAGAGTCCTCTTTCAGATCCCTAAAAAAAAAAAAACTGGCCCGTGGGCAAAACTGTTGGCTCAATGTTGCTTCCTCTTTTTCCTGTGATTAATGCCTCTCATTAGTGGGAGGAGAACTGGCAGAACCAGTTAAAAAAATACCTACCTAACCGTAAGATAGGATTGTTTTCCAGCACTGCAGGTGTGTGCAGAGGTTTGTTAGGCAGCAAAGGAGTCCCAGCCCCAGATATCCAGCAGCCCCTTGGATCCGGTCCTGCCAGCAAGGTTTAACTCCCTCTGAGACTGGCGAAGCACAAGCTCGCAGCCTGGGTTGGGCTTCATGTCCCCTAAATTTCCGTTTGTCTAATCACCAAAATTATAAGCAGTGAAAGTGGAAAGGGAAATGAGTCTCCTGACTTTCTAATGAATTGTGTATAAACCCAACAACAGACAAGCATGCCTGATGAGGACACTGTTGCTTTTGCTTTTCAAGTGCGAGCTGCAATCAGAAACAAAAGTATTGAGATGATGAGTGTTTGCTTCTTGCAAGGAATGCTTGGACCAAAGGTGCTCCTGCTCTAGAAGGAGTAGTTTAGCACAGGGCTGAGTGATGTGGGGTTCTTAAAACACATGCCACCTGCAAAGAGTTAAAGTGTCAGGGCTATTGGTGTGGCCAAGGACTGTGTTAGCAAAGGAGGGGTTGGCTGCTGGAATCACTTACTGGGGAGGATTTGGGGTAGCTGTGGGAGATGCCCAAGTTTGCCCTGGCTCTTGGCTAGATGCTGAATCGACCGATCTCTCTGCAGCATGGAGTAGCAGGACCAGGGGAAGTCGTCGTTCCCTCCTGCCCAGTAGTCAAGTCAAAGGCTGCAGCTACTTTCAGCTGTTTGTGGAGCATGAAGGAGGTCCTCAGGCTCCTGACTCAGTGCTGGCTTTGGTGCAGAGCTCTCTGGTTTTGGGATACGTTGTTCCTCTAGCATCTTTGTGGACCATGCATGAAGCATGGTGCTTTCTGGGGCAGTTTATGGGGGATCCTCATTGTGAGCCTTATTGGTCACTGATAGCAATTACTTGCACTTTTTTAACAAGTAAAGGAGAGGATTATTGTGAAGGTAATACCTGATTTTAAAGAATGAGGGCAAAAACAAGGACTTCTTTGAAACCTGATTTTTCATGAACTGGTGCAAGGTCCATCTTATTGGGATGGGATGGGATGGGGGCAGCTTGTTGCTCGTATTCCTTGCTGGGCAGTGAGGGAGCTGCTTGAAATTGGTAGAACCAGTGTAAATGTTGTGAGCACTGCATGAGGAGCCTGAAGCAGGAAGGGTCCTGCACTGCAGCAGGCTGGCTTTGTGATCAGGAGGACACGGGCAGTGTGCAGAGTGGAAGTTGCCGCTCTGAGTCAGGAATCTGTGTATGTTGAGGAGAAATACCAGCCCAGGCAACAGAGGTCTTCGGTCTTTTTATAGAGAGTACTGTGTACACTTTATCCTTCTGTGGTTTTTTTAATATTCTTTTTTCCTTTAGTAACTCCTTTCTCATGCTGGTTAATTCCCAAGCAGAACTGTGGGGTTTTAAGGGATATTTTTCCCCATGTCCATTTATGCAGGAGAAGTGCATGCTTTTACCTAGCTCTTTATTCTTAATGTTGCTGTTAGTAGGGCCTGTCTCTTGCTGGTTCATCTATATGTGCTACTAACCCTTCCCAGAGCTCTTAAAGTGCTGCCTAGTATTTGTGACATTTTGGTGTAGCATATTTAAAATCATTATTGCCAATCCGGTGGTACATGGATGTGAAAATTTGCACAGAGAAACTAAATGTATTCCCAAAGACAAAATGGTTTGGGCTTGTTTTTTGTTTGATAATCAAATAATAATACTCTAGGTTAACTTGGAGACCTTCAGAACAAAGAAATAAGCTGCTAAGACTGGGTACCCGTGAGAAGTAATGACTGTTGTTCCCAGTGGAGTGAGTGCAGGTGGGAACTTCTGATGCCTCATCTGCACTGGGAATGTGTACCTGAGACCTGTGGTTTTCCTAAGTAAAGCCAAAACAAGCAAACATCACTTGTATTCCTCAGTTTGCATTGCAGCTTTCTGGCCTTTCAAGAAATCTGGAGTCAGCTGGATGCGCATCAGGGTTTGCTTGATGTATCTCCCTGTGTCAGTGCTGAGTTGTCTGATCTGTTCTCTCACCTGAGCAGAGACCCTTCAGACCCCGGGGCTGAGAGCTCCTTGAGGCACAGGCGTGGCCGATGAAGGGGAATCAGCACGTGCAATATCCGCTGGCATTGAGCAAGTGGCAGAGTTCCTGCTGGTCTGCAACTGGGCAGCCCTGCTGTGGGATGCTGGCTTTGCTGCTTCACGTTTCACCCCTTCTCATGCTTGTGGCGTTTCTCATTGTAAGCGCGTCTGTACAGCGCTCCTGCCTGAGGCTGTCTTGTAGTGGGTGAAGTTTCTTGGACCAGAGCTCTTGTGCAGCTGCAGACAGTTTTAATGCCTCCTCGTGCAGTGACCCCTCTGCAGCAGAGGAGTAAAGAAGGCTTTAATTTCACAGGGTTTTCTGTTCTCCCCGTGACCTCTTCTCTGCTACCAAAGGTGTTTTTAAATAAAGCCTCTAGAGCCATGTTCCTTCTAAAGCTACATAGTAAAATGTGGCTTTTCAGGAATTCCTGCTAGTTAAACTTGTCTGTGCAAGTGGATTCCAGTAGCAAGTTCAACCACCCTAAGAAAAGCAGAGGACAGGGTGAGAGGTTTGTGTTGCTCTGTATGGCATCTTTGGAAAGAAGATGAGGGAAAAGTGCTTTGGAAAGAGAAGAATTTTGCAGGTACAAGAAGCCAAAGAGCAATGGGAAACAGAGCAGTCCTGTGGCATCTTTCAAAGGTGGGAGCAGCCGAGGTGGATGGAGAAGATGATGAGGAAGGCAACACAAGTATCACATGTTAGAGAAGTTTTTCTTTATAATGCCCACCACATGAGGGACAATAGTGATAGAAAAGACTGAGAGAATTGAGAGCAAAAAAGCAGAGATGAAGGAGTAAATTTTGACTTGGGAACTAGAATCACATTTTCCATGTGCTTTTTTAGAAGTTGGTCACTGTCCTCAGCACATAGGCTTTGAAGTTCAGCTGGAAGTGAAGGTGGTACTAGCACAGGCATTTTTCCAACTTCCATCCCAAGCTCTTCACAAAAGTTCAAGAACATATGTTTCTGCAGAAAGACAGTCAAGCAATTAAAAATATTGCCACTTAAAGCTTTGCTATTGTGTTTCTTGGTCATTGCTCCGTTTATGGGGGCAGGATAGCTTGTATCCTTCCTAGCTGTTGCTGAAAGGCCGCTTCTCTCTGCAAGGCTGGGAGGCAGTACCCCGGCAGTACTCAGGCTCAGAACAGTTTCTCTGCAGTCAGAAGGTAAAAGCATTATACGTATAATTTAAGGTTAAACTGCAGAAACTGGCAGCCTCCAGCAGTCAATCAGTAATGTGTACTGCAGAACTGTTTCAGTGCAATCCTTTGCTCATGGACATCCGTCAGTAAGGGGCCCATCAGAAGGGTCAGTCATAAGCCAAGTTGTCCAATTTGAGCATGCTCTGATAAATGGCTTCTTTCTCTGACCCCTTTCTTCTCTCTTCCTTAGGATTTGGCTTTTCAGCAAGGCTAGTTTTCCTTTGCCTGTAGTGACTTGCCCTGGAGGAGGGACTGCTGTTCTAAAGCCTTGGCATCAAGCCCTACTGGAGCTGCCACTGCCAGCACTCACCTTGCTGCCTGTGCTGCTGTCAGCTTCCTGCCCGTGGAAACCTGGCTGTGGGTAGTGGGGGAGATGTATAAGGTCAGGGTGGTAAAAGTTCATGGGAGGTGATGTGGGGGATTATCTCACGTGGCAGCTCTAGGGTTGCTGTAATTAGCTTCCCTGAGAGCCAGCAGAGCTCCTGCCTTGCGCACTGGGGAGCTGAGGCACTGAGCATCCTGTGCTGGTCCCTAAGCCAGGTCATCTCTGTGGGCTGCAGAGCACTGGCTCCAGGCTCCTGACTATGGATCAGGGCACCTGGGGTGCACAGCTGCAATGGTCCCCGACTAACACCCTTTCAGAATGTTTCAGAGTGTTGAAGGCTGCTAATTGGAGCTGATATTGGTCAGGACCATCAGTCATTTGCAGGCTGATAATATGAAATATTTTCCAGTACATTCTGTTTTTCGTACAATGAAGCTTTATTTTGAAAATGTATCATATAAACTGCACCATAATATGCTGGGTGGAGTTAAATGTGGTCTTTCAACTGCGGACTCAAACTAAGTGTTCACAGCATCTTCCTTGGAAGATGTCCTAAGTTTGACTGGAACTACCTTTCCACTCCCAGTATGTTCCTCTACACCTTTCATTTGTATAACCCTGACTTCCTTATGTCAGTGTATACCAAGGAGGTTTGCTGTTGTTTGGGTTTGTAAATTTCTTTTCTTCTGATGCTGCTGGAGTACTTCATGTGGTCTGCTGCTTTCTTTGAATTGGAGACTCCTTGCTTGGAAACACTAATGAGAATGCTAAATACGCCACAGTTTGCAGAGTCCATTCTTTTTATCCATTCAGGGGAAATTACTGAAAACACTTGGAAACTGGCTGAAGAAAAAATCAATACTGATGACACAGAAACATACTTTCATGAACAGTAGAATATGTTCTATAGTTGTCATTTTTCACACCTAGGCTTGCCGGTTATCTTTTCAAAGATCAAATTAGTTCAATCTTTTAAACTAATAGATGAAGAAGAGTAGATGCTTTTGAATTGCTGATTTTGAAGAATAAATGCTTTTAAATTGCTGATTTTCTCTTCCCTTTGTGATTGCAAAGAGAACATTCTTATGTATGGTACGTTTGTAAGTTGCTTAGTTCCTTGAAAATTCTACCTCAAGTAGTGAAGGGCCGCTGTGTGGGTGTAGAGGTGCCTGACCCTTAGTGCAAAGTCCCACCAACTAATGCTGCATTGCTGTTGCAGAGGTGGTACCTCCAGAACTGTGGATCCACTGATTGCATCTCCTGGATGTGTTGAGAGCTAGCACCGACTAAATCAGATGCTAACATAGCCTTTCTAGGTGTAATGGAGTTAACTGGTGATTGGCTGGGTGTTTTTTTTAACCAGGTCTCATTCCTAGTCAGGTGTAGAGATGTTGCTTTTGAATTCTTCTAGGATAGTTGGTGAACATTTGTAGTCCCTTAGTGACTTGCACATGTGAAGTCACTCTGACATGCTCCCTCTGCTTTTTGGACTGGGATTGAATGAGTTCTTGGGCTCTTTCCATGCTTCTGCTAATCAACGTTTTAAAAATGTCCATAGTGAAAAGGACGAGGTATTTCTGTGCAACCCAATACCTTTATGTAGAGGACGCACTTGAGGTTGCACGTATGGACCAGAAGTGCTTGGCCCCTGCTGGAAAGCTTTTTCTAGTTAGCTGTGTTAGGATATACAGGGTCTGAACACCCCTCTCTCTGTATGGAAGGGAATGTGCAGATCAAATTGTGGTGGTGGTGAATTCAGCACACGGATATCTGGTTTCTTGGCAGATCCGACGCTGGGAGTATCTGGATTGCTGCCTGCCCCAAGGAAAAGGGGGTCGGTGTGACCCATGCTCAACCACTACTCATCCAAGCCATGTAACATGAGTCCCTAACCTGTAGACAGATTTACCAGCTCTGAATAATGTCTGTTGTGCTGTGAGATCTTATCTTCCTAATGGCCTGCAAGAGGGTACAAATGAGGAGAAATAAATACTGCTCTTGCTTTTGCTTCCTCTGCATTTTGTGGAACAGTTGATGTGTTCTCATTTTGCCTGCTGTGTTTGTTAGTGCTTTTAAAGGACTGAGCTAGTTTGTCAGAATTTTGGGAACAAGTGAAAGTAAGATCTGCTCCTACCTTCTCATTTTCTCTCACATACTCCTTTCCTCTTTGCTGAACAAGTAAAAAGAAAGGAACTGCCTGCCGTGTCCTGAAGTCCAAGCAGAGTGAAACCACTGTAACAAGCGTAGAGGAACTGTCCTGTAACATCCTTCCACAGAAACAGGCACCAACTTGATAAATGGTGCCAAAGCAAGATGTTAGCTTTATTTTACATCTGTACCCATAGGTCCCAATGGAATAGGAATTCCCCAGCACCTGAGACTGCCTGCCTAGAGGTATTGGTACTCCAGAGGCTTTACAATTTTACATTTGATTCCTGAAGCTTTTGAGTTGGGTGGTGGGAATGGGTATTGTTCAATAACCAGGTGCCTTCTGGAAGTCCAGAGGTATCTTGGAGGAGTGGAAGTTTCCCATCTGCCTTTGGGATAAAGAGCTTTGGGTTGCGATTTGTAAGTAATACAAGTCTGATCAAAAAATTTTCTATCATGTGACTGTATCAAGAGTGAAATCTTGTTTTGTGATTCCTGACAGAATTTAGCAGCAGTCTTACAAAAAATCATTGATGTATGTTTAGGCGGACCAGCACTTGATTTTTGTTGTTGAGTGTGTCGTTGGCTTTGTGCAGGAAAAGGGAGCTCTGGCAAAATGCGCTGAGTTTTCTGACTCGGTGGGGCAGTTTGATTTTAGTGCATAGCTTGGCTGTGGCTCACAGATGTGCCTGCAAGCCTGTCCATCCAGTTTGGTCTTCTGACACCACTAAACATTCACCAGTGGAACAGAAAGACACCATACTGCAGGTAATCTTTCTTTTTTAAAGAAAGGAAAAGCTGGAACTTCTGGAAAAGTGTTGAGTGAAAGGCCGTCTTGTTAGAAGGTGGATGTGCTTTCAGAGGGGCTAATTTTGACACTAAGGAAATATATGTAGAGCTGATTGCTGGCCAAGTGCCAGTCACTGAAGGGCACTGGAGGCTGAAATGCCAGGCAGTGCTGGTAGTGCTGGCACTTCAGCCCATGACAGTTGAGTTGCATGAATTATCTCTCTGCCTTCCAGCTAATTTTATCCTGTTGATTTTTCATGAATCATTTCCCATCTCTGTGGGTTAGAAATTAAAGTGGAAGTTTGCTAGCCAGAATAGCCACATCTGCTATTTAGAAACTAGTGTCTGGGGTTTGCTTCCTGGCCACCCCCACGCCTTCCCTTCCCTTTCCCTTTTTACCTCCATCATTGTTCAAATACATGAATCACTAGTGTTGCTCATCCACAAAAACTTTTAGGCTGACCAGCCTGCACAGGTGCAGGCGTCTTCTGGGTGCATGTGACCTCACTGTGGGCAATGGGGGTGGCAGGCAGGTGCTCAGTGCTATGTGGCAGGGTCCCAGGTGCACAGTGAAGCTGGCAGGACCTGACCAGGGCGTCTTGAATTTCCTGCACGTGCCTTATAAA
The DNA here is from genome assembly GCF_041296385.1 of Aphelocoma coerulescens. Classification (NCBI taxonomy): domain Eukaryota; kingdom Metazoa; phylum Chordata; class Aves; order Passeriformes; family Corvidae; genus Aphelocoma; species Aphelocoma coerulescens. Next base: position 26,762,040 of record NC_091019.1, read on the forward strand.
ACATTAAAGGCACTCTAGTGTCTTTTCCCTCTCCCAACACAGCAGAAGAGCAGGAATGTGACAGTGGCCCAGCCTGTAGTGTGCCTACCAAACACTTCCTCACTCCAGCTTTTTTGTCTGTCCATGAATGAGAGTAAAAGGTCATTTGGGCAGTAAATTCACATCTCTGCTTCCCTTTGTTGAGCTGTGTGCCCTTGACTGCCGTTGTGGCTGACATCCAGGCCAGCAGCAAGGGAAGGATATCCAGAAGTTGAGTGCTGCAAGCAGGGATCCAGGGACCCACATGGGAGCTGTGTAGCATGGGGTCCTGTCGGTGAGCAGAGTTTTGCTGGCAGCTATGCTGAGGAAAAAAGCACATTCCCTTGAAATATAGTGAGCATTAGATGAATGAGAGGAGGTCTCTAGCTTCTCATGTTCACTTTTAATCAGCCTTGGTGGATCACAGCAAATGCAGGAGACTGAATGAGTGCTTGTGTTGGGACAGTTTTGAAAATTGCCAAGTGGGTGGCCCAGAAAAATACAGGCTGGATAGCATGACACCAATCCTGGGTAAATATAAAATTATTTATGCCTGAAGATTGGTGTCATGAAAAGTGTCTTGTACTTCTTGAAAAGATCTGATTTTGTTCTTTGAGAACATTACCATTGGTTTAAAGAGAGCTCTCTATATATGATATATATTTACATATAAAAGGCAGTTAACTCAGAGTGTGAGAACCCAGTTAATATCTAATGCCAGAGAATATCAATAAAATATAAGTGGCTTAGGAAGTGAGGGTAGTGATTGATAGAGAGCCAGCATCCAATAAATAAACTGAAGTGGCAGTATAAACAGTAAGGAGGATGAAGGATACTCTAAGCTAAAGGACAGTACTAGCACACTAATAAATCAACTGGTTGAGGATTAACTTCAAGATGAACTTAGAAAATACCTTTTCAGCATCAAAAGATCACAGTTCTGGCATTGCCACCTTAGATGAGGGGAGTAAATAATCCAGCTATTTTAAGCTATAGCTTGATCATTTTACAGAAGAGTCTCTGCAACATGATATGTGGAGCTATGTTTTCAAAGAAGTAGACTTGATGACCCTTCTCTTCAGATAAGGGGAAGGGAGAAGCCAGATCTGCCTGACACTTACTCAGTGATGCAGAAGAAGACATGACTCATCACTGGCAAAATGTGTAGATGAAACATGTTTGGTGAATTGTAGCTGTTGATAGGGGCAGGACGGTGTAATGCAGTTTGTTAGGTAAATGAGGTTATTGAAACCAAATCATTTTCATGCAGACAAGTGGAGATTTATGAACCTGGAAAGGCATGTCCTGAACGTGACCTGTGAAGGCAGGCTTGTGTCCTGAGCAGTCCTGTGTGAGAACATGGGGGTCAGAATGGGCAGGCGGCTCTGGGGAGCTTCCTGTGCCAGGTTCTAGCTGGAAAAGACAACCATGATTTTAGACACAAACAGGGTGGTAATGAATCAGGGTGAGGAGGTTGTTTTATGTCTATAAACCTTATATTTACTTCAGACTCAGTCTTACATCAGTGTGGCTTTCTCGTGCCAGCATCTTGAAGTAATGGTCGAGAAAATTGGATGAGTTACACAGAAGAATGATGAAAATTGTTGGAAAGCTAAAAAGATACTGCATGGGTGCATAGCCAAGGCACTGCTATGTATGTGGTTTTATTCAGTGCTTATCACTATTGCAATCCAAACACCTTTCAGAAGTGCCTTAAGGAAGAAGGCTTACAGCTGCCACTTAGTTGTACTCCTATTCTGTCCTTAGGGAGAAAAATGGTGAAATAACATCTAGCTTTAGTACTGGGTTTTTGTGTATGTTTGTTTTAACTTTATAAATGTAAGTATATATTTATGTTGAAGCCAAAGGCAAAGAAGGGCCACTGGCAGTTCTGACCAAAGATGGTGAGGTTTATTACAGCCATTAACCTGGGAAGCAGTTCTTTCCAGTTGCTCAAAGCAGTGTTCCAGCATGCCGGGTATTTCAGCCTTTCCCATCGGGTTCCAGGGCCTTTTGAAAGAACTGCTGCCTGGTGCCCAGAACTAGAGAGAGTCACACATGACTTGTCTATGATGGGGATTAACAACTGAGATGAACTCATGAAATGTTGGCTTCTCTTCTCATGCCAATCTCAGATGGAGTTTTTGTCCTGTTTATAGGCTAAAAGTAAAGGAGTGGGATGTACAGGGTGTCAGTCAGATTGTCCTGATTCTCATTTCTACCCTTAAACTGTGAACCTGCGAGATCAATGCAGGGAGCTGAGTACAGCAAAAATGAGACATTTCCATGTATTTTAAAAATGCAAGCCACTTACCTAATCCTTTCAGCTGCAGTAAGTACCTGCCTGTGGCATGTTGCACTGTTCCAGAAGCTTTTAGGCTGCATGGGAGCTTTACGTTGTCAGCATCCTGCTTGTTTGAGTCCTTACTCAACACTTAACTTAGAAGTTGTATCATGTAATACCTGCTTTGAATAGGCTCGTGCTGATCCATAACAGCACATGGACCAGCACGTGGATCCTCTTCCTACTGTGAGATCAACAAAGGGCAAATGCTCCCAACTGACCGTAATACGGAATTTTGTGACAAATCTTGTAGAGCATCTTCTCTAGAAGCCATCATAAAACAAACTTAAGACTGGTTCAGGAGTTGTTTCAGAGGTTTTCTGTCTTCTTCTCCCTCTGAAACACGTCTGTCATGAAGCAGATCATGGGGGGTTTTGATAACATGTTTTGCCAATGAACCGTGTAAGAGTGACAGCGTGAATCTCGCATCCATTTGAGATTACAGGAGGAGTTCCAGGTTGGCAAACTGGAATTTCCCTGTTCCGAACTTGTCTGTGGTCAGGATGGCAGTGGGAATTTGGTGTTGTGGTGCCCCATCCTGTTTGTCATGTCAGTTGCTGGTCTTGGGCAGGTTAAAACCAGTGGGAACTCTCAGCCCTCTCTGCTGTAAAATAGGTTGAAGTCTTGTGGTTTTAAAGCTTGCTCTCCAGGCTTCTTCAGGAAGCTGCAGAAAAACTGGTGGTGTTTCCAGGTATCTTTCTTGTAGTCCTGACCTTCTTCAGTGTTTTTAGAATTTGAAACTCAAAAAAAGTATTTCATACTTCTGGTGGATTTATGGCTCCTCAGTGTAGTGGGGTAATTGACAGTGAGTTAAACAAGTCCTAGTCACAGCCCATGGCTGCTCAAATCCTGCCTCATGCATGACCTATAATTCTCACTAATTGAGTTTGAATTTGTGACTGCTTCAGCTTGTTGCCAGGTGTGCTGGCTGCATTCAGCCTTGCTCTGTGGCCATCAGAGAAGAGCCTGAGCCTCACAGCAGGCTGTGAGGCAGGTCACAGGGTCTTGCCCTGCTGCCACTCGCCTTTGCTGCGCGAGGATGCTGCTCCGCTGCACCCCGGGTGGAGGACAGCTTCACTCCCAGAAATGTTGTACTTTTGTGGGGAAAGTGCTGTGGCAACTGTGTAGGCAAAGGAATTTTTCCAGTGGTGCATTGGCTTATATCTGGCTGTGGACAGTGGTCCTCCTCTGAGCAAACTGGTCCTCCCTGTTACTTTGTGGGATCTTTGCTCTTTCGGAGTTTGCACTGGCTGCAAGCATGAGCTGCATAGCCAGCTGGTACTTCATAAAGTGACCTGAAGTGGTTGGTATGGCCGAGGACCTTGGTAAGTGCATTCACCTCAGGGAGAGTGGTCAGCCTGGGTCTTCCATGGCTGTATGGGGGGGAGCTCAGCGCCTTGAATTCTGCGCTTTATTCCCTGTTGTCTGCTTGTCAGTAGCTGACTGTTCTGGATTACTATTTCTGATATTAATATGCAACTGTGGAAACAGCATATGAACTTATGCCCATCTTTCACCATGGGCCTGCACTTTAAAACATGGTACAAGCTAAGCAAGATCTGCCTTAAAAGAAGAGGGGATGACCTCCAGAAGGGCAGCAGCGAGAAGCTGAGTGAAGGAGCTGTGTGCTGAGGAGGGGATGGATTCCTATATGGCTGTTTCACATGAAAGAATGTCCCAGTCTGGGAAACCTGCCAGTAAAATGTAAAATTAAAGCTCTGTTTTGGAGGCTGATCCATGCAGATAAGGGTCTGTGACTGTTAACTAATAACTACAAGAGGGGCAGTGATAAAGGCAGCATGCTTGAGGACAGGAATCCACAGGTTTGTTCATGCTTAACCCCATTTGGAGGTTTTTTCCTGCATTAGAGATTAATAGCTCAGATGTTCTAGTGTTTTCTACTTCCCTGATTTTGAGCAATATGGCAAAGCCACTGGAGATCTTAACATGTGTCATGCAGAAATGTGACAGGTCCTTGCCTACTTTGCAAAGAAAACAGGAGAGATTATGTGGCACTGCTGTGAACACGGGGATGTTCCAGGCATGCCTCTTGGGATTTGTAGCAGTCATGCTGGTGTCCTGGTTTTGCTGAGGACCACTGTGCACAATTGCCTTTGCTGTTCAAAGTGCTTGATGTTGTGTGCAAACAGCACCTGGATCATCACAGCATCCCTCTCACCGAGGGATTGTCCTTGCTGATGTGATGCTAGGACGTTGCAGTAGGCTGTGTGCCCACTGAGTACAGGGAGGGCTGAATGTCCTGGTGGGCCAGCTACCCCCTGGGAATACCCTCAGCAGTTACCAAGGAGCCTGCTCTGCTTATCCTTACATGGTGCTTCTCCACATCTTCTGAAATCTTCAGAGGCTCTTCATATTTAGGTGCTAGAACAAACACAATTATGAAAATTGCCAAGAAAACCCCAAAACAATGAAGGGGAGGGAGTGAAAACTCCAGAATGTGAACTAGACTCTTGTAGCTGTGGAAAGCTAAAGGGGGAGGAGAAATGGCAAGAAAGAAAAACTAATGAGCAGTGAAATTACGAAAAATTAAACACCACTTTGAATATGTCAGAAACTAAAAGAGTTCTAAAAGCACAGTCATCTGCTGAGGTCTGGAATTGGAGAAATGTCATATGTTCCTTTTCTGGAAGAAAAGCTAGAAGATGGTACCAGTTACAGCAGCACTGTAATGCTCTCTGTTGTAGCAGTAGCTTGGGAAATTACCAAATAGCAGCTACTACAGCAATACATTTTAAAGTTTGCTGTTCTGGCTAACTTGCATCCAGGGATTTTAAAAAGCCTGACTGAGCAGTGCTCTCTGGGCCATAAATGCTAATTTAAAAATAATTTTTAAAAAAAAGTATGCATAATGAGTTAGACTTAAAAAGATGTGTATTACTGATAAGTGAGTAGGCCAATTTCAAGTTTAACTGGGCAAATTAAACTAGTCTACCCGTGGTCTGATGTTTGCTTCCAGTAAAATAACGTAGTAGCTGATATGGATTGGATTGGTCCTGATTGAATGGGATATTAATTGTAATAATCAGCCTGTACAGGTTTTTTTAAATTGTTCTTTTCTAACATAGTATGATTTTCTGGTGTTGCTACAATCTTACTTGATAAAGGTAAAACTGTTGGTAAGTCTAGCGTGTTTAATGCACTGAAGTTGTGCAACAAGTCATGGGAATAAATAGATGGGATGATTCAGTGTGTCACACACGCACTGTTGGAGCGAGTCCAGAGGAGGGAGGGCAGTGAAGATGATCAGAGGGCTGGAGTACCTCTCCTGTGAAGACAGGCTGAGAGATTTGGAATTGTTCAGCCTGGACAAGAGAGGCCTTCAGGGAGACCTGATTGCTGCCTTTCAGTACTTGAAGGGAGCTTATGAGATAGCTGGGGACAGACTTTTTAGCTGGGCCTGTGGCAATAGGACAGTGGGGACTGGCTTTAAACTGAAAGAGGGTAGATTTAGATTAGATATTAGGAAAAATTTCTTTACTGTGAGGGTGGTGTGGCACTGGGACATGTCCAGAGAAGCTATGCCTGCTCCATCCCTGGAAATGTTCAAGGCCAAATTGGATAGTACTTTGAGCAGCGTGATCTAGTGGAAGCTCTCTCTGCAGTGGGATTGGAACTAGATGAACTTTAAGGTCCCCTCAAACCTAAGCCGTTCTGTGATTCGATGCATAAAGGAAAACCTGACTAAATAAAAGGTCACAGTGTTGCAACAAAAGGAGCCCCATTGCTGTCAGTGTAGTAGTCTCAGCTGGGAATTATTTTTTGGCTCAGTGCTAATCAAGAGGCAGAAATTGGTCTCTTCTCCCTATTAACAAGTGATAGGATGAGAGGAAATGCCTTCAAGTTGCACCAGGCGAAGTTTAGATTGAATATTACAAAAGAGTTACCAAACATTAGAACAAATTGCCCAGGAAAGTAGCTGAGTCCCCAACCCTGGAAGGTATTTAAAAGACATGTTGCTATGGCACTTAGTGATATGGTTTAGTGGTGGACTTGACAATGCTAAGTTTATGGTTGGACTTGATGATTTTGGAGGTCATTTCCAGCCTAAATGATTTAGTGGTGAACTTGGCAGAGCTAGATTTGCATTGGACACAATGATCTTAAAGGTCATTTGCAGCCTAAATGGTTCTCTTGATTCTAAGATTGCGGATGTCCTGGGAAAAAAAAGCACAAAGTTAATTTGGATTGCGTTTGTGGGCAACATAGAATCTGGGTGAAAAGAGGCAAGTTAGTGATGAACTTGGGGTTGCGTGTGTGCCAGGTGAGACAACAAGGAGTTGTGTGACAGGCTTAAAGCAATCACTTACTCTCAGAGCAGGTGGGAGGGTTGGTAGCATGTGTGGTGGTTCACTGCAAATAGAACCCCAGCTGAAAACAGAGCCCCAGCTGGGCACAATGGCCAGAAAGTAAGTGCAGCACCTGGACACAAACATGGTAATCCTGAGCCACGGCAGGGAGGGTGTTATCTCAGTGCAAGGTGCTGCTCCTGCCAGCGCCAGCGTGCTGCACAGGAATGTTGCTGATAAGTTGGAGAGAGTTCAGGGAGGACCAAGACAGGGGAGGGCTGCAAAATGTGCTACACAGTAAAACACAAGAGCTTCACGTATAAAATAAACACAGTGTTTCTTTTTTTTTATTCTGCCTTTGTTTGGAGCTATGCAGTAGTTTAACCAGAACTGAAGGAAGCACGGTGACCTTCCTTGGCAGGAGGTCACACTGTGTCATCGCAGGGTTTCTCTCACTCTGTAAGTCTCCATGGGGCAAGAGTGGGAAAGGAAAAGTCATTTTATCTGCAGAGACAAATGTATGCATCTCTCTGCTGAATGATTGGGGGATATGAGTGTTCTAACTCCAGATGTCCTGTCTGCCAGGCTTCCAAAACAGGTGGTTATTCTGACTGAGAGCATCTGCCCCACAGCCAGCATCCACCTTTCCTGTGACAGTGCAGGCCCCACAGCTAACCAGCTCTGGGACAGCACCTACCTCTTTGTGTCTTTTAACATTTTCCCACTCCCCAAGCTTTCTCCTTCTTCAGCTGCTGTACTGCAGACTTTGCAGAAAAGACTTTTTCTTTGAGAAGGGCAGGTAGGCCTAGATTGCAGCACTGGCTGGTGCATGGGTACAGGACTGGAGAGCTTTCCTCTTGCTCCAGGGAGTGCAGACAAGGGACTCAGCCTGCCAAAATAATGAGCCCTTCTTTGGCATTATTATTGCTTTCCTTCTGAATGGCGGTGTCAATTCTGAAAGAAAATGTGTCTTGTTTTGGACATCCTGTAAAGGCTTGAAAGTGCATGTGTTTGCATGTGTCTAGTTGTGCTTACACTGAGGCTTTGCTTTCAGACCACTATATGAGTATTAAGTAACACTCCTTGATACAGGCTTGATAAACGTCTTTCAGGCTGCACATTGGCATGTGAGAAGTCGGATCGGAAAAACGAATCATTTGTCCCCTGGCACAAAGAGGAGCCAGTCAGGTTGGGAATGACATTCTTTCTTGCTGTAAATAGGGCAGAAATGCAGACCAGACTTCCATGGTGTTCAGGCCCATACAAGTGTGTGTGGAATAAGAAAATTCCTGTCTTCAGGGTTTGTGACATTAGAACATGAATTTAGGAATGCCCTGAGCCCAGTCATGATGGGGATGGGCTCTTCCACCAGTCTTCCTGACAGAAGATCAGCTGCAGAGGCCCCTTTGTCAGCACTGCAAGTATGCAGCATAACAGAGCATGTCATTGGGCAGTGGACATGGAAGGGGCTATCACAGGGGATTTGGGGGGAGCAGCTGTGCAATCTGTCTGATCCGGTGTGGTGCCCAAGAGCAGACAGTTTGTGTGCCTTGCAGGAAGTCTTAAGATGAATGCAATGAAGAGATGAGTAGCACTCTAATTTATTCCTTTTCTCAAGCTGGGATGCTCTTAAGCTCAGTGGCCCTTCCAAAAATCTAAATTAAACCAACTCCAAATTATTATCACTTGACTTATCTATATTTTCTCTTCAGCACCACCCCATGATGGGAGAGGGAGGGAAGTGTTACTGTTGTGAAGCTTGCTGTCTTTAAACATCATTAAATGATAGATGATTCTGTGATTCTATGAAGTGCCTCCTGGCTCTTGTGTTGAGCAGAGGGAGAGGCATTTTCACTACAGCAGCCTTGCGTGCCAGAAGGGTGGTGGTGGCGGCTCAGCTCTGGCTGCTGCAAAGGACAGGAAGATTGAGAGCATGATTTGTGCAATCTTGGTGGAGTCCCAAAGGGCGCTGTAGGCACTTATCTGTTTGTCAGAGGTGTCCAGAGCACACAGAAAGCTCCATCTGCAGGGGTGTAGTACACTATAGTCTGTTCCCACATGGCATATGTTATGTTCGTAGGCAGATCCTGGTTCAATGCCCCAATCTGCATTCCTCTTTCTTGTCCTTCAAAGACCTGCTCTGAGGTAGTGGTGCTCTATGTTCCCATGACATATCACACCCATCAGTCTTAAATCCCATGTGTGTTTTTAATGGGCTCTGTGAAACATACTTCAGATTCTCTATGCCTCAGGTTGCTCTGTGGTGTCTCACACTCTTCACCTGACCTGCAGCTGAACTGCTCTTCCCTCCCCAGTGCAGGAACGGGTTTCCACCTATGTGCGCACGTGGATGCTCTGGTGTGTGATGGCGACTCTTGGTGCCGGAAGGGAGCCTGATCTGCTGCCTACATCCCAGCCTGGGGGGAAAACTGTGGTTCCTGGGGGAGCAAGGTTGTCATTTCTCAGCCACTCATATTTCTCCTCCCTTCCTTCATTCTTTTTCAGAACATGAGTGAGAACTTGAAGGACTGTTTGATCCAGACCCAGGCTTCCTTAGGGGAGATGGTAACGATAAAAACAGAGGCCTGCTCTCCACACCGGGACCAGGAGTATGGACAGCCTTGGTATGTGGCTAAGCTTCGTTCTGATGTACTCTAACCCCTTCTCTCCACCTCCCTCCCAGCTTAAAGGTGGTTTTGAGGAATATACTTGAGATTTTTGAAGTTATTAAAGGCCTTCCTTGTGAGGCCTGCCTTGGGGTGTTTGACAGGGGTGGTCACCTACTCATGTGCACCTACTCTAGCTGAAGCCATTACCTGCTGTGGGCTTTAGCCTTAAGGATCTGAGGTACCAGCTTTTGGCAGGTTGGGTGGCAAATTTAGTTATTTCTCTGCTACAGCTGTGGGACTAAAGGAGTTGGTCAGGCCCCATTGCTTCAGCTTCTCTCTGTGTGCAGTCCCAGCATCTTGCTAGGTTAACATCATCCTTCTGTTGTTCCCTGCTCAGCTCTGGAAGGCCTGACCCGCAGTCCATGGAGATGGAACCCAAGAAACTGAAAGGGAAACGGGATGTAATCATGACCAAGAGCTTTCAACAAGTGGATTTCTGGTGTAAGTGTCTTGTGAGTGAGGGAAAAGCACCACTGCTGCTTGTGTAGACTTTGGTCTTCTGCTGTCAGTTTGGGGCAGGAAGCAGGGGGAAAAAAAAGCCAGGGACAAATTTGCATTCTTACCTGAAAAGACTGGCATGGTTGGTAGGGAAATTGTTGCACAAAAGCAGCTTGTCCATGTAGGGACTAGGCAGAAGTAGGGAGGTAGGGGGAAAGCAAGCTGGGAACATGAAAACACACATCGGAAAACCCTGAGAGTCTGGAAAACCCAAAGACTTGAATTCAGAAACTGCCAAGGGAGCTTTGAGCAGATGAAAACTCTTTCCCTCATATTCTGGAAAGAAAACTGGTACCATTTATGTTGGCATACCTATGAATTACCAACTGGTAGACCTGCGTCCCTGTCTGGACACAGGACAGGTATCTGGGATGCTGTCTCTCTCCCAAGCACAGAATGAAGGCTATATGATGAGGGTATTTGTTTTCAGAGATGTTTGTTTTAGCTCCCCTCTGGTGTGTGCGGAATCAAACCTTTTGGCTGGAGGACTTGCTGCTAACCAGGGATGTGCAGGGAGCCCTCAGCCTCTGTCTCTGCAGGCAGTGACAGGGCCTTTCCATGTGTGTTCAGCCATCAGTGGCAGATACATGCAGGGCACCAGGGCTCATGCAGGTGCAGGTGTTGGTTGGGGCAGAGCCCTTGTTGAGAGGCATGGCAGAACAAGGGAGCAGCCAGTGAAGCCTCTCTGTGTGTAGGCCGGAGTTTGGGGAAGGGGCTCAGCTGGGCCAGGGGAAGGACAGGGAGCTGAGTCCTGAGTGCTGTGCATCCTGTGCACTGCCCAAGCCTGTACATCATGTGCATCATGTCTGCCAGACCTAACCCCTGTTTCCTTCTCATCTGCAGTCTGTGAGTCCTGCCAGGAGTACTTTGTGGATGAGTGTCCGAACCATGGCCCCCCAGTGTTTGTGTCTGACACTCCAGTGCCCGTTGGCATTCCTGACCGGGCAGCGCTGACCATCCCGCCCGGAATGGAGGTGGTTAAAGAGCCCAGTGGGGAGAACGACGTGCGCTGTATGAACGAGGTGATCCCCAAAGGTCACATCTTTGGGCCGTATGAGGGACAGATCTCTAGCCAGGACAGGTCTGCAGGATTCTTCTCATGGCTGGTGAGTGACAAGGTTCCCCAACTAAGTGACACCTCAGCCATGCAGCTCAGAGCTTGTGGAGCCAAACCTTAGCCATCTTCCCCCTTCTCTAAAGGTCTTCTGCTGGCCACGTGGGCACTACGTCAGCATTGACCTGCCATAAATAACAGCAGGTTAAGGGTATAGATAGATGATCTAGAGATTGCAGAGCTCTCTCATGGGCCTCTAGCACTCCCTCCCAGCCTAGTAACTCCTCTCCAAGCATAGTGACAGAGGTCGGGGGGAGCCTGACTGTCCTGTAAATCTTCCTGTATCTCCTTATGATGGAGGTGTCTCTGATTTGATTTTCATAAAACAATAGAGCAGAGGGGGTGGCCAAGAGGCCGGAAAAGAGATCCAGTCCATCAGGAACTGATCTACGTGCAGATTCCAGCACCAAAACTTTTTTCCCCTCATACTACAGGACTTGGTTAGCGTATGAGATAGAGACATCACTGGATCAAAAGATGTTAATGATTATGAGAACTGCAATGTGGGACTTGAGTTATGATTGGGGAAAAAATTGACAGGTGCTGATATGAAATGCTCCTCACACTTTTGTGTAAGATAAATGTGTGTCTCAGCCCTGTCTCAAAAGGGAAGTTAATCTTTTATATCCCAGGATTGTTAATGATTTTGTCAGCTCCATCCACAGTTCTGTTACAGGTATTTGTACATAGAAAAATGCCTCTCAGTCAGTTCAGAGTAGCCCCTGCACACTCACCCAGGTCAGCAGCCTGTAATACCGGGAGAGCTGAGATTCACAACATAGAGTTTCACACCATGACTTAAGGCTAGAACTGAAGCAGTGATTTGAGATTCATAGACCTTCTCCTGCCTGGACCAGCTGGTTGACATGCTGCATCCATTCTCTTGTCCCACAGATTGTTGATAAGAACAACCGCTACAAATCCATTGATGGAACAGATGAAACCAAAGCAAACTGGATGAGGTGAGTCCAGTTCTCTTCTGCCTTCCCTTTTGGGGCTCTGTGTTCCAGAGAGAGGCCATCAAATACTCCTTATTATTTTGTGTGTTGGAAAACCGAACCAAAATGTTGCCACCCATTTTGCAAATGGTGTACTTGTGCTCTTCCAGTGTTTATTGTGATGAGTGGTTTTGGTATCAGATTCAAAGAAAGGGTCTAAAATAAGGCAAGGATGTGTATATGGAGGATGGCTATTTCCTGGAATGAGGATAAATGTTAAAGATGATCCTATTCATCCACTTACAAGCACTGACAGTTCTCATTCCATTTTTTTATTCTTTATTTTTATGTTATGTTCAAATATTTGCTAAATGCTTTGCATTACCCCCAAGGTAACATTTGATTCTCTTTGGGGTTTTGTCCCTACTCATTTGACAGATACTAAAAGAGGTGCCTTTTTTTTGTTTTCTTTCTGGGCTTCATTTGAACCAGCTGTCCGTGCTGGCTGTGGTTTGGCAGTGTCAGCTGTCCTGTGCGAGGAGGAGGGCGAGCTGGGCGACTGAAGGCAGAGCTGACGCGTGTGCTTGCGCTCCCTCTGCCGGCCCCGCGCCTCGGCAGAGCAGCCGGCAGTGCGGCTGGCCTCGGGAGCTGCAAGCTCTGGGTTTGGGAACTGCAGCAGGAGGGGACCGTGTGTGACCATGGTGCAGTGTTTCAGGTATTGCTGTATATCTGCAAAACGTAGGTCACTGAGGCCTCATACGTGTACGAGTTGCCAGAACGGGGCATTGCTGCACAGTGAGGCCCGTCAGACCAGTCCTGCTTCCACAGTGAATTTTGGAAGCAGGTTATTGTCAAGAATGCATCTGCTACAAGAGTAAAGCAGAGTGGGATTATCTGGTTTGTTGGCCTGGATGTCTAGGATTTTCAGTTGTCACTCATTAAGGGGAAAAAAAAGCATGAAGTACAGGTAAATGCAAGATTGACCTAACTGGTCATATCTGGTTGCAACACCTTTGGCTGTTTCAGTCTTCACATGGATAGCAGCCGTTCCGATGTTTATGTTCATAAAGTTCAGCAAAGGATTTAATTTTTACGTAAGGTTTCCAGCTGTTACAGTTGTTCACTACTGGATGAGATAAAATACTAGGCCTGGGCTGAGGCTGGAGTCATCACTTCAAAAAGAAGCAGTGGTACAGTGAAGAGATAGGTAGGCAGATATATATATATATGTATATCTCCAGAAGTAAAGAATGCAAAGTTCAAAAATCAGAGTGAGGATTTTCTACATAGGCCTGGATCTTTGTGATCTGCATGCCAGTGAAACTGGGGCAAAACACAGTCTTGGGAAGCAAAAATTCTATGATGAGCTCTTCTTCCTACTGCTGTGAACATAAGCTTGATGTCTGAATTTAAATGGGCACTACTCATGATCCTAACACAAAAGAACAGGATGTTCTTGCCTAAACTTGTATTTGCCATGGTTCAGTCTCAGTATGAGTGTGATCTGGGCCATTCTGTACAGCCTTGAAAGGCACAGGGGCTGTGGCTTTGTGGAAAGGGGATGTTTGCAACCCTTCATGGGAAGGGTGTATCAAAGGGCCTGTGCAGGCTGTATCAAAGGGCCTGTGCAGGCTATACCAGTCTTACTGACCTTCCTGATCTTACTCTTGAAAAGAGTTTCTAACCAGTAGTATTATGTAGAGTCTGACTGACAGTTCAAGTGGCAGTAGAGGTCCTCAAAAAGCTTTGGTTTTGTTAGCATCTTTCAGACTGAGGTGTACTCAGTATTCTGTGCTAGAACATCACCCGACACTGAGATTACACACACAAACCACGCTTGACTTCCAGGACGCTGTAGACAGCGCTCTTTTTGTTTTTCAGATGGTGCTCTTTGCTATCACTCACAGATGGTGTACTTTGCAAAGCAGATCTACTCACCTTCTGGGTAGGTGGGTATGGCACAGGGAGGGCAGCTTGGGCTGATTCCTCTCTCTTCCTGTAGATCTGGCTATTGTTTTTGTTGTTCGAATACCACATCTGAGTCCATTTTCATGTTGCCTGAGGACAATACGTGTACTGCAGCACTTGCTGGTTTAATTTCAAGTGCCTGTTTACCCAAGGCAGTGGATGACAGGGAGGAAGGAGGAGGAAGTGCAGCAGATGGCATGGCAATGGTAACATCCTCTTGCCCTTTCCCTCATCAGTCAGTCAGTCAAGACAAAGTCCTGATGCTTGGGAGCATGTTCTTCTAAGCTGGCTGCTGGCACAAGGGTAATGCACCCTTCTTCTCTGTCCAGAGTAAAGTGCTGCTGCTTGCAATACTTACGAAACTCCCTGACTTCAACATGTGCAAACATCTTCCTCTGTTTTTATTTTTCTGGGGTCTGATTACCATGGATTGCAGCAAACCTCAAGTGAAACCAGTGCTTTCTTGGACACAAACAGTAAATTGCTGCTGATGGCAGTTCTTGAGGCTTCTGAAGGGTTGCAGAGAACCATCCATTTTCCTGGTTACTTCTGAGGGAATTCTCTTACTCAGTTGTTAGTGTCCTCTAAAAATAATGGATCTGACCAAAAAGTGAAAGTAATTCAGAAAGTTCAGGAAAGTCAATCCTTCTGTGTATGTATCACTTGGCCCAGAACGAGATGTAGGATAGACCATACCACCAAACTGGTGGTGCCTAACTGAACTGTTGGAGTGTAGTGCTTCGTGTTTGGGGTTTCCAGGCTATTTTGAGCATTTATAGTCTGTAGCCCTTCTTACATGGGAGTACCTGAATTCTTAGGATTTTGGCACAGTTTAAATTCATCCTTTGCCTTAGCCAATGTGAAAAGGCTGCAGCGAGACTTTCTCACTTCTTTCTCCTTTGCCTTCCTTTCTGCCCCCTTTCCTCTCCAAGCATAGTAACAGAGGTCATGGGGAGCCAGACTGTCCTGTAAATCTTCCTGTAGCTCCTTATAATGGAGGTGTCTCTGATTTGATTTTCATACAACAGTAGAGCTTGGAAGGGGGCTCTGGTCAAGTGTTCCAACAGCCTGCTTAAAGCAGGACCAGCTTTTGACTAGTAAATCTTTTCAGGACTGAACTGCTGTTTCAATTTTACAGGACCTTTTAAAAATAAGCATTTTAAAAACAGTCAGGGTTACTGTGACTGCCCTTGTGTTCAGGGTGAGTAAAAGCCACCAGCCTATGGATGTCATTTTGTTGAACTTCATAAACTGATTTCTGCTACCTTGCAGCAAGTGGAACAAATGTTCTTATCGATTAGAGAGTCAAATTTATGCAGAGTTGAGGGATCCTAAAGTACTGTGGGGCTGTGATCCTTGGGAAAAAAAAAACAAAAAAAACCCACAAAAACTACTGCAAAGCCCTGGGAGAAATTACATGCTTGTTTCTTAGAGGCCAAGAAAAGTGGAATTGATTGATATTTTTGTGGGGTGATCATTAAGTGCCCACTGTTCAATATGTCTTGCACTTTCAGATTGACCTGGGCTGAGGTGTGAATTCACAACCTCACAGCTGGGGCTGCTCTGGAGCTTGCTAAAACCCTCATGGCATCACCAGAGAGGTACTTGTAAATATCAGTGACTGCCTTTAGGGACGTACTGCATGCTAGAGGAGAAAAAGATCCCTCTGATAGTAATACTGTCTGCATTTTTATAAGGAGGAGGTTAATGTGCCTGCTAGGAGCCTAACATTAATTGAATTTGTGATTAAAACTGGCCAGAGCTCATTACTCAATGTGTGGCAAGTTTGCTATTGGAATATGAAGTTAGATTGTTTTGACCCAAGTTGTACTGGAGCAAATGAGTGGAAACACTGAAATCTGAATATCCAGGCCTACCATAAGCTGTCCTAAGTGCACTTGATGGGATATCCTGTCTGGGAAGAGCAAAAAGGGTTCTAATTCCCCATCAGTGCAGCTTTGCTGGTGACAGCAGCTGTGAGTTCAGCAGAGAGGAGGAGGTGCCAGTTATTGTGACCCTGCAGCTCCAGAGAGAGCTGTCTGTTCTGCAAACTCACCCCTACCCAGGGCCATTTTGCAGAATACTGTTACTCCCTTTCACCAGAGCAGCTTGTCAGCAGAGTTTTGTTGCCACCTCATGGAGGCACTGATGATACTGTGTAGTCATGCGTACCTGACGAGGGTCTACACCTAGCCCAGTTTTGCTGAATGTGATAAAAGTCAAACTGTAAATGTTCCCTTGCTCAATGTTTTGTGTAGCCTTCTCCCTTCTTGTTGTGTTCAGCTGGGAGAACTCCTTTTTCCTTTTAAGTTTGGTAAGGTTTTTTGTTGGGGTTTTTTGAGGTTCAGAGTAGCAGGTGCTTTGCTGGCTCTCCATCCTTTCATTATCATCTTCTCTAAACACTCCTTCTTTCCCTCTGTAAATGAAGCTCCACCAAGACAGTATCTCAAGCATTCATTTATGTTTGTTCCCATGAAATGCATCTGTGCACTTAGGTCCCAGCTGTCCCTGATGTGGCCTGGATTTGAGCAGCTTCTCCTACTGGTTTTCCAGCTTTAACCGAACTGACGCTTGCCCTGATGGCAGGCAGCAGTGTCAGTGAGATTGATTAAAAAGTGTTAGCAGCACTAAGAAGAAGCTGGAATGGCAAGGGTCAGCACCTTTCTGTAGGTTCAGACGGTCTGTTTTCTCCTTATTGAATAGATCTGCTGCCTTTTTTTTTCCCAATAAAAAAGCGTAGTTAGGACTAATGCTTTGTTTATTATTCTAGTTTTCTTTGACTGTGGCTGGAAAAATTAACACACACCTCCTTTGGACTAAACTGCTTGTTCTCAGGATGGCTGCCTCCTCTTCTCAATGGGCTGAGGCTACCAGTTGTTCATTTGAAACACCTGGAACTGGGTGCAGGCTCAAGTCGGTGGTAGTGACGGAAAGCCTAGCCAGGAAAAACAAGTGGGTGGCCTCATTCCTTTTGAGAACAATGGGAAATGGCAGCCATTTCTGGGTGAAACGAGCTTGCTGTGAAGCAGACAAATGCTGGATGTGGAGTACCCCAATGCTGAAAAAATCTTTCCTTAGGGAAAGCAAGTTGCAGAAATTGTCCACCAGTCTAGTCAAAACCTCCCTACCCTTAAAAAAATCCAATTTGATGTGGCCTCTTTATGACATCCTGCAAGTTGTAACACAAAGGGTGGTGTGAAAGTTTCTATTGCATATTGTGCCAGGTAGAACAATAAGATATGTTTCAGGCCTCTAAATTTCCTCTAAGTCTCGAGCAGTGTCACATTAGAAGCTAATTCACCGCTGTGATTGCGAGTTCTCACACTTTTTTCTGTGCACAAACTGTGGCAAGTGATATGAGGCTGAACTGAAATTCTCATATGTAAGTCAGGGCATCAGCCGATGTGTAAAATTAAATTTTAACTTTAAAGCTGAGAGGGTTCCTTCACACTAGCGTTGCTTGGTATTTTTTTTCTTAAGCTTGAAAATTGCCTTTTAAAAACAAAATGGCTGCCTTTTCCTGGTGCAGTTGAGGAAAACTGAGAGGTTGCTGTGGGTCAGGGGAGCTGCATCCCACCAAACTCCTCTGCCCCAGTACTGCACTGGCCATGTGGTTGGATGCAGGGGACTGCTTTGCGCTGATTTCCTTTTACCCAATTATGCTTTGTGGGATGTTCAACCCAAGGAACATGGCTGAACGAAAGAGGAAGCCCAAGTTTTCCAAGGAAGAACTGGACATTCTGGTCACTGAGGTGACCCGAAATGAAGCCATGCTGTTTGGGAGGGAGACAATGCGTCTATCCCACGCTGACAGGGACAAGATCTGGGAAGGCATAGCCAGGCAGATCACATCAGTCAGCCAGGTCCCCAGGTCTGTGAAAGACATTAAACACAGATGGGACGACATGAAGAGAAGGACCAAGGACAAACTGGCATTCATGCAGAGGTCCCTCTCCAGCCCCGGCAGCGCGGGGCGGCCCTCGGCCATCGTCCTGACCGCCCATGAGAGAGCCATCGAGTCGGCACTGCATTCATCGCACCAGAGGCACGGCTTCCGGAGAGCGGATCTGGACGTGGTTGACAGCCTGTCAACGAGCTGTAAGTATCACTGCCTTAACACCTCTTTGTCTTATGCTTGCATATCTCAGTGACGCCAGAGGAGCCTTGTGTGTTGTGTGAGATGCTGGGTTGCCTGTCAAGACAGGTCCTTCTGCTGTGATTGGTTTCAAGACAGCCTGCTCTGATGGTTGTGGAGTGCTGAGATGGTTTGTTTTCAAGTTAAGATCATCTCTATCTGTTTATCTAGTTCTTTTCCATACTGTCTTCCGAGCGTAGATAATGGATTATAAGTATGAATTAATCCTGCAAGTGAGGGAGCATCTGTAGTTGATGTATGACTGCCTCCAGTCTGTGGAAAAAGTGCTTGAAAAGATTAGGAGATCTTCACCCTGATAAAACAGCAATGCTACCAAACTGAGAGTCATCTGCCAGTCACCAATGGATCACTTCCAAGAGAGCTTTGGGGGTCTCAGTGATCACTGGTGTTCATTGCTGAGGTTGGGCCACTAATGATTTCTCTGTAGTGGTCTGAAGGATCAGCATAAATGCTGTGATAAAGGTAGACAATAATGACTCCTTCTTCACTGGTTTTAAAGAAACTGCTTGCCCTGCTTTTAAAGTTAATCTTCTTACATCACAATTCTCAGACACCTTCCAGTGCTAAACCACAAGCTGCTTTGTGCAGGTTCTTTCCATGGTTCTGTACAGACACTTTTCTTTGTGGAGGTGCAACTTCTTGTTTGTGAGCTTTTAGGGGTACAAAGGAGAGAAGGAGGGGGTAACTTCTTGGGGAGTGAGTCAACTAATACCTCATGGGTGGCACTGTCCCGCCACACTAGGTCTGATCTCATATCTGAAGTTGTTAGTGGGAAAGCAAGGACAAAATCTGCCAGAACTGACAAGGTGGGACTTGGTCATTCTTTGCATCTCTCTTGGAAGCCAGTTGCACTATTTCAGAGGTAAAAAGAGTACAAGTTATGCAAGGAAATAGTGGACAGCTGCACCAGGTGAAACCTTGTCTCTTCTTACTCTTCACATGCCTGTACCTGTGAACTGGCACATCACTAGATATTTATCAGACTAATGAGAATTTTCCCATGGCATTCTGCTTTAGTTTTGATTTTGCATCAAGTGTATTTCACTGATTAACATAGGGTCCTCTTGCTGCTATGCCTGACTGCCTGGTTGTCTTAGTGATGCCAAGCCACATGGTGGCTTTGCAGAACACACTTTGAGAGCAGCAAATGCAACATCTCTGCTCTTGTCAGTGCAGAGCATGTAAGAAATGACAGGGGAGTAGGATTTTTGCATGAGAAGTCTATGTCCCTCCAAAATATTTGTGCTAGCTACTTACGGGTTTGGGGAAGAGGAGTCATTGCTACTGTCTGAAATGGATTTATATTCTAGTAATGGACAATGCTGTGTACAGAATACCACAATAGCTTGGGTTCACCCACTCTTCAGGTTTCTTATGGCTAATCCTGTCACCCAGTGCTAACGTTGCAGCACTTGCATGTTGAGTTATGCGTCAGAAACTACAGGCTTGTCTGAACTGGCAGACTGGGGGGAGGGGAAAAGCCTTTTTCTATGTTCTTTGAGATATCCTGAAACAGAAGCCAGTGTTGAGAGGGATTTCACATTAATAATTCATGCTTCCTCTTCTGTTTAAGCTGATGAAGATGAAGAGATGCCAGGCACTTCTAAGGAACATCACTTCGCTTCGCTGCAGAGGGCTGGTGCAGGTGTCAGTCAGTTCTCCGGGCCCTCCTTCCTCCGCACTTCTTCCTCATCAGAGCCCTTGGAAGCTGCCAGCCAAAGGCAGGAACTGCACTGTCCATCCCCACGCGCCACCTCGGCCTGCAGACCCCCGCACACCCGCACCAGGAGCCCGCCCCTCTCCAGCTTCGATCGCCAGCTTCTCCATTCCCACGCACAGCAAACAGACCTGTTCAGGCAGTTCTGCCAGGAGCTGGTGGCCATTCACAGGGACATGGCAGATAGCATGCATGCTGTCAGTCAGAGCGTGGCTGACCTCACCAGCCAGGTTGGCCAGATGTGTCAGACACTGGCAGAAATACGTGATGGGGTCCAGGCTTTCCATAGGATACAGGATCCTAGTGTCATGCCAGGGTCCTGTCTGCAAGCAGCTTGCTCTGAACAGCCCCCTGAGCCCAGTGCAGAGTCCAACCAAAACTCTCTAAAACAGATGACTCCTGCACGGGCCACCAGGTCACGAAAAAGAAAACATACTTTTTAGTATGTGTCATATAAAGTAAAGAGGGATGCCCCTTTCTGAGCTGCTGCATGTTCAGATGGCTTCTCCATGTGTATCAGTATTCTGTGGGGAAGGTCAGCAGCTGACCCAACCCATCCATCCCCTTGCTGGCTGACAGAGCAGTGTGAATATGGCAGCTAATTGTAGGACTGGCCCTCTGCAATCGCAAAGAGGAATCACAAATACTGTAGAGCTTGGAATGTAGGACATCTTTGGGTTTATAGAGATTAGGAGTTTTCACTGGCTTCCCTGTGCTTTAAATGCTCTATAAACTAAGAGATGCAATTGAAATCATTATCTTGATCTCTTCCCATGCCTGTGAAATACTATTTACTGAGACAGAGATCCCTTTGCAATCAGCTCACAAATTTACCCTACTACTGCATTCCCATCATCTTCCTGAATGTTAGTATATGCAGTATGTGCAGAAATACAGCCTTATGACTAAAAACTCTTACTGATTGTTGCTTTTATCTTTCATTCAGCAATAGTGGGCTATTCCGGGGCTTACTGTGACTTGGGGAGAGGAGTGGTTTGGGGAGGTGTGGTTTGGGGAGAGTGTAAAAGCAGACCTTGTGCAGGGAAGGGAAGAAGGCACAATTCTGAGGACGGGTCTCAGCACTGTAGGGTTTTAGACTGCTGAAAAGGACTACTATGGCATAGACCTGGATCCTGCAGTACCACATGCACTTGTGTTAAAGAGTTTAACCTTTGTTTGCTCCAGTCTGAAACCTCTACTTAACTTTTACAGTTGCAGTTAAAATACAATTATTTCATCATATGACAACATTTAAAGAGAATTGTATCATATAATTTTCTTGCGTGTTGTCAAATCTTCAGTTTTGAACCATCCCACCCCTTCAAAATGTGAAAGCCTGCACAGAAAAGATGTAGGGCCTGCTTCTGACCTCAAGCCAGTTTGGTTTTGTTTCACTGTAATTCTGTCAGCTTCAGTACAGTTACTTTGCACTTAGTTGTATTATGGTGGGATCTGTACTGTGTTCTCCTATCATAAAGGGTTTACCGTCTAAATTCACAGCTACATAGGTTAAAATCTTAGACATATTGGTTTTGTACTGCTTTCTTTCCCCATAGAGATGCAAGAAAGAACTGTGTTGCAACATTTGAATTGCTCTAGAGCTGTGTGAGGTTCCCATGTACAACACTGATTCTGGAACTAGGCTTTAATAGTGTCACCTCAGGTGGTGATAATATATGTGGTAGCTCTTTTATAACATGTCTATTTTCTCCTTAATTTGCACATCTGCATCTCGCATGCTGCCCCCATCTGTGGAAAAAGCTGGACCATTATCATGGTAATCTTCAGCAGGGAAAAGGGCCAAGGTGTTAACCACACAGCACACCATGCTCTCCAGGCTGTCCTATTGTATTTGGAGGTTGGTTGCAGGAAACTGTTCCAGTTAATATGAGTGTACATCATCATGCCATGGCTGGGCTACAGACTTGGCAAAAAAGTTACAGAAGCTTCCATGGAATTGAACATAGGCAGCACGGTGTAGCAGAAGGGTGGCTTGTTTTGTGTGATCTTCAAGGGACATCGTTAATCTGTGTGGCCTCTCCTTTGAAAGTATAGTGCATTAGCTTCTTTCCTGAAAAGTTCAGTGTATATCTGCTGTGTCAGGCATTCAGGAATTCCTGACATGCTTTTCCTTTTTTTTTTTTTTTTTCCTAAGATGTTCTGTAATTCTAATTCAAGTAATTTATTTTTAGTGGTGCAGTAAAAGATTGCTCAGGGAAGTAGTGGTCTGGCAAAGAAAAAAAGCCTTCTTTCTGAGGAATGACCCAGCTGGTTTCATGCAGGGGACATTCCTTACAGTGCTGATACCAGACCAGGGCAGAACTTGCTCACCTTCCCCTGAGGATGTCCTTTTACTTCTGTTGAAACATTTGTATTCTGCAAAAATCACAGTCTCTCTTCAGATGAAGGGGAGATTGGGAAATCTGGCAGAAGTGGATTTAATTTATGAATCAGAGAGAGTTGAAAAAAGGGTGATATGTGTTAAAGGCTTTTTGAGTCAATATAGTGCTGCTGCTATACATTAATAATAGTGTTTTATATTTTTATAATATTTGATCTCTACTGATGTCCTCCCATGGATATACTGGTAAGATTAGCTCCTCTGATGTTGTTCAGGAGGATCCCTTCTGGGAACCCTGAGGTCTGCAAAGGAGGAGACTCCTGCAGGTGCTGGGCACTGGAGAGAGTTAGCATCATTGCTGCCATCAGTTTGCCCACACAGATGTGTTTAGAGAGGGAATCCTGGTGCAGGATGCACAGCCCTCAGTGCAAATCCCCAAAGGCTGGGCACTGGTCAGGAGAAAGGACTTTTTACTATAAACTGCCTGATGTCTCCCCTAGTTTCCTCTGTGGACTATTACAGATTGGCCCAGATCTGGGGACGTATCTCCTGCCCTGTGTAGACCTCTCGGTGGAGTGGCTTTTCTGTACTGGCTCGCAAAGGATACTTCTTCCTGCACCTATCATGTTAACTGGCTGTTGAAGTAAGTGTCTGTGTCAAAGCAAACTGCTGTGCTCAACCCCAGTATCTCCATGTCTTGTACATGCTGAAAAAATTCTCTCTTTAAAAGTATTTTTGTTAAGAATGCAATAAATATATAACACTTTTAACACAGCTGCTGTTGAGTCATTTGTTTCTCTCTACAGTTTTTGCCTGAGCTGGTAACACGCCTGTCGCAGATATGGGTCTCCTGGAGACACTTGGCATCAGAGCCCTCAGGCAGGGTTTACGTGTATGGCATCCCATGGCATCAGCCTGGGCTGGCGGCTGCTCTCTTGCATGGGATCTCCTGCCCTGGCTGTGTACCCAATGTTGGTTTGGGAAAGGCCGGTGGCCTTTTCCCTGCAGTGCTCTGCCCTGGTAGGGCATCACCAGAGCACCCCCAAGGCCAGATGGAGGGTGAGCAATGGAGTGGGCAGCAGGGAGGCATGGGGCAAGTCCAGGGGGATAGTGGAGAGGAGAAGGGGAGAAGCTTGAGCGTCCCGCCAGCTGCAGAGGTCTCCTCCCTCTTCACCGTCTCTTCTGGATCCTCACCAGAGGGTCTGTTTCCCTCCTGGGGAGGAATGATCCCAGCTGCCAAAAAATACCTTGACATTTTTCTGGGCATGCTCAATTGGCCATCCCAAAACTTGGGAATTAGGTGTCCTGAGTGGGCTGTGGCTTAGGAAAAATGAAACGATTTTTATTTGCTGGTAGCTATGGAGTCTGTGGGAGAGGTGGTCCTGCAGAGAAAGGAGCTGTGCCTCTGACAGCTGTGGGGTTGATCCAAGCCCCAGTAGCTGCAGGAGGGTCAGAAGTGGTCTCCATTGGTGCGATGTCTGGTCCTGAGTAGCCTGGTCAGGATCTGTGGTGTTCTGGAGGCTGGCCTGTCCCAAGGACTAGACAGGACACTAAATGATGGATTTGTGGCTGGTGGCAATGCCTCTCTGCAGGACCAGGTGCAGCTGAGGGTGTCTGGGTCTGCTGCAAGAGCGGTATGACTCTGCTCCTTCTCTGGGGATCATGGTCCCCTGGGAAACCTGCTCTGCAAGCAGGGCCTTGCCCATCAGTGTGCAGTGCTTGGGTCAGCCTAACCATGCCTGTCCTGGGTGTCCAAACCAAGGTAGCCTCCTTGCTTCAGTCCAAATGGAGCATTTGGCGTTGGGACAGGGACCGGGCACTTTGCAGTCTTTGCATGAAGGGTTGGATTGTTCTGAGCACTTTGGCCTTGGGATGTGTGTCAGTGAAGGCAGATCATGCAGTCTCTCCTCATCTGGTAGTTTGTGCCCCTTGTTCACCAAGCTGGCTGCCCTTTTGTGGAATGACTTTCTCCATCCTTGGAAAGCATCTGCCCCTCAGCTGTGGTGTGCAGGCACTAAGTGTCTCAGACCAACAGTTGGAATGTGGGGCTTATGCAGTCCTTTGTAACCTGTGTCTTTAGTGCCTCCGGGGAAACTCGAGCCTGGGGCTGGGCAGCGCTGCTTCAAAATTGGTTCATTTGTGTGGTTTCATTTACCTTACCTCAGGGAAGTATCACAGAGGGAAAGCTTCCTCTCCAGGAGCATAAACCATTTGCTAGCTGCACACAGCTGTGAAGAAACATGTTTGTGACTGGATTATGCCAGAACTCTCTGTTGAGGGCTCCTGATGAAACTGGCAGTGCCAGTGGCTGCAGGAGGCTGGATGAGCAGCCAGGCAGCATTTGCTGCAGGGTTGCAGCAGTGCTGCAGCTCATGTCCCTCCAGCCTGCACTCTCCTCCCAGCACCCTGCTGCTCCAGGAGGCAGCCAGAGCCACAGGATCTGGGCAGCAGAGCTGAAGGATACGTGGGCAGAAATGTGGAGGGCTGTAGAGGCAGAAGCAGAGCAGTGAACAGGAAAAGCTCGTGCTCATGCTTAACAAAATACTTCATAATAAAAGTGAGCCCTGGTGGGAATAGTTAATGAGGGTCTCCCCTTCCCATTTGAAGTTGTATTTTCTACATCTCACTGTCAAATGCAGTTTGCTGGAAATGCACCCGACCATCCTGCCACTGCTCCATGGATTCCTCGGTGCCACTGACTGTGGACATACAGGTCATGTATGTTGTGTTAAGGATCTCAGAGTGACTTTAGGTTAGTAAATCTTCACACGGGCAGCCTGATCCTGTCACTGCTCTGCTGTGGACGGTGGGATGCAGAGCTGGGTCTCTCCTTAGCTGGTGCTAGGAAGCATCCTGACATTTTTCATGGACTGGAGAGAGCATCCTCTTGTATCTCCTGTGCTCCTGTACTGCAGGGCATCAGGCTGACCACAGCACACTGGTCTGTCTCAAGGGTTGTGTATCTCCTGGCTGGCTGAAGGCCTAATACACCTTTTGAGGAGTGATCACTAACACCCAAAAGCAACAGCCTGTGTGCTACTGCAGGACCTTCCCACCACACTGCTTCAGGTCTCTCTTCTTTCTCAAATACACAAACTGGTACCTTAGAAGTTCCTTTGTTTTGTGATTAGAAGAAAATAAAGGGTTCATAAAAGCCGATTTTGGCAGTACTAGAGTCTGCTGTTTAAATAATTACTGAAGATGGCAGAGAATCCTGGGTAGCACACATTAGGAAAAATAGAACTGCTTGCAGGCACATGCACAGTTGCTTAATATTAAAACCAGAATTGGTTGAGCCTCAGGCAGCCTGAGACACTGCCACTGCAGACTTGTTTTCTGTGTTTTGTGGGAAGTTCCACCAAGTTTGTGACCTTGTGTCTGTGGGTTAGTGTGATCACATACAGGTGGTCTTGTGTCTTTATCTGTCCATTCACATGGCTAGAGAAGGTAGAATATTCAAAAAATTTGACAGATTTCCTAAGCCAAGTACCTGTATATACATTAGGGAACTTGGGCCAGGACTAGCAGCAGCAGATGTCAGAGGAGCCATATGCTCCTCTGCAGCCTCCTTGCCTTTGTTGAGGTTGCTGCAGCAGGAAGTGCTGGATAACAGAGGCAAATGGCGTAAGAGGAAAAATAAGCTTTAGCTATGGACTGTTCAGGTCTGCTTTGGGGTCTGCGCATGCCATGACGGGCCCTCCTTCCTGGGTAAATGGTGTAAGCTCATGCTGGTGGCAGCTGGAACCAGTATTACCAAGCCTTTTTCGTGTCCTCTAGCGGGAACAAGAGGATTGTGAGAGCAAATAATATGACCCTAGTGATAGATCTCTGTCTTAGCAAGTTGCACAGAGGGCCAGTTGCTTGGAGTGGGAATAAATACGTTTCTTCTGAGCTGAAATGTAGCTGTTTTAAATCAGGAAAATAAATCCCATGCCCGGAAAGTGATCCTTCTGTCAGCATTGCTAGGAGATCCCCACAATGTGGTGCTGGGGCTTCTAGTTGCAGAGCTGTATTGTATTTTTGTCACACCCTGCTGAACTCCAAAGTGCAAAACCTTCCAATACTGGCATATCCTTGGACAACCAGCACATACTCCCATGCACATTAGGTGTCCATGTTTCTGTCCTTTGAATCTCAATTCTGCTTGTCTGAGAGGAGAGAAGCAAGCAAATCTATTACCAACTAAAAAGGAAGGCAGTGTTTTGGGGAAACAGACAGACAGAGGAGCCCTGCCATATTCCAGATATTCCTGAGAACAAGGGAGGAAACATTGGGATGTGAAGTGATGGTGGGGAGTCCAGAAGTCCTTGTTTCTATCACTAGGCAAAGATATTTCTGCCTGGGAGAGTCTGTGTCACCCTTGCTGGCAGACATCCTTTCAGGCTGGATGTGCATTTTTGTCATCCCTTCCCCAGCAAGAAGCAGCCCCAATGGCTTAGTGTTCCCTGGATGTCCATGCTCGTCTGCACACCATTGCTTATAACTCCATGCTTTCCAGCCTGGCTGTGTTGATGGCTCTCTCTGAAGGTCATTCTGGCTTCTTCATGGTTGTCATTCTGATGAAAGGGGAAGCACAGGAGAGAAGTTTGTGCTTCACACCTGCCTTGTCTCCTCACCCTCAGGTATGTCATCATCTCCCGGGAGGAGAGGGAGCAAAACCTGATGGCCTTTCAGCACAGCGAGAGGATTTACTTCCGTGCCTGCCGTGACATCCACCCTGGGGAGAAGCTGCGGGTCTGGTACAGTGAGGACTACATGAAGCGGTTGCACAGTATGTCCCAGGAAACCATCAACAGAAATTTCACAAGTGGTGAGTCCCTTCCCTTTCCATCCTCTCTCCTGATCCCCTTGGGCTGCCCCACAGTTGGGCCAAGTGTGGTGGGTGAAGTAGGTTTTGCACAGGCTGTGTGAGGAGAGCTGCATTTCTAGAAGCAGAGCACCTCTGGGTGATAGCCCCCAGCTTTTCCTGGCATAGATGGATGGGTGTACAAGGAGAATAAGATAACCACAGTCACAGAGGTCATGAAAGAAAGATTTGTGCTGTGATGTGTCATGCCATGTGTTGTGTTGTGCCATGTTGTGTGTGTGTGTGCTGCAAGGGCCTGATGCAACGCCCGGGGATCACAGAGTGCCCCTGTCACAAGACTTTCTGGCCTGAAGATTGCCAAGCTGATGATCCTACAAGACAGCATTAGGTTTCTCCTCTGAACATGCTGCTTTCTCTGGCTCCTGTGAGCAGCCTGTTTGAGGGAGCCCTGGCTGGTTTTGTGTGCATATGAAAGAGATTTCCTTGGTGTGTTTGTCCATTTTCCTCGTTTAATTTATCTCCTCTTTCTTCAGAAAGATAATTTGGGATCAGCGCGACATCAGCTAGAGACTCCTTAGTCTCACAACCTTAGAATGTGTGTACAACGTACAGGAGGCTTTGTTCTTGTCAGACTGATTCTTCCTTGGATAAAAATTGTTATCTTATCTAAAGAGTAGAAATGTTGAAACAAACACAGCAGTCCTTTGGGCCCATGTATTGTCAGCAATATAGGAAGCTTTAGAGGAAAGCAAAAATTCTTAATGCATCTGTTCATCTGTACAATGCTGATACTTGAAGTTAATTAGGAGGATTTCTTTCCAGGCTAGATGCAGAATGGCAGGGCCTCCAAGGGGCAGCCACACTAAATATAACTTTGTAATTACAATTCCTGAGTATATTATTACACAGCTGCTGTTGCTGCCTTGACTTGGTAAAAGGTGTCTCCTCTTCAGTCGTGGGCTGGACAAGATGTCTTGAAAAAGCTGGTTATCTCTATCACCTTAGGGTTGTTATGCACTTGCAGTGTTACATCTTGGTGGCTGTACTGGGGCAGTTCCCACTTCTGAATTAACGTGGGTATGAATTTGCTTTTTTATGTTAATGACCATCAGTGAGTGATTAGGTACAGGCTGCAGGGATTTTGCTGCAATGACATGCACACATTAGTCATCCAGATGTCTTAGTAATTTCTGAAAGTACAGCAAGAGACAGTCTGTGCCCTTGGGGCACCAAGGCTACGAGCTATTGCCCTGCCATGCAGACATGCCTTTAGTCATGGTTTTTCATGGTATCATGGTTTGTGGGAGCTGAAACGGTAACTCACAGCCTGCTCTGTGCTACAAGCGTGGTGAAGATCTGCCTCAGGACTCTCCAGAACCTGCCACAGTCTAATGCACCCTCAGGTAGAAGCTCATGTGGCTGCGGAGACCATTTCGGAAACCCCCTGACATCTCGGTGAGCTCATCCTGCTGCAAGCTGGGCTCAGCCTGCCTTCACAAAAGGGGCGCAGAGATGTTGCTAAAGCGGAGCATCACCTGGGCCAATGCTAGACTTGCAAGAGACATCGAAGCCTCAGCTGGGAGGGGACTGGGAGGTGGTCAGGAAGCAGCACAAAAATCTGTTGAGTCACCTTCTATTTAAAAGATTTTAAATCCCTGCAGATGAGTCTGTCGAATGAAGCCAAGTGGCACACTTTACTAACTCACAGAAAAATAACATGGTTCCTGGGTTTTGTTTCTGTTGATAGTTTCTGACCCGCCTCATCATTGGAGTTGAGACCAATAATATGAGGGATCGTCTTGTGATTTCTAGCTTTTCCATAGGGCTGAAGCACTCGGCTGGTTGGGGGAAAAATCACCGAGAAAGAAGAACCGGTTCTCTAAATCCCTACCTCTCACAGTAGTTGCTGTAGTCCATAACAGGGGAAATACTAAGAAAGAGACTGAAAGCTTTGTCCGTAGAAATTCTCGTCAGTGTGTTGAAAATGAGATCCGTTGTTATGGATTCACTAAAGAAGTGGCTGGGTTTCCCAGCCAGCATCCCAACCCAATGCAAAATCCCATCCATTCAGGCCAGCCCTTTTTACAGTGCCTTACTCTAACTGTTTCGAGTCTTGCATCTTTTCTGCATTCTTAGCATTGCTCTCCTTAGAGAGGGAATGGTAGCTTTTGCTCCATAACTCTTATGAAAGCATGAATACACTTTAAGCAAACAAAACCAAAAATCAGCATAAAGCAGCGTCTTGTTTGGGAAGCCATCAATGCTTGAAGTTATTTACAAGATAGAAGAGTGATGGAAAT
The DNA here is from genome assembly GCF_041296385.1 of Aphelocoma coerulescens. NCBI lineage: Eukaryota > Metazoa > Chordata > Aves > Passeriformes > Corvidae > Aphelocoma > Aphelocoma coerulescens. Next base: position 26,791,217 of record NC_091019.1, read on the forward strand.
TGAGCCAAACCTATCGTCTTTTGAATTTCCAGGTAAGGAAATCTGGCTATTCCCTTTATTTTAAGCAATTAATAATTTGTATGAGGTTGCTTTTAATATTTTTGTTTGATTACTGAATGGCCATACTATCAGACTCCACCAGGACAAGCTAAATGTCCCATCCTTGGAGGGCATTCACCTGTTGTAGCTCAGTTGACAATGTGTACCTTAGGTTTTAAGTGTGCAAGTTGTTTTTACTCTTTTACTTTTGCATTTCTGGAGCAGCCTCCAAACTGAACGAGAGTAAAGGGGCTTGCAAACTTTGTGCCATGGGGTGCACAGGCTCTGGGGTTGTCATGAAATGGTGTAAATCTCTTGCTGCACTGCTGTATGCTTGATACCTTTTACCAAGTCAAAACAGGCACAGGACTTCCAGCCAGCCAAAACGGCACTTAGGCTCTGGGTATAGTTTCCACCATGATCAGTCATTCACCTCATAGTCCTCTTCCAACGCAGGTTGGTTATACCTTTAGGTTAAACAAGCTGCCTGTAGTTTCTCTTCTCTTTGAAGTGTGTGGGTTCTACTCTGCTGTGGCTACCCAGGACTGTCTCTGTTTTTGCAGACATGCCCATTAGCAGGGCTTCTCCTCTTGCAAGCCTCGGTTTCCACTGAGTTGTGTCAGTTCCCTGGCTTGTAACATAACATGCAGACCTGCAGGGATTCAGTCTGCCTTTTTGTTCTTTTTTGTTTGAGTTTTAGATTGAGGGATGTTGCTCGGTTCCCAGTGATAATCCCCACCCCTCATTTTCCATTCTAGGAGACAAAATGTTACAGAATGAAAAGTCAGAAAAGAATGTAGAAAATCAAGAGGATGCAAGGGCAGCACTCCAGTTCACCACCTTAAAGCAGGGGAAGAGCCCCTACAAGCGCAGCTGTGACGAGGGGGAATCCCACCCCCAAACAAAGAAAAAAAAGATTGACCTCATCTTCAAAGATGTCCTGGAGGCTTCTTTGGAGTCTGCCAAGTTTGAAGAGAACCAGTTAGCAACAAGTACACCACTTTCCCTCAGAAGAGCATCTAAATACCAAGCTGAAGACATCTTTGAGCAGTGTGGCAGTGCTGTGCAGCATGGCTCCCTGAGCCTCAGCAGAAACCAGAGCGAGAGGGATTGGAAGGTCCCTCACAGTTCCTCTTTCATCTCAGCCAAGGAGATGAGCATCCTTGAAGATGAGGAAGAAGAGCCCCTGTCACTTAAAGCAGACAGCCCAACCGAGCTGTCACTGGCCTCTGCACAAGGCAACTCCCATGAAATCCCCACCACGTCCTTCTGCCCCAACTGTATCCGGCTGAAGAAGAAAATCCGGGAGCTGCAGGCTGAGTTAGACATGCTGAGATCTGGGAAGTTACCCGAGCCACCCGTGTTACCACCCCAGGTACCCGAGCTCCAAGAGTTCTCAGACCCCACAGGTAAGCCTTGCCGAGTTAGAGCATTCTCCAAACCCTGCCTAAGGAGAGTAGTGAGATGCCTGTGTGCTGTGTACCCATATAAAGCATTTTGCCCTGAGTATTAAGGTGAACCTGTGGTTCCATGGAAGGTTGTCAGGTTTTGTGACTGGGTGGGCCAGGAGCTGATGCTGTGGGTACAGTGGAAAACACTGTCTGGGAAAGACTCTGTATGACAATTTGCTCTATTTGTTGCCATTGTAATTAATAATGCACTGCCAATAAAAAAGACATTCCATTGCAGACAGTTTGTTTGCTGTATTTTTGATGCATTCTCTTTCAGCGGAAGCCCCTCCACAATGCCTCACATGCTACCAAGAAAGTATGAATGACTCTGTGGTAATGCTGAAATGTGCTCTCTTTGTGTATGAAATTATGTCCTTCTGTGTCCCTTGTTGGAGATCTCTCTCTGTTTCCTTCACTGCCTTAACACAACCACGTGTCCCTTTCTGAAGATACATTTCATTTCCTCCAGGAACATGCTGTTAAGCAGCCAGGAGCTTTCAGTAAAAGGAATATTTGGGGCACACAGTGTACTGTTCAAGTGGCCAGGATGTAATGTCCTTTCTTTCTGTTCAGTGTGGCATGTTGGAGACAAAGATTTTATGCAGAAATATTGATTTCTTTTCCTTTCAAAGTTGTGATTCAAATTCTATCCATAATGTCTTGTGGGCAGGAGAGGAGAGGTTGTGGTCAGCTCTTTGGGCAATGCTCTACTGTCACCAGTAGGATGATTCTCTAGCTCAGCAACTTTGTAAATACCATATTTTTTTTCTTTTTTCTATTTTTTTGATACAGCTTCAGAAAGCATCATCTCAGTTCCCACGATCATGGAGGACGATGACCAAGAGGTGGATTCTGCTGATGAATCAGTTTCCAATGACATGATTGCTGCTACAGATGAGCCTTCCAAGATGTCTTCTGCGACGGGCCGGAGGATACGGCGTTTCAAGCAAGAGTGGCTTAAAAAGTTTTGGTTTCTGCGGTACTCCCCAACATTGAATGAGATGTGGTGCCACGTCTGTAGGCAGTACACAGTGCAATCCTCACGGACTTCAGCCTTCATCATTGGCTCTAAGCAGTTCAAGATACACACGATAAAGCTTCACAGCCAGAGCAACCTCCACAAGAAGTGCCTGCAGCTTTACAAGCTCAGGATGCACCCAGAGAAGACAGAAGAGATGTGCCGAAATATGACCCTGCTCTTCAATACAGCCTACCACCTGGCCCTGGAGGGCAGGCCCTACTACGACTTTCGGCCTCTGGCAGAACTACTGAGGAAGTGTGAGCTCAAGGTGGTGGATCAATACATGAATGAAGGAGACTGCCAGATCTTAATTCACCATATCGCCCGGGCTCTCCGAGAGGACCTGGTTGAACGCATCCGTCAGTCTCCCTTCCTCAGCATCATTCTGGATGGGCAGAGTGATGACTTGCTCGCAGATACGGTTGCGGTCTATGTGCAGTACACGAGCAGCGATGGGCCTCCAGCAACTGAATTCCTGTCTCTTCAGGAACTGGGCTTTTCTACAACAGACAGTTACCTCCAAGCATTAGATCGGGCTTTTTCCAGCCTGGGAATACGATTGCAGGATGAGAAGCCAACTATTGGCTTGGGAGTGGATGGTGCTAACATTACCGCCAGCCTGAGAGCCAACTTGTTCATGACAATCAGAAAGACCTTGCCCTGGCTTCTCTGCCTTCCCTTTATGGTGCACAGGCCCCACTTGGAAATTTTGGATGCCATCAGTGGGAAGGAACTACCATGTCTGGAGGAGCTTGAAAACAATTTGAAGCAACTGCTCAGTTTCTATCGTTATTCTCCCCGACTCATGTGCGAGTTAAGGGTCACTGCTGCCACTCTGTGTGAGGAGACTGAGTTCCTGGGGGACATTCGAGCAGTGAAGTGGATCATTGGGGAGCAGAATGTGCTCAACGCTCTCATCAAGGATTACCTTGAGGTTGTGGCCCATCTCAAAGATGTCAGTGGCCAGACCCAAAGGGCAGATGCTTCTGCCATTGCCTTGGCCCTCCTGCAGTTCCTGATGGACTACCAGTCGATTAAACTCATCTACTTCCTGCTGGATGTGATTGCTGTGCTTTCACGCCTTGCCTACGTCTTCCAAGGGGAGTACCTTCTTGTGTCGCAGGTGGACGATAAGATAGAGGAGGCCATCCAGGAGATCAGCCGGCTAGCAGACTCCCCTGGGGAGTACTTGCAGGAATTTGAGGAAAACTTCCGTGAAAGCTTTAATGGCATTGCTGTGAAAAATCTACGGGTGGCTGAAGCCAAATTCCAGTCGATCAGAGAAAAGATCTGCCAGAAGACCCAGGTGATCCTAGCCCAAAGGTTTGATTCCCGCAGCCGGACATTTGTGAAGGCCTGTCAGGTATTTGACCTTGCAGCTTGGCCCAGAAGCACTGATGAGCTCATGAGCTATGGGAAGGAGGATATGGTACAAATATTTGAACACCTGGAGACAGTCCCATCATTTTCCAGAGAGGTTTGCAGAGAGGGGATGGACACCCGAGGGAGTCTGCTGATGGAGTGGCGAGAACTCAAGGTGGATTATTATACCAAAAATGGTTTTAAAGACTTGCTCAGTCACATTTGTAAATACAAACAGAGATTTCCCCTCCTAAATAAAATAGTTCAGATCCTCAAAGTCCTTCCCACCTCTTCGGCCTGCTGTGAGAAGGGGCGCACCGCCCTGCAGAGAGTGCGCAAGAACAACCGCTCTCGGCTCACGCTGGAGCAGCTCAGTGACCTGTTGACGATTGCTGTTAACGGGCCGCCCATTGCCAACTTTGATTGCAAAAGGGCACTCGATAGCTGGTTTGAGGAGAAGTCAGGCAATAGTTACGCGCTCTCAGCCGAAATGCTGAGCAGGATGTCATCTCTTGACCAGAAGCCAATGTTGCAGAGCATGGACCACGGCTCTGAGTTTTACCCTGATATTTAGGAAGGAATGCCTCAGATCAGATAATTTTTTTAAACTATACTCTAAACTTTGATATATTATATAAAAATATATATATATTATCTATATTAAGGAAAAACCCACACTGAAAATTTAAAAGTTAAGACGATGTGCGTCTGATAGAAGCTAAGCAGAATTTTAAAGATTGAGACAATGTTTAGACATTAACTTGTGTCTCCAACCATGGCAGCTGCAATGTAGGTGGCAACATTTCATTCTTTAGAAGCATGTGCTGGGGCCATACTCTACATGTTCAAACCCAACAACCTATAAGCTAGACAACGGGTCTTTTGTCAGCCTCATCCTCCCGGCAGTTTCCTTTGTATGTGTGTTGTCGGTTTGCTGGGTTGTTTTTTGTTTCGTTTTGTTTTGTTTTGGGGTTGCTTGTTTGTTTGTTTGTTTGTTTTCCCCTCAGTTTCAATCTCTGCCTCTCTTTCCATTGTTCAGCCCAGTTATTGAGCCATTTGAGCCTTTTGTTGGCAACCGTCAGATTTCTGATTTCCGACAGAGCATCCCGCATGTTTATGTTGCCCCCAGCTCCACCCGGTTCTCTTCAGCTGAGTGGAAGCTTTCTTCACTCAAGAGATTACTGACAGGAGAGAAGGGCTGGGGGCATGATTTTGGGTTTTTATTCTGATTTAGAAACAAATGCCTCCACTAAACTGTGATACCGCTATCTCGGTTCTCCCTACCTTTGGGCTGTAGAGTAATACTTGGCTTTCAGCTCCTTTTATGATAACCGTAGTACCAGTCTATCATACGTATGTTATAACATGATGTCATGTGCAGACTATAAAATAGCAAAATAGAGAAGGCAGGGGGAAATTTTTGCATTTATATTTTTATATTGTATGAGATAAATATATATATATATATACAACTATTCATTCAAAACCAGGGCTGCTGTGGAAGCTAGACAGCCAATGAGTCAAGAGCCACCTCTGGGCAGAGATTCAAAGGCTTAAAAAATTATATTCTAATTTACATTATTTATACTATGTCTTTATAATCCTAGATTGTTGTGGGGTTTTTGTTTTGTTTTGTTTTGTTTTGTTTGGAATGACTGAAAGAAAAACCTGCTGCAGTTTGGTGGCAGGAGCTATCAATGCAAGATTATCTTGGATTATATTCATGTGTGATGTCCTACAAAGGTTCACTTATTCTCTTGTGACCAAGGTAACATGTTCCACAGCACAGCAGACTGATGACAGCAGGAAGAAGGGATGCTCTGCTTCTTCCTGCGACATATTTCTTCCTTTCTTGAAGGAATACAGAGTCCAGCTGAAATGTGAATGGGGGACTTGCACCTTCCATCACAAAGAGATTGTTTTGTGGGCTTGGGGCTCTTCTTTGTTTTATTCTTTTAAAGTAAACAAGCTCCAGGCATCCACACAATATCACTTCAGGTTAGAAAAGATAAAAAAACTCACAAAAAAAACCCCAACTAACCAACCAAAAAAAACACCACACAAACAAAAAAGGTGCAAAAACTCCACAGATGCTAGTGCCTTGCCCTGCTGATGTGGCATGGACAGCACCAACCTGACCAGACCATCATGGGAGTGAGATGTGTTGACCAAAAGGTGTCCAAGCCAACATGTTCTCACTTCCCAGAGGGATGAGCTTTGTGCCAAGCTGTGTTGTTTGGAAACATGATGGTGGTATCAGCAACACTGAACCTTTCCTTTCTCCTGTTACCCCCCTGCCCTTGGTCTTGGTGCTAAGATATCTCTAGAACCGTTGCTGCTAGTTGATAGCTTTTCATTTATATAAAATATATATATATATATATAATATTATTTTATTTTTTAAACTTTTTTGTTTGTTTGCAATGGAGATGTAGCATGTTTGGAACCGATCTCTCTCTGAGTCACTTTCACTGCCAGGGTTCACGCACTGTCTTCCCCAGGAAAACACACACTTCTACCTAGGTCTCACTCACCTCCTGCTAACCCCTTTGCCTTCAGCAGAACTTCACAGCCAGCACTGGCAGAGGTGTGCAGCCAAGCCACTACGGACTGATTCAGCTTTCACACCCCACAGGAACAGCTAGACTGGTGTTGGTCAGGGTTTTGGAAGTGTTTGCCTCTGTCCCTGTGGGACTGAGGAGGGACTGAGCCCACCCAAAGCACAAGGGGTGGCCTGTCCTCGTGTCCTGACATGCCCCTTTGCTGTAAAACGGGGCCCTTCAGTCAGACGGTCCGAGCGGAGCAGAGCGGACCCTGTGAATTTAGCAGTGAGGGCTGGTCAGGCCAGCCGGCCAGGGCTGGCCAGCACCCTCTGTAGCACTTACCCCTTGCCTTACCTCTGACAGCACTGCAGCCTGAGGCTGGCTCAGGCAGGAGAGGGCACCTGCGCCAGGGCCACCCACCTGCTGCCAAACTGCCGCCAGGGGTGCAGGCGCTGGGTGCTCTTCCTTGTGGTCCTCATGGGAATGTCACAAGCTAGGTCAGGGCATCACACAGTTGCAACACAGGGGCATTGATATGACACACCTAGCAAGCGTTCGTGGTTTTTTGTATTTCCTTAGAAACGATGCGATCAAATTGATGCATTCATCCAGAGGAGTAAAAATTAAACTGGAAACCCTCTGCCAGCTGTGCAGACTTGGGTGGTTGTTTGCCTGACCATGAAGTAGGGAGCTCTATACACAAGGTGCTCGTAGCTCTCCAGGCCTGGTGCATTGGCTTTGCTCAGGGTGCTGCCACAAAGCTCATGGAGCTACTGCTGCCAGGGAGGTGGCAGGCTTCCTCCCTTTTTACAACTTGAGGAGATGTAAAAAGATAAAAAAGAGAAAAATTGCTGCTCCATTAGTTTCTGACTGGAGATGGGCAAGGTGAACATAAATCATAGAATCCATAGAAATCCAAGGCTCTTCATGGGTGGAGGGGAAAAATCACCTGCCTTTCTGTTTGCAGTAGCAAAAGCTCCTTGGCATGGAGGCCCATCAAAGTGCCTGGCCCACACGGAGGGAAGGAACATTAGGGAACAGTCTCCAGACACCTTTGGAGAGAGGAATGCTCCCCCAGGGATTGTGCTGAGCAGCCCGAGAGGCCTGTTTACAACTGCTGATCCAAGCCTCCTAACTTTTGCCACTGGGAGGAAATGGCAAGGTAAGAGCTGCCAGAGGCCTGTTCAGAAATTATTTTTCCAATTTGTCACTCCTTCCCTTTGGTTCATGCAAATCCTGCTCTCATCAGTGACACCTTTCACTGGCAGCTCTTATTTCTAATAGCATAGTGAACTGTGCAGCCTGTGGTGGTTTTTCTCCGGCAGCCAGCTGACACAGGCACTTGTTTCTTTAGCAAGTTACTTTGCAAATGGTGATTCCCTGCCACTGGATGTTGTGGATATCCATGATGGGAAAGGTCAGAGACCTCTTATATTGGTGATGGAGATAGACAAGAGCTTGGCAGAGCAGCTAGCCCGGCCCAGCCCATCCCAGCTCTTCCAACACAATTCCCTGTTACCCACACATCAGAAAATAAACCTGGCCTTTGTCCTAGGGTAATGCAGGTGCTTTGCAAGCTTTCCCTCCAGCTTTACCTGCCTATCTCAGATCTGTAGCTCTTACTTTCATGGATAGTCTGTGGAAACACAACTACCAGCATAGACAAGATAGGGAGGAGGGAGGAATACCAATGCGAAGCAGCCTGGCTTCCCAGGGCTCCCCAGCCTTTCCCAGAAGCAGGTGCATTTCTGTTTGCCTGGGCCCAGCCTGGTGGCAGTGAGGCCAGGAGGCAACACCGGGCATGGGGAGGGCTCAGCGGGGTGCTGAGGGAGGCCTCTGTGGCTCCAAGATTGCCGTGTGTTTGGTTTAATCAATGCCTTTCCTGCTGTGCCGAGAGAGTGAGAGGAGTTGTTTTGAACATGTTGCTCACAGCATCTTGAACTGGTTAGGCTGCAAAGACAGAGGGTTCCGTTTCTCTCAAATGAGCTCTTTATTGTCTCCTTCCCCTGCATCTTAGCTATGGCATCTGACTGTGAATAATGCACACTTCTCCAGACTCTCGGGTTTGTATTTCTAGCCCATGGGATTTTTGGTTGCCAATTTCCCTTCCCCACTTTTTGCTCAGGCTCCTTGCCTCTTTTACCCTTCTGTGAAGCAGAAATCTGTGAAGCACATTTAGACATGTCCTTCTGCAGGGCTCACCGGTGTCCGCAGGGGTCCGGCCCCTCCAGCCACGAGACCGACCTCAGCAGGGATAATCCTCACAAGAGACCAAAGCTCTTCCCATACCAGCAAAAGCACACGGAAGTTATGGGAGCTGTGAGGGGACATGGTGGGCAGGGTCCTCATGTGTTGTCTGCCTTGGGTCTTGAGCCAGCTGCAGTGATGTCCCCCCGTGCTGATCAAGCTTTTGCTGGTATGACTGTTCAGACATGATTCAGGCTCGGTCCATCTCTTTCTCACAGCACAAACCCAACCAGATGGCCCGCGGGGTCTTTGGAGTCCCCCTCCTTTCTTATCTCATGAGGATTGCTGTTTGTTTGACCAGTGCCCAGACAGCTGGCTTGCAAATAAGCAGCAACAGCCTCTGCTTTTGCAGATTCCCCTCTCAGCCCTGTCAAAAGAGGTCTTAAAAGCAGAGAAATGGTACGTTAATCCCCCAGCCATTGTATCCAATGCAGTAATGCCTATGCAATTCCTGTCTCCCTTGGAGACACGTATGATGTGTGTGCATGTAAGCTAGTGTATGTATACAGTACATATGCATATGGTCTATATATTGTATATACGCACATCCCAGTACATATACACACAGTAAAAAAGATTAAAATCACATGCTTATATATCTATAAATGAAATCCTATATATTTATATATTTCTATGTTTTCAATAGATATAAAGATATAATATAGAGATAGACTCAACCACCCTTGTGTAAGGCTGGCCCTGTGTTCTAGCACAAGGCACGTAACACTGAAGACTTTGGACTTTGGGATGGTTTTAGCCATACACTGAGGCCTGCATTTACATGTGTAGCACTCTATGGAGAGGGGCTTGGCTGTGTTTAGGGCAAGGGTTTCCTTGTTGGCATGTTACCAAGTGATAAATAAGGTTTGTTTAATAGGGGAATGTCTTGGTAAGGGAAAATGCTTGAGTGTCCTTCTCCCAAGAAAGCCTCCTGCTGAGGTCCTGTGTGTTCGCACTTGGACGGATACATATCCCACCCTCATATGCACTTTTGTCTCCCTGCATGGATGCGGTTGGCAACTGCGGGCACTGGCACCATGGAAACGTGGCTTTTTGCTGTTCTGCCTGGCGTTCCTTGGCAGTCGCCGGCACACTGCCAGGGAGACCCTGTGCTGGCTGGCACTCGCGGCACCAGCGAGAGCGTGGGTGCGCTTGCAGACATCGGTCAGCAACACAGCCTTGGCACTGTGGTAAAGGCAGCAGGAGAGCCAGGGCATTACTGAGTGCAGGAAGGGTTGCAGCCATGCAGTTGGAGGCGGCAGGGATGGTGTATGGAGCTGGAACAGTAGAAACGAGAAGGAACCGTGAAGTCGGAGTGATAAGGATGAGAGCATGCGATCCCCATTGGGAAGGCGCATTCTGCTCTGTTGGGTCAGGCTGGCCGCTGTTCTGCTGCAGGAGCCACTCCACTCCCTCAGGTCTCACAGCCGCTCCTCAGCCCGTGAGCAGCCTGCCTGGCCAGGGGCCCAGGGAGGCTTTCTGGAGGAAAGGAAATGATGTGATTGTATGGAAGACATGGTCAGTGTCACATGTGTGCCTTTGGGCCTCAGCATACAGCATTCAGACCTTGCCAGGCTGAAGCACCGAAGGGTGCAGCCCTCTTACCCTGCCCATGCAAAGAGACACCTGTTTTCCCATGCCCAGCATTTCTGTGCTGGGATGGGGGTGGATCTGGGCAGTGCATCAGCCCTCCCTGAATATCTGCTGATGCCTGTGGGATGGACAGCTGTCTCATCCCTCCATCCCTTCCTTCGCACAGCCATTCGTAGGACACTGGCCCTGCTGCATCCTGAAGCCTTTGGCTGACACCTGAGAGGACCTGAGAGGTGCCTCTGGCCGGTCTGGCAGCAGGTGGTCAGTCAGCGAGCTGCTTCCCCACAAGGGTTGGAGGGAAAGCGTGGAGGTTTGCCTTTGCAGCTCTGCTCCAGGCCTGGCAACTGCTGCACTCCTTGCCGTTTGTTTTATTTGTTGGCTTCGGTCGGGAGGAGGGTGAGTTGTAATCCCAACATCCGAATGGTTCGTTACACTGGTATTGCATGAGCAGACGCTGTGCAAGCTGCCCCCAAGCCCTGTCACACACCTCAGTGCCCTCTCCCAGGCCTCTCTCCTCCACACAACTGGTAATCCACCTCAGCCGCCCCTGCCCGGCGGTGGCTCCCCGCTCTGCCGCAGCCCCTCAGCCGCGCAGCACCAGCGGGGAGCTCTCGGCACCTGTTCCTCACAAACCTCAGAGACAGTTTTCTCCCTCCCAGCCCCTCCTTCCGATGCCACTGACACTCACGTGTGCCCAGCCCGCGGCCTCACCTCCCACCCGCCCTGCTGGTGGTGCTGCCGCCCGGCGAGGGGCTCCCATGCACTGCACCTCATGTCGAATAAGCTCGCTGGGCTACACGGGGGAACCATGTCTCATATGCTGTAATGTCCCATATGCTACAGGAGGGCTACGGAGTTTTCTGCCAGTCATGGCATCCTCATAAACTCACCCGACAGTTAGCAAAAAGGCATTTCTACTTCCAGAAAACGAGGTTTTGTCTCAAACCTCTCTGTGTCCACATCCAAGCACAGCCCTGCTGAACTGTTTCAAGTGATCTCTCACCCACCTACCCACCCACCCACTCACTCACCACACACACATATGAAATGAGAGAAAAATATCTAGACGTCTATTACTACATATGTATTAATATGTTAATATCACTCTTTTGGAGACATTAAAATGTTATTACTTTACAGACTATGCTTTATAGTACCTGTGTGAAAGGACCTAGGACACTGGATACGAATAGAGCTATGTTGATATATCATAGTATGTACACAAGAACTTTCCTTTTGTCATATTATCCTTGTAATGTAAAATGATTGTTAATAAAAAAAAAAAAATTAAATTTATCAAGTTGGGTTGCTAATTCTTTAAATTGTTTTTGGAGGTTAATGTCATTTTCCCAGACCACAGGCATCTAAGCTGATGCACTCCCCTTTCCCCCAGCCCAGGACTGTAAGGAGCAGATCCAATGCTGATTAATCCAGAAGGGTCAGTTGCAGCCCCCTGAGATGCTGGTAGTTCTCTCTCCTGAGTGACTGGCTTCCTGACGTGCTGAGTGTCACTGCAGCCCCTCGATGTCCGCCCCTTGGTGAGCAAGTCCAGCATGTCCTGGGATGGAGCTGCATCCTTTCCCCATGGGCTGGGTTATCCCGGTGCTGTGCCAAGGCTGCAGCAGGCACTCCAGGAGCTGGCACCTCCCAGCAGCCCAGGGTTGCTCTGTGTCAGCACATGCTATTTTTGGGTAGGGATGCAGAGTGGGTGCCCGTGAGGCTCTGTGCTCCCTTTCTAGTCAGGTACAGTGCCGTTATCATTGGCTTTGGTGTGGTGGGCTGGGCTTGTAATGTGCATTGACAAAACTTCATATATGTGTCTGGTTTTTATTTGAAGGATGGAGAGACTTTTCCTGAGCTCTAAATGCTCTAAATACAGATGTAGCTGGGCTTCTTCTATCCTTAAAAGAGAGGGCTGACTTGATTTTGGATTCTTCGTCTTTGACACTGGGCTTGCAGTTAACTAAAGGTGCAACTTTAAAAACAGTTCAGCATAGTAAGAGTAATTTTGTACATGGAGGGTGTTATATCTGCTAAATCCTTGTGGGCAAGAGAGCCAACCTCTGAAATAAGCACGTGTCCATGGATTAGCCCTGGGCTGTGGGTTGTGTTTGCTGACCAAACAGCTGAAAACATTGCCTCTGTGGGCTGAGTCTGGCTGCTGCTGGGGATACACTTCACAGCTAAGGCACCACAGGGACTACAGATCATCCTTCCTTCACTGCGGCTCAGGTTTGCATGGCAGTGCAAGCAGGGACAACCTTGCAAAGGTTTAGTCTATCCCTGGGTGGCAGCTATAGCTAGAGAGAAACATAGGCAGAAAACAAAGCCCTTCCAGCACAAATAGTTGCTCCCTCAGCTGTAAATGTGTCCATGTGGCAGTGGAGGGAAGCAGAAAACGCAGGAGCAAGCGGTGCAGCTGACGGTGTGGATCCTGGGTGTGGCACTGCATACTGTGAGTGTTGATACTGATGGTATTGCTGAGCTTCAGTATGAAGGGATGGAAGCATCAACAGGACTGGCTCTTTAATCAGGTCTGAAGGAATCCCAGTTTTCCAATTTGGTCCTGGGAATGGATACCAGTGGATAAGCAAGTGTTAGATGCAGTGGGTGAGCAGTTTACCCCTCTAGCAATGGTTTAATGCCATGGGAACTTATGGTATGAAAAGGGGTTTGCTCCCTATTGGGGCTCCACAGTTATGTGGGTGCTCATAATCTGGGGCTTTAACCTGATGCCCAGCTGTGTTGCTCTGGAGGCTGTTCAGGTTGCAGGCTGCCGGTGCCGCACCACTTGCCAGTCCTTGCAAACAAAGGGAAGTTTGGGTAGAAATTCTGGCTTTGAGTGAGGTCTGGGCTTAGAGGGCTCTGGGCCCAGGGGAAGCGTGCATGTAGACCCATCAAATCCCCACAGGTGAAGGGCTGTGCACAAATTTTGGTTTCAGAGTGAATGCCTCCAAATTTTAATGGAGAGTAGCCACAGGGGCTAGAAGTGAATGGCAGTTTCTAGGCTGAGAAGTGCAAATAGCCCCAAATTAGTCATCCAATAGGTCCAATAGGAAAGGTGTTTTACTGACTTCCTCATAGTCCACTTCATCAAGCAGTCCATATATTGCACACAGTTTGTCATTTTCTGGCAGCTTTCTCTGTAGTGATTTAAAATTGCTTATTTTTGAGCAGTAAGCAAGCCCAGAAAATCCTGGTGGTTGTCAGGGCTTAGCTTCAGTTGGGTTTCCTGGGCAGCTGTCAGTCAGCAGTGAAAACCTCATCTCTGGGGTTTTTGCCTTTGCTGGTCAATTGACAGCATGAAAGCAGGACAATGCTTCACTTTCAGCAGCTCAGCCATGTGTAAAGAGTCAGAGCTGCTTGTGAAATGCATCGCTGCATTGTAATTCATTTCCTACAGGCAGTTTTGTGCTGTGGACTCTTGTTAGTCACCCTTGGCACTGATCAGCCTCCTTGCTGGTAACTTCAAGCCAAGGACTTAAAAGCAAGATCCCTTCAAGTAAATTGCACTATCTGAGCTTTTGTCAGGAAGGGAAGCTTGCACAAATTCATCTGATCTAGGGCTAAAGGTGCCCTTCATTTTTAGGACCACTGATTCTCATGTCAGTATGAGTGAAAAGGAAATTGAAAAATTCCTCTGCGATGGTTGTCATAGCATTAGAGCCTGACACACACTTCCCCAGCTCTGCTGGTGTCCTGGATATGCTCCATGGAGATGGCTGTTGTTAGCAGCTGGTACTAGAAACTTCATTTAGCAAAAAATCTGAGCATGTTTCTTCCTGGTAGCAGGAGGTGTGGAGCCTATGATGCCAAGAGCTTGCAGGCATAACCAGAGGGGGTTTGCAGCGCTTCCTGGGGCCTGTCTTCCCTATCTGACTCTCCTGAGGCAGAAGGAAAAGCACAGGCAGCTGAGCACATGGGTGGGTTTAAACAGGTGCCCCCCAAGATGTTTAAATCAGAGGGCAGAGGCAGGTGCCTGGGCAGTGCCAGGTGCAGCTCTGCGGTGGCACAGAGCGGTGGGCACGGGGGACCAGAGGCTGTTTCTGGCAGAGCTGTCGCCATACGCCACACGAGTGGAGCCACAGCTCATTTACACAGGGCTCTAAAAATATCTGCAGGATAATCAAAGGCTCCCACAGCACAGCATATGTGCTAGCTAGACTTTTTGACTCTCTGAAATCTCCTGTTTGAAGTTGTTTTGATCAAGCAGACAAACAAGCGTGCTGTCTGCATGGCTGCCAGACACCCTGTTTCTGGGGACACTGCTGGTATCTCTGGAGGCACGCAGGGGTGGGAGAGCCTCGCAGAGGTGCCAGGTGTGGGGTGTGGAGCCATGTGCAACAGAGGGTGAGGGGTTGCAGAGCTGCACTCCAGGGCACCACTGCACTTTGTGGTGTTCAGGAGAGCTGTCTGGAGAACTGGGTAGTGTGTTGGTTTTAGGTGTGACCTGTTTTCTCAGGGGCACCTTGGAGCCCTGTCCTCGCTGGGTTTATTTCACATTCAGTGATCAGGTTCAGGGAAGTGGAGGAACCGGCTGCAGACCTTCAGAATTAGCACTGGCAGTGGTTGTGACATAGCTGCTGGATTAGGTGCTCCTCTCTCTTGGCAGGCAGAGGATTACAGGACAGTCCCAGTTTAATTTTTAAATATCGTAGGGGGAAAAAACTTCTAATAAATCTGAAGGGACAATGAACAGCAGGGTTAAGAGAAGAATGGTTCTGTGGCAGCTATTGCTGCTTTTCAATATGCTGAGCTGGGAATTACTGGGTAACCCTGCGTGAATCCCCCAGGCAGGAAGGATTGTCCCTGGCAGATGCACCACCCATGTTCAACTCACTGTGCAGCAAAAATACAGCTTTTTCCTTCATCTCTACAGCAAACGCTTCAGTGTCATCAGCTTCGCTGTGCAGCTGACAGGCACCCCTCTTTTCGAAGTCAGCAACAGCCTGGGGCTCTGCAGACTGGCTTTGTTTTTTCTCCTTGTGCTTTAACACTGACTGAGATGGGTGGGAGAGTGCCCCCAAACTGTCAGCGAGGTAAATACTTCCCGCTCCTGCTCCAAAAATCTGTTTTCTTCTACTTTTATCTGCAGGTTTTGATCTGTGTGTCTTGTTAGGAACCAGCTAATTCTGGTGATGGTATTAGGTCAGCCAAGTATGTTTTCCTCCTTGCAAATGCATGGTTTACAAAGTATCATCAACACCAACTTGAAAGTACTGAGATTGGCAAAAAACAAAATTAAAAATAATCTAAATTCACTTCTTAGTTTTGTTTCAGAGATGCAACCAGTATCTGGGAAGAACCTGGTTCCCAGATCCCATTCCCTAATCTCCTTGCAGCTGCTGGAAAGCCTTTAGAGCTTTGTTTAGCTGCCACCTCAATGAAAAAGCCAATAGATTTCCTGTGCTTGCCCCGGATAGGACTCTATTGCTGACTGCTCCCCTTCTCATGGTACACCCATCCCTTGATGACACCCTTCAGAGCATCTTCTGTTGACTCATGCCAGCACTCCGTGCCCCTGACATGAGCTGCAGGCAGCGGGGACTTACTGTAGAGTAAACAATGCAGACACGGTGTTGTTACAGCTTGGAATTATTTACTTGCAGTGTTTTACAGTTTGTGCTGTAATATTAGACACAATGGCTGAGCATCATGCTCTGGTTTTGTGCTTTGGATAGTGAGAACAATATAGAGTCTTGACAAACAATTTCTGTCTCTGTACAATAAACACACTGGGACACTAAAGGACCAAGTAAGCAGAAAAGCCCCCTCATGCTGGAGGCCACAAATCACTATTTCACTTTGCTACTATTCTTGTGCCTATTGAAAACAGAAAAAATAATATGAAGTGTCAAGTGTTACTATTTACTCATCATGCTTATCTTTCAACAAATGAACCGAATACATTTTAGTACCTAGGTAAATTCTGAAACACATAAAAATGCTGTCAAAGCTCTGTCCTTCAATTCAATCAGACATCAAACTGACCTTTAAAAGAGTGCAAGAAGCATGGTCCAAGCCACTTTAGCTTCCAGCTCTTATTAAATGTCATTGTAGTCAACTCATCATTTCATACCAGGAAAATTTGGGCAAACCTTGGGCTGTATTTTTAGAGCCCAAACTACAACCTACTTCATTTTTTTTTTTTTGGGGGGGGGGGGGAAGAGTGGTTTTGAATGCTACTGCCAGATAATACTGATGACAGCTGCTAGCAAAATGCAAGGTACAGCTGTTCAAGGCATTGAAAGCCCATTGGTACCTGGGAGAATAATTAAGCCTGAAAATTTTCCCAGTCCTGTTGAAGGGAATTTTCCATTACTTTCTGATGCATTACCTCTTCTCATGTATTACCTTACCTCTTTGCAAAGCAAACATGTTTCTTATTACCATGCAAAGATATTTGGGACAACAACTGAGGAGAAAACTGCACTGAAAAAATGTTACCCTTACAGGGCACCAGCTATAACCACTCCCCTTACGACTGGGGAAGGGTGCTGAGGGTAGTAATGAGCCTGAAACATCCCATATATTTTAGTGACTATTGATGATTTGTGCTTGTTAATCCTTCTACTCAAGGACAAATTGCTTATAATCAAACCAGATAATTTTAGGAGAGGAAGATCTAGCTCTGAGGTCAGGTTGAGGCAAAACAACATATGGCTACAGCCTATATTTTAACAGAGGAACTCCTTGATATAGTCACAGGTCATTTCCTCTGGCCTCTCAGTCCCCTCCTCTGAGCAGAGGCCACATCAGGAGACCACCTTTCCCAGGCAAAGCTGGGTACACTACGGGAGCTGCATTTCTCAGGCTATTTTACAGTAATCAGGTTGTTTGGGTTTTGTCACTGGATGAGGGACTGTGAATCCCTGTCCTTAAGCTCACAACTCTGGCCTTTATTGAAAAGGATCATTCATTCTGACCAGGTAGACTGCCCCACACTGTCTTTTTTTTTTTTTTTTTCCCTCCCTACAGTATCTTAGCTTCCAGCTTCTTCATGTTAATGGTTATAGCAGGCAAAATAATCAGTCCAGCCACTGACTAGCCCCTGGGGACTCTTGCGGCTGCTTTTGGTCACACATATAGCTTAGAAACATTAATTGCCATAACTGGATTTTTTTTTTTGCTTCTTCTCTTATGATGCAATTTATAACCAGCATCCTTTATTTTAATACAAAGAGGTGCTTGCTGATGCTCCTGCATTTTCAGCCTCAGGAGCTGAAAACCGTGGGTCTGTCTGGCTCCATCCTTATTGCATTTCAGTGGTACTTTGACAGCTCGAGTTGCTGAAGCTGGTTGATACAATAGCATTTCCAAATACTTCGGATTTATCTTCATAACGTTGTCACCTGCCACAACCATTCCCAGCCATCTGTCTGCTGGGACGGTTTAGCACCTCGGCCCCTGGGGTGCTGAGGCTCAGGAACACACAGGTATTGCTGCACAGGCTGTTCGCAGGGACGAGGACCCTGGGCAGACGCTGGAATGCGATGACACACAGCTCCTGTTAGCAGAGTTCAAAAGGCCGGGCTGGGCGTCCCTGCCCCTCGGGTACCACACGTACACAGCATTCCTTGTCCCCTTTACGTGCCCGCTGTCAGCCCCGGCCAGCGGCTGCCTCCTCCCAGGGACACCTGGCAGCCTTTGTTCAAGCTGTGCTGATGGCGAGGAGCATTCTTTCCAGGCTAGAATGCCAGACAAGAATAATCCAGCCGGGAAAGATGTATGCATTTTCACTCTTTCTCCCTTTCCCATTAAATCCCACTGCAACAAAGGAGGCAACAATGCCATCCATTAACACTGATGGCACCACTTTGCTCCTAAAACAGATTTGTGGTTAAGTAGTGTGATACACATATTTTTCTGCTGTAAAAGAGGACATTGTTTTGCCATAGCTAAGTCAGATTCTGAGGATCTATGCTTTTAAATGCCATAGGGCAGATATCTATTACAGGGTGTGCCAGAATCACCAGGGCACAGGCAGATAATGCTGTTTACAATCAGTCATCAAGATGTTATAAAAGGCTCAGTGAAACAAGCAGGATGCAGAACTAGAGGAGTTGGCAGCGAGGCAAATATTTGGCCCTTCAGGCTTTCCAGTGCCAGCCAAATAGCATCATACTGTGAAGTTATCCTTTTTATCATTATCCCCCAAAAAATCACAGTGCTGCCTGAAACCTATCTGTGGACTAGGCCAACATTCCAATAAATTCTGCACTTATATGGAAATAATTATGCCAAACCTATAGGTATATGTACAGGTGAATCAGAATCACAGTAAGCATTAAAAATTCACTATCAACTAGACCACTGTGTCCAGTTTACTCACAGTATCCTACAGCTTTTGGTTAGTAAACAAAACCCCATAGAGCAAAACAAGAAACCAATTTTCTTTTTTGCCCTCTAGCCAATAGATCAATATCAGAGACTAAAATATTGAGTGTAAGATTCATGGGCATAGTTAGCTTTTCTGTCTCTCTGGTTGCTCAAAGCTGATTTTATTGCTCTCTTCAAATAATCCTGTAACTCCTGTCTACACCACCCACAAAGGAAATAGTAGTGTAAAGATAACAGTTTTCAGTGTGCATCAACCTTGTCAATATCTTCACAGAATCGTATCATTGCTGAGGATAGAAAGGGCCTCTGGAGATCATATTGTCCACATTCACCCCTGCTCAAAGTGGGATAATCTAGAGCAGGTTGTTCACACCATATTGCATCAAATTTTCACTGTCTCCAAGCATGGGGACCCCTAACATCCTCTCCTGCCAACTTGTTCCAGTGTTTGATTATCGTCACAGTAAAAAAAGGGTTTTTTTATTGGTATTTTTCATGTGTTCACATGGAATTTCCTACATTGCAACTTGTGCCCTGGACTCTTGTCCTGTCACTCGACACCAGTGAAAAGATTCTGTCTCCATCTTCTTTTGTCCTCTCCCAGGTCAGGTGTCTGTACACATTGATATAAACAGTTCCAGCTCTCTCAACCTCTCTTCTTACAGAAGATGCTCCAGTCCCTTCAACGTTTTCATGGCCATTTGCTGCACTCTTTCCACAAACTCCGTATCTTTTTTGCACTGAGGAGCCCAGCAACAGACACAGAACTCCAGAAGTGCCCTCACCAGTGCTGAGTTGAAAGGAAGAATCACCTCACTTTGACCTGCTGGCTTTGCTTAACACAGCACAAGGCACTGTTGTCCATCTCTGCTGCAAGACCACACTGCTGGCTCACGTTCAACTTGGTGTCCACCAGGACACCCAGGTCCTTTTCTGGAAAGCTGCTTTACAGATGGTTGGCCCTCACCCCTGGACTGCTGCAAGAGTTTGTTCTTCCTCAGGTGCAGGAATTTCCACTTCTCGTTGTTGAATTTCAGGAGGTTCCTGTTAGCTTTCTTCTCCAGCCTCTCAGCATCTGAATGTCAGCACAACTGCCTTGTGTATCAATCACTACTCCCAGTTTTGCATCATCTACAAACCTGCTGAGGCCATGCTCTGCCCCACTGTCTAGGTCATTTATGAAGGTGTTAAGTGGTGTCAGTCTCATGACCAGCCCCAGTCACCACTAGCTACTGACTTCCAGCTGGACTTCATTTCCCTGTTCATAACCCATTGTGCCTGGTGATTCAGCCAGTTTTCAGACACTGTTTCTGGTGTTTTCCCTTTGCCAACAGGATGGCAGCCTTCCCTTGACAAGCTGCTTGGCTTATTTGACTTCACCATCAAAGTGGGATCAATACTAGATAAAGCTTAGCTTAATATTTTGATTTAAACCAGGAGCAATCTGACCCTGCAAATATGAAGTCCTCTGAGATTTTCAGGGCTACAGATTATATGGTTCTATTTTCAGATTTTTGGATGCCTTGTCCCCATGGAAGTCCCTTAAAGTTGTGTCTACTACTTGAAAAAATGTAGTAGGACAAGCAGTGTGCTTATTGGGGTGGTGACATCATCACTGCCAATGCCAGACTTTCAGTCCATCTAGACACACACAAAAAAAGGACAGTCAAAAGTAACATTTAAGCCACATCAAATCTTGAAAGTGCACAGGAAAAACAAGCCCTGGAGAGTCTGTCTGGTTGGTGAATTCCTTCTGTCTGGAAGTGATGAAATACATGGCAGTTAATAAGGGTTGCCTTTGAGTAATGCTGGTATGAGTATTTGAGTGCAATAGTTAACTGTCAAACCAAAACCATCAAACAGCTGCTAAGGTATGGAATGATCCCACTTGTTTTACCTAATTTTAGATGTTGCCTGGAATATAATTAGCATATTTGAAACTTGGGAAAAACCCAAACAGAAAAGATGGCAGTAAACAGAAAGATTTGGTCCAAGTTTTTGGAGGTAACATCAACAATAACTTTTTGTCCATATTTAGGGTCTTCCTGGATGACACCATAGAAAGATAGAAGATACATTTAGATTCTGCTAAAGGGTCCTGAAACATTCGTGTTTTCAGCAGTTTTCGTTAATCTTAAATACAAGGTATCAAACTCTCCAGGAAACAAAAGTAAAGGAAGGTATTTGACTTCTTGCTTGGCAGTGTTTGCTTCAAAGGCTACACAGGATGAGGGTGTTGTCTGTCTCACCCTTTCTTCTTCCTCTGCTCCCTCCCTTAGTTCTGTATCTTTTTCTGGGTATCCATTTACTGCACTTTGGCTTCCCTCTCTCTTTCATAGTGATTCTTTGTGCCTGCCATGACAGCACTGTGATCTTCATTGCTCAGTCTTGTAGAGTATTATGAAAAGCAAGGATTAGTAAAATAGTTGGGTGTTTGTGGTTATGGAGCCAGCACTCATCAAGGGACTTGGGTGACAGTGCTAGATGCCAATGAAGGGCTTACATTTCCATAACTTTGCTCTTCTGCACTCCCCTCTGCTCATCTGCAGGAATAGGGACCTTTCAGAAGTGTGGGCAGGCAAATAACATTGATTCAAACAATCCAGGCAGCCAACCCCTTGTTTGAGACAACCACTTGATTAGGTGAGAGATTGTCCTTTCAATACATTTTCCAGACAGTTCCCTGTGCTAGAATGGGTGGGAAAATCAGAGAAGGATGGTGTAGTAAGAGTGCTGTGCTGAGCAACTTCATGGAGGTGAAGGTGGAAGCTGAAATCCAGCTTATTCCCCCGGGCTCTGAGGCCTGGTGGGAATCTTGTTGTCAGTAATCATGATGAGCCTACATGTGGAGCTGGTGCCACATGGCTATCTGTTTCCTGGGGTTCCTCAGCATTTCTTCCCAGTGGTTCCTCTCTGTGCCTGTGACATGTAAACCCAGACTGCACTTGCCGAGCACATGGCTCTGGCCAGCTCCATCCTGGCTCAGCATTTCCAGCTCCACGCTGGAGGCACGCAGGAGCTCATGAGGCACCTCGAACATGATCATCTCGTTCCACACAGGGTTGATCTTGTGTTTTGCACGTTTGGTCTGCTTCTTCTTCAGCTTCAGTGACTGATGCCTCAGTGTCACCTTGACAGAAACATCTGCATAGGGAGTGGAGAGAGACACCATATTAATGAGTATGCAACACATAGAGTAGAATAGAATATGCTGAGTTGGAAGGGACCCATCAGTATAATTGAGTCCAACTCCTGGCCCTGCACAGGACACCCCAAAAATCACACCACATGCCCAAGAGCGTTGTCCAAACACTTCTTGAACTCTGTCAGGCTGGTGACCCCTTACCTGGGGAGCCTGTTCCAGTGCCCAGCCACCCTCTGGGTGAAAACCATTTTCCTAATTGCCAACCTAAACCTCCCCTGGCTCAGCTTCATGCTGTTTCCTTGAGTCTTGTCCCTGGTCACGAGAGAGAGAAGAGATCAGTGCCTGCCCCTCCACTTCCCCTTGTGAGGATGCTGAAGATGACGATGAAGTTTCCCCTCAGTCTCTTCTCCAGGCTGAACAGAGCAAGTGACCTCAGCCACTCCTCATATGGCTTTTCCTCCAGACCCTTCACCATCCTTATGGCCCTCCTTTAGACATTCTCTAGTACCTTATTTTTTTTATATTGTGATGCCTGAATCTGCACCCAAAAATGCAAGAGAATTTACACTGGTGACATCAAACTGAGAGAGAGAACATAAGATATATTGATTACAGCAGTATTTGGTTTTCACTTTTTAGAAATTAATCAAATCTCTTTGGCTTTCTAATCCAGACATCTATTTTTTTGCTGCCAAAAATCACCTTTCCCACTTTCTTTCTAGATTTACGTAACAGCAGAAACAACAGTCTCTGTTTCCTTGCTATCACACTCACCACTGCCAAGTAGATCTTTCAGCTGCTTGGAATGGAGGTTTTTGGCCTTAATAATCACCACCAGCAGGCGATTAGCTGCTGGCAGGTAGCTGATAGAGAGCAGAACCTCCCCATGGCCCGTGGATGGCTCCTGGAAATGGAGACACAGAAAGGGTTAATTTTTTATATAATCTTGGCCAGAACATTAGGAAAACAACAGTAGAAGACTGACAGGTGGAAGGTCATGGACCAACCAAGCTGTCTCTGTCTTTGTACAGGAGATCTTTCCAGTTACGCTGGATGAGAAAAAACTTGGCAAAGATGCCTGAGAGGCTCCTCTACTCATAAGGCTCCGATAATGTGAGTTACTGAATCCTTATGCCACTGGAAAATAACTGCTTCGTGACGTCAGCTTTTAGTGGAATATTTAGTCAGAAGAAGATTTGGGACTGACATACAATGCAAATAGTCAGATATTCCTATTTTGAGAGACCACCTAGCTGCCCTGTATTTATGTCCACTTTACTTCTTTTCATAATTCACTTTTGGTTTCAGGTGCTCCATTTCCCAGAAGGCTCTGACTGGACTCAGCCTACAGCCTGCACTGCCCAGCAGGAGTGTAGGGCTCCCTGGGAAAGCAGAGGTTGTGCCTGGGGCTCTGACCTGGAGCTGGAGCTACACCTTCTCTGACACCCTATTTGGTATGAGAAAAAAACCCAGCCAAGCTGAAATTCTCCAGGAGCTGGACACAGTACATTACTCTTCCTTCCCACCTGCCTTCCATCAGGACTGTGAGCAGCTCTCCCTGCTGCCCCTGTGGGAGACTTCCTTTCCCTTTCCCTTTCCCTTTCCCTTTCCCTTTCCCTTTCCCTTTCCCTTTCCCTTTCCCTTTCCCTTTCCCTTTCCCTTTCCCTTTCCCTTTCCCTTTCCCTTTCCCTTTCCCTTTCCCTTTCCCTTTCCCCTTACTTCCACTTGCCCTGGACAAGCAACCCTTGCTGATGAAGCCTAGGGACACAGTCACACCACCACTGCTCTCCCCTGGGAGAGTAATGCTGTTTCCTTTTTGGGAGCCAGCAGGGAAGGAGACAAATCCCACACCGTTGTGTGCAGAGCTGACAGCCCATGGCAAGGGACGAAAGGGGAGCAGTTATTCTCTCAGTGAGTGGGAGCTTGTGACAGAAATCTGGTTTAGTGTGAGGTTAATGACCCAGAAGAGTCCCAAAAAAGCCAATGTCAATTCAACAAATTCATTCTGGCTCCTTAGCATGTTCTACATCCTCGAGGACAGACAGCCCTTCTCCAGGCCATTTCTGTGCTCTGCAGTGTCATTACTAAGTGAGCCATAAATATTTCAAACTCAGTTTTCAACCAGTTACTCGAAACAGGCAAGGACAAGCCCCTGTATGCTCCCCATGAGCTGACTGACTCTCCAGAAAACGTCTGTCATTGCTGTCTGGTTCAAATGACTAATTTGTCCTGCACAAATCAGGTAGGAAGCCATTAGCAAGGAAGCCTGAAATTCAATCCTAAGTCAGCCCAAGTGAATCTTTTTTTGTGCACTCAGGTAGCAATGAAGGGCTCACATGCATTTCACTTACATGAATCCTGTCTTAAATTTAAGTGGACCTTTAAAAAGCCCACACATAAAAAGAGGCAGTTTCAAATGCCTGTATGCCCACTACAAAAGAATTGTACACTTAGGGACAAGCCCAAACACCACCTCAATGCAAACCCAGAGTTTAGGCATGTCATAAGCTGTGTTTGTTTATTTATCCCCACTACATCTCAGCAGGTCCCATTCTATAGCTCTTGGCTAGAATTTGGTTCCTGTATCTCGAGGCACAGACAGATGCAGTGGAGATTGGGAGGGGTTGGGGCTCTGTAGATGTGCACACACGCACAAACACACACATTGTACTCAGATCACATCTTGTGCTTATGACTTTCTAGCTCCTGATGTGCTGATCAAATTTTTGGCCAGCCTCTATCCACATGAAAACAAAACCTACAATGGTTGGTCTCTGCTGGAGTTCTGCGTGAACAGACCAAACCAGAGGTACTTTTCCTTCCCCCTTCGGGGCTTTGTTTTCTTTGTTTCCTTTTACCTATTAAATCCATAACCTACATTTTGTGCTGCAATCCTGCAAATCCAGACAACCATCAGAGCTTCAGTATTTCTTTCTATGGAATATGGATAAAAAGCATCAAGGGGTCACCAATGAATTACGTGCAGGGCACCACGAAATCACAAAAGGGAAGTTGCTATGCAAGGACACACTATCATCAACCCACTATCATCACTGTCATTAGCAAAGTGGTGGGAGGGAAGGAAGACAAGATAAGGATATCAGTCTACAGTATCTACTCTTTGCATTGCTCACAGGACTCAATGAATTCCTGAATGCTAATTGCACTACCTGGTTAGCTGTAAGGTCTGCTCTGAGCTCCTTCCCTTGTGTGTGGGAGAATTACTGGGAAGGTAAGAACGAAATTTCTGCCTTTCCTGGCATTTCAAGGAAATGTCACACTTTTGACAAAGCTCAGTAACTTTGTTCCTGGATGAATGCTGTCAAAAATAGCTCCTCTTTTTTGATCAGCTCTTCCTCACTCCCTCCCTCTCTGGTTCTCAATGAATGATTCAGGATCTGTATACATAAGCTATCTGTGCAATGGTTGGCTCTCTCAGGTCCCAGATGACGCAAATTCAGCTTTCACTGCACATCCTCAGCTCAAACTGGGGCACTGTTCAGCAGTACTGCTGGTGTTAACCTTGTGCTGTCAGCCTGGAGAAAAAATTAATGCTGTCCTGTTTCTGTGTGTGGTTGTGAAGCTGGACCAAGGCAGAATTCCCAGTATATCTGAATTCCATCAGGTGCACTGGAGTAACTTGCTGTGAACAGGCTGTTCCTTGGGTATTGCTAAAAAACCAGATGCTTCAGGATGGAGGGAGAGGGCTACAGCTACAGCTATTAGAGGGCTACAGCTATTAGACAAATATTCAGTCTCATGTGTGAAGTTTACTAAACTCATTCAGACCACGCATTTGTGTCTGCTGCCTCTGTCCCTGACAGATTTTTTTTAGTGTGGACAGTCCAGTTAGTATTCGAGTGGTTATCAGATAAATCAGCACCACTGGAAATCAGAAGTGCTAACTCTGTACTCTGTGTCTGTGGCCAACTCGGTGGAGAGCCCTCACCCCTGATGGTGACAGCCAATAACTTATTTCATCGTGCTTAGTGATGGTGCTGGTGTTGTTTTGCATTGCTCAGCTGTACCACAGCAGACTACAAGAGGTACCACTTGTGGTGATGAACAAGCAGCAGCAGAAGCAGCATCCTGCTGCCATGTTAAGTGAATTGCTGCTGCTAGAAGAATAACCTAGTTCATGGCAGGGAAAAGGCTCCTGAGGAAACATGCAAGAAATTAGTGCACATGAAGCAGCCCCTGTACCCACTTCAAGAACTGTTGGAACCCTTCCCTCCATTTTCCCTGTCTGTGAAGCTGGCAAGATGTGGATAAGGGAGGAAAGGAAGGTTTTGATGTTTAAGGAAACCAACACTATGCAATGAATGATATTTTGACATCTCCCAGAACAAATAGCAGTGGATTGATTCCAGTAAGAATAAATGTCCTTCAGCCCAGTATTTCAGTCCTAACAATGAATTCCACTCCTAGCTTAAGGCTCCCTGGGGTGCCACCGTATGCCCTACCCACACCCAGCTTTGCAGAGTCCCTCCCTTGGGCTCTGTAGGCACTCTCTGATATTTCAGCTCTTGCCACTCTGGTCCCGTGTCGCTAATTCTCAGAAGCTCACACACCTTTTTCTAGACACAGCATTTGAATTACAGATGCCAGTGTCAGATTGTCATGTAATTGGGGAGGAGTTGAGGGAGTTGTGACACGTTAACAACTGGGAGCAATAGATGGAAGGGCTTCTGATACGATGAGCTACAGACCAGCACAGAGCTGTGCTGAGTGATCTGTGCACTCACACATCACCCCTCTAAACCTGCTCCAAACAAAGCCACCCACCCACACGCAGCCATCTAGAAAAAGGGTTTCTCTTGTCCAAACTCTTAATCATTAGGGTTTCTGAACTACTGACACAGACTGAGTCCATACCTTCTCTGGGCTCTTTAGCCTTTCCCACTGGGCCTTCCCAAAGGATTCCTCCACTTCAGCAAGGTTCAGTTTGAGTTCCCCCACAATGCTGTGCCTGGAGAACTTGTCGCAGTTTCTCAGGGTGAGAGTCAGTGTCCCTCCTGGCATCTCCTCCTCTGTTAATGGGAATCGCAGTGCTTCCTCCCAAAGGGTGTGAAGTACCTTCTTCTTCAGCTCTGTCTGGGCCTCAGCAATACCAGACTTGCTTGCCAGTGTGCCCAGTACGTAGCAATGGCAGCCAGCATCTTGGTCCCCACTCATTCTGCCATGCATAGCTGGAAAAGATGGATTGTAAGGACCTCTCACAAAAGACAACCCTGAAATACCTGTGGCTAAATTGCTGGTTTTATGAGAGTCATAAAATAAAATAAAACAGCTGCATAGACATTGACCCCTGTTCCTGCCTGCATTGGGGCAAATTAAGCTGTGAGGCCACGCTGTGGTGTTTTCCTCAGGCTGCACAATGTCTCTGTCCTTCTGCCACTGCAGAAGGATGCTGCCAGTGTTTGGGAGAGCAACAGGTGAGTTCAAGGAAACACATTCTGTTGAAAGATGCAAAACAGCTCTGAAATGAGGCAGTGTGAAACAGGGATTGGCAGTTCTCATTTACTTTTACCTTGGCACACAAAAAAGGCTTCTTACAATGACTTTAAAAGAAGGAAGGTCAGTCACAGACATCAGAGATGGATAGAGCTTCCCTTGGCACACATCCCTGCAGGCCAGTGTGGGATATGTCTAAGGGTTATTGTATTCTGCCGGTCCAACCCCTGATAAATGACTCCATCAGAAGCCATCCCAAAGCCCAAAAGATCTGTGTCAAGAGACATTCATCCCTAATTTTAAGTCCCTTTTATGTTGAAAAACCTAGAGTGAGAATGGCATTTCCAGTTTCATTAACAGAATTGCACTGCCTTCTCCACAGCAAGAGGAACACACCCTCCTCCAAATGGTCACTGAATATCATGGCTTTGAGGGCAAAACTCTCATCCTTGCTGCAGCCAGTCCAAGGACAGCTGCTCCTGAACTGCCAGGACCCATGGGTCACAGGGCTCTCCTGGCTTCTCAGGGGAGCAGAGCCAGGTCCTGTGCACTGGGGTGCCAGGGTGGCAGCCAGCTGGCATGGGTGTTCATCCTGGAGGGGAACTGTGGGCTGGCTGCTGGCAGGAGGCCCACAGCAGTGGCTGCCATTCTGCACCCTTTCAGTGCTCGCCTCAGAGGGCGTGATTTGATTAGGTTTCCACAGAGACCTACACTGTGCATGAATTATTCAGTCAGCTTATTTTACTCTCCCAGAGGAACTGATGATGCTTCAGCCCTGAGTGGAGAAGCTGTTACAGTTGTCAGAGTGTGACACAGAGCCTGGCTGCCTGGCCAGGCACTGCTAGAGGGCCTTTCCTCAAAATAAGTCTGGTATCTCCAGCTCAGGCTTTGACTTGACTTGAGGAAAAGGCAGTATGGAGTGGATTAGGTTGAAGAATGAAAGGTATAGAGGGGAAGGAGATAGTAATCCCGTTCCTTCTGCCCCCAAAGGAAAAAATGAAAAAAAAAGGTTGCTTTGGCTGGGACTGAAGGAGCCCATCCTGGTTCCTAACAAAGCTGTGCAAACAATTGTTCCCAAGCTACTCCCTCTTCAAGCAGTGACATTGACAGGTATTCCTGTTCTGCAAGCCCAGTACCAGAGAAACATCCAGTGGTCCTGAGGGCACCTGTTGGTCTTAAGATAGGAGGGGAACTTTCTCTAGGTGTAATCAGCAGGTGTCTTGCCCCGTTCAGGCCGGGAGAGGTGTGCCTTACCTTCCAGAAGGGCCACGCGCAGCTCGGCCTGCTGTTGGTCGTACACCAGGGAGTAGTGCAGCTCGGGGGCCTGGTTACAGCTGGCTGCCCGCTCGGGCTTCAGGTGCTCTGTGACACACACGTCCTTTACCACACCTGGAACTGAAATAGCCCCTTTAGCAAGCAGCTCTTCCCCTTCCCAAGAGAACAAATCCACCTTCTCTTGCCTTTAGTTTTCTAAATGTCTCACTATTCCTGCACTTTGTATGCAAGGTTATAATTTACTTTCCTTCTTCCTCCATCATCATACAGCCTTTTTGCTCTGTTTACTTGCACTTTCAGCTCTTTCTACATCATTTGGACAAGACTTCTGCTCTCCACCTTGTGCTCTATGATAGTTCACACACTTGCTCTTTTACCTTATGACTAGGCCAAGGTGTCTAAACGACACTCATTACTTGTTATGTTGTTTTATATTCTTTTAACTTGCATTATTAAATTAAATCTTGTGTTCTCTGCAATGAGAATATGAGTCTGCTTTTGAGCTGCTGTGCAACTCTGCATTAGGTCAGACCTCTCTAAACACTTTGGTTTTTCTTTTTAAATTTTAACAATGAAGTCTTTGTCATGCAAAAGACATCTATTTCCATAGCACTTGACCAGGTTGAAGGCAACGAACTTTGGAATCCATAAGGCAGTTTCTCCATGGTGATTTTGGGGTTGAGTATATATTTCATACTGATATAAAGCAAGTTGCAAGACTAAAAGAGAAGCCAGAGATTTTTGTCATCCAAAGTTGTTATCTGCAAGGTCAGTTCTGATTCACACAGAAAACAATAGTGGGACCAGCACATTTCCTCATAAAAATCTCAGCGACAGTTCAGACCAGTTCATTGTGGCATCAAAAGGAGTACACAACAATTCTTGCTTAATTTTAGCAACACTCGAGCTATAAAATCAGGCACAGCAGGAAGGAAACTTGCTTGTGCCATTAGCAGTGCAGAGAGGCTCTTACACCAACACTTATATAAAGCTTTAGCCTAAATGCAGCCATCATCTTTCATCTTTTCCACCCTATAATCTTTTCCCTGACACCTAAGGATGTGGCTCAGACAGTCTCTTCCTCCAATGCATCTGCTTCCCAAGGTACTTTCTTTTCCATACTCACCAGTCTCAGGATGGAGGGATGAATGTAGCAACTGAACTTCCAGAAGGGCAAAAATATAATGTCTAACAATTAAAAAGAACTAAAAAGAGTACTCAATAAAAATAATGGCAGATGGCATTTTCTCTCTGGCAAATCTTCAGGAAGGTTTTATTAAAGTGGTAACCATCAGAGTAAATTATCCTGTTAAAAGATAGCTGTGAAGTTAAAAATCAGTATGGAAGAAAACCAGACATGCTGCCAGATGCATATAATTAAGATTGCATTTTCTCTCAGGCTCCAGAAATCTTGTGTTTCAGGATTTGGAGTGTTACCCTTTGGGCTGGCTGGGAAACAGAAATTCTGTTTGGCAGAAACTTTTGAGGTGTCAGCCTTCGGTTTCACTGCACATTACAATAAGCCAAGAACATCTCACCAAACCAGTGCAAAAATGGAGCAGAGAAAATGAGAAGCTTTGACCCCCACTGTCCCTGACAAAGACAGTT
This sequence comes from Aphelocoma coerulescens, assembly GCF_041296385.1. Classification (NCBI taxonomy): domain Eukaryota; kingdom Metazoa; phylum Chordata; class Aves; order Passeriformes; family Corvidae; genus Aphelocoma; species Aphelocoma coerulescens. Next base: position 26,821,295 of record NC_091019.1, read on the forward strand.
GCTGGACAGCTAGCATTTGACCTGGAGGAGACACTCTGCCTAATTTTGGCCAGATATTTCACACATATTCTGGCTACTGCTCTCAGCAAAACCACTAAATGTGTTTTTCTACAAAATGTCTGCCACCAGGGAGCCAGATTCTTCAACACAAAAGATGTTTAGGTTAAAAAAATTGCAACAAGGTACAACTGCAGCTTTGTTATCAGAATATCCTGATGAGCTCCACAGCTACGTTCTATCAAACAAATGAATTCAAAACAGAAATCAGAGTGCTCATGGTAAGAAAGTGAAAAGCATCCCATGCCTTCACTTTCTCACTTATTTCTTGGACAACAATCACATTATGCTCAGAAGTATTACAGATTTACAATTGTTAGTCTGAAGCAATTGTTAGTCTGAAGACCAAAAGCTCCTACCGTTTTGAGGGAGAACAAACAGCTCTTCATTGACTTGTATCTTCATCCTATTCTCATCCAAAGCAGTATGTTTTCCAGTAGCTGGTTCTTCTGTTGTCTTCAGAGAGTACTGTGTGTAGTTAACAATTTCAGGTGAAGTTACTTCTGGTTTGGGGCCATAAATGTTGGGAAACTTCAGAAGTGCTCGAGGCTGGACTGGCTCTGCGGTTTTCTTGACGTTGAACTGAAAATTAAAACCTTGTTTATTACTTTGCACTAATTACACTAATTCCTCCAATTCTCTTATTGTTATATGAGCTGAGACAGGAAAAAAGCAGTGCCTCTGGTGAGTCCTACCATCATTTTTTCTTGGCTTGTAGAAACCCCTGCCTGTGTGTTTGGAGACTTTCTTGCCAAAGAGGATACCTTCTACTTGGTGTGTGTCTTTTCAGATTTTTTCCTCTACAGATGTTTGATTGCAATAAGAAAAAGATATGTTCTTATAATTTGATTTTTCCTCTGTTCTGGTACCAGTTAATCTTTTCATAAGTTAATCCTTTCATCTTAGCAAAGAAATTAACCATGAAGTTAATTCTGCTATGATTGAGATATGACAATTTTTACCTTAATGTTTGAAGTCAAATCCAAGAGCAAGAGGCTACAGCCATCTCACAGATTCCAGAATATTTTATGTGAGTACGCAGAAAGCATGAGGAATGCAAAGATATAAATCATATTGTCACCTGGAGCAAGTATGACCATGGTGCAATAAGACTAAGGAGAACTGGTTGAACAAATGAGCCCTGGACTGGCAAACCAAGAGTAGTTGATTCAGTGGTCATCTCAGCCTCTTGGTTCTGTGGACCAGAGCTCCATCTGACCCTCAGACAAACATTTGCCCTTTATTACACCGAGACTGAAATTTGGATTTGTGTCTGATTTTGTTCTTAACACTTCAATTCCTCACTGAATCATGAACATGGGATGAGCAGAAGAACCTGCAAGATGATGCAGTGCTCAGGCAGTCCAAGCAAAGGTTGGTAAAAAAGGCATTGCTGTTCTCCCAAAACAAAGAACAATATTTTAGTGGAATAGAACATGCCTTATGTCCCAAGAAAGTATCCTGTCTGCTTACAACTGAAATAATTCCTGATTCGTTTATGTTTGGATTCATTAATGTGGGAGAACAAAAGCTGACTAGCAAATGACCCCAACCCTTGCAACAGGTTTATGATTGTTTCCAAAACATGAGAGAAAAAAAGTAAAATAGCTGTTTTGGTTGATTATTGTGCAGTGGGATTATCTCCAGCCTACTGCCTGCCAACCTATTTTGTGTCAAGATTGAGGGTGAGACAGAAAAGGTTCATAACTTTAATTAAAGTTTTTCATTAGTCTTATTGTTTCCTATTAATAATGAATGTAGATGATGCCCTGAAGCATTTGTCTGTGTTGGGATTTCCTGGTGCCAGCTTGTATGTCCAGAGGAAGCATACCTATCTCTCAAGAAACAGCTGAAGAAAGAGAGCAGTCTTGGATGTTAGCTTAGTCATATTCTGCTTATGGAGATCCGGGTTACATGCACTTGGCAGTGGTTGGGAACTAATTAGGTCAGTGACTGTCTTCTCAAGGCAGCCAGCGCACCGGTGTTTAGGAAGTCTACTTTGCAACATAGCATTTTGTCTTGTTTAATTTTAAGGGCTTTGAAAGAGAAGTGGGCTGAGACAGAAAGACGTCACTGTGTGCCATCCTCACCTAGCATTCAGATGAGTTTAGATGTTATGTAAGTTACACGGTGTGGGGCTGTGAGTGAGTTCCCTCTTTCAGAGATGTGAGCCTCATCAGTCCTAAAATACCTAGTAAATGTGAAGTTACTGATCCAAACCTTAAATGCAGTTTTCCATTCTTCTAAAATTAAAGCAAACCATCCAAGCAGAATAAGTGAGGAGTCACTGGACAACAGCTAGGAAAGGCAGGTTTCTTTTGTAGTGCAGAGGCATTACATCCAGCACACACACAGTGCCTGATGTGGGGGTCAGCCTCTGCTGTTCTCTCCTGGAACTGCTGTGTCAGGCTGCTGTCCTACCACTCACTGGTCATCACACTGGAGCCTCCTGCCTGCATTGCTCTGTGCTGCCAGCACATGAAGCACTCCAAGATCCTCTGGGATGAAAAACACCACACAAATTTGAGGTATTCTTAGTACAGTCTTTTCTTCCTCTTGCTAAAAGCCAGGTATTTAGTCAGGAAATACATCAGCACACAGCATCTAAGAACTCCATCGGGTCTAAATATTCCTCTTGTCTGTCTGCTCTGCAGAGTTAGAGATAAGAGACATATGCAAGCACAGTGGGACTAGCCCACCCCCTCTTCCAACTGCATCTGCCTCTGTTTATTATTTTGCTGCCAGCTCTTTTCCCAAGTGCTGTCTGCTAATCCAGTTACATAGCAGTGCCCTATGGAAGTTCCCTTTGCAACTCAGCAGTTGTGTCTTAAATAAAGACATGAGCAGAAGGGTTCACATAGTTCTGCAAAAATTCATGAAAGCAAATAAACCAAAAGGAGCAAGGAGGCTGCAACTGACCCTTCTGTGTCCCTGCCCAGTGTCACTCAAAGCACCAGATTGTTGCCCTTGCTGGATGTGCTCAGGAATCTTCATTCTACAGGCTTGGCTAAGACTCTGCAAATTTATAGCAGTTTCTCATTGTTTTGTCCATGTGTGTTTGTGTTTGAACTCTTCCTCCTCACGTATGCAGGGCATGTCCATGGGGAGCCTCTGTCTATAGCAAATACAAACATCACTCTCATGGGAGACATGCCAAGTGAATAAAATGCAGACTTGCTACATCTTCCTTTTATCATCTGTGTTTATCAGAATCAGTGGCCCTGACAGGCTTCAATAATTAAGTATGTCAAACACTGACTAGGACATACTGTGCACTAATGTAGTCAGAAAGAAAGTCCCAACAGAACAATTTACAAACATAGAGATAATAAAATTTCACAAGCTCAGAACTCAAATTGAGATTCATTTCTTGAAGGTATAGAGGCTGATTCTGAATCGGTGACAGCATAGGAGAATTCATGTCCCTGGCAAGAAAATTATTTTAATTGGAAAGAATTGCTAAACATATGGAATATGCAAACCAAGAACATTTTGCACTTTCTGTGACAGAATGTTCACTCAGCTGCTATCATATGGCCAGATTTCTTAAAAAAAAACACCATAAAGCCAGTAACATTGGAAATAATACTTCAAATTAAAAAGTCTACAATGCTGAAAGAACGCAATCACTCAGGTAATAGTGATACATTTAGGGCAGGTTGAATAATTTGATCCTCTGTTGGTCAAATACTGAATTAAGTCATGGCAAAACTTGATGAATGTAGAAATATAGGGAGGACTATAACTGAGTAGCTGCTGGGTACTGGAGGCTTAACTGAACAATATGGAGACTTAGTGCTTATTTCAGTACTGCAAACAGGATAACAGCCCCATGGACAAGATCCAGGATGGATTAACACTTTCCCAAGATGTTTCCCAAAAGGCTCTATAAAAGAAAAAGAAAGCCCAGTCCAAGGATGGAGTTAAAATGAAGATTTGAGTAGTTTCTGAGCTACAACATCAAACTCATGGAAAGAGCCTGATGGTAAAGTTATCTGTGGGTTGTGTTGCTGCAGACAACAGCTAGAAAAATTGCTATGCAAAGTGATGTGGCTGTCAAAGTTACATATTTTTCATTCACATTAACAGTAAACTTGGGAAAATCTCCGCATCATTGTACACTCTTATATACAAGCGTTAGCAAATCCCCTGTATGGGGTAGAAAAGACAAGAAAGGAGCCTGAAAGGGACATGACTAAGCTATCAAACAGAATAGCAGGTGAAATTCATCCTAGGAAAGTGCAAATAGGTACTAGGAGTTTTTCACCATCCTTATGGAGGGAGGCTCAGAATTAGCAGCTTTAGGACTTGAGAAGCCCTAAACTCCGTGCAGGTGTAATCCACGGTCAGTGGAGCCATCCTCCCACACCTCTCCTCCCGCCTCCAGCAACCACAAGACCTGCTAATGCCATTCTCTGTTTGTGTACCAGTTCTTACAATACTGTTTGTAGATTTGGTTATTTTTCCTCAGAATAAACTGCAACAGGAACATGAGGATGCCGAGGTTCTTTTCTACTAAGAGTCTAAGAGTGGAAGCCAGAGAACGACTGAATATTTCATTACAAACATTACAGAGAAGTTCAATTAGGACTCCTGCTACACTCATTAAGAATACAAAAAAATAGTCAGCTCAAATAATTAAAAGGCAAACAAAGACTCTTATACAATGGATCACAGGCCTTTGGAATTGGCTACTATGGCATAACACTTGGTTGAATGGCTAGGTGAAAGTGGAAAGGACACAGGCACATCCTAATATCAGGGCAACAGCCAACAGGTAATACTTTCAAAGACTGACCGGTGCTATAGCTCATGCTAAAGACCATATTCAACCAAGGAAATCACCAAACATTTCCCTTTGAAAAAGAGATTCCCATTAATAAGTATATTAGAAACATTCTATAATTCCCCTAGCTCTCTCTTGCACTGAGCTCAGGAGTAAATCAGGCTGTTTGGATTCTAACAAGAATGAAAGAGCACACAGGGATGCCTGACAATATCCATACTCCACATTGCTGTTACAGTAAGTGAAAAAGAAATTCACTGGGTGATGAGATTGTCCAGTCATCACAGTCTAGATTCTCACTTGCTTTTTATTATGATTTCAATGCCTTGTTTTAACTTCACACATATTCAGTTTGAGGGGCAGAGGGAGGAGGAGGAGGGAAGGTTTTCACAAGAAACCAGCTGTTGACAGGGAACTATCGTGCAGGAACTATGAGATATTGTGGATAGAATTAAATAGCTGCTATACAAGATCTCAGCAGGAGCCATCTCTTCTTCACAATGCTGTGTGCCACCTGGTATCATCCAGTCTTCTCTTCTTAGGAAATTATTTCTCTTTTGAGCTATCTTAACAACTAAGCAGCATTTCCAGTCCTCATCCCCTGTTTCTGCCATTAGCAGCTTTCTCTTTGGCTCCGTGGCAGCTGTCTCCTGCTCCGGTAATTCTGTGGTACCCAGCTCATCTCTGTTTTTCCCTCACTCCTCCTCCCACTGGCATGTTGTTATATCCTGAACACAGAAAGCAGATAAACAGGCAGCATAAATCACATGCTGAGTAGCCTAACAGGGAAGTTGCATTCCCACCCTCTGCATTTAAAGAAAAATCACAGAGTAAATTAGAGACTGTGTCTTACTTGCTGGACTGGCTGAAGCACACTGGGCTTAGTATTTTCCGTCTCCTCCTCTTGGTCCTTTTCTGAGAGTCCTTTCCCAGGTTGCTTGCATTTGCAGAAGCAGGTGAGACCGCAGAGGGCAAGGATGCTAGTTGCAGTCCCTAAGGTAGCCCCCAGGGCTATAACTGGAGCAGACAAAACCATTGTCCTGCGCTGCACAGGAACAGAAAGCACAGAGACCCTGTGACTCTTTCTACTCCCTGGGAGAGCAGCTCTCCCACATCCACTCCGATTTCTAGCCTGGCTTCATTCTCCTTGGAAGTCTGAAAGCAATTCTCTTGTGCAGCAAAGGGACCAATCTAGACACACAGATAAATCATCCCACCTTTGCTAGGCAACAAGGCTACCTTTCTATCCTGATGATGGAGTTGCTGCTCCAGGTCAGGGAGAGGAAATAGTAACTGTGGTGCCTGCAATCTCCATAGAGCTGCAAACAGGCAGTTTTCATTGAAGCCTGTTCTCCAGCTCCACTGGGAAAAGTCTGATGTGTGATAGAGAGGAAAGACGTCAGCAGAAGGGGCTGGCCTTGCTAGCTAACTCACAGAAAGTGCATCCAAATGTTTGATCATCTCTCCAGCAATATTTCTCAGGGCTGGATTGCTGATATGCTCAAGAGGTTGAATTTTTTTGTCTTAAGGCAAAGATAGTGACTGCCAAAAGCTGCTGGCCTGAGAAGCCCTGTTATGATAGCACTGCACAGTAGCTCTGTAGTCACAGTAAAGCCTCTGTAAAAGTCAGGCAAAACTTTCTCATTCTTCAGAGGCTGCAGAACAAACACAGGCAAGATTTAAGCCCTGTCCCATGCCTCACCCTGCCCCTCAAAGCACAGGGTCTGAACCTTTTGGAGCTGCTTTATGTAGGATAAATGCAGAGCAGCACCTCTATTTAAAAAATGAGCAGAAAATCCTACCAAACAAGACACACTTGGGCATATGCTGCTTCCTCTGGAGAGAATGAGAAAGCAAACAACATATGCTAGATATTAGTCATAGTGCTTACCACACTGGTGTCAGGCAGTGGGCTGCTGAGCACAGGAGAAGAACCTGCATGAATAGACTTGAAGAGCTGGATGTCCGTCCCAGTTTTCTGCTGAGGTGATGGAGTGATTATCTTTCTCTGACTCATTCATTTTTGCCTTCGTTCTCAGAATGCCCAGCTTGGGGAAGAGGATAATAAATGCCATCATTTGATGTGTTTCTAATGGTGTGTACAACCCTGTTCTGGGTACTTCACAAGGAGAATCTAGTGGCCAGAAGGTGATTGTAATTCTAGTCACTATATCTCTGGGCCAGAGTGAAACTAGTAAGCAAAATGCAAAATATTCCAAAAAATAACAAGTTCTACTGATTATACTGGGAGTTTGTCATTCTGTTTTGGAATATAGTTGATGCCCATGGATCAGAAAAACAAATTAACTATGTACAGAGAAATTTTTAGAAATTCAGGGGTTTTGATCTTTCTGTAGCTCAGGTTTTGCATAGATTTTTCTTGACTTTTTTTTTCTTTGAGGTTTCACATCTTACTCATGACAACTCACTCAGCCTTTGTTCCTTGGTGACATGTTCACCTCTCTGGTACAAAACTTCCCTCACACATCTGAGTCTCACTTTAATTGTTAGATTCCTCTGTAGCACTGCAGCATCCTAATGGCTGCAGTGCACATTCCCCTTCTCCTCACCCTACCAGGCTTGTCAGACATGTCTCACTCCTCACTTCCAAGCCTCCTGACCCCCCATCAAGAATCAAGTCCCAGTGGACTCCTTAAGCAGAGACAGTTCCCTAAGAAACTGCTGAGCCCGTGGAAACTGGTCTTTCAGCTCAGCCCATAAAAGGAAAACCTTGAGCTTTGTCTTCTCTCTTTACAAGAACAAAAGGTGGCACACCAGGCTGGATGACTGGCACACCTCTCCCTGTACGCAGCAGTGGGATGAACATCACACAAAGGAGATTGAGAAATCTGACTAAATGAACCCTTTGCTTTTTGCTTTCTGTGGTTCAGGAGATTCCAAAGCCTTGAGCAGAATCCTTGTGCTTACCTCTTCCGACCTGAGTTTTCTCTGCCACAGGTAGACTGTTCCAAACATTTGCTGACTCAGCTACTTCATTCAGCCCACAGTTGAACAGGTAACATTGCAATCATGGTGCCATGAGGTCTCATCTTGAGTTTGAAGAATGAACCATGTTGTTATGGAGTCCTACCATCACTCAAGAGAAGCAGAAGTGAGGAGAGTGGGAAAGATGACAAAAAAGATGGACACATTCTTTAGATGCCTTCGATTTCTTCCACAGGATGGTTCCTTCCTAGAAGCTCTAATGAAATCTAACACAACTAGGTCAGAGACCCCTGAGATGTGGAAACCACATGAAAAGGAAGAAGGTCCTGTTAAGGGCAGAACACAGTGAGAGAGATTTGGAGTGGAGAAGGCATTCAGCCCATTCATGAGATGCAATCTTGACGTGTTTCCTACAAGCTGTTTTCAGAATTATACAATGACTGCTTACAACATGCCATGGAAGGAAGGTCACACCAAAGTTTCTCCACAAGACAATAATTTAATAGCATACTCTCTGAGATATTTTCTGCCTGCTTATATATGAAGATTAAGTTTTCCTTGCCAGAAATTGTATTTGCTGTGAAATGTAATAGGTACAGAATCATTGTCAGATATCATATTTTAATAATAACAGCCAGGCAGCAGCCTTTTGCTGCTATTGCTAGGAAAACAAAGAAGCTCTCCCCAGACACCGAATATTATCAGTAAGTGAGCTTCTACAAGTGACAGGCCAAAGATTTCAGATTTTTGTGTGTGTACTGATGCATGTACAGATACATAATTTCACTGTAGCTTTGGCATGTACTGCCACTGCATCTATCTATCCTGGTTGCTTATTTTTAGCACATTCTGCTCTAAAAAAAAATCGGGCCATAACTGTGTTTCAAAGTCATCTTTACACTTGCTTGTTTCAACATGCAATAATTAAATAGCTTATTTTTCTTTAAAGCAGTAGTAGGATAAAATGGGGTCAAGCTAATGACCTTTCTCACTGGCCAGTCACACTGATACTGTCCAGAATCACATAGCTTTTTTATCTGTCACATCTGCCATTAGAAAGAGACTTGCCAAGGCAGAAAGATGAAAGCCTGTTTTTGCAATCCAGACTTTAGGGGCAGGTTCAGGCCTGACAACATATTTTACTGGCATCCTATCCACATATTTTCTCTGTATTCTGATAGAAGACATGTATAATAATGGCAAAAGCATATACATGCTTTTCAGCTTCTGGTATTTCAGACAGGAATACTCTGTGATGACAAAATATAAGATACCAGTTAACCTTTGGTGCCTATAGATTCTTTGTTCCTGCTGTGAGTTCTTCTGCTGATATTTTGGGCCTTTCTGTTCATTGGCTCTATAAAAGAGGCTTACTCTGAATGATGACTAGGTAGTACAGATCCCATGGAGAATTACAAGAGCTTTTGCATTGCCTAGCTGTAGTTCATGCTTTAACAGAAAAAAAAAAGCCCTTTAATATAATTGCCAGCCACTTGAATAAGCAGGTGGGATTTTCAACTTTTATTTTGACAATTGAAGATACAAATTAAAGTTCCAGAATCCAGAAGGAAAAGCTGACATACATCTGAATGAAAGATGTTTGCACACTACTTTCCCTGACTCAGCCTACTCCACTCCATCAGGGGCTGGTATCAGAAATACTCTGTTTCTCACTGAAGCATTTCACCAGGCAGAAGTGTGAGTTAACAGATGGAAACGGGAAAGAAAGTTGTTGGGGCTTTTCTTTTTTTTCTCAGGGAAATCCTTGTGACAGTCAGATTTAGCCCGAAGGTGTAAGCTTCTGTTTTCACTTGTATTGATTTGTTATGTGATTCTGTGCCACAGAAATGGGACAGTTTGAACAGAATGCTGGTCCAAAATAACTTTCCAGATCATTGCAAGGTGTTTGTATCATCCAACTTCAGGCACTGAAATAGTCAGTTAGTAACAGAAGACCACATATGGCTGTCGTGCATTTTGTTTAATAAGTAAATGAAATGTTGTGAAAACAAAAGTGAAGGTAAAAGGCTTGTGCTTGCATCTAACTCTTTATGCTTTTGTGTCCTGTTGCCTCAGGTAGTAAAAGCTTTAAGAAGGAGATTCTGTCTTTCTCCAAGTGGTGAAGTATTCCTCCACCAGATGGTGAAGTATTAACAAACCACTGAAATAATCCTTTGCAGCACAATTAAGACAGAGCAGTTGTCTCTACATATTCATATGCAAAAAGAAAATAAAGAAGGAAGATCTGTGAGGGGAATGTGGGCTTGGTCCCTCCATCACTGTCAGTGAAACAGACCTATAGATATAAATCAAGTAAATTAAGTAATTAGGGGAAGAACAAAGAATCGGTTTCTAAAAGGGAGCTATACAATGATCAACCTCAACAAAATGAGCTTCAGGGTGCGGTGCTTCATCTGATGATAATGGATATAGAACTCCTGCAACCTCCAGACTTACAGGAATACCTGCCAGCTGTGTGTAGAGTCATTTGCCACATTTCTACCCTCAGGATGACGATAAGGATTTAGCACCATGGAGGGTCCAGCTAGTTGCATGGATGCAGTGTAGGGTTTGTGGTTAATGATTCTGTACTGGGACACTACACTGTCCTGAGACCAAGATCTGTGGAACTCAGGAGATCTATGGAAAAAATATGGCTGTCTACCTGTTTCAGGAGATTGCCATGTACCCCCTATCATCAGCAACCACTGTACACCTGACTGTACCTGATGGTACATCTCTTGCAACCCTTGCAGCAGCATTGGATGAATACTGACAGGGTGGAAGACTCAATACTAGAAAGAAGAGAGAAGGGGCCAAAAAGCAAAGATAGTCAGGAATGATAGTGGGATTTACAGGAGGGTAAGAGAAAAAAACATTGGGGAGGAATAGGAAGGGAATGTGAGAATTGGGCATTGGTGTGACTGCTGTAGCAGGATGCTACACCATTAGAAAATTGGGAAAATTAGAAGGAGTTCAGGAAAGCACCACATGAATGAATTAAGGGGTGTGAGGCCGTGGATCAGAGTGTGCCTCAAGAAGGTCAGTCTATTTATCAATGAAAAAGCTAAGGGGTGTCATGGTCAAAGTTCTTAAGGACCTGGTTGTGGAACAAACCTTTGATGAGAGAGGTCCTTTTCTACTGAGCAAACAATGAGTTACCTGGAGCTAATGGCTAGAAGCTGATGCCAGATAAACTCAGAGTGGAAACATGTTGCAGATTTCCAACAGTGGGCATAATTTCTGTGGGAGCCATCTCTGAGGGATTGCGGAGGGTCATCCATCACCGGTAGTTTTGAAATCAAGACTGGTGTTGTGCAGGTTGTTTTTATGGGACTATTTTTATTCAGTTGTGGTCTATGTTGATGTTGAACCACCAATGACACTACTGATGTGCCATTCTGTGTTGTTCCATGTGTATATGGGACCCACTTGGGATGTGAAGAGAGTGTTAATATGTGAGGCAAGTTTTCAAACAATCACAGTTCCTCTGAGAGCATCAAAGGGCCAGCTGCAAAGAGAAAAGCAGCTTTAGAAGGTCACATCATGCCACAAAGCCCAGCAGAAAAACAGTATCTGCATTACCAGGTGAACTGCTTCAGTGTGAAGTCTCAGCACCTCAGTAATGGGGATTCAGAAAGAAAATGTCAGCCCCAGCTCAGGACAGACCCAGGTGAAAGAAAGAAAAATTTATCACTGGAAATGCAACTGAAAGGAGAATGTTGTTCGATAAAGTGGCAGACAAAAGGTTAAGTGTGAGCCCAATTAAGCAAATGAGTAGATGCTTTCCTGTATGAGGGAGGGTATCTTGCTGAGAGCAGATAACAACTCAGATAGATATGCTGCTTCTCCACTGAACTCTGCTAATTTGCTATTGAAAATCCAGGAAAATAGAGCTCACTTTGTGCCTATCTCGTTTTAATCTGAGAACTGGCTCTTGATTGACTGGAGAAGCAGATCTTATTTCTGGGCAAGTAGTTCCACTGCAAGTGTACATTTATTTGCACTAGATTTTTTTTTTTTTTCTAACCACAGGAGATTTGAGAAACTTCAAAACCTTCTGAAGTGCCAGACACCAGAGTGCACATTGTGTATTTGTGATAAACTGCTGCCTCCTAGAGGTGACAATATTTTTCTTACAATTTCTGCTTTGAGTTGGTAACATGCCAGAGCTTCAACTTTTTGCTGTAAAGGATATTTTGCAGAGAAAAGCTTTGGAATCTTTTTTAACTTTCAGTTAAAATTATATCTCCAGCTATATTAAGGCTGCAAAGCCAGGAAATTAAAGAATTTTGGTTGCCTATAAAGCCTTAGCTCTATCCACTTTCATGTCAGCCTTACTTTAAACCTTTAAGTACACGATAACACCATTTTATTTGCAAATGAACTATGAATAGGTTGCTGATAAGATTTGTTCTGGTAATGAATCAGGGTTACATACTGTCTTTTATGTGTCTCCCTCCAAAGAAGGAGTAGCTAAAGAAAAATATGACTCCAAATTACCATCTGATATTACAGTTTAAGCAGCTGGAAATATGCACAATTATTACATGGGATTTTTCTCATTTAATTTATACCCAACCTGGCACTTGTGGCCAGATTTACACTAGAGCTGTGTGCTCATTTCCACAGCAAAATTCCATGGGAATTGTGTTGGAACATGTGCAGCACTGGTATTAAGCATTCTGAAAAAAAATAACCTACAACAGGTCTTTAGGAGGTACCACTGTGTGACAAAGCCCAAGCAGGCAAGCAGAAGAGCCTGGAGACTCTGTTTTCCACACCTGGCTCCTCATCCCACTGCGTCTCAGACTGCAGATATCACTGTCACTGCAGAAAAACTTCCAGAGAAAGAGCAGGAAGACCCATCAAAAAAGGCTGTCATGTTTTTCACTGCAGTTCAAGAGTCAAACTAGCAGTAAAATGGACAAAGCAGCATCTGCTTCTGTGTCAGTTAATTCCAGTTTTGGAGCAGATTGCTTTTCCCTTAAATGTTATATGCCGGTCTTGCCTTTCCAGTCTAGAATAGGATGTCACCAAACAAACAAAAGTACATAGATGGATCAGAACAAATTATTCAAGGTGTAGAACAGGTTCTGTGTAAAGGAATGAAAGAGCAAATTACAGCTCCTCAGCCCAGGAGATACTGCAAGGGATGCAGGAAGAGGTCTCTAAAATCCTGAGTGTATGGGGGAAACTGTCTAGGGATCAACTTCCCAATTCCAGTATAAGAACTACTTTGTTCAAAACAAAGGGGAAGTATCCTATATGTTTTCCCTGTTCTTATGTGCTTTTCTAGGCAGCCACTTTTGGCCCGCGCCAGACAGAGGACACAGGGTCAGAGACGCCTGTGGCTATTCTAGCAGACATCACATGCCATACAAATTGTATTTCCTATGTCTTTTAGGCAAAACCCTGAGAATCAGCTTGGTTTTTGGATACATTATTTTGAGTGACTGACTCATGTAAAGTTGCAGTTTGTCAGTAGCTGTTGGTCTCTTACTGTTTCCTTCCATGTTTCCTTTGAGTCTCAGTGAAAGTTTTCATGTATCCCCTCCCTCTGTCAAAGAGGCACAGGCAGGAAGGCACAGTGAACAGACTGGGAACTGGTCTGTTCCATGTAGTTGCTCACTATGTGCATTGGGGTCTTTTGCTGGGTACCTCCACAGTAGAAGCTGCAAATACCTTAGCAGTGGTAATTGTTAATGGTGAATCACTTTTAGTCCTTATAATATCAAGAACAATACAGGAACATTTTTCCCTGGGATGGTGTTGTTTCATCCTGTTCCTTGACATAGAGACGGAGAACAAAGAGGAGGAAATAACTGAGGATAAGAAAGATTCACATCTTCTAGCTCCAAACTCTAGAAATTATATTCTGTTCATGTTCACCTCTAGCCATTCCTTGTGACCCACAATATTTTGTCTGGCTTTGGAATATTTTTCCATGACACTGCTATTATACAAATTTCAGCCAGCACTCTGATAAAATGAGTTGGCACATAAGATCATGTAGCCAGACCTTCCCATCGAGAGAAAAACACCCTCTACAAAAACAGCCTTTTCATAAAACAGCCTCCAGCTATCAAGATAGATGCCTTTCACTGAGTTTACTGACACTGTGTTAAGTGCAAGAGTGGCTGGGTCTGGGCTTACAGTATCCTTACTCCTCTGCTGCTGTGATCTCTCCAGTCTCCATGCCTTCCTTTAAAATAGTTCAGATGGGGAATTGGTTTTGCCTTTTGCAGAAATATATGCTATGTTTAGCCTTTCAGATTGACATCACAGTGAGATCTGACCTCATCCTTGTCAGATTTGACAGGTAATTGCTGCTCAGAATGGATGTTGTCCAGTGAGAAATAGAGCAGTAGGTCTTTCACATTTTACACTACTGCCAGCACCATTATTGGTGCTTTGCAGTCAGGCCTAATCTAAATGATCTCTAGATAGCCACCACCTTCAGGATTTAGGCACTTCTGTGGTGGAAATCACAGGGGCATTGCCTATGATTGCCCCAAAGCGCTGTACTTGCTTTGTACACAACTTTCATTCTCCAAAGTCATTGGGGCAAAACCTTCCCCTAACACAAGACTCAAAAAGTTACACCCAAATTTGAAAGGAGCCCTCCCATGTGTGGTCCTTTCAGTAGCTCTAGGAAATAGTTTCCTTAATTTTCACAACTGCCAAAATTATGCTTCAGAAGACTGTCCTCTCCCCAGTGGGCTCCCTGACTTGAAGCCCTGTGTCCTCAGCTGTTCCCTAGTTGATCCCATGTAAATAATCCCAGAGTAAATAATCTTTGAACTGCAAATCTGCAAAGTGGGTCAGAGGCTCTTCTCTGGGTACAGTAGGAGGAAACCTGACACAGTTATGGTGAAGAGTAAAACCCTCAGTGCAAATTCCCTTACTTGACTCAGTTGTTTCCACTCTGGTTGCCACAGGCTCTACTTCACTGCTTACACTGGCCCTCCTCACTCTGTCCATTTTTCCTGGACACACTTGTGACTTTCAAAACTCAGTTATATTCTCCCTCTGCTTTCATAAACCTTTCCCTCCTCTTTCTGTTCCTGCTTTTATCTGTTCATTTTGTAGGTCTTCCCTTTCCCTCACCATATGAGAATCCACTCTCTATTGAAAGGATAGATGATTCTTCTTTTCTCTGTACCTTATCTCCACTTAGTCTTTTCCTGATCTGTTCCCACTGTCATATTTCATAAGCAGATTACAGATCCCATACCAACATCTGACTGATCTGTTTTCTTACAATGTGAAATCTCAGGCTGACACTGATGTCTTCTCCCAAAAGATTTCAAATGAGCTTAAGCCTAACAGGGTTGTATTAAAACTCATGATTTTCCCATGCAAGTTGCCTTCACTTTCCAACATCTTCTCTCACACCACTACATATCAAAAGCCCTCATTACCAAGCCTGTAACATCTTGGATGTCCCCAGCATGACAGACACGTATCATATCAGCAGCAGTTTGCACTTTCTTGGTCACTGTCAGGCTCTTCTTGTCTGTACAGCCTAACTCCTCTGAAGTACCAGCTCCACTGAAGGTGTTTCATGGCATTATCAGACAAAAATATGTGATGAAGTTTAAATCATGCAAAGCTATGCTTTAGGAGAGAAAGAGGTTTTGTTCCAACCAAGTTTAAATTTTGCATTTCACCTAAATTGTGGCAAAATACATGAATCTTGTGTCAAAATTTCTGTTCAAAGTTGAGACACATTTGGTACCAGACAGTAGGAGGGAAAGGTCAGCCCCTGTCTCTGGAACAGGGACAGTTGTGTAATCTTCAGCGGTTGCATGGCAGGTGTGTAGGAGAGATGGCTGCCTACAACATCTTACCCAGTCTGGCTTGCTCTGCACTCATCAGGAAATGATGGGGGCACAGAAACCACACTGTGATTCATACTTGCTTCTTTTTTAATAACAACCATGTAGATGGTCTAAACATCCTGAAAATCTAGGTAACTTTGTTCCAGACACAGCAGAATGCACAGTGCTTACTGGGTCATACAAATGACCTGTGAGGAAGCTCTAGAACCCACTTTGTCACAGACAGAGAAAAGGCAAGGCACAAGACCCCAGTCTCTGCTAAATGTGGTGCCACATACACACACATTGCAATTTAGGAAATGCTCCTTAATGAAAGGCTTCATTAAATCACCCTAGAATAACCATGTGCTGCAGTAACCATACACTGGAGTATGGAAATGTTATCGTTGTCTCATAACAACTCTTAATTTGGGA
This sequence comes from Aphelocoma coerulescens, assembly GCF_041296385.1. Lineage (NCBI taxonomy): Eukaryota > Metazoa > Chordata > Aves > Passeriformes > Corvidae > Aphelocoma > Aphelocoma coerulescens. Next base: position 26,837,342 of record NC_091019.1, read on the forward strand.
CAAGTGTCTTCAGTGACAGCAAAGAGCATCCCCATTTGTTTCAGTCTGTGAGTGCTTTAATCAAGTACACCCATGAGCAGAGATGCATGTGGTCCTGCTCCTGTAAGGACCAGTAGGTCAGCAAGTCTGCTGCCCACTTAGTTTAATGATTGGGCAAAAAAACTGAGAGTTTTTCTGGTTTATTGGGTAAGAAGGTTGACTCGACCACTTGGTATATGTATTTTTTTTTCTATTCGCATTTTACTGTTCTTTTCAGTTATGTCATCACACAAACCAGCACCTTAGTCCTTGTTCTTTCAACAGATCTTAAGATACCAGAATTGCAATGGTCTGAGGCTACAGCCATAATTCATTTAATGGCAGGCCACAGAGACTGCCTCTATGGCCCTCATAAATTCTTGGAGAGACGAGCTCTACATTCTCTTCTCCTTTTTATGATGGTCCAAAATGAGTATCACATGGGCCTCTCTCTCTTCAAGATCAGAAGAGATTATCAGAATAAAGAAAGTAATAAATACTCCACCCTTCTCTCATTTGCAGAGACTAACCACTTTGAATATTCCACATCATTCACGACTTCAATTTCCTACAAAAAGAATTTACTTTTTTAAAGGAGGAATACAAATGTCCACACAGAACCTGTTTATAACATTCTTATCAGAGACAGAAGGCAAATACACGTGCAAAGGAAGCAGACCTCTAAGTAGAAGATTTCTCAGAGTGCCTTGACCTTGATTTGTTGCTGAACTCACGCTGCATCATGTGCAGATTTACAACAGAACCATCCCTGTAAGAAAACAGAACTGCAGTTCAAATCTTCCAGTACAAATAAATGGTTTTCCTGCATACAAACCTGTGAACTGAGAGCCAAATCTGAGTTCACTGAGGAGAATTGAAATCATTAGCAAAGATGAATCTAAAGCCAAAAGGCTAGACTCGAAGGCACTCAGATTAAAGTTTGGCCATGCATGTTTCTATAAGATAGCTAGATAAATCTAAAATAAATGAAATATGAAAACATAGATAGGCTTTTCTGTTTAGCAGAAAATCTCAAGGCAGCCTCTCTAGTTTATTTCAACTGCATGTACTCTGAGGAATGTGTTCACCGAGCAACAGAGGGAACCCTGGTAACGGCTTGAGAAATTGTAGTTGTAGGTAATGTGTAAGTGTGCCTTTAATGTGTTCAATAACTAATGGGATAGTTGCTGCAGATGAGTGGGAAAGAAAGGCCCCTGTGGAAGCTTTTTCTTTAATGTAATCACAGCTGTAAGCCAAGGTTAATTTAGCCACAGCTCCCTTGGGAAGCATCATGGATAGACAATTCAGGGTTTGGGTAGCAGCCATCCTCTGTTCTGGGTTCTGTTAGGCCCACTCTTCCCCAAACAGTGAAAACAACAGACTGGCATCCTCATGCTCCAGGATCCTCCAGACTCCATGGTGAAAAATCCTGAAATTCCTGGTGGCCTGAATGAAATCAGTAGTGGAAGGGGGAGAGAGGTGCAGGCATATGTACACGTTCAGCTCCTTCTGCTGCAGAATGGGGGAAAAGATTATTTTCTTTCCAGATGGAACTGCTGGTAGGACAAATCCATGATGCTGCAGTTTTTGCATGTGCTTTTAACAGGAGTCCTTGCACGGCACAGAGAAAGAGGCAGGAATGGGTAGCCCTCAGAAATTGAGCGGGCATGAAGGGTGTTTTTCCTGTTAAATGGTTAAATCATGGGTTGCAGTTGTAGATTTTAAAATGTGAATTATTTCCTTGTAAAAATTAAGCCACAGCAATGAGAGGGGACAGGGTGGTTAGCCCCAGCCAAGGCTGTGCTGTGCAAACCACCCCAGTGACTGACAACACAAAGCAGGAAAGCCTTCGGCCTCCCACCCTTCCTCCCCTACCCACTGCAGCTCTGCTGGTGCTGCTTCAGCATCCCCTGCATCAAACCTGCTTGTCCAGTCACTCTCCCTGCTATCCCCAGCTCTGCTGCTGTCTGACCTGGCAGGGTGGCAGACCCTGCTGGTCCAGTCTGGACCCTCGGCCCCCAGGCCAGACCATGCCCCTCAGTGTGGCTGTCTGAGGCCCACCAGGTTTTGGTTACATGCTCACAACAGACCGAGCAAAACACACTGCTGGCTGTCCTGCATGCTCAGGAATCCATGCTGCATCAATTATTTTGGTCAAAGCTTTAGAGATCACTGGTTGCTTCTTTGGAGGCAAATGCTCTCTTTGGCAAAAGACTCCTGGAACATGAAAGCAGATTCTTTGTTTCAATAACCTTGAAGTTTATTATCAGGTAATCTTTCCAATGTTAATATTTAGCCACTAGTATCTATTTGGATAGCAGCTTCCTTAAAACAAAACAGGGACTGTAAGAGCTGTGCTTTCTTTTCCTAAAGAACTTTTCTGTGCATCCAGGTAAAGTCAGAAGTGGCAGAGTGTCCAGACTCACCTGTTCAGGAGACATGAGAGGAGCTACAGATCATCCTCCCAGAAGCAAAGCAAGCCATAAGCTAACATGGTGAATGGGTGCAATTCCCATTGTGCAGGGAACTGGCATTAGAAAAGAACAGTAAGAGCAAAACAGCCTTCTCGAGACTCCCATTGAAATATTAAAAAATCCTGCTGAGGACAGCTGGGAAGCCAATATGTGAATAACAAGCAAAGGTATTGAGACATGTATTGAGACAAGCAGCACAGTCAGAGAGCACAGACAGCCTTTCTGATGAGGGAGAAAGGAAAAAGAAGTCAGAGCGGTGATATTTGAGCGAGGGACAATACCCAATCACCAATGGACTCTTTATCAGGCAGATCTGTGTACCACAGAGGCAGAGATGTGCTTTCCACTTACAGCACACACAGGCAGCTCCCATGCACTCATTGGAGAGGCAGACATGAGAAATTTCCTCTCCCTTAGTTAAACTGCCAAGCAAGCACTCACAAGGGTAACTTTCGTGGCACGGTTACTGTAAGCAAAAGCTTCCCCGTAAGCAAAAGGACACAGGAGATCAAACCAAGCAGGGGAGCTGGCTGGCATTTCATAATCTGTCACAGGGAGATCTCCCGAGCTGGGGCAGCACTGGGTGATGGTGTGTCTCCCTTCAGAGGGCAGAGAGACCAAAAATGACCCCAGGCACCGCTCAAACAACTTGCACCTTACCCCATCACATGGATTCCTTTGCAATCAGCATAACATTGCTCTGCAGGCTGGAAACATCATGTAAACCCTTTGATCCATCCTTTCTTCACCTAAGGGCAGCAGACAAATCAGATGGCTTCTCCTGATAAAAGAAAGGAATTTGTTGTTTTTTTTCAAGGCAATCAGAAGTTCATTACTAAAATTGTCCAAATTAAAGTTCCAGTTTCATCACTTCCATTCCCCATCCCTCAGTCCAAATAGTCATTGGATCACACATCATTACAAAAAAAAAAAGCTAGTTTAATTGCTAAATTATGCTTTGCTAAATTTGGCCTTAAAATTGGATTTTGAAATTAAAATCAACTTGTTTTCAACTTTTATTTTAGAAGTTACAGTGTTTTGACTATTCCAACATATTTATTAGGTTTTTTTCTAACTGAATATTTTTCTTTTGTAAAGAAGAATCCATCACAAAAAAAAAGATCTTTTTCTTCATTGTCCTTTTTCTGATGACAGATTGAAGTTTAAAGTTTCTAGGTTTGGCTCTTTGAATAGAAAAGTGACTAACCAATAGCAAGCCAATATTCATCATTTTAGGTTTGGGTTCTTTCAATAAACAGTCAGGGCTAGGACTGCAGCTGGAGCATGTCAATAATATCATGGAGGATGTGTCAGTGTTTTGCTAAAGAACCTGCAGACCACGTGGATTCATTGGTCCAGATGGTGTTACCAATGACATGGAAGCCCTCAAAAACTGAAAGCAAAACAGAAAGGGTAACAGGAATCTGAACAACTCCAGGTCCTCTCTGGGAGGTAGGATCCAAAGAAGAAGTGTGAAGAGGGACATGAAGGACAAGTAAATCTATGGATGCAACAAGTATGGTCTTGGGCACTGGAAAACAGCTTCTAACTCCACTTTGACTTGCCTAGAGCTGTCTTTTGTAACACGTGTCAGTCTCCAATATAGGCACTTGAAGTCTGTGCTGGTTACTTGTGAAATCCTCAGGAGCTGCCAGCACTTCAATAATACTCTTCACCAGCAAAGTGCAGTAGCAGCTGACATGAATTCCACTGAAATTGTCCACTCCTAATCACTGCACTTCCAAAAATGTACAGGCAACTTGGAAGGAATCGAAATGTAATTGTAGAACCAAGAAGAGTGGAATTATTAGAGTAAAGGACTGAAAGTCGTTTAAGCCAGCTCAGAGAAAGCTTGTGAGGACTGATTTATATCTGAAAAGTATCTGATCATAAAGACACCACAGAAAAGGAAGCTATTTCTGTCTGATTAGGGCACTTGGAATTAGTGAGGGGGAGACAAAAAGCACTGAGCTGAAAGCACTGCACTGCAGCAGACTTCTGGCCAGAGGACAGGGGTTCATAGCTCATGAACCCAGAAGTCAGTGGAAGCCAGAATTCCTTTTCCAAATGAAAGTGAGCCAAAATACTGAAATGCTGCACAAAGCAGACATTCCTGGGAAAGGATACTGAGCAATTCTAGCTAAAATAATATATTCCTGGTTCAGGTTTGTCATTAACCCCAGACTGCATATGTAATTGTGTGGTGTTTATTCATGTGATGCCAATCCACAGACATTTCAGTTATGTGTTGTGGTCCATACCATTGCTTCAATGGTTGGTTTTGGTAAAGCTGGGAGATTTTAAACTTTCGAGATTAGTAAGTATCTTACCATGAATCAGTTATGGTAACTATCACATAACTTCCACAAGCTGTTTGACATAAAGGTTTCTATTAGTTCCTGGAATTATTTTTTCCTGCATTTTATGATACAGCAATTAGTAGAAATTAGTGCAATTTCTTTCCCCAATTAAATCTTGATGGTTTACATTATATTTTGGGAGCTGTTTACAGTGAAAGATTCCAAAGAGAATAACCATATTACACATATAACTAAATGACATATAACTGAACAAAATCTGAAAGATTTCCTCAGAAGTGTTGTAGCTTTTATACATCTGCTGTTTTGATTTTGACTATGTACATTTGCAGTGAATTTCCATATCAACAGAAGAGAAATTTTTTTTTTTTTTTTAAATTGGTGTGTAGGTCTATTATTTTCTTGGTTATGCCTACAGATTTCTGCAAACCAGCCTATGTCCTCAGGCATAACTCCAAGTTTTGTAGTGGTCATTTAGGAGAAGTGCTATTTTTGCTGAAGACTTCTTGCGGACTATGGCACTGTCCAAGTACTTCTTGACATTTTGTTACTAGTTTTGGACACCTGCTAATAGTTGTTCACATGTTCAAAATCTATGGAGTCCCTACTGTCCACCAGAAAATGGGATATACTGACAGGAGAACTCGGGCCTGACAAAATTTCCCACATGCTTTTCTTGTACACATGCAAAGAGAGCTTCTCTTTGTGAAGTCCTTGTTTGGTTCCTAAAGGTTCCAAACAATTTCTGTGACACTTTCTCTACTAGAGGCACAAGCTTTATTTTAGCTAGTAAAACTATGTCTTATTTTTGCAATATCTCAATAAATTAGAGTGGTTTTTGACTAGTGAAAACAGGTCTGCTGACAATTCCTCCCCCATGAATACCACACTTTGGAAAATAACCAAACATTGAATCTAAATACCAGGCACAAATCAAAAGTGATAAGATCTTCCGAACTGGCAGGAGCCATGAGTGCCAGCACTTCCCCTCACTCTGCTCTGTGTACTTTGCCAGCTGCAGCATTTATAGCCACATCCTTGATCCCAAATAGCCATCTCCACCATCAGCAGTATTTGTTATCTTATGGAAAGACGTGGCATGCAGCAATCTATTTCATGGACTGTTTAGTATGCCAGCATAGTCACATGTTTAGGATAAAACGTGCTGCATCATTTTTGCCAGCCCAGTTCCCTCACTCTTTCCTGAGCACATGCAGATAATCAGTCATTCAGGAGTATTCAGTCATTTTCCCAAAAACATGCTACAAAGATGCTAAGGTTACCAACCTTCCTAACTTGCTTTTAAAGTTTGTTTTATGCCCTCACTACTTCTGATCTTTCCTTTTTCTCCTGGACTCGTTTTCCCTCAGAGTGGTCTGATTTTTCCTTTTTTCCCCCCTAAACTCTAATGGAAGCAGGTTATGTGCAAGCCCCATTTTGCAGTGTGTTTTTGGTATGGTTTTGGCATGCCACGGTATCTGGCATCATGGACTTTTGTTTTGTCCTTGTGTTGAATGAGAAACATGGAGAACCATTGTCCCACTGCAGACCAGAGCTGCACAGCTTTGCTTCAGCACACGGAAGATTTTCATGCCTCTGAAACATAAACATTAAAAACAGACACTTAGCACTGCTTATTGAGAACATTTATGTGCACAAAGGACACACAGCAGGATTAGCATGCGGACAATGGCTGCCTGATGCTCTTTCATGGTCACAAGGTCCATCTGCTACCCTGCTGTGTACTAACCCGTGCCTAGGGCATACATTCCTCCAGCCAGTGTGCAGAGACAGAAAAGGAAAAGTAATATCTCCCTGTGCTGCCTCCCTGTGGGGGTGACAAAAGTTTATCCCTCGACTTTGCCAATCCAGACTTTCTTAAATTAGTCAGCAGTGTGCACTGTGAATATTCCATCACTAAAATAAAGAGTAGCCCCCTCCAACACAATTCAGATTGCATTTCCATCTAACTCCTACTCTTGACTGGGTATGATTTGGAGACAAATAGATGGAAAGTTTCCTGCTGCTTCTTGATTCATTCACCAACATGGAGAATTTCTAGAACATTTTATTCAATACAGAAATAAGGAATAACAGTGTGAGTGGGTTTAAAACTCACTCGGAGGGTATCTGAGCACTAGCATGTTCTAGAGACAGAACCAGTGCATTTTATGATTCAGTTTCCTTTTCCATGCATGGAAAATGTGCTCTGACACAAAGCAAAAGTGTATCAGAGACCAGACGCTTTCCCAGCTACAGCAGCTTCAGCAAATGGTTCACTAAGCAGAGCTTTGCTGTGAGAAGAGGTTGCTGTGATAGGAGGCTCAGTGGTTTTTGGTTTGCCTCCTACAAGCATTCCTAGCTAGATCTGCTCATTGCTTCCTACATCCATTTCTGGACAAGTGCACCCCTGCAAAACAAATCTGTTAATCATTCTCAAAATGAGTAAGTGCTGCTTATGCTGCTGCTCTCTTTCCCCCTCTCTGATTGCTGGTCACAAAACTCATAGGGGCACCTGTAACTGTCAGACTGCCAGAAATAATGGAACACAGGAGACGTTCCTGATGTGGTGAAACATCAAGAAACACAGAGGAAAAACCAAAAATCTCTACATATAGAACCATAAGGTGAGAAGATGAAGGGTGTCCTCTCAGGGAAGACACAGTCATAAGCTCACTGAGTAACCACATGTTGTACGTTTCAAAGCAGCACAATACTGTCACGGCCTCCCGTAATCTCAGTGACATAAAGGAAAAAGTCACCTACCCTCTGAAATCCTAACAATCCAGTACTCTGGAAAGCTGTCCAGGATCAAGGGCTTCCTCTGAACATTTCAGGAAAGATCCTACAAGAAGCAGAGGAAGTGCATGGCAGCAGAAGCATGAGGCTGAGCCAGCTCTAGAGAGCAGCCCGAAGGACCGCGGGAGGCCTGGGGATGCTACGGATGGCGGTGACAGCGATAGCGCTGCACCGGGAGATGCCCAGAGGCTAAACCGGCTGTTGAGGCAGCAAAAGGAGTTCGCTTCCTGCTGAGATTCCCATTGGCTGGGGCAGGATTTCTCAGGCCAGGCAGAGCAGGCTCTGCTGGTATATCTAGCGGCAGCGCTCCTGGGCGGCCAGAGGTGAGGACTCGCACTGGTGGTCTGTCCCCACTGCACAATGGATCTCAAGAGGTTCCTGGTCTTCACTGCATTTCTGCTTCATGCTACTCTGGGCTTCCCTATTCAGGTGAGAGCAGCTCCATACAGCTGTGCTCCATCTTCTAGCTGATCTGTTCTTCCGGGACTGAAGCCGTGAAGGCCCACTTTGATAAATTTTGTGCAAGAATATATTAGTAATATAATAATAAATAAGGGCAATCTAATAATTCAGTTCCTCCTTTCATCCTTGTTTTGATACTATTGTTGCTGCGTTTGTTAGCTATGGAAGAATAATGCCTTTTACCTGTTGGTTTTGCAGGAGAACTATGAAAACAGCACAGCAAGTAAGTAGGATTTATTCTGTATTTTAAAAACAACTGTTATTTCTTGACTGTTTATTACATAGATGGTTTTTACTTGTTTTTAGAGCATATGAAAGCACTGACACAGGCCTTTTGAATGAGGCTATGTTTTATAACTTGTTATTGAGCTGAGTGCAGATGTGTTTTCACAAAGATGTGCTTTCCACAGACTTTTGGGGTATGGTTTACTAGGTTAATTCAGATGTGCTTTCACAGGCTTGAAAATAAAATTTTAATTAGACATCTTGATACCTTTTCATTAAGTTGAATGTTATAATAAGACTGCTAATCATTTGCCTCCTTGCCTACCTCGTTGCAGCTGTAAGAGAAAGCGATGTCAGGCATCAAAGAAAGCTTTGCTTTGTTCTGTTTTGGAACAGGCTCAGCTGAACAGCTTTTGTTAACTTGCAAAATATGAGGAGAAAATTGCAGATCTTCAGAGGTCAATGGAAAGAAAACTGTAGGCAGACTTTACAGCAGGAAACTAACAGGCTGGGTGTGATGTGTGTAAGAAGACGACACCTTGGAAAAATTTGCTTGACATAGTCAAAGCAAGTGACAAAAGAAAACTGACAAATTCTTCTATTGAAATGTCATGTGTGGCATGGAAAAAAAGGGATGTTGTAAAATTACTGCTCAGTAAATTTAGAAGGGACCAAGGGGCATGCTTGCTCAAGTTCGAGGTAGTCAGCAGCTCAGACTCAAAGTTGCAGGTTTATTGAGACAAATGCATATAATGAGTTTTAATTTATCATTGGTACTGCTTTTTGTGCCTTTTGAGACATCCTTCAGCATCTACAGTGAAGGGAAAACATGAGCTGTATAATTTTGAAAGCCCTGTCACACCAGATGTTCATTTCATCAAGGAGATGGCAGACGCCTTCTCTGGTGTCTCATTTAGGTTTTAAAAAGAAGTTGCAGGCTTTATGTGCCTAGGAATCTGGAGCCTAATTTCCACTGACTTTGACTACTCAATTAATCTAGTGCCTCTTGGGTGCATAAATTCTGAATCTGGTCAACCCATCTCAAAAATGTGCCTCCCTGCAGAATGTGTTTAGATGCCATGGATCTCTCTGATGCAGCTGGTGGGAACTGACTGAACTTTTCTGTAATAAACCACCATCATTACAGTGGACTTCCACTGCCATATAACTGAAGTAACAGTCTGAAAACACAGACTGAAATATTTTTGGCTCAATAAAAGCAATTCTGTTGCGGGTGCTAGATAGAGTCTGTGTTTGAGCAATAACTATGAAAAGGGAAAGGTGCTGCAAGGTGTGATAGAGCTTGGCATATATTTTATTGAAAAATAATATGGTCAAAAATTGGGGCATAGGTGGGCTTGGAAATAATAACTGTTTACATGAGTGTTCTCTGTTTCAGTGTTGAATAGGAAAAACAAAATTGTTTCATTCTTTGACAAGGAAGACTGCAATTATTAGGAAACTGGAAGAGATTGCCAGATAGGCTTGCAACATATCCATCATACTTAAGAACAGGTCAAACAAACTATGGGCAGGAACAATTTAGATAAAACTCTTTCTGACTTAGGGAAAGCAGACAAACTGATGACCTCTGGAGGTCTTTCCAATTTTTAAAGTTTTTTGATATTATAACAGTGAAGATAGAAATTTATACATCAGGTCAGATTTTCACATCTGGTTTGTGTCTAGAATCTGATATTTGGTAAAAATCAGAGGGCATCACAGTAGAAAGGCACCTTAGGACCCAGAACGATACCAAGCTGCTGTCAGTTACATACTGAAGCTGAGATTATTTTCCTCATGCTAAATTATAGCCTCCACCCCGTTATAACTTTATTCTTTGACACTGTGAAACCAGAGGATATTGTTGAGCTGGTTAGCCTGCACCTGTTGCAGAGAAGTCTGGGGACAAAGCATTTGTCACTAGTTTCTTTTGTGTTTCTTTTTCCACACTGAAGCTGATAAAATGCTTTGCTGATTCTTAGATGGTAAATGACCAGGATTCTGTCTCTCAGCACAATCTACTAGGAATTTTCATAGCTGTTTGACTAAATATCTTTTTAATTTCCCTGCCTGTGCCTCAGCTAGTGTGCTCCATTCCCCTTCATGCAAAGGGATCTGCCAAAGGCATTCCCACGGCTGAGGAGGTTCATCCTACTGAACACTGTGAACTTGCATTCAGGTTGCATTCAGAATCTAATTTTTTTTTTCTTTTTTTTTTTTTCTTTTTGCAGCAACAGAACCTACTGAGGTAAGGAAAGCTAATTCAGCTCTTCTGATCACTGGGGGTTCATCCTTGTGGAAAGTAAGGTCACGACTCTTGTACTCCACCTGTAGCTACATCTGTGCAGCACAGTCTTCTCCGCTCAACAGCGCCTCAGAGTGTATCTGAAACTTATTCCACACTTCAGATTGCATTTCCCTTTATGATATCCCTATTTGCCAAGGTACCAAAGAAGAACGTCTACCACCCCATGGTACTTTTTTACACATGGCAAAGTAGATAAAAGCTGCATTGGTGAAAGATACTTCCAGTGGTAGCCTGGATGCTGTTGATAATTTATTTGTTATATTATTTAATTTAATGTTATATTATAAATTGTGAGATGATACTAATGTATTGTTCTTGCAGGTTACTACACAAGAGAATATATATGGTATGTATTACTCCATCTACAAGTATGCATTTGAGAGGATATTCAGTTACTCCAGAAAACAGCACATGCTTAACACAAATTAACCTTTATAAGGAATTTTAAATGAATGCACTCACCACAGTATTTCATGCAAAGCAAAGTCTCTTGGTTTTTGCTAATGGCTTGGCCTTGCTAAATACCTCAGCTGGTACTTTTGCTAAAAATAGCTCTGCTTAAGTAATGTCCTGAATTAAGTCACTTCCAAAGGTTCGAAGAAGTACAGAGGTCCTGTGTTTCTGCTTTTTATTGATGTCAAGACTTGTTGCAAAATACGCAGAGTTGGCTGGTTTTGCTTGCTAGGCCTAGGAGTCACTGATGCTGGGCTTAGCTGGGGACATCAGTCTGACCAATGGAACAGGAATACCAATTTCATTGGTTTCGAGGGTTTTTCAAGAGGTCATCACGTCCTGTAAGAAGTAGCAGGACTGCTCTCCATCCATTTTTGCTTCTGGTATCTTATGTTGGGGATTTGAGTGAGAGTTGTGCATAAGGAAGTAAAACTCTGCCATCTGAGACTTAAACTATGATGGCTAGGAAAAAAAAAGGGGAGACAATGAAATAATTGAAGGAGAATGGCTCTTGGGACTAGATTAATGCCAAAATAACCACAGCTGGGAGGTTCTCAAGATTGTGTCACTGAACAAACACCTACATGAGTCAACATCCCTCCAGTCCCTAAATAGGCTCTGTACGTTTTATGTGCATCACTGGAAAAAGCCTGCATCATCAGATTAAAAATCAGGACTCATATTTTCCCTGGGAATGAGAAAGTGATACTCTTGTATTTCTGCATAGAATCTCCTTTGCCTACAGAGACTGATGAGGAGGACGAAGATATTTTTGACAAAATTCTGAAAGTTAACAAAGGTAATGCCACCAAATCCCTGTCTATAAGGGGCCTGTCTTTGTTGCTCTTTGGGGGCGATGTGGGACGTACAATGTCTTACCACAATCTGTGCAAATGGTTTTCCTATCTTACGTACCACGGCGTAAGAGATACCACTGGGATTACTGCGTGGTCTGCCTGATAGCATCTCAAAACTATTGTGTCAGTACTGAAGGTGTGGAGGCAACTGAAAACTATTCAGACAGTGTCTTCAGCTTTAGTTTTCAACAGCTTTGTCATTCTTTGGACATAAAGAGAAAATGTGGCTATTTGGATGCTTTGTTATTTAACTGCCTTTTTCTTGAATGAAGCATCCATCCCTTGCATTCAGTCATCATATGGCTTTGCAGTACAGACTCCTAGATAAGCTGCAGTCAGTTCCATGCTCCCTGCTCAAGACTTCCTCTTCCCTCATCCTTCCAAACATTCCCTGATCAGCTTGTTTTTCTCACATTTTCTCCTCCAAGAGTCATCCAAGTAGCTTTACTTGAAGCAGTCTGTACAAAGAGACACCAAATATTCCTACAGTTTTCTCCTGACAACACTCTTCTTTTTGGCTTGCCCACCTTCTTGGGTTTCCTTATTGGCACCTCTTGCTTTTTCCCAGCACCTTCCTGGGGAGATATTCGATGCCATTCATTCAGTGTCACATGATGGATGTTTAAATAGTACCAAAGTAAAACATCATTCTTACTCTTGTGACTGCTTGTTTTTCCAAGTGTGTTTAGCAAGTGTCCAGCAATCTATGGTTCAGATGTTTCCACCCTTTCTCTCTCCCCAGACAGCTCTCAGTTCCTGCAGGAAGGTGACATAGTTCCCCGAAGGAGTCGCAGTGCCATCAACTGTCGCCATTGCAACTGGCCCCAATCCAGTGATGGGGTTGTTCGTATTCCCTATGTGTTGGATCCTACTTATGGTGGGTTCAAATTTCAAAAGATTTTTTTAAAATGGATTTTATCCAATACGCTTCAGAGAGAAACTTATGTCTAGTGAGCACACAAACAGTTGAATAAATCAGTTCTAAGGTTTTATTTCTGCTGGGCAAGCACAGATAAATTTTAAGTTACAAGGACCTGAACCAGAAAAAGATCAAATTTAATTGAGAAGTTTTGCATCCATAATGTTTTGGGACTGGTCTCTTGGAGACAACAATAACTATTCCCTCTAATGGTGTCTTCCAGAATACCTGCCTTTATAAGGTTTATGCCTATTACAATGGGGCTCCAATGGTCTGCTTTTCATCAGCAAAACAGCTTCCTATAGTTGTCTCCAAGTGTCTAATAAGAAGATACATCAAAAATCACCACTATAATTAAGTTGAAAAAAGAGGCACCTGAATACATGTGGACAAATACCTGGATAAAGGGGATCTTGTGCCAGGTTGTTAAAATCTTAAACAAAGTTCAGTACTGAGCAAAAAAAAAAAGAAAGAACCTAGGCTAATGTTAAATTAACCCTTTCTTCCCCAGAGGAGAGTCATGTAAAAGGGATTCATGATGCCATGGCAGAGTTTGAAGCACTTACTTGTATTAATTTTGTACAGCGCAAGGCAGAACGTGACTACCTCAGTATTAGATCTGCTGATGGGTGAGTTGGATGATAAATTAACAAGTTATTTCTACACTGTTTTTCAATCCTTTCCTACACTGATTCTGTGTGACCTCAGAGAGGCTTTTGTTTTATTCCAGCACCAAGGTATCCTCCTTGGATACCTTATTAGTGCAAGGGCTCATCAGGTACATCAGGAACTCACTGTAATGCAAATCATGGAAAAGCACCATTAAGGTGGAAAGAATATCTAAACTCATGTTTTCTGTGTGGTATAATGCATACTTGAGCACAACATACATTGATTACTGTAGGTCCTATTTACACAAGTAAACTGATTTTAACTTATGAATAAACAGTTCTTTGAATCACACTGTTGCCCATCAAGCTCAGAATTAGAGCCTATGAGAAAATTGTTCAACATTTGTTAGCTTGAAAGTGTTATTCATCCTTGCTCCATCTCTGATACAGTGTTTAGTATTTCGAAAAAAAAAAAGTTATTTCAAGGGAGTTAAAGTAATGGTAAAGTCAGAATTCAGGAGCCTCTGTGCTAATGAAAGTCTTCCAGAAAGATTTAGCAATGATCATACTCTTCATTCTTTTATATGCCATGGTCACTTTTGCCTCTGTACACTCTGACTACCACAGTGGAGAAGGACGAATCCTTCCATTCCCACAAGAGGTGTGAAGCAAGATTCTCTGCTCTGCCTCTTTGCCTGCCTGCCAATAAAAATCCCATAAATCTTCTGTTGTTGTTCAATGCCTCTCTCAGCTGCTGGTCCAATTATGGGAGAGTAGGAGGGGGACAGACTGTCTCTGTGATGAAAGGAGGCTGCATGTGGAAAGGAGTAATTCAGCATGAACTGGAGCATGCTCTGGGCTTTTTGCATGAACACTCTCGAAGTGACAGAGATAAACACGTAAAGATCATGTGGGAGTACATCAGTCCTGGTAAGTACTTTGAACTCCTCAATGTAGGAAGTGGTGTAGACACATCCTACTGCTCCCAATTCTCCTTTCTTCCCTGAAGGGAGTAGGTAGGAAGCATACTCTAAGTACAATATCATATATTACAGCTGACAGACCAGACTTCAAGAAATTCGAAAACTCCAATAACCTGGGTCTTCCATATGACTATTCCTCTGTAATGCACTATGGCCCGTAAGTAGCAGCATGGCATTACTACTTTCAGAACTCAAATCTTACATTAGAATTAGTTTCTATCATAACTCTCTCCTAACTACCAGTTTCCCCAGTTCACCTTCTGAGAAAAGCACCGTGAGCCAGTTCAGACAAGCTGCTCCCTAGGACTGGGATAAACTCACTAGCCCTTAGTAGGGACCACTTCACTGCTGGGCTTGGGATCAAAGAAGGGCATCTGGACATTGACTCTGCTTACTGCTGGACATCTCAATGAGACCTATTTAAAGAGCACTATTAGTCACAGCAACAGCTTATGTACAGTTCTTGTTCTCCCTCCAAAGCATGCCATTGAATCCTGAAAGAAGTTATGGTGCTTAGAGAACATAATTTCTGATGGGTTTTTACAGATACACATTCACCAATACCACTGGGAAACCAACTATTGTACCCATTCCTGATGGATCAGTACATATCGGACAGAGACAGGGGATGAGCAACTTGGATGTGGCCAAAATCAACAAACTTTACAACTGCAGTAAGTATCTCAAAGGCACCCCACTATCTTCAACTCAGATTTAGGCACGTTGCAGAGACAGCAGGTTTTCATCAGACTGTGAGACTGTTCTCATAAATTCCTGGTACCCACCAGGGTTACTCTGGGAGGAAATGCAAAGGTGAAGCTGGAGGCACTTTGTGATTAGTGAGAAAATGGAAATGGCCTCTAAATTAAATCAGGCACATTTGCTACTAACATAAGTGGCTGCTGTGCAACTGGACTAACTGCTTGCCACATTGTAAACTTCAATGGAATTATTTGGTTTCTTGCAGTTTAGCAGACAATTATAAATCCCAAAAGAGCCAGACATCACCGTTCCTCATGGCAGCTGGTATTTAAGACCTGAGCCAAACCAAAACAATTGTATGCTCCTTTGAACTAGAACAGTTTCATATTGCCTTGTTCAGTTTTCTATTGCATGTTTAACCCTAAGTTTGTATGTTTAAACTCTTTATATTTAACCTCTGCTAGAAGAAATTTTTGTATACAATCACAGAAATTTATTCAAAGAGAAAAAAACTGATGAATAAAGTATTACCTCTTGCACCCCAAGTGCTCCTCCTAAGCTTAGAATTTAAGCATTGCAGAGGCATCATATTTGTGCTTGACTCTTCTGACATCACTTAACTTCCCCTTCTCAGTGGAAAACAGTGGCACCAACTGCAGTGAATTGAAACCTCTCACACTCTTTATAGAGGTGGAGAAAGAGATCTCTTGCTAAATGGCAGATGTAATCAATAAAAGTCACACTTTTCAAAGCACTACTTTACTTTCCTCTTTGATGCATTATGTGAAAATTAGGACAACATGATTCCTCATATTAATCAAGATGTACCCGTACTCTGAAATGAATGCTGACAGATCAGAAAACAGAGATCAGTCCATTCTGAAGAGATTGTAGTTGTGAATGACTGAAAGCTTCTGCAATCCTGATACTGAAGCAAGCATTTTTTTCCCCAGGTCGCTGCAGCACTATTCTTGATGGACCTTCTGGGTCACTGACATCTGCCAACCACCCAAAGAATTACTCAGATAACACCAACTGTGTCTGGCTCCTCCGAACCCGATCCAGAAAGGTAATCAGGTTAATAGTGATCTTGAAATATGGCTGAACTTCTTTCTATGTTAAGCATCTTGTGCTTTGTCTGTACAGCAGTTGCCAGATGGGATCTTCTCCATGAGAGAAATTTCAGACTAGTCTCTGCTTCTCAAGAGCTTAAGCCAGGTATAGGCAAAGACAATGCAGAGTTGTGATTTTGAAAAACTGCCATATGTTGGGCTTGAGGTTTGCAAAATCATGACAAAGCACCCTGAGCATGGGAGCATTCAGTGATTAGATCTGAACCCTGCAACCTCAGGGGAAGAGAGGCAAAGCTGGGTAAGCAGTTCTAGTCTGTGAGTCCGTGCTCGGCTACAGTTTAGATTCTGTCTGTTTGAAGGGACATTCCCTGAAAGAAGTATACTTATATATTAAAAGCTGATTTTCTTTTCCCTTCCAGGTTTCCCTGCACTTTCAAGCCTTTCAGCTGCAGAAAACTAGAGGCTGTCAGGGTGACTATGTTAAAGTTTATGATGGATCCAGCAAGTCTTCTCCAGTTCTAATGGAAAAGACCTGTGGATCAAAGATACCCAATGACATAGTTGCTTCTAGTAATCTTATGCTCGTAGAGTTCATCACAGATGGTGCCCATACAGCTTCTGGTTTCCAAGCCACCTTTAGTGCTGGTAAGTCTGAGAACAAGGAGAATGGCAAGGAAAACAGTCTGTGTCAAATCAACCTTCCTATTCACTCAGGAGAAATATTGAAGAGTTGCTCTCCACGAGGGTCATCACTTCCTTCCTTGCTTTTGATATAATGGGTCAGTTCTACACTGACAACATTTATTCATTTATGCAGATGGGGCCATACTCAGGAAAAGTGGTGTTAGTCAGGTGATTCACAGTTCACCTTCCCTCTCAGATACGTGCCAGTCCAAAGCATGTGCCAATAAAGGGTAATCAATTTAATGATACTGCTAGTGTTACTAGCACAGTAGAAAGAGAATAAATTGTAATGCAGCATTTCAGTATATAATTTCTCTGGAAAAGATGCAGTTTTTAATCACACAGTTCAGAGGGTGAGACAGATCTATGGTGAGCAAGGTCACCCAGCCCCATGGCAAGAAGAGAGGTAGCATTTCCATGGTCAGGATTCCTGGAACCTATCCAGCTAGAACACATTTTCTTCAGTCCCACTTAATTAAGAGCTAAGGCCACAACTAAACAATTAAGTGACCACAGGCTCGAGAGGTAGTGTGTACCAGCTGGAATAAAGGCATGCCTGTGTGTGAGTGTAACCTACAGCAACGGTGCAGCTTGTGTTGGTGGGAAAGGAAGCTCAGCTGTGCCATGCAGCCTTGTATTTGCCATGGAACAAGAACAAGCACACAGAGTTTGCACGAACCCACTGAAATGCACTAACTTCACTGTACACCCAAACCAAATCAGCAATTTTGCATTGTGTCTTTGTAGTGTCTATTTCTGTCCACTGTTGCTATGGAAGGAAACAAAAGTAAAAAACTCCCCATCCCACTTTGATGTGTCCACAAATATAAAGCAATCTTAGCTGTCAGATAAAATGTGATTTAGCATGTACATATTTTAGAGATGCTATGGTTTGTTCAGGGACCTCTGAAAGCTAAGTATTCTCTCATTTCACTTACAGTGAGGACCCAAAGAAGATCTAGCATCCACAACTGACTTAATGAAGAAGAACCTATTCTGTGAATATTGCAATTATGTGTTTCCTACTTTGTTCCTATCCTGGCTTGGATCAGTATGAAATTTAATTCTATTAAGAATCAAAGTTTTCATCTTCCTGAAAAAGTTTATTCCCCAAGCCATACAAATGTAAAAATTCTATACATTTGGTGTGTCCCTCCTTTTGTCTGCACACTTAAGTTATTATTAAACAATTGAATAAAAGGCTTCATTTAAAAAAAGAAAAAGTTTCCATTTCTCTTTTCCAGCCAAACACACTGTCAACGTGGTCTGACTGCTTAGCCCCCTTCATTCAGCCATAGGGTTGTCTCTTAAATATACCACTGCCATAATCATGGGTTTTACTTATTTGGCTGAACAACTCCAAACTTTAAAAAATCATTTTATGGTCTTCACAGTCTTGAGCACGAAAAGGTCTTGGACAGACTCGTACCCCAGCCTAACATTTCCACTTCCAAAAATGACTTCCGTTACAGCCTTAAATCACAAGAAAGGTGGACAAGACAAATCTGCTTCCAGGAAAGAACTGGTACTTCCTATTGCAGCTTTCCCTGTACAGTTCTGGCAGGCAGGGTGTGGCGGTGCAAGTGGCTCCAGCTGCTGTCTCCTGAGGAGAACGCAGACAACCAGCTGTGGTGGTCAGCAAGGTTTAGCATGTAACTTAAAGTCACGTGAGAACCCATGATTCCTTTGTTCTGATTTTTGCATGTTTTCCCCTGATAGGTTAATGTTTTCCCCTCTGTGTTTCATGCATGAAGTTATGCATGTTCATTTCCCATCTTTAATATGTATCGGTTCTAGAAAGTTCCTTGTTCCTCGACGCCCCATTGGATCCTTCCCCGAGGCCCTCCAATGTGTTGTTCCCATTGGTTCCCTTCCTGTCAACCCCGCCTACCAGTCTCTATCCCATTGGCTGACATCCCTTTCCCCACCTATTCTGTACCCAGTATAAGATCCCTGGACCCGCCTACCAATGGGTCTCTTTGTCCCTGTCATTTCACCAGAGTAAACCTGTGTGGAACACATACAGAGAGTCCCCTCTCTTTACTTCTTTGTCTTTGCCTGCGTGCCTGTTTAACAGCGACAGAAAGGTACAGCCCCTTCTGGATGAGGAGCTCTGCCCCTTTTCATTGTGTGTTGGGCACTGAGTGCCGCCTTCCAGAGGGGTTTCAGCATTGACCTCCGGGCTTCTTTGTGTCGGCATGCAAGGGGTAAAACCCCCTTCTGCCAGCCCCCAGTGGCTGAAAACCCTTCAGCAGGGGACAGCTAAGGGTGCTTGTTTAGCCACAAGCCATTTTTGGTTCCGTAAGAGATGATTAAGCCTATCACAGGACCAGATAATGGTACCAGAGTTCATGCACATGTTCAGAGAATAATTTTTTTTGTCAGGAAAGTAGCTAAGCTCTTCTCTTCTGATCTCATAAGAGAGCTGCAAGAGTGTTGCAACTCCTGGAGTGTTCATTTTATAGCCTTGCCTGCAATCACACTTTTAAAATTATATCCTCTTGACCAAGACAAGCCTGTAAGAGATCTGAGAACAAAATAGGCTGCTATTTTAATCTGTAGCATAGACAGATAGTTAAATACATGACTAACCTGGGTATTTAATACTTGTATTTTTAAGTCTGAAAAAAGGAAATATTTTTCCTGTTCTTATCCTGTAACACTAGAAACCCTGATTTTTCTCACAGAAATACATTTCTAGAAAAGAACAGTGGGAAATTAATTTGAATCTCAGAGTAACATTTACATGGAAAATGAAAAATTATTTATTTCTTTTATTTTGTTAAAGGAGGCACCAAAAACACTTAATCTGAAAGAATTTGCTCAAAGGCCTGTCTGTGTTTATACTATTTGATGAAGAATCAGTCAGCTCGTGAGAGAAATTATAACTCCATTGAAAATTGCTTCCTTATCCACAGTGGCTGTGCAAATGCCTCTGAACACAGCAACCTTGAGTCTGCTTTAGAAGAGGCATTTCTTCAGTTCATCAGACATTGCAAGACAGGTTCAGCTTCTGATGTGTTGTTTGAGTTACTCTGAGCAATCAGGTGTTGCTATCATAAAAGGAGTAGTCCTTCTAAAGTGCTGTTAGAAATGCAGTTTTAGAAAAAATGTAGCTTTAGAAAAAAGGCAGTTCTAGAAAAAATTTTTTGCCAGTTTTGATTCCTAAGCCCCTACAAAACAAAATGGAGGAAATACTACTGCAAAGCCAATGGGTGAGGACTAACATCCTAGCACTGTTTTTTGAGAGAATTTCGGGTGTGATTAAGGTGTTCCGCACAATGATGAAAAGGCAGTCTCAGGTGATTTACTTACCCTTGAAGGAGGAATAATGATTTCAGTAGGAGTCCTGAAATACTGTTAGCAATGGCTGAGAAATTAATAAAAGTGTGATCATTTGTGTATTGCTAAAATTGCTACAATAGTTAAGTTTTCTTTTTAGTGAAACCATGCAATCTGTGCCAAGAAAAAATTAGACCCAGTCGACGTTAAGAGCCAGCAGTTCCTCCTTTTAATTCCACTGGAAGAGGAGCCACTTCCCTACCAAGAGGCAAAGTCCAGGTGTATGTGGAGTTGGTCTGATTCCTATTGCACAGGACAGGGCTAAAGTTGGTCACAGCGACAGAGCCAAGGTTCAGCCCGAGGGTGTGACCACTCAGTTGCCCCAGGACAACTCTCTGGAGGTACCAGCAGCTCAGGATGTGGTGAGCAGCCCAGGACAGCCACTGATTCTACCTGACCTGAGTGTCTGGCCATCAGCTGGAGTGTACAGGGGCAGCAGTGCCAGGCAGCCTGCCTGTGTCTGGAAACATTTCTCTCGTGAGGACTTTAACATCCCCTTGCTGTGATCATAAATGCCCCTTGCCCCAATTTCAACCTGAGCGTAGAAGCCACCCTGTTCAGTGGGATCACACCTCTACTTACAGCCCTATAGCAAAGTGTGACATTTCTCTCATGCAGGTGGGGGTCTCTCTCCAGCTCTAGGGACATGCACTACCCCACAGACAGGGCTGCAGCACTGCCTGAGTGTCAGCCTGGAGATGGTTTCACGAGGCTACCGCTGAATGGGCCCAGTTCACTTCAAACACACACAAATATACTGTTATGCCTTCATCCTCTTCCTCATCCTTGACTATGTCCAGAAGAAACATCAGGAAATGCAGCACTATCATCTTCAGAGACACCATCTTGCTGAAGAAAACACCTGCTGAACAAGGGAATACTTCATCAAGGAGAGCAGCATCCCAAATCACAATGGGAATTGTCCTGGACCCATGTGCAGACATGTGCTCAATCTCTTCTGGGGCAGTAGTGGGCATCTCCCTCAGGCAGTGCTAGTCTGGAAGCTATGGTGGCAGAACAGAGTACCAGGCACATTGTGAGGCTCCCTGCAGGTTTATATTTCTGGGTGCTGCCCAAGAGTTGTAAAGCTGAGACATCTGAACTAAAACCACTTTGGGAATGTGGAAAACTTCACGCATGCAAAGCCTCCCAGGGATGCAGCAGAACATCTCTTTTAGGAGACCCTCTCTTCCCCCAAACTACATCCATAGCAATCTAGCCAGGCCAGTCTCTGTGGAATGAAATAGAAAAATTTCCAGGAATGCTGTGGGGATGGAAATGTGCACGTGCAAGAAATCACTGGAAGAAGCAGCCAAACAAGGGTTACAAGAACAGCCTGTATTGATAACAAAGGGCATAATTCCCATGACACAGCACCCAGGAGGATCATGGAGGAATGCAGCGTTTATGGCATGACCACAGGGCCTATACCCCATTCAGCAGCAGCACAGAGGACTTGTCAGTGGAAAATCCTGCACTCACGTGCCAGCAAGTTTGCAGCTACTGAGTGTGCCATTCCTTTTTCCCATTACCATAGCAGAAAAAGAGGTGTATCCTTTCAGCAATGACAAATAGGTTGTTTGAACGTGTGAGGCTTTTCCATGAGAAAGCAGGCGGCTGTAATTCCCATGCTTATTTCAGTGTGCTTCCCCCTCATGGTCTGAATTCTTCTTCAGTAGGCACCATGCAGACTTGGGCAATTATATGAGGGATAACTTTTTTTTTTGCTTTATAGCAAGGTAGTAAGTAACCTTTAGTCTGCCTTTTGGACTGTTTTGTATTGTTAAAAATAAACATAAAAGTATCAGCAGCCACAACCTTCCCTTTTCCCCTTCAGTTGTAGCACATACAGTCATTCATAACAACTATTCGGAATCTCATTCAAGCTTCAGAGCAACTGGTATCATTCTTGACCAGGAGAATAGAGGAAAATAGTTACAACTCAAAAGCACATTCAATCACATACTCTTCATTGAACAGTAGTATTATTCTACAGGTTCAATGAGTGCTTGTCATTTTAAATGAAGTGATAGATATAAGGGTGAGAGACCAGACAATGGAAATTAAAATAAAGCATTTTTATAGGCATTAATGGGCAAAATAGATGTTGCCTGAATTTGCCTGTTTTCTATCTCTTTCAGGAAATATTAAAGCCAGTATCAGAAGGAATAGGCAGATACAGCCCAGTGATCACCAGGGAAGTTCACAGTCACAAGGCAGATGAGAGGTCAAACTGTGGAATCGGTCCACAGGCCAGGATGAAATAGGGTTCTTGGCCAAGCAGAGGGACAGCTGTGACAGCCCTGGAGAGGGGCTCACCTCCCATATAGCTTAACCAGAGACTGAAGGTGTTGGTCTGAGCTGCAGTGAGGCTCCCAGGCCCATAAGTGGAAGGCTTGGAAGGAGTTCCTGGTGAGGCTGATCAGGGCAATTAAGGTCTCAGTGCACTTAGGGATCTGAGAGCAGGAAATAAAATGGTGTTGGGAATGTTGCTGTTCTTTTCATAGCCAGTGGTTTAGGACAAGCTTAGGATGGTTCTGCAGTAGGTCCCAAGGTAACCAGACAGCGAGTACCACAGAGACTCATGAACATGGAACTGTCAAACCACCTGCACAATGAAAACATGTAAATCGTAGGAGGATGCTTAGGTAGCTGTTTGATTCATGATAATGGTTTCTGTCTTTCTCAAGCCTCCATCTGAATTGCAGACCAGAGCTGTGGGGCCATGATTTAGGCAGTAATTGTACGGTAGGAGTCATTTTTTTATGATAACTGAGTGCTCCACCTGTACTGAGAGTTAATATGTGAACATCAATAGGCCATGTCTGGTTCTTCCATGATCTTGCTGCTTCCTTGTCCTGCTGGCAGTTTGTGCCCCTATCAATCTTACTTGTTTTGACTCTTACCTCCAGCCACCTGATGGCAGAATCTTTTGCTTTTCTTTCCAGTCCTCTGTCTTGGTGTATCTGCAGGATGTGTGCTTCCATCACACAGCTGTCTTCTAGAACATCTTTTCAGATGCTTTTAATCTATAGCTATTACCTTTTACATCATTGTATTATGGGATTATAATGATTGAATTCAGTTGTATTGTCTGTGCACAGTCAATTTAAATTGAAAGAAACAAACTCAGAGAGAGCATTCACACAAGGAGATCTGTGTTTATAATTATTTTCAGTTGACTTTTAAGCTTCCATTTGTTATATACTTCATTGTTCTTCTTGTACATGGCAAACTTGGAAAAAATTTTCTATTGGATTTAGCTGAAAGGAGTTAAGGATCTTATGTGTTGTAGGAAGAGGCATGATCACCTTATTATGAAGATTCGGAAGTAATTTTTTTAGCAGTAAGCAGTCCAAAACTGGCTCAAAGCCCTTAGCTTCTAAATCTCAATGGTTCTTCATTGTCTTATACCTTGCCTTCACTAGGTTGTATAGATCCACCCCTCAAATGAACATATGAGTGTTGCTAATTAGATTTCCTAATATACTTAGATGTAATTTATCACATTTGTAAATTACCAGTTAAAGTAAAATGGCATGAGGACATAGGACTGTGGAGTAGAAGTGTTAAGTTAGATACCTGATGGGCCTGGCTTGTGGAAACCCACAATAAACACTACATTTTGACTGCAAACTCAGGGTTATATTACATGAGAGGAGTAAAAGGAGAAGCTGCTTACAGGAACAGGAAAATCTGTATGAGACCCCAAAACCTGACTCATGTAAGGTATTACAGCTTAGGCTTGAGCTATGTTATTAGAACCTACATGACTCATTCACAGGAGTGCTATGTTGAATGCCCCAAAGGGAGAAAAAAATGGATGCTGTGGTTACACTTTAAACTCCCAAATGTAATCCTTTTAATCTCTTGGAACTGAAACAGCTGTTCATAGGAATGCAGCTGTGCAAGAATGTTTTAGATATTCCTTTCTGAATGAAACCTAGTTGTAGTTTTTACAGGCAGTAAAATCACTGGTCTATTCTAGAAACAAAATAAATAGCCCATTAAATCTGCTCTAGTTTTGATCCTGCCTCTTTCCATGGTATTTAGCAAGATATTTTTACAGATATAGCACAACGTGTTTGATACAGTGGGATTCAGACTCCTTTTTGCATTGGTTCCTGAAGACATTATTTTTAGCCAAATATGTGCAATTTCTAACAGAAATCTAGAGTTGTTTTTTATACCTAAGCAATACTAAGATCTCAGCTGATGGAGAACTCTTCAGTTTAAAATGTTCCACAGACTAACAGCTAGTAATGCTTATTTTTAGCCTCTGTGTGTGTTGGATATGTACATGATGCATCAGATAGATGGGAAATGGATACCTAGCATTGTTTGGTTTGAGAATAAATATTTATAAAATAATGTAAATGAAAAAAAAAAAGTAACAATCCACTTAAATGCACCCCCCGAATCTTGGGGTATTACCCCAAAATATTTTAAGTTATGTTCTGCATATTAAAATGGAGCTGCCAGTAAATATCTTTGCAAAACTAAATGTATTGGTTTGCTTTAGTCTGAAGTCTGTTATCTGTTTCTGCCAGTTGCTGATAGGGTGGCCCACATTCCGATTTCCCACAATATCTTACCTCAACTGACCTGTGAGAAAATCTATTCCAATAGTGATAATAGCATTTAAGTGGTTTTCAAAACAGAAAAAACATCCCCTTCCTTACAGGGTATACAATTCTTCTCTCCCTAGAGCTGTATTTAGGGTAGGGCTGTCCCAGCATGGTAATAGTATGTCCAAATCAACTGTGTAAAATGAGATAGACTTGCAAGTTGCAGCAATTTTAAAATCCTTAAATTCTTCCATTTAAATAAATTGTACAATGAAATGTTAATACTCAGTTCCATTAAAGTTTTTGTTACTCTTGCCAATCTACTCAGTAATCACAAAATAAGAGGCTATTTCTGGAGGATAATTTATTCAGTACATTATTTTCATTCTTCCGTTGACAAAATGCTCAGAAAAATCCTCACAATAACTTTATTGCATGAGTTTGTAAATTTATTTAGTAACGTTTTCCCTGTGTGCATATTTTATGAACAATTTGTTGTGGATATCCATGGT
This sequence comes from Aphelocoma coerulescens, assembly GCF_041296385.1. Lineage (NCBI taxonomy): Eukaryota > Metazoa > Chordata > Aves > Passeriformes > Corvidae > Aphelocoma > Aphelocoma coerulescens. The sequence continues at coordinate 26,862,653 of NC_091019.1, forward strand.
TCAAATTACAGCATTAATTCAGTGCCTAAGTAGTATGGTTTCTGCATTGTAATTGTCACTTGTGCAGCTTACCCACACATTTCCCATTTAGAATTTAAAGTGTGAATAATCACATTCACACATATATTTTGTGACTATTTAAGCTTTCAAATTTAAATTTATTTTTGAAAGTTAAAGTAAGGCTTTTTTTTCCTCTAATGAATATTAGTGTGTTTTTTTCAATCGCTTACACAGCTCTTGTAATTGAATTTTGCTGACCTAGATTTCCCCTGCAGTTTCAGCAGTTTCAGTTGAGTACAACCTTTTCCCTTCACTACATCTTCTAGACTATTGTAGTGTCCAGTAACTGAAAATAAGTTTTCTTCCTGTATAATATGATTTGGAGAGATTGATTACTTGATTTAGTTATTGATTACTTCACTTTGGGAATTTTGGCAGCAAAAACATCAGAGAGTATCAGCACTGTTGTAGAGTAGATTAATGGGTTTTTTTAATCCTTGATCAAAATCTCTTCTTCTGACATCTCAATTGACATATGATCTGCCTCTTCTTGTCATTTTGGGGGGATAACATCGGTTTGATGAAAGAGCTGTTTATGAATCTCACATCTATCCAGCAGAGCTGGGCATTTTGCCAAGCTCTACACAATACATAATTTCACTTCTTTTAATTGGCTTATTATTTATTCCATGACAGTGGGAGCAATTTCTCTCTGTAACATTTTCTGTAAGTACAAAAGTTGTGTTTTCTTCTCTTGAACATGTAGAAATACACTGGTTTTTGTTGATGAGATCCACCTGCTTTTTCCAGAGACAGAACCAATCTTACTGCAGAGATTCTACAATGTCTGAAATGGATCAATTCTTGGAGGAAGAGCAGCTATCTCAAACTCCACTTGGGCAAAACTGAAGAGACACTATCTAATACCTATTTTCTCCAGGGAGCACTTTCTTTTTCTCTTAGTCTAAAAGCCTAGCCTCTGAGAATTGTCTCACACAACAGCCAGATTTAAAGGGCAGAATACTGCAATATTGACTGAATTCTAAAATTCATCATAGGTCTGCCATTTGTACCCAGAACAGTAAATATGTAAGCCACCACAAAAAATTATAAACTCAGGGAGAGAAGGGTTTTTTTGGTGAGGATCTCCATAGCCCTTTTAAGAAACTATTAACTGTATTTACAGAATGATGTGGCAGAAATTTTTACTGGCAGTTTTGAGCGTTAGGATTTTCATTATGAGCCACTCCGTAACAATCATTTACACACAACTTCTCCTGAGATATTTGTCGAAATCCCTTAGTCTCATGGTCTTATAGGAGTATCATAAGGAAGTTAGAACAATAGCATAAGAAGAACTGACATACAAGAACTGATTCTCCTGGTTCTACAGATAAATCCAGTGCATTCCCTACATCTGTGACTCATTTTTTCAGCACTGGATATACCTGTTTTTACCATAGCTGGTCCAACATTGGCCCCAGGTTAGTGTTCTCCAGCACCAGCTCAAATCTGGTTTTGCACTCCACAATTCAATATACTTCACTATTTTTAAGAATTAATTCCCCAAAATTGCACCTTGCAGTATTTGAGGAGTTTGTTGTTGTTGCACTCTTGTGATTTCCTTTTTGCAAGTTCATTTCTTTTTTATCCATATCATACTTCTGCTTTTTTGTTTCTCTATGTGCAACACCCACAAAGACAGGAATGAGAACTCCAACAGTTTCCTAGGTTTTGCTGTCCAGAGCAATCCCATCCAAATACTGATGTCACTGGGCGGTTTAGTTTGCTGTTTAGGAGAGCAGTTCTTACATTTCTTAGGGGATGAGAAGATATTCCAGGTATTTTCATCACCTTTTACATGAGAGAGAAGGTGAGGTCAGAGAGAGAGAAGCTGACAGCTGTATTGGAATGTATCATATTAATGGTTATGCTATTGGAATTTGTAAATGCCATCTGATGAATAAAGGCAATATACCTAATAGGTCAAATTTACAAATGAACGTAACTAAAAAAATAAGGAGGTATTTAATTAGTTATATTTAACCTCATAAATATGCTTATTCTGAAAAAGCTCTGCAGTTGATTCAATGTATTGTTTCATTTTGGGGGTTTTTTTTGTTGTTTTTTTGTTGTTTTTTTGTTTTGATAATGTCTCCATTGATTAAACAGATTATTAAGTCAAGAAAAGAATTATTGAGCTTACAAGAAGCAGTGTACAGAACTGCAGTTCTTTACTGCAGTTCTAAAGTAGCAGAAGCAATACAAACAGGTGGAAGAACCCTAAAAGAAAATGAAAATTAGAATAGCATACACATGCTACTTACTGTTTTGCATTTGTATTGTATAATTTTCATGGTTCTTGTGGTTTTGTGTGTAGAATACTGATCCATCTGGCGGAGCTATGTCTTCTCTTTTAGTGACTGACGTAATTTTAAAAAGCTACTCCAAAAAAAGTAGTATTTAAAAAAGCTTAAGACAGCTCTTATTTTCACAACTTACAGCTTAAAATCTCAACATTTTTACTAAAATGCATGTAGGTTATTTTACAGTGTTTTACTGCCAATAACTCTTTTTCAAATAACATCTTATACAGTTATTGGTGCTTGACATGGCCTGATCTTTAAAGAATTCATAGGAATTTTGCTTATTTATGGAGAAAAGTATAGAACATCAGTTGCTGGAAGTGAAACAAAACCAAAAATTTCTTCATAGGTTATTGACTTGACAGTTTGCACACATTCCCTTGCTGTACTCTAATTCTGCCTCCTGGGCCCAAAGCAGCACATGCAAACCCTCCTCCCAATATTTCATCCTCTGGAAGTTGCATAGTTCAGTGCTCCATGGAAGGAGAAGTAAAGGCTATATATATGTGTGTGCACTGGTGCTGCACAGCCAAATGAAGCTGCTCTACCCACAAGCAGGTGAGTCAGCAAAGCAGCTGTAGAGGGAAAAGCAGGCATGACTGTTGCTGAGACACCACGTCTGCCACACAAAAACTGGTACAAATTGAGTTTCTTTATGAATTTACTGCAGCACATGTACAGTAATCTTGGCATGTAGAAAAAATAATGGACATCCTACATGTCCAGCAGGTTAAGCTGGTTAGCACACGGTGACATGAAGCAAGGCCACCCTGATGGAAAAAAGTAGACAGCAGGGGGAAATTAATAGAGTGCTGCCCTGTGTTCATTGCGGTTTTGCTGTGAATGTGGCTGGTGGAATTGGTTTGAAACTTGCTGAAAAATGACGGCTTGTATCAGGTATGAGTATCTGAATGTTAGCATCTATGTGTGGGAAACTGTCCTGAAGTCATTAACCCAGAGCTAGATTTGAATGAACAACTGGATTTACAGAAAAGCATGCTTATTTTTGTTGACTGGAAAGTGGTAAGTGATTTCAGATCTGGAACCAATTTTCGGGAAGAGGCATTGTCATTTGCATTTGAAAGTGATGTAAATAACACCATACTTTAGGAGGCAATATGTGATATTATTTCAGTAATTGAAAATTTGGGAAATCCTCCTAACATCCTCAAGCAAGCTATTCCTGCTTTAAATAGACAGGGCTTGTTCCAGTTGCAGAGATTGGAGAGTGATCTATTTTTCCTTGGTGCTAGTGTAGATTATATAGATACTAAACATATTATTTCCTCCTTAGAAGAAAGTGATTACTAAATAGTCTGAAGTCTTGAAAAGCAGAACTAAGATTCTCCAGTTGTTTAAATTCTCTGGCCTGACTTGCATTGTACTGATACTGATTTTGGTATAAAGCATTAAACTCAAGCATAGAACAAGTGCTTTAATTTAAACAAATCATTTAACATTTTGAAGATGTCCTGGCTGCTGACTTGCAAAATGGAGAATGCTTTAATTGTGTTACAGCTTTTAAAGAATATAATAGAAACCTTAAGCACAAGAGTGAGCTACCTAATCCTGAACTTAAAATTCACAGTCTTGTCTGAGAGAAGGTGTGCACAAGGTTGAACAAGTAGCTTTTAGTTGCCAATTTATATATGGTAGTAGAAAATTTGGCCTCAAGTTAGGGCATTGAGGGGTGTGTGTATGTGCATTTTGTGCAGCAGAGAGAGCATAGAAAAATGAAGGTTCTGGAGAAAGGGACCTGGATATGGGAACAAACTGGACTTCCTTGGATGTGCAGTTGTTAATGATGTATGGATGATTCATCTGGGTCACAAATTAATGATGCTGAGGATGCAGACACTAGTTCAGAGCTTGTGAAGGGCCACCTCAGGTCTATGGAGTCTGTCAGCTTTGATGCAGTGTGGTGCAGAGCTGTGGAGGGGCCAGCTCAGCAGTGTGTGCATTTTCAATCTGTGCTTAAAACTCCAGGAAGACCTCAGGTGACAATTGTCTGAGCTCACTCTGTGTAGATCCTTTCAGGATTATGCCATGCTCCTCACCTCATTATTTCCTGTCATACCTAGAACACCTGGCTTGTCCTAGGTACCCACGTCTGTGGCTACAGATTTGATTGTGTACTCATTCAGTTAATTTGTTCACGGTGAGTCACCGTGTAGGAGGAAAATTATCTCCCTGCCTTAGAGAACTTGGTCATTGTTGTTTTAAAGAACTGCTAAGTACTGTTTAGTAATTTTATGGCAAAGATTGGGATTAAATCTCTTTCTCCAGAGTGCAGTTTTACTGCTTCGCTGGTGCAATGCACCCCACCCTTCTCCTCAGGCCACACCATGATCTCAGAAATGCTCGTTATGCCTTGGCCTTGATGAGCAGCACCTGTGCTCAGCTCGTCTGGAGCTTATCAGAAACATCATCTGTTCCCAGGAACTTGGGAGCTGGCTAAAGAGCATATGTTTCTTAACAAACAGCCTTGGAAACTTATTTTTCTTGCCTGAATAACAACCAAATAGAATACCATTTTTGTTCTCAAATCTTCAAAGAACATTACCCACCTGAACTGTGGTCAGGATGGAAAATTACTATGACTAAACCCATTTCTCATGGGACCCTATAAGCAGTGGTCCTGAGAGTGAGACCCTTTGTGCACTCCTGGACTGCAGGGGGCTGCAACCAGCAATCTTCTCCTCGGGGGACAGCTCTTAGGGCCAGCTAGCTCTCAAATTTGCTATAGTTAAAGTGCTGCCACTGAGCGCCCATGATGGAGCCTGGGCTGAAACCCCCACTCCCAGTGGCTCAACCCTTTGGCCATGGAGAAGGTGCAGAGGCATCTGATGTGAGTATTTGGCTGAATTCGAGGGGAATTTTCGCAGGGATATACCTTGTACATATTCCTGTAGGTCTATGTGTGTGTGCAGGTGTGAATATGCTGTAACAAACATACTGTGAATGTTGCATTCAGAGTTCTTTAGTACTTTAGATCTGTAAGTAACTTAGGCCTGTAAGTGACTTACTCTTGTGCTATAGTAAATTTTATAGGAATATTTTGCTAAGTTGTTTAAATTGAGCTATCCATTGAGTGCTATTTAGTTGAAGTGCTGTTAAAACCCTTAGGCCTAAGCTCCTGGTCAAGTTCAGGTCTAAGTTTAACAAGTGGGTCTACCCTGAAACTTGTGACTCAGTGGGAGGGTCTCCTTGTTCCTTTTATCCTTCAGCATTTCTGTCCTTATTCTTTTCCATGCCCAGCCTCTGCATAGATAATTTTTGGTTGATTTTAGGTTTAGATAGATTGATTTTCTAGGTTTCAGTCCAATCTTTTTCTGCATCCTTTAAGTAGTAGAGTGGGCCTTGCCAACGAACCCTGTTGTGCTTTCACTTTAATATTAAACCTGCTTTTGCTGCCACGTTTGCTGGTGGTTCTTTGAACAACCTAAACGACCCATTTATGACAACTGCACAAATCATGACTGTCTTTTTCTTCAGCTTATTTCCAGCACTATCTGCTTGTCATTTTCTCTAACAAGTGTCACACACCACCTCACTTGCAGTCATTCCTCCACTGCATAACCTTAGTCCATCTCTAGAGAGAAGGGATGAGGAACAAAAAGTATATGAGTGGAAGTTAATTTTGTGTAATTTATAAAGTCACTTTATACTGTAAATGGGTGGCAAGGTTTTCTAGCAGGGCAGAGAGAGGCTGCAGGGGTGACCCCTGTGGGAAGAGGTCAGGGGCTGCCCCACACTGGACACAGCCAGCTGGAGAGAGCTGCACTGCAGACCCTCACCAGGACACAGCTGACCCCAGGAGCCAAGCTGGTGGCACCTCTGTGGAAATGTATTTTAGAAAGTATAAAATGTTAAATGGCAAGAGGAGAAGGAATCAAAAAGAGTGAGGAACAAGGCAGGGGACTCAAAAATCAGAGGAGATGCTCTACAGCAGAGAAGAATAGGCACTGCTGTCCATGGAAGACAGACCACACCAGAGCAGATGGATATTCCTGAGGGAGCTGCAGGCTGTGGAGATGACATGTCAGAGCACATGCTCACTTTTAACTATGGTACCAGGTAACAGTTTATGGAGAAACTCGTGCATTCTTAAGGTTGAGGGCTTCAGAGCCAAACAAGGACACTTTCAGACTTATGTCAGTCACTTGGGAGCTCTGTAGCCCATGTTACCAATACAGTGGAAACATGATGAGATTTACTATGATTCCAATCTCTCTTTTTTTTGACAGCAGGTTCAAGGCTGCAGTGTCTAATGATTGTATCACAAAAACCAAATCTGGAAATAAAATGTCAGTGCTAGTTTCTAACTCTTTTTAACCTCAAATATTTTCAAAGCTGACATTTGTCAGCCACAAGCTGCTGTCACTGCTGTTCACGAAATCAATCATTTTAAGAAGCAAAGCAGTTTCCAAACAAAACAAATTTGAAGGTGAGGATTGCTTAACCTTATCTTTAGTTCACATAAAGAAAAATCTTGGCTGTCTATCCTAAATATTTAATTATTTCTGTTATCAAAGTGATCTCATGCTGAATGTACTACAAAGAACCCTGCCAAAAATAATCAAGAGGAATCAGAAAATGACCTGAAAATGAACTCTCCAAATTAGAAACAAATCAATCCGTTAGATGCCAAAGGTAAGTCAGAACTTTGATGGAATCAGCAATAAACCTATTTGTCTCCAATGCTGTTGTTCAGGCTAGGTAAGAAGGTACCTCAGTAGCCAGAACTTTTGGGTGAAAAGAAAGGTAGAAATTTGCTTAGTCTCTGCAAACGCAGGAGTGTGCTCACTCTACCTCATTTATTTTGCTCTTAGAACTGACGTGTAGAGGGATCAAATCTGAAAATCATCCTCATCTTTATATTTGAACTCTTTATTTTTCTTTCCAGCAATAAATATGTAGAATATGTAGTTCAGCGCTGTGGTTTGATGCAGGGAGAAGAAATAAAAAGCCAAAGCTTAATAAGAGTTGAAACTGGACAGTGTTGTGTCAGATATGAAGGGCTTTTTAAAGTATGCTAATTGCAAGGGAGGGGGGGGGGGGCTAAAGAAAACTTTGGACTGATAATTGTTGAAGATGGTGATCTGGCCATGAGCAGGATTGTCCCATGTTAGGAAGCAATCACACCTCTCTTTATAGAGCAGAAGTTGAAATAAATTAATTTTTTTTTAATCAGGTTTGCAGGCTTTTCATAATTGGTTAATGGCATGTTTTGCCATAGTAGAAATAAGCTCACAGAAATGACATAATCTAAAAAAAGGTAATAAATTGTTAAGTATAGACCCAATTTATCTTTGACTCCTTTTTAGCTTAACCTTGAGTTTATCTGGCCTTTTTGGGTCCAAGTGAGGGCGGTATAAACAAAAGAGCAGTGATGACGGAGTCTGACATGCCGATGGCAGTGTGGGTCTGATGGGGAAGTTTCCAGAGAACACTCACAGTTTGCAGTGACGTGAAGGAGAGACTCCTGCAGATGGCAGCAGAGCTTTAAACTTCAGCACCACGAGCACAGTAGTCCGAGACACACGCCCCAGAAGAAGACGCTGATTTCCATAGACTATTACAGTGATATGTTTTGCTAGTAGTCAGCACGTTACTGATGCCTTTAAAAAAAAAAAAAAAAAAAAAAAAAAAAAAAAAGTTTTAATAACTATCAAGTAGCAGAAGGATATTCTTTTGGAATCACTCCAATTTCCCAATGCAGACATCTCCTACCGCTCGATTTCAAATATTGCAGGTGGGGTTTTTTCCTAAATATTTTTCATCCTTTAGATTTGCAGCAAGAATTTGACCTAGCTGAATTGGAGTAGCATGGCACACTAATACTTCTATAATAGCCAATTTAGTCGTAGCAAAATTTAAGTGACTGCTAAAAAAAAACCCTTTCAGGTGGCAAATACTTAAATTCTAAAGACACCGCCTCGGAAACAGAATAAACAGATGAGCTCAAACACATGAAAAGATATGCCTGCTAACCTACTTGGATATGAAATACTGTTTCCCTTACTTTTACTAGCTCTGTGGTCCTGAGGTGATTTCTTGGGCCTGTCATGCTGCATAGGCTATTTCTTCCTTGTTCAAATGTCTTTATCTCCTTTTTTTCCCTTCTTTTCTCAGTAATGCTAATCCATCTTGTAGTTTCTGTCAATCATTTTTACATCTTCATCATCTCTTTTCAATTTCTAATGTTCAGTTTTAAGAAACAATCCACAAGAGTAATGATCAAATAGAGCCCCGTGCAGGTAAACCTGTATTTATAATGTCTTTATTTTGTGGTAGTCCCTCTAAATTTAAGGGATAGTTTGGTAGCCGTTATGTTTTTGCTGTATTTAAATATCTTAGTTGTTCCTCCTCTGTTTCCACTGGCATTGCTTTATTTCTGTGCTTATATTGTAATTTATTCAGGGCAAGGACAGTGTCTTTTTACTTTACGTACAGAGTATCTGCATATCATCCTTAGCTGAATGACTGATTGTTCGCAAATGGTTGTCTATTTTGACATATTTTCCTGGCTGGTTCATCAAAAAAGACAAAGTATGAAATAGTTTTCTGGCAGGTTAAGTAAGCATAGCCTGTGAAGCTTGAATATGGTTTTGTTTCCGAAATGGATGTCTCAAGAGCCATTTTGAAGCACATGGATAGGACAGCTCTCTTGGGTTGTTCAGAAGGTTTATTTCTCAAAAATAGTAAACTTTTGCCTGGTCTGGGTGTATGATTTTTGTTAGTGTTCCATTTCCTCTCCTGGAATTTTGTATGGTGTTACTGGATGCTAAACATTCTTGTGTTTTAACAATAGGGAAAACCGATTCTGTAAAGGCTTTGGGATGCTTCTAGACAAAAGGCGTTATGGAAATTGTTGCCAGTTTTACCATTTCATGTAGTGTGAGCTGATGAAAGACAGGGAAGGAATGGCCATTACCCCTCAATATAATACATAACTTGCCTTAGGTAGGACTATTGTGTTTACTGAATGCTTCCTCCAGTGCCGGTGGAAAACCAGGGGTGGCATCTGCTGCTTTCATAAAAACCCAAAGAAGATGCTGTGTCTCTGAATGGCTGGCTACCCCTGATGGCAAAACAGCAAGGAAGTAATGTGAGAAACAGCTCTGCTGAAAATAACTTCAGTTATCATCACTGAAGCATGTGGATTCATTCCTACCACAGGTCTGTTTCCCCTACAGCAAATCCCTTCTCCCATAGTGGTGGATTGGTGCCATGACTCTCTTGGGCACTCCCAGTTTCTTCTTTTTTTATTACATTAGCAGCATAAGAGGACAGGATAAAGAGGAAGGGAGAAGCTGGTTAAAGAAATATGCTGTTATATGACAAAACTACTAAGTAAATAAGATACTACTACTATTAATAATAATAATAATAATTTTTAAAGTATCTCAGCTTCTTACTTTTTCTGGAATCCTGTAGTTCAGACGCATAGAAAAGTTGCTTTCAGTTTGTTTCTGTTCAGTGAGAGAGAGTGAGGGAGAAACAACATAACGCTGCACTATATCATAGCTGCTCCGTTCAAAATTTAGCAGGGAGAAATGAACTAAAGCCAGAACAATACTCACTGTGGTTGAAAATCTGAATAGGACCCAAAGAAGGCATCAGGACCACCTCTGAGCAACAGCAAACCTGTGAATAAACCTGAATACTCACCCATTAATCAGTCAATTAATACAAAATTAGATGAACTGTAGAATTTGAGACCCTTGCAAATGAAAACACGCTGTGATCAAGAAATCATACAACAGCTGCCTGAGCTGAAAACTGGTTACAGCTTATAGCAGAAGTGAAAACCCTTTTCAAGTGACAAGGGTGGAAGGGGCAGAGAAAGAGTCTAGATAGATTGGTTAGTTTTACACTGGGGCATTGAGTAGACCAGTAGAGAGCAACAAAAAATTCATGATGCATCAAGGGAACAACAGAAGTCTTTCAACAGGAATTTGCTTCCACTGTCTCCGAACAAAGTGTTTAACCCTGAGGAAATGAAACACCTTGCAAGTGTACCCAGTAGCAATGCAAGGTATGAAGATGTTAATTCAAAACCACCTGTCAATGTGGGAAAGAGTATTTAAATACAGAAGGATCTGAGGCAGCCTCTGAAAAGCCTTCACAGTCAAATGCTGCAGCTAGATGTTTGTGTACAGAAGTATGCTTTTATATATATAAATATGCTTTTATATGTTCATATAGTGTATATGTATGTGTGTGTGTGTATACTTGCACATAAATATAGAGAGAGAGTTTATTGTCACTGGGTATTTTATAGAATAAGTGGGAGCAGCCTCAAAGGGCATCACACTCAAAGCTGAGATTAAGAAATGAAGAACAGGAGTATAATATCAAGGTGTACATTTTTATCTGTGATTTTCATTTATGGGAAGGGCCTCCCAGATTGCAGTGGTAACTGGCTCAAAGGGGTGTGCCAACTGAGAAGCACAATTCAGTGAGCACAGCAACAGAAATTGTGAAAATTATTGCTGGGCAAGGAAACAACACTGTTGGTGGCTTGGTGATTTGGTGATTCTTCTGAATGACTGAGAATATCTAGAATTTATTTTTGGGGAAGTGTGTGAAAAACTATTTTTTTGGTGAGGTAGTCAAGGAACTGATTTCACAGACAGGAGGTAGCCTGTTTAAATAATAAGAAAGAAAATCCATTGAGAAAGAGGTTTTTGGTGCACATTTCCAAGCCAAGAGACACAGGTGACCCTGATAGTGGCCATATGGATGCTGCAAAAGCTGTAATGCAAATACAGTTAAAAGGAATGCTGTGTCCAGCGGATGGTTCCACTTTCTGAGAGGGCATATGGTTACTCATTAAGGGCATATGGCTTCTCACTAAATACAGAATTACAAAGAAATTACTGGACTGCTGGCTGATCTGCACTTCTCAAAGCTCATGAGTTTGTATTTCCAGAGTTTTGATGAATTGAATACTGAAACAGAAATAGCTGGATCCAAGGAAGAACCTATATCCAAATGCTGGCTAAGTTTGGTAAACTAATGTAGACCCAGACTTAGAAAATTGATGTAGACCCAGACTTCTATTCTGAAAGCTGCTATCTGTGAGTGGAAGGGTGCAAGATTTCTCTGAACCACATAGTTGAAATGCTACTCTGGTACAGCACTGAGCAATTGCATTGCCTACATCCTCCTTGACTTGCATTAGCATCATTAGAATACTTGAATATTTAATGGAACCTTTTTGATGAAAAAACGTGTTGGCATAAAAGAACAAGTGGACAGGCTGGAAAACATTTAAAATAAAATGAATGACTGTGGGCAGAAAAAAAGTATTCATCATGCCACAGTGACACCAGTTTAAATTGAAAATTATTTAAAATATATCTGGTGGGAAGAAAACTGCTGCAGGTTTTGGGATGTGAAACCTGACACAGAAATGAGCTGGTACTGGGAATCTGTCAGAAGGAAACAACTTTATAAATGGGGAACAGATGCACTTCTGCTTTGTATATTCTGACAGATACATTCTGGCTTGCTGCTGCAGGCATGTACAGACGGTTTCCAAGTATCAAAAGATTGAGTCTTGCATCAGCACTTTGCAAAAAAAGAAAAATGTGTAATCTGGCCTGGGGCAGAAAAGGCACAGGCAGGAAGTTACAGGGCCACTGAGAAAGAAGCATGGAACATGGTCCTGTAAGCAACCAGATGTAAAATATGATATTTTTAAATTTAATTTAATTTAATTTTAATTTCTTAAGTGCCATCCTCAATGGAGTCTAGTACATTGGGCTGATCATTCACAAGCAGCAGAGACAAAGGCTGTCTGCCTCCTTCCTTCTCCATTGATCAGCCAAAAGAAATGAAAGCAGGGAAAGAGGGCAGGTCTAGCGCAAACACTTCTGGAGGTGGAGAGTGTGCATTGTAGTCTTCCTGATGGAGTTAATATCAATCTTCTAGTGAATGGTACTTTAGTGAAGTTTTTCTTAAACAAAGCAAAACTTGAGATTTAGGTTTGGTGAAAGTATGAATACTTCCATGTGTAGCTGTTGTTGGCATCTTGTCACCTCTCTGAAGTGATTTTGGCTATCCTGAAGGCAGATAATAATTTGAATTAAAATTTAATATTACATTATAATAAATATTACATTGAATCCTTAAACAAACCTGTTTCCCTGCTGACCTATCATTTTCCCACTGACATATTCTTACAATTTTTCCCCAGGAGGAGATGGTTTTCAGTATGATCCCAGCAGGAAAAGGACTCAGACTCTGCAAAGTATCTCTTAAAACACTTTTCATTTACCCTAGCACAAGAAAGAAAGAGAGGATGGTACAGGTAATTTTACATCCTTTCAAATGCTGGGAACCCTGAGCTGCACAGCATCAACAGGCCTCCGACACAGCACACTGTGCAGATCCCGTCCATGGAAAGATCATACAGCATTTTGGCCTTTGAGCTCTTGCAGGGTGTTCTTAGAAGAAAACAACTCTATTCATCATTTCTAGTGTCGAACAAAAAGTTCTCATGAGAACCTGTTGCTGTACTTTTTAGATAAAGGCGAGGACAGGCAGGTGGTGCCGTGGCTGCTGCTGGGTTGGAGCTGCCTGCAGGCCCCTGTTACCATTAGCTGGATGAGTTTTTCTGTGGCACAGGGACATGCACAGCGTGACACTGTCCTGAAGGCCAGGCTATAAGTGGAACATAGCACAACACAGCCCTGTACCTACTGAGGGTAACTGTGAAGTGCTGCACCATGCTCTTCTGGTTCTGATCATTCCGCCTAGGATAATTCAGAGAACAGCTAATTGCATACTTCCCTCCCTCTCTCATACATCTCATCCTTTTATATAATTTCCAGGGCCTTAGCTATCATTGGGAACATGTACATTTTTCTTTTCCCTTTGTTAAACAAGGCTTTAGAACAATTGCAGTAGGCAGACTCTTGAAGAATTAATTCCAGGTTTTACAATGTATATGGTGCAAGCCTGGACAAAATGTTCTGAATTTACTCAGTCTAGGAAGGTTCCCAGAATGGCTGAACTTACCAGATTTAACTTAATACTGAATCTTAGTGATTAATCTTATTCGAGGGTGTGCCAGAAAAACTGGCACTAAATACTGATTTTTGCAGGTGCTATAGAATTTTTTTCCTTATTATATAACCTTTGCATCTTTGATATTTGAGGGGGTTTTGTTTGCTTTTGTTTGGTTAGTCAGTTTTAGAGATTATTTGTCTCAATTAAAACTAAGCTGTTCCTCTTGTTTTCCGCTGTCTTCTTCCTTACCAGATGGCAAAGATTTTACTGCGTTTTTACTGCCCAAATGCACTAGACCAGCCCTTCATATCATTCTAGTTCTGTAATTTTGTCTTTTTCTCAAGTAAATTTGTCTTTCGTTTGTCCTTCAAATCTTTCCAAGAAACACTAGATAGACGTTGTGGAATTGTTGTCCAGGTTTACACTATCCTCCATTTCCTATCCACATCTCATTTACTTAAATACCTGATGCTTTTTTCATTGTAGCTTTCAGATGGGGACTTGTTAGTGCCAAGGAATTGAACCTGACATGAAAAATGACAAGATAATACAAGCAGTTATGCAATTGAAAAGGGGCATTTCTAAAACTGAGCTTTACTTAGGTTTTGTGATTTTTTTACCTTGGCAGGTTCTAACTGAAAAGGTGAAAATTTAACAAAACCACAAAACTGATTATGAAACATTCATTTTCTTACAGTTCATACTCTACATATTAGGTTCCAAGCCATGCTTCCACTTGAGACTTTTCTCCCCCCTAACTACCAGTTTCTGGGGCATCTTAAGTCATTTGCTGAAAACTAGACATACCTTTGTATCCTACTGCAGTTCTGTGTTACAGCAATATGTATAAAATATATGGTCCATACATATGCAATGGTTCTCGGGTTTATTTTATTTTACTTTCTTCACAGGTAAATTGGCAGTGTTCATTCTTCTCATTTAACAAAATCTTCCTCAGCAAGAAGATTCCAGGAAATGAAAACACTAGAGAGAGTGTGTCTCTCTTAAGTATTTGCTAAAATTTCCTAACCCTGCTAGAATCTTGTCTACGAGCTTCAGCTTACCACACGGATGTTCTGGAATGACTTCTGGTGGGAATCTGGGCTTGTGCTATCTCTTGGCTCATCCTGGAGCAATTTTTATTAATTCTCATTTTAATAATTTTAAGTTTAGGCAAGCCAATATAGGAGCTAGGAACATCAGAGAAAAAACTGTTAGAATAAACAGAGTGCTGACAGTTGCTGATGTTTTGCATGGGGGGGGTCACTTAGCCCCACTTCCAACTACTTTGCTTTAAATGTGATTTGCTGCCTGCAGCAGTGCTTATAGTCATGCTCTCTTCTTTGAGATTAACTGCTGTTAGCATCAATTTTATTTAAATTTATTTAAATTAAATTTAAATTTTATTTTGAAATTATCACTAGAGACAGAAAGAAGAAAAACAGTTTAAAGAAATTACAGTAATACTTCCTACTGCCATGAAAATACAATAATTTGTCAGTCAGGTTTCTATAGAGTAACAAGGATTAAAATTCAGTGTTACCATGTAACCTAAACTTCTCTTTAAAAGGAAAGAGAACAATTCTCTGTGTCCAGTCAGTCTATGAGATATTTTCAATATAAGTACTTAGTTCAACTGATATCCCCATAAATATCTTCTGGTCACTCTGATCTGTGATAAAATCTCTTCTTAACCATCAGTATGAGGAGGAGTTAAATCTCAAGTCCGTGAGGTAAGAATCAGAGAAATTACTACTAGTAAGAACATGAGTTTGTAGTTCTCAGTGTTTCAGGAAAGGTAGAAAAGACATTGCTTTGAGGAGCTGAATTATCCAATCAGCCAGAAAATGGCCTTCTTGGGGCTGTCCATCCAGGGCCACAAGAATGACCAAGGGCATCCTTGTATGAGGAAGGGAGCTAGGAGTGTTTAGCCTGGAGAAGAGAAGGCTCAAGGAACTTCTTATCAGAATGTATAAATATCTGAAGGAATGGTGTTAAAAGGATGGGCCCAGACTCTTCTTAGTGCCTAGTGACAAGAAGCAATGAGCACAAACAGTAAGACAGTAAAATATTACTCTCTTTTCCTGTAGTTAAACAGGAATGTGTTTCCCAGGGAGGTGAAGTCTCCATCCTTGGTAATATTCAAAACTCAACTGGATGCAGTCTTGGACTACTTGCTGTAGCTCACCCAGCTTGACTAGGCAAGCACAGAAGATCTCTTCCATTCTCACTTATCCTGTGAAAAATAAACACCAAGTACTCATCTTCCATCTTTCTGTCAGATCCTGCTTGTTATAGCGTGAATATTTTTTGGTGCTTAGAGTCCCTCCAAACAGCTTTCATTCTGCATGTAGAAACTGCTGTGAGCTTCCCTCTCTTATATATATTCCCATATTCCTTAAGTGCTGAATCTACTCCCAGACTATTGTGTAGAATTTGGCAGGGGCAGTGCCACACATTTGTTTCTGGCATCACAAAAGCACTGTCTGTTTTCCTGGAGTGCTGTGTGTCCAAGTGACACGGCCTCCAACAGACCATTAGCACAGATCTCAGCTTTTGGAAGGCTGTGGTTAATGCAAGAGGACAGCTTCACTGGGCATTTCTGTCATGTTTGCCCCCTTTCTAGCCTGATTGCTTTCTGCCAAGAGATTTTCAGCCTTCTTAGGAGTGTGCATCTTAGCCTGAAGATGAAATTCTATGATTTCCTTGAAACCTTGTCACTGTACCTTCCCATCTCCCTGAACTCTTCAGTCCATCAAACATAGACTCAAGGGACAATAGTTTGTCACTGAGTCCCTTAAGCTGTCTGTGCTGTTTATGCCGCTTGCCAATGGAGCAAGTTATGATATATGGAGTTTTAAAGGGTTTTGACAAACAGAAGGTGACCACTGAGAATCCCATAATTTTCTCCATTCACAGATGAAGTTGCAGTCCAGAGGAACTTCTCTTTGTCTTTCCATGCCTAGCTTTGCTCTGGTCCTCATGCTGGACGTTGCTCAACATTCCCCAGAGTAATACTGTGCTGAGATGATGCACACTGAAGAGAATAAATACTTGTCAAGATCACAGTCCAACAAGTCTCTCTTGATCAAAATTAGAATGAACAAATTGTTAATTTCAAAACCCCAGAATTTAAGTTAGGCTTTGAATAGATAGCTTAAAATAAACTTGAGAGAACAGGAATAAAAGGGGAGCATTTTTTGGATTTAATAAGGGTGGGAGCAAAGTAAAAACGAGGAATAGGATGGAAAGTTGTTCTTGAGAGGTCCATGAAGCAAACTCAAGTATTTGCTAGAAGAATTTTTCCTGTGGAAGCATTTCTGAATTGCATTCTGATACAGCTGGAAAGCCACTAAAAGCCCTAAGGAAGAAGAGAAACTGCCTGTGGAACTTTGTGTACACAAGGAACTTTGTGGTGAAGCTTACTCCCCTAAATTCTTCACTACTAGGTAGCAGTAGGACAAATTTGTCAAGAGAAATTAGTCCTTGCCTAAAAAAAAGCCTGTTACTTGAAATAAAGTCAGCTGGAAAATCTGTACTCATGATAAGTTTACTAAATGTTTTAATGGGTCTTATGCCAATAATGAGCTTATAAAATATATGACTTGTACCTTGTAATGTAATGTGTTGCCCAAGTGCATTGATTTCCTTTCAGTTTCAAGGTGTCAAGCATTTTTAATGTGATGAGCTTGTTTGCAGGCTGTGCAAGCCTTCTGAGAGAGGAAAAGGTTGTGACTGCACCAAATGTGAATTATTCAGTGTAAACACATTCCTGTGCAAAGCAAACTAAAGTAGTCACTCTGCCACTCTCTTTTATTCTTCCTGTATTTTAAGCCTCTTCAGAGGATAACACTTATCTGTTCTGTTATTGCCCTTCAATGATGCTAAGGTTGTTCTGGAAGACAGAAGCAATAAGGATGCTAATTGCTTGCTCAGACATCTATCTCACATTTCCATCCCACTCAAGGTTGTCAGGAGAGAAACCTTTTTAGCAACTTGTATGAATATTCTACCGTTCAGAAATGTCCAGCACATAGCCCAATAGCTGGACAATCTTTAATAAGAGACTTATATGACTGGAAGTAATTCATCCCATGCAGGTTTTTCCCTGACATCTTTTATTTACCTCTCCCCACCAGAGGATTATCCATTTAATTATTGGGGTTTGTTATGTTTCTACAGACAAATGGGGTGCAGAAACAGCTGTTGGAGGAACTGCTGCAGGAGTTCACTGTGCTATTCTTTGCTTAGTAGCTAGTCTAGAGTGTACCAGTGAAACGCTCACAGTGTTTTTCAGATCTCCAAATTCTGTGGGTTGACAGGGAGAAGGAGAGAGAAAGGGAGAGGGAGACAAAAGATCACGAAAGGCAGAGAACAAGCTGGGGAAAGATCTTGATGGTCCCCTCCCTACGTTCAAGGAGAAAGACAATCACTGTAAAACAGTCTGTTCTGTACCACTGGAAATCTTACTGAGAGAAACCCCAGGGACAGCTAGAGGAGAAGAAGCAAAATCTCTAAACTCCAGAAGATGAAGAATGCGAAGTCCCTAAGCCCAGTCTCTAGGCAAGTTCTTCAGATGATCTTTGTCGTGATACTCTGCTCCAGGATATGTCCAAAGTTCAATAGAAAGTGCAATCTTTATCAAAAAAATTAGGGAAAAGTGAGACCTAGCCAATGACTCAGTTTTGCTTCTGATTAGTGAAGGATTATTCCTGTCATAATTTCCACCTTCTTTTTTTTTTTTTTGTCTCATCATACACTTTGAATGATTTCAAAATTCCTCTCTATTTCTGAATTTAATTTTCACTAAGTAAAACCAAAAGACATTTCTCCAAAGAGCAAACCTAATTTTTTCTGTTGTAAGTTCCATTTCAATGTCTCTCAGTACTCAGAAATATTAGACAAAAAAATCTAGAACATAGGACCCAATAACTGCAGAATTCATTGCTAATTTTTACAGACTCACGTTTTTCTGGTTATGGCTGAAGTAAATTCAGGGACAGAACTGTATACTTACACCAATAGAATTTGTGTAATAGACAAATTCAGTCTTGCCCACGTTTACATGGGTGATAAATGCAATACATCTTCACTCAGGAACTTCTCATATTCCTCCATAGTGTCACAAAAAGCTCAGTCAGCAATATGAGTTAGCACTGTAGAAAGAACGTAAAGCTGGAATATTCACAGTTGAGCAGAAAACCCTCCTAGTGCCACACAAATTATGGACTGAAGTACAGGCAGCCTACATGGTGCAGAATGAGTGGTGTAACCACCTGCAGTGAGCCAAGGTGGGAGTCACCAGCTGAGGTGGCTGCTGCCTGCTGCTGCCTGCAGGATCCTACTCTCCCTTCACACTTGTGACAAGACCACGTGTGTTTGCCCCCTCACCTAGTTCATTCTGAGACATCCATGCGAAGTTAAACATGTTTATGCTAGCCTGGACCATCATAACAGAAGTAGGTCAGGGAAGAAGGAATATGGCACCTCTCAGAGGGTGGCAATCTAAACAAGGATATACACAGAGCAGTGTAGTATTTATTTTCTTCACCGAGACCTAGTTGGATGCCATATAGAAAAGGAAGTGCTGCAAAAGAAGGAATAGAACCTGAAGAAATCATCCCTGTATTAAATCACAGTGCCTCAATATGTTGCGCTGTGGCAGAGGAGGATTTATTTAATAAGACTAATTTCTATCTACTTTTATTTTTAAAATTTATTGATTCTTCACATCTTAGCTATGAAGGCCCTAAAATAAAAGTAGAAATACAATTCAGAAACCTTCAGAAAGTTACCCCATGACAGAAATATATTGTGACATACTAAATTACAGACACAAGGCAATTCCACAGTTTTTTGAGTGTCCTGATAAACAGAGTCCCTTTGAGCTCAGAATTTAGTACAGCAGAATAGCAGACAGTAAATCTTGGAGTCAAGAATTCAGGGCAAACTACTAGAATGAGAAGTTCTGTTTTGGAAAGCAGCAAACAACATGATTCAGAATTATGCAGTGTAACCCAAAGGAGGCAAAAATCCATTTTTAGTATACCTACAGTGGAATAACCAACTTAAATAGAGTGTGGTTGGTATGACAAAAAGTGACAAAAGAAAGGGAATACTTTATGAGTGGATTGTCTGCCTTATATATGTATGATCTTAGAATAAGAGAGTTCTTCAGTCTAACAGAGAAAGCTATACTGTAGACAGCAATTAGACTGAAACTTTTGGCAAAGAAGTTCATTAACTGCTGGAAAAATCTTCTTTATGAATGTGCTAAATTCATCTCCCTGAGGCCTTTATATATAGACAAGATCTTTGCATAGAAGATACCAGCTCTGCTAGAGGATATATATTTTTTAAAGGAATTAGTTTATAAAATTCAGTGGTTTATAAGAGGCGAAGTTTGGTGAGATTATTGCAAGAGTCTTCTGGCTTGAAAAGCTACAGCACTTCTTGGGGGATTTTATCTACAGAGCCACAGTAAATGCATGCTTGTGTGAGGAATTCTGAATACGGATTTTATTTGCTGTGATGCAGTGCATAAGACAGACAAGTTATCCACAATCTTCGCAGAAACAAAACTTAATATGCTGATTGAATTTGTGTTTACACAATGCTTGCTTCTGCTTTCAATCAAGAAAAGATGTGTCTTTATTGTAGTCTGTCTTCTAACACAAATTGCTCAGGGGAGGTGTATGCAGGTTGCTATGCAGGATACTTTAGCACTGGAGAAACTTATCTGAACATGACTACTTTATTTTTCTTGCAGCAATATGTTAGATATATCTATCACATTACACCAGTAAAGAAAACTTACTAAGGAAAATAGTTCTTAATATAGCTTCATATATAAGCTATAATATAGCTTCAGTTTTGGCAGAGATTTCAGATTTTTTTTTTTGTAAAGAGCTTTTTATTACAATAAAAAACAACCTGTGTCTCAAAAGTGAAAAAAAAAAAAAAAAGTAGTAAGCTTCTGATGAAGTAAAATTGAAACAAACAGAAATATCATTTCCTGTTGCTATTGGAAGATGTAAGACACATTCTTGCTCCAGTTCATTTTGGATTGAAAGTGCTACTAAATGTGTCATTGTGTTCTGTCCTTTGTATCTTCCCTTCTTTCCTTGCTCTTAAGAATCACCGAGACTTAAATGCTCATTTTTTACTCTTTGTACAATATTAAATTCATATATTTACAGGCAGACATTAGCATGAAACGGGCATTTTTTCAGCAAAGAGACTGATCACCAAAAGGGGAAAATGCTCACATTTCTTTCTGTCTCAGACCAGAGCTCAAGTTCAGCTCCCAAGCCAAGGAGTTGTGGTTGCTCAGGGCCATTACAGCCTTTGGTGCAGTCATGGGAGTGCCATGCATCAGTCCCATCATGGGGGCCTGAAAGTGGCATGTTCCAGCCCAATTCCTAACCCAGAAAATCTAGGAACCAGGAGCCTGAGATCTCTCGTATTTTCAACTGCTTAGCCATAACCACTATTTTTGAGATATCTCCATAAAAGCCTTGTTTTCTGTTGGATGTTTTTGCTGCACCAAACTTCAAGGATGAGGAAGTTAAGAAGTTAATGCAAAACTTGAAGGATGGAAACATAGAAAGGATTTTTTCCTACCATTGACTGTTTTCACATGCAGTTCTCTCTGGTCTGGGTGACAGTCTGCAACAGAAACACAAAATAGCTTGAAGAAAAAAGCTGGTCTCCACAGGCATGCACTTTAGTTGTGAGATGTGAGAGAGAGATGGGTTGTTTGTTGCCTGTATTTTATCAGATTCTCTGGATTTTTCAAAAGCCATCTGTGTACAGAACAAAAAGCACATTTGTGCATATACAGCAACTGTTTGTTGATGGTTTGGTGTAGAATGAAGAAACCAGACTTACTTATGATCTGTTTCATCTGTTTAGTCTTAACTTACTTGTGGTTCAAAGAAAATCAACTGTTGGAAAAGAAATGAGAATATTGTACAAGGTGCTGTGTTGATTTTTCTTGTTAAGACTTTAATAAGCAAGGGCTCTTCCTAGCTAAAAGGTTGCAGTTCTTTGAAAACTTCACTTGAAGCATGCTGTGTGTCTCTTGGTAATCACAATGGAATTTACTGCAGTTTGCAGCCCGACCTGTCTTTGCTCACTGCTTGGAATCGTGGTGTGAACAGCAGCTGCCTTTGAGGTAGCTGTTCTTTAGCAGTGTTAAATGGGATATGCTGTGGCATAATAATTAGTTTAGAAAATTTGAATTCCTTTTAAAATTGATTCATTCTCTGCTGGATAGACTTTATGGAAAGAGCTAGGATTTATCCACTTTAATCTTCTACTGAATTGTTTACACTACTGAGCTCACATCCTATCATATTCTGCCAGTCTCGCTAATCCTTCCATATGAGTTGTATGATGAGTAGGGACCATGAGAATCTATTGGCTGCTAGATTTTATAGATTTTATTACTTGATATAACTTTAGTCCTTGGAATTATGATTACTGTATTACTAAATATCTGAAAAGGAATGTTGTACCACACTATTTCAGCGATTCTCCCTAGGGAAATTACGCTCCCATCCTACATCATTTGAAACCATTCAGAAAATCTTCTAAGAACTCATAGAAATATAACACTTTCAAAGGTTTATTTTATCTAGTGAGATGTTTTGATCTAGTTTCTCTCTTGCTGTGCCTTTGTAAGGTGTTGCATCTATTCCTGTAGTTGGGGATCTAACACTAAGTTTGAGATAATAATGAAATATTATAATGGACCTTAAAAGACTTCACGTAGAGATTACCATGGAATCACTATCACTGGGTGTTGGAACCCTGGGTTATCAGAAACCTTTTCCAATGAAAATGTATAGAGACTCAGGACTGTGACTGCATCATTGGGGAAAACTGTATGCAGTGTAACTATCCTAATGGCTGAAACTGTCTCGTCTGGCATTTTGCTTGCAAAGGAGGTAAGAAACAGTTGGACTAATCATTAAAACTGTCAAGAGTTTTAATGATGCCGCTGACTGCCAGGGAAGGCATGCCTCAGGTTCTTGGATGTAACAAGAAATACCTTATGTTTCTAAGTCACTGACCTTATTTCAGGTATTGTCTGTTAGAAGGGGAACTGGCTTTTGACAGCTTGCTTTCATCTGAGCATAGGATGACTTGGATTGTAGCAAAGCAAAGGCTTCTTTCTAAATGACCATTCAGAGTGCTGGCTGAGAAACCTGAAATGCCTTTGTGCAAGCAATGAAAGGATCGTCCAGAGCAGCTCTCTGGACAAAGGCTCTACCTTTGAAGGAAGTTATATATGGGGAACAGAATCCAAAATGCTGTTTTTCAGATTCAGGAGGCAGGTGAGAAGTCCTTACAAGAATTTTCCTAAAGAACTAAGCACAATACAACAAAGCATGTAGGAAAACTGCACAGACAGGGAATGCCTGTTTGTTTCTAAATGTTTATAGAGAAATAGCTCAAAGAAACCTCAGTTAAGAGCAGAACACCACAATTTTAGATACTCATGCATGGTCCCAAAACTTAAGATCCAAATTAGAGGTATCAGATGCTTGGGTTCATTGTCTGGATATTGTGCACTTGGAGTGTTTAAGTAGCTCACAGGGCATATTGAGTGTGTGTCTGCTCATTAAAGGAGAGATTTTGAGCTCTGATTGTTGAAAGGGGTAATATTATGGGTATATATTTATTGTGAAGTGGCACATGGTTTTCTTTTGAAGTCTGCAACAGTGGCTCCAACAGTGAATGAAAACTGTGAATCTCTTGTTCCTTATTTTGATAAATTAGTCGTCTCTCTCTATTTATATATCTATATCTAATCTTTCTGACCCTTCAGTATTAATTTTTAAAAAACAATGTTAAACTAACCTACAGTTTCAAAGTCAAGTCCTCGAATATTAGGAAGTTTGTTAGGCCACGTTCTATAGGAAAGCTTGATTTATCATGAGTGCATATATTATGATATAGATGGCATAATATATGCTGCCAAGCACAGATTTTAATGATATGATCATGAGTTTTTGTTTTCTTTTTTTCCCACAGAGCCCTTTTATCATTAAGGGATAGAAAAAAATGGAAAATATGGAAAAATGCAGGAAAGAAAAGGGAAAACACAGAAAAAAAAAAGAGAGAGATAATGGGACTGAGGCCTGATGGTAGGAGGAGGAACGCAGAAAGGAATATGCAGATTGGAAAGAAATGGAAAAATACAGCTAATGATAAAGGTAAATTGTTTTTCTACTGGATAATACTGAATAACAATATGTTAAAATCTACTGGAAAGTTTTATTAGTAAAGTTCATTTAATTTTTACTTCTTGATTCTGAATGAAATAGACAAACATAGAAAGTGGCCGCTGAAAATCACAACTTTCCTAATTAACATCAGTTAGAGCAATCATTACCCTCTGGATTAAATCCCTATGCTGAGAAAGAGAGAAGTTCAGAAGAGATCATTAGCAAAAAGTAGTTAACCATGTACCTCTGATGAGCTTTAGTAACCGACCCCTAGAGCTATGAAGGTCTATTATCCCATCTACAAGGGGATAGAACAGAATCCCTCTGCCCACCATCATTCTTATTTTAAATGGGTTTAAAAATACACTGGTTAGCTGCCCCAATTTTGCTTCTGCATGTTACAGTGTATGATCTGCTTTGATTGCAAAACTTTAACTCCTATTGATGTCAACAATAGTGGTATTAAAGCACCAAAACCCAACGTCTGCACTGCTGTGACATGTCAGGGTAATATGCTCATTATTAAAATAATAACAGATCTTCCAACAGATTAAGCCAAGAAACTGCCCTTTCACAGAAGCAAAAGTACAAAAGCACTGGGTGCTGGATGCTCAGGAGAAACAGAGCTTCTATAATGTATTCTAATCAAACAGGGGTCACAGCAAAATCAAAACCTAAATATTTTGTTTTGTAAATTGGACAAGAGAGCCTCGAGATGCAAATATCAACAGTAATAGGACATACCTCATTGCTTATTTCATTCAAGTTTTGCACTGGACAAGCATATTGTACATTAATTGAATTGATGGCTGGCTTGAAAACCTGGTGACATTTTATCCAATATATTTTTATTGCCAATCAGTGATGCTGAAATTTTTTTTTTAATAATTTTAGTGGGCCACATAACCTGAAAATATCTGAAGGAACCAAGTGTGACCCTTAGCAGCTCTGAAAGGGCTCAATTTTGCATCTGCACTCTTCTAAATCTGCATCTACAGTAGTAGCTACGTAAGTATGTGCAGTTTTAGTAGTTGCAGCTCTGATGCCAAAGTGCTCATGTCAACATAGGGTCCAGAATGGTTCTAAATCCTTGAATATTTTTCCAAGCATCTCTTTTGTTTCTTATAGTCCCCTCTTAGATGTGTATATCAGAACTAGACTGCTACCAGTGCTCCAGACAAATTGCTTAAGATCAAAGGGAGAACATCTTCACAGCAGCATTGACTGTGGGTAAGAGCTCCCTAATATTTTACTGTTTTTTTTATCTTTGTAGACTTTTTTGTATCATATACTCACTGTTAAAATGGCATGGTCCCTGCTCACACCACCCAAGAAAAAAGCTACTGACCAGATCAGGAAACCTGAACAAAGGAAAATTATTTAAGATTATAAAGCAACCAAACACAACAAACTGTTACTAAACTATTTTTCCCAAGTTAAAGACATAAAAAAAGGAAAAATTTTTGTAAGTAGTTTTGTCTCTCTTTATATTATATTTTCTTTGAGTATTATTGAAGTGTAGAGGTACCATTATAAAGTTCACTTGCTATTGGAGCAGGTAAGAGTCTTGAATAGAGATTTGCAGGGATTTGTCATGGTTCCTGCTTGAGGAAATTGTTATGTATTGGTAAGTGACAGCTTCTCATGATAGACTTTGGTGAATAAATGATCTGCTCTTTCAAACTACTTTGATGTTTGAATATCTTGGATAGCACTTAAGTAGAACTGTAGCACACTCAGTCTTTTTATCCTAGACAGACCTCCTTTAAAAAAGACCCCATGTCAGTCATTTTGCTTCAGAAGCCTATTCTCCATTGCAATTTCACTTGAGAATTTGTTAGTGCTGCTGTTCCTGAAGGTTTGTTGCACTTGATCTTGGCAGCTATGACTGCACAGCAACCCAGAGATATCAGCCTCACACAGTAAACATCAGTGGCACAGCACTCACAGAGGCTGGCTGCAGCCTCTGAGCACCATGGAAATAACGATTCCTACTGATTATTGCTGGATTTCATAACCACAGAAAATCGGGAAAGTTATTCTTAATGAAAATCCCAGGCAAAATGTTGAGGAGTATTGTAAAATATGTATTGGCTATATATTTTGTCACAGAGTCAGAAAACTTGCAGTGGTGGAAATTATCAAGACAGGATCTGTTATTACCATTTTCCATGATGAGTCCAAGGAACCAAGCAGAATGTTGTAGCACCTAGTGAATACACTGGTGAGTCTTCATAAACTCCTACTTAGTGATCTAAATATTATTATCTTTATAATACTAACAACAAACAGCAATAATAGTGTTACAGTTTAAAAGTCTTGAACTTGAATGTCTAAACTTTCCAAATGAAGTGGAATGGACTCTGCTGAATAGACATCCTGAAGATTTCTGAAACTGAAGTGTGTACAGAAAGCAGTAATTTTAATAGCAATTTTTTTTTAACATGGACTTATTTTTAAAAAGTAGACTTTAGTCTTAACGTTCTTAAAGATTCCATCTTGTTTTTCAGTATGTTTCAATGAAATATTGCTTTACTTTGTGTAAAAGATACGGTCCACAATGTTTTGGTAAACTGGACCAGTGATATCAGTCAGTAGTCACTTTAGACTTTAGTCACAGAGATAAAGCATACTTTGGAAATTACTGTAATTCTGCAATAATTTCACATAGGGAAAATAATTTTTTTTGAGTGTATTTTCTTAGACTAAATAGAACTGACCCGAATAGTTCTTCCTACTCAAAGCAGAACTAAAACCCTGAAAGCTGCACAAACTCAGAGAAATTCTGGTAAAAATATTCTAAGTTGGTTTATGCATTTAGTTCTGTAGTTCTAAAACATGGAAGAACCAAATTTACCAAAATGCTAAAGCAGGGCAAGATCTGATGGTGTTTCTGTCTGGGCTGTGAGCAGGGAAGACTGAGTATATTGTGAACTTGCCTTCTGGAGGCTGGTGCTGCCTTGTTCCCTGGAGAGCTGTAAGAATGGTTTATAGTGAAGGCTCTGACACTTCCCATGGGGCAATATTTCACAAGTCAGTAAATTCCACTGCCAAAATTCTTTTGTGGTATTCAACCTAAATAGTCTTTTACTTTGGCTTTACTTGTATCAAACAGTTGAAAAAAGAGAAAAGGATGAAAATGAAAAAAAAAAAAAGGAAGAAAATAAAAAAAAAGTGGAATATGCAGAGATGTGTTTCTTTTGGCTACTTTTGTTAGAGCTTGTTATTTTGGACTGTGTAAAAAATAATAGAATTTACAGAACATCAGCAAAATAAGTGAGAAAATAAAAGAGTTGCTGAGTATAAGGTGGGACACACATGGAGCAATTTGCTGAGCTGCAGATTGTCATTTTCTTCTGCACAGCATTGAGAAAAAGAAAGAGGTAAAATAAAGAGATCAGAGAGATTTGCAGCTATGTCACAATTGCTAAGTACCTCAGTGGGTTTCTTTCCCCAATGTCTTTTTCATGCAATAAAATCTTACTCATTTTTCTTCATAACAAAATTTTCCTTTGAGCCTTTCTCCTACCTTCACTAAACCTCAACTGCTCTTATATTCTTTTCAAGAGGATTTTGCCAGTGGCTTTTACTTTTTGCGATACTGTGTTGAAATCAAGTTTCTGCCAGGCTGCTGGAGTCTAGAAAGACTGAAGGGAAATATTTATCTTTTCCTTTCCCTTCCCATACCTTACCTTTCTTTTAGAAAAGCCAGATCCATCTGACCTGGAAACTGCTGGGAGGCATGGGGGTTAGTTCATCCAACAACCAAAATCTGAAAATGCTAATGTGTGTTGGTATGTAACCTCTGCAATCATATTAAGGAGCAATGGAAATAAAAGGAATCCTGATATTCAATATTAGAATAATTGTTCTAGTTAGTATAGGTGAGATTCTTCTTTCTCTTGGAATTTTGTGACTCTTGCTTTTTGAGGACTTCAACCATAAGGAACTATGCATATAATTATATATAGTTATATATAGTTATATATATAGCTATAATATATATTTTATATTTTATAATATATAAATATATATTTAAGTATATAGTACATATAAATATATAGTTAAGGTACAGGAAATTGGACTGACATCCAATCTGCAGTGCTTGCTTGTAGTGTTGTCCATATCAGGTGAAAAGTTCAGGACAAGTGCTTCTACCTGGAGTTTGGCAGAATGAAGTTGCAGTTTGCAAACTTAAACACTGTTTGCATGCCCCTCTGCTGACACTGTCATCCCCATCCCAGTGGCTGTAGAGAAGCCTTCATGTCAATACCAAATGGGGGGAATAAAAAGCCCTCTGTCTCCTCTCTCCTTCCACAAAAGGAAGATATACAGCAAAAAATCACATCATGTTGATTACTAGTGTGCACTCTGAATCTTTGGTGTCATTCAGTGTCTCCTTTCAGTGAATATTTCTCGATGGTTGAGATTAAAGTGTTCCAAATGAGCATTTTATTTGGTTCTAATGAGGCTGCTTCAGAATGTTAATTTCCCATTCACTGGACCCTTCAAAGAGCTCAGCATGGCTGCAGAGTGCTGAAGACATACCTCAAGCTGCTGCAGAATTAACTTAGGAATTATAAAAGCAGTAAGTGCATGATTACTATTTTTCTTAACACATAAAAGAAGGAGATGTGTAATTGGCAGTTTAACAAGCTGGCAGGAGCAAATTAAAATTTAATGTGATTATGAAATGACAATTACTGTTAGTAATTAATTGGTATCACCTTTCTGTAGCCCCATTCAGTACTCTTTGTGCAAAGCTTTATCAGTGAGAGAATAATTAGGTAATTAGGTGAAAAATTGGGAGAGTGTGAGCTTACAAAATGTTGTAAAATTTTTCTTTCTTTTCTATGGGATCTATGCAACTTGAGGTTGTTAGAAGCGGTACTTGCCCCCATAAATATTCATCCAAAAGGACTAAAGAGCTTTGGAACTGCATGACATTGCAGATATTTCTGTATCCATAATAAAGTGAGCTTCATTTGTACTAAACTGGGGGAGATTGATTAGACAGTATTCCTAAACTGCAATTCTTAGTAAAAAGTAGTGTAGATAGCAGTGTAAACACTTCAAATCACAGAAATATATTTCTGGTTTGCAAAGGATAGGAAACTACTGAAGCTGATATGATGTTTTTCCTGATTTTTAATTACTATGACTAGTCAGAAACAGTTTTTACATGTCATGTGCAGCACTTCCAGCAGAGAATTTCTCTGCTAGAAGTAGAAGATCGTGGTGGGACAATGTCTTGGTAAAGACAAGTGTAATATCTTGAATAATCTTTGTACTTTGGAGTCCCAAACCTCACCAGTCTGGACCACATTATTTAGATTTTTATGTCATGATTTAACCCCTGGTGGCAACTAAGCCCCACGCAGTCACTCAGTCACTCACTCCCAGTGGGGTGGGGGGAGAGAACCAGAAAAGTAAAAGTGAGGAAACTGGTGGGCTGAAATAAAGACAGTTTAAGAGGTAAAGCAAGAGCAGCACATGCAAGCAAAGGAAATTGATGAATTAATTCACTGTTTCCTGCGGGTGGGCGGGTGTTCAGCCATGGCCAGGAGAGCAGGGCTCCAGGTACAGTGGTTGCTGGGGAAAACAAACACCATCACTCCAAACATAGCCCCCTTTCTTCTTCTCCTCCCCCCAGCTTTGTATGCTGAGCATGTTGCCACACAGTCTGTAACATCCCCTTGGTCAGTTGGGATTAGCTGTCCCAGCTGTTTCCCCTCCCAAGTCTGTGCACCCCCAAGCCTGCTCGCTGGTGAGTGGGGTGAGAAGCAGAAAAGCCCTTCACTCTGCGTGAGCAATGCTCAGCAGTAACAAAAAACATCCCTGTGTTGTCACTTAGTGTTTCTAGCACATATTGACTCATACCAGATTCTGTGAAAGGAATTAACTCTACCCCAACCAAAACCAACACAGAAGGCAACTAGTCAAATGTGACCTGCACCCATCATCCACCTTTTCCCTGTATGTCTGAAACAGTGTGATTTGAACTAATTTGCCAGAGACCAGACAGCAGTGTATTTCCCTAAAATGGGGTTCAGATTTCGTTGTTTTCTCAGCTGTCTGACAGAAACTAAACAGGGAGTGCCAGCAGATCAACTTTCCTGCGTTCACTATATGTTACAGATAGGCAAGGAACAGAGTGGCTGTATGGGCTACCTCAGAAACATCTGTGTGCTGTAGCTAAAAGATCAGAGGCCTCTTTCCCATTTCTGATCGATCCACCCTCCCACAAAACTCCAGTGGAGTCTTCATCCATCTCGAAGAATCCCCTGAAGGAGGCACAGCTCCTTACAGCAGCAGCCAGAAGCCATTAGCAGCAGCAGCAGTACAAGGGAAAGCATGAAAACTGCTTCCAGCCACCTCCAGTGCTGCTTTCGTAAAGATGCCAGAGATCCCCAAAAGTAGAGTCAGGCAGGCAGAGCACCTTCTCCCTTTAACTGCTACACAAACATATGTCAGCATGTGTGGGACTTAAGAGCTGTGTTTCAGGTATGGAACAGAGGAGACTGTGAAGGGGCACAGATGTTCTCATGAAGTGGGTAATACTGCTAACTCCAAACATTAAAATAAAGTAAGTAGACCTTCACTCCTTAGTTCTTAAAAACAGAACAGGTTTTCAAGATTTTTTTTCCCCTGCAACATCGTGGACAAGAAGCTTATCTTTTCTTCCATTGTTTCTTCTTTTAACGTCAAAATTTGGATTCTAAAATATTGATTTACCTTCGGAATCTAGGGCTCTGAGTAAGGTATAAAAAATTCAGCGTGTGGAATTGTTATGATGAGCTGACCCTAGGCAGCAACTAAGCACCACACAGCAGATTGGTCATTCCTGACAATTTACACAACTGAGATAGAAAATTACAGTTATCTATTTGGACAAGGATCTTTTTGAAATTGATATGTGAAGTAATAACTAGAACTGTTACTACAGAAAAGCAGTGTTGGAATGTCATAAGCTACAAATAAAGAAACAAAAATAAAGATTTTTAGTTAAGATACCACAAAGAACTTACCTATAACCATGGCTATTTACCAGCAGTCTTGTTATTTTTAGCAATAGGAGAAGCTGAAATGTGATAGAAACTTTTCAAAATGGACCATTTCTATGAGCACATGATCCAAGTCTTCCATGCTTCACAGAGCAATACAAACATTGGGGTTGCAGAAAGAAGAATGTAGAGCTGATAAATCCCACTTTCTCCTTCATGCATAAAGGGGGTCCTAATAATTCTGCTTTCTGGTGCTCAGATGATTCAACAAAAATAATTTATCCATGTGCTCCATTAGTTTGCAACAAATTACACTAAGAACTTCCCTTTTTTATTTCTGGATACCAAGAGAAGTATGCATTTGTTGATTTTTAGTGTCTGCTACATACTTGGTTTGCTTACATAGAGGGCACACGGAAGCTGTCCAATGACATAACTGTGTAGTCAAAGAGCAGCACTGAGCTAATTGTCAGCTGAGATGATAGTTTGGGAAAAGAGGCAGTGATAAGGGCCAGTTAATTATGATTTGTACAGCAGAAGGCTCTGTCAGGGAGGCACTGATCAGGAGGTGAAGTTCATAGCCTGGAAACACAGATTAACTGCATTCAGAAAGGCATGTCTGACTGCAGTCTTATTCCCAGGAAGTTCTTGTCGAGCACTACTATTCCACTTTGCTTTGGAATCTCCCTCCTACGTGTGACTCCTTCCCCATCCACTAAGCCTTTATGCCATCTATCCCTGACAGACAGCCTAGATACAGCTGCCACCAAGACCCAGCTGATGAATTACCTAATGTTTGTACAGAGTTGTCTAAAGCACCTATAAAGCTGGTATAAAAGTGTTGAGTAAATCACTTCTGAGATTTGTAGCACATCTTGCTTCTTTCTGAGTTTCATTTGGAAAGTATAAAGAAACCATCTTCAACAGAATTTGACATGTGAAATCTTCTGATTTTTGCAAAAATGAGTGGTGACAGCCAGAACATAACACATCTCTTGGAGTTCAAAGTATCTGCACTACAATTAATTACTTACTGTGCTGTTCATTTTGCATGAACCTTGTCTCAGTAATTGAACACGTCACTGGGGGAGACAAGGGTGTAACTTGCTGCAGCTGATTGTATTTGGCTGTGTCTCGTCTGGAAAAGTGAGTCTGTCACTCTTCTGAATCTGGTTTAGTTTATTTTGCACTGAGCTTTTTCTTCAATATCTGCTTTTCCCAGCAAGGAAGCACTATGTTTTTCACCCCGTGTTCTTAACTCAAAGATCTTTCTCTTGTTCAGCAATTCTGATGCCTTTCCGAATAACTCTTACCAGGGTTCAGAGAGAGATTTCTTACGGTTACCAATCTGGGACCTAATTGGATCTTTAGTTTTAGAATGCAACTCACATTACATCTCACATTACATAACCTGCCCAAGTACTTTAACTCCATTGACGCTATATAGAAGGCAGACATTACCTCTTCTGTCTGTATTTTTAAAAGAAGTTACTACTGTGTCTTGCGAAAGGAAGAGTGCAGCATGTTGATGTGCTCTGGATCTGCTACCACAGTAAGATATTGAAGGATGGAGGAATAAAGAATGCTCGACCATCTGCTCTTGCTGGGGCACTCCAGGACATGTGTAGACACACAGATTTCTAAGTGCTTGGGAAACTTTAAGGTTAAACAAGGAGATAGCTAGTTACTTTAATGCCTCTAAGCTTGAACAGCAGCTATCTGTGAGTATTCTGGATTGTAGCTTTAGATTTAGGAGCCTCGCTTCTGTGTCAAGTCTTGCTTCAGGCACCAAAGTCCTTAGCCTGAGCTATCCCCAGAACCCCAGCTGGTACACATCAGTAGAGATCAGTTATCCTCAGGAGCATCACAGCACATGATCCCACTTGCTGCAGGCAGAAATAATTTCACTTGCTGTTGAAATGAGCTGCTCTAGAACAAGCAGAAGAAGATGCCTAAGACAGAGTAGTGTTTATGATGACATTTAGATATAGGATTTAGATAGGGATTCTTTCCTAAGTGCACTCAAATGTGCACTTGCACCCCAGAAAGCCAATCATATGCTGGGCTGCATCAAAAGCAGTGTGGCCAGCAGGTCGAGGGAGGTGATTCTGCCCCCCTACATTCTGCTCTTCTGAGACCCCACCTGGAGTGCTGCATCCAGCTTCAGGGCCCCCAGCATAAAAGAGACATGGACATCTTGGAGCAGATGCAGAAGAGGGCCACAAAGATGATCAGAGGGGTGGAACACCTCTCCTATGGAGTCGGGCTGAGAGAGTTGGGGTTGTTCAGTCTGGAAAAGAGAAGGCTCTGGGAAGACCTTTATTACATCCTTCCAGTACTTAGAGATGGCTTTTAAGAAACACTTTTTTGCAGGGCCTGTTTTAATAGGACAAGAGGTGATTGGGTTTTTTTTAAAAAAGAGGGTAAATTTAGACTAGATATGAGGAAGAAGTTCTTTACTGTGAGGGTGGTGAGGCACTGGAACAGATTGCCCAGAGAAGTTGTGGATACCACATCCCAGAAGTGTTCAAGGGCAGGCTGGATAAAGCTCTGAGGAGCCTGGTCTAGTGGAAGGTGCCCCTGCCTATAGCAATGAGGTTGGAACTGGATTGCCTTTCAGGCCCCTTCAAACCCAAATATTCTATGAGTCTATGACTCTAAACCACCTAAAATCTGAAAGAAAATAGTGGTTGTTTTATGTCTTTGATTTTTGTAATTCATCTCATAAGAATTTCTAAGGAGTCTTAGAGGTTCCAATGTTAACAAAAAAGTTTTATCCATGGTAACTCTCTTGTCCATCCTTCTTACCGTGGCTTTTTATATTCACCTTTATATTCCTGTATCTGTAATGAGATTAGGGCAGAAATCATAAGCTTGTGGTGGCAGCACCTGTAACAAAGTGTCAGAATGGATCAAAAGAAATGGAGTTGAATACTAAGGGAAGGTTCTTTGTGCCTCTTACTTTTCCTGTTCCTCCTGAAAGAATCCAATTTAAGGCAGGGACATGCATCTCTTCAGGTGCCTGTGATGCACTTGCTGTGGGAGTTCAATTCTCCTGTGCTGACCACCAAGCACTTCCACCCGCAGGAATGTTTATTGAGAAATTAAAGTGATGTGAATTCTGTTTTATTTCTCTTTCTGGAATAACATCAAGTGACTTCATATCTTACAGAGTCAATCCAAACTTTTTAGTCCTTTAAGAAGCCCTTCTTGGATGACAGCCCAGGATAGCAGTATTTTCCAGGGCCAAGAAATAAAGCTTGAATAATTTAAAGTGTGAAAGATAGGAAAAAAATTCTGCACTATAAATACAAAAAATATTATCAGTCTTTCAGCCAAATGCCATGGTACAACAGAAATGCTTATGCCACATATGCATAATAATTCTTGTTAATGCTAAATGGAACTGTTGTTACTGATCATATTTAGTTTGGAAGAGATCAGCAGTGAGTAACTGTGCTCTGTAAAATGTTCAGAGCTTGGCCTTATTCTGGAGTTCACATTATAGTTAAAGATTATCAGGTGGTGGGTTTTTTTGTGTGATTTTTTTTTCACTAGAAAAAGCAGTTAGTTAAAAAAAGTCAGTTTCCTTTTATCAAGTATTTCTCTTAGAACTCTTTTGGTTTATATACACAGTTAAATATACTCTAGCTCCAGGTAATTTAATAGCCTGCTGCTAGAATAAAGAGGCTAGGTTAATTACATGGAAGATGAAGACCACAGCTTCAAATCTTTTGTAGTAATTGATGACTTAAGTTCCATGCAGGTGCCATATTCACCACATTTTCTGAAATCTTATTCTTCTGGCAGCTTTCAGTAAAGTGTTTTTCTAGCTCATTCTGCTGGTAGTGATTCCTCCCATCAAGAGGAAATTCTTCTGAACCCTTATCCTCTAGTTTTGCAGGGCCAGTTTCTGGCCTTGGATTGGAATAAATAGGTGTTGTGTGCCCAGTGAAACAGAATGGGGAAGGCCTTCCATCTGAGATACTTGGGTGAAACTGGAATAACAGAAGTGTAATGAGTGTGCTTAAATGAAGTACAACGGTATGTGTTTAAGGACTCAGACAGAATTTACTGCTGTCAACTACAGCATGTTAAATGACCAAGGAGAAGGAAGACACTAGTTCAGCTTTTTCATACTTTCTACATGCTCTGTGACAATCTGTGTAGCCTGGGTCTCTATATCCCAAGCTCCCTGCATCCTAAGATGCAGTAAACACAACAGTGTTCTTACCAGGCTGAATCCTATCCCCAAATCCTCCATCCTTGCTCCCAGCTGAGAACTTCCTGTGAATCTGATTTGTGCCATCTCTACACCATGGCATTCCTTGCACTCACAGAGCTCTTTTCTCACTATTGGTGAATTCTGCACCCGAGTGTGTCAACAGCATAACCTCAGTGGAACTGACTCTTTGCCTGCAGTTTTCCCATCACCAGCAAGTGTTCCTTCTCTCCTAGGAAGATGAGTCTAGCCATATGTACCGGTTTGGACAAATTTGGAGGAAAAGTATCCTCTGATAGAAGGCAGGTTACAACCAGCCCTCCCCCACGAGGTTCGAGAAAAAAAAAAAAATCCTCAAAGGATAATGAAAGAGATAAAAATATTTATTTAACAAACACACCAGAAGAGGATAATAATGCTAAATAATAAAACCTCTTGTTGTGAGAGAAAACCTGGGAAAATTTTGGAGTCCTTCCGTATATAGCCTCTCTCCTCCTCCTTGGAGCTGGGACGGGGTGGGCCCTCCTCCAGGCCTCGGTGGAGAACTCTCCTGAGGTGTTCTGATGTTGAAATAGTCCAGGAAAAAAAAGGGAAAAAAAACAAAGTCCCAGAAAAACAAAGTTCAACTCTCTCTCTCTCCCTCTGGATAAAGGGAGCTGAGAAACTGGCTGAAAATAACCAGGATGCCTCTCCACTCTCTCCTCGCTGGAGATAAAAGGCCGAAAGCCAGCTGGAAAGCAAGTAGTGTGCTTCCTCCACTCTCTACTGCAGAAGGCCGAACGCAGAGGAGTCTGTGTGTCTGTGTCTTTGAAAGCAAACTGTAAACTGCTTTGAAAGTTCTCTCAAGTTTTTTTTTTTTTCTCTCCCCCCTCTCAGGCTCAGTTTAAAGGCATACAAAGTCACAAAATTAATTTCTGGGCATAGGGCAGCGATATGGGATACACATCATAAAGTCACCCCAAGACATCTTGCAGTGGTGCTGATATAGCCATATTACCCATTTACCCCTTGTCTTGTCATCCCTGAAAATGAGCAGAAATAGGAATGAGAAGAAACCCCACACATATCCTGTCAGAGGATTGCTGCCATGAGGTCCACGGCTGTACTGCCCTTTTTAATCCCACTGGCCTTTTCTTGTTTTGTCCCCAGTGGCTCCACCTCAAGGCTGTGCTATTCCTGTGAGCTCTAGAAGGGAGACAGCTTCTGTAAGTAGTTAGAAGGGAAGAAAAGAGAAGAAGAAAAGATAGCAATGGATGACTTTTTTCTCCTCTTTCTTCCACATTGACAACATCAGGTTTGGGGAATATCGCTCAGTTTACTGAAAGATGGCTACTAGACAACTGAGGAGGAGGTAGACCTGATTTTTCCTATGTGTGGTATTTCCAGCAGAGGTAGGAAAGAACCAATACCATTTTTCAAGGCTCTGCTCAATAGAGTACAGCCATGGTCCCCCATGCTGAAAAGGGGTGATGCAGACTGGAAGAAGTGCAAGGAAGGAATTGTTGTATGGTCGGGGAGGTGCCCGTTCTGTACAGGAGGATGGTAGGGGGATGTGTACACTGTGCAGTGCAGTGCTGTACAGAGAGCTGAGTAGCTGTGCTGTAGGTCTAAATTTAAAAGCAATAGGATGGTGTCAGCACCTTCTTGCAGCCAACCTAGCTGTGCTGAGTGGCAGCACTAATTAGCACAGGAACACTGCTGCGCTAATGCAAATATGCAGGACTAAGCAAGTATTGGTGAGCTGAGCCAGGAGGATGCACTGCTCTGCTTCAGGCTACCCCTACTGCATGGCTTAGATCCTGAAAGAGCTTGGCTTGTGTAGCCTACCTGTAGGGAGACACTGTAGGGAGAACCATTTACTGTTCATAAATACTCAGGTGGGAAAGCATTAGAAAAAGAGAGAGATTAAGTGAGCAGAAGAGCAGGCTTGGCGCATTAACAAACTGGGAAGGATTTATTTTTATTATTTAATTTTGTATTTTAAAAGGTGATTAGGGACCTCCAGATGATGATATTGGTGATTCTTTCAGAATTAGTATAAATATAAGAATTTCAGGGGGAAAAATTAAATATTAAAGTGAAAGGATGGAACACTTCAGCAGCGTCAGTGGTTCTGTTCGCTTTAAAGTTGCTTAATAAAGTCTGAAATACCTGTGTCTGGTGCCCTGATAGAAGTCTGAATTTTGCTGCATCAAAGGTTTTGTTTCTGTTCTCCCCTCCTCACCGCCTTTAAGTGGTTTTTAGTTCATCTAGTTCGACAGATAGCTTTCCTGAATGGAACTGACAGCAGATTTTGACATTATGGTGGTTTCTGGAGTAAGCCTCCCGTGTGAAACAATCCTGAAATATGAATGCAGTGGTTCCCTATCTGTGTCTTTTGGAAGTAATGCTAATTAAAATTTTAACTTGAACGTTTAATGGTTAATTGCTAAAGAGATGGATGGGAAAAAATATTTTGTTTGAAATCCAAACAGGAAATTGGTCCAGGAAGGAAAATGAAAAGAGTGAAAAGTAGCAATGGTCAGGGAGAAGGGAAGAGGGAAAGGGAAAAGTGTAGCACTCTTAATGGTACAAAAGGCCATCTCATTTTCATCCTGAATGCTGTAGTAAGGCAATCAAGACATTAGAAATAAAATGAACTTTCACAGTTAAACATTAGAAATAGAATGAAATTACACAGTTCTGCAAAAATGAGAGTAATTTACTTTTGTGTAGCTTGTTGAAGTCTCTTGACCTAGTTTTGTACCAAAACCAGCAGAAAATAATTGAAATAATTGAAATATTTGAAATTTGGGATTCTGTTTTGGCTGAGTTTGACACTGAGAGGGGGCACCCTCTGCACTGTTTGAAAAGCTGAGGTCTGTTGGTCCTTTCCAAGTAGTTTTCCAGGGGAAATTGCAAAGGTTCTTGCATTTCATTTGATCTGAAGCCTTTAATTAGAATCAGAGGGGAGGCTGAAAGGTGCCTTCAACCACCCAAAGTCATAAATTCCCAGAAGAAATACAGCCTACACTCCGTGCACTGTGAGTCCTAGAGCAGATCTCATTTGTCGATACTGACAATCAGAAATAAACCAGTTCACTTGGTTTTTAAAATCCATACCAAAAAGCTTTTATGCATTGTAGCATTTAATGTGTGGCTATAAATTAAGTTGGAGAAGGGAAAGTGATAATCCATCTGAGATAAAATTTTCTAAGAACTACCACAACCTCATTTTGATGCAGATTTGATTCAGTTTTCAAATTTTTGTGCAATGATGATCTGTTTCAGATACTGTGTAAACCAAGACTTGATTATTATCTGCACATCAGTTCAGACAGAGCAGAGGCCAGAAAAGAGGAATTCTTTTATTTAAAAAAAAAAAAAAGTATATATATATATATATATATATATATAATTCTTACCTTCACATTTATTGAATCTCTGTTTGAAAAAGAAAAGAAAAACAGCATAATCAAACAATTAGCTTTTCATAACCAAAGATAACTGTGAAGGACCTAAATCATGCACTTGATCTCTCTGCCAAAAGTAACAGTTGAAAGATATGCTTTCTTCAGAATAGGGAAAGTGACATTTCAGAAACAGTGTTGCTTCCACCTTTTCTCCTCTTTTCCCCTTTGTCAAGAAAATAGGCAAAACAAGACTAGATCTAAAGAAATATGCAAGTATGGAGCTGATAGAAACCTGCTTTAAAGTGAAACAGAAGCAAAGAAGAAACTCTAGAGTGTTATTATTCAAGTGTTATTTCTATACTTCTTTCCCACAGGCAAGTTTGGGTTTGGTTTGGTTTGGTTTGGTTTGGTTTGGTTTGGTTTGGTTTGGTTTGGTTTGGTTTGGTTTGGTTTTGTTTTCCTTCAGCAACAGTGGCTAAGTCTTTAACAGAACTTTGGTAAGAATATCTATGAAAATCAAGGTGGAAGTAGTGCTGTGGTGTGTCATTCTCTCTGAAGGCTTATAAATTGAATTAATAGGATCTTGGTCAATAAGCAGGTAAGAGTGACTTGAAAGCTGTACATTATATCTATGAGAGAAATGGATGGCAGGTAAAGAGTTGTTTACCTGCAGCTTGTCATGAACTATGGTGGTCTTGTTAAAACTCTGTCCTTGGTGAGTCTGGCAGACCTCTGTAGGTGGGAAAATAATTAAGTTCATTTAAAGTTGATAGCTAGAAAATTAACATTCAGAACCTAGAAAACATTGAAGAGGAAACCCAGATTACATTGCAGATCACATGATCTATGCTTTCCTCCAGGTAGTCTGGGTATGCATGCTCTATTTTTCAAAGTGTGAAGGTGAAACAGAGACCTGTTCTACTATCAGGATAAATAAAAGACTGTACTCAGATTATGTTTTCTGGATAATAAGGGCAGGAAAAAAGATAACACTTCCCTGTCAGACTGTGTTAATGGATTATCTTCATCTAAAAACCTCACAGTAGTTCACTGCCTCAAATATCCAAATTAATGCTTTCTGATCACTGAATGCAATTCTCCTTCCCCAACAAAATAGGTCTTAAACAATTATGCCCTCAATACTTTACATGGATACTTTCCTGCAGTTTGATTGAATAACCCACTCTCTTTCCAATAGGAAAATGCTTAAAAACTGATTGTAAAAAGTTCCAGTAAAAGGCATTTGAAATCACTTGCAACTTTCTTCCCTTGTTTTCAATATATGATAATTTCCTTTTGCTTGGAAAGACTGAATTTCAAATGCATTCCATATTGGTTAGTGACAGACATTGTACGATAATACCCTGTTCTCTTTCCCCATGAACAGAACAAATA
This sequence comes from Aphelocoma coerulescens, assembly GCF_041296385.1. Lineage (NCBI taxonomy): Eukaryota > Metazoa > Chordata > Aves > Passeriformes > Corvidae > Aphelocoma > Aphelocoma coerulescens. The sequence continues at coordinate 26,902,289 of NC_091019.1, forward strand.
GGAGATGGTAAGGACTTTAGTTTCACTGACTTTCTTCTGAGAGCTCAGCCTTTTGAAATAATTTAGTTGTTTTGCACTAAAAGCTCATTCGATCATTTAATTCCTCCACACAGGAATAGGCTAGGGAGTTCTCACATTTTCTGAGTGTCACTTATAGTTGAAGAGAAGTAAAAATCAGCTAGTTCCTTGGAAAAGACCCTTCTGATCCCAGTGTTGCTAAAGATGGGAAACCATGACATGGCTCTTATACTAGATCATCACATACCTGATCCATAAATCCCTGGGCCGTTGTCTTGCGATGTAGCTGGGAACCACACCAATACTCTGAAGTGTGGAACCAACTCATGTAATCAATATTTTTCTGTTCAGGTGCATCCTGTAGCTTTGTGTACAAATGCAGTATGAGATGAGGAAGTGCTTCTTAAGGCAGAAAATAACTTTTAGATCAAAAAATGCTACATTTCTGTACCAGATTCTGGGTAACCTGCATCTCCAGATTTCTTTAGCTAATACGTGCTAACATGAAATTGTGAAATGAGGATTGAATTAAACATGCATAGATGCACTTGTACTGGTTTGAGGATTATCACAGGACTGAGAAAATCCTAGTCCCTAGGAGACTTGTCATTAAATTAGCTCAGTTTACAGTTTGTAACTGCCTCCAGCCTGCCTTGTTCCACAGAAACTCTGTCCTCGTCTTCTGACTTAAAGTCTTTAAAAGGTGTGGAAGTTAATACAAGATAACAAAGGCAAGAATGAGCAAAAGCCATACAAAACCTTGTGGACTACACAGTATCTGTTTTCTCACTTTCCTGTCTTCTCCCTAAGTGTTTTGTAAGCTCCTACGACTTCTTTATTCTCTTTTTCTGTGATTCCTCTCTTGTTTGAAAGCTTGTCTGTATCCCTGGCTTGACTTGTCTCCAGAGCTGTGTGTGCCTGGGGACACAGTACAGTGCCATAAAACTCTTATATGTTTGCTGCATTTCTGGTAGCAGCTATATACTTGCAGCAACATGATTTTTACATCAATAACTCAGGCTCGAGGTGAATAAAATCCTTTCAAAAGGCAGACTCAGATTAAGAAAAAGCCAACCATAGAACATCTTGGCAGGAAAAAAGGTAACAGCCTGCTTATGCAACAGGCAGCAGACTTGAAATACTTTCTTGAACTCAAAATCACTTAAATCACTATATCCTGATGAGATCTACATATGCAGAACTGATGGTTACATATTTGGTATTCTAAGAAATTTTCTGCCACTTCAGAAGCAATGAGTGGAAACCAGCAATACACAGTGTAATAATTGGAGAAGCGTGTGACATCAAGTACAATCCACATTAATAAGCACCAGAGCTACTGCAATATGAATTACACTAGTCTTGTGTCTTTTGTGTGAAGCCTTGTGCAGGACATTCCTGGCTTTACACAGTATTACCCAGTCTAGCTGTGTCTCAGTTCCTCCTCAAGCTCGAAGCCTTTTCACCCCAGACACTCATATTAGCTTATAGTAGCTATAATTGCTACAGAATCAGCTCTGCCATAAGTGTCTTCAGAACATTCAGAGAAGAGAAAGATCTAATCTTTCTTCTTTCACCAATGTCAGCACAAAGAACTTGATTGTATCAACAGAGAGGAAAATACTGTCCCCTGTTAAGCACGTTCAGTCTCCTCCAGATACTGAATTTATGAGTGTTTCTGCTGACCATCAAATTTAAGTCTTCATTATTTTTCTGCTAAATGTTTGATATAGTCAGCTACAGGGTTTTCCTCCTGCACTGCTTAAAGCACATACAGTAGGAGAGCTACTTAAGAAACTGTTGACTGTTATCTATCACGGGTGCAGGATGTCAGCTGGCTCCACGCTGTCCTGTAAACTGGCCTCAAGATGCACAGTCACCCACTGAGAAGCTGAGAAAGGTATTTTACTTACTTATCGTTTGGTTATGTCACTTTTGGCCTGTAAGTAGTTCCATCAGGATTGAAAATGCATTTATCGTATTTTCTGAGGCATTTATATCCTCTTTTCTTTAAGCAAGATTCAGCTGAAACTGAGGTTAGGGTCTTATTAAGTTAAGCCCTGGCTCTTCAGATAATTTCCTTTTAAAAAGTTATTCGTTCAATTCCATCATCCCCAGTGTTAAAGGAGAAGCTGCTGCCTCAGAATTCTCCCTTTAACACTCAGTTTATGCCAGTTGGACAGTGTATCCAGTAAACATCAGGTGTAGGCTTTTCTATCATTTTCACTTCATCTTACAGTAATTGGACCACTGATCTAGTGTGAGGATTTTTGGATCATTGTTTCTTTTGTCAAGATGGCTTATGACACTCCTTCCAGTAACATAATCCAGAGAAAGGCACTTTCCCCTCCTCAGAACATTCAGATAGCAAATTCTCCCCCTAAGCTGCTTAGCCTGCTTCTGTGTCTCAGTAACCTTCAAGGACAACACAGGTGGCATGAAAGTGAGATGCAAATGAGATCATAATCCCCTTGTGGTTCCAACTACATACCTCTGCCCATTCCAAGATTTCTTCTGATCAGAGGACTCCTCTGACTGCTGAAGCATGGAATCTGCTTGCCTGAGCTTAGTAGGAGGGCACAGGGCAATTGTCAAGATAAGTTGTATTGCTGCACTGTTGTAAATTGTAAACATTGTATTTTGTTTAAAACTGAGAAAAAACCTATTTTTTGTGTAACTAGAAGTTAGCACTCAATACCGTGCATAGGGATATGGCCTGTAAGCAAGACATCACAGCTGTGGTTCTACTCTCTTCTCACCCCAGATGTTTCCCTACAGCTTCATGTCTGGCTGGGGACACCTTGTAGAAGTTTACAAGCAGCTGAGCCAAAAGATGTGCAACAAAAGACAGAAATACTGAAAATTAGAAACTAGGGGGCATGTAGTGCAGCGAGCTGTGTTGTATATGTACATGAACATCTCTGGTATTGGATGACACTAATCAGGCTAAAACTCCAACACACATTCTGCATTTGCAAATTTTCTTAAAAAAGAAAATAATCCCCTGTGTACATAAAAATTCCAGTTGTCATAGGCAAAGCTAGAACCATCTCACTGCTGACAAATACATGAAACTGAGCTGTGGAATCACTCACTTGCTAAAATAAGCTTCCCCTCTGTGGCTGTGTGTTTATGTGTCTTAGCCCTTGAAAATTCCTTCTTGGGACCGATGGGCATTTCTGATGCATTCCCCTATGGCCCATTGATTCTCAGGAGCGTATTTAAAGACCTTACTAAATTTCTCTTTTGGGTACACCCCAGAGGCAATTCTCAAATGCTCCCAGCTTCTCAAATACTCTAAGTAATCTCAGCTCATTCTCTGTGCCTCAGCGATGATTAATTCCATGCCATTTTTAAGTCTGACCTACATTTTGGCTTCAACTTTTCAACCTTCATTTTTTAGGCATAAAGCATTTTTTTCTTTAAATGGGAAAAATGTGATTTTATTTATTATCTTTTCACTCAAATACCTGCAACCTTTGCTTAGTTAGAAAAAAATACTCTAAAGTACCTATGAAATCAGTGTTTTAGACAGCATTATTCAAACAGTTTGGTCAGTTGAGCCTGTCAGGAAAGACAGCATCATTTGTATTTGGGAGCCATGATTTTCCTGCACTGTGATTAGTGAATGAGTGAATGAGTCAGAATCATATGGGAAAGTCCCACAATCATCACCTGGGGCTTGGCAAGTGTCTGGAACTGATCACAGGAAATTCAAAAAACTTTCCATGGTACATGCCAAGAGTGGGATCTGACTAATTTCAAAGCAGTGGTTTAGATAGAATTTTTAGTTCACATCGGGCTGGTTTTGGATTACCATTCCTTGGGGTACCCTTTATTTGAACAAAATTAGCCTCTCCTAATAATACTCTTTTCTAGTAAGATCTAAGGCTGATAAGTCAGTTGTAATGGGAAACGTCATTAGAAGAAAAAAAATATTAAATTTTCTTGCAAAAATTACAATTATTTCCTTTCTGTATTTTATTTTATTTACAAAAATTGTTACTAGACATGATGGAGCTTACATTTAATTCCATCATTAGTGATGTGTAAAATTTGCTGCTATCACTCACATTTCCAGACACTTTTACTGTAGAAAATGGAAGATAATTGGTACTTCAGGCGGGTCACAAATCTTTCTTGGCAGCTGTGTACCACTCACAGTACAGTGATTGCAAAAATTAGTTAATTCAAGAGGAATATTATATTCCTTGAGCTCTGGCATAAATCTCTCTAAATTCTGCAGGCATTACTGCCATCAAGTTAGAAGGTAGATTTCCATCAGCCTCCTTGATTCTGTGTGTTCCTCCTGATTTAGATGCCACTTTTCTAAAACTGGTATATATTGCCTGTTAAGCCTTCCAGAAGAGACTTTAAATGGCAGAATATTGTGCTAGTCTGTTGCTTTTATTTACAAGTCTTCTTAGGGTTGTGAATTCCAAACTGCTGGTGTTTTCTACTTCATTACCTTTACAAATGAAAACTAATGAGAGTGCAGTGTTTATGTATTGATAAGAATCTGTCTTTTTGTACATTTTTGATGTTTCTCTATTTTGGTGTTAAGGAAATGAGGTTAGAAATTTCTCTAACCTAAAATTTTTTTCAATGTTCACTCAAGGAGTGTTCATCTAGATTTGATGTGATTGTCCATGCAATCTTGTGTTTATAAACTTTTACCAAATTTTGTACTTCAAGCATCAATAATTTCCATATTTTTCTGAAAAAACTGAGCTTCAGGAAGATTATACAAGATGCACCAGTATTTTCAGACCAATTAAAATCTCCTAAATGTGGAACATTGCCTGTGAAAAGCCTCAAATGAGGGGGTTTCAGAAAAAAAATAAATCTATTGTTGCAGCATACCTGCATGTGGAACTTTGGCTCTGCCTAAGTCATTCAGACCTCACACTTCTTGTGGACCAGGAGTTAACCTCAAGGTGATGCTTGCATATGGAACAATTGTAGTCAAGTGTGCATTTTTGGTCTACAATTCTGAGCACAAGCAACAAAATACGGCCTATTTTGAGGAGTAAGTCTAAATTGATTTACTAGTACAAAAAAACAACTGCATGAGGGAGGAAGGTTCTCTGGTGCTCTGAGAAATTTCATCTTATTTGCTGACTGAACTGGTTTGCTACTAACTAAGAGGGGAACAAATCTGTGAGTCAAATGGTGCCACTGTTGTGATGGCCATCGATGAATTTTTCCAAGTTTTTTCATTTAAAGAAATTAATGCTAGAGATTATGATACTCAAGTGAGGTAATGATTGATCTCCTTGTTTGGTTGGTTGGTATGGATGGGTTTTTTTGTGATAATACAGTACTCCATAATAGTCTTGTTATTCTATTACATAGAAGGAAACTAGTTTCATTGTTAAAGCTGTGGAATTACGGCTTTGTTGTGAATTTTGGCAGAATTCCGGGAAAATGCATTTTCAAGAAAAGTAACTATTTGCACTGCAAAACTGTTGTTACAGTAAAACATCACAGCTGGAAAAATTCAAAATTTACGCTCTTCACAAAGTCACAAAATTTCTTTTGCTGAACTGGAACTGAGAGCAAGAGAATTGAGAGCAAGCTGAAGGCAGGAGATGACTCTCATATACTATTGCAAAGTGAGAAAGTAACAAGGCTTCAGATGTTGGACTGAAAGAGATTCTCATCAAGACCTCTTCCTGGCTAGCACAGGAAATATAATCACACTCATTCCCATGAAAATGCCCATCTTGGAAGATTCCATTATGAACATGAAAAGTAGAATTAAGAATTTTTGCTTCCTGGGGTTGAACTCATATTCAAAGCAAATGTGCGGGAAGATTTATAGCACAATTCTCTTTTTTTTTTTTTTTCCTTTTTTTTTTTCCCCAGTAGATAGTGTGGGAACCACGGGATATGAAGCTCAATAGAAAGAGCCTCTTGCACGAGGCGTTTGAATGGGTTGTTGTATAGAGCTTCATCTGATGCAAGGCAAGCACAATACAATACAGGCAATGAATGAAGTGGATGTTTTTAAACTCAGCTCCCTGGTGGTAATTGATGAAGAGTTTCTGCACAAAAGAGGAGAGTAGGTATAATCACCATCACATATAAACCTGCAAACCCATGGAGAATAATTGAAAAAGATTTGAGCATGTTATTCTTGAAAAAAAAAAAATTAATGGGCAGTCTGAAAATAATTTTGATAACAGTTGTTTTAGAAGTCCTGACTTTTCCATTGGTTTTCCATTAATTCTGGTAAAATACGTTTTTATGAGGCTGTGTTATTGCACTGCACAGAGTACTGCATGCTTTATAAAGATGTGTAAGTGATGCGAATGAAAGAATACAAAAAGTTGAAAACACACATGAATATGCAAATTACTAAAGCTTATTGAGTGAGTCATTCTGGTCATTTTAGGGAGGTAACAGGCCTAGCTCAGATAAGAAATTGCAAGACCCTAAGCTAACAGGCAAAGAAAAGCTGAAGACTGAAATCAGCCCGGTAAATTGTGCTTCTTGTGACAAATGCCACAAACTGAAGAGATGCCTTGTACTTGAAAAAGTGAAGCAAGTGCATTAACAGCTTATAGTAAGTTGTGACAATTTATGTTCACAGCATGAACAAAGAGTGACAGCAGTATTGCTGCAGATAGGGAAACTCAGGGGAGTAATGGACAGTTTTGGACAAAGCAGGACATCAGTATTCAAGTCACCATGATCCCAGAAAATAGAAGTACAGTGGAAGAACCGATAGTGCTAGATATGTGGGAAAAAAGGAATATTTTTCTTCCATTCAGGCTTACTACAGTTGGCCTCGCTGAGGAAGCATGTGAAACAAATGCATGGGTAAATAAAAAATGTTTGAAGTTGTAGCTTCTAAGACTGCATAGAATAAAATGTGTAATGCATTAAAATATGCAACTGTTTGGAAATCTGGAAACTGAAGCATCAAAAGAAAATATTAGAAACGTGTTCCAGGGTATAGGGAAGCTTTCTAAAGAGAACAAAGAGGAGAAGCCTATTTCCAAAACCCTTGAAAAATTCTAGACTCTCAAAAAAAAAAAAAAAAAAGAAAAAAAAAAGTGAGGCCACTTCCCTCAAAATCACAGAAAAAGAAAAGAGAACCAATATAGATGACATTACATATCAGTCACTACAGACAAAAGAATTAATGACAATATGAATTATTTTGACCAGATAAACAAGAATATTCTTAAATGTTTTCTTAGAGCAAAAGTGTCCCCACATGCTGACAAATAGTAAGGCTGTTAATCATAGAAAAATAGACATGGAAGCCCTTCAATTCATACAGTCCATCTATACAGGGACAAGTGAATTCTTGTCTGGCAGTATTGTTGTGTTTCAGGTTCAATTTTTACTGGTTTGCATGAACTATATCTTTGAGAGGTGGTTCTGTCCTATTAATTCCACCACTGCAAACGACTTGCAGATCTCCAGCTGAAATTCTAGCTGCTTAATCCCACTTTCATCATGGCGCATTACGCGAGTGCTCATTCTTGAAGCCGGCAGAAGTAATTCCCACTCCTTTCTGTGACTTGCTTAGATGCTGTTAGTACTGAACACAAATCCTGCAAGAAACAGCAGCCTCTGTGCTACTTTAGGCAGACACCGTGTTTCAGTTTCCTCAGGGCACCAGAGGAATGGTTGATTGCAATTGCATTGGCAGATGCCTTTCCTTCTCTGCTTTGAGGCTTTTCTTGTTTTGCGGCTGTGGCTCAGTGAAGTGAGAGGAATGCCTTCTCCAACATGCACAGTTTTCCAGTGCTCAGATAAAGCCAATGAGCAAACATGCACTTCAGGGTAAATAGTGTCTTTACAAATATATGTCAGTTTTTGTTCTCTTTCATGTGCAGAAACCAAAGATGAAGTGACAGATTGGCTAGACATTCAAAATGTGCCGATTTTCTCTGCAATCTGAAACAGCAGAGCTGGGCAGGAAGAAGGCTGCAATCAGTTTTAACAGGAGCACTACAGAGCTAGTGCACAGAATGCTTATTCCTACACCCTTCTTTAATGTAGTGCAACATAAAATATACTGAACTTTGCAAGTTGTTTTCTTTCCTTAAGGTCAAAAATACTTTTACATTCATTAGGTACTTCAACAAACTAAAAGGCAACTTTCTCTGGAGTAGGACACAAAAGCTAAATAGGGCAGGTAGCAGAGAAAACTGCTGCACCCAGATGAAGCTGAAGAGTCCTTCAAGACTTAAAACTTATTTAGAGTGGTGTGTTCATTTGTACATAAGAAAACTTATTTTAACAAAGACATATTTTAGTGTCAAAAAACCATGTCAATCAAGGGCAAAAAGAAATTATTAGGGTGTTTCTAAAACATCACTAGATTCTGCTAAGGAGTTCTAGGTGTGTAGCTGGCAGGTTAGTTCCCTAATCTCTTTACAATCAAGGTTAGTAAAGGCACACCTCTTTAACCTGCATAAACTATTAAGGAGCAGCAGCAAAGAAAAAGCCCCAAGGCTGATTGTCCTTCAATTATTACAGCTTTCCTGCTAAAAGTAAAAGGAGAAAGATGAAAATGCAATTGAAGCCCTAACCACACTAGAAAGTTGAACCCTTTACTTTGAATTTTTCCATTAACTTTGTTATTCAGTCAATATAGTTTATATCAAATTAACCTTGGAGACACTACTTATTCTCTGTCTGAACACTAGACAATCTTGCACTATCCAGAGTTCCAGTTTCCTGTCTTTATATTTCATTTCCCACCTTTAGCGGCCAGTAGTAATGGGCAAGAGATTCTAGGGTGGGACTGAGGAAGGTTCAGGAAATACAGTGGCAATAACAGAGGATCTGGGTCTGTGCTCTCATGCTCACAGAGCAGGAGTAATCAGGTAGTAACAGCCCTCAAGTTCCGCCCTTCTATGAAACATTTCAGTAGTTGCTGTGAAGTGTGCTGAAACTCTTTTTTGGTTTTGGGGAACAGGGTTATGTTTCACATTTATGTTTACATTGACTGATCCTCTGTGTGCTCTGATGAGAAGGACTCCCTCCCCTTGATATTCTGAAGTATGTTATTTGTTGAGTTTTTACTTTGGCTGTTTGTCCCATATAGGCAGATTATAAAATAGTCATTACTGGTGTTTACACCTGAGATTGTACAGAGCTATGGAGAGCCATAATTTGAGGCCAGAAAAATTTCACTGCTGTGATCAGGCCAGAACTATGATCTCCTATTTTGTTTAAGCAATGAAAAAAGTGGATTAAATCACATGATACTAATACTGTACACATGCTGCTTAATTTTTCAATGTTTTATTTCACAACCAATCTACTTTCCAACCACCCCATCCTTTCAAATATTTCATAGAATCACAGAACATGCTGAGTTAGAAGGGACACATCAGAATCATGGAATCCAACTCCTGGCCCTGTACATGACACCCCAAAAATCGCACCATGGGTCTGGGAGCATTGTCCAAACACCTCCTGAGCTCTGTCAAGCTGGTGCTGTGACCACTTCCCTGGGGCCTGTTCCAGTGCCCAACCACTCTCTAGGTAAAGAACATTTTTCCTGACATCCAACTTGCTTGGCATCACGAGAACAAAAGTTTTAAAGGAAACATTTTTATATCATTATGTTGTTGGGGTTTTTGGGGTTTGGTTAGTTTTTCTTTAAAGCACGTTCTTTTAACACTTTGAGCAAATATTTTGCATCAAGCAAAAAAATAAACCTTTGCTAAAGACCTAGTAGCACCTTTTTTTCCCTGAAAAAAATGTCTCAAAATTTAAAAAAAACCTTCAAAATTTACTTGAAATATTTATATTATGATGCAGAAGAGAGTTTAACTATTTTTCACTGCATGAATTTAGCTTAACACACCACCAAATTAGCAATAATCTGCTGTAGCATTGAAGTTGAAAAAAATCAAGGAAATCATTAGTAGCATTATAAAAGCAAATCCCTCTTGCTTATGCTGTCTAGTAATCGGAATATCAGAGGAATAAAAATGGGAAAATTATTTTTAAAATTACTCATATTGTTCAATGTATCATCCAGTACTTTCTTAAATAATCCGAGTGGTTAGCTGATGTCTTTTCTCTGGGGAGGTTGCTTCACATCCAGAAGCTTTCACTGTCAGGAAGTATTCTTTGGATATTTAATCTCAGTTTTTCTCCACCTAATGAAGTCATTTTTGCAAACACTTTCTAATCTGGAGAAAAGCAACTAAAACTAGCAGCTTGATTCCATCATTTGCTAATTGGACTAACCTTTAAGGAGACTGCTTGTTTGTTTTCAGTTTCATCCGCCATTTGTATCTCTACTTGTGCAGATGTAATTCAGAACTCAGTAGTAAATTGTGGAAAGTACATTAATTTTACTGAGAATGAAGCAATGGTTTATCAGATTTTCCTCTTAGCATGTATTACTGAGTCATTGTGGAGCTGCCAATCATAGTTGCCTTCCAAAGTTCTGTTTGCACTACAGAAGCAGCACATGGCTGAAATGGCTTAATTAGTCAAGGATATTCAAGGTAAAGCTTACAAAGGGTCCAACTGTGCTCTCTTGGGAGGAAAAGGAAAAGGAGGAATTGGAAACTAGTAGCTTCCCTGCTGCTATTGGGCATATTTTATTTTGTCTCTGCAGCTCTACCACACTCTGCCCAGCTGCTGAGGTTCTGTTTCAGCCATTGTTGAGATGAATGCAGCACGATTTTTAGCATTTGGTATAAAGAACAAAATTCCGGCAGTGCCTCACAGAAATGTTTGCACAGATCCCAAAATGCCTGATATACCAACTGGGAATCTGGCATAAAAAAAAGCATATTTTTAATTTGAAGCAGATGAAGTTAACTCTGTGCCACGTCTACAAAGCCACTTCAGAGCCCTGTGCAATGAAGTAGGAGTGTTTCTGCTACAGTCAGGTGAAAGCACTGTTGTGGTATTTTACTATGCATTTTTCCAGACCAAAGGATGAGACATGTCATATGCTGCACAGCAAGTTTTGCTGATGCATTTAAAACCAGAAATGAAGGTGATGTCTACCACTTTCTAATGCTTTATTTCAAAGAAGATTTCTTATCAGTATTTCTCAACTCTTCTGCAGGCATATGCTCCAATTCTGGTTACAGTTCATGACAAACTTATGTACTAGGTAGAAGTTTGTGAAGTCAAAAAATCTTGCTTACTGTGCTTTGGACTTTGGAGATTATATGGTCCCAGTAACTCAGGAACCCTGATTTCCTCTTACTATCTTCATGGTGCTATCAATATTTCTGATATTTTGAGAAACCTAAACTGAATAGTCTAAGCCTGAGATGTAATAGATGTGCAGCAATTTAATTTTGAGTTGCTGATCTTAATAAGCCTTGAATCCTGCAGTACTGCAGGACTTGTATCTGTGATTTTGGCTCTTCACTCCTTACCACATGAAAGCAGTTTTTGAGAATTTTTGCAGACAAGAAATTTATGTTGATTTGGAATTACCAGATTCCCTCTCTTAGGTGACGCATTCCCTCTGAGGGTCATTTGACATTAACATGTTTTCTTATGAAATACACTTCCATACCTCTTTCTATCTCCACACGTTGACAGAGTCTGAATAGAGCTGACAGAATGTGGACCAATGATTTGAAGAGAAGAATAGGAAGGGGCAAGTCTCTGTTGCAACTCATGGCTATTTTTTGATTTTTCATTTTGTTAAGCTGCAGGGTGATGTCTCCATGGAGACAAAATTTTGATTGTTGCCAGTATCTTGCATAGTTATTTTTTCATTAAATCTGTAATAAATATATGTAATTAGCAAAGAGTTGTGCTCTGATACATGTACATAATGTATGTCAGTCATCATAAGAGATTATGTCAAATAAAACATAACAGGAATAGAATCTACATTTCAAAATGAGGAATAATTTTGTCTATCTAATTAGAGGCAGTGGTGACCCCATGCAGAGAAGAATAGTATCTGATTACATTCATAAATGTCAGATATAATGTGCTAGGGTATTAATTTTCTGTCAGATTTTCTTTACTCAGGAAGGTGAATGAAATTGCAAGAATATTTAGGTGAGAAATGCTTGTGCCTATCCATCCAACATTTCAGGTATTCTTCAAATGCTCCAAGGAATCTGATTTACTCTGAATTAGAAGGCAGCATTCTTCTAGAGCTCAACAATCCCATGCAATATTTATAACTGTCATCCATTTTCCTATACCAATGATTTTTGTCATTTGTCCTGATAAATTTCCCCAGTGCTTACAGAGAATTCTCACTAATGTTTAGAATGGTCTTACTTATGTTAACTATTTGCAAAGCATTTGGTTACTATCTTGCACACCAATGATTTACAAGACAACAAAAAAAATTAAGGCTTAGAAGGCCTTTATTTAAGTGAATATTGTTCTGAAACTTGGAAATAGACACCAAATGTGAAGGTTGCAAATGCCATTCTGAAGAAACCTAAGCGTTTGGGATTCTGGATTGAGTGGAAAAGCATAGAATGCCTTTGGGAATCCTTTGACTATAGCAGTATTCTTGTCCCTATGTGTTGGGAACAAGTAACAGGTGCGATGTCCTAAACTTGTTGAACTTGTCTGTATAACACCTTAGAGCTTTTGCAATTAAATACAGTGGCAAAGCAAATGGTCTTTGCTTCTGTATACTGGTGACTGCTGGTGACTTGTAGTGGCTTGTGAACAGCTGGTGTCAGTAATTAATAATGAACAACAAACAGCAATTAATTTCTGGTGGCAATCAAGGATGATTTATCCATGACATTGCTGAACTGTGGTCTGTAATTGCTTGAAACTGATTCACAGACAATCAGTTTTTGGAAATATTTTGGAGGTGTGTTTCAGTGATAGGTGGCTGTTGCCGTAGGCTGATTGACTGACAGTGAGTGTCACTGTACCTGGCTAATAAGCCTGGGTAAAGCGCTGGGTAGAAGATCAAAGGTCAAAAAGGCAGAAAAGTAGCCACAGCACATCTGTGTACTTTGGAGGCCTCTGACAGGCTTCCTGAGGATGATATTAGGAGAAGGAGTCAGCATTAGCTGCCAGGGAGTGGAAGGATATCATCTTCCTCTAAAGCAAAACAAAAAACCCAATAAAAATCATTCACCCTAAACAACCTCTTTACTCTTGGCAGTGAAAGCAGTGAGTACCCTCTTGCTAAGGACCAGTTTCTGCCTCTTTCCTTTGCTCTTTTCATGTGCTCATTTCAGGGTGAAAAACTTCAAATTTTCCTCTGTAGGTTCTTCCTACTATTAGTACAGCTTGATCAGGCACTGGGGTTGCCTCATTTTTAAAGCTTTGTGCATGCAGGTTATCAGGTCCCCTAATATAAACCAAATGCTGCAGCCATGAGGTAGGAAGGGGGTGGAATCTAGCACTGGTGTGACTTCAAATGAAAACTCACCATGAGAGCCTTATTGGAGTTTGCAGGTGCCAGGCAGTGGGAATAGCAGGATGAGAACGACAAGGAACACTGCCAAAGCATCTCTGGGAAAACACTGCCACAGCAGCTGAGGTGAAGGGCTTCAAATCTGTAAGTGAGAGGCAAGCTACAGAGCTGCAGATAAATGACCTTTACCATTTTAAAAGCTGAGCCATCTAAGGCACTGTAAAAAAAGGTAAGTTTTAAGTTTTGAGACTCTCTTTATTATGACTGCTTACTACCTCTGCCTGAGCAGCTAAAATGGGCTTGACTGACCAGCACTTGAGGACAAGGCACCATTCCAATTACTCTTTCTGTCATTATTCCCAAGTGCATATCCCATAGTTCTCTGAGATTTTTTGAGTATTTTTTTTTCTCTCAGCTGTTGTGAACTTGCTTTTCAGCAGGGAAGAGATTCAGAAAGACATTGAATGCCTATCAGAATTTCAAGGGTATTTTGCATGCTCCTTTATTCCAGAGCAGGTAGATAACAGCTAAAGTTAAAAATAAACACAACAAAGACCCGCTTTCTAATCCTTGTGTGTATCTGACAAGCCATCTAGAGATTAAAGTACTTTCAAACTTCAGTATTGGGATGGCTTGGGCTGAAATCCAGGAATAGTTGGAAATAAGACCATCAGAGAAGATGTACCTTAACTCATTTCTTAAATTAAACATGATATATGAAAGTGTTCGACTCAAAATATAATTTAGACAGGATTTAGACATCTAAGTTCAAGATCCTGAATCCACAGATCATATCTAACATCTTAAATGGTTGAGAACTCGTTGATTTCCAAGTTTTCAACCACTAAAGTTGGTTGTTTTTTTTTTTTTAAATAGATTTGATTTAAAGAAAAAAACAACAGCAAAGGCAGTGGCTCAGAGATCCTATTTTCAACTTGCAATTGAGAACATGTCTTGATGAGTTTCCTTTTGAGGGGAGGGAGCCCCTCACAGAAAGGCATTACTTTGACACTTCTTAATAGAACATGTGCTGAAACCTACACAAACAACAGCAGAATCAGAAGCTGAGCACTGCACTTTTAAGGATTCAGTCATCAAAACAAAACAAAGATTTGATCATTCACAGACTATAACCTGTTGTCCAAAGATTTAGAAGGACAGAATGGGGCTGTCTGGCTTCTATAGATATTTTTCTTCTCAATGAATCCATTAGTGTTCAGATCACTAAAATGTAGGCAATAACTTTGCTGTCATTCTGTTGTCTGGGGAGAAACAATCACTAGTGACAGTCTGTTTGCAACTTGTGAATTCAGAACTTTTGGAATACAGTTTCAGCAGTTGCACTCTTTGCAATCAGCACACACAGAAGAATGTAGCTATGTCCCAAGGCTTGTATTTGTATGCAAATATTCATGGTTCTCAGCTTGAAGAAACAAGAGAATTCCTTTTCAAGGTCCAAAAAAATCTGAATTGCCACAGAATCATATCTATCAAAATGTTTGTGCTACTTGTTTGATAAAGGAATCTTGTCCTTCCTTTGTTTCTTATGACGATATCATCATCTGAATTTCTTACTTGGAAAAATTTTCCAGACTTACAGGAGGAAATCAGATATGGACAGGAATTGGGTTAAAAATATTTATGTAAAACTGTCAGTCTACCTACAGCTGATGTCAAGCCAGATGTGGGAGCTGGGAAGTTTCTGGGCTGGTTACACTTCAAAGCAAAAATAGACAGAAACTTAGGAATAATTTAATAATCTTTGTTTTAATAAGGGCCTTATTTTCAGATTTAGAATACAGTTTATTTCAACCTTCCTTATCATTGCCAAGTGTCTCATCTCATTTTGTCATTTTCATTCTACCAAACATTTTCACACTGTGCCTGCACCTTTTGCCGAATCTGAATTGCATATGGAAAAAACTGGCTAGAGGAGCTTATGAAAGGAAAACATGAGTAGGAAGCTAATTTCCAAAGAGTAAGGATATAAATTAATTGATAGGAATCCTAACAGGAAATTGGTCTTTTGGTGGGTCAAAGCAAAGAGGCGAAAAAACTGTGAAACCCTGTGTAGGAGAGGAAAAGGAAGCAGCTCGCCATCAGAGTTGGAAGTGTGACAGTTGGACTGAAACTTAGGTAAGGACAACAGCATTACCTACCCTGTCTCTTTTGCCTAAGTTAGTTCAGACCTCCTTTGGATCAAATGTCATTTCTGGTCAAGAAGTGGCAATTATTTCCCTATGGAGACTGAATCCCAAAAAATCAGACTGTCAAAAGCGATGGGGACTCTTCCTTTCTCTGACCCTTCAGCTGCCTTAATAATCTAGCATCTAATTAGAATCTACAATCTGATAAATGTCAATAATATCATTGAGTATTTTCATCTTTCACCAGCCATCCTCCCCAATCACTACTCTCCTCAATCACTGTAACTCAATTTCAGCTATGATTGTGAGAAACTCCTAGCTTCTCTTTCAGCATAGTGTAGTTGGAGACTGTCTTTATTGATGCTACCAAGATCCATTACACACCTATGGTAACAGCAGGTTGCTTGAACACCAGGCAAAACAAAAGCTTTGCTTTTTTTCTCTTTTGCGCAGCATACCCACTTTGGAAGACCCCATTGCTTTGTGTCCTTCAGATAAAGAGGGGATAGCAAAAAACTTCACTAATGCATCATTGCTCCTTTGGTGAACAACTCTTTCTGTCTTTGTGATCTATCTCCAAATAACTAACTTACTTTTACAGCTTCATTTGTGTGAATTTTACATTTTACAGCATCTGGAATATTTTGTTATCTTTATTGAAAAAGCTTTCATCTCTTCTGTTTTCCTGAAAATTATTTTTTTTAAGTATTGTTTTAGTCCCATTCCCTGCCTGTATCAGGGGACATATCCTGTGATTTGATCTCTTTCTGATCAATTTAATCTGTTCAACTTTGGCATGAGTTTTAAAATGTGCCAGCTAGGTTCTCTAAGCAAAGCTGCTGCCTATTTATTTAAAATAGTAAACCCATAGGAAAATATATTTGAGCATTTTGATATAATATAAATTTAATATATCCAAGCAGGATAATTTACAAAACAATCTCTAGAGGTGCATAAGAAAAACTTATTAATCATAACCACATCAGGGTACAAAACTGCAGTACAAATATTTGCACTTCTGTCACAGCCACTTATCTGATCTGTGCCAAATGCTGACAGATTTTAAAGACAATCACATTAAGCATTAATCAAGCTTGAAAGATGCAGCTGAGTAACAGCATACTAAAGAGACATCCATTTCTGAAGACAACTGCACACTCCATATACTCAGCCTCCTATTGCCCTGAAAAATGTTTAAAATCGGCTTCAGTCCCATGCTGTTTCCTTGAGTCTTTTTTGCATCTCTTTCTGATGTATTTTCCCAAAGCTTCAAATATCCCACTCCCTGCAAAATGATTAAATACACAGAACAGGGCTTCTGTCTCAATGGTTTCACTTCACTTAAGAACAGTAGCAGAATAAACCAGCTGGACATGTTTTATTTAAACATTTCTCTGCTCCTGTGTACAACACTGATCATATTTCCACCTACATATTCTCCCATGGTAACATACTTTTTTTCTTTCTGTGCCTCTATAGCCTCTCTTCTCCATTCTTAATGTTCTATTTTTTTCTTCCATGGCATCTATTAGACACAGGACAATTTTATGTAAGCTCTGTTGCTACACAAATTCTTTAAGTCCCTGTTTCATATTTTTCCATGATGCCTTCCCACATTATTTCCAGTGATTTCACCCCAACTCATGTGGTGTCTGTAAAATTGCTTGAATTTCTATTTCTCTTGGACCAGTCTTGTTTGCAAAGCAATCAGCAGGTGCTGCTTTATCCCATTACCAGCTGTATTATCTCAATTACTGCGTGTGTTCTGCTACATGGGAACACTGTTACTGCAGACTGCACCGGGGCAGCCTTCTGTGCTGCTCCCTCAGGCTCTGTCTGGGCCTGGATCCCACAAAGATCTGTTGCCAGCATCCATCCTGACAGACTTTGGCCTGCTTGAATGCCTTCATCATGCAGGAAGGCTTTTCAAATGCTGAGGCCTGAGTCCATGGACATGCTTTTTGCCATAATACCCAGATGCTATTTCCTTTGAGAGATCATAACCATTGAAAGACATGGCACAATAGCGTTTGGTTGGAAAACTATACCCTACCTGATGGAAAAAAAAAAAAGGGGAAGTATCTCTATGTCCTTCTGGACTGGCCAGGAAATCAGGTTGTGAATGCTCTCAGATGTGCAAGCATCTCAGTCAGGGTGGACAGAGGTGTGTTTCAAAGAGATTTCAAGACAACCTATTTCTGACTTATCCAGCTTTCTAAATATACTTTAGGTCCTAGTCTAACAAGCCATCTTTTGCTGTGAAACACTGGAGTAGATGACTAATTGAATCACGGGTAGGAGCTCAGCCACGTTTTCCTTCTGAAATATTTCTGTGTCATCCTTGGGTGATTCAATCTGTTTTGATTTGTATTTGTGCATGTACCAGACTCCATCCTGAACATAAAATGTCCTCTGTATGAGTATGTGCTCCATCTTGTCACTCAGCAAGGTGTCGACCTTGCAAATGTCATGGGGTGAGAACACAGAGGGGGAAGCAGATGGGCAGAGGATGGATGGGATTGAACACTATGGAGGAACAGCCATGTGTCAAAAGCAATGATTCCTAGCCAAACATTGGCTCCTGCTTGTATTTTCTTCTGCCTGTGTGTCTGTGCAGATCAGCTGTCTGTTCAGAAGCATGCAGCTGGCTGGTAACCTTTCCCAGCTGGTGAAAGAGGGAAGCCAAATGTGCAGACAGCCTAAGGAAAAAATGGCATCAGATGCAAGCCACTGAGCTACAGGGAGAGCATGGGTGCTAGAGCTCTGCTGGCATGGTGAGCTGGTTGACTCGTTATTTGTGGTCTTTACAGTGACATGGGAGGTGTGTGTGTGCAACTGCTGGGCACAATGAGCAGCCATGTAGGGGAAAGTCTTGTGGAACAAGGCTGAACTAGAACTATACTGTGTAGGACACTTCTGAAGGTAGATTATTCAGGCAGCCCTGTAATTAGAGGTTTGGCCAAATCTGAGATTCTTGAGTTCTGGCTCTGATACACACCCAAGAGTAAGTATTGTATAAAGTGAATAAGGCTGCCTGCCTCAGTGGTTTCAGGAATTAAATTATGTTTGGGCATGAGAAAAAAGCCCTTTGTTATCATACTTACAAACCCTTAAAGTAATATATTAACAGTGAAGAGTACACAATTCCTAATTTAATGCTCTGCAGAGGACAGGCAGCTAGGAATTACAGTAACTGACAAAGAAAAGAGATTGGGCTATCTGATTTAAAAATCTGCAGCAGTAGCTTGGACATCAAAGGCCAAAGTGAGAAATAGGTACACTGGATTCTCACACAAAGTATGTGTTACGAGAACTTGAAAAGGACAGCACTCATTCCAGGTGGGTTACTGCATGCATGCACTTAGGCATCCTGAAGCTCTATTTCTCATGCCTGTGCTCCTATGCTGTATTTCACTGGTGCCAGTTTGCTGTTTGGATGATTACAGGTTTGTCTCAGAGAGAAAATACTGATATTTGTGTTCTGATGTAATGGTTGTACCAGCAGGGTTAGTGTTGTTGAACACTTTCCACCATAACACTTAATTAATGATCACTGTAGTTCAGACCGAAAGATTTTATGTTAGTCTTTATCTCATACTGATGTGTGTTTTACAAAGTTTAAGTGGGGAATATTGCAACTGATTTTTAAAAGCAAGACTTGTTGGGAAGATACAGTTTAGTTTCTGAAAGAGTTGCTCAAATCTGTGTGGCTTTCTGTGTTCTCTCCAGGACTGCCTATTTATGCACTGTTTTGCTGTCCATTTTTCATGGTTGGTTTACAGAGGATAGCAGTCTACTAAATCTGACCCCCAGTGGAATTGTTCAGAAAGGGGTCTCTTCAGACCTCCAGAGATAAAGTGTTCTGTTGTGGTTCTAGTAAGAATCAGTATAATTTTCTAGCAGAATATTATATTTCTATCCTCGAAACATACCTGCATTGTAAAGCCATCAAATTTATATTTTTCCTGAAACCAGAGTTGAGTTAGTAATAGGCTTATTGTGGAATCATAATCAACAGGGAATATTTTCTACTGCTGATTCATATGAAAAAGCATAAAGGCAGCATTTCAATCACTGAAAACTAAGAAGATGTTCTTGAAAATAGGAGTGTGAGGCATTACTTGTTTGTTTTAACAGAATTACAGTGCTTTTAAATTTTACTTCAGTCTTTCCCAAGAGAGAAAATGTGAAATATTAGTCTAAGAATAAATAGATTTAAAAAAATAATTAAAGCAGATCTCACCACATTTCCTCTCATATATATGCTGGGTAAGAGATCAGTGTTTGCTTTAATTACCACCATTGAAGTAATTACTCCATTTGATAAGGTCAATTAAAAATAATTTAATAACACTGTCCTCTACTAGAGTGGGGAAATAGCACATGTAACAGCACCTTTAAAGGATTCACCAATGTATCTCAGCTTGTTTCAGATGGCAGGTCCTAATTATAGTCCAGCCTACAAATGCATCAACTTTAATGTATTTGATAGGCAAATCAATATAGAGAGAATAATTTAAAGAGTCAATCTTAGATACTTGAAGCTCATTTCAATAATTTTTGGATCTGCTCCTAAATCTACATTTTTTTTATTCCAAAAGTTTCGGTTTAGTTGTTGCCTAACCCTGGGAACTTTGCAGTTCTTTAGGAGCCTTCTCATTAAGACAGATCTCTTAAGGCAGTTAACAAAAGCTCTATAGGGAGTTGCAGCTGTGCTTCCATGCATGCTAAGATTGTCCCCAGCCTGAGCACCTATTTTTCTGTAAATCCTGCTGTGATCCAAAAAATGAGGCAGAGAAGGAATGTATCTGCAGTGGACCCAACGAAACAGGTCTGATTTACTCCCTCAGCCTCAGGTAGTCTAGAACTTATGGCTTCAGAAAGTGCCCTGCCTGGTGTAATAAAAACTATTCATGGGGCTGAAGGCAGGCTGCACTCCTCCTTCTCCTACTAAAGTTATGTCTTGGTGCACAGATTCATCTTAAGATTGTGGGGAGCAGAAGGAGAGAGCCAGAGGGTGCATACCCAGCCTAGTCTGTAGCAGGTTCACTTGCCTAGATGGGTAGGAATGTTGGGTTCTCACTGCCAAACTTATTTATGTGTTTTATTATTAGCCCATCAGTGCATAAATGTGTAAATAGTGCTTGAGCAGTGAACCTGAACATTCACTTTCCTGGAATGTATCCCAGCTACTGGTCTCCAACATGATGAATTCCTGATATAGCAATATTGAGTTCTCTTTGTGACAGCTCCCCAAGGGGAGGGCAGCATGCACCACCACCATGAGCAGCTATGAGTCTGATGATCAATTATTGCATTAGGAGATAGGACATGTGGATATTAACCTCCTCAAAAGAAAAAATATCTGCACCTGCCAACTCCTGCTGAGTGTCAGGCTATTACATGAAGTGCAGCTGCCATCTCCTTCCTCATTTGACAGATTTTAGAAGAGAGCAAGCTACGGTTACAAAATGTAGTTGCCATGAGTCTGATCTTATGTACAACAGCTGTACTGGGAACATTTACTCTAATTAGGGAGAGAAACACCTAGTTTCCTTTTTCCTAATTGGCAATAGTTGTGTCCTAGACAGCAAGCTGATCACTTCCATGTGAAAAATACCAGCAAGGCTAAAGCTGAGCCAGACAAACACGTTGCCATTATCTGTGCTCATCACCATCCACTCCTCTTGCTCATGACAATTATTTACTCAGTTGCCAATGACCTATGTGCTTCTCAGCCTAGTTCTGTGAAAATAACTCTGATTAATTGATACTCTTCTAATAGTAAAAGTTTACCACAGGCCCATTTGCTTTGACAGAACTAGGCTAAGTAGCCGCCACCCACACGTCTGAGAAGCCTCAGGGAATTTAGGAGTCTCTAGATTGAAGTGACAGCTGATTGTGAGTCTTCCCTAGTGGATTTTTGAACATAAGCACCTGAAATCAGTAAGTTAAGTATTGCAATTTAGGCATATGATGGGTTTCACAGCTTTTTTTAAAGTGAAGGAAGATGTGGCTAATTACTTAACTCCATTACAAAGGTAGGGAAATGCCTGGGTACTGCATATGTAGCTCACAAATGAAGACAAGAAGAATGTTGCTTTGAACTACTGATCCTAAAAAGCTGAAAGCAAAGAAACAATGTTCACTCTCCAGCTGATGGACACTCCAGCAGACTAAGTGGTTGTACCTGGACATTGTGGGGACCTCTGACATCAGGGCTATGCAGCAAAGCAGAATTCCTACTGTCTGCATCTCGTTTGCATCTAATAATGATATTTGCTTGTCTTGGTCTGTCTTTGTCTACATCTTGCCTTTCAGAAACTTCCATATTAAAGTGCTGCAGCTTAGAATCAGATGCTACTGACTGAATACCTGACGCATCTTTGTGGTTTTGACTTCAGATAGACACATTTCTCTCCCTCCTCCTAAAGTAAAAATTGAACACAGTGTTCAACTGAAGGAAGAACGTTTGCCCTTTAGTTTCGTTAGGGTGATTTGACTCAATAGGAGATATCCAATGAAAGATTATTATCTCAGTCATGTGCCACAACCTTGAAAATGAGAGGAACATGCGTTTTAATGTGTCCGGTTTTTCTCTGTTCCAACTACCGTTCTCTTGCTTAATTTCAATAGCCTTTTCTTGAAACTTCTAATCAGCAAGGCAACCTAATTACCTGTTACTTTACGAAACGTCTACACGAGGGGGAGCTGTTACACGTGAACCGAGGTTAATCATGGAGCCTCTCCCGGACGAATCGATCACAATAAATTCCGCAAATAGGCAGCAGATGTCAGCTCTCCAGCTCCGATCAAAAGATCCTTAAAATTCTGTCTTGCCTCAGAGATTCCCATCAGTTTTATTAGTGCTTTCCTGAACCAATCATTTAATTTTGTTTTCCTGGTATCATCAGGAAGAAAATTCATAATGGTGGGATAGCATGGGTGTTATTTCTTTATACACAAGGAGCAGCTGTTCTAGGAGAAAACTACTAGCAATAGAGAGATGCACAAAGTGCAGAGGGGGGAAAACCAAACAGAAATAAAGGCAGAGTGGTGGGAGAGGAATGAAAGAGGGCACACAATTCGGAGTAAAGAGTTTGTGTCTTGTTCCATAGGTCATTATCTACTGATCCAAATCACCCTTTTCTGCTTATTTTATATAGAGAGGATTGTTATATTTACTTTTTTTTGGTAGAGCTTTTAATAATCTATTTGTAAATGCTTCTTTTTTTTTTTTTTTTTTTTTTTTTTTTTAAAATAAAACAAACCTTCTGATGCATCAGAAATATGATAAGGAACAAAAAATACACAGAAAAATAGTAACACATTTCATCATGTGCAGATCAAAACAGCCATCTTCTCCTTTGCTTTCTCCCTCCACACACCCTCCTGTTCCTCAGAAAGGAAAGAAGTCACAAGACACATAATCCCTAATCCAGGCTTTTCTGTATTTCAGTAATCATCAATAAATTCTGTAGCTCCAGGAACTTTGCCTTTCCCAGGACAAAGAATCTGGAACTAACGGCTTCCCCATCATATAATAAAAGGATCCCTTAAGGAAAATAATGGCAATAGCATTGTGGGAAGCATTTAAAATTAGGCTGATTAAAATAGTCACACTTTAGTGAGAGAGAAAATTTTTGTTTTGCTCATTAGGCTGAGTTGGATCAGGAAGCCTTGTGACTGACATAGTTTTTGATTGTCTGTAACATTCACCTGGAGCTCTGATGACAAGTGTCAGTTGTACCTCAGCAGCTCTGTTCAGGAAAGCAATGACACTGAGCAGTGACCTCTTGTCATTGGCTTTCCCATTCTCAGTAAAAACCAGTGTTCTGATCCTCAGTCCTATCACACCCTGTACATATATAGCCCATCTACAGAAGTCTCCTGCTGAGCTGATGAAGCTAAAAGAATTGTATGCAGGCTTATTTCTATGCAGGATTATCTTGTTTATGTATATGAGTGTTGTATAATGGAGAAATGTTACTTCATATAATTGGTTGAGGAACTAAAGAAATCCCCTGAAGTTTGTGCTTTTTCTGCCTAAATCCAAATTGAATAGAGTTTAGGAAACTATAATTATATCCCCTTTCAGTCACTGCCTTAATCCTCCCTTTAAGAAGCAAGCAATTACAACGTCACAGTGGAATCCTGTGGCAGTAATACATAGAGTTCAAGTAAGCCAAACAGTATGGCTAGCAAACACTGTCACTGGCTACCCATAAAATACCTTCTGTGCATTAATTGGATGTTTGTACAGAACAATCTGCAATTTTTTACAATCAAAGCTGTGAAATTTCTATAGTCTACTTATCAACAGATAGCAACAGAGAGAGGTGTGGATTTAAGGAGACCTGGGCTCATTCCCTCTTCTCTCATCTCTGAAAAAAAATCCCCATTCCGATTCACAAAACAGAAAATACCCAATGGAATTAATTTGAATTAAGAACTACAATGTGTCCTCATTTTAATCCAGGCAATCAAGTTAAAGTCAAATTAACAAAGAGGAAAAATTATGGCCCAAATGTTGAGTATTTTTTTAATTAACTCTGTTTTCATTATATTTTCGCAGCTGCTTATATACCTTCGGGTTCTAAGTAAAACTGGAGGCAAAGGACTGAAAAAATGATGGTTCTTATGTAAAACACAGCAATCTTGCAAGTTGTTCTCTGCTAGGACTTACGGTTTCTGACACATATTCTGTTGGGGGTGGGGGGCAGGGAGAGACGGGGGAGAGGAAGGTTGAATACCTCTTTAAAATTTGACATGCTTTTCAGGGTTCAACAATTTATAACCCAGTCATAAATCTGTGTAGAAACTTCCTGTGAAAGCTATTTTTTCCAGTATTTCTTAGTTTAATTTTTAAATGGGTTCTGCCCACAGTATAACTATTCAGTGTGAGAATTACAGGGCAAGTTTGAGCTCTTAGTTGGCACTAACATTGGGATGTCAGATGTTCTTATATCCTTTGGGAATTTTTGGCCTTTGAGGCTGCCTAGAAAGAGTACACCATTGAGAATTCATTTTCAAAGCTTCACATCATTCTGAAGAACTGCTGAGAATCTACTATTTTATTTTATGCTTTGAGTGAATATTAGAGAGAACTGCTCCCAGTTAAATCAGTTTACTCATTTCTCATTTTAATTACTAGCTTGAAGAATTCTCATTATTTCTAGTATAAACTTCTCTATTTCCATCTTTGCCGAAATTCCAAACTCTGTTACACAAGGTCTTGAGCAGCCTGCTCTAGTATACCCTACTTTGAATGGTAGGATGGAGTGGATGACCTCCAGAATAATTTACTGGTGTTTATTAGCCTATGGTTCTCACTGAAGGTCTTAAATGCTGTTCTTGATAGCCTGGAAGTCTGCTTATGGGCAGAATGTACAGCAAGTGCTAATGATGTTATTTATTTATTTATTCAAAATCCGTTCTACCATTTCCCTTAACTTGGGACAGTTTTTCCATAAAAGCAAGACTGAGACTTGAGGAATTTAGTTTAAACTTGTTTGTATTTAAATGGCTGCAGGAGTCTTGCTGTTCTGCCACAGTGTTCTGTGCTCTAACCCCACCCCATCATGCCCTGGTCCAGTCAGAGTTTGTAAAGGCTCTGCTTCCTAATCACCTGGAGTGCTTTCAGAACTTAGAGTCTTCCCAGGCATATGGAGATGGAGTCTCAACATGTCAAGAATACACCCAGGAACTATTGGCCAAATGTCCTGGCTAAGGATTCTCCATATTTGGTGCATGTGGCCAGCACCTGCTTCTGGGGGGCAATCTCAATGTGGTCACACTGAAAAACAAGTTAACAGAGCAGTGCAGATGTGACTTAGAATTGTTCATTCTCCTGAATCCAAGAGATAAAACCAGTAGGATCTTGCATTCTGTTCCAGCAAAATTGAAGCATGGTAAGAAAGTTTTTCTATGGGTTTGTCATCATGGTTCCTTTGTTAAAGGCAAAAAATACCTACACATGGAGATTCCCTTGCTTATGTAAGACAAAAAAAGAGAAAATTTAGTCTTCTAATATTCTTATAAAAATACTGTATGTTTCAGGCTAAGGTTAATCACTGAATCAATGATCAATATTTATTAACAAGATGGATTAAACAGAAGTGTAGCTGATCTTCCTCATTTGGAGGTTATTTGGAGAACTCCTATCTATCCTTCTTACCTTGGCTGTTGTTCCACTGTGTGAGCCCTCAGCGCCTGAACATTTAGTATTTTAATGTGAAAAAATGTTCATTATTTCATTTTTAGGCTAACAGAATTCTTTTTCCTACCTGTTATTTCTTCTTTTTGGTGTTGCTGGTATTGGTGACCCCGCTGCTGTCATATACAACGTATCATATTGAAGTGACTTTTGACATTTTATATTCTGTTTTCTGTGTCAGTTATGCTTTAAGGAACATTTGTCGCATAATTTCTGGGTAACTCAATTACGGATGGATCTAAATAGGCTTCCCTTGTTTAAGAAAGTGGGTCAGGCTAATGAGGTCTATCTGACTCTCTTTAAAAGGGGCAAATTGACCCTGCTCTGGAAGAGTACTGTGTACTTGCAGTGAGCAGTTTCATATATGATGCCAGCCCTGTTGGATGCCTAACTTAGGACTGGAACCCTGTCTTAATAAAAACATTAGATAATGACTGTACTTGATGTGGCCTATCTGATGGGATCCAGACTGTGGCCATCAGGTATTTTTCCAGAGTCACTGATTTTTATTTTAAGTTTAATGTCTTATTCATTTAACCACTCTTAACATCAAGTTTCTCAAGTATGTGGAAAACCAGCAATTTTATTACTGCCAAGACAGAAACATGAATGGTAACATGGTGAGTAATAACTGACATACACAGCCATTCTGTCTGAAAAATTATTACTTTTTCAAGTGAAATAAAGGGCAGTGCTTGCTGGAAGGAAAAATTTTGCTGAAGAAGTAAGGAGGCTGGGAGGGGATATCATCTTCCCCTGTTCATTTTGAGAATTTTAAAGTGAAGTTATTTCCTTACAAAGAGTAGTATTTCTGCTCCTAGAAAAATCCTCGGCATTGGCCCCATGCAGCTCTTCTTCATTCTTGCACTGTGACCCCCATCCATTGCATGTGCACCTCATCCATTTGTTGCCATTTTTCCTTCTGATTATTTCACCTTACCCCATAATTCTTTAATTTTAAAACATACAGAAACGTGATTTTGTTTCTAAACTCTTCTCTCCATTCTTATGTTTTCATAGCTCTATCCCTTGTCTAAACTAAGGTCTTTACCTCCTTATATTTTCTTACCAGCTCTGACTGTCTGAGAAAAACAATTCTTTCATGTATCCTCTGTGAAAGACTGCAGATCTACTGCCTCTCTTGATTTATCTTCTGCATTTAGGAAAAGGGATGAATAATATTATTCTACCTTGTAATATATGTATTCATCCAAGAATGAGGAGAGGGAATAGAGTCTTTGAAGTACATCCCAGGAGCAAGGAGTTCATAAGAATTCAGGTACACAGAATATTTTTTGTTTTATGTAATACTCAAGTCACACTAGCCCTTTTAAAAAGCAAGGTGGGTATACTTTTAGTAGGAATTTGGAACATGTTTTCAGTGTATCAAAAATTTAAAAAACCCTTTTCCCCATTATTCCAAGTATCCCACTGCCCTTATTGTGTTCTCAATAATCATGGAACAGTTGGAGAACAATCCCATATGAGAAAAAAAAAAAAAAAAAAGACAATAAAAGGCAATTTCCTGTTCCAGCATGGAGTATAAATGCAATTTCACTGCCTGGCTTCTTGACTGTAGTAACCTCCTCAGGCTAAATTGAAGGACTTCTTGCTGGGGAACTAGGATTGAAGAGAAAATCCCCTTCTCTTGCAGATACAGAACTCTTTCTTAGGTAGCATAAAATGGATAAAAACTTGTTTTAAGGCCAGATGTTGGTGATTAAACTGTACGAGGACAATTACTTGGCAAATGTTTTTAATATAGCAAATTTAAGATTTATCAAAATCTATTGTATTTTTTGTTGTCCTTCACCTGCAGTTCTGGGATATCATTCAGTATATTAGAAAAACAGCAGATGCATGATTTGTGCAGTTAATGTGGCTGCTCTTCTGTCTTCAGATGATAGTGTCAAAATAAGGTCCAGGGTATCTCAGCATATAGTCAGTGGGAAGTTCTTGGAACTCTTAAAATAGCACCAAACCCCCTCATCAGATGTGCCAGGCAAAAGTCAAACAGTTCTGTGCTTCTGTTGAGCGTGTGGGTCACTGGTATTATGGATATTTATGGTGGAATTGGCATATCAAGATTCCACAGTGTCTGGGGTCCCAGTGTTTGACTGTGGTTCCGAAACTGGCAGAAGAAATTCTGTAATAATTATTCAGTTAAAAGGCAAGCTGTGCTTCTCAACGATTCTTCATTTTTCCCCCATCTTCATTACCTAGCATCCCTCACCCCTAAACGAGAACCAAGCAAAAAACAACCAAAATAACCTCCACAGCCCCAGCCCTTTAAAGACTTAATAAAAGGTTCTTCTCTCAGAAGACAAATCGCCAACACTGAGACATCAATTAGTGCTTTTCTTAGCAAACTTAGCAAACTGTGCTGATTTGGTACGGATTTCACATACTGCTTCTCTGTGGGGAATGCCTGGGATTCCCCACAATCAGGGCTGTATGGTATGGTGTCTTGGGGGACTTTATGATGTGTATCCCCAATCGCTGCTCTATGCCCAGAAATTAATTTTGTGCCTTTCTGTGCCTTTTAACTGAGCCTGAGAGGGGGGAGAGGAAAAAAACCCAAGCAAACTCTTCAAAGCAGTTTGTTCAAGGACACAGAGATACACAGACTCCTCTCTGGGTCCTGGGGCAGCGAGAGAGCGGAGAAGCACCCTGCTTGCTTTTTTCAGCCAGTTTTTCAGGTTTTTTTCCATCTGGAGAGTTGAACTTTGTTTTCCTGGGACTTCAATTTTTCCCTTCTATTCTGCTGGACAGTTTCAACATCAGAATACATCGGGAGGACTTTCCACCCAGGCCCTGGCCCTGGAGGTGGGCCTGCGACACAGCTCCAAGGAGAAAGAGAGAGAGACCTAGGGAAGGACTCTAAAATTTTCCCAAGTTTCCTCTCTACAGCGAGAGGTTTTATTATTTAGCATTATTATCCTCTTCTGGTGTGTGTGTTAAATAAATAGTTTTATCTCTTTCATTTTCCTTCGAGGAAAATATTTTTTTTTTCCCCCCGAACCTGGTGGGGGAGGGTGGTTGTAACCTGCCTTCTATCAGAGGATATTTTTCCTCCAAATTTGTCCAAACCGGTACATATGGCTATGAAGAGGCTCTGCTCTTGTTCATAAAGGCTTAAAAAGTTAGGGAAAGCACTGTTAGACAACTCCAGGCTGCCTGACTTTTATCTCATATAATGGATGGCAAACCCTGGGACCTGCTGGCAAAAGTTGGTGTTTTTTCAAAAGTACAAAGAAAATTTCTTTCTTTTTCACAGAGATGTCAATACAATGAAATACAATTTTGTGTTTAAACCAAGATCAAGTAATTAGACTAAATATATTCATAAAAAAAGAACTATGTGCCAAAAATTCACACAACAATATACCCAGTGCACTTTACAGGGGGTGTTCAAATGCCATACTACAACACTGAGTTCACCAGGTTGAAACTCATATTCTCATTTTAATTTTCACAGTTCTGACACTGTGCCTTTATATAGGCTTTTGTAAGACACCAGAGGACTTAATCTCACTACCACTTCCCTAAGTGCTTTGACTAGGTTATTAATTACGCTGAGATTTAATCTGGGATGGGTCTTTATAGAATTGCTGTAGATGATTTCACAGCACTCTTCTCTCTTTGTCCCCTTCTAGTGCCTGCCTTTTCTCTGATGGTTCATAGTTCTCTAATCCAGGTGTTATTCAGCTGTGTATCACATCATGTTCCATCCCACTTTTCACAGCTCTTCACTTTGACTCTTTCCCTTATTTCAAATTTTAATCTCCAAGCAGAGTTTTATTTCTCTCTTTTTGGTGTTAATGAGCTTCATGAATGGATATCTTTATGGGATTTGCTGATGTTTTTATATCACTGATTTCCATAATTTAAATTCAATTATGTTTTATTTCTTTTAACTCTCTGAATGCTTTTACAGTAACTATTCTATTTAGAGCTCTAATGCAATGTATTATTGTTTGATAACAGTGTATGTCTTACTGCCAATTTGTAAAAACATGCTGTCTTTTTC
This sequence comes from Aphelocoma coerulescens, assembly GCF_041296385.1. NCBI lineage: Eukaryota > Metazoa > Chordata > Aves > Passeriformes > Corvidae > Aphelocoma > Aphelocoma coerulescens. Next base: position 26,932,057 of record NC_091019.1, read on the forward strand.
TTACTCTTTCATTTCTGCAGAACAAAGTAAATCTCTTTCAATATTTATATTATTACAATAGTTCTTTAAATAGACAGCTTTCTCTTGGAAGAAATCTTCATCTGTTCTGACTGCCCATTGTCACAGAGCTGTGAGGTTTTAGACAAAAGTGAAGTACTGCAGTGGTTTATGTTTTTCATCTCCCACTCTAAGTCCCTTATTTTATAACTGGCTGATTTGTCTACTCTGTTGCTGTGTATAGCTCATTTCATTTGTCACACCTAGAGCTGGAAGCCACCATCTCCAAGTAATTAATGACTACTCACCTGGACCATTTTATCTTTTATTGCTTATTGCTCCCTTCTGCAGCTGTCTTCATAACCCTTCTAAGAAAAGATTAAAATTAGCAAAAACCCAAACCAGAATTTTTTCACCCATTTGCACATCATCACACTCATGTGAACCAAGACTGGATTTGAACCAGGCTTCCAATAGCAAAGATCAAACGATTTTTTTTCTGACAGCCAGCATGTGTCTTCCTCCAAGTTATTATTCTTAATAAGTACTTTAGGTTTCAGTTATTGATAGCCCATGGCATCTCATGATCATCTGAGTGATTGTTTTTCTAGTCTGTCTGTGAACATACAACATGGCAAACTTTATCTTAGCATTTTCGCAAACACTTTCTGGTGAAAATCAGAGAAATTGAAAAGAAGGTATAAAGTGCATCAGATTTCCACTCAATAAAGCCATCCCTATTTAACAGATCTACAGTTGTCAGCTGGCTGGAGTACTGATTGACTGTAGCCATAAACAACTCCAAGCCTAATAGCATCTTTCACCTCTCCCCTTCTTAAAAATTACAAATTTTCTCAAAGACACTGAAATCCTAAATAATTTTTCTCATATTGAAAAATATAGGAAAAAAGACAATGGCAATGATCAGTATTTATGTAAACAGTTGAGGTAAAGGGAATGTAGAGCATGCAGGGAACTCAGGCAGTCCACCTTCAGAGTTAGTGTGACCTACTCTTTTGGTCACTGTCTTGTACCTCAGTCTCTCATGTAATTACAGCCCAGGCTGGGATCTACCTGGCCCCACAATTCTTTCAGCCAGCTCTCTAACACCTGTGGGTGGATATTGTCAGAGCCCATGAATCTGTGGGGGTCAAACTCCCGTAATAATTCACATACCAACTCTTCCTTCCCTGATGCTGGATCTGTGTTTTCATCAACCTGGATTTTTGTTCACAAGGCCTGGGACCCAACAATGCTGGTAAAGAGAGAGGTGAAGAAAGTGTAGGGAAACTCTGCCTTTTCAGTCTTGGTGACTAGTTCACCTCTCCTGTTTAAAAGTGGGCCAGTATTTTCCTTCTGTTTCTGCTTGTATTTCAGCAGGTTAGTACCACTGGTGTCTCTCTTCATACTAATTTGTCAGGTTTGTGCTACCCCATGCCACAGTATACCAAGTAATACACCTACAAAGGAACTGAGTAACTTCAGAGGCAACCAAAAACTGAGATGCATCACATAAGGATGCAGATAGTATTTAGTGCATGTTGGATGTTCAGCTTACAGTAAGAATGAGATGCTCTGACTCCACTCTTTTCAGCTATGTCCTAGCTCTTACGTATGTGACAATACAATGGACATCTAAACCCACTCTTGGTAGCCAGGAATAAAAGTCTCAAACATCAGGTAACTGATTCTCTTGTAGAATGCTCTCCATAAGAATTGCTCTTCAGCTAGAGGGGATGTCAGATGTAGTACATAGTACACAGATGAGGCAAAGATGATGATGATGATGATGATGATGATGATGATGACGATGATGAGTGAGTTAAACACACTTCCGAAGTTTATCCATATTTTGTTCCTATTCTAAGGCAATGTGCTTGAAAATTTATGAAAGTATATTTCAATAATTATCTAACGTACTCATCAATATGTCCAAAAAACTACTGAAAAGAATGTGCTTTCAAACAAAGCTTTAAGGCTTGAACAGTTACATGTTAGATCAAGGACTCAGTCTCAAGTTCAAGTCAAAATTTACATGCACAGCCCCAGAGCTCAACAGTTACAGAAAAATACTCCTTGTATTTTCTTTTCTTCCCGAGCTCTAGCTGAACCTGTGCTTATTGACCTTCAAGGGACACAGCAATATCTTTCTTACTCGGGCCATGCCTGAGGGGTGATGCAATGACAGACTGAATTGTCATTCTGGGAATTTGGTTGGCATTGTGTCAGTTTTGCTTCACATCAATTTAGATAACTGTTGGCTTATCGTGTGTCTCTAGGATAGCATACGTATATGACATAAATGAAATGAAAACTATATATGTAAATATATCCTGGTAACTCCAGCAGCAAAATTATGTAAATGTCAACTGAAAAGCTCTTGCACACCATTAAGGATGAATGTGTGATTATTGGGATTTTTAACCCTCTACTTGAGAGTCATATAGTCACATAGTCACATTATACAATGTATGTGCAATTGCTTTCCTTGTGTGCAGATATACTCCTATAATGAGTAGAGACTGCAGGATATGAATTTAAGGCTTAGAACCTGAGATATCTGGTAAACTAGTTTCTGCTAATTTTATTATTTTTTTCTGATAACCATAGTTGCAGTCTTAAATGCTGTGACAAGATGCAATACTCATCAAGCAATTCTGGACTCAGAGGCTGGATTTATCCTCAGAAAGCTTTGTCAATTTCTAGAAGAAAGTTTGGGGGGAAAAAAACTATTGTGCAAAGTTCAGTAATTCAAAAGCACCTTTCTTTCAGAGCCTCTTCTAAGTCCATGTTTCAGGTAAAGATGTAAAATTTGGAAGTAGGGAAGCCTTTACAGCAGGGTATATTTGCAGTGAAATTCATATAAAAAAGAGCCCAAACTTGGTCAAATTGCAGAATATAAACTTCTAAGGGTTTTACAGCTATGAACTTAAGCATGCTTAGTCCTTTTATAGCACCTATTGTCAGGAAAACCCACAAACGCCAGAGGTTTATGTCCAAAACAGAGACAGAGGAGTCCTGCAACTTTATTCGAACAAAGGGAGAGAGTCCACCGGGTCACACACCCGCGGGCTTTTCTCTCTCGAGGTTTGGGAGGGCGCAGGCTCCTTTTATCCCAAACTCCCGGCCGCATGTTGCCCTCTTCCTTTCCCCACTGGCTGAGGTACTAGGAAGGTACAGCCTTCCCGAACCGCCTACCCCACATTCCCCCCCCTTGAATCTACTGTTTTACCCCAAAACTCAGAAGTTCAGGCTTGGGCAGACCCCTGTCTGTTTCAGGAGCCAAGGTGTCTGGGCTCTGCAACAAACCAGCTACCCAGAGTTAGCAGAGACATTAAGACTCATTTCAAAGACCTTAACACCCACACCTTCTCCCGTCAAATTGTTTGTAAACACACGAGCTTTCCTCTCACTACTGATGCCAAAACCACATGTTTATTGCTGAACAGAAGGAATGTGTATGACTTATTCCCTGACATCTCTATTACAGCACTGGAGTGTGCATGTAGAGCTACACAGTTACCTTCTGCTTAGACTGAAGCACAGAGAAGAACTGAAAATTAGAAAAAAAAACTCTGCGAGGATTTTTTCTTTGTGCAGAAAAGAATCTGTAAAACTAGAGGAAGGAGAGTGAAGGTATTGGAAGCTGACAGCTGACATAGGTATGTTCTAGCCAGGCTGTGCTTGGCTGGAAGGGGGGATGATGTCACTTAACATCCTTGAGAGACATGTGGCAAGTGAAAAATATTTGTCTGGGAAAAAATGGTGCTATATCCCTATTGCAATAGGAAAGAAATTGAAGGTCTCATCAGTTAATCAGTATTGAGAGGGCAAGGAAAATCAGAAGAGAAACCTGAATGGAATAACATGAACAAACTGTATGATGAGGAGACAAAGTAGGAGTTTGTGGTTGGTAAGAAACCATCTGATAGAAGGAAACAAAGAGCTGTGAGAGGAAGACCGTGTCTGATTCTAGTAGGATGTTTGCCACGTGCCTAAAGAGTTGTTTGGTGGTTTGTTATTGTTGTTGTTTTGGTTTATTTAAAAAAAACAACAAACAAACAAACAAAAAAAAAACCAAAAAAAAAAAAAAAAAAAAACAAACAGAATAAAAGCAGCAGGGAGAGTCCTGTAAAATACCTGTGGAGCACTTGACAGGAAGCAATTAGCAGGCCTGCAAAGAGGATAGGAAGTGATACTGCTGCTGATATTACTTTTTCCACAAGCTCAAATGCTTGAGGTATGTGTGGTGACTGACAAGTCCAACCCCAGAAATGTCAGCTGATTTTACAGGCAGCATTTTCTGGTTTTCAAGATAATAACAATATGCAAGATATTAAAGATATTCCAGAGTTTAAAAAAGTTTTTGTTGTTTATAATTAAAACTTAATTTTCCACTTATGAAACTGTTGCTTCCACTTGGTTCCCTCATTTCCTTGCCGTAAGATCTCCATATATTTTAGCATGAATCATGCTCACTTGCTGAAATACTCAATACTTGATTTTTATTCTGTTATTCAGCATGCACTATAAGCCTTAAAAGCAACCCCAAGCTATGAAGGGTTAAGAGATTTTTTCCCTCCCTTTGTAAACATTACAAACATATCTAAATGCATTATAAATGGTAATGCATTTAGTATCATAATGTGAAGAGTTTTGATTATTACTTCCAGTTGACTGAAGGAGAGCCTATTCACAGAGATTGAGGTGAAGAGCATCACATGCTTGTAGTTGTGCACTATCATGCGTCTGTGGCATAGCTTTTAAGAGCTCTCTGCATTATGTAGTCTATGACATGTTCAAAGCACAATTCACTTCCAACTGGAAATGCTCAACTGTTGTCCTGAGCAGACCTGGAGTAGCAAGGCAGGCACTCAAGAGCTGAGGGAAAGAGCATGTAGTAAGTGCTCTGTTCAAGTGACTTGCCTGATAGTGCCCAAATATTCTGTATCAGAGATGGGAAGATTCTGATTTCACAGAAAAGTATTTGCTTGGCCTAAACTTGACACTGCTCTTTCTCCTCCTGCAATCTCTTTTTTTTTTAAATTGAACTTTTTGCTTTCCATGTCTTTTTCCTTCCAATGCTCTTCTGCTCCATTAAACATTCCTACTTTTCAGCAGAAGAATCCTTCTTTTCAGGATTCATCACATTTAATAAAATGTCACTTTCACTGTCTTTGTGAGTAAATAAAGTGAAGTATTGCTAAAATTTCTTAATGTCAGGGGCAGTGCAGGACACTAACATTTTTAAGATTGAGAAAAGCATGGAACTAATAGTCTTGAGAAAAAAGCTGCAAGAAATTATAAATACAACTAAGTGGAAAGCATTGCTAGTAATGCCAGTTTTTGAATTCTGAAGTAAAAGGAAACACCATTAGGTGAGAGAGATACCTAAAGCAAGAGCTGTTAATTATGTCAATGTCTTGTCAGTTCAACTCTCATAAACATTCAGGAAATGCCATAAGGGAGGTATATTTTTATGCCTCCAGAGAATAGCGAGAGTAAAAATCTGTAAATGTTTCCTGTTACATCCTCACATAAATGCATAATAAATTGTTAATGTTTTATATATAAAACTGCTTACTTATTGAAGGAAATCTTGACCATCTAATCAAAGAGTCATAGTTGGTTCATTACTACAGAAAAAGAAATGACCAGGTGGAAGAATACACTTACAATTTTTATACGCATACTTATTTTCTGCTCCTTTTTCCTGCTGTTATGCTCACCCTTCTCCTTCCCCTTTGAGTTCCAAACTCAGTGGTTTCATTCAGGTATGTGATGGGCAAGGCTCTGGTGAGTCAGCATTATGTGGTGTCCCTTACTGGAGACAATTGTTCACATCTTCTTCCACTGCTCAGGATCTGTTAGGGGTCATTTCGGTTTGTTGACACACTTTTGTATTTTTGCTCGCTCCTCATTGTTTTGCAGCTTCACAATATATCTGAATTTACTATATATGATACTTTATGTGATGTAGGTACTATTTCTTCTCTCTGTAAGCCCTAACACTAGTTTTTCAGGCTCTAGATCTGCATTTCTTTACCTTCTTGAAGCATTGGTGAGCTGTTTATAGCCATATGGTCTCCAGTGCCAACCCTGTTGCTGTTACAGCCAAATCAAGCAAACAAACCACAGGAAGGACAGAAAGAGTTCAAACAAAGCCAGCCCAACAAGACATAACCCTCAGGCCTTCCAAACTTATAAAGCCTGTGGTCATTCAAAAAAAGCCTGTTAGCTCTGGCAGTGTCATAATGCTGGGCTACAAATTAACATTAGACTGCTGAGACTGACAGTAACTGGATGGTACTGGTAAGGCAATTAACCCTGACCAAAGGGATAGCTAATCTACGCAGGACCAATGCGGCTGGGCAGAGCTGAGATTAACTAGTAGCACTTAATTTTCACAGGTAAAATATCTGTGATATAAATTCCTGTGTTGTAAGTTCATAATGTTTTCAAAAAGTAAAAAGAGTTACACTACATTCTAGATTAAGAATTACCATCATGAGTCAGGCCTGCCATCCGTGCATTTGCCAACACCAGATGCTTCAGAGAGCAGTGCAAGAAACCCCAAGGTGGGCAATTATGGAATAATTTCTCCACATGGAAGGCTTCATCCTAATCCTCAGCAGTTAAAGATTTGCTTGTTTACTGTTGCATGAAGGCTTATAAAATGTTAGAGTTGGTTTGGTTTTTTCCCTACCTGATATAATTGTGAATATTGTAAGTTTTCATACAAACATGAAGTCCAACTTAGAGTCCTAAGCTGTTGGCATCAGTGATTTCTGGTGGTACTTAGTACCATAGCTTAACTATGCAGTGTGATAAAAACGAAAGTATTTTATCGTTTGTTTTGTTTGGCACTTGCTGCATTTCAATTCCACAGTATGTGCCATTGTTTTTCTTTCATTAGAAAAGTAACTCTTTGTACTCCTCAGTCATCCACAGACATTTTTGAAAAATATGTAGGGAAATTTAGGCTCTCTATGCATCAGTTTTTTCCCCAGTGGAAAATCTCTGATTTCTTAGTACTTTAGAAATACTTTCTAGTTACTAAGGTGTGTGAAGATAAAGCAGCACTGATTTTTTTTTTTAACAATCTTGATGGAGACATAGGGATTCCCGTTTACTCAGTTGTTTTGATAGACTGTCAGTATTTTCTAGCTGCTGTATCGGTCCCTATTGGCCAGCTCAGTAGAAGTAATGCTTTTCTCTAGGGTCAGTTCTCCAAACGTGCTGGGAGTTTGGGAGCTCCTTATCTCTATCTACTAGAGTATTCATGTGAATACTGCTGCACTGTAGATTTTCTTCTCCTCTCCTGTCATATGAAAGTGTAATGAACTAGCAACAGCCAGCCTCTCTGTCTATGCAGGCATGTTGTTAAAATTCACTTAAAGTAACTGGGACAATATTGAGCACTGTAGTTCTTAATTGACCTGTAATTTATATTCTAGATTGCTTTTTCTGCTCCCTATAGTATGAAATTGTGTTCCTACTCTGTTTTGGATCATCACTTTCCTTAAGGGTTTATTTTAAAAGTTATTTTAAAGTTTGTTTTTAAAGGTTTTCATGTGGTTTCTTTGAATAATAAGCAAACATTTTTTATTCTCATCCATTTTTCTCTTGAGCACCTGGTTTAGAACAGTTACCTTTTTCTTAAACAATGCATTCCTTGTTTATTTACACAATTTGGACAGTGGTGGAGGTTACATTCTTTTTAATGTCTTTAGAAAGCATTGTTATCCAGTCTTGTTTAAAGTGTATCCATGCACAGAATTTGCCCTGTGAAGCATTATTTCAAATCTGCATGCTTGAAATTTAACTTGAATTCCCGGTTCTATTTGGATCCTACTGCTTCCAGTTATCTTGAAAATTGTGCTGAATAATTGCATTCGGCCTGAAGAGGAGAGGGCTCTGAGGAGACTTTATTGTGGCTTTTCAAAACATAAAGGGAGTTATAAGGAAGACAGACACTTTGTACCAAGGCTTGTAGTGGGAGGACAAAAGGCAACAGTTCTAAACTGATAGAGGCAGGTTTAGATTGGGCATAAGGGAAGAATGGGAAGAATTTTTTTATCAGGAGAGTGGTGAGACACTGGAACAGGTTGCCCAGAGAAGCTGTGGTTGTCCCACCCCTGGAATTGCTCAAGGCTGGGTTGGATGGGGCTTTGAACAACCTGATCCAGTGAAAGGTGTCCCTGTCTCTGGCAGCAGGGTTGGAACTAGATGATATTTAAAGGTACCTTCCAACCTAACCAGTTCTGTGATTCTGCATTTTCACTTATACTTCATATTTTCACATTTGTTAAAAAAGAATCTTTTTGTTATTTTGGATAAACTAAAGTAGATAAACTACAATAGATAAATTAGTACACCTGAACTGTCAGTCTAAAACTGGAGCATGGGGTCAGTTGAGAAGTTCACTTTTCTTATGTTTCTCAATTTCAGTTTAAAAGTGCAAAAGAATTAGGCCTTTTGCCTGGAGAAACCTGTGCACCTGGCCACATGCAGCTTGGTGATGAAAATATTTTTCCCCCAGAACACTGCCTTCATGTTAGTCTTGATGAAAGTGAAAGGCTGAGAAGAAGGAGCAACAGGAAAAAGGCAACAGGAAAAGCAAAAAGAGATTCTCGAGTACCTCTTAAAATTTTCCTGATAGGGATCTTAGCACTAAGTTTAGAATGTTTCCTACATTGGAAAAGACCTTCTCTATCAGAATAGCCTGAAAATGCTCCATTCTTGGAGAATTCTCTCATCTTGGAGAATTTTAAATATATTGACCCTGCTTTCAGCAGAAGTTTGTATCAGATGACCTCCAGAGATTTCCTCTAAACTGAATTGGAGGATATGAGACAGTATTCAGTAATTTTTGGTCACGAGCATACTGTCAGCAATAAAATGTATGAAGTGAAATGGAAGTAACAAAAAAATTTCTATTCTCTGCAAATCCCATGCTAGCTTCTAGACCAGGACAGTGTATTTCCCACAAATCACTAGAAACTAGTGACCTGAAAACTATTTGTGACATAACAGAATTACACAGTGTCATGTAATGATGGAAAGAAAAGTGGAGTGCTGCTGCTGCAGATGTCATGGCCAACAGGAGAAAATGGATCATGTACAATTTCTCTCTTTATAGAATGCAGCCTTTTCCCCACTGAATGAACTTTGAAATCTAAAAACTGGTTTCAAGCTGTTTATTTTCCCAAACACAGGGGGTGAGATAAATGGCTTCAAATAGTTCAGCAAACCTTAAAAGAAAGCAGACCAGAAAAGAGAGTTTTAGATTAAAAGACATTTATGTTTAAAAAACATGAGCAACCCTGCTTAAAAATTGTCTTAAAAGAAAGACTTTTGAAACCCATCTCCTATTAATAGGGCTTCATAATTAAAACCCTGACTTTTTGTATTTCAAGTTTGGAAGATTCTAATAACAAGGAAACTGTAAAGGTGTCGTTAAAAATTATTTTGTCTTTGCTGAAACCAGTATCACTACAGACCCAAATTATTTTCATTATTTCTTGGTATCATCAAACTGTGGAGGGTTGAAAAAGCTGAGGAATAATTAATTCTTTAATGGTAACTTTGAGAAGACTGTACAAGTGAAAGTACTTGAGAGGGTTATTTAGATGAGATTTCAAGCCTTATTTTGTAGGGTTGGGTTATATCAATTTGTTAGGAATTAGCTCCCACGTTGGTCTTGGCTTGCAGTTTTGTTATAGATAAGATTGTGAAAAACATCCTTTCTGCTCAGTGCTTTACTGTAAATATACTGGTGTTGAGCTAAAGGATGATAATGGATCAGAGAGTTTTGAGTGCTTCACTGCCTCAAAATATATCTGGTCCTAACCCAAATTTTTACCTGTGTCTGTCACTCTGCCCATGTTTATCCCAATGGGGAAGATTTCCTGCCAGATCCATCAATTTTATATTGGATCATAACCACATAAATCACCTGGGTAAATCAGACCAAGCCAGAATCAAATTCATTGTACCCATTAAAGACAGATAACATTTCATAAAATGTATAATATGTCAAAGCTGACATAATCTTCTCTGAGAAAAGAGAACAGCCCATCTATTTGCTAAATAGAATAAATCAAAAGAGGGAAAAGAGAATTAAACTGGCATCTCTGCTATCTTTAGCAGAGGAAAGAAGACTTGAATGTTATACAGTAAGTACAGAAGAGCTCCCCTGCACTGCCCTGGTGATCCCTTGCTCCCATACAAACCTCTTCTGACAGCTGACAGCATCAGCAATCTCCGCATCCTCCAGCCATGGCTCTTGAGCTGTGAGTTCAGCTCCAGCTGTGGGCATTTCTCAGGCACAGTCTAACAGCCTAACCAACCTGCTAGGAGCAGGATTGAGTACATAACTGTATAGAATAGTGTATGCACCTACAATTACATTTGCCAGTCATTACTTCATTCTGTAGACACACTTCAACATTCTCAGCCCTTGGCATTTTTGGGACAAGGATTCAGCAATCCTATGAGAGCATCCCTGCCTTTGCCTGGATGATGCCTGCCCAGTAAACGTAATTTACAGAGAATTTGGCAAATACTAGGGCCATATTAGGGCCATCCTATTTTGTTTCCCATGAGCGAGTTTTCTCCCCAGCCTGCAGCCCTGTCCTGCTGGCCAGGAGCTCACCCTGCAGGGAGTGCTCCAGCCACAAATTCTCCACATGCCTGGATAACTGGTGCTTTGACTATCAAAAGTATGTTAGTAAATACTAATGAACAGCTTCGAATCTTCAGCAAAGCAGAGAATTTCTGATATATAGCAGATGGTCTGGTATATAGATTCATGTAGATTTCCTTCTACAATATATTTCAAAAAGTAGTAAGAGACCGAACTACTTGATACTCTACATTTAATAGCATGTTACTTTTCTCCCAGTCGTGGCTGCTCATTAGCTGCTTCTGATTTCACTGGACTATTATAGTTTTCAAATATGTGTGTCCAGAAATCTGCACAGTCTCTGCTTCTGACAAATAACTTCAGGGTACTTGTTTCAGCTGCCAATGGCATAAAACAGATCACTTAAATCACCTAGAGCAGTGTTTCTTTCCTTTCTAAGGAAAAAGGCCTTATTGGAGAGCTGAACCTTCTTAAGCAGGAAAAGGAAGAGGATTAAAATAAGTGACTGATATAATGAATTCCCATGTTTCTAAATGGGTAGTTCCTTTGCTCTTCTGCAAACAGACATTCACCAAAGAATCATAAAAACAATTTTTTGCCCTCACGTCTTGGAGCATAAGGAAACATAGCTGTGCTCAGCCACATTACAAGAAGAACCAGACACAGCCTGGTTTTGCTCCCCCTCTGTGATTCTGAGCAGAGATATTCTGGAGTACACACAAATTGCAGAGCTGGTACTGTGGCAACAAGTAATCATAGGATGGTTGTCAGGGTACAGGAAACAAATACTGCAGAGGTTGTAGATGAAGTGCTGGAAACTCTTTGGTTTCTGCATGGAAAAGAGTGGGGAAAAAAATTACATGCATGAAGGTATCTATAAAGGACAGTGGAGACAAAAATTGTAGAAAGATTTTGGGAAGGAAAAGTTTAATTTGTAAAAGTTACTGAACCACTCACGTGGAGTTCTGCATTAAAGGACAAAAGGATACTGGATCTTTGCCAACCTGCTCTGTATGGGTGCAACTTGAGGTGGGGCTGAAGTAGGTACTGTGCCTGATCACACACTAGTGAAAGACAACACATGTTGATTAATAAAAGGTCCTGTTCATGTGTCCTGAGTGGGAAGGCAGTGGTGAATAATTCTTTCCTGTTTAATGATATTTTTGGTTTATGAACCTAAAAAGACTCTTTAAAGACTCTGATCTGGTTTCTTGGAGGCAGTGCTGCTTATGCCATACAAGCCTGCAGGATTTTGTGTAGGAAGACACAGCTGGTAAAGAAAGCTAGGAAGCACAAAACCGTCTCCTTCTATTGTCCTAATAAGGCCAACAGAAGTGGATGTCAAATAGCTCCAATGATTACTTATCCTGGGGAGCCATTATAGGCAGTAGCCAGGATTAGGCTTTCAGCTGAGACACTGCTCCTGAGAATCGAAAAATGGGGGATTATTTAGGTGAAAAGATAATGGCTGAAAAAGCATTATGAAACCTCAGAGTGGGAGGAAAAAGGCCAAGACTGGAGAGACAGAACTGAATAGATTAAAGGAGAATTGTTAAGATAAAAATGACATCGTAAAAAATATATACCTGTGTTACTAAAAACATACAAGACTATTAAAATGAAAGGTCTTTCAGAAATCTAATTTATCCTTCTACTCTCTGGTTTTCAGATAACAGTGTTCTCCTCTATTTCATTTTGAGAACAGGAGACTGCGTAAATAGGTTTTTAATACTTTTTTAAATTTGAACTTTCTAAATTTAAAAGAAGAAAATTTTCTTTATGATGCTTTAAAGCATTTCATGACTGAGTTTCAAATGAGGATTGGAACCTATAGTGAGCATGCCTCCAAATATAGGTCTTGTTATAAACTAGGTATAGAAGCTGATTTGAACAGCCAGCATTTCCACGTCTCTGCGCCATGAATGGAAAATGTAAAATCAACCTATTAGATGATTTAAGAAGGGAAAAGGAAAGGGGCAGGAAGGTGCAGGAAGGGAAGGCAAGGCAAAATAAGCCCCAAGTAAAATAAGTTTCCTTACAGAATAAGTGAAAAATAATTATTTACTTTATCTGGCATTGATAAAAGACTAAAGCCAACGTATCTTAAGCAGTGAATAAAATATTCTCCTTATCAAAATGTATGGTAGTAATGTTTCCCCAGCAGTTGTGACTATCCAAAAGACAGATACCCTTAATGCATCGATTTTTTGATGTCTATTGGTTATATCACACCCCCAAATTCATGTTAGTATTATAATTTCTAGGTTCTGAGGTGCCATGGGCAGATTCAACTCCAGTTGTCTGGGAATTATGGTTCTGCATCCCCTCTGCCCAGTATTTCTGAAGTGGCCTCTATTATTTAGTAGCAGAGTAGGAAAGACCTTGCATTGTTACAATATCCAGTCACTTTGTGCTGCACTTAGGAAAGGGCATCTACTGCACCTTCATTCTCATCTGCTTTGCACCAGTGGCTGAGGAGACCTGCACTACCTCAGACTGATTAGTGCTCATTTTGGGTGAATACTTTACAAGGTCATCCAGATCCTGCAGGAGTGGATAAAGAATGAAGAAAAAATACATGATCATGATGAACACTGAAGAGGCTGCACTTTCCTTCTATTTTCCATGGAGAGTGCCTCTGCATGTCAAAGAATTCATACAGATGGCCGTGAATGTTGGCTCTTCCAGAATCAGTTTTCATGAATATTCCATAAGGCCACATTGCACAATTACTGTTTACTTGTGTTTATGCTCACTACTGAGAATCAGCAATTACAGTGACATCCAGGAGTGAATTACAAGAGAGGCCAACATTTAGGAAATAAAAAGCATTCATTGTCCTGTGTAATGCTTACTATCACCATGAAGATTCATGGAAAAAATCTCTTTAGCCTTGGATATGGTTTGTGGAGGACAATGCAACAGATTCCACAACAAAATAGGATTTTGTGAGCCATGAGGAATCTTTATATGCCATAAAGGAGACAGCAAAGAGGCAATTTCATTGAAGTATATAGACTTAATAGTATCTGTAATGTCAGTGTGAATTATTGGAGCAATTCTGGCCCTGATGGCAGTGTGGAAGTTAGAGGGGGGAGCATGAAAATAGGAATGTTATAAGAATTAAAAAATAAAGAGTTGGAAGGCTTATTCCTTGGAGTGTAAGAGTTGAAATGCTACTCTGTAGAAATGGTCTTCCAGTTCAAAACCATCTGTTGGAGTCCTTTAAGTAACATAGTTAGACAATTAAAAGCAGGAAAGAAATAATGTGTTGGGGTCAGACAAACTGCTTTCAGAACAGATTCTTTCCAAAGATGTTTGGGGTTCAGTAGGCTAAGAAAAGTTCTGTCAAATTTTCCTCCTTTGGGAGACCTGGAAATGAGAACTGTATTTGGGTTTTTTACTGACAGGTCAGTATATCAAGGTCAATACCTCTGATATTGAGGTCAAAAGTAGTTTTTAATTTATCTCTATAATTATATTTAGAAATAAGGGAAAAGATGCAAAGTAAAGTGACCTACTCAGGGCCCCAGAGAGAAACCAATGGCAATACTGGGAAGAGATACATTAGGGAATTAGCAGTTGTCTGCTTTAACTTTGGCTATGGGTTTGAGTCCAAAACCATAATGAGAAATGCTTTGACTGTGGAATTAGGAAATAGTCTTCCAGTATGTATTCTTGGGTTTACCTCCCTAAAAAAAGACATGAAATAGGATGGTAAAGTTAGTGCTCTGGCAATCTGTGTAACTGGCAGTGTCAAGATAGGCGCATTGCAGGTTTGTCCTTCTTCAGGCTTGGAAGAAATTTCACAATGACAGTGGGCATCTAGGACTTTCCCTGTTGCCTGCAGAAGAAGAAGCTTTGAGAAATTCATGTACTGTCATTTTATGAGCCTTGGTTCTAGATTACAGGCAATCCCCAGTTTGCTTAGAGCTGCACAGTCCATTTGTCCCATCTTTACAGTGCATGAGCAACATGCTAGCAAACATTCATTACATGATACATAAAATGCACCAAACAGCATGATGTTATTTTACTTCCTAACAAACTGGAGGCTCCAGCTTTGTGATCAAGCTTCTTTCATGGAAGCAGATATTTGATGATGTCTAGATTTTACAACTTTAACATTAAAACTATGCTTTGTTTAATCAGGGAAAAGGGAAGGCCAAGAAAGTAATTCCTCAAGCTTTAAATAAAGTATTAGAATGAGCAGGGAATTTTCAGGTTGGTCAAGGTGATGAAAAGACAACCACAATTTGCAGTCTAGTTTGAAAGCAATAGTTGGCAGAAACATTTTACTTGGGATTGGAGAGCTTGGGACAACAGTGTGTTGTGTTCTCTTTTGAAGTTTGTGTGGCAGGGCAGGGAAAAAACATTGTCAAAACTTTCTGTGACTTACATGGGTTATTGATTTTGTTCATTTTTCCCTTCATGAGTCAGTAAGACACTTCTGCTGCATTTCTGATCTGGCTTTGCCCTTGCATGCCTAAAGTCTGACACAACATAATGGCAGATATTGCAGAATGTAAGGTTTCTATGGAAGGTGTTTCTGTAATGCCTGTGTGAGCTGATATCGCAGGAGCAGCCTTCTGATACAAACATGCATTTCTAGAATGAAAATAATTGCACATTTGAAAATGTCACAGTAAACTTTGATCCATAACGAGATGAGTTTGGCTTGCAGAAAATCTTAATTGCTTAATTTTCACTGTATTAGGAAGAAAGCCACTGTAGTATTAAGGGTTTATGATCTTTACTAAATGAGTAAATTACTATGGTCCTGTCCAGCAGAAAAGAGTAGTGTGCCTACACTTTGGGCACTTAAGTAGAAGGAAATTATTAGGAATATGAAATTAGAGGCCAAGAACAAAAAGATTTTTGGTAGGAAAATGGTGTACAGAGAAGCCTGGGTTCCGAGCTGCTGTTTTTAAGGAAAGGTGAGAGGTGTTACATGTGTAACCTTGCAGACAGTTGGGGCCTGGTCTTGCTGCTAAATAATTTATTTTAGGACTTCTCTATTTTGTAACAGAACAGTGGAGCAGAAACTAAGAAAAGAGAAGTGGAGGATGATACACACTATGGGAACACATTATTGATTACTGGAAATTTTCAACACAATTTCTTATGTGAAAGAGATTCCACACCTAAACCACATATTTTCATAAAAGTAGTAACTTGAAAGCGTTGCTGCTTTCTGGTTTTTGTTGCTTCCTTCTCATACCCCAAGGGAAATAAATTAAGGTCCCCTTATGTTTTCTGGCAAAACTTCCTGGTTTCATTTTTCAATTTGATTCTCAGCTTTAGAAAAAAAAAGTGTTTTGAAAACCAGCATTTTTTTAATATAAAAAATGCCTGCTAGTTAAAAATAGATTTCCCTGAAGGAAAAACCAAAACAACTCCAAACCATTTTTCAAAAGTCTTTGATAATTTCTCAGACTATACTTTTGGAAAACATAAAAAGTAATACAAATTTAGAAAATAATAATCCAAGTTGTTTTAGGTAATGTAGATTGACTGATCTGAATTCTTGGGAGATTGTTTTTACTGCTTTCCACAACAGACTTTGGAAAATGAAGTTTCATTTTGCTATTAGCTTGTATACCAAAAATGTACAGAACTTGTTAGTTATCTGAAAATTTAACATTGCTAAGAAGAATGTTGATTTTCTTTTACAGTTTTCCAATGCCATTTGATAGCTGGCTGACAGAACATGTTCTCAAGTGTATATACTTCTTGGTAGGTAATATATGCACGTGGAATGTAATTTCTAGAGTCTGAGAACATAACAGCTTAACATTGATAAGAAAGATTTAATTTTTAGCCTCCAAGTATAGACATAAAACTTCATAGTTAGGATTTTTTTTTTTTTGGTGGCTGTTTTATATACTTAATATTGTAATTTTTAGTAGGGCTTCAGGAAATTCAGCAGTTATGTGTTTCTGCCATATTGCAGTGCTTGATTTAATATTTTTTAAGCTGTCCGTATTGCACACTGCACCACAGTATAGAGATATCCAATTCTGTCTTTAATGAGCTACCCTAGATATTGGAACCAAACTGTGCAGTGCATCAGAACCCAGTAAATTAACTAATGCATAACTGTGTCTCATGTGGTTAGACTGCAGTCTAACTGCAAATGCAGCAAAAAGAATTACAATTAAAACTAATAGGTCATAGAAGGCAAAAACTCCGTGGGATGAGCAATGCAGCTCTAAAGTCTGTGAGTGCTGCTGGATGTGAAGGAAAGTGGTATTAATGGCAACACTACTTGCCAGGATGGTCTTGGCAGGGTTGCTGTTAATGGTTTAGAAAATTCTAAAAAAAGAAGAATTACTGGTGATTACAGTTACAACAGAGATACTGTTTGTGCGTGCCCTAAAAAACATTGCACAAGGATGCTGAGGAACAAGGAAGCTTTGAGGGAGGTTTCAAAGTCAAGGTGTGCTGGTTGCACTGGTAGCAGATTGGGAGAGCTGGACTGGTGGGCGCTTGCACGATGAAGGCAATTTCATGGAAGGTGTTAGCAATGACAGGCATTGCAACAATGCTGGCTGTGGCACTGCCGTGTTCAGGATCCCATGCAGAGATGCCATGACTATTTTTCCTTGCACTTTTGCTGCACTGTCCTCCACCTGCCCCCTGCATCACTAGAAGAGATTATACATTTCTCATTAATCACCTCTGATGTGCACTTGGCTTCTTATCTCTGAGAATAGGTTTCTTAGAGGATGCACCATCTCCTACCTGCAGGATATTTCAAAGTATATTCACCAAATATCTTTCAGATAAGAGAGAAATTTGGCAGCCTAAACTGCAGCCACTTGAGGCTTGTAATCTCTATAGTAGGGAAATATTTAAAACATTTTGATCATTGCTGTGACCCTTCATTTATCAGCTTCTGAGTTTCTTATCACCATACTTCTGCTACAGGAGTGTTCCATTGTAACAAAGGATTTTTCTTGCACAGAAATACATTTATTTTAAGAATATTTGACTAAGGCAAACATCTTATTGCTGTCTTAATGTGAACATGTTATTGCATTCTAGAATACCAAAATATCCACTCCTGAAGTCATGGACAGCCTTGCTGAAGATTCCATTTACTACAGAAATCTAATTCAAAGCTTTGTCAAAAGTTTTCAGTGTGTTATCATGACCCACTGCATACAGTGCACGTCTTGTCGGGCTGATCAAAACCAACAGTCCACATATCAGGGAATTCTTATGCTTCTATTGTATAATCACCATAACTCCAGCAGATAGCCCACTTGCTTAGTCTCAGAAGTGTTGGCTAACAAGCCCTTAACTTTTACAACACACTTCACCAAGCTCCCAATCCACAAGCTTCCCAAGTGTCAGTTAACAAGCCCTTGACATTTACAGCACACTTCAACAAGCTCACAACTCTAACAGCCTTCAGCATGGAGTAAGGAGTAGAATATGATAGCCCCACTTTGCCGAGATAAGGCAAGGGAGGGGAGAAGAAAGGACATCCGCAGTCCTTAGATCCCACATTGGTCCTGCCCCATGGATGGGCAGGAGGGTGGGGAAGTTGAGGCAGGCACACTGAGTGTCAAGGCAGAAAAGGAAGTTGGCTCAGCTGATCACAGCTTCCCTGTGGAAACAGTCTGAATGCTTGAGACAAAACATGCCTGTGCCTGGTCTTCCACATGTGTGATTTGAACTCAAGTGGGTTGACTGAAGTAAAGACATGTCCCACACTTAAAGACCAGTTGTTTGGCAATATTGAACTAAAAATATTTGAAAGTTATCTTTCTGCCAGTGTGTTTTAAGTGGGCTTGATTAATGTTAAAGAAAAAAAATCAATGCAATAACTGGAATTCAAACCACCCTATGAAGTCTGCATAACGTTAGTAAGGGAAGAACTGAAAACACTTCTGTGGCCTATCACAGGCTGTGTTGGAGACTTGTAGGGCTTTTGTTTGTCATAAATTCACAGCTTATGATATTGTGAAATTCCAGTTAGAGTGTCAGTCTTCATTTTCTAAAAGTATGTTTATAGTATTGTAAAAAACGTTTGAAAATCTGGATCTAAAAAAACCAAAGAAAAGTAGCCCATCAAAACCCAAAGTAAGTATATATTTTCTTTTATTTTATTCTGTAGAACTTTAAAGTTTCAAAACCTCTAAGGCCTAGTTTATGACATTCAATGATAATGACAATAAAGCTTATACTGGTGACTGTGTTGTTAGCTCTTAGGCAGCAATGAGCACACAGAAGTATTTTGTTCTTAATTCTATTCTATGGAGTTTAAAACGACAGGTTCTACTTTTAGCTGTACAGGAGTCCATATAAATATGTAGATTCTGAAGCCAGAAGGCCATGGACAGTTTTTTTCTAGACAGATTTTCAGGATATACAAGCTGTAGAATTTTCCAAAGCTTTGAATTAAACCAGTTCTTAGAAAAGTATTGAATCTGACTTTAACATTCTATGCAGTTGAAAATCCCCATCCCCAGATAAATTACTTCAGCTTTTAATTACTCTCATTGCTAAAAAATTGTATCTTATTTCAAGAATTTATCTTATTCCAATTTCCTGATACTGGATGTGGTACTTTTGACAGAAAGCTTAAAAAGCACTACCTTGCCCAACTATTTATCAGTACTTGATGCATAAGAGACAAATTTTAAGCCAAGGCATAAAAACATGCACAGGCTGTAAGCTGCAGTTAGAAGCCAAAGAGGTAAGCAGATGGATAACTAGGCAAATGTGGCTTGTTGCACACATGGGGAAGGGTAGGGAAACAGCACCCTCTCTAGACAACCTGTTCTCAGCGATGTCTCAAAGCTAAACAAACATTAAATTTTGTGGATGATATTAAAAGACTCAGCTTAATGACCATGGAGACAGCTGTCTTCTCATAGCTACAAAACAGGTTTTACTTAAAGGATATCATACAGGAAAACAAAATATTTCTGAGGCTGAGCAGAACACAGACTTCCCAGAGAACCCTTCTTTTGGCTACTTTTCAGGTCCCATCCTCAGTCTTTTATTGCTTTGGCTCTTGCCTGAACAGTAGGGATGGAGCAGCTGTAAGTTAACAGCCAGAAGCAATTTTCATTGATTTGTCCTGCTCTTTGCAGTATTCCACTGGAAGCATCCCCAGGGCACATTACTAATTTTTTGCCCTTTACTTTGGGACCATTAGATTAATGGTGTTACATAATTACCATTTCTTCATCATTAATACAATATTGGTGTGATGAATTTTACAGTCAAACAGTCCTTAGCTCTTGCTAGGGGGGTAAAAAAAATCTTCCTATTTAAAAATGAAACTATCTTTTTTTTCCCCAGACCTGTAGAGCAGGTTTGCTTCTGTGCCTTTGCAGCCTAGTTATGACCCTCAGAGTTAAAATCATTTGGGGGAAAAGAGGGAATACAGCAACCCAATAACATGGCAAGCATTTTATTCACTGCTCCTTGAACGATGCAAGTCACATGCAGCCCAACCAGCACACAATGCCCACTTAGGTCAGACCAGAAGGATCTAGGTTTTATATTGGAGATTACACTTGTATTACCACACAGGCTCTTCTGGTACTGCCTTGTTACATCTGCACACTTAAACTGTTGTCAGGTTAGTATTAAGAATTTGGTATTGCTATCCCACACTGACCAGTGCTTTTCCTGATCAAATATGGATATAGTACCAGAGGTAAAACAGCCAGGGAACATTCCCTATCAGCAGCTGGATAATGCAACCTGGTTTTAAAGCATGGGAGAACCAAATCATGTGCAGCTGCACTGAGCCAAGGCATGCTTTTCCAGTTCAGGGCCAGAGTATGGGCCTACCGTTTTCTTTAAAAATTCTTTAACTTGGCCTGTAGGTTGGTGGCAGTAAGGTGGGACTGAATGTCAGTGCTATGTTCTTCCTCTGTCCATGCTTATTTGGAAGAGGAAGACAGAACTATGGAGGGTACAAGAGACTGCAGTGACACCTTAGTAACTGTGGAGAAGACACCTCTAAAGAGGCAATTTCCAAACTTGGGCAAAATAAGGTTTCCTGACCTCATTCTAAAGTGTGATATGGTGCAATGTGATGAGCAATACCTTCTGCTTCTCCAGACACACTGCCATTAAACTGGGCAGGATTTCAGCCATTGGGAAGTTTGAACTATCAGAAACATAGATAGCAATAGGTAGGTTCCAATGTACACAGCAAGAGATTCCCTGTGTGTGTTGTTGAGTTGTTGAGTCTATTGTTCCTGCTTTCTATTTATATGCTTTTTTTATGGTGATGGAGGCATTCTTGTGATTTGTACAGTCTTTTGGACTGCAGAAAACTCAGGATAGTTGACTTTAAAGTGTGCAGTAATTTCATCTATCCTTGGGGCATACAGAGGTGACCTATCTTGTCCTCTTCATACTTGTCATGTGATTAAGGGCAGAGGGCAAAGTGAAGGTACTTGCCCAAAGTACAGGCAGCTGTCTGAATTCACACAGCAAGTAACTGAGTCTTGGGTCAATTCTAAATAAAAGCTCACACCAAGAGCTTATGACCGAGAACTACCAAGTGGTAAGCCTTAGAGGAAGCCAAGGGAGGCTTACGCCCCAGCAAGTGTATAGTGTAGTTGGTGTCTTTAACCACACTCCAGATGACTCCTGCCAAACAAATGTGTTTTGTAACTTCCCAGACCTGCAACATGTCTGTGAATGGTAGTGAACAGTTGGTCTTAATTAGAGCAGGAAGTGATGCATAAAAGAAGTTGTTCTCTTAGTTATTATTGTCTTTTCCTTGCTCAGAATTATTGATCCTATACCTAAGCAAGATGTTTTCTGGTTCCCTTATTTAAAGTTACAGTTTTACAGGAAATAGATATGTTGCCCACTCTGCAGAGGTAGCAGGATAATTTGTCAATTAGAAATAATCAGTTCTAGAATGACTTTTATGTCTGTGCTATTTCTGAAACCTCTTTAATTAGATCTGAGTTCATCCATGTATCAGCTGAAGCAACAGATATTAACTGTCCCATGTGTACATCTTGAAATGAGATGAAATGCAGTTTGTCTTGGGCTGTAAGCAGTGGGGAATTCTGTGTTTCACAGTCAAAACAGTCAAACCATAAAGAGGTTTACTTTTAATTGTTCTTAATCTTGTATTTGAAAATAAATCTGGTGCTACACTGCCAGGCTTGGACACAGAAGCTCTCTGTTTATCTCCTGAATGGGCATTACTTGGCTTGACAGCTTGACAGTTTCAGCCCTTGCCAGTACGCCTCAGTTTTGATGAGAGGAGATCACATCTGGTCCTGAGGAGGATGAAGGACATGTTAAAGGCTGCTCAGTCCCTGGCCTCTGGGTTATTTTATCCAGGTTTGGGAGGTCATGTCCTAGTGAAAGATCACTTAAGATGGGCAAAGAAGAGAAACCCCTTACCTACTGTCATCAATGCTAAATAGAGTTTATCCCTACAAGTGATTAAACACCTTTACTGTAGCCAGCCTACCTTTGAAATGGAGAAAATCAAGAGCTTTGTTGTCTTGCTCTCCAAAAGCAAGAATGAATGGGTATTACTTTAGGTAGAAGTACTAAATCTGCCCTTTTTCTCACAATAATTTTTTCCTGATTTAGGGACAGGACTGAGAAAGAAAATACCTTTTCCCTGCATTTTAAAACCCAAAATATATTAAATATTAAATGCTCATATTTCCTAAAGGTTTATATTTAATTTTTGCGTGTTTTCTATGAGTTACCATTCATTATTAAATAAGTTTAAATTGTGCAGCAACTAAAATTGAGTCAAATTTAAAGACAGGAATATAGGAATTGAAAGGCTTCCTTAGCATACAGGCATTTTCTGGGCTTGTTACTTTATTCCTGATTGTTCTGTCTGTCACTAAAAAGGTGTTTGCCATTTCTGTCTTGGAGCTGGCTTCTCATGCTTATAGTTCCCTGAACATCTCACTGTAAGTGATTTTGCCATATTTATCTACATGTTGCAAGAAATACTGAACTGTAAAATAATATTTAGAAGGGTTTTCCAAAGCAGCCTTCTGAGTGAATAACTCAGTGAAAATAAGACATTTTAAAGATTCAAAAATATTTCCAACAAAGCATTAGAAAGCCTAAAGGTAAATTATGAGTTTATATGTACTGCCACTGTTGTACTCTCAGCAAAGGGCATTACCATGAAATTAAGACAAACACAGGAAACTTTTAGAAGCTTCCTCATTACCCATAAACATGGAATATCAGCAGAACACTAGGAATGTAATAAGTCTTGTATGACATTTTTTAATTTGAATGCTGAACAGTTCTTAATCTCTGTTTACTGGTTCCCTGGTGCCAAGGGGAAGAAAGTCAGCCTGCCAAGTTATGTTTCTTGATCTCTCTAACTCACTGTAAAGCCTCCACCAGGTTATTAATTTTTTTCTTTGCCACCTGTGTAATGGAGATAGTCATTATCTACTTCTTATTTGATTTTCTGAGATTATGACGTTTGTGGTAATGAATCTTCATAAACCATACCAAATTCATTGTGATGAGGTACTGTAAAAAGGGCAGTGTATATTAAAAATCTGGTATATTTACCCTTGCATAAGCTTCCTAAAACTGCCTCAAAGACGGCATGATGTTCTCACTCACTTTGGCTTTTTAGTTTGGAAATGCATAATGTCTGGAGGAGAGTAACTACTGATTTCATTAGCATTACATCTACTGAAAACCTTTGGGAGAGAAGGGAGGCTAAAGCCACAGTCTTGCACATTCCTGCCAGGATATCTAGGAGCAGAACTGTACTTTTGTGGGCTACTGTTTCAACAGATAACACTTTAAAATATTTAACTTTCAAAATCAAATTTGTATCAGACTCACACACTCACTCCTCTTTCAGCTCCTTTTCCTACCCTTCTGTGTTTCCTCCTTTAATGTGTGTTGACTTTCTCTTGTTGTTTTTTTCCCCTCCAGTAGCATGAGAATTTTTTTCATTTGGGACTTGAAACACTGCTTCAGGGTGACCTGATGGCCTTTCCTGGCAAAGGATCTGCAAGACTGCAGAGTGTTCTGGGGAGACATTTGTGTCACCA
Source organism: Aphelocoma coerulescens (assembly GCF_041296385.1). NCBI lineage: Eukaryota > Metazoa > Chordata > Aves > Passeriformes > Corvidae > Aphelocoma > Aphelocoma coerulescens. The sequence continues at coordinate 26,955,751 of NC_091019.1, forward strand.
ATGAAATTCTTAGGAGATTATGTAAGATAGTGTGTGGAAACTGCAGTAAGGATGTCAGGGTCCTGCAGTACGACTGAAACAAAAGAAAAGGGAGTCTGATAGAAATGCAATTACACAGCACTGCAGCAGAACCTAAGAAATGCTGATGGAGAGAAGCATGCTTAATTGGGGAAGAGTGTGGAAGAGCAGGTGCTTTTCCCTAAACTATATCTACAATAAAATATGTTCCAGTCTCCTTTTTTCCAACTCAGCTCTTGTTCAACAAAACAATGGTAGATTTGTCTTAAAATGTTCTGCAGATATTAGATCCTGGCTACAGTAAAAGCTGTGTAGATGATTAAAATACAATCATTCTCCTAAGTGTGGCAGTGATCTAGACTGACAGTAGGAGAAGGAAATTTCTTCTCCTTTTCTTACCTCTAATCCAAGTGACATTTTTCTTTAGGCAAAAGAAGCATGTTTCTTCTTTTACAAGTTGGAGAAACTCCAGTGATTTTTTTTCCCCTCAATCTGACCTGTTTGGTCATGATTGGACTGGGACAAAGAATGCAGAAACTGTGGCCTGTTTTGTATCCTGTGTTGCAGCTATACTGATAAAGAATTATGTCCTTTTGTCTTCTCTTGGAATAAGAGACTGTGTACAAAAATTGATGGGTTTAAATAGCCAGATACAGAAATATCAGAACGTGGCTCAGCAGTTAATCCAAACCCATTATTTTATGATACATATGTTCTCAGAAGGATATCCTAGCAACCTCCTTTACAGTACAATTTTTTTTTCTTTTATTGGCCTTACAGCCATAATTCTTGCATTTGTTAAAGGGGTGGATATACTTCTATGCACTGGGTTTACATACACCAACCTATTGTATACTTCTACCATTAACAGAGTTTTCCAGCTATCTCAGCTCCAAAAAGAAGGAAATTTTGGGTCTTTGTAGATTTATTATAGGGATTTTCACTTAGTGGTGTTGTAAGGGTGACTGTCTTTTTTTCCTGCTTCACTTGCATCTGAGATCCTTTCACTGAAATTTTATCTAAAGTTAGAGCATCTATAATTCAGCATGGTCTTTTCAGTATGAGCTTTTCAGGAGCATATACATGAGTTACTCTGTTTTTCTACTCCATTGTATTCTACACAGGAATTCTAGTTCCTTATCTGCAAACCACTACCTAGAGTATCTTTTAGAAAAAATAGAAGGATGTGGAGAGAAAGGGAGTAATTTTGCACATAACATAAAATTTACTGATAGTTGAATCTCTTTCATAAAAGATACCAGAACACTACTTCATTGAATACAATTTCTGAACTTCCTTTGGTGTACCAGCTTATAATGTTATGTAAAAGCGATGGCAAAAGGGGATGCAACTGTACTTAAACCTGTGGTAAAATTATTTTGTAGCATTCATTTGTGTCCTCTGTAAAAGACCATAAATTCTACTATGATGTATAATTTAGACTATTGTGTTAATTTTTATGTCCAGGAGGCATAATTTACAGAATATTAAAAATTAGTACTGCATGGGAAGTTCGCTAAAATTCTGAGGGTCCTTAGTGGAGAACTGATTTTTTTAAAGAATGATAAAATATGATCTATTATGAAAAACATCTCTCTTATTCACTGTCGCAGGGAAGATACAGTAAACCACAGCCTGCAGCAGATCTGGAGACTGGTGTTTGAGAACAATGGGGTTTAGAGCTTTTAATCTGCTTGATTACCTCACTCTCTCACTCCCACCCCAGTATTATTTCCTCCCGGCTTTCACTTCCCTTTTCCAATAGTTAAGATTATGATGCATCAGCTTTAGATGCATTTAGATTAAAACAGTTTCCAGGTAGAGTGGAACTGTACTTGTAATTTTTGGGGGGTAAACCCAAGCAGAAAATGTTCTGCATCTGATCTTCAGGAAGTTATCACCATGATATAAAGACATTAGTGACAGCAGCAGCCAGACAGTTAAATCTTTCCTGGTACAATGCAAACACACCTTTGGGAGATTATACATAAGGTCAGATCTTGTTTTAATTCTTTCAGATGAGATGACTAAAGTGTAAAGTAAGAGAAGACTGAGCTCAGATAAATGGAAAGATGGATTGTGAGCATGAAGTAGAATAAGGAAATTATTATTTGGGATGAAAAGATTAGTGTCAAAGACTAATTTATACCAGCTCTTCATTTGTATAGATACTATTTTCAAAGCAGAAGATGATTAATATATAAAGAGAAAGAATTGAGATTATGAAGTGACTTTTCACAGCACAAAATAAACATTAACAGTCAGTCTTTCCGAGAGAGATAGGTCACTGAAATAAAGATGGCGGGCAGTCAAAAAGAAATGACATACTGCCCCAGAAAAGTCTTCTAGGAAAAGAACATAGTCAAAATAACAATGTCTTCACATGACTCTGCTTTGTAGAAACCTTAACTATCAAGTGTCCTGGAGAACAGCCAGTGGGATTACCCTTTCTACAACATCGTTAAATGGTGCAGTAGAAAAGGCCTGAGGATGCCCTAAAATGAAACTATTCCTGCCTTTGAAGCTCAACTTAAACTAAAATGCACACATATACACACCACCCTTTAAACATATAAGTAGCCTATTTTTTCATTGCTTTTCTTTATTTTTTTCTTACATGAACAGGGATAGATTTCATTAATATTGAGGTATGGTTCCATGTTTGAGAGATGTAAAACTGTTTCTAATCTGTTTTCACTAAAATTCTTTTTCTTTCCCCTTCAGTGTTTTTCTTCCCTCTTCTATTCTACTACTGTGCTTCTTTTTAATACAGTTATCTCATTAATTCTTTTAATTTCAAATGTCTGTCTTCCATTTATATGGGTAACTTCCTATTTCCTTTTTCTGCAGATGATTTCCTTATTTTTGCTCTCCTTGACCGAACCCTTTTAGATTCCCTCATCTTTCTGTGTCCATCTTGTGGTTTTCCAGTTTTTCATCCTCATTACTTCCTTCTCTCTAGCCTCTGGCTTCTTCATCACATCTTTTGTCAAAAATACCCCATATTTTTGATAGATCACCACTTACTTCTTTCTTAATCCTATCCTGTCATTTTATTGCTGACTGAGATTGGCTTTCAGCTCATTTACCACCATCATGTAGTGATTTGCCCTAGGGCCTGAGTTCACAAAAAGTGTCATTCCAGGCAGAAAAATGGCTGTGTTTAAATGGTCTCTTCTTGGTAGCAAAACTGCTTCCTTCCTCTATCAGTTTCCTGTGTTGATGTTAGCTGTAAGTATATGTTACTTTATATTATACCTGCAGAGCCATCACCAGTGAGAGTAAGTAGAACCTTCTGCAGTAAACAGCTCTGGAACCACTGGGTCTGGGCTGGTCAAACAGACCTAAGAATTAACTCTGGTGTGATAGGATGATTCATGTGTTTCTAGTGGCCTACTTTAGCCAGTTATGCCCTTTACTGTTAGTAGTGATGCAGGGAATGAAGAGAGGACTTTGCCCTGACTCTGACTCACATTAGCTTGGAAAAAGAGGCAGGTTAAGAAAGAAAATCTTCTAGCTGCAAACTGAGTACTTTTGGAGTCAAGCAAGCATGTTAAACACCTACAGCAGCAGCATTTTTTACACGGTCACTTTTCAGCACAGAACTGCAATTTAATTACTGCTACACCCTTTTGACCTAGGATGGCTGTCTTTCTGCAGTTTGCTTTTGTGCCAGCTGGAACTGGAAAACACAGGTTGTCCTTTGGGCCATTAGAGAGCAGCTGTGATAGAGGGCCTGGGACCGGCAGAGAGTGGCTGTCTTTCGAAAAGTGTGCACTGGTAAAATACTGCTAGAATCACAGGAGCTCAGATTAATTCCTGTGCCTCTTCCATTGAACCCTCCAGACCATGAAAGAATGTACAGAGAGCTCATGATCAAGATGATTAACAAAATGATAAGGTGAGAAACCTCGAACAGCTTCTGAGAGGAGCATAGCTTATGCAGGGAGATGGAGCTGTTGTGGGATGCATTTTCTGAATTGACCCAAACCAGATGAAAATACTTTAGCCTCTGAACCTCAAATGGATCCCTGCAATACTACATCCTGCTTGGTGGCCAGCTCTGGTGAAACCATGCCCTTTCTCATAGTCACTAGCACAAACAGTCCTGTGGGGTTTTTTAATGAGGTCTGCAATTCCAGGCTCCAGACTTGGTTTGAAAAGGGTCCTGTAGCCAAAACATAGCAGATCTGATTTCATACAATTCAGCCAGGTTTCTCACAATTGCCACAACTCTACAGTGATCTGCACATGCATAGAACTGAGCATGGATGCATAATGTCCAAAGTCTCCAGCACCCTACACCCACCCTGCAGAGATGCCTTTGAAAGTAGAGAAGAAACTGAAAGATCAAACAGAGCAAGCAAGCACCTGGCTGTGCTATTGCAGACGTCTGTAGTGGCAAATGCTGACATCAGACTTTAGCTTATCTCCTATACACATAATGTGTGAAATTTTCTGAACTTTTAGATGGACAATAGGAAATAAGTAATAGCTCCCAGTTATATTATGCTGCAATTCACTTTCCTTCAGAAATGCACAACACAGGGAATGATGCATTAGCATTGCACTGAAGTAGCTTCATCTCCCCACATATTCTGCCACACCATGAGAAGCAAAAAGGGTCAAGTAAATAGCTCAGAGTATTTAATTATTTTCAGCCTAGTACCTATCCTTCTTTGGATTAGGCTGAGTTGGATCTGCTGTTGTTTTGAAGGTTAACTGAGGATACCTGATATTCATCTACTTTGCTTGACAAGCATCTTCCTCAGCTGAAACCTTCAGGTGTGAAATTACCTCCAAAATGGACTTCATGAGTGTCTGTTGCTGGCTCATTTTAGAATATACAGCAAGTTGCTTCAGTAACAGGCAAATTTTATTCATAATTGTTGGGGCTCTTACACTGTGTGTTTATCTGCTCTTGGTTGTGCTATCCATTCCTTATTTGTAGCTCATTAACTGACTGCAAGGGGTTATAATTTTTGGCAAGAGTTGCTTTTATTTTCAGATGTTCTATCTTGTTATCTTTGTTTTTAACATCATGATTTTACTTGTTATTGTTTTGTGCTTAGAATCATAAATGTTTTCATGAATGGCTAAATAAATTACCTCCCTGACTCCTATTTCATTTTTGTGGGCAGAAATAACCTTGGCTCAGGATGTTCCAAGGATTATTGATTACTGGAGCTGTGCCTCAGGCCATCAGCTCCTTCAAGCCAGTCATTAATGCCCTGTGTCAACAAATATTGGAAAAGAGGTGAATGCATTTGCTCTGTTCTCTGAACATTTGTCCAAAAGTGTAAGCTGGGAATGGTGCCTAACTAAATTAGAGAGTTTAGAGAGAGAGTTCTAGGTGAAAAGTCACCCCCTGGGCCAGGTCAGGAAAAAGTGGCTTAGACTTTCACCTGTAAGGTCAAGGCATTGTAAAGTATGGAAAAGTAATCCTTAAAATGTACTCAGTTCCTTTTGTGTTCCCTGAACCCTCCAACATGCCCTACCTCTTTGCCTGAGAGAGTGGCCACATGTACTGCCCACTACAGGACATAGTTTGAGTCTTTCTCCTGTATCCAGTTAGACCCAGGCAAATTAGGCTAAAATTAGTGAATTGGGGAAAATATAATTCGGACCGTTGTGCAGATAGCACAGGCACATGAGGTACACTTCCTTAGGAAGGAAGGCCAAACAAAAAAATTACGTTACACTATTGTCAGAGGTATCTACCCATCTTTAATCTCATCAAAGCCAGCAATAAAAACAATGATGTTCCTACTTTGTAAATAGCAGAAATCTGCAAATAAACAGCCCCATGTTGTGAGTGAGGAAAGCAGCAGTCTCTGAAGGCCTCTGTGGAGAGTTTGCAGAACTCTGGCGTGGCTGTGATATGGGAGGAAAACCAGCACTAGTGCCCTATTCATCTTGTGCCTGTTCCTCACACAGACTGTTATTTTGCTGCTGGAATTCCCCAGTCATTAAAGCCCAAGCATCAGTAACAGGCTCCCTGGATCAGAGGTTACAGTTCCCCGCAAGCTGCTGCCGAACAGATAAGGGTGTGGACTAAGGAGAATGGAAGTGTGGCTTCAAGACCTCCCCAGACTGGTTTCCCTGGAGGAACTCTTGTCTGGATGGTGTGCTTCTACTGTACAAGTTCTTTGAAAACAAGGATGGCATAAATTATTTAGGCATGGCAACACTGCCCACAGCCATCACCTGACTTGCATACAAAATCTAAGCTCAGGCTTGTAACACTCTTCTGCACAGAAGTTGTCTTTGAGGTGCCCAAAACCACCGAGATCGACTAACTGACTTGGAAATAAAAGTGGGGTTTCAGGCACCCTTTTAAAAATTAATTCATTAGTTAATTAATTTATATTAGCCTGGTAGTATGTGCTATGGAATCTTCAAAACTTCTTAAGAGTAAGATCTGAGCATATGAAATACCAGAGTGGTTGGCCCTCAATTTAGTCTCTAAATCAATTTAGCCTCCCAATTTAGCCAAAATCCAGCCTCTGTGGCTTTTTTTTGGTCCAGTGTTTTCTCTGTCAGCTGTGGCAGGATCTAACATTAACTAGCCATAGCTCTATAAAAAGTAAGAACTCTTATCAGTTTATGGTTATGCACTGTGATACAATAAATAGAAGTATTTATTACTATTAATAGTATTAATAATTAATTGTTAATTACTATTAATCTGTATGAAAACCTGCAGTGTGCACATGCTTCAGCAAGCCTGAGGGTGAATTTGTGGTATAGGTGCATGTGGCAGACACCTGCTGAAGAAACAATAGATACACTAAAATGGGTGACCTGGGAGCATCAGTCATTCTTTGGGACACTGTTTTACCTGATTGGGCGTGCAAGTGCTCACAGGGTGTGTGAAAAGGACAGACAACCTGCCACAAGCAGCTTCGGGAAAACACATGCCATTCTCTTTGATCATCTGTGATGGCTTTTAACACATGGAAATGAATTCTTGTTGCAGTAACCTCAGGGCAAGCTAGCAGGTCCAAGGTCCTCCTCAGTGCTTTCCAGCTGCAGGTAGCTGTTCATTCCTGTATCTCATGCCTGGCCATACACAGGTGTATAAACTGGCAAGGCAAAGGAGTTGTCACACCTTCGTTGTACTTGTCTGTGCAATGCCCAGCAAGAATTGCAGTAGCTGCTGTCTTTTGGGAAATAGCTGCGACTCAGCTGAGATGTGAATAGAAATGAGAAAGCAAGAGGCTGGCTGTAGTTCTGTATTTTATATCATAGACAAGTTGAGAAGATAGAAAATGCTGAAATAACTGTACTGCCCAGGCAGCTACTGTGCAAGAAAGATGGGCTTTCTGTATAAGGCAGATTTGCTGCAGATGAACAATCTATTTAGAATTCTTGCTCCTTCTTTGACTAAGCTATTGTTTATTCATAAATCATGGGTGGCCAATGATCTTTTGTCCTGTAACCAGAATGTCCTTGCACTGTGTTCAGACAATGTGTCTCAGGTACAGTGGATCTGATTCACTGGTGCCCTCTTGGCTTCCACAAAATTTAGGAGAAAACTGTAGCATAGGTTTGTAGCTCACTGTTTTGATGTGCTACATGTCTTCACAAACACAATTAACTGGTTTAGAGCTGGTTCTTTTCTATGAACTTCCTTCCCTCTCACTAATTAATGGAAATGCAAATGAGAGAATAAATTACAAGTAAGAGAGTTTGTTCTCAGTCTATGCTTCACAAGTATCCCAAGCATAATAAAATAATAAGGCCTGAGCAGAGCATATTCATTCCAAAAGCAACTTGAAGGTGTATAGCATAAGTGAAGATAACAGAAACAGAAGAAGCAGCTGCCTTGAGTCATGGAAAAAATACAAACTGTATTCTTGCCTCAGGGATATTTTCACAGACTGAGGAAAATCTGAACTATTTGTTTTTGAAGAATCCTATCACTATACCCTTGACACATATTGACAGGCACTGTGAATCTCTCTACTTCATCATTATATCACATGGTCTTTTGGGTGTAGCCAATGGTGATTTACACAAAAAATTGCCTTTTTCTGGACTGTAATAGTCAGTCATACATTTGACAGACAGCTTAAACATTTGACAGGTGGGGGGGACTTGTGAATCAACACATACAGGTAACCAGGGTGACACCAAACCACAGATGAAATGGCAGGGGTAAATTCATTTCATTACCTCACTAGCAATGTTGGGTGGCAGAGACACACAGGACATGGGCTCTGTCAGGCTTGGTTCATCCTAGTGAGCAGCAGAGGGGCTCACTGCCTGCCCCAGTATATCAAAGAGCTTCACACATGTGCAGTTTATCACAAGACTGTGCTTTTATGGTCTCTCTCTCTCTCCCAGTAAGAGGCTCAAACAAGTCTGTGACAGTGTGTTATCTCTACACAGGAATTCTTCTCAAAACAGACAGAGGATGAGCAAGACTAGGCATAATAAAGGGAGTTTTCTCACACCAACAATCTTAGCATTCCCAGCTTCAAGGTCACTTTGAACAAAAACTATTCCCTCCTCACCAAATCTTCCAGTTTTAACCCTTTCCTCCAAACTGTGTGCAAAGCCTTTATCTTGTCTTCCATGGACCTAAGTGCTATTAGTTTCTCTGCAGAACAAAATCATATCTGCTTGTGTGTGTAGCTATCATATTTGTTAAAGCTGGCAGGAAAAATGCCTTGCATACACAAACCCTGCATCTAGAGTAATACAATGAGACCCATTTCAACACCCTTATTTCAGCTGATTGTGTAAGTTTTGTATGACTACATTCTGCTTGCTATCATTAACCAACAGTGGTGGCATGGCAAAAGTGTCCTGAGATGAAAAGTGAGCTTAAGCATTTGAGATTTGAACCAGCTATAGGATGTTAATCAAGCACTGATTTGCTCTGCTGGCACTTAACGTTACCAGGAAAACATAAGGTTGAGCCCAGAATTCTCAGTAGTCAAGGTGATGTAGAAGTGCAGTGTCATTCTGAGAGTCAGTAGGTCTCCATGAGGGAAGAAAGACTGCTCAAAAAACCACATTGCTGGTACACACATGAAAACCCCATCCTTACACACAGAATGTTGTTACCTTCCTTCCACAAGCACCTTATTTACCCTGGTTTCTTGGCATTAGTTATACTATTTGCAGCTCTGTAACCTTCCACCCTTCCACTTAGGCTGCTGGAGCAGCATTTTTTTTCCCACAGAGTCTCAGTTTTCCAAGGCCTTTGTGGGAATATTGTTCCTTTACTGTTCTCTGCTCTTACTCACATCTTTTCTCATGGCTTGGCACCTGCAAACCCAGTAGTACTGTTACAGCAGGTTCTCTCCTGTGAAGGAACTACCACTGGCATGAAAATCACCTCTACTTCCTCCTTCTTGTTCTGTAGATTTCAGTTTGTATTAGAGAAAACATGCATGGCAAAGTAGGTAGCAGTCACTCAATAAATATTATCATAGCAGGAATCTGAGGAAGGAATTTAATACAAGAGTGGTATTTCAATCTCAGCTAATTTTCAAGGAATTTTGTCTCTACTGATACGCATTTTCTGGTTTGCAGTTGAAGGCATTAGACTCCAATGGGTTTCAAATGGTTTTCATTCAAATGCATAAATTCAGCAAGGGTTATTTATAACTCAGCTTCAGATTTATGCAAAAACATGGCCCTGGTTCACTAAAAATTTGCAAACAGAAGATAAGGAGTCTCTCTAACCGCTTCAGGTAGCTTTCATCTTAAAATAACTTTAGGTCTGAGGCAAGAAATAAAGTCAGATATCTTGATGTAATTTGAAGCATATTAAAACAGCAAATGAGATTAATTTCTGTTTATCATCCTTTCTCTACTTGATGAACTGATCACCTACATGCCTTTAACAGTTCCTATTGGATCCTTAACCAAATTCACTCCAAAGACAAAACAACTTATCATCTTAAAAACAACTGGAGGTGTTTCCTTCTCAAATTAAAAGCAATGCTTCAAAACTTAGCTTAGCTTTTATTGAAAGCAGTGATGAAGTTTATGATTAGACAAGGTTTTGAGATTTGTGTCAGGGATACTGGAGTACAGGGGAATGTGGGTTCAGAAAAAAAAGGGAAAACTAACACTATTCCAAATTTGCCTTGTGCTACTCCATGGGCCCTAAGCACAGGTTTTTCAAAGATTTGTTTAGCTGTTCTTTAATCAAGTTAATGAAACCTTACCTATGGAATGAGATACAAACAACATCCCTCCAACTTCTCAGGAAATGAGTCATATTTTTGAAGCGAAAAAGCACCATTATGTATAAATAGCCTGACTTTCAGCCATAAAATCATGCTGTTTACTTCCCAAATTAAAAATCTGAAACTTCTGCTTGGAGCTAGCGAATTTCTCTGGAAAATACAATCAAATTCAGCTACTGGAAATAGGCACAACCTGAACTGAACCGTGTCAGTGCACAGTTGCCATTAAAACAGAATGAGACCTTATTTCCAGCCAATCTTTCTTCTACTTTCATTGCTATTGCCTGAATTGTAGCCATCAAATATTTTTCTGCTTGATTAAAGAATTTTACAATGAGTTCTAATCTTGGCCCAGATTTCTTATTCATCTACTGTGGGTGACCTTTTTTTTTTTTTTTAAGATAAGTAAATTTGAACTCCATAAGTCATTCACCATAAACCTGTTTTCTGTCTTGAAACCATTCTTTTGAAGGGAAGTGAGGAATACGAACACTGTTATATTTCCATAACCTTGACTTTGTGTCAGCCCTGGGGTTTTCTTAATAGCTGCTCGCCTAGAAATTGATAATTGCCTGGAGGAGAAAATTATCTTAAAATACCCACTGAAGAATATTCTGAGTTCAGTGTGTCACTGGCCACTTCCCCACTGCACACTGTGTGTCTTGAGGCTTCATGCAGTACTGAATGAGGCAATACCACACGTTCTGAAGTGATTTAAGCAAAAAAGAGCATGACTCTTTCTGCTGGAGTCTTGGCACCTCTGGAAAGAGTCTGTTTCTTTTTTGTATTTTTTAGCAAGTCCACTAGGTAGCTTTCAGAAAACGGGTATCATTCCTGTTTTTCAGGAATTTTCAGGGGTCAGTATTTTTATATGAACTTCTACATTGAGAAAATACAACATAAAATACAAATGTTGAATAATCCCTAAGTGTCAAACATATGTCAGTTATAATTCTATCTTGTCTGTTGCTGTAGTGAAAGACAATAGCACAAAAAACTTTCAGATCAAAAAAACTTGTTCTAAGTGTATTTTATAAAGGTGATAAATGTGCTCTAGATGTGCTATACAATACCAAATTTATATGTCAAAAATCTCATTATTTCAATATTTAATTCAGAAAATAATTTAGCAATCTGAATAGTGAAATGGAGACTTTTGAAGAGGAACTGTGGAAGAACTGTGGCCATGAGATAAGAATGAACACCCTCAAAATTGTTTCAAGGACTCTACAAATGTCTAGGAGTAAAAACTTTGGCAGCTTAATACTGGGGGAAAAAATTTCAGGTAGGAATCTGAGAATACAGATTTTTCATTTCTAACTTTTTTGAATAGATTCTTTTTCTCTGGGCATTGTTTAATTAAAGACAGTGGTGCACTCATTTGTGTAAAGACCTGTTGACTGTCTGAGTTTAACTAAATGTGTGGGACCTGACATGTCTGGAAATCTCAGAGGAGTGAAGTTGTTTCCAACAGACCAAGGGGTCTCTTTAGACCTTTGGAGCACTCAAGGGGCTTAGGTTGTGCATCAGCTCAGGATGAGGTATTGAGTAATTAGTGGCCATCCTCGAGGATGAGTGGGACTCATCCTTATATTGGCTTTTGCAGCGTAAATTGTTGTCAAGTTCTGCTCTGTTCTCTGTGTTCCATATAGTTTCTGATCACCAAAATATTCATGCTCAATAGCATTCCTAACTGGGCAGGATCCCCTGTGGTTTACCCACTGCTTTGTCTACTGCACCTCAAGAAAGTAGGGATTACTATGAGGTTTTCTATACCACATCTAATAAACTTCAACTGTGCTCAGTGTCTAAGTCTCAGTACTCCCAAGAGTTCTCTTTTAGAGACACTGAGTGTGTTATAGGAACCTGCCAGCACACAGTGTGTGATGTGGTGTTTGTGCTGAACTAAGCCAGTATGGAGGTGTTTTAATTGGTATTCTACTGGAGGTGTTCTAATTGCCCATGTTCTGCCAGCACTAGTGAGGAAAGGTAATCATAGGGAAATAGGTGGACTAATGTGATAAACACATTAGGAGCACTACTGCAGGCCCTACTAAATGGAAATGAGCTCTATAATCTATAATTGCTAATCTGTTTTTAATCAAAATAAGGTGATTTGAGATACTAAATTTTCTAAGTATTTCCCAGAGAGCAGTTTTCATCTCAGTTGTTTAAAGCACACTCAATAATGAGAGTTTTCTACTCATTCTTTTACAAAAGAAGATATACTGATATTAATTGCATTTTGTGCTATTCCTATACTATAATCTCAAACAGAATAGCCTTCAAGTTTTCTTCTAAGGATTGACTACCAGTAATGTGCACATTGTTCTGCCTAAGCTTGCCATGGCTGAGCTGCCAATCACAGGCTTGCCATAAGCACCAATAAGCCACAGTGAAGCACAAAACAATATATTGTTTACATTGTTTACAATGTAAACATTTGTTTTTCATTCAAAACATTCAAAATTTTCATTCTTGTGTCTTGTGCAGACACAAGAATGAAAAAGCCTGCAGACTGTGTGTATATCTAAACTATATTCTTCATCATCCTCTTCAGGGGTCCTCCCGGTCATAAAAAAATTTTACATATCATGTCAGCATCCTCTGCCCTCTAAGTGCATAATACCACAACCCTACTTGTTCAAATATAAAAAATAAAATGTAATTAGAAGTTATACTTAAATTTTCATCACTTCAAGTACCTGTTTCTGATGAGATATTAATACAAGCTCATCAGTTCTAAGTATGTATAAAAATTGGCATTAGGTGCAAGTCTTTCACATTCACAAATATATTGGCAAAAATCAAGAAATGAATGGGCTCTTTAGTTCAAGATCTAACTATTTTCTCTTCTAGCTACAGAAACAGACTCTTAAGGAAAGAAAGGGAATTGAACAACATTCCTCCAACTGTGATTTTCATATGCTGACCTTAGTAATGAAATCTGCCCAGAAAAACCCTAAAGTCTAAGACAGGTATAGAGGATGCAGGGCAATTTTGTAAGTATACTGACTGCCATACAGAAAACCTGGTGGTAAATATTTTAACAGGAAAACTTTTTGTAGAAAACCATATTTATCAAAATGCACTCCTGAAATTTTTATATTAAAATTGTAAAAATACAGTATTCTAAATTATCCAGATAAAATGTTTTCTTTTGTTTTAATTTTTCTTTTTCAAAATAGAATCATATTGTGTAACTTATCCAAAAAAAGTCCTGGATATCCAATTTTGGTGCTGATATGTGAAGGACTATTTTCTTCCCCTGTTGTATAGTTTCATACTCTTCCAATATGAAGGAATAGTCTCTCTGTACTTCAGATTTTTGGCACAAAATGTGTTTCTAGCCAGACGGTAGTACTGAGTATTATTCAACATTTATGTATGGAACAGAATGTTTTAAAGTTTGGAAACACAAAGGAAAATGGATTACATCCTCTTAGATGTTTTTGTTTGAGTCAGCTCTCACTGGATTGTGAGCATTCTTTGGAAGCAGTGTTTTCCTCTGGCACAAGTTTCCTCTGGAAACAGGCAGAGAAAAAAGTTTGGTGAGTCTATAGGCCCCATATTTTATGAACTAATGGCAGAAATATAACCATAACCTAAATTCATGCAGATTATATCTACAGTCCCCAAGGACTTAGTAGCCAAAGGAACTTCTCTTTTTGGAATTATCCGGGAGAAAAATATAATACAGCACCCTCATAAAGAGACAGTGGCCTATGTCTCAGTGCCCTCCCTGCCCTTACCCTGAGGCCCTCAAATTTTCTACTTAGCTAAAGTATTGATAGAGAAGATCTGTGAAAAGTTTTGTCCCTCTTCCTGTGAAATAGAAACCTAGATCTTCTTCATATTGTACATTCACACAAAAAAATTAATTTGATTTAATCATAATTTGAATTAATCATAAGCAGAAATGGCATTTTCCAGGACAGCCTGGAATGGATTGATTAGAGCATTCTCTAGTGATGTGAGAATTCTGAATTATGTAAAAAATAATTCTGAGGATTGTGCTGGCTCTCTCTGTCTCTCAGACTCCAAATCCCAAGCTGGGGTTGAAAGGCCTTTATTGAAGGAGTCGTTAAAACTCATGCAGCATTGAAAAGTTTGTTTTACTTCATTAACGTGTTCAGACAAGGATATTTCAGTAAAATCCAACTTTCAGACTTTCTATTATATTCTTTCCTGGCAGCTACAAAAGATCTACATTTTCATTTCTGATTAACTTTAGAGATGACTGAAAGTTAGAATAAAATGTCATTATCTGATATATCCATAGTGGTGATAGAACAAGAGAAATGTTAAAATTTGAACAATATGAAGCAAATAGTTGATTAAAGATAACCTGACCAACAATTTCTGTGTTTCCAGTCACAGCTGTATACCAGTTCCAACAGAAATCAGAAACAGTTCCCTGGTGGTGCAGTGCTGTAGATTACATATTTGGAGGAGTGCTTGAAAATTGGAAAACCTCTCTTTCCTCAATTAATTCCTTCTCAATTTCTATGGTCTAAAGACTCCTTCCATGCAGGTCTCCTTCCTGCCCATACCTTGCCAAGGATTTTCACACCATCCTGTTTATCAGTGCTGCCATCAGTTACCTGATGAGTGCTCTCACTGCTGATTTTGTGTAGTCCCATCAGATCGAACCACAGTTCAATCTTACTTCAATTCCTGGCTCTAGCAGTTGCCAAATCCTGATGTTTCAGACATTCAGTTTCCACTGAAAATATTCTTGCTTAATTTATGGCATTATGCATGGAAGAAAGATTACTTGGGATGAGTTTGGATCTTTTCAGTTTCTGGGGTGATCAGTTTATGATGAGTATCAGTATATTAAACAGCAAATAAGCTTTGCATGTCCAAAGCATGTCACTCTTATCCATTCTCTTCCACTGATTTAATTCTTCTTCCATAATATGTAAACACATATGTAACATAATAAATTAGATAGAAGGTGTATAGGATTTAACAAGTGCCCTCCCTTCCCTGCCTCACCTGCATTGACTTTCTCTTTATAGCTGTTCTGAGCTGCCAGTGCTCTCTGAGGCTTTAACTTCTGTGCTGAGGAACACAAATTCTGGTGCTTAACAAATAGAAATGTAACATTGTCTCAGTCAGATATTTAAATACATGATCCTAAGTGGAAGACAGTGCTACAGGCGGAAATTAGGCTGCATGATAATTTGTTGTTCCTAGTTTTAAGTAGACTCCATTTTACTTTTTATGAAACACACTTAGCTCTCTTATTATGGGAGAAGAAGCCAAAATGAAGTAATATTGTGTAAACCAGTTATTCATTCAGACATGCTAACTAACAAGCCTGGAATTTTTCCAGAGCATAAGATTTGACATACCCCTAGGAAAAGGTCACATAAAATGAACAGTTTAGGCAGATGGGGGAAAAAACTATCCAAAAAACAAATCACAAATTGCAGAAAATTCAAAGCAAAATATTCTAATACTTCCAAAACTGTTTTTTTCAATTTTTCATTTTGATTAAGAGGGAAAAAAAAGGCTATTTGATAAGGCTATTTAGGTACTTATATGCTAGTTGAAATCATTGCTTTAAAGTTCTTATTTTCCCTATTCACCCACTAGAGGAGGAAAGAATAAATCGACCAGAAAACTTGCGTAAATCACAATGATGCCTTAGTTCACCTTAAGACATAGAAAATCTGAGTTCAAATACCCTCTTTCTGATTTATAGCAGGGATGACAGCTATATCCATGAGATATTCTGATTTTCATATTGTCCAATATTTCTAATGAATTAGGGCTTTTTTAATGAATTGGAGCAATTGAAAACTGTTTGTCTTTTAGTAACATATCTCAAGTTTGTTTCACGTGTCATATCCATATCACGTGCTGCCCATCTCCACATGTCCTACTGGTATAATTCCTTTCCATTGTGGAAATTGACTGATTCACAGCTCACTGCCTAGTTATGGTGTATTCAAGCTCTGTGAACATTCAAAGTAAAACCAAACTTAAATTTTACTTCTGTAGGTGCTTCCCTGTCAGCCTGAGATGCTGCCTTCTCTAAAATAAAATATAAAGATTGACTTGCATTATTCTGCTGCTGCAATTCAGAAACTGCAGGTTCAAAGAACTCCAAAAGGTGTTGCTGACAGTGCTCTCTAACCACACTTGATGCTCCATCAAAAATTCTAATTTGTTTGTTTCCCGTTAGAGAAGAAACTTGAGAATAGACAGGGGACAGACACACACACAGCCACCATTACATCCCCCCACACCCATGCAAGGTAATACAGACATCTGTTATACACTCATTTTTAATCAGCCAGCCTGAGCCAGTCTAACCTGCCAGCAATCCATGGCACTGCAAGCTTGCACTACAGCCAGCTCATACAACCATCCTCTCATTCCAGTCACCCCAGCTGATTCCCCATTCAGACATATCTAACCCTATTTCCAGTCCTTCAGGGCTGCCAAGGCTGAATAGCTAGAAACAAGTCCTGAGAGACAGACCATATATTCAATATAACGTGTGCAGAGCAGCATAGGGTTTGGTATGGACAAGTGTGCATGGTGGGGAAGGGAGAAGATAGCCAGAATGACCATTTCCCAGTATTTCATATAAATCCCTGCAAACTCAGAACCTTACTCTGCTCTTTCCTCTTGTTTCAAGGAAATTTTTAGCTCCCCACTTCCCCCATTGCTTCAATGCATAGTGATCTGTATTCCTCCTTCTCTCTTTCTCTCAACCCGTAATATTTGAAGCTTACCCTTTAGACCTGTCCCTCTCTTTAATAATTCCATTACAAACTGTAGTTGTGACACAAGCTGTCAGATTAGCTCTCATTCTGGGCTGCTGAACAAACAACAACATCATTAGTTTCTCTGTGAGAAAATAGTGTAAGCACAGAGATGAGAAAATAGTGAGCATAAAGCTATTTGCCAGCTTCATGTCGAATTCATACAATATAGAGGGATGATGCTGACAACACATAAGGGCAACACTTCATTTAATGCATCAGTGGCTCAAATGAGCATGACCCACAGCTTTGCCAGATTTTTTAAAGGGTTGACTTGTTCTATCTAGTTCATTTTAGGCTATATTCCTCTGTGTTATTTTTTAACAGTGTATTCATGCCTATGTGTATCACATCTCCTATCAACTCAAATAAAGGAGAGTTATAGGAAACCTCCAGTTTCCTAGTCTACTAATGTGGGCTCACAGGTGATCTGAGAACAGTGATCAAATTGCTTTTCAATTCCTTGCAGACCCCACAAATAACAGGAAGGGAAAATTCCTCCTACAAGGGCCTGTAGCAACAGAACAAGGAGTAATGATTTTAAAGTGAAAGTGGACAGGTTTAGATCAGATATTTCAAATAAATTCTTTACTGAGAGGGTGGTTAGATGCTAGAACAGGTTGCCCAGAGAGGTGATAGATGCCTCATCCCTCAAGGCCAGGTTGGATGAAGCATTGTGCAACCTGCTACAGTGGAAGGTGTCCCTGCCCATGGGAGGTAAGGTGGGCTAAAAAACCTTTAAATATCCCTTCCAAACCAAACCATTTTATGGTTCTTTGATTCTATAATCATCCTCTTATGGTATGTTCTATTTTTGTTCTCTTTTTGTGTCTTGAACAGCTAGGTCTATGCTTAGAAATTTTCACGTCCTTTTCGTGCACCATTTTCTCATTCAGTAAAAGTCTTTTTCAAGCATCTGTCCTGCTGAATTTCACTGTATATGGGAAATACATAGTTGTGTTCAAACAAGAATTCCATGAGAGCTTAAAGCTGCTGTTTAATTGGGAATATTAAATGGACACCTGGAATTGAAATTGGAAAAGCTCTTTTCAGAAAAGATAAAACTTATTCCATGTTCTAGCAACTCCCTTATATTTTAGACTGTCTCCAATGAAAGGTGTTTGTACAACAAAGTGATTAGCATGTAGGAGTGAGATTTACCTAAAATAAAGAAAGAGGAAATCTGGGACTGGTTTCAGTGTGTTTTTCTATAATTGCATTGGTTTTAGATACTCTAAATTCCTAATTTACTATTTGCATACTTGTAGGGTCCTAATAATGCGTTTGCATCCTGATCGAAATCTTTCTTGTTGGACTTTTTCTCCCAAGTAAGACTCAGGACTAGAAGACTAGAAGCTGAGGCACCATAACAGGCTGTTATCAGAAAAGACACCTTATTATTTTCCTTTTTTAATTTTTAATCAGGGGTTTTCCCTCTCTTCATGCTACGAAATCTGCAGATGATTATAAGCTGACGTTTTTTCTCTAAGGGAAAAAAAGACACTCTAGAGTGCAGAATTTAATTCTGGGTTATTGCTGTTAATGGGCCTTTCCTACAAGTGCAAAGGACCATCCTACTGTGCATTTTGCTGACAGACTAAGGCTGCTGTCTCTGCTCTCCTGAGGCATCTCCCTGGACTGATGGCTGCACCAGGGTTTAGTTCTCCAGAGCTGTACTGCTCTGAAAGGAGGCACTGGCCAGCGATACATCTGTCAGTGGGGAGAGAGGAGTGGCCCCAAGAGAAACAGCTCATAGTGAGGCATTTAGAGGAAGCACTCTGATTGTAGGGAGGAGATAATAATGGGGTGGTCTGTAAGCACCCTGCAGGACTCTGCTTAATGTTCTCTTCATTTACCAAGCCATTAAACTGGAGCTGATTTTATTACCATAATTTTTTCCACTGGCATCTGAAGAAGTTTTATGGCTTTCAATAAAGCCTTCACTCTACTCAGAACCCTGTTTGATTTTATTATAGCATCTTCTAGTGAGATTTATGTTCTTGTTTTGCTTAAGATTCACATTTTAATGTAGTCATAAAAACCAGTTAGATTTGCTTGTTTGAGAGAATCTTATTTAGTTAATTATCAGACACCACGTGGCAAATCATTTAATTTGGCTTCTATTATACTACAACTGTTATTTATTTTCACAATGGAGAGAAGTTAGAGACAAACCAGAATGCAGTAGGAATCCTCACATAAGAAAGGTACCTATGTCAGAAATGGGGATGTTCCTTTGGACAAAGTAAAGAGCCTTTCTCAAATTAAGAATTAATACAACCATCCCAGCCCTTTCTAAAGTTAACTTTGTGTTCCTTCTGTTTTAGATCTAAAGTTGTCCTTCTTGCCAGTAAAATCTCATGTGATATTCTCATGGCAGTGTGGATATTGAAGTTTTGGTCATCCCAGAGATTTCCTTCCAAGACAGTGTTTGATTGTTTCCTAGGCTGCTTCCTTGCAGCCTAGCTTTAAGGTTCCTATAACTATCTAAAAGATTGGACTAAATCTATGATGATTAAAAAAAAAAATGTGTATGTGTTCCTCCTAATGGAACGGAAAATATTTTTGAGGGGTCTTAATGACTTTTATAATCTGTAAGTCCTAGATTAGCCAAATGAGTCTTAAAGTCAATAAAACCAAAGCAGGAGCTCCATACTACTGAAAAAAAAAAAAAAATCTGTTCCATTCTGCCACAGAGGAAGTCATAATGTATGTTTTTATCAAGAGTCAATACAGCCCATGTCTGCCATTCTCACTGCGAGTACTAACAAGTGATGTAAGTTTTAGAGTTGGTACAAGCTGATCCTCCGTTATCCTCCTCTCTTGGTGGTCAGCACTGACTTATTCTGTGAAATGGGAATCTCCTATTTATGAAAGTGCATTGAGAATTTGGTATTCCATGGCTTTAGACTGCTTCATTTTTTCACTAGAAGTATCACTGGATTATTTATTTTTATTACTTAGGTTATATTGGAGGATGGTTCCATAGGATAATATTCTCTTATGTTAACCAAAGGAGGCTCTGGCAATAAGTCTGACTTCCAAGACAATCATGAATCAAAAAACAGATGGGAGAAGATCAGGGCTTTGCTCACCAGGTAAAGACTGAAGTCTGCAGAATTTTCTCTCCAGAAAGTTCAGTGTTGATGGCTGAAGGCTGTCACCTTTTTATTGATCTTTCAATTAAAATTCAAAGACCTTGTTTAAATACTTGGTTTATACATTTTTCCATTTATGAAAGAAACATAACATTTTTGTGGGCATTTAGTTGTCTTTGCATTTTTAAAAAATTATTATTATTAATGGCATTTCAGTCTTTGCCAGCTCCATATTATTTGCTGTTACTGGCACAAGAAAGGGTCCAAGCTAGAGAAGTGAATTCTTTGATTTCAGTTCATTTCAGCACCGTTACAAATACCATTAGTACAAATTTTGTTTTAAAAAAATCACAATTGAATTTAATTCAACTTTATATATATGGTTATATACTTGCTAAAAAGTAAACTGAAATTTATTCCAAAGTAAAAAAATAATTTAAAAATAATTTTGCAATTGCCTGGAATTTCAGTTATTAGGCGTTTTTAAAAATTCCTCTCCATTCCACTGATCTCAAACTACTTCACAAAGTTGACATTAATTAATTAAACATGTCCACTGACCCAAATCTACTTATGTTGGGCATAAAAAATATTTAGTCTAAAAGTTTCACCTTGCCCTATGGCTGAACTGCAGTGACTGTCAGTATGAGTTTTATCTTCTTTAAAAAGTTGTGACAGTAATATTGTACCCTTGTGAGAAATTACTTAATTAGTGCCTTCCAATTATTGAGGTCACTGAATGGAAAATTCTGAAAGTGTAATATCATACCAAAGAGAAAGTGGAAGAGTAGACTAGAATTGATCATTGCTCCAATCTGATCTATCATGCTCTGACCTGGGTCATGATGTCCCCATGGACACCAAATGAACCCAAACAATAAATTGCAGAGCACACCAAATTGCAACAGCTGGTGACTGCCAAATGCCCTGATGAATGTGCTTTGGCAACTTGTTGTTTGGACTTCTTTTCATAAGCAGCAAAATGCCCAACTATAAACCAAATCATTCCCAGAACATTGTCTTATTATGGCTCTCTCTGTCATCAGTATTAAATTTATGGTCCACATATTTCATCCTCCTCAAGACTTTTAGAAATAGGAAGATGTAGAAGAAAATTTCTGCCATAAAGATTAGACCAGAATCACAGCTGCAGCTCTTAACTATTTGTTAAATGGGTACCAAACTCTCAAAGTGATGCTCACAGGTGATGAAGTTCTGGTCCAGGTATAGCTACAATCCATTGTATAAATGGGCACCCTGAGTTTACAGAGTGAAGTGATTTACATGCTTCACTCAAGAAGTCAGAGGGAGAAGTCTTAGCAAAACATGATACTCATGATTCTTAATACCCAGCTCATAATGTATTCTGCAGTACGCCTTGTTAGAAATAAAAATCTGCCTAAAGCAGATGAGGGAAATGACAAGTTAGAGAGGGCATGCACAATGAAGTGGAGGACTTCTAAAGCATTTATATCAGAGGCATCTGCACCAAATTATTCATTTTTAAAATTTTGTTACTTTTGTCTTGATTTGTGTCTTCTTGTCATTAACTGTAGCAGCGCATTTAGAATTTAAAATTATGTTACTATCTAGAGGATTCAGTCATCTAGATGGTCTAGACATTAAAAATTGTGTTTGGGGGTTTTTTAATTTAAATTACTGTGCCTAATCCAAAATATTTTGGGCTGAATTCTCAAAAGTAGTTAGTGTCTTGCTTCTGTTGAAATTGGAGTTTTATGCCTGCAGGCCAGATGGAGAAGAGCTGTAGAGTCCAGAGAAGAAGGCATAATAAAATAATAAGGCGAGCAAGTGTAGGGAAAGTTTTATTTCCTTTCTTTCTTTCTTGTTCTTAATTTTCCTTAAGAATCTAGCAGAACTTATTCTGTGTCTCTTTGGTCTCCTGTAACTGTAGTGCTGACTTAGGCTGTCTATGTGTGATATTAAGTGCTGGCTTTCTGCTGACTTACGTGAACCGGCAAAATTTATAATAGTACCACAGCTACTCAGGAAATTAACAGCCAATGAATATTTACTGGAAGTGAAATGTTGTCTACCAAAGAAATATAATGCCCTCTGGCTTCTGCCTGGTAGTATATCAGAAACCATCGGAGTCAGTTGATTCTGGTTTTGTCGTGTGGCTCCTTATTTGTCTTAAAACTCTGATTCATGACACGGGTTCAGTGTATACTGTATCTGCTTATTGATAGCAGTCCTTTGTTTTACACATTTGTTACTTGGCATACAAGGAAATTTTAAATGTTCATAAAAATGCATTCTGAATCCCTTCCACAAGAGTTTTGCGAAGACCTAAAGGAAGATGACAAGTATTTCCAGGCATCCCTCAAAGTTTGTGATATGAAAGAGAAACTGGAGAAGAAGAAATCTACAATACTCAATATGACAAAGAACATCTTTACATTGAGGCTGGCAGGGAACTGGAACAAGCTGTCAGGAGGTCATGCAGTGTTCCTCTCTGGAGGCATTAAAACCCCCCCTGGACAAGTTTCTGTCTTACCTGCTTTAGATGGTCCTGCCTTGGCAGGGGGGTTGGACTGGATATCTCCAGAGGTCCCTTCCAACTCTGAGGATTCTATGATTCTGTGATATAGTAGGCTCAGAAGACTTGCCAATTTGAAACACCATAAATGTCATAGACTACAAACTATTAGACAAGAAGTAAAATATCCAAAAGTATCTAAATCCCATTTTAAAATGAGACTTGGACATTTAGATTCCAAAATACCATGGAAAACCAAAAGGCTTCAAGTTAGCAAATAGAACTTAGGCTCCTGATTCACAAGGACAATTCAAAATATGTTTAAATTGCAGCCTTTTAATGGTTGTTTTGAGAATACAAAGATCCAGACATGACCATGAATTTAGAAAAGCACAGCCTTTTTACATTGAATACATATTAGATGAGATGTTTGATCTTAATTTCATACACTACTAATTTAGCTTATGCTCTATGTTGAGCTGAATGATTAACAGATGAACTAATTAATGACAATACTATATGCTGTAATTAAAAGTTAAGTCGAAGTAAGCTTACTTGTAGAAAGGCTTTGTCTCTGCAAGCTGTGGGTTCTTGCAAGGTTGGTATGAACTGCATTTCCCAAACAGGTGTAATAACAAGCTGTAACTGACTTAATGTGTTCCCCCACAACAGTGCATACCTAGGCATGAGATTAATTACAAATTTAAGAATTTTATGAGTGGATATCCATTGAATCAGAAATTGGTCATCAGAGATCAAATTTGTCTGCAATGATTGTGTAACTGTAAGGTAGGACACAATGAAGAAGAATGCTGTTCTAGAAGTACACATTTATATTTTTAATAAAATAGGCAATTTAAGATGGTTTTTGCTTTGATTTGGGGGTTTGGTTTGGTTTGATTTGGGTTTTTTGTTGGTGTTTACCTTATTTTTTTTTTCAAGGATTTTTTCCCTTCCTCTTTCTCCTATCTTTCTCCCACTCTTATACCCACACAGAGTAATCATTCTGAATTTTCCAAACTTGCTTTGACACTTGCAAAAATGGTCTAGTGAACTCTGCAATCACTGCAAGGGAAAAGTCTATTGTTTCAAGCTTTAATGAAAATTCCAATACCATCTATGCATAGAGGCTCCTATATAATCAGTTTGCATTAGGCATGTAGGAATGTTAGAACAGCAATGTCCAATTTATGACCTACCAGAAAAATCACTTTGGCCCATAGCTCAGTGTTAGCTGTGCTTATCCTAGAGTTGAGGGACCCTAAGGGACGATGGTGGCTGAACACTGGCTGCTGCAGTCAGAAGGAGCTGACTGCACTGCCCCGTGCAGGAGATGCTGTCCTTGGTGGGAAGCACAGGCAGCAAGCAGTCCTTCCCTGGCACTAGGACAGGCTGTGTAATCCACCTGGCGAAAATGACTGCACACTCTCCTTTTCAGTGTTGGCCCTGCACATTCATGTTGGGTCTGGGATGTGGTCCAGCCCTGTTCTCACTTCTGAGTTGCCTAATGGCAGGCATAAATATCAAACAAAGCCTTTTTGCCCTTTATGGTGGTTGCGCGTTACAAGCAGCTCAGCTGCTCACTCCCTCCGGTGGCATGGGGGAGAGAATTCAAAGTGTAAGAGTGAGAAAATGCATGGGTTGAGACAAAACCAGTATATTATGATTATGATGATTATGATTATGATTATGATTATGATAATTTTTACTAACAACAACAACAGCAACAATAACATTGTAAATAAAGGTAAAAAAACTCCAACAGAGATACTAAAAGCCAAGAAAGACAAGTGATGCAAATAGAAACAATCACTCCCCACCACCTGATCAATGTCCAGACAGCCCCTGAGCAGTAGGGCAGTGTGAGAAGCACAAAAGACCTCAGCATCAATTAAAACTCAATTAAATTAAATCAATTAAATTCCTTTATAATCAACACTGTTTCCAGCACAAATATAAGCCATAGCCCTACATTAGCTACTGTGAGGAAATACAACTCTGTTCCAGCCCAAACCATCACACTGGCGAGCTTGGTTTCTGAGTTTGGTAGGCATACTTATTTTTCTTCCCTTTCAGCCTCTAAAGTGCTGACAGCCCTAAGACAAAGAATACATTACTCATTGTATTTACTCATATTTGCCCCAGAATAATTTTTAGATATTCGAAGAGTATGGTTTTGAATCAATAAGGCATCTGAAAACACACCAGTTATTTCAGTAGAAGGAAAGGGCCTGAGTCTGTTCAGAGCTTTCCTTTTGTTTATTATTTGTATAAAAATTGTTTATTTATTGCAAATGCCACATGATATTTGCAGGAAATCATCATTTTGGGTATGGGGATTTAAATTTCTCTCTTTCTGACACTAAAATCCAACATTCTTCTCTTAGGAGTAAGAAAAAACAGTATTTATAGTATTTAAGAAGGTAATTCCAGTAATCAGTGACATTTTGTCAAAAAGGGGACAAGATGAATTGAGAATAAAAGAAGTGATATTTTAAGTGATATGTCATGAGCATGTCATTTACCACTTGGCTTAGAGGTCCTATATGAATAATGGCAGAATGGAATAAATGTGCCAGTGCTTTGTTAGAGGTGATTCATCTCTTGATGAAGAATTTATATTGCCATTGTAAAACACTGCTAAAGATTGGACTTTTCCAAAGTAAGACTTCTGCAGTTTTATAGAAGCTAGCTTTGACTGAAGTAATAGATTTTGTTCATTAAAGTAAAAAAAGCTGATAATAATGTGTGTTATTAGTTTTATATAGTGATAATGAAAATATAGGAATATACAGAAAGGTCTCAAAAGCAGTGTTAATAGGGTTATTCTTTTCTTCCTGCATGTTGTATTTATTTTCAACAGAAAGTAGCCACTGGAAGGATTCATTAGAAGAGTAACCATCCATGTGAAATAGCATCTAGAATCTTCAGTTCCAAGAGTTATCCTTACTTTAGGGACAAATCTTAATTTTATATTTTATTGCTTTGTTTATTTGGCTGTTTACTATCAACATGCTGTCACTGCTCAGAAACTGAGCTGGCTTCGCTGTGCCTGGTTAGAATGTCACACAGCACATTCAAATTCACATGACTGCCATTGGGACAAGCTTTGATCCACAGGCTCTCTTAAATCTGTGTCAAACAAATGGATTTTAAGTGTCTTAATTTCATTAAAAGCAATTACACTTCTTTTTAGAGGGAGACAAGTGTAAATGCTAAAACTTCAGCAAGAGTCAAGGGATGTGTGGCCAAAAGTGAAGCGGGTATCCTCCTATCACAGAATAAGAAGGTTGTTTAATATGCTGGGGCAGGAAGAAAAAGGAAGATGGTAAGCAGATGTAGGTGTGAGTGTAATTCTTAAGTATAGAAGAGAAGCAGAGCTTCTTAAGGCATGGAAATTGTCAGAGGGACAAGATTGGAAATTGATCCATGACACTGTGATCAGGATGGTGATGTTTATTCCTTTTCCATTGAGAGTTGCAAGATTTTTCTCACTTACTTTCTTTGAAAATGCAAAAACCAGTATGAGAGAATCTTTCTTGTTTTATCTATTCCTAGGAAGCTGGGAACTGACAAGGAGCTTTACAAAGGGAAACAACAAGTTGCAAAGCAAAACAACTGCAGCGTATAGAGAGGAGCTGATGAGGGGCCTCTGCTGCTTCTGAAAGCAGCACCATTCACTGCTTCCTAGAGCCTCCAGCTCCTCTTGTAACAGGTGTGGAGTTTGATTCCAGGCCCTTATGTAGGGCAAGAGTAATGGTAGCCTACAAAAGCATGCTCTGTCTGCATTCTTCTCTGTCTATGGAGCACCGTAGAATAATCTCCTTATTTCACTCTTACCCTCTCCAGGAAAAACAGGGTCCCTTGCAGCACTTCCACCCATCTCCTAGAACTTGGAATCATGAAGCACAGACTCCCAAATAAATGGGGTTTGGATGCTGTTGTTCAATGC
Organism: Aphelocoma coerulescens; assembly: GCF_041296385.1. Taxonomy (NCBI): domain Eukaryota; kingdom Metazoa; phylum Chordata; class Aves; order Passeriformes; family Corvidae; genus Aphelocoma; species Aphelocoma coerulescens. The sequence continues at coordinate 26,982,306 of NC_091019.1, forward strand.
TATTGCCTGCAGCCACATTTTTTTAAGTGGCTGGAATTTATTCTTAGGACACAAAATACAATTTTGAGTCTAGCTAAGATGGACAAAGGGACTATTTTTATAGCAGGTCCTGGACAATCATAAGCCAGGAGCAGATGCTGGTTTGAGAAGTGTCCCTTTGTATCTGTTTGGAGTTTAAAACTGTCAGTCTGGAATCTTTGGGTACTGGTGACTGATACAGTAAATTAGACTATCTTGTACACGTGTCTGTTTAACAAAGCAAAGATCTGACAACATCTTTGTTATTTAGGAACTCACACATCCAGGCACGAGCACACACAGCTGTTCCAAGGGAAAAATAAATTTAAAGATGTCACCAATCTAATAAATCATATGGAAACTTCGGGTCTTTTAAGGATGAAAACACGAGCAATAACTTTATAGTAAAGACTGCACTGAGATTTCCACAAGGTTCAAATTATTCTGGTCAATATTTTCAGAAAATTGACTAAAAATTAATTAGATCTTGAAATAGGCACAATGATTCTCCAGTAGACATCTGAACTATGTGGATAATATTTTAGATGAAAAATTTCTATAATGAAAACCATTTAAAGTCACATAACAATATGTGCCCTAAAGTGGCTTAACTGGTTTTTTTTTCCCAGTCTCATCTATTAACTTTAAGATCAAAACCTGTTTTATTCTATCATCTGTGTAACTCAACACTTGTATACTTCAAGAAATGTCTACATAAATACCATGTGTCAAAAAAATGTCATATTACTGCTTCTTTTTTTTTGTTTGCTCCTAAATTCACGAGGACACTACAGGGCCTTTAATCTCTATTTCAATGCTATCTTCCTCTTGTAAGCATCCTTGGAGAATTCGAAGGAAACAGAGAATTGCCTGGTGATGTTGCAGAAGATTTGCTTGAAAGGAGCTGCTTTTCTAGTAATATTTTATTATTTAGCAAAATATGTCCTCAGTGTAATGCCCTTTATGTAATCTTAATAAAGTCACCATGATCAGCATTGCACATGCACCCTGTCCGAAAAGCTAATGTTTTTAGCTACTCTAAAGGCATACCAAAAGCTAAGGAAGCTCATGTGGAAAAGGTTAAAAGAATTAAGCGTGCATAAAATAACTACAAACTGAGGAAGCAGAAGTAGGAAACCTGCCTGAAAATACTGAAAGGACAATATTAAAGAAATTAAAAGTATTGCTTGTGAATATAGGAAAGAAAGTATCTATGAAACAAAGAAAGGGGAAAAGCTAGAATTATTTGCTAAACAGAAAGACTAATTACAGTGTTATCAACCTCTTAGGGGAAGCATTAGAAATCTCTTCACTCAAGCTGTTCAAATTTAGGCTTTGGCAAAGCATCAGGGGATATTCTGCAAAGAACAATGCTTCTCTGGTGAGGTGAACAGGCTGGAGAGAGGCTGATAAAGTGACAGTATTAGTATGGTGCACAGCTGTGTGAGAAAGACAGGGTAAATGCTGAAATCAAAAGTAAGCACTTTTGTTTGAAAAGGGCACAGGCAATTATTGGTGCTGGAGTTTAAGAAGTCTTGGTGACATTCTATGTTGTTAAAGAAACTGGAAACTTCTAAAGTTTTTCTCTATTACCTCTAGAATAGCCCTTTTTGGTTCATCATGAACAAATAATTTTAATAGTCAAATAATCTTTCTTAATTACTACAGAATGTGAAGCACTACAAAGAACAATATTCCACACCCTAAGAAGTTCATTTAATACAATTAAAAATGCCATCTATGCAAAATGTAGGTACTCTGGTTAGCGGCATGTGGTAAGAGCTGCTTCATATTCTGACAAATAATCTGTGGACCATGGATGCATTTAACAACGTAAGAAAAATCCAGCGGTGCTGTAGTTGGTTTTCTTGAGTCTCTGTTCTTGCAGCTTCTTTGTGAGCACATAGGCACAAGCAACTTTTTTCTGGTGTTCTTTGCCTGTGCCTCTCCCTCTGCTGTTATTTATCTATTTGTAGATTCTATAGTCATTTCAGGATGCCACTTTGCATTAAAAAGAAAGCTGTTCTGGGTTATTTTACTATCCAGAGTTTTCTTACTATTTTTAAAATTTCTTGCCAGATGAAACTTGTCAAGTTTTAGCCTATACCACATTTATCTTGTTTAGTTCTAGTTTTACAGTTTCAAAACCCAAGAGGTTTATAATTGGTAGGGTAACAGCAACTTAACTATTACATCTAGTAATTCCTGACATAATCTGGTGTTTGTATAAAGTAGAATAGAAAATGCATAAATAAACCCAAAAGTATTTCATAACTCTGCAGTTTCACTCTGTTTCTGTGGAGAAGATCAATACTTATTTGCTGCATGGCTACAGTATTTCAGGATCAATTCCTTGCCATAAAGGATATGAACATCTTTAAGTATTCGTTGGAAAGCTAGAGAGGAAAGGCTTTGTGCAGACATTTCAGGAAAAGTACAAAATGGAACAAGTGAACCTGGCTAAGATGGAAGCAACTATTTTCTAACTATTTTAAACACCAACTCACTCATGTAGTCAAACTTGACCAAAACAAATTTCCAACTTTCGAGGGAGTGCTAGTGATATTACAAATGTAGAGGCAAACATTTCCAATCCCTTACCCTAAGAGGAAGGTAGGATAATCTACCACCTACAAATGTAGGTCTACTCAGATGCAAAGGATTTACAGAAGAAAAACCGAAAGATTACCTTTAAAATAACACCATGTAACTGAGCAATGGGGAATGTGAAATGGTTATTTCATGAGAAAATAAAACCCTTTGGAAATAATCTAGGTAAATTATAATTTTTAAAAAGTGTATTTAAAAAGAAATGCCTCATACTGGGAGTAAGATGAACACTGGTGAAGTTGTAACTGTTGCTTCCTTTTATTGTTGTAACAATGTTGCTCTTGGTAAGCTCCCATTCCTTAGGAGTATATCTTACTCAAGTGGAGGTATTGGAAAATGAAAGGATAAACAAAAAGAATGTCAGTAAGTATCGCAGCCAAGGTCCTGCTGTGTCCCTTTCCTGACCCGTTGGGATGGAAAGGTTGTATCCACGTTACACATCGCATGAGCACACCATCGCAACAGGGCTGTCACTAATCCTTTGCATCCCAACAACACACACTTCTGTGGGCTGCCCACCTCACACAAGAGCATTAACTGCTCCAATGGTCTCTGGAAATTCCCAGAGACATGTCCATCTTCTCCTTTACACTGCCTAACTAGCCCTGCTTGATGCCACTACTGCTGCCACCAGTGACACAGGTGACAGATCACACCACAGAATAGCACTTTATGAAATAACACATTCTGGGTAGTCTACAACAGGATAGAGTGTAGGAGCTGGTAGATATGCCACACAGACATACTGTACATTGTGGAAAGGCACTGTTCCCAAAGAGGTGCTGCTCTTTGCTTTCTCAGCAAATATTGGCAAGCCACGAGAGGGAAATTTGACTTCCCAAGTGCCAGATATGCTAAGCAGGAAATATCTCCTACCCTAGATGAAAGTTCCCAGTTCAGGGAATATTTAGTTCTTCTGAGAGTTAATCCTAGACTGAAACTAATTTATGGACATATGAATGATCAGGGAATGAAAATTGTTACACCCCACCATGAATCATCTAGAAGTACCTTCAGTCTCAGTTCTTTGATAAGAGAATGAAAGAACTTAAAATAGAATTTCAGTTGTTCTGAAATCAGTTGAACGAATCTGATTTGTCCCTCAGAACTAAGATGCTACTTTTCATCAGTCTCATGCCTCATGACCTCCATTTCTCTCAGCTCTCTGAAGCCAGATACTGGGCCCAGTTAGGTGCAGTCAGAGAATTCACTTCTGATGTCAGCAAACCTCTGCTATTAGTATTATTTTTAACTCTAAAAACCTGGTGGTTTTAAACTCCAGCTTTTTATGGCAGCAGACAATTGGATAAAACTAAAATACCATTTTTCTAAATATTAACCTTCCTAGTGAAACAAGTAGGATTTTAAATTAAATCACATACACACGCAGTACACAGTCTGAATTGGTAACATCTGATGAACCTACATATGAAAAATTTCTCTGCAGATCAGTATTGATGCTCTTCTTCTGTAGCCAATGGGGGTTAAATCAGCCCTGGAGAATACTGTGGGATTAAGGTATTAGGAGTTCTGCAGACATGACTTTAATGCCAAAAACAGTGAAGCACTATGAAGCACAGTGCAGTCATGGGTCACTTTAACACACTGACTTGAGAATCCTAGGATTTGATTATTCACTGCTCTGCAGCTTAGACAGTCACCTCTAACTAAGTGGAAAAATCAATGTGAATGCCATAATTCTAATTTGACAGCCTTTTATGCCCTCTTTGCATGAATTTTGCAGAGATGGAAATTAGTCCACAGGAATTGTGTCAGCAAAGAATATAGACAGAGAACCCCAACTTAAATACATAGAAAATGGTGGTAGTAAAAAGGACACAAATTGCACCAAATAAAATTTAAAAAAACACCAAATCTCAAAACTAAGAAGAGATAGCTGGACTGAAAGACCTGCAGCAGAGAAACATCTAGTGATATTTCACTAAAATACATGTAGATTTTAGAATTCTAGGGAAAGGGACGTACATTAGAGATCAAGCCATTTCAACAACTCTTGCTTACCAAGGGCTTTCCTTAACTATTTATGATTCCAAATGTTATTGTGTTACTCAGTAAGTGATAACATGTTCCTGGATGACCAGCATTTTTAGCAAAGGAATATATAGTAGACAAAGTTGAAACCTCATTCTAAAATGGCAGAATAATCTTGGTGTTCAGAGTTTCTATGCCTTGCAGAGGAGTTTGCCACTGAAACACCAAAAGCTTTTCTCTGGCTTTCCTGAGGTACAAAGAACAGTTTCAGTAATAAGTTACTGTTTGATTCCACAGCATATGTGTCTGAGGCAAGTGAGTTGCCACAGAGCCATCTTTGGTCTTGATGCAGGCATAAATCAACCCAGAAAGAGATAAAACACAGAAATCACAAGCCCAAATAGGTGACAAGTCCTTATGTTATATGCAGCTGAAGAAAGAGGGTCACAGTAGAGAATGTCAGACAACCTTTATGCAAGAGAGCACTGCTGTTCTATTTCTATCACCTTATTAACTAAACTTTTATTTATGAGAGTCATCTAGAAGAATGATCAATGAATGAATGAATGAACGGCTGCAAAATATCCACAGAAGAAAGATTAAGACTTCTCTGCATCTTGGCTTTATTTTCTTTTTTTTTAAGGTTTTTATCTCTGATGTGCAAAACCAGTGGGTCAGGTTAATTCCTACTGTGCATACAGGTGCTGGATTTGGCCCCAGATGACACAGAATAAGCAAAGAAACATAATCCCAACATGAACATTCTCCTCTTTCATTCTTTGTGCGTTCCCAACCTTATTGTAATCTTTTAAGCAATCTACAATAGACTGGAAATAAGGAAAGTATTTAAGAATGGCAAAATTTATATGTAAATATATAATGCAAATGCACATACACAGAGGTTCCTTTACCCATTTATTTAATCAGAAAGATGCTCAATTAAATGCAGCCAGTCTCATTTAATGCCTTTCTGCTAGGAATGAAAGCATTGGCTATTGGCCAATCCTATTCAGTGCTTTTTGCCAGGGTCCAGCATATTACATCCCATTCCATCTCCTCTTCTCTTCCTAAAGAAACCCAGGATCTCCCCATGGTGTTGGGGTTGCAGATATCAACAGAGTCAATGCCAGATCAAATACTCACAGACAAGCAGATTTCCTCCCAAAGTTGAGGAGATTATTTTAAACCATGCAATTAAAATACATAGGAGAGAAGGAGTGGGGACAAGGCTGGTTTGATTGCTGTCCAAATTCATCTATTCTCATGCTGTTTTTCACTCCCCTTGCCCTCATTTGGGCTGTCTCCCTCTGGGCCCAGTCCTCCCTTTTTCTCTAGCACACAGAGAAGAGCAGTGAGCTGGCACACTGGAGGTCATGCACAAAAGACACAGTTTAAGTTAGGTTTTTCTTCTGAAACTGAACCTAAGGGTGTTCCCATGCACATGCACACACAGTGGGTGCTAAATTTTGTCTACCAAAAAAAGTGAGATTCAGGGCTACAGCATCAATATTATTCATCTCCCCTTTGGCTACTATATATTTCTAGATTTGAAAAGCGTGAGTCTCACTGTCAGATCATGTCCCTTTTCGTCCTTGAATAGGGATATGAGGTTAAACTCGTGCCAACAACAAAGGAGAAAGGCAGTTTGTGGAGGACTCGGCTGATTGCTTGCTCAAAGGGGAAATGACAATTATGGATGGTCGAACTCTTAGATCAGCTTATTTCCACTTTCCAGACAGCTTTCACCCATGTACATTATCATGCCCTTTGGCTCCAAAACAAGCCTATAAAAAACTGGCTCAAGCCTATTTAAATCAGCAGGTATCCTGGAGGCAGCACTGATCACCAGCCACTTAAATGGAAATTCCACATGAGGGAGAGAGGAGCTGTGGAATAAATGAATGATTTGTTTTGACTCCGGTGCCTATACTAGAAATTTACAGGAGACGGCTAAGGGTCAAGCATGAATGTTCATCTCTTGCAGTGCCATAGCTGAGCACAACTCACAATTCTGTGCACGTGAGGATCCACTGGGCTGAGCATTTATATATGTATACGCTGAAATGCGGTTGTTTATACTTTGTATTGCACACTAAGGCAGAAGTTAAGTGAAACAAATGAGCCACAGAGAAGTCACCCATAAGGATTTAGTTGGTTCTGTTACTGAGCAAGGACTACCTGCAGGCATGTTGCAGGTGCCAGAAGTTAAATGCATATTTCTTTATTCTCAGCAGTAAAATAATCATATGGCACCACGCTCCGATGCTGGCCCCAGGGCTCGGCAATAGCAGCAGAGTGAATGCAGGGCTCCGATTTAAATGCAGCTGGTGATTGTTAAATCCTGCAATACGTTTTAACAGTGGAAGGACTCCTGGTGCACGCTTGCTGAGTCAGCACATCCGCATTCCCCTCGGTGGCTCTTCCACTACTCTCTGAGCAGCATGGACATAGATGGGAGAGGTGTTTGAGGCTGTCCCAACGTGTTAGCAAGTGCTGTCGTGTAGAACCAACATTTTCAGAACAAACTTTACCAGTTACTTCCCAGAGCAGCATTGTATAAATTTGTCCCTGCTTTCCTTAGTGACTTGTTCTAGTGTATTAACCATTAATGTGCTTGTGTGGACACATTGTACAAAATACCCTTACTTTCAGCTTTCCAGTCAGCATCACACCCAAGGAAACCGAGTGGCGTTTTCTTCTGTGGCTGTAGTGGAGGGCTCACAACTCAGCAGAGTCCTCACAGATCCCTTTGGAGTTTGTTGGTAACCCTCAAGGCAGTACTGATGGAAAGGCTGTGTAGTGGACAAAGCTAGGGAAAGAAGTAACTAGGAAAATTTATGTGTTTTAATTTCTGTTTCAGAAATGTCTTAGTAGACATGTGGAATCTGAAATGCTCTGGAAAAATAAGATGAAGGGGTTTTTTTATCTTCCTGGTTTTTGGTTTGTTTTTCTTCTTCAATTATTATTTACTCTAAAACAGTGATTAAGCAGGCAAGATAAAAGCAAAGAATGAGGGACATTTTTAGGCCAGCTGTTCCAGAGGAGTCATTTGATGAATCAGAACAAATCCCCTTTAAAGCAAAATGCTGTAGAGGTGTGAGAGTGTGGACATTATAGCCAATTCCTTTCTCCATGATCAAAACAGGTATTCACAAATTCATGGCCAATATCTGGAGGAGTTAGCTCTCTGCTCCCTGTACTTCTCTCCTGTCTTACCGTCCAATCCTTACAACTGCATTCCAGAAAATATCCTTGGAGAGAGGTCACATTTTAAGAGAGACAAAAAGAGAGATGAGAGGGAAAAATTATGTTTGTACTCTGTCTGAGAGTCCTCACTTTTCAAGCCTTTCCTGCAAATGCATTTCATTCTACAGGCACCTTTGTTACGGTCTACAATTGTCCTTTAACATGATTTTATCACTCCTATTCAAAGGATGCTCATCATCTTGGACTCCAAGAACAATGGTATGCTCTCTCCCCTTCCCTCTGTGCTTTTCCATAAACACCAGCCTCTTGATGCTGTTCACATCTTTTTTCAGGACATATGGAACCCCTTATAATTAACATGCAACAAGATCTCTCAGGCTTTGGTATTGATCTCAGGCAAAGGATAGATGCAAACTGAGCATACTGCCTTTCTTAGCTGAGCCATCTCTATCCCTACAACTGTAAGAATCACAATAGCCATTTGGGTAACACAGGCCTTGGGTTATTGGAAATTTGAAATCAGTAGATTTCATATAAATCTGCTAAAGACTTTGCAGTGGAAAGCATTCTCACACATTACTGCAGTAGGTAAGCACAGGGAAAAGGAAGGTGAGATGAACAAATCATTCCCCTCACTCCTTCATGCCTGCTCCGTTTGGGCTCACAGTGTTCACCGTTTCTCAGTAATTTTCGAAAACACTTTGAGTACTCTCACACTCCAGTGGCCTAAATCATCAGTTTTGCTTCTGTGAGTGTTTCAAAAGTTGAGCCTTAGTAGTAAAACTAAACTCTCCAAAGGAAAACTAACCTATTCTTGCCCTTAGCTTACTATCTTTATTACTCAAGATTTCTAAAGCTACACCATGAGCAGAAGTGGAGCGTCCTCAGATCTCAAAAGGAGTGAAAACTGGAGCAATTGCTCTCTGAAGCCATGCTACCACTTCTGCTGAGGCAGATGCTGAAACAGTCATGATGCATAAAGTTGCTTGACTCCTCATTGCTAAAATCAAACAACACTTATTCTCCAACAGCTCACCCTGTGAAGACAGTGGGGGAAAAATCCAGTTTGGAGCATGAGTAAAGAATATTTTTTGACATTTCCTGAATTCTTTCAAGAAGGTTACTGCTGCTTTGACAGAAAGGAAAATATTGCATAGCTGCTGCTTGCCAGCATGATTCTCTCTGGATTTCAAAGGCAAGATTTCTTTGTTTATTAAGAATTTGTTTTGATTGGCATACAGGAGTCTCAGAGCATCCAAGGTCTCTGCTAGCTGTGAAAAACCTGGAGAAGCCAAGTGAATCAGACTATAACCTTAAGCAGCTGTGGGAGAGCCTTTGAATGAACGGAGATAGCTCTCTTCATTTTTGTGTGTGTGTCTGATTCATTGGAATAACTTTCCAAGCACTGCAATAATAATCTGTGTGAGTTGGGATTTTTGGCATCTGATAGTTACATGTTATAAAAGGGCCCAGAGGTATTACGCAAAGAGCAAGAATGATAGAATGTTCTCCTTGGAAGGTTTGTTTGTGTGTTCTAAAAGGTAAACAACCCTTGATTTAGATTCCAGATGGGTTGTTTTATTTTCTGTTATTTCCCCTTGTTTTTCAAAAATTCCAGAAGCATCATTGTCTGCCTATCTTGCAGATATTTATGTGACCCTTGTGACTTTGCAGCTAACACACAGACTGCTTAGATTCATCACCAAAGGAGAGCAAGAAAAATGTAGTACAGCTGTGCAGCATAGTGGGTAGCATGTATTTCACAGGAACAAGGCAAGGCTGGATTCAAATTCCTGAGCTAGGGGTGAGGTTTTGATTTGGATTTTTAAGCTACTAACTCTTTGATGTGAAAAACAGAAACTCTTCTGTGAGCAGGATGCTGAAAGTCATTCTTGTTCAGATATTTAATGCAGATTTTTCATAAAATTATTTATGTGAATTTTATCTTTTACAGATAAATTGTGACTTTTATGTTTACTGTTGTAGGAGAATGATTGTATTTAAACATTTCTGTTCCAAGTACTGTATTATAATACAAGACTTGGTGTGCTATAACTTGACAGCAATAGTTATGCATGAAGCGGTGACTGAAAGTTGAACAAGCTGCTTTAATTTTGACACCTGTGGCTTTTTGAGTGCCTCAGTACTCAGCATCAATATTATCATAATGTGATATTTAAATAGTTACACAAAAGAATCAGGCTATGAAGTCACAGAGAAGACTAAAAGGCTTTGCAGTAGAACTAACCAACACTTAAGTTAATGTTCCCAGGCTTACAGAGCATAGTGGGCTTTTTCATGTTCAGAACCATGGCTTTCCATTTAATCTTGGGAAGGTTATTTTGGGTGCGGCCTCAAGAGGGACTCATTAAGTGTTGATGCTGCAGATTCTGATGTGTCAAGACATCAATATTATTTTCCATGTTTACCCATTTCCTGGCAGTGCTGTCCTAATCACATAAATGATCCAGTCAGATCCTAATGGACTGTGACTCTGGCAGAGCTGTAGGATTCAGAGAGATGCTAGAATATTTTAGAAAAGCAGAACAAATTTTACTAGCAGAAGGCACTATTATTACATGTAGCCTTACCAAAAAGAGAGCAATCATCAAGTCAACCACTTTTCCTCTATATCACACCCTTCTTATCCTCAGTCTATTTATTAGTTTATTGTCATTATCCCTGAATAACAAGGTTCTTGGGGAAAAAAGAAGATTTAAATTTATAGATGTGTTTGAACAGCACTTGAAAAATTGTTCTATGGAGAAATAGAAGCAAGAATAACATTTATAAAATTTTAAAATTCACGCTAAAACATGTTCATCCACTAAGGTGTATCAAATTTAAGTCTGCGGTTTTTGGGAATAAAATGAAGAATTCAAGTCTCATTCCATTTTGGTCCAATGTGTTATGTTTTCCACTGCTTGTCAAGACAAAGAGATATGGGTCACAGCTGAATGGAACTGTTTTTGTCAAAGAAAACCTGAAGTCAAATGTCATTGTCATTCTATATAAATATTCAGCATGTGTGCAGTTCCTCCCAGGCAGCTTTTCTTTCTCCTTCAGGGCACTGGCCTGAGTTAAATTTCTCAACAGAAAATCAAAAATCAAAAGTAAAAGCAAAAAAAAGGTAGAAATTAGATAAATGGCTCCAAAATGCATATTCACACACTTTCCCAGCTGAAGGCTTAAGAGTGTTCGTTGAACAATTATTCACTGAGGACAGGTTAAATTCACAATACTTTTGCTGTCACAAGACAAGCTTTGTCTGAAATGTTAATGATGTTGTTTACTGTAGGAACTTTCTCTGCATTTTAAGGAAAAAAGTAAATCAGACATAGATGAGCAGAAACAACACTAGAAATACCCCAACAGTATTGGGGGGTACAGCCCCAATAGCACAGCCCACCACGTGTAAGGGTGGTTCCCCCTTGGCAGCTGTCACAACTCAAATAATCTGGTCTTGCTGGAATCCAGCTTCTCATCCCCAAGCACAGAAGGGAGGAGGGTGGCATTGCATGGAAACTTCATCTGTACCAGGGTTAACCCCATGTTCTGTTAACCACACACATGTCCCTGGGCTGCCTTCACACTGAGGAGAGGAACCTCATCTGTGCTGTGCATCTTGTTGCTTGAAAACCAAGATTTTTCTATTAATTTTGACTAGTAATGACTTCCCTTTTCTTGCTTCAGTATTTCTCCTCTTCCAGGAACCAGTTATTAGAGTCAGAGCTCCAATTTAATGCCAGTCCAATAAAAATCCATGTGGTTCCCATAAAAGCTTGCAGGCCATACTCACAGTTCCTCTCCAATAGGGATGTGCATTACTGCATTTGGTGTCTTGTGCCCTGCTATCTCAGACAGTTGTCTTCTGGACCTCTGGGCATCAGACAGACACAGTCCTAACTGCTGGATACCTCAACTTCCCGGGCAAACTGCTGCTATTGGTGTGCAAGGAAATGCCTTGGGCCTGGTGAGGAAGCCCAGCACTGAAGAAGTCTGTATTTCTTCCTCTTGTTTGTAAGGGCTGGTTTACATCTAACAACAACATAGCAGATGTTCTAACTTTTTCCTTAAGCTAAGCTGGTGAGGACATTGGTATATTGGCCATTTGCAATGTCATCCATGTTGAGTGAGTACTGTTTTTGTACTAAGGGACCTTAGCAGGTGGGAAGAGAAAATAAGAGCAAGTCAATGAGAAAAGAATGTGAGAGCATTTCTTTCCCACTTTTCCTTTTCCTTTCCTTTATTCGCCTGTCATCACAAGCCAAATCTTCACCTTTGGCATTTAAATTAATCCTGCTGGGTTTAAGCCCTTAAAGAAGGCTAGCAGTTAACAATTATTCATCTCCACACTTTCAGCGTCCTCCTTAAGCATTCCACATCGGTTTTTTACCTAGCCGGGGCAACAGCTATTTTTGTGTCTCTTTTACAGATTGCATTTGCAGTTTGTACGTCCACCATGAGATGGCATTGTCAGTTCCTACATTAGTTCCACCGCCCTGGTGTGGTCAGGAGCCAAAGCTGCAGCCACACTTCTCGTGGAAAAGTCAGTGGTGTGTCAGCACTTATCCCACCGAAAGCATGTGTAGCTGCTGGGATCACTAGAGGACAAGTGCAGTGGAACTATAGAAAGAGAAAAAAATTTTAAACCTTCTCCAAGAAAGTGCCAGGAATAAAAATATCTTCTTTAGCGATAAATGTAAAGATCAAAAGAAAAAAATCTCTGTTCCCAGGGAGCCTGATGCTCTGAAAATTATAATAAAAGCAATTTTAGTTTGAAGTACTTCAGAATATGAAAAAATCCCCAAAGTGAGAACTGGACATTTTAAAAAGGACTGGCAAGGTATTTTGCTCAAAATGATGGCCCTGATCCTCTGTTAGAGATGGAAAATGGTCAGGGCAGCTAAGAACTGGGTGTTGATTTTGGCAGTAGCCTGTTCTGAGTTTACATCCAAAACCAGAGTAAAACAGCCACATCTGCCCTGACCTGACAAAAATCTTCATATGTTCCTCATCTTGCATCATTCACAAGCACTGTTTGAGTGTCTGTAAAATGTTGAATCCGAACTAAAAGATTTTTATTGTTTTCATTTTTTCTTCTTTCTTATTTTTCATTTCTGTACCTTAATTCCGAATTTCATTAGTTGTATTGGGATTCTTGCAATACCACCTTTCATTTTTCAGAAAGGGCATTTATTCTAGCATGCTTTGTAGCAATAACACAGGCCAGCTTATTGATCCCAGTGGGAACATTCACATGATTCAGATGGTTCATTTGCTTACATCTTTGGCTGAACTGATGTTTCTCAGCATTAAGTTCATCATGAAAATTTGCATAAAGTTGAGCTCACAGTCCTAGATTCATTCATTTGACCAACAAGCTTGGAGTGTTTTCTCAGTTGTCTTAGCCACTTCAATTGGCTCTAAATTCACCTGGGAATGTTTCTGAGAGAAATGGGTCTACACTGTGATGTGGACATGTAACATAAGATATGTACCAGTGTCTACATTCCTGGAAGCTTACAGAATTAACATTTATTTCTCAGCATCAAACATTTAAAAAGTTAAGAAAAAAATATGTTTATGCTGGTACATTCTGACTCATGGTCTCTTTAATTTAGAAGTGCTTTTTAAAAATTATTTTGTCTTGGCTGGTGAGCCAGTGATGGAGATGTGAAAACAGAAGATACACACACATTTATATGTAATTATTCTCCTATATTCCCCTCATAAAACCCAGCCTCATAAAGGTAGGATTGGGATCCATCACAAGTGAGGGGGATAAAACTTTGGTAAGAAAGTGGTAACAAATAGCAGAGAGTCTCCTAACATGGCACTGCCCCAACAAAGACAATTTCTGTTCAGCTGACTACTGCTTCAACCCTGCACTTTCATCATCTGCTCTCCTCCTCCCCAAAGCCACTTCTTGCCTTCTCCATCGAGGGTCCTCCCACTCACTTTTACAAATGCTAATTAATTGTCGTACATGAAGTAACAGGGGTGAAGAAGGGAATGGGAACTTCTTAAAATGGTTACAAGAGATTTAAATATTTGCCACTCATGAAAAATTACCACTATAGTTCAAAATAAAGTATCATTACTTAGATTTAAAAAAACTCAAATGTATGCAAGTCTGGCATTTGTGAAGTATAAACAAATTTATTATGATTTTATTGTTGATTTTGACAATCAACTACACTTGTATCTTGGGAAGCCAATAAAAAGTCTCAATGTATTTCACAAGGCTACTTCAAGTGGTCAGATATATTTTTTAAGTCTACCTTTATTTGTATATTTTCTAAGTCTACCTTTATTTCAGATAACACAGTACTAACTAATAACACATTCCTTTGATAAGTCTTCAGGGTTACCAGAGGGAGCTCTGAGATGCAATTTCAGTGTTTTAACCAAGCATTTTAGGTCTGAATGTAATTCGTTAAAATACCTGAGTATAGTAAATCAAGTTTCATCTTTCTGGTTACATTTCCTTCTGGTACATCATCTCTGATGACTACAGTGCAGCTTCCTCATTCTGGATGTCACCATCTATAAGTCAAATCCTACAGATGACAGGTGCACACTAAAAGCATTAATCCATCATCACTTTTTTCAAATTTGGATGGATCAATCTAGGAACATATCAGTTAAAGGCACTTTTATCCCTTTATGATATTTTTATGTTCATTAGACATTATTGCAGGTTATGAAATACAACTACCAGCTTATTCTAGCTTTCTTAGTCCATTTTATTTTTGAAGATACAGACAAATTTTCTACCCCAGGATTTTTTCATGTCTGATAGCAGAATAGACTGGCTGGGTATGATTCTTTTTTTCTTAATTTCCTGAAGAAATGTTACCACTTTGGGAAAATAAGTTATTATTCTGTATCTGAACTACTTTTTCCACAGAATGGGATCATCAGAAGATGCAGCACTTAAACATTTTTGTGATTTATGTGGCAGCATGAGAATCAAGAGGCAGGCAGACTGTTGTTTTCTTGCTTTTTATTTTAACAGCCTGGAAGGAGAGTTCAGGAATACAACTGACTGACAAATCTTCACCAGCATTTTGCTGAAATCTTTATTGGATATAAAATGTTTCAAGTAAAACATTTTGACTGATGTCTCTATTGTGGAAATACACCTTGAGTCCCGGCTGGCTGCTGTGATCCTGTTGCACACAAACCGTAGGCGCTGCAACTCCAAATACAGATCTGACATGCAAAGTCTAAAAGTGTTCCAAGAACCTTCCAGGGTCTTCACATTCAAGGCATGCAAACCAGTTGCAGGCAGAGGAGCCTAGTATTTCCGAGACAACCAATTTATGGGCAATCAACAAAAATTCAGAGTGCAGAGTTAAAAAGATGTGTGGATCTGCAGAAGCTGACAGATACCAGAACAAAACTCCCGTGCTCGTGTTTAAATGCCTTGCTGCTTGGCTGATGTCAGAGAACATGGTTCTCCGGGTCAAGTTCTTCATTTTGTGCTTACTATCATCATCCTATTTCATCACTTGTACCGTTAAGGCCTGTTCTTGTCCTGCTTTCAGTGAACACCCAAAGCAGGGTCAAAGAATGCCTGTGCAGAGCAGTTATCAGTGTGAATCCTGTTCTCAACTTGTACTGAACTAGAAAGGTTTTGTTTCAAGCTGGGAGCAAGACACAGAAATGTGATGCTTCATGGGTAATGTCCAAGATAGTTTCCAGTTCTTGTATAGTTTAAGATATATAATCTTAAATTTGACTCCTGCTATTCTACAAAAATTACGTAACTTCAATCGTATCTTTACCTCAAAGAGCCAGGGTGTAACTTTTGTACGCTAGCATGGTGTGGCTACAAACACTGTCTGTACCACTCCACCTCACTGACATTGAGAACTGCTGAATCTTGTGCAGAAACTGCTCTGACAGTCTCAGAGCTCAGCCATGGGAGACTCTGAGCATTCTAGTGTTGTGATCTCAAGCACCAAGTACTGATAAATAGATGTAACTAATCTGTACCTGAATGTATTCCTGCCTTTTGCGGAAGGTTTGGACTAGATGACCTTTTAAAGGTCCCTCCCAACCCAAACCATTTAGGGATTCTGGGATTTTTCATCCTGCTGCTGCTATCTAACCCAAATACAGAATAATTTAAAAATAAACAAAGTCCTCAGTGAGCAGTTGTGGTGACCTGATTACTCAAGGTCTTTTTGAGCAGAAGATTTTTCCAAGTCAGTGGCAAAAGTCCATGATTCCAGAGGAAGGTAAAGGTACAGCTGAAGCTGAAGAGAAATTTGGCACAAGGAGAAATCCGTCTGAAAGTCCTTTTGTAGTGTGATTGTGGTTTTCCTGGCAGTTATTTTGGCACCCTGCCAGACCCTTCCCTAAGGAAAGTCAAGTACAGACAACAGTAGGAACAGTGTTTAAATAATCAGTGTTTGTGCTTAGAACTGTCCGTTTCCAAATACTGCTCAGAAGAAAGTATAAAGTGGTGAGAAATAGGTGAGGCTTTCAAAAGATCAAGGAAATAGCCTCTTATGTGTCATAAATGGCTTTCTTTGCACAGTGCTGTAATGTGACAGGTATGAGATTTATTCTGTCCTATTTTTGAAATTGTTTAATGGTCAGTTTGCACGTCTCAGATGGCTGGTTAAGAAATTAGGCTGAAACACTGGATGGCTATATTATCAGCCTGCAAACTCCATTTGTGAATGTTGATTTGATTTATAAATGACACTGTATCCTGTGATCTGTCTGGGCATTTCTCCCTGCTGGATGGTGTCGTGCTAGCTTGAAATGCAGAGTCTGCTTCCCTGTCCTTGGCTATGTGGAATACTAAGGATTTTAGGTGTTTGCAACCCAACAAAGGTATCAACTGGCTTGTGCTAGGGGTAGAAGAAAAGGTAACTAAGCAGGCTGAAACTCTACATAACAGTAACTTTAATAATAGGCATTTATGAGGAACGAGGAGGCTTGCACAGGAAAATGAGGGAGGACCTGAAGGAATGAACAGACTGACTAAAAGAGGTTAAGATGTTGAAAGACACTTCTATTTGACTGTGTATTTCCATAACTGATTATACTGTGTGTGGTGTTCATGTGTGAAGCATGATTATTTTAGAAGCCCCACTGAGAGAAAGTCTTTCTTTATCTGTCCCATCATTTTTAACCAGTGAGAAGCTAAGTCCCCTAGTCCAGAATTTTGAGGATTGTGCAGTTGCTTTTGAAAGGGCTCTGGAAGAATTGCACTGTGATGTGGACATGGGCTGTCAGAGTGTAGAGCACTAATTTTCAGGAAAGAGCAAAAGTGAGAATATCTGAATCCCAAAAAGCATGATTAGAAGAGCTGAGTTTGTGAGCTACCATTGGAATCTCATTAGGTAGTTCAATTTAAGGGCATGAGATATCCAGAGAATGAAGATTCTTGCTGAAGTCTGGTAAGCATCTTAGTAGAGTGTCCACCAGGGCTATAGAAAAAATGCTTCTTTGTTTCATTGGTGCAATGCTGTTTTCTAATTTTGCTCTCCATGGAGCAAAGATTTTATTCCCCCCTCAATAATAAAATATCCTGCCTCCATGAGTGCACATTATGTGTATTTAATGTCCTATCACTAAATGACCTTGTAAAAAGTCTCTCTCTCTTTCAGTAAAGAAGAAATTCTTTACTGCAAGGGTGGTGAGATACTGGAACAGGTTGCCCAGAGAAATGGTGGGTGCCCCATGTGCTGTGCATTTTCTAATCTGAGCAGCCATTTCCACTTGGTAGAGAAGAGAGGCTGATAGTAACTTGCTGCTGCAGGGCTTGTGCAAACTCACTTGCAGGATCACAGAAGGAGAACGTAAGAGTTCACAAGTGTTACAGAGGCATTGTTTTATACTTACTTTATACTACTTATACTTATTTTAATAACTAATGTTATGAAAATGTATGCTCTTATGCTTTTTTCCTTACTCTACTTTCCTGGCTGTAAGTAAAAAAGTAAAAGAGAAGAAAAGCCAAAGCAAAAGGTTAAGTTTTTAACAAACACCTCAAAAGTATCTGCTGTTTTGTCTTGTGAGTTCTTTTGGTGTGGGTTTTAATTTTTTTTTTAATTTAAATTATTATTTTAAGTATTTTTATTTCTGGTTTGCTAAGTTCTCTGAACTTATAGCTGAAAGTAAAAACTGCCAATTTGAAGGTCTTTTTACACTGGCATCTTATATGTGGAATGTGAAGGCCTCGTGTTTGTGAAGTTAACTGCCTATTACAATATAGGCAGAAGATGGCCTGTTTATGTTATGTGCATGTTTATAAACATGTAAAATTTGATATTGTTTAGATGAGAGGCATGCTGGAGGGAAAAACTGAACTTATACTTTGTTTCTGTCTCTGCTTGATTATTTGAGAAGGCTTTCTCTAAATTCCTGACATTGATAAGAGACATTTGAGAAGTTCCCCGTAGCCAGGCCAAGCCTGGGCTCACAAGCACAGTTCCATTATTTCATCTGGATTTTATTACTGCAAGAAGCTTACAGAGCTGCATAGCAGGAATGTTTAACCAGGAACAAGACAAACTTCCGTAAGCTGCTTAATTCAGACTTGGGACTGTTCCTTCAAATCAATTGATATTGAAATAATTACTTCTCAGAATCTGTAGAGGAAAAGGATGTAAAAAGAAAATTAAAATCTAATTAAATGGAGGTAGAAAGCAGTGTCTGAGTAGACAAATCTTAAGCCTTTGCAAATTTTCAAAGGTTACATTATCCTTTTTTGTCCCTAGAAGTCTTTTTTTTTTCTCCCCTCCTCTTGTACTTTTATCATTGTTTTTTAAGCAACAAGGAAAGCTTTTTTAAAAAAAATAATTTATATTTCTAGATGAAATTCAGGTAAAATTGTTTTTATATAATTTTTTCTTTTTTTGACATGTATAAAGAAAATGTGATCCAACAGAATTGATTGAGCTACCCTGTCAGTGTCATGAACAGAGGAACATAATGTGGTTTTCCCAAGAGAAAGGGTCTTTATTTGTACTGTTTGCAGCTAAATTTCAGCTTAGGCGACTGTTCTGCTTCCTCTAATTCCCTCTTTATAAATGTGTAGTTGTTCTTCTCTTCACTACTAAACTGCAGGGCGCATTGCAAATTCACTGTGGTGGATGAAGTAATTCATGTATAGCATGGGCTAAACTCCCTTCCTCTTTTCATTAACTTTATACTAATTCAACTGCCCACCTCAGTGGAATTACAATGATGGAGAATAGAGCTCATAATACTTTAGTGAGGCAGAAAGAAGAAAAAAGTCCTGGTGAGAGTGTATATATGTAATATAAAGGTGAGATTACTAAAAGAGTTTAGCTTTATCTTGGGAAGGGGGAGCGGTATTTAAAATAAGGCTGGGGCTCATATTTGAAGGAAATGACATTGGAAATACAGAAACTTATTTGTTTGTTTATTTCAGTGTGAGTCTAGATTGAAAGCACAGAATTGAAGTGCATGGTGTAGGAAATGGGGCTCTTACTTCCCCTGGGGGCAGCATTACAGGGCAGAGGGAGAGGAGGGGTTTATACTGGGGTCAGAGTGTTCAAAAGCAGTTTTCTGAAGTGAAACAGTTAATCACCAAAACAACAAAAATGAACAGCGGCCATATACAAATATCTAAGGAAGAGTAAAATTGGGGCAAGAATGTACACGGCTTAACACACGTGTAGGCATGCTCTCTAAACCTCCTCTCTAAACCTCCTGCTTTATTCAGTACAGGGGATTTTCCAGTTCTGTTGTTGTTTGTCTGTCTGGTAATGCCAAATGTACCTATCCCCTAAACATTTGTCCCTTTTGCCCTTGAACCCATATAAACATTTTTGTATTCACCACTTTCTTCAGCAAGGTATTCCAGGTTTATGCTACCCTGAGCTGCCTTTGCTACTTTGAACATGGTTCCCCTCTAGCTTCATTTACTGGGCTTCCTTGAAAAGACCATCTATCCCTGCCCAGCCTTTCCATGTCATTTAGGATTTTGCACACCTGTCATATTCTACCTAAATCCCTGCCATCATCTGAAATACTTTGCCTATATGTTGTCCCTCATCATTTTTTTTTACTGTTTTGACATTTTTTTATCCCTGTTGCCCCCTTCTAAAGGTCTTTGGTTTTTCTAACAAGAGATGATTTTCAAGCCAAGGGGTTCAGTCATACACACCCCATTCTTATATATTTATGTTCAGTAAGGTGAATTATTGATTTAAACAATGGCATAGTGACCTGATCTGTTTATCCTTCTTTTGCTAATTTGCAAATGTTTCCTTATTTTTTGCACTGACTATTGAGTGCTAGCTTGTTACTTTGTGGAACTGACTACTGGGATTTCCAAGTCTTTCTCTGGTAATGGCCATCATTTCACATATAAAACTAGAAGTAATTTTCCTTGTTAACACTGTCTTATGCTTACTTCTGCTGGGTTTCACCTGCCATTTTATTGAACAGTTTTATAAGGCCCTTCAGGTTTCACAGTCCTTTCTCATCCTTACTCCTTTGAATGCTCTTTCTATCACTGGCACACTTCCTTGGCTTACCACAAACACTGGTTTCAAGGTTAATATTTAATAAAATGAATCTCACAAACTCAAGAGTTTCCACTAATTACTTTCCTCCACTGCAATACTGACCAATTATCCATATCATACCTCCTCCACCTTCCATCTTTTAGCAACTTGCTTACTCATTCCTGGACATTTCCCACTTATTCCACTACTGCTTGTTTGAAAAGCCTGTGGTAAGAGAGTTTGTAAAAAAATACAAAACCAACAAAATGTTTTGTTGTATAACTGTTTTTCTGTTCTTGATTTCTTCAAATACTTCAATAATTTGATGAAATACAAGACTTCCCTCTACAGAGCCTGTGCTGGTATTTGATACACAGATCTAAGGAGGTTGTATCTTTGCAGTTGCCCACTAATTCTACCTAGTGGAAATTACTTTCTGTTTCTCATTTGATTTTCATCCTTTGTTCTGTGATTCACATAAGGTAAAGAACTCTTGTATTTGCATACTAAGAAACACTACTCTGCAAAGTGTGTTCTTTGCATTCATTTGGCTTTTTCTCACTCACTAGTTTCAAAGTTCACTCATGGTCTTTGTTTAAAGTACTACAGCTTGGTCCCCCTGTAGTTCAGAGGAAGTCCATCCCTCTTGTGCAGGCTGTTTTTCAGTTGTGTACCTAGGTATTGTTATAAATTGAAGAAAATAGACTTTTGGAGTTTGTGCTTCAGATAAATTTGTGTTGGCTTCACACTGCAGCTATATCAAATAGATATCTTGAAGGAACAGACACATTCTAATCACAAAAGGTTGATTTTTGCTTTTACACTAGGAAGAGATAAGTTGTCACAGTTGAAAATATTTGAAAGTGGGTTTCATGTTTAATATTTTGCTGAAGAGATCTCATACAGCAAAACCATCCTCAATTCTGTATTAATTTGTTTGTGGAAACAATGGATATTTTTTCTTCTCAAAAATAGCATTATAATGGACCAGCAAATTTACCCAACTTCTGCTTCTGAATACTCCAAATATTAATGAATATATTGAGCTGATGATGGGGTTAGTGATGCATTGTAGAAATGTCAAAATTTCATATAGTCCTGCTTCATTCCTATAGCTGTAATGAAGAAGGCTGTATTGTGGATAATTTAGATAATCTGCAGGGGAACTAAAGCAATGACTGTGAAGGAGGATGTGGTGTGTCATCCCCCTAGGCCATGGAGCACTCCATTTGCTGGAATAGCTTCTAACTGCTATTTAGTGGGCAGCTAGTGGAAAATAAAATTGCTTCAGGCAAGTGCGAATCTTATTCTGTATTATTAATGTTTGCAGTCTGGGTGAGGAATAGGGTAAACTAACTCCATTTCTAATAAGGGGAGAAAACTGGAGGCTAAAGGAAAGGGAGGAAAGATCAATATCTTCTTTTAGCAAGATTTCTTTTGAAGGATTGTTTGTGTTGTGCTGAGTTTTTGTTGAGGGTGGAGGGAGGTAGGAGCAATAGGTTAGACACCTGTAGCTGCTTCTGGAGACAGTGATTTCTGTTATCTGATGGTCATCCACAAGTGACTTGTTGATGAAGATCATAATCTCTGGTTTGCAAGAACTCAGACATTTCTGAAAAACTGAAAGTAAGAGAAGAGCATTATGTGAGAGAAACATTTCACACCCTGAAAGCTGGATGAATCCTCCATAGTGTGCTGAAATCCTCTAGGGAAATGAGAATGTAGGTTCTGTATGCTAACAGCTGATGAGACTGTTAACAGGATAGGTTTCCACTAAGAAAATCCAAAAGATTTCAAATCCTCTGGGTTTGTGTTTTGTTTGTTTAGTGGGTTTTGGTTTCTTTAGTTTTTTGGTTTGGTTTGGTTTTGAGTAAATAAACTGAAGTAAAGCCAGCTTTATGGTATTGAGAGGATGAAATATTTTTAATCTGTATAAATTGGATCCAGAGGAACTTTTTCATCTGGGAATCTCTGTGTCCATTTATACCAAAAACAATTGGAGTCTAGGAGGGCTGTGGAAGGAGCCCATCAGAAAACCTTTTCTTCCATCCCTAGAAGAGACTTTCATCATTTATAAAGTAGATTTCTCAAAATGGTGTCATCTGTGAACTGGCTGCCCTCAGGGTACAGAGAGGAATGCTTCAGAGATGATACAATGTTTTCAGAAGGATGGTATGATGATCTTGCCTCAGGCAAGATTTTCTTTTCCTTCCCACTCAAACTTTCTGTCAACGCCTTTCTCAGGTTGCCACCTGCTCTCCTGCAGACTGGATGTCAGACATAGGAAGTGCATGTGGTGTATCTCTTCTGGGAAGTATCTTCCAAACTGTCCATGGCTTTCTTTCCTGACACCTCCTAGGTCTTGATCAGATTGAGTAAGGGTGTGCATCACACTTCATGAAGAGGAGAAAACAGTGTGTTCCAGAACACGTGGGCTAAAACACACATGTGATGTGTGAATGAGAGTGAGTGAACTGGTTGGTACTCCAGTATAACATGCAGATAAACTCTAATACCCATATTCTTTCCTCAAGAAAGAAATCATGCTGTAATCACCATGCTCAGGTGGATGGTGGTGCCTCTTTGTTTGCATGCAAAAAAAAGCACACATCTGGCAGGCCAGATGTCAAGGTTTTGAATAGTCAGCATAAATCTTTGAAGATCTTGTTAATTGTTGTGTCTGGAGTGAATCCATAACTACCAAGTGCAGAGTTTACTTCTAAATTCTATAAAATTCATTTTTATTTTTAATACAGTGGGTTGAGTGGACATGTGCAGATGTTGAAATCCCTATTAGCAGATGGGAGGCAGAAAACATGAAATGAAGGTCAATAGTAAATCAAAGCCTGCAATCTCTGTGTTGAGATTGCTGAGAAGCACCAAGCAGCAACCTACAACTTCTGTTAACATTTTGAGTGGTTTAGATTTTGACTGAGAATATAGATGGGGAAGATGAGAAGAACTCTACATATAAAGCTATCAAGAGAAAAATAACTACCTGTCAAGTGAGATAACAACTATGTGATATGATGAGAGATTTTCTTTAGTTTTCCACTGGATCAGTTTTGAAGCATCATAGGTAATGGCTATCAAAAAACTGTCCAACTATGATGCAAACAATAATTTGGATGATTTTTTTTTTCCCTTCCAACCCTTGCCAGAACAGAAGTAAGTCTGTACTGCCTAATTATTCATTTGCCACGTTATTTTTCATTGGGTAGTTCCCTTCAGTGCTTTGGCTATGGTACATTGTGCTATCCTGCGATGCCTCATCTGTTGTGCAAGTTTAAAAGTAGAAAATGTTGGATTAGGAAGGGCTAGCCTGGCAATAATAATTCAATTCATCCTTTATTTTCAGTATTCCTTTCCAACATCACACCATTAGTATTTGTTGTGGAGGTGGGTTTTTTTACTTTTCATTATGAGGCTTTGATCATTCTGTTTAGAGAGGACTGTTTCTGAACTTATTGCAGGATATTTTATTTCCTAAAGCCAGCACCGATTTTTTGGTTTTTTTTTTTCCCTTCCATTAAGCTATATGGCTTTACTTTTTGGGTATACTCTTTGGGGGTTTTGTTCTTTTTTGAGAACAGAAATGTAGTAGAATTATGCAGCATAATTCAGATCTTAGGCTATAGGGAGGCTCACAAACCAAGATTTTTCTCCTGTACATCTCTTAAACACCAAGCTATGGTGTGCTGTGTGACCAGTCAGATAAAGAGCAGCTGAGAATCCCTTAGACTCTACAGAAAAGCAGCAGACATAGGTAATAGTGATTCAATAAGAAAATAATCCACTGTCTGCTGATAAGCTTCACCTCATCCTTTTTCTTCAGGGAAAAGTTGATCCCTGATATTCTGGAAGCCACTGTGTCTCTAAGAGCAGGTTGTTGTGAATGCACAGGACTCAGTGCTAATGGACACAGTTGTATGCACACTCACCATCCTGTGTCTCTAATTTGCTACAAGAACAGGAAGGGCCTTTGCTGCTTCTTGGCAAATGAAGAAGCTGTTTCAAAAACAAGTGCTGAACTTCGTATTGGGTCTCCAAGCCTCTTGAGGTGAAGGTTGTACAGCCTGCAATCATGACTAAAAGTCAAGCTGCAGAGGCAAGAATCCTGTTCAGCTGATATTGATGGGTAACAGTTGGTGGGTCCTGTCCTTTTAGCCACAAATCTATATGTGCCCTTTCTAACCAGAGAGGCTTCTCTCTGTCCCCAGCAGCGGCCTCCAGAACCCACAAGAGACATTAACTACAGTGCTGTGGAAAATGGGAAATAAACAACCTGGTTTTCCTTAGCTTTCATTTTATAGGTTAACTTACAAAGAATTTTTTGTTTTGTGGTTTTATTTTAAATTGAAAGCTGAGGTTTTCCTTTAAACTTCTAAATCACAAATTCGATGTTAGATGGGCAAAGAACACCTTTACTCACCTCTGGTATTCATTAGCCATTCTCTCTTTTCACAGAATCACAGATTAGTTGAGATTGGAACAAACCTCCTGGGACTGCCCAGTCCAACCTCCCTCCCTCAAAAAGAGTCAGCTGGAGCAGGTTGTGCAGGGCAGTGTGTAGTGAGATTGTGAGCATCTCTGAGGATGGAGACTTTACAAGCAATGTGTTAGTGTTGGACAGCCTTTGCAGTAAAAAAATTGTTCTGTGTTCATATGGAATTCCATGTGAACCATTTTGCACCCATTGCCTCTAGTTCTCTCTTGTGGCATCTCTGGGACAACTCTGACTCCCTTTTTAAGCCCTCTCATTGGACATTTACATACCTTCCTCCATAAAAACTTCTCTTCAGGCTGAAGAGTCCCAGCTCTCTCAGCCTTTCCTCATGTGAGGTGCTGCAGGCCCTTTGCTATCTTAGTGACCCTCCCCTGAACTTGCCCCAGGAAGTCCATGTCTTGATCTGGGCACCCAGCACTAAGAGCCAACACTCCAGACAAGGCTTCACCAGCACTGACCAGAGAGGACATCACCTTCCTCAACCTGCTGACAATGTTTTTCCTCATGCAGGTCAGCATATTTTTTTTATCTCTTAGCTGAACAATTCTAATTTCTAGTCTTATAAACAGGGAATGCTTAACTGTTAAAATGAAAAAAGAAATTAAAAAAAAAAACAACTAAAAACCCCAAACAGTAAATGGCACTTAACATTATGGATTAAGGGAAGAATATTTAAGCTTCTATGTAATCACCAAGTCAGTAATGCTTAATGAGACATGACTCCTTGTAATGTCTTATGTCCTATTTTGTGCTGAAATCATTGGGTAAAAATAATGGTGACAAAACAAGCTAAAATGATGTTCCTTCTCCCTTGCTTCCCCTCCCCTTCATTCTTCAAGCTAATAAGAAAAAAAAACACTTTTGGGAGGGAGGAAATATTAAGGAGTTTTGTCTAAACATATTTGGTTTTACTAAAACCAGAACTTTGATTTCATCAGAATATTCCTCTTATGATTGATAGGAAAAACACCAGTTGAGACCTTCAGCACTCTCACTATTTAGAAACCAAGAGCAGAATCTATGTTTATCTAGACCTGGTCCACTAGTTGAGATGTGTGAGATGTGCACTTGCTCCATCCTTTTAGAAGGACGGGTGAAATTGTCCTGCTTTTTGTGTGCTCTGTGAAAATGTACTGCATTTGAGCGCTGGCATATTAGAAACAGGGAGTGGATCTGAGGGAAGGGCAGGGGGCAATATGCAGTTCTGACACTTGCAATTGTGCATCCCAGAACTGAGCTTGCATTGGGCATTCATAAGCTCAGATAGACAGCACTTCTCAGGATATCACAAAAGGAGCTCATGTAAGACAGGACATTTTTTGTCAGTCAGAATTTGAAAACCTCTCCCAGAGAGGCTGGTAAAACTGGCAGTCAGCCTACAAAGTCTTTGTTATCTCAGAAGTACAAATCCTCCTTGCATTCCTTGTGGGATTCCACAAAAATAAAATCACCCTAACTTCCCTTGATTCTAGCCTACTTTAAGACTTACCTTGAGAACAGGAGGGTCCTTAGGCCAGTATGGTCCCAGTACACCTGCCAGTCACAGTGAAGATTCAGGGGGTGGGTACTGATGGACAAAATTCAAGTACAGAGAAGCGAGGAATATAGTCTGTATGTTTTTATGAAGCACTGTTAGGGAAACTTCCTTGTCTGACCATTCAAGAGCACTCTGGCAGTCACATACCCACCATCAGACACTTTCACTGCTGGTGCCTTCACAGCAGGCAGCTCCAGTGACCCAACAGGAGCCCTGCTTGACTCCCTGCTCACCCCACACTCCCACAGTCAGACAAGTTTTCCTCACTGGCTCGACCCTGGGTTTCCCATAGCAGAGTCTCAGACTCAGTCTGAGTTTCCTTAATTTTATCATGGTGCAACAACAGAATAACAGCTTGAGCTGGTGCCTGCATAGAGGGACCCTGAATGAAAGAAGCCCTGGGCATTTTTACTCTCATAGTCTAAGTCTGAGGTTTTCCAGCTCCTGCGTACCTTCAAGTGTCCATCATCTGGCTGGGCCACAGGTCTCCATTGTTGTGCAAAGGGTCAGCACCAGTTCATGGCCTCTTGCCTCGGGCTCCCACCACCCAAAGCTCAACCTGCAGCTGGCACTGCACCTGCACGCAGAGCTGCCTGCATTAAATGGAGTCCTCAACAGCATGGTATGTAAAGTTTGAGTGCATTCTTTCTTTTTGTTGGTTAAATGATGCCTAAGAACAACTGTCCCGAGGTACAATTGTCCCTCCTTGGTAGGGTTACCAACTCTTCTGCTCTGTCTGCAGGATGGGATGTGCAGTGTCCTTGTTATAGAGAACAGTACAATCACTACGAGATGACCATATAGGAAAATTATGCAAGAACAGTACTGAACAGAAAATGTCCTGGTACAGCACGGCACTCCTATTTGAGTTTCTTAAGCTCTTACATGCAGAATATTATCAGTGCATCAACAACACCAGAAAAAAATTCTTTAAAATGTTATCCTCCAGAAGAGCCTCGCTGAGAGCAGGTAATAGCCAAGAGACTTTGGCTAGATGATCTGTTACTTTTAGGCAGCATGCAGTCACTAATCCACCGGGCTTTATGGGTCTATTTAAATTAGATATATGCAGGCAGTGCATTATTTATAACCAAAAGTATGAATAATTCAACGTTCCCACTCTCAGCAGGTATCCAGCTTGTGCCAGAAGCCTGCACTAGATGCTTGCTTTTGGAATAATGAAGAGACTATTAGATAAGTCTCTTTTGCTTGTATGCTCCAGTTTGCTCTGTCTACGCTTCCTTTTGTATTTCTGGTTTGGCTCTTTTGTCAGAGAAGAAGAGCAGATGATGTATTCTCTACATTATTCCCTTCATCTGAAGATGACATACTATGTCTAAAACAAATTATGTAAATCCGTTTAGGATGAATGCATTCATTTCATTTCTGTTTCATTGTGATGGAGACAGTGGCATGTTCAAGACAAGGGACTTAAAGGCAGTATGGCACAGGGAAAATACAATGCTCCTGGCCTAACAATTCTAGTCTGATAGTCTCCACTGCACAGCGTGGGCTCAGCTGTGTCCTGAGACTGGTTGTGGCCACTCAGCCTTGTTGGAAAGTGTCTGTCATAGCATCCTTACACTCAAATCCAGAGGCTGGTAAAGCATTCATACTGCCTGCTCTCTGGCTCTCCTGTCTTGTTATAATCAGTGATGTGAGTTAGGGCCTTCTAGTAGGAGGGTTGTTGCTGCTTGTTCCTCTCTGAAATTTGGACACCATGTCCAGAGCAAGCAGTACAGTATACTAAATTTATCTGTCCATTCCGAGTCTGAGCTTCTCTGAAAGACCTTACAATGCTATTACTCGTTTCTGCCCAAGCCCAAGAGTAACCAGGTTTTACAGTCAGATTTTCAAACACTAGACAGCCTGAACAATTTTGGGAAGAAATAAAAATTCTTCAGAACACCTGACATACTGGGTTGTTTCACACACAAGTCAATGCAGCAGATACCTCCAAGTTCCCTACAGCTGAAAAGAGAATGCAAGTGCTTTAGCTGTAAGCTTAGTTATTAAATCCTTAGTGGACTGTTACTGAATCAGTGAAGAATTATTGAGGTATTTTTCTAGAAACTAAAATATATTGGTTCAAGCTCTCTCTGTCTGTGTGACTACAGATGAGTCATTATTTTCTGTACCTCAGGTCCTCATTTATATATCTGCATAATAATAGCTCCCTAATCATAGCAGTAATATGAGGGGGAAAATGCACCAAAGGTAGTGAGGCACTTAAGAATCATGGTTTGGAAGGCAAGTAGAGTTAGATAAATATTATAAATACAGTTCTTCTCCTACAACATGACCAGAGAGATTGTTTCTGTAGTCACCAAAATACAGCAGTTAGAGAGTAA